>NC_048592.1:11035625-12288750 GCF_013265735.2 Oncorhynchus mykiss
AGATCTGATCATCTGTTGAAGAAATTGACCAACAACATGTAACCAGTTATTCTTCAAGCTCCTTCCCTGACTGAGATCAGAGAGGGATCTACCTTCAAGCTCCTTCCCTGACTGAGATCAGAGAGGGATCTACCTTCCAGCTCCTTCCCTGACTGAGATCAGAGAGGGATCTACCTTCCAGCTGCTGCCCTGATTGAGATCAGAGAGGGATCTACCTTCAAGCTCCTTCCCTGACTGAGATCAGAGAGGGATCTACCTTCAAGCTCCTTCCCTGACTGAGATCAGAGAGGGATCTACCTTCCAGCTCCTTCCCTGACTGAGATCAGAGAGGGATCTACCTTCCAGCTCCTTCCCTGACTGAGATCAGAGAGGGATCTACCTTCCAGCTCCTTCCCTGACTGAGATCAGAGAAGGATCTACCTTCCAGCTGCTTCCCTGACTGAGATCAGAGAGGGATCTACCTTCCAGCTCCTTCCCTGACTAAGATCAGAGAGGGATCTACCTTCCAGCTCCTTCCCTGACTGAGATCAGAGAGGGATCTGCCTTCCAGCTCCTTCCCTGACTGAGATCAGAGAGGGATCTACCTTCCAGCTCCTTCCCTGACTGAGATCAGAGAGGGATCTACCTTCCAGCTCCTTCCCTGACTGAGATCAGAGAAGGATCTACCTTCCAGCTGCTTCCCTGACTGAGATCAGAGAGGGATCTACCTTCCAGCTCCTTCCCTGACTAAGATCAGAGAGGGATCTACCTTCCAGCTCCTTCCCTGACTGAGATCAGAGAGGGATCTGCCTTCCAGCTCCTTCCCTGACTGAGATCAGAGAGGGATCTACCTTCCAGCTCCTTCCCTGACTGAGATCAGAGAGGGATCTACCTTCCAGCTCCTTCCCTGACTGAGATCAGAGAGGGATCTACCTTCCAGCTGCTTGCATTAAAATATTCACTATTATAATTTAAATTATTCTCTGCCTTAATCTTTGGATTGAGTATTCCACAACAGCATGTTTAATTGGCTCTGAGTTTTTGGACGTCTGTAAACATGTCCATAAAACAGCACAAAGAGCCTGTTTGGTTCATTCTGACTGGTTTACATTCAAGTCTGGTGACTTAAACTTGAATATTACCCTTCATCTTGTGTCCATGTGTGACAAATATACAGCAAAGCTCATTATAATCATATGTTTTGTTGAAGTTTATGGGATGTCTCTTTCCCATTGACTTTAATGTGTGATACAGTATGTCTTTTTGTAGTGTGCCGTGTGCTGCAGACCCATCAGTCAGAGGAACCCGCTGGTCTCTCCTTTGGGGTCAGTTTCCCTCCAGATCTAGCCAGTTCTACCGGTGATTACGGACCACAGGGAGTCGTGACTTTTTCAATGAAAAATATATATTTTTAAACATACAGCCCAAGCAAGCACTTTTGTACGGAAAGAATGTAAATTTCTCTGTATTTAAAAGGAAGAGAAAAAGGATCACTTTAAAATGTGGACAGAATCCACCCCCCCCCCCCCCCCCCCCCCCCACCTCCCCTCTCTTCCCCTGTCTCTTTCCCTCTCCCCCTCTCTCCCTTCTTCCCTTCACTCTATCATGTGGCTTTCAGCCATGTGTTTCTCGTTGTCTGTTCCGATACTTCATACTAACTCTCTGCTTCGTGTGCATTTTTTAAGTCTCCGAAAACCACACAAAACAAACCGTAATTCCTTTCCTTTTTTTTTTCTTCTTGTTTTGCCTCTGGCTCGTATTGAGATTTAATCAACTGCAAAATGAGAAAAACATTCACACAGGCTACAGTACATAAGTCAGCTGTGAGAGCACAATAAAAGGTGCATGATCCACAAATATGGACAGTGAATCGAAAACCCAATGTTTTCTATAGGATCACTTACAGCTTCTCCCTGGTTTATTTCAAATACACGAAAAAACATCTCAAGGGATGCAAATGATAAAGCATCTCAAGATGGAGAAGTTGAAACAAAGTAGATTGAATGCTTACATAAGATGTTATTATGCCATGTAAAGATATTTACACGCCTCTAAAATAGGCAAGCTTTTACCTCTAGCAACGTACACAGATTTCAATTCCATACCATATGGTCAGTTGTTTTGCTCTCCATGGTAACTGAAAGGTCTGGCACTCCTTGGCTCTAAGTCTAGTGCTGACAGTAAGGCCCAGACATTAGTAGTATACTCTAATACTTTACCATCCCACAATGAGGTCAGACAATGTTTGTACTCAATCTCTGTGAGTGAGTAGGTCTGAGATAGGCAATAGTGTACATGTGTTGGTTGAGGGATAGGATGGTCATGTCTCTCCCTCTGTAGTCTCAGTCTATAGGTCTAATCATCATGCGGACTCCCTTCATAGAGTAGAATCCTCCGCCGTAGTCTGCCCAGAAAATTCCGTCCTGGAACTTGCTGCGGTAGACACCGCCAGTGTACCAAACACCATTCAGATTGGCCTGGCCACAGGAGTTGTACCACCAGCCTCCCTTAAGGAAGTGTGCACAGTTACCTGCATAGAGATCATGTAAATAGCCCATTTGTTTGTCTCATATGCTTTCTTTAGGGCCTACTGTATATCTTATGCATTTAGCCAACAGTATATGAATTGATTGATTGACCCACCTGAGAAGGCATCCTTGTCTCTGTCCAGTGTGGTGAACTGCTTGCCGTTGTGGCTGCTGAGTGAGTCGCCAGCGTTTCCCTGGTAGGTGCCCAACCTCAGGCGGTAGCCCTCGTTCTCATGCTCCAGGTGGAAGCTGCTGTAATCAGCATACACCTTCTTCCCCACCCAGTCCTCCAGCTCCACTAGAAGTCTGTAGTCTCCCTGCTTCCCTAAATTGTAGATCCCCAGCAGCCCCAGCCAGTACTCCCCATCTATGTTGCCGAATCCATTCTAAGAAAGATAAATGAAAAGTTAGTTGTTGGTTTTGTATAGCCTGAGTGGTTGAAAAAGAGGAGCGCTAAAAAAGGAATACTATACATCAATTTTTGTCAGAAAGTACCTTTGGAAGACAAATGCATCTAAATCACTTTTTGGTCTGTTCAGGTGAACATCTTTAATCTCTTTGGCCATGATAATATATAAGACAAACAACAATCAGAGAGTTCACTTCAGATTGAATTAGTGCACTGTAAGATATATCTAGTTTAGCTGTGGTAGTTTGGAAAGTCAACATTGGAGATGTTTTCAGGAATATACCTTCCTGTTGGGTCTTCTTACCTTTCATAATGGCCATCTCAAACTAAATCACTTCAGCAATAATACGCTGACACACACAAAATACATTATATTATAAGTGAAAACACAAGGGGTCCAGGCCTTGGAAAGGATCCTGAGACACCAGACCAGACGAGTTCCTTTTGGATAGGTCACATAACGGCACTGTTGTTGTCTCTGGCTTATTCGTTTTCAGTGTCTTTTCTCTTTTTCTTCATCACCTTGTAGGCGTCCCAGTTCCTGAAGAAGTTGACAGAGCCATCCCTCCTGCTCTGGATGACTGTCCAGCCTCCGTTGTCCAGGCCCTGCTCACACCACACCTGCATGGGCCTCTCCGCTTCGCCAGGTTTCAGCAGGTACATACCGCTGGTGCTATGGCCAGCCTCCTGGGCCTGGAGACAGTCCCTGAAAGGACCTGGGGGAGCATGGCGGGTGGGATGGTGGGGGAGAGATGGAGGGAGAGATGGAGGCATGAAGGGAGAGATGGAGGGATGAAGGGAGAGATGGGGGGATGAAGGGAGAGATGGGGGGATGAAGGGAGAGATGGGGGGATGAAGGGAGAGATGGAGGGATGAAGGGAGAGATGGGGGGATGAAGGGAGAGATGGGGGGATGAAGGGAGAGATGGAGGGATGAAGGGAGAGATGGAGGGATGAAGGTGAGAGATGGGGGGATGAAGGGAGAGATGGGGGGATGAAGGGAGAGATGGGGGGATGAAGGGAGAGATGGGGGGATGAAGGGAGAGATGGGGGGATGAAGGGAGAGATGGGGGGATGAAGGGAGAGATGGAGGGATGAAGGGAGAGATGGGGGGATGAAGGGAGAGATGGAGGGATGAAGGGAGAGATGGGGGGATGAAGGGAGAGATGGAGGGATGAAGGGAGAGATGGGGGGATGAAGGGAGAGATGGAGGGATGAAGGGAGAGATGGGGGGATGAAGGGAGAGATGGGGGGATGAAGGGAGAGATGGGGGGATGAAGGGAGAGATGGGGGGATGAAGGGAGAGATGGGGGATGAAGGGAGAGATGGGGGGATGAAGGGAGAGATGGGGGGATGAAGGGAGAGATGGGGGGATGAAGGGAGAGATGGGGGGATGAAGGGAGAGATGGAGGGATGAAGGGAGAGATGGGGGGATGAAGGGAGAGATGGAGGGATGAAGGGAGAGATGGGGGGATGAAGGGAGAGATGGAGGGATGAAGGGAGAGATGGGGGGATGAAGGGAGAGATGGAGGGATGAAGGGAGAGATGGGGGGATGAAGGGAGAGATGGGGGGATGAAGGGAGAGATGGGGGGATGAAGGGAGAGATGGGGGGATGAAGGGAGAGATGGGGGGATGAAGGGAGAGATGGGGGGATGAAGGGAGAGATGGAGGGATGAAGGGAGAGATGGGGGGATGGAGGGAGAGATGGGGGGATGAAGGGAGAGATGGGGGGATGAAGGGAGAGATGGGGGGATGAAGGGAGAGATGGAGGGATGAAGGGAGAGATGGGGGGATGAAGGGAGAGATGGAGGGATGAAGGGAGAGATGGGGGGGATGAAGGGAGAGATGGGGGGATGAAGGGAGAGATGGAGGGATGAAGGGAGAGATGGGGGGATGAAGGGAGAGATGGGGGGATGAAGGGAGAGATGGGGGGATGAAGGGAGAGATGGGGGGATGAAGGGAGAGATGGAGGGATGAAGGGAGAGATGGAGGGATGAAGGGAGAGATGGAGGGATGAAGGGAGAGATGGAGGGATGAAGGGAGAGATGGAGGGATGAAGGGAGAGATGGAGGGATGAAGGGAGAGATGGGGGGATGAAGGGAGAGATGGAGGGATGAAGGGAGAGATGGAGGGATGAAGGGAGAGATGGAGGGATGAAGGTGAGAGATGGGGGGATGAAGGGAGAGATGGGGGGATGAAGGGAGAGATGGGGGGATGAAGGGAGAGATGGGGGGATGAAGGGAGAGATGGAGGGATGAAGGGAGAGATGGAGGGATGAAGGTGAGAGATGGGGGGATGAAGGGAGAGATGGGGGATGAAGGGAGAGATGGGGGGATGAAGGGAGAGATGGGGGGATGAAGGGAGAGATGGAGGGATGAAGGGAGAGATGGGGGGATGAAGGGAGAGATGGGGGGATGAAGGGAGAGATGGGGGGATTGAAGGGAGAATTGGAGGGATGAAGGGAGAGATGGAGGGATGAAGGGAGAGATGGGGGGATGAAGGGAGAGATGGGGGGATGAAGGGAGAGATGGGGGGATGAAGGGAGAGATGGAGGGATGAAGGGAGAGATGGAGGGATGAAGGGAGAGATGGAGGGATGAAGGGAGAGATGGGGGGATGAAGGGAGAGATGGGGGGATGGGGAAAGAGATGAAGGGAGAGATGGAGGGATGAAGGGAGAGATGGGGGGATGAAGGGAGAGATGGGGGGATGAAGGGAGAGATGGGGGGATGAAGGGAGAGATGGGGGGATGAAGGGAGAGATGGAGGGATGAAGGGAGAGATGGGGGGATGAAGGGAGAGATGGAGGGATGAAGGGAGAGATGGGGGGATGAAGGGAGAGATGGGGGGATGAAGGGAGAGATGGGGGGATGAAGGGAGAGATGGGGGGATGAAGGGAGAGATGGAGGGATGAAGGGAGAGATGGAGGGATGAAGGGAGAGATGGAGGGATGAAGGGAGAGATGGGGGGATGAAGGGAGAGATGGAGGGATGAAGGGAGAGATGGGGGGATGAAGGGAGAGATGGGGGGATGAAGGGAGAGATGGGGGGATGAAGGGAGAGATGGGGGGATGAAGGGAGAGATGGGGGGATGAAGGGAGAGATGGGGGGGATGAAGGGAGAGATGGGGGGATGAAGGGAGAGATGGAGGGATGAAGGGAGAGATGGGGGGATGAAGGGAGAGATGGGGGGATGAAGGGAGAGATGGGGGGATGAAGGGAGAGATGGGGGGATGAAGGGAGAGATGGGGGGATGAAGGGAGAGATGGGGGGATGAAGGGAGAGATGGGGGGATGAAGGGAGAGATGGAGGGATGAAGGGAGAGATGGGGGGATGAAGGGAGAGATGGGGGGATGAAGGGAGAGATGGAGGGATGAAGGGAGAGATGGAGGGATGAAGGTGAGAGATGGGGGGATGAAGGGAGAGATGGGGGGATGAAGGGAGAGATGGGGGGATGAAGGGAGAGATGGGGGGATGAAGGGAGAGATGGGGGGATGAAGGGAGAGATGGAGGGATGAAGGGAGAGATGGGGGGATGAAGGGAGAGATGGAGGGATGAAGGGAGAGATGGGGGATGAAGGGAGAGATGGAGGGATGAAGGGAGAGATGGGGGGATGAAGGGAGAGATGGAGGGATGAAGGGAGAGATGGGGGGATGAAGGGAGAGATGGGGGGATGAAGGGAGAGATGGGGGGATGAAGGGAGAGATGGGGGATGAAGGGAGAGATGGGGGGATGAAGGGAGAGATGGGGGGATGAAGGGAGAGATGGGGGGATGAAGGGAGAGATGGAGGGATGAAGGGAGAGATGGGGGATGAAGGGAGAGATGGAGGGATGAAGGGAGAGATGGGGGATGAAGGGAGAGATGGAGGGATGAAGGGAGAGATGGGGGGATGAAGGGAGAGATGGAGGGATGAAGGGAGAGATGGGGGGATGAAGGGAGAGATGGGGGGATGAAGGGAGAGATGGAGGGATGAAGGGAGAGATGGGGGATGAAGGGAGAGATGGGGGGATGAAGGGAGAGATGGGGGGATGAAGGGAGAGATGGAGGGATGAAGGGAGAGATGGGGGGATGGAGGGAGAGATGGGGGGATGAAGGGAGAGATGGGGGGATGAAGGGAGAGATGGGGGGATGAAGGGAGAGATGGAGGGATGAAGGGAGAGATGGGGGGATGAAGGGAGAGATGGAGGGATGAAGGGAGAGATGGGGGGATGAAGGGAGAGATGGGGGGATGAAGGGAGAGATGGAGGGATGAAGGGAGAGATGGGGGGATGAAGGGAGAGATGGGGGGATGAAGGGAGAGATGGGGGATGAAGGGAGAGATGGGGGGATGAAGGGAGAGATGGGGGGATGAAGGGAGAGATGGAGGGATGAAGGGAGAGATGGAGGGATGAAGGGAGAGATGGGGGGATGAAGGGAGAGATGGGGGGATGAAGGGAGAGATGGGGGGATGAAGGGAGAGATGGGGGGATGAAGGGAGAGATGGAGGGATGAAGGGAGAGATGGGGGGATGAAGGGAGAGATGGGGGGATGAAGGGAGAGATGGGGGGATGAAGGGAGAGATGGGGGGATGAAGGGAGAGATGGAGGCATGAAGGGAGAGATGCAGGGATGAAGGGAGAGATGGGGGGATGAAGGGAGAGATGGGGGGATGAAGGGAGAGATGGGGGGATGAAGGGAGAGATGGAGGGATGAAGGGAGAGATGGGGGGATGAAGGGAGAGATGGGGGGATGAAGGGAGAGATGGAGGGATGAAGGGAGAGATGGAGGGATGAAGGGAGAGATGGAGGGATGAAGGGAGAGATGGGGGGATGAAGGGAGAGATGGGGGGATGAAGGGAGAGATGGGGGGATGAAGGGAGAGATGGAGGGATGAAGGGAGAGATGGAGGGATGAAGGGAGAGATGGGGGGATGAAGGGAGAGATGGGGGGATGGGGAAAGAGATGAAGGGAGAGATGGAGGGATGAAGGGAGAGATGGGGGGATGAAGGGAGAGATGGGGGGATGAAGGGAGAGATGGGGGGATGAAGGGAGAGATGGGGGGATGAAGGGAGAGATGGGGGGATGAAGGGAGAGATGGAGGGATGAAGGGAGAGATGGGGGGATGAAGGGAGAGATGGGGGGATGAAGGGAGAGATGGGGGGATGAAGGGAGAGATGGGGGGATGAAGGGAGAGATGGAGGGATGAAGGGAGAGATGGAGGGATGAAGGGAGAGATGGAGGGATGAAGGGAGAGATGGGGGGATGAAGGGAGAGATGGAGGGATGAAGGGAGAGATGGGGGGATGAAGGGAGAGATGGGGGGATGAAGGGAGAGATGGGGGGATGAAGGGAGAGATGGGGGGATGAAGGGAGAGATGGGGGGATGAAGGGAGAGATGGGGGGGATGAAGGGAGAGATGGGGGGATGAAGGGAGAGATGGAGGGATGAAGGGAGAGATGGGGGATGAAGGGAGAGATGGGGGGATGAAGGGAGAGATGGGGGGATGAAGGGAGAGATGGGGGGATGAAGGGAGAGATGGGGGGATGAAGGGAGAGATGGAGGGATGAAGGGAGAGATGGGGGGATGAAGGGAGAGATGGGGGATGAAGGGAGAGATGGGGGGATGAAGGGAGAGATGGGGGGATGAAGGGAGAGATGGGGGGATGAAGGGAGAGATGGAGGAATGAAGGGAGAGATGGGGGGATGAAGGGAGAGATGGAGGGATGAAGGGAGAGATGGGGGGATGAAGGGAGAGATGGGGCGATGAAGGGAGAGATGGAGGGATGAAGGGAGAGATGGGGGGATGAAGGGAGAGATGGAGGGATGAAGGGAGAGATGGGGGGATGAAGGGAGAGATGGAGGGATGAAGGGAGAGATGGAGGGATGAAGGGAGAGATGGAGGGATGAAGGGAGAGATGGAGGCATGAAGGGAGAGATGGGGGGATGAAGGGAGAGATGGGGGGATGAAGGGAGAGATGGGGGGATGAAGGGAGAGATGGAGGGATGAAGGGAGAGATGGGGGGATGAAGGGAGAGATGGGGGGATGAAGGGAGAGATGGAGGGATGAAGGGAGAGATGGGGGGATGAAGGGAGAGATGGAGGGATGAAGGGAGAGATGGGGGGATGAAGGGAGAGATGGAGGGATGAAGGGAGAGATGGAGGGATGAAGGGAGAGATGGAGGGATGAAGGGAGAGATGGAGGCATGAAGGGAGAGATGGGGGGATGAAGGGAGAGATGGGGGGATGAAGGGAGAGATGGGGGGATGGGGGGATGAAGGGAGAGATGGGGGGATGAAGGGAGAGATGGAGGGATGAAGGGAGAGATGGGGGGATGGGGAAAGAGATGAAGGGACAAAGGTAGCGACGGAGGGATTTATCAGTTACAAACTGTTAATCAAATCAAATTGTATTGGTCACATACACATATTTAGCAGATGTTATTGCGGGTGTAGCAAAACGCTTGTATTTTTATTTTATTATTGTCTTTTCGTTTTTTTGTGTACACAGCATTTTCTGGGCTAATAATGTAAGAAATAACACACAAAATAACAAAATATCACACACCAGATGTAGACAGTTAAAGCAGTGATTTGTTTAAAACACATTGAATATTAGGATTTATCTCTATCTACCATTAATTTGTTATACATTTGTCTTAGAGCAGATGTGAACAGTTCAACTATTGTGTTTGTTTAATGTGAGATGAATCTTTGCCTAGTTTATAGGTGAGGATCGCTATTAGTCTCAGCAAGCGGTGGTGAAGTAAGCCAGATGTGCAGATACTTTGTGGTCAGCGGAAACCATGTCATTCCAGCCTAGGTTCTGTCCATGCTTAGCATGAGAGGGAGCCATCCTGCAGAGGGTTCCCTTTCATACACAGCTGCCTTCAAATCCCACACGTTTTATTATTCTTGGGTCGGGACAATCTAAATGTGTCAGGAATTTTGGTAGATGAGTAAAATGTTTATTTTCTGTGTTTCTTTTTTTCTCTTTTCCTTCTTCTGAACTTAGAATGCTACGACCTATTTTCTTTCCATCGAGGTCTGTGTTCTTTCTGGTGAGCAGCACCAAACCTAGTTCTAGCCGAATATACAAATGTTACATCATAAAAAAAATCTGACTAAGAAGAAAATGAACACACATTGGTTTGAGGTTAATTTTGAAATAAGTCTAGGGCTTTATCCTTGCTACCAAACAAACAACAACTAACCAGCCATCCACCCCCTCACCTACCACCTCACCCACCAACCTACACTACATGACCAATAGTATGTGGACACCTTTTTGTTGAAAATCTCATTCCAAAATAATGGGCATTAATATGGAGTTTGTCCCCCTTTTGCTGCTATAACAGCCTCCACTCTTCTGGGAAGGCTTTCCACTAGGTGTTGCTGAGGGGACTTGCTTCCATTCAGCCACAAGAGCATTAGTGAGGTTGGGTACTGATGTTGGGCATTTAGGCCTGGCTGGCAGTCGGCATTCCAATTCATCCCAAAGGTGTTCGATGGGGTTGAAGTCAGGGCTCTGTGCAGGTCAATCAAGTTCTTCCACACCGATCTCGACAAACCGTTTCTGTATGGACCTCGCTTTGTGCACAGGGGCATTGTCATGCTGAAACAGGGAAGGGCCTTCCCCAAACTGTTGCCACAAAGTTGGAAGCACAGAAGCGTCTAGAATGTCATTGTATGCTGTAGCGTTAAGATGTCCTTTCAATGGAACTAAGGTGCCTAGCCCAAACCATGAAAAACAGCCCCAGACCATTATTCCTCCTCCACCACACTTTACAGTTGGCACTATGCATTGGGGCAGTTAATGTTCTCCCGGCATCTGCCAAACCCAATTTGGTTTGTCAGACTGCCAGATGTTGAAGCGTGATTTATCATTCCGGAGAACGTGTTTCTACTGCTCCAGAGACCAATGGCAGCGAGCTTTACACCACTCCAGCTGACACTTGGCATTCCGCATGGTGATCTTAGGCTTGTGTGCAGCTGTTTGGCCATGGAAACCCATTTCATGAAGCTCCCGTCAAACAGTTATTGTGCTGACGTTGCTACCGGAGGCAGTTTACAACTCGGCAATGAGTGTTGCAACCGAAGACCGCTTCAGCACTCAGCGGTCCCGTTCTGTGAGCTTGTATGGCTACCACTTCACGGCTGAGCCATTGTTGCGCCTAGACTATTCCACTTCCCAATAACATAATTTACAGTTGACCGGGGCAGCTGTAGCAGGGTAGAAATTTGACGAACTGACTTGTTGGAAAGGTGGGATCCTATGATATTGCCACGTTGAAAGTCACTGAGCTCTTCAGTTAAGACATTCCACATGACAAAGTTTTGTCTATGGAGATTACATAGCTGTGTGCTCGATTTTATATATCTGTCAGCAATGTGTGTGGCTGAAATAGGCAAATCACAAATTTGAATGGGCGTCCACATACTTTTGTATATACGGTGCATTCGGAAAGTATTCAGACCCCTTGACTTTTTCCACATTTTGTTACGTTACAGCCTTATTCTAAAATGGATTAAATAGTTTTTCCCCTCATCAATCTACACACATAATGACAAAGCAAAAACTGTTTTTTAGACATTTTTGCAAGTTTATTACAAATAAAAAACTGAAATATCACATTTACATAAGTATTCAGACCCTTTACTCAGTACGTTGTTGAAGCACCTTTGGCAGGTATTACAGCCTTGAGTCTTCTTGGGTATGATGCTACAAGCTTGGCACAGAGACTTGTCCTGAAGTGACTCCTGCGTTGCCTTGGCTGTGTGCTTAGGGGCGTTGCCCTGTTGGAAGGTGAACCATCTGATGTCCTGAGCAGGTTTTCATTAAGGATCTCTATGTACTTTACTCTGTTCATCTTTCCCTTGATCCTGACTAGTCTCCCAGTCTCTGCCGCTGAAAAACATTGCCACAGCATTATGCTGCCACCCCCATGCTTCACCATAGGGGTGGTGCCAGGGAATCTTGTTTCTCATGGTCTGAGAATACTTTAGGTGCCTTTTGGTAAACTCCAAGTTGGCTGTCATGTGCCTTTTACTGAGGAGTGGTTTCCATTTGTGGCTTTCCAAATCATGTCCAATCAATTGAATTGACCACAGGTAGACTCCAATCAATTTCAAATCTCATAGCAAAGTGTCTGAATACCTATCTAAATAAGGTATTTCTGTTTTTTATTTTGTATACAGTTGCAAAAATGTCTAAAAACCTGTTTTCACTTTGCCATTATGGGGTTTTGTGTGTAGATTGATGAGGGGAAAAAAACAATTCAATCCATTTTAGAATAAGGCTGTAACGTAACAAAATGTGGACGAAGTCAAGGGGTCTGAATACTGACCCAATGCACTATATAATGTATCTAATAATCAGTTGCCTCACCCTCTGCACTGAAGTTGCCCTGCGGAGCCTTCTGGAGCTCCAGGGTGCTTCCTGTGGGTGCTGGCCCTGCTTGGGAGCCCCTGTCTCTGGGAAATGCCCGGCCGTGGTCCCTCTGGATCTCGTTGGTAAATCTCGGGATGCTAACCGGTATGTTCTCTGGCACCACCTGCACCAGTGGTGGGCCCTGAGGAGACTGCTCCTGCCGCCGTCCATACACCTGCAGACAGCGCTCTTCCAGGGCACCAACCAGAACTGACTGGCTGTTGACCACGGCAGAGAGCGCAGCGTATCGGACCTCTAGGTCACGGTAGCGGGCGGCCAGGCGTAGGGACTCTGCTGTGGAGTTCAGAATGCGTCCCTCCAGCTGAGCCAGCTCCAGAGAGTTGTCTCTCTTCCTGATGATCTCGTGCAGAAGCTGCATGTAGAGCTGGGTCACCCTGGAGTTCATGTTCCTGCTCTCCTTCCTCAGCAACTTCATCTCGTTCACCATGTTCCCATCAATGTTCACCACCAGCTTCAGGGTATCCATCTCCCGTCTCTGTTTGGAAAGCAGGTCCCTCACCGCCGCTACGTCCAGGCGGGTCACGCGGTCCTTGTCCGTGTGTAGGCCCCGGCTGGTGCAGATTGGCCCTGTGATCTTCTGCTCAGGGACCAGGAAGGTATACGAGCACTTTTTGGGTGGTTCTCCTTTGTCCTCCAGGTACCTCCGTCTCCGGGTCAGGATGGGGGATCTGAGGCCCTCACTGCTGCCCCAGACGGACAGCCCAAGCAGGACAAACAGGCACCAAGCTCTGGGCCCCATAGCTAGTGGTTCCTTTTCTCTTCTTCTGCTCTTCTACAACAAGGCTGTCTGTGTCACTGGTGCACCTAAAACATAGGCAGGGGAGAGCGAGTCAATACGTGGTTGAATTCTTAGCAGTGGTGTGTGCACTGCAGAACAGACATGCAGAAATATGTTATCACAACTCCAATTCTGACTTAAGTTCATTCACTCTTGGATATTCCTTCACGCCACTGCCCCGGGCCAGGCTACAGTGCCTTGCGAAAGTATTTGGCCCCCTTGAACTTTGCGACCTTTTACCACATTTCAGGCTTCAAACATAAAGATATAAAACTGTATTTTTTTGTGAAGAATCAACAACAAGTGGGACACAATCATGAAGTGGAACGACATTTATTGGATATTTCAAACTTTTTTAACAAATCAAAAACTGAAAAATTGGGCGTGCAAAATTATTCAGCCCCCTTAAGTTAATACTTTGTAGTGCCACCTTTTGCTGCGATTACAGCTGTAAGTCGCTTGGGGTATGTCTCTATCAGTTTTGCACATCGAGAGACTGAAATTTTTTCCCATTCCTCCTTGCAAAACAGCTCGAGCTCAGTGAAGTTGGATGGAGAGCATTTGTGAACAGCAGTTTTCAGTTCTTTCCACAGATTCTCGATTGGATTCAGGTCTGGACTTTGACTTGGCCATTCTAACACCTGGATATGTTTATTTTTGAACCATTCCATTGTAGATTTTGCTTTATGTTTTGGATCATTGTCTTGTTGGAAGACAAATCTCCGTCCCAGTCTCAGGTCTTTTGCAGACTCCATCAGGTTTTCTTCCAGAATGGTCCTGTATTTGGCTCCATCCATCTTCCCATCAATTTTAACCATCTTCCCTGTCCCTGCTGAAGAAAAGCAGGCCCAAACCATGATGCTGCCACCACCATGTTTGACAGTGGGGATGGTGTGTTCAGCTGTGTTGCTTTTACGCCAAACATAACGTTTTGCATTGTTGCCAAAAAGTTCAATTTTGGTTTCATCTGACCAGAGCACCTTCTTCCACATGTTTGGTGTGTCTCCCAGGTGGCTTGTGGCAAACTTTAAACAACACTTTTTATGGATATCTTTAAGAAATGGCTTTCTTCTTGCCACTCTTCCATAAAGGCCAGATTTGTGCAATATACGACTGATTGTTGTCCTATGGACAGAGTCTCCCACCTCAGCTGTAGATCTCTGCAGTTCATCCAGAGTGATCATGGGCCTCTTGGCTGCATCTCTGATCAGTCTTCTCCTTGTATGAGCTGAAAGTTTAGAGGGACGGCCAGGTCTTGGTAGATTTGCAGTGGTCTGATACTCCTTCCATTTCAATATTATTGATTGCACAGTGCTCCTTGGGATGTTTAAAGCTTGGGAAATCTTTTTGTGCCCAAATCCGGCTTTAAACTTCTTCACAACAGTATCTCAGACCTGCCTGGTGTGTTCCTTGTTCTTCATGATGCTCTCTGCGCTTTTAACGGACCTCTGAGACTATCACAGTGCAGGTGCATTTATACGGAGACTTGATTACACACAGGTGGATTGTATTTATCATCATTAGTCATTTAGGTCAACATTGGATCATTCAGAGATCCTCACTGAACTTCTGGAGAGAGTTTGCTGCACTGAAAGTAAAGGGGCTGAATAATTTTGCACGCCCAATTTTTCAGTTTTTGATTTGTTAAAAAAGTTTGAAATATCCAATAAATGTCGTTCCACTTCATGATTGTGTCCCACTTGTTGTTGATTCTTCACAAAAAAATACAGTTTTATATCTTTATGTTTGAAGTCTGAAATGTGGCAAAAGGTCGCAAAGTTCAAGGGGGCCGAATACTTTCGCAAGGCACTGTATATCATATCTCTGGGTGTGTTTGGTTAGCCCTGGTTCTCATATTCCTACATCTCCCCTGCTTTCTCAAGCTTCTCCAAACGCTTCCAGATTGTGTCTTTGGGTTATAGAAAAGGGCTATATAGGACCTATGTATTATTACAATTAAGTGGAGGGATACTGTTAGAAAATCTCTACTCTTTCATAATAAAAGTCTGAAAATCAAGTAGGAAGTTTTTGTTTGGAATTAGATGAAGGCAAACATGAAGCCCCAATTCTAAATAAAAAAAGTTATCTCAAAGAAGTGTGTGCATAAATGTACCTATAATAAGATTATGCCTGTGCATCTCTTGGGCGCCAGCTGGAGGCCAATGATTGTTTCTGACTGACCCATTTTACTCGCATCCTATTTCTCCTGGCTGGCCTAAATATGGCACTGGCTGAATTTGGTATCGAATGAAAGAGCTGGATGTGTGAGACTGGCTTATAAGTAATGTTTTCTGGGAATCCATTTAAAAAAAATCAGAACTCAAGATAAGACCCAGATGCAGACAGCTAGAATCACAGATGTTTATTGACCCAAACCGGGTGCATGCAAAAGACAGGTCAAAGGCAGGCAGAGGTCCGTAATCCAGGACAGAGTCAATAAGGTGCAGAACAGCAGGCCGGCTCGGGGTCAGGGCAGGCAGGAGACAAAGGGCTGTGAGACATAGGTTTAATCCTAGACACATGAACAATTGGATGAATACGGAGGGTACGGGGCAACAGAAGACAAACAGCAGAGAGGCTAATAATCTTGGAGAAATTTGCGGTCCGCTTGTCGTCGATACCTGGTGGTGGTCTTGAGAAGAGCCAACCGGGCTCTCTTCCAGATAGGCAACAGCAGCGGACAAACATCTGGGCCGAGGGTATGCTGACCTCTTCCTCTTGCTCCGGAAAGAGCAGGGGCTAACACCCCAGGGAACACTCGAGAGGTGAGAGCCCAGTGGCAGAACAGGGGAGGGTGTTGCAGGCTTATTCAACCCACACGAGTTGCTGGCAGAGTTGTCTCCAGGTCTCTCTCCGACTGGGCATTGGACTGCTAGTGGAACCCGGAGGACAGGCTGACCAATGAGCATGCAGAACGCCTTCCAGAACCCGGGACTAGAACTGAGGGCCCCGGTCGGAGACCATGTCCACCGGGAGTCCATGGATCCGGAAGACAGTGCTGCACCATGACCTGGGATGTCTCTTTGGCAGAGGGTAGGTTGAGGAGAGGAATGAAGTGGGTGGCTTTGGAAAACTGGTCCACTACTGTCAGGATGGAGGTGTTGCCATCAGATAAGGGAAGACGCGTGATGAAGTCCAGGGATATGTTAGACCAGGGATGGTAAGGGACAGGCAGTGGTTGAAGAAGACCAGCCAGAGCTTGCCAAGGAGTCTTGTTCTGTGCACAGATCGTGCAGGCGGCGATGAACGCGGAGACTTCCGGGACCATGTTAGGCAGGCCCCCAAAAGCGTTGTCGCACAAAAGTCAGGGATCGATGAGAGCCCAGGTGGCAGGCAAGCCTGGAGGATTGGGCCCACTCCAAGACCAAGGAGTGGACAGTGTCAGGCACACGCAAACATCCTGTTATCTGCCCCCTCGGGGTTTAGCTGGGAACGATTCGCCTCACGGACCTGCTTCCCTATTCCCCAGCTGAGTTCCATCGCCAGACACGAGGTGGGAAGGATGGTCTCAGGGACTGAGAGTGTAGCCGCGGGGCTATAGCAGCGTGACAGACAGCCTTGAGCCTAGGGCTTGGGCTTCTTCTTCTTCTTCTTCTTAAACAATGAGGAAGTCCCCTTCTCCTTCATCCGCAGTCAAACATACAGTGGGGAAAACAAGTATTTGATACACTGCGGATTTTTCAGGTTTTCCTACTTACAAAGCATGTTGGGTTCTGTAATTTTTATCATAGGTACACTTCAACTGTGAGAGACAGAATCTAAAAAAAATCCAGAATATCACATTGTATGATTTTTAAGTAATTAATTTGCATTTTATTAAATGACATAAGTATTTGATCACCTACCAACCAGTAAGAATTCCGGCTCTCACAGACCTGTTAGTTTTTCTTTAAGAAGCCCTCCTGTTCTCCACTCATTACATGTGTTAACTGCACCTGTTTGAACTCGTTACCTGTATAAAAGACGCCTGTCCACACACTCAATCAAACAGACTCCAACCTCTCCACAATGGCCAAGACCAGAGAGCTGTGTAAGGACATCAGGGATAATATTGTAGACCTGCACAAGGCTGGGATGGGCTACATGACAATAGGCAAGCAGCTTGGTGAGAAGGCAACAACTGTTGGCGCAATTATTAGAAAATGGAAGAAGTTCAAGATGATGGTCAATCACCCTCGGTCTGGGGCTCCATGCAAGGTCCCACCTCGTGGGGCATCAATGAACATGAGGAAGGTGAGGGATCAGCCCAGAATTACACAGCAGTACCAGGTCAATGACCTGAAGAGAGCTGGGACCACAGTCTCAAAGAAAACCATTAGTAACACACTACGCCGTCATGGATTAAAATCCTACAGCGCACGCAAGGTCCCCCTGCTCTAGCCAGCGCATGTCCAGGCCCATCTGAAGTTTGCCAATGACCATCTGGATGATCCAGAGGAGGAATAGGAGAAGGTCATGTAGTCTGATGAGACAAAAATAGAGCTTTTTGGTCTAAACTCCACTCGCCATGTTTGGAGGAAGAAGAAGGATGATTACAACCCCAAGAACACCATCCCAACCGTGAAGCATGGAGGTGGAAACATCATTCTTTGGGGATGATTTTCTGCAAAGGGGACAAGATGACTGCACTGAGGGGAGGGTGGATGGGGCCATGTATTGTGAGGTCTTGGCCAACAACCTCCTTCCCTCAGTAAGAGCATTGAAGATGGGTCATGGCTGGGTCTTCCAGCATGACAACGACCCGAAACACACAGCCAGGGCAACTAAGGAGTGGCTCCGTAAAGAAGCATCTCAAGGTCCTGTAGTGGCCTAGCCAGTCTCCAGACCTGAACCCAATAGAAAATCTTTGGAGGGAGCTGAAAGTCCATATTGCCCAGCGACAGCCCCGAAACCTGAAGGATCTGGAGAAGGTCTGTATGGAGGAGTGGGCCAAAATCCCTGCTGCAGTGTGTGCAAACCTGGTCAACAACTACAGGAAACGTATGATCTCTGTAATTGCAAACCAAGGTTTCTGTACCAAATATTAAGTTCTGCTTTTCTGATGTATCAAATACTTATGTCATGCAATAAAATGCAAATTAATTACTTAAAAATCATACAATGTGATTTTCTGGATTTTTGTTTTAGATTCCGTCTCTCACAGTTGAAGTGTACCTATGATACAAATGACAGACCTCTACATGCTTTGTAAGTAGGGAAACCTGCAAAATCGGCAGTGTATCAAATACTTGTTCTCCCCACTGTATAGGACATAGATCCTCAGGGTAACCTGCCGCTACCTCCGCCCCAGTGGGTTGCAATTGCGGGGTCTCCTCATCGTCCTGTTTTGAGGGTGAAGGAGTAAGCACGGTGAGTGCTTTACGCAGCCTTCACATTCGGGCGGGACCCCCAGCTAGGCGGTACACAAAGAGTGTTTCCTTGTCTGAAATTGTAGCCCCACACGGATAAGGGTGTTCCGGTAGAGGGAGCAGGGGCAGGCACCCCGCTTGGTTCTCCTTGTGAGGGGTAAGCCGGCTCCATTGCTCAGAGAAATAGTACATGTAAACTAGTTAGCATTCGTCTTGAGGTTAAATAGCCTAGCTAGTAACCACACTGCTAGCCAGAGAAAAGCATATGCTTCGCTTGTCTCTCAACGAACAAATCGTGTCTCTCAACCGTCAGGGAGTGAAGCAATTCTATCCTTACAAGTGAAAAAGACGGTTTGGGGTAGCTAGCTTTGCGGAGACCCTTACAAAAATGTACCATGTAAAGGTACTGCTGTAAATACCATGGTATTTTCCTGCCACGGCAGTGACCAAAAACCATGATGATCGTATAATGGTATTTATTTTATTGTACTGCCATGGATGGAGGGAATATACCATGGTTTTACACTAACAGCATGTAAACATGAAAGCATGGTAGTTGTGTATAATGTATTATCATGATGTTCTGCGTAACAACATTTTACGGGTTAAGTGACCAAAAATGCAAAAATGTATGGTACTCACATAATGCAACATTCACTACTCGCGCTGCAATTAAAAAGCATAGGCCTAGTGGACACTCTTAAAACTTCTTAAGGCTAGGGGGCGGTATTTTCCCGTCCGGATGAAAAGTGTGCCCAAAGTAAACTGCCTGCTACTCAGGCCCAGAAGCTAGGATATGCATATTATTAGTAGATTTGGATAGAAAAGTGAAGTGAAGTTTCTAAAATCATTTGAATGATGTCTGTGAGTATAACCAAACTTATTTGGCAGGCGAAACCCAGAGGACAAACCATCCAGGGGGAAAGTAAATGGAGGTCACTCTCTTTTCAATGGGTTTGAATGGGAATCTAGAATTCTAAGGCAGTTGCTTGCAGTTCCTATCGCTTCCACTAGATGTCAACAGTCTTTAGAAATGTGTTGATGTTTTTCCTTTGAGAAATGAAGAAGCAGGGCTGTCCAGAACGAGGGTCGAGTGAAGTGTACTGTTTGTTAGAGGCGCGTGACCTGAAAAGCTTGCTCCACTTTGTTTTCCTCCGGTATTGAACACAGTTTATCCCGTCTGAAAATGTATTGATTATTTACGTTAAAATATACCTAAAGTTGTATTAGGAAAGTTGTTTGAAATGTTTGGACAAAGATTACAGGTAATTTACGAGATATTTTGTAGTCATGTTGCGCGAGTTGAAATCTGTGTTTTTCTGGATCGAACGCGCCAAATAAATTGACATTTTGGATATATAACGACGGAATTAATCGAACAAAAGGACCATTTGTGATGTTTATGGGACATATTGGAGTGCCAACAGAAGAAGCTCGTCAAAGGTAAGGAATTAATTATATCTTTATTTCTGAGTTTCGTGTCGCGCCTGGCGGGTTGAATTATGATGGTCTGTCTTTGTTTGACGGAGTGCTGTCCTCAGATAATAGCATGGTTTGCTTTTGCCGTAAAGCCTTTTTGAAATCTGACACGTTGGCTGGATTAACAACAAGTATAGCTTTAATGTGTATGGCATGTGTGATTTCATGAAAGTTTATAATTTGCAGTAATTTCATTTGAATTTGGCACTCTGCCATTTCACCGGATGCTGTCAAATCGATCCCGCTAAAGGGATTTGATCCCTAAGACGTTTTTAACCCCCTTAAGAAGATAAGGTATTAAAAAAAATGTTTCCTGGTGCTTCTCTCTTCAATACAGCTATCTCTCCTCAACGACTAGGTTCATCTTATACATAGCCAACATACTAAAAACTACTTGCAAAAGGTATTAATAATAATCTTATCTCAAAGATACATTTTCAGAATTTCATATCCCTAACAACAGCAAGATACAATGTTCCCCCTGTTTATAAAAGACAGGTGAAACAGATCAGGGTGTGACCGTGTTAACATTTGTTGGAGTCCTCTGTTCCTCTGTTGCCACTACAGGCTAGCTTGACTGGAGCTAAAATTAGACAATTCTAGCTTTTTTGCTAACATACTTTCATAAATTCATTCAACTATCAAAACGTCATAAAAAAAGAATAATTATATCATTATTCTCGCTTAACTTTGTTTTATATCCTATGCTTTATAACTCGCTCACCTTCCAGATAAGGTTTAAAATAATTAGTTTACCTAGTGCGTCTCTCTTCAATGTTCAGTTCACTCTCTCTCATTCAACTGACTGATAAGGCAGGCTTAGCGTTCACAACTGTTTTTCAGTGAGATCTGCTATTGGCTCCTTTACTTGTCGCTAGTAGTCGCTAGATGACGTTTGCAGTTGCCTTTCTCCAGCACTGCTGCAGTCCGGAAGTAGTTTCTTCACCCCTCCCCCTTCACACCCCCCCTCCCCTTGTGCTTCTCTGTCTGTGTGTGTGTGTCGTTGCACAGACAGCTTCTTCCACTCTCGTTTACATCAGAATTTAGTTGGAAAAGTTGGTACATTTCATCAAAATTCCCCAAAAGACAGCCTAAAAGTAGCTAAATTTGTCACCGGAGGGGCCTGAAAACTCACTAAATATAATCATGATAATGACAATGCAAATTATAGTTATAAATGATTCAATCTGTAATCTCAATCAGTTTGACCTCAGGATTTATCAATTTAGAAAATAATAATTACATTTCATACTTCCAGGTTTGTCTTCATATCTACATGTAATTTTGTTACATTTTAACCATATTTCAGTGGCATAATTGTCCCGTGATGATCTGTAGGGCCTTGATCATTGTCCATTGATATAACACAATAGGTTTGAAGCATGCGCTCCAAGCTGCGCTCCGTGGTAATAACTATAAACGATAACTGATGTCCCGCTCTCCCGAGAGTAACAGATAGTTCAGATGAAAGATAACAGATTCTGTGGATTTATGTTGATTTGTGGATGCACACAATGTCTGGATTAGATGGAGTTGGGGGAGAGAAAGCAGCGAGGTCAGGCAGTGGAGATTTCCTCCTTTTAATGAGTTGAGATCTGTCAGACATTTCAACCTGACCTAATTAAAACGCTCTGGTCAAGCTGGGCAAGTGGCTATGAATTAAAGGGAGATTTCACCAACTCCATGAGCCTTTTCCACAGCCACCCCAGAATTCTGTTAAATTCCACACTCCTCAAAAGGCTCATCCCTCCACGTCCTCTGTCATCTCAGGGAGAGGAATTATTTGGACAACAGGCTGGATATATGTCTGGTTCTTTACCTGGATCTCCACTGATCTAACACGACCGTTTGTAGTTCAGTATTCCTTCAACCTCTATCAGGACGGTCCGCAAGACGGTTTCAGTGACAGTTTGGTCACCCAGAACGGCTTGTAAGGCCGTCTTAACCAATTTGATCTCTTGCTCCCGTGTTCCTCAAAAATGAGCTTCTCGGGGGTTGAATTTGAAGGAGATTTGTTGGCTCCATCAGTTGATCCTGGAGGGTTGGTTACATTGCTTGGAAGGTTTCCTCCAACTTGGCCTATCCTGCCTTGAAGTTTGTGCCTCTGTCAGCCAGGATCTTGTAGCGTTTCCCCCGTCGGGAGCTAAACCGCCTTAGGGCCATGAGGAAGACTTCAGCATCCAAACTCTCCAGTAGTTTCAGGTGGATACATCTAGTTTTCAAGCACTTAAACAGAATGCCCCAGTGCTTCTCCACTCGACGATCTAGCTTGATTGTAATGGGCCCAAAACAATCTACTCCTGTTGAACAGAAGGTGGATTTGAGGAGGCGCAAGCGAGCAGTGGCAAATCTGCCATGCAGGCGTATTGGTGCTTGTGAATTGCTCCTCGTCCTCCATGGATCCAGTACTTCTGCCACATCGCCCCATAGACTCTTACTGGCCCTGGGTGGAGAAGCTTCTTATCATAACTCTTGATGAGGAGGTTGTTGAGAGGGTGTCTGGAGTCAAGGATAATTGTATGGATAGCATCGGGATCCAAGACTTCTGCTTGGTGCAGCCTCCCTCTGACTCTGATCATTCCGAATATTTGGTCATTCTCTGGGGCAGAAGAGAGAAGACAGCTGTCCTTAGCCACTTCCTTACCTGCTTTCAGAGATTTGAGCTCCTCAGGGAAGCTGACTGCTTGTGCATGCTGTAGGAGGAGTGTCTCTGCAGTGAGGGAGGTGGGTATGAAAGCCACCACATATGAGGTGTTTGGGATTGTGCTGGGTCAGGGAGAGCTGTTGTTGGCTCCCTGGAGATGTTGTAGCATGTGCTTCAGTTGGTTGTGTAGGGGCACCGGGGCTGTCGGCCAATCGTTCTCACTCGAAAATCATAGTTCACTACTATTTGACCTGGCTTGTGGCAGGAGGTGCAGGATACCTTTACTGTGTTGCTAGCCCACTGTCAGACCTCAAAAGCCCTTTGGATAGGAGATTCTGGACTTTGTCGAGGAGTGCTTTCGTTTCAGCAGTGGATGGGAGGCTCTGTAAGCAGTTATCCACATAGAAGGCATTCTCCACTGAATCCCAGACTTCTGGGTCACTGTCTGGGTGCTCCCAGGCGTGTCTCTGCAGAGCATATATGTCCCAGCAAGGACTGCATGTGGTGCCAAATGGGAGTACTTGATGGCTGAGGAGTGCATGGACACCTTGTACGGAAGGACCTAAGGTTGATCATTTGACCAGCGCCTTGGAAAGAACAGTTGAAGACAAGTCAATACTTCCCACTGTGTTACTGGATAACATGGTGAGGGAGATACCAGGATTTGCTGAGTGGGTTTCCCTCTTCATGAGCTGTCACTTTTGTGACATATCCTGCCTTCACAAGGTCATGAATTTCCCAGTTATAAACTTCTGCAAGCTCAGGGTTCCTCACCAGTCACTGCTCTGTCCCACGGAGTAGTGGGAGTACAGCCTGTGTTGTGTTTAACAGAGGACGATGGTATGGTTGGGCACCCGTAGTAGTGGGGTTGCGTACCTCTGAACACCATCCATTTCAGTGGTGGTGTGCTTCTGCAGGAGGTCTAATATATAGGAGGAGTTATATTTTGAGCGGGTGACCTCCTTTAGCTTCCGGTTGGGGAAGGTGTCTATATCTTTCAGAGCATCTACACATTCCGAAGGAGGTCAGTAGCTGCACAAGGAGATGGAGCTAGACTGCTTCTGGTTAATATGACTTGCTGTGACTCTACAGCTTGGGTGGAGAGAAGTAGATGGACAATTGTGGGTAGTCTGACCCGATCAGGATGAGTGGCACAACCCTGGCCATGTTGCGAAGAGGCAGTCCTCTGAGATGAGGATATTGCTTCTGTAGAACACTCATCTGGCAGGAAGGCCATATGCCGTGAAGGCATTTGGATATTGTAGGCCACGTCCCTATGTCCTGAAGGTGAAATGCAAAATGTCACAGCAGAGCCCTTCACTTGGATAATGTTATGTCGCACCGTTCTGAGGTTAAGGGTCTCGGGGGTCCCCTTCAGGTTCAGCTGCCATGCAGCAGCTAGGAGAATGATTGTTCGTTCAGACCCATCATCTAGAACATTGATTGTGTCCATGGTCCCCCCTTCGCTTTGCAGAGTGACCTTTACTACCTTCAACATGACCCTTGGCTGGTCGAGGTACAGTAGAGCTCCTTTGTGGCTCCTACCATGAGCATACTCTGCTCCTTCGGTGTTTGGGGAATTACTTCATGCAATACTGTGAGATGGATTTTCTGATGTGCAGCTCTCCGATTTATGGCTACGGGCACACTTGTAGCATCGCTCACCTGAAGTTATCCAGGCCTTCAATTGGGGTCGAGTGAGATTTTGTACCTTGGGTCATGAGCCCAGGAAGTTCCCCTTACTATTGCAATAGGGCAATTGTGCTGGAATTTGAGAGCGATCTTCTTCCCGGGTTCCTCCCTTCCGGGTTCCTCCCCGGCTTCACTATTTAAGTACATGGTAGTGGAATTCAGCCTTTCATGACCCTCCTTGCGTTCAAACTCCTTCCTTAACCAGAGGCTGTGGCTGAGATTGAGGCCTGGTGAGCAATGCTCTTCGCCCTCATCTTCACCTGCAATCATGCTGCCATGGAGGCACGTTCAGGATGTTGTCAATTACACTCTGGACTAACTGGCGTGGCTCACCATATCTCGCTTTCGGAGCCTGGAGAGCAGCCGTGTATGATTTTGCGGAGTGCATTTTGGATTTGGTCAGCTTGTATTCACTGGGGAACCTCAAGTGATCCATCAGTACTTGTTATTTGTAACTTTCTGACAGATGACTGTGAATACCCAGTAGGCTCTCCAATGCCATTTCCAAGAAGATGAAATAACTTTCCTTTCCACTCTCAAAGTATGGCAGTTTGGGTCTTGGAATTCCATAGGCTGAGGCTATTAGCAGTTCCATGATGTTGGCTCCCTAATCTGGTTGCGTGAAGGATACAACCATGACTGCTGATGAGCTAACTGTGGCCTCGTTGGGCTTGTCCCCTACTGTCCCAGACCCTAAATTGGTGGCAGCCTGAAATGAGTGAGAGCTGATGGTTGATGACTGGCCTGGTCCAAGCCCTGGATGAGAGGAACGATTTTACGTTGTTGTTAATTGGCAGAAAGGCGAAGGAGAGGTGCTTTGGCTAGATGGAGGGGGAATGCTAACTTGTGTCGCTGGCATAGAGGGCGTTCGCGGAGCGGCCTGTCCCCCCGTGGTCCATGCTGGCTATTGACCTCAGAGCCTCCCGGGACTATGTGCCATGCTGTACCAGAGGAGCAGATTGGCAAAGAGAGGCAGACAGGTCAGGTCCATGTGGAGTGGTGGTCAGGTCAATCCCCTGTTTGTTCCTCTCCAGGAAGGATGATTATGTATCCCACTTCCTCAAATGTATCCATCTGAAAAGTATGATTGTATAGGCTTGGATTGTCTAGGAATGGTTCCATGAACATGACAGTGAATTCACCTTACTGGTGACTGGCCTGCCCAAGACACTTTCAAAGTTCTTGAAATGTTTCAAATTCACTGACCTTCATGTCTTAAAGTAATGATGGACTGCCATGTCTCTTTGCTTATTTGATCTATTCTTGACATAATATGGACTTGTTATTTTACCAAATAAGGCTATCTTCTGTATACCACCACTACCTTTTCACAACACAACTGATTGGCTCAAACACATAAAGAAGGAAAAAAAATTCCACAAATGAACTTTTAAGAAGGCACACCTGTTAACTGAAATGCATTCCAGGTGAGTGTGTGACTACTTGTCTCCAACAGATGCTGTTTGATTGGTTACTTCGAGCTTGTGGCCACGCCCAAGCATATCCCATAGTGAGACATCGAAACAAGTATTTGAAATAGAACCCTCATCCATCCAACACTTTTGACAGATGCAAAATATGACCTACTTCACATCAATAGGCTACCCATAAAAACAAATCCTCTGGATTCAAACATACTGAGGAAGCAATGACTCAATATGTCTTGGATGGAAAAAGTAGTGGGGGCACGCAATCATTTCTGCCTGCGGTCTTCTCGGAAATGTTCTGAGGTGCATTGAAGGGTCCCATCCCAACCATACTTAATGGCATTTACCTAAACCAAAACCAATGTGGTGGCAAAATTGTTCACTGTCAAAAGAGAGAAACATTGTATTACTGCCTGACGTCAAGCAGAGGGCAACATCAGATGTTCTTTATTTATGTCTGTACTATTGATTAAGTGTTATTTATCATTACCAGTCCAGCACTGGAAATCCATGAATTTCCTTTGTGTCGGGCTTTCAGGCAAATCAAATCGAAAGCACCCCAAAACATACTTACAGATGGAGAATAGGTTTGAGGAAAATTGGAGGAGGAGAGATTAAGAAAGGGATATATTAGAACTTTAAAGCCATAATAAGTCAGAGACTTGGGACGTCTCTTTTTCTCTTTTATCAAAACCCTTTTTCATCATCACTATCAATAATTAGGCTTCAGCGATTAACCCTTCTTAAAAGTTAGTCCCAAACCCCAATTTAGATAAGTGACAGTGTTTACAGAAAAGGATCCATATGGCAGGATTATTCATCTAATAGTGTGTTATTGCTGCTGTATAGTATGTCTCTGTTGCTAACACCCTAGGCCTGCTACTCTTCATCAAGTCAGCCACATTCAGAGCATTACATTTTTCATTGACTTATAAAAAGAAAAAAAAAGTTTCCAAAGTACATTTTCCCCCTCAGGTAGAGCCAGACCGATAGCTCATTTATATTGATGGGGCGGTTTGCATTCAGACAGGTCAAACTTGCGGTGACTGTCCTACAGTAGGCTGGCAGAGGACAGTCTTTGGGGTGACTGTCCTACAGTGCCAGTGGGTCACTGGATGTTCTGCTGTGACTGAAGTGTGTCTGTTCAGTCACAGGCAGACCCAGGGGGGATGTTTACTCAGTCTTTTCTCCTTACCCAAAGTTTGTCTAATAATGGCTCACATGTGTAAGTTAATAAACCATTGATAACAGTTAATAAACCTTTAACAACAGCGAATAAAGCGTTAATAAACAGCGGGAGTGTATTAAAATAGATGAACAACTAATTGTGGTTAATGGTTTAAGTTCTGGGAGGCTTCCATTAAAATACAAACCCTTTGTAATGAAATTTCTTCGAAATAAATGAGTTGCATAATGGTAATAGAACCCATTTTCAGAACTATGATACTCTTGAGGATGACAGATACGATCTACAAACGTGTTGTTATCTCTCATCTAAACAATACCGTGACTGGAATTTGCTGTTTAACGTAGTTGAAGAAAAGACAAACAGGACAAGATAAGCTACAGGAAAGAGGAGTGTGTACACACCTGCAGCTGTGTGAAGACAGTCTATGCGTCCCAACGTCGTTTGTTTCTCCTGCTGGTCTTTGTTGCAGGCTTGTCGGAGCCGATGTCTCAGTCTCCGTTGTGGCTCCTGTATAACTGCATGCTCTTGACTCTCATGCCTTATGCCTAGTACTGGTCTCTCTGTCTCGCTCTCTCTCTCTGGCATTCAAACACACACGCATGCATACACACAC
Source organism: Oncorhynchus mykiss (assembly GCF_013265735.2). NCBI lineage: Eukaryota > Metazoa > Chordata > Actinopteri > Salmoniformes > Salmonidae > Oncorhynchus > Oncorhynchus mykiss. The sequence goes on from NC_048592.1 coordinate 11,063,130, forward strand.
TCGCAGTAGGATGGAGGCTGGTCCAAAAAGATTGAGCTAGCCTGGGGTGATGGTAATTTTTCACTGTGGAGTGGGAGGTTGTCCTGCCAACTACCTTTGATGTCATAGTGCTTCTAAAGAATAACAAAACTCCTCCTAATATAAGGTTTCAACTGCTAATGGAAGGAAGGTATTTTTGGTATTTTGTTAGGATCTCCATTAGGTGTTGCGAAAGCACCAGCTACGCTTCCTGGGGTCAACACAAAACCTGAAACATGACCTAATACAGAATGTCAATAGACATGAACAGCTCAAGGACAGAACTACATCAATTTAAAAATGGAACACGTAGCCTACATATCAATATATACGCACAAACTAAAAAAGGGGAGAGGTGTTGTGCCGTGAGGTGTGAAGGAAGGAGGGAGGGAAGGAAGGAAGGAAGGAAAGGAGGAAGGAGAGAAGGAAGTAAAGAAGGCAGGAAAGAAAAAAGAAAAGATCGAAACCCACTATGCCTGGTTGCCTGGAATTGGTGTGTGTGGTGATGACACTTACACCCACTCTGGATCACACGTACATACTCACACTTGCTGTTGTTGCAGCTTAGTGCTTGGTGTTTGTTTCACTCACGCTCTCTCAATCAATCTTAAACTTTCAATCTCGTGGTTAAGCTTTGAAACTTTCCCATATAACCCACTTATCAACAACTCACTCTCAATCACTTTCAACATTTCTCTCATACATACCTCTGTTTCTATTTCTAGAAGTCCTCTTAGAAGAACTTATGATCTTGATTATCCAGTGTTTTGGCTCTTATAAAAGAGGTTTCTGTGAGGGATGGTTGTGAGTTTATGTGTGTTTGTCCCACAAGGCAGGGTGTGTATATTGTGGCCATCTCAGAGCTATTGGCAGCTGTGTTTATTTGATTATGGACACAATATGTGGTCTCAGCAAACAAAGAGGGCTTTAGGCAAAATGTTTTGGACATAAAACCCAAATGAGGAAATACTTGTGAGTGTGGGAGAAGGGTACTACTTGGAAAATACTGGGATAGGGGACTTTCTTAAACTTTCTTGACGTGTGTGTGTGTGTGTGTGTGTGTGTGTGTGTGTGTGTGTGTGTGTGTGTGTGTGTGTGTGTGTGCTTGGGTGTTTCATTGTCTCTCAAAGGTGGTTGTATGTATGTAAAAATAGGTAACTCTTAACTTTGGAGAAAAAGTTCTTATGAGAGTGAAGAAAACACAAAGCATGTAGCATTCCTTGTCTGGAATTGATTTACATTTTAATTAATACGTTCTCTACCCCTCAACACTCTTTAAGTAACCTGTTGCACATCACACACACACATTTATTTTATCATTAAGAGTCATAGCCTTCAATAAAGACAAAGGTATTATAGCCAATAATTGTTATTCTTGCCCTATTAATAAGTATGTTGCTTTGTTGGATTTGGACACTGCAGGCCAGTGCTCCTAATGTACATTTTAATTTAATTTAGCTTTTTTATAGATTATTTTCCTCCAGTCTATACTAGTATGGATCAGCCACAAGAAAATTATTGATTACCAAAGTTGTACATCATTAGAAGTGATTTTAATTTCCATGAAACATCAAACAAGAGCCTTAGTGATCTTCGATGAGTGCAAGAATGGGTATTATCATGTCTTGTTGTCTCGAGATTTTCTTAATGTTTGTGGTGAAAAGATGGTCTCTCCCCAAGGCAACTTGTACATCTATACACTGGATTGAAAAACTGTATATTTGATAGGCATACTGTCTGTTGAATCACAAAGTGTCATATTTAAACCAATAACAACCAATCAATAGAGAGAGGAAATTGCCCCAGACACTGGGAGAGTATGCGCTGCAAGACGACAACACAACAATAGTGATGGGAGAAAAAAAATCTAATATTCTTTTTGACAATATATCGTATCGTATTGCATATATTCAATCACAGAATGTAATATTTAACCCAATAACATCCAATCAATAGAGAATGAGGAAATTGTCCCACACTAAAATAAAGTCAGATTTACTGATCCTAGATCTGTGACTAATGACAACTTGTACCTGGGCCCAGACATTTTGCACATCACCGGAGTCAAGCTTCCTGCCATCCTGGACCTATACACTAGGCGGTGTCATAGGAAGGCCCAAGTCACCCAAGTCATAGACTGTTCTCTCTGCTAACGCACTGCAAGCAGTACCGGAGTGCCAAGTCTAGGTCCAAAATAGGATCCTTAACAGCTTCTACCCCCATGCCAAAAGACTGCTGGACAATTAACAATTAATCAAATGGCCACCCGGACTACTTACATTGACCCTCCCCCCTTTGTTTTTACACTGCTGCTACTCGCTTTTTATTATCTATGCATAGTCACTTTACCCCTACCTACATGTCCAAATTACCTCAACTAACCTGTACCCCGCACATCCACTCGGTACTTGTTCCCCCTGTATATAGCCTCGTTATTATCATTTTATTGTGTTATTATTTTTCTATTTATTTTTTTACTTGAGATTATTTGGTAAATATTTTCTTAACTCTATTTCTTGAACTGCATTGTTGGTTAAGGGCTTGTAAGTAAGCATTTCACGGTAAGATCTTCAGCTGTTGTATTCGGAGCATGTGACAAATAACATTTAATTTGATTTGATTTGACCAACATCAAAGATTTCTATAACCCAGGATAGACCAGTCTGTCGTTTCCAAAGGGAGCTAATTAATCATAGTGGGCAGAACAAGCAAGGAGGTGGGCAGAGCCAAGCACGAGCTAGCGAGGTCATATTTGCGGTGTTTTAGCATGTATTTACATATTTCCGTTAGGGAACACCTACTCTGTGAAGTGCGTGGGCAATAACTCAATTCACCCTTGCACTCCTCCTAAACAAAGCCATTTTTTTTTCTTTGGCAAAGGGTTGAGTCTACCAAACTTAGTCCACTCTGTTTGTAACAAATTATAGTTTTGGGAACAGAAAACTGTATTGAGATCAAATGTTTGATGAGAAAATGTGTAGAATGTCTGGCAAAATCCATATCACTCCATCTTCTCCCACTGCCGGCCACTGGGCTTCCTCTCATCACCATAGTTGGTGGTGAGTGGAAATGCCAACCGGATGCTTTAGATTAATAGATCCGGTGAAACATCTGGCTCATTGTTTTATTTGTGCCTATATGCTATGTTTATTGGGAGTCGTGTAAAGCTAAATCAGGAATGGGCAACTTTGATGGGGATGGGGCCCACAAAAAAACAGAACTCATCATGTGGCTTGCAAGCAAAACATTTTAGCAGCCCCCCTTGTATAGAGAAAATTTTGCCATTTTAAATTAAGTTTGCTGCAATTCTACACGGTTTGCCACAGGGTAGAGAGAAGATTTAGCAATTTTATAACACATTTCATGCAATTCTGCAAATTTTGCCATGGGTGGAGAGAGAAATTTGCAGTTTTACAGTTATTTTCCTGCAGTACAACACATTTTGCCATAGAGTGGAGGCAAACGTTTATAGTTTTTTATATGATAACTGATGATCAATGGGCCCCAGCCCATTCAGTAATTCGACCATGCTTACTACAAGATTAGATAGCTGACTAAATCAAATCAAATTGTATTGTTCGCATACACATATTTAGCAGATGTTATTGCGGATGTAGCGAAATGCTTGAGTTCCTAGCTCCAACAGTGCAGTAATATCTTACAATACACAACAATACACATGAATCTGAAAGTAAAAGAATGGAATTAAGAAATATAGAAATATTAGGACTAGCATTGTCGGAGTCCACAGTATAAATATTTATACGGAACAAAAATATAAACACAACATGTAAAGTGTTGGTTCCATGTTTCATTAGCTGAAATAAAAGATCCCAGAAATGTTCCATACACACAAAAAGCTTATGCCTCTCAAATGTTGTGCACACATTTGTTTACGTCTCTGTTAGTGAGCATTTCTCAGTTTCCAAAATAATGCATCCACAGACAGGTGTGGAATATCAAGAAGCTGATTAAACAGCATTGTCATTACACAGGTGCACCTTGTGCTGGGGGCAATAAAAGGCCACTCTCAAATATGCAGTTGTCACATAACACAATGCCACAGATGTCTCAAGTTTTGAAGGAGCATGCAATTGGCATGCTGACTGCCGGAATGTCTACCAAAGCTGCTGCCAGAGAATTTAATGTTCATTTCTCTACCATAAGCTGCCTCCAACATCGTTTTAGAGAATTTGGCAATATGTTGTCGTGGAAATTTCCTCTATTTACCAAATCATGGGAGCAAACCACACACACAAGTCAGAGTTAGTTATAAAAGTCCATCTTTAATTATATCAGCTCTATAGCATTTTGACTTTCAACAGTTCAGTATCTCTAATGAAAAGTTGAGAGTCCCCATACAATGGCAAAATGGGATCCTTTATAGCAAAGATCACACATAGTCAGACAGCATAGACATAATTCATCGTTCAGCTTTGTCTCCTTTCCCAAACCCCAGAACCATAAACCAATCCTCCAAATCAACAGGCATATATCAAATTGTCATTTAGATACAACCCACTCTAAATACAAACTCACGGAGAGGAGAGTGAGGCTATAGGTTAAGATAAAAAGGAGCATGAGAATGATTCCAGACACTGCCACTCTCCTTTCCCCACTAGAAAAAGGTAGGGAGTAAAAGATATGTTTACACATGATGACACTTTGACCTCTCCCCTCTCTGTGGCCCATGCAACTTAGTTTTGACATAGAACAGATAACTGCAACCTCGCCACAGCATTATACAAAAATACCATTCTGATGAGAAGTAACTTACACTCATTTGATGAATATAAAAACATCTTACATATGTTACCAACAAATTCTGAATCTTCCACGACAATGTCTAACCGGCCTAACATCTACAGACCACGTGTAACCACGCCAGCCCAGGACCTCCTCCTCCTGCTTCTTCACCTGCGGGATTGTCTGAGACCAGGCACCCGGAGAACTGATAAAACTGAGGAGTATTTCTGTCTGTAATAAAGCCCTTTTGTGGGGAAAAACTCATTCTGATTGTCTGGGCCTAGCTCCCCAGTGGGTGGGCCTGGCTCCCAAGTGGGTGGGCCTATGTTCTCCCAGGTCCACCCATGGCTGCGCCCCTGCCCAGTCATGTGAAATCCATAGATTAGGGCCTAATGAATTTATTTCAGTTGAATGATTTTCTTATGTGAACTGTAACTCAGTAAAATTGTTGAAATTGATGCATTTATATATTTGTTCTGAATAAATACGGTATATGTGATGGGATGTATAGACATTATGGACACTGTGGATAGAATATGTAGTATATCTGTAAAGTACGTAGGATAGAATTGTATATGTACAGCAATAGTTGAAAAGGATGGTCTTGACTAGAATACAGTATTATACATAATGAGTAAAACAGTATGTAAAGTGCATTCGGAAAGTATTTAGACCCCTTGACTTTTCCACATTTTGTTACCTTACAGCCTTTTTCTAAAATGTATTCAATTGTTTTTTTCCCTCATCAATCTACACACAATACCCCACAATGACGAAGCAAAAACAGGCTTGTACAGTGCCTTGCAAAAGTATTCACCCCCTTGGCGTTGTTCCTATTTTGTTGCATGACAACCTGTAATTTAAATAGATTTTTATTTGGATTTCATGTAATGGAGATACGCAAAATAGTCCAAATTGGTGAAGTGAAATGAAAAAAATAACTTAATTTTTTTTTTTAAATAATAAAAAACAAAAAAGTGGTGTGTTTTCACCCCCTTTGCTATGAAGCCCCTAAATAAGATCTGGTGAAACCAATTACCTTCAGAAGTCACATAATTAATTAAATAAAGTCCACCTGTGTGCAATCTAAGTGTCACATGATCTGTCACATGATCTCAGTATATAACACCTGTTCTGAAAGGCCCCAAAGTCTACAACATCGCTAAGCAAGGGGCACCACCAAGCAAGCGGCACCATGAAGACCAAGGAGATTGCCAAACAGGTCAGGGACAAAGTTGTGGAGAAGTACAGATCAGGGTTGGGTTACAAAAAAACTTTGAACATCCCACGGAGCACCATTAAATCCATTATTAAAAAATTGAAAGAATAATGCACCACAACAAACCTGCCAAGAGGGGGCCGCCCACCAAAACTCACAGACCAGAGAAGGAGGGCATTAATCAGAGGCAACAAAGAGACCAAAGATAACCCTGAAGGAGCTGCAAAACTCCACAGCGGAGATTGGAGTATCTGTCCATAGGACCACTTTAAGCCATGCACTCCACAGAGTTGGGCTTTACGGAAGAGTGGCCATAAAAAAATCATTGCTGAAAGAAGAAATAAGCAAACACGTTTGGTGTTCACCAAAAGGCATATGGGAGACTCCCCAAACATATGGAAGAAGGTACTCTGGTCAGATGAGACTAAAATGTAGCTTTTTGGCCATCAAGGAAAATGCTAGGTCTAGAACAAACCCAACATATCTCATCACCCCGAGACCACCATCCCACAGTGAAGCATGGTGGTGGCAGCATCATGCTGTGAGGATGTTTTTCATAGGCAGGGACTGGGAAACTGGTCAGAATTTAAGGAATGATGGATGGTGCTAAATACAGGGAACTTCTTGAAGGAAACCTGTTTCAGTCTTCCAGAGATTTGAGACTGGGACGGAGGTTCACCTTCCAGCAGGACAATGACCCGATGCATACTGTTAAAGCAACACTTGGGTGGTTTAAGGGGAACATTTAAATGTCTTGGAATGGCCTAGTCAAAGCCCAGACTTCAATCCAATTGAGAATCTGTGGAATGACTTAAAGATTGCTGTACACCATCAGGAACCCATCCAACCTGAAGGAGCAGGAGCAGTTTTGCCTTGATGAATGGGCAAACATCCCAGTGGCTAGATGTGCCTAGCTTATAGCGACATATCCCAAGAGACTTGCAGCTGTTATGCACGCTCAGTTTTCTGTTTTTTGGGGGGTGTTATTTCTTGTTTGTTTCACAATAAAACATATTTTGCATCTTCAAAGTGGTAGGCATGTTGTGTAAATCAAATTATATAAATCCCCCAAAAGTATATTTGAATCCCAGGTTGTAAGGCCACAAAATAGGAAAAATGCCAAGTGGGGTGAATAGTTTCGCAAGGCACAGTACAAATGTTTGCTCATTTATCAAAAAAATGGACGGAAAAATCACATTTACATAAGTACTGCCTGAACAAGGCAGTTAACCCACTGTTCCTAGGCCGTTATTGTAAATAAGAATTTGATCTTAACTGACTTACCTAGTTAAATAAAGGTTAAATAAAAAATAAAAAATAGCTGTGCAGCGACGCTCCCCATCCAACCTGACAGAGCTTGAGAGGATCTGCAGAGAAGAATGGGAGAACCTTCCCAAATACAGGTGTGCCAAGCTTGTAGTGTCATACCCATGAAGAGTTGAGGCTGTAATTGCTGCCAAAGGTGTTTCTTAATACATTTGATTTTAATAACTTTGATTACTAACACATTTGCTAAAATGTCTAAAAACCTGTTTTTGCTTTGTAGGGTATTGTGTGTCGATTGATGAGGGGAAAAACTAAGGTAAGGTAACAGAATGTGGAAAAGGTCAAGGGGTCTGAATACTTTCCGAATGCACTGTTAATAATACACAGCACTGTCTCTTGAGGCATGTGTGCTCTCTGCTGGCAGGAAATGGTAATTGCAGAAGTGTGTGTGTGTGTGTGTGTGTGTGTGTCTTTATTCCAAGTTCATAGGTGGCGCTATTACACCTTTTGCTGATGCACACACTTCCGATAACAGAAAAAAGAAGATGCAGCCCAGGCGCGGGATGATTACGTCCAACACTTGTATAGACGTCGTTATGGCAGCCCATGCTACTGAGCTTGAAATAGCCAAGAAACATTTAACTGAAGCAATTGGTGATAATGTTAAACAGTAAGTAAGCAACCATTGGTTGATTTGATGTTGTCATTGCACTTTTCTTTTTAACTTTCCTATTTCGAAAGTTGTTTTAATCGGCCACAAATGGATAGCTTAAACTAGCTCTCTGCTAACGGCTATGTATTATCTAGCTAGCTAAAGCCTGTAGCTTGTTTCCCAGTCGGTATTATGGGTGCGTTCGTAAATTCGCTCTGGCTATCTGCTCGATTTTTGAGCTTCTTGCTGAGTGTGCTAGAGTGAAGTGTAACTGATGCATTTCCGAACGCGCAACACCCGTTTAATATGACCCGTGTCTGTACATTTCGGCAAAAAAAGTTATTAAAATTGTTGCCATGAAAAGCAGCTTAACCAGCTCCGTTAGGTTGAGTGAAATGGTCAGAGTGAGGTGTTCTCTTATTTGTGTCTGGAAGTAACTAGCAAACTAGCTAACTTTATTTAGCCATTTAGCTTGGGTGCTTTTAAATTATTATTTTGTACATTTAACCTTTTTAACTAGGCAAGTCATTTAAGAACAAATTCTTATTTACAATGAATGACGCTGGGCTAATTGTGCGCTGCCCTATGGGACTCCCAATCACTGCCGGATGTGATACAGCCTGGATTCGAACCAGGGACTGTAGTGACGCCTCTTGCACTGAGATGCAGTGCCTCAGACTACTGTGCCATTCGGGAGCTCAAAACGGCTTGACTGCTCGGATCAACTCTACTCCTCGGCCAGAGCGTCCAGTGGACCTCTGAATTTACTAACGGGCAATCTGACAATGCTCTCAATTTACGAACGCCCAGAACGCAGTTTGGCACTCCAGAGTGAATTTACCAACACACCCATAGGTATAACATCGCGAGCTCGCCCGCCTGTGGGTAAAACAACCGGTGGTTACCTAGGTTACCCCATTGGCTCTTTTTACAAATGCAATTTTCTTGTCTGCTTGTTTTAGCCAATTTACTGTTCAAAACTACTTTTAAAAAGTATATGTGTAATGACTTTGTTATTCTCATTGAAAGCAAGTCTAAAGTCTGGTTATCGACATGTCTGTAGACAATTGTCATAGGTACATTATGAACATTATTTTTTTCGCCCAACGTCAAACTTGTATTGTCGTTATGGAAAAAGTAGTAATATCAAACGACGGCCCGGTGCGCCAAACAGCAATTTGCGGTCGATGGGAATTCCCTTTTATTACGTGAATATCGATTCGGGAGTACACGATTCGCGCATATAAACAAACAAACAAACAAACACAACCGTTGGGCGTTCGGCAGGGTTTTTTAGGCTGTTCCGAGCACACACTTTTTCTTGAGGCAAGTCGAAGTTCGGTATTCAAAGTCTACGCCCCTTCGTCAGTGATTGGTCATCAGTAGGGATTTTTCAATTAGGTGTTTGTCATTCGACGACAGATGACTAGTTTTCATGTACATTTTTCCACTTGAGAAATACTGCACCAAACATCTTAGGTAGATGTAAAATTGTGCGACTAAAGGCGTCCGCATCCATCCGGAACAGTTCGTTTTGTGGCGTTTTTGTTCTACTGTTTACGCAATCCATTATATATCGCAATCTGGGTCAGGTGGTTATAATTTGCAACATGACTAGCTAAATTATAAAATACGATTTTACCGTGTTAATCTTTCACAAGGCAATTCAGAGAAGCAGATCGTACTTTTGGTGCGCATGGAATGGAGTCATGAGTGCATTCTGATGCGTGGTCCAGAGCAAATGCTCTTTACAATACAACAAACAGGCTCATTCTGTTCAGGACAACCTAGTGTATAATGCCATGTCATCTTTTAATTACATATAACATAGTGATCATAAACGTTGACACAGTATATTACATGAGTTTTGTGATATGGAGATGTTCAGTGCACATTTGGCCTCACGGGTGTCCTCGTTATTTACAGCATTTCCCTCACTCAGAAAACAAAACATTTGCAAAAGTCCCAATTAGCAGGACGTATAAAGGTACAAGTGTAAAAGGTAGAAAAAAGAAAAATGAATCAGATTAAAATGGAATAATTCTGAACAGTCCCAAGACCAACCAGCAGATACGTTTCTAGCCACAAGCATAAACTAGCTAGCTGGGAACGACACATCAGGACGACTGACAAAACTGAACTGAGTCCGTTCATCTCCACTCCAACTCTTGTTCCGCAACGAACGTAATAAATTTGAACACCAGGCGTGTTCGAATACTCTCCTAAATCGAAGTTCGGTATACTCCCCCTTGTAGGAGTGGGAACTAAGTGCTGTTATTCAACGAGAGATGACTAGTTTATTACTTCAGAAATGCTGCAACGAACATCTGTTGCTGATGTAATATGGCTCGACTAAGGCCTCTCCTGCAAAAACGTCAAAATGAATGACAATTTATGAATTAATCTTATATTCATTCTGACTATTTTGAGGAAGTGTATACTGGCTATGTTGCTACGTTGTCTTGAGGGACAAACCGTAATATTGCAATTTCTCAAGTGAAGGTCTTTTTAAGAGGGTATGCGAGGCACAGACGATCACTTCGCCAAGCCAAGTTCTGCCAGGAGCAAATCGAACCTAGTATGCGCACGCTTTTACGTTAACTTTACTGAATGTTTAGCTAACGTTGTCATGAATGTTAATTTCCTCAATTGCATCTCTTATAGTTACTGGGCGAACTTGAAACTGTGGTTCAAACACAAGATAAGCAAGGAAGAGTTTGACATCGAGGCTCGTCGCCTTTTGGCACAAGACAACGGTTAGTGGAGAAATTATTCAACATTCTCTGACTGTTTCTGTGGGTTGGACTAGAGGTCTTCATACAGAAATGTATGCACTGAGAAAATGTCAGATCTGCTTAAACTTGAACATTTAGAAAATGCTGTGTGACTTCCAGCGAGTGTTTACTGTGAACGATGAGGCTGTAACCGCTTTAAGTTCGTTTTAAGTGGTCAAGTAGGCTACTGTGGCTATTTGATCATAATGTAGGCCAAACATTTTAACATGGAAATAGTTGTTCTTTCATTCAGCCTACGGTATCAGCCGATGGGTGGTGTTCAATGTAGGCATACATTCCATGAGACTTTAGAAAAAACATGCAGGGCTTGACATTAACTTGTGTATCCACTTGTTCTTCAGATAAGGATGAAAATGTTATTGTGTCTGTTGCAACAAACCACTTTAAAATAAAATGCATCATTATTCCCATACCATTATTACAGGAAAGAAAAATTATGCTACCCTCTGCCTGTTGGCTACTTGGCTTATTCAAGCCTGTTGCAAAATACAACACTTCGCTTTCAAAAAAAGTCTACAAATGCACATGTTTTGTGCTTTTGTAGGAATCAATCACTCCCCCATTGCTGACTACAAATGATCTATAACTGGGCTAATAAGGCAAAGGATATGAACAAATGTGCGCATGTGGCTACATGCAGCTCTTGCTTTGGTCTCATGCTGTAATAGTTTAATTGTATATTAGTTTAATAGTTAGTTTAATATAGTTTAATTGCATATAAGCCTACTGCAGCTCTGATTGGTTATGCCTAACTCGGGTCTCAGGCCTGTCAATGCAATATAACCCTACTCTGATGCGTTCTGCCTAAAACAAAATCTCTTGCATACTTTGTTTTGTTTCGGTATGTTGCATTGAAAGTGGCTAACATTGCATTGATTCGATCGCAATTCCCATAGTAAAGGGAAATGTTCATAGTGTTAGTGAAAATTTGAGTGAAGTTCAATGTCGTGCTTCTCTATGCGGGCTGATATTTCTTCTGGGCGGCATTCCCGGGGAGCTGCGAGCCTGCAGGTTAGAGGTAACATTGCCTGAGACCCGAATTGGGACCTGAGCGGGTCTGGATCCAGAATTATAAATAGTGTCTCGGGTCTGGGTCAGATTTGATATGATTGTCTCGGGTATGTGTAATTAAGACTTTTCCGGAAGGGGCTACACACACACACACACACACAGAGAGATGCTTTTCTGGAGTGTGTAGCTTGTTGGTTCCCTCCTCCCTGTGTTACTCACAGTACTGCCCTGCCCCTCCTGCTAGACTGTCTCTTCTCGCACTTTATCACCTCCGGTTAATAAAGTAACTCAGCTCCCTCACTCGGATAGGACCAAGTCTGGATCTGACTAGGTCTATACAGGTTGTCCTCGGGTCTGTTTGAAATGGGTCTATATATACAGTTGGAAGTCAGAAGTTTACATACACTTAGGTTGGAGTCATTAAAACTTGTTTTTCAAACACTCCATAAATTTGCCTTTAAAAAATGGTTTAACTTCTGTAGGGTAGGGGGCAGCATTGGGAATTTTGGATGAAAAGCGTGCCCAAATTAAACTGCCTGCTACTCAGCCATAAAAGCTAGAATCTGCATATAATTAGTAGATTTGGATAAAAAAACGGTATGAAGTTTCTAAAACTGTTTGAATGATGTCTGAGTATAACAGAACTCATATGGCAGGCAAAAACCTGAGAAAAAATCCAGCCAGGAAGTGGGAAATCTGAGGTTTGTAGTTTTTCAACTCTTGCTCTATCGAATACAGTGTCTATGGGTTCATATTGCACTTTCTAAGGCTTCCACTAGATGTCAACAGTCTTTAGAACCTTGTTTGATGCATCTACTGTGATGTGGGGGGCAAATGACGCGTTCACGTGAGAGCGAGCTCTGTTCCATTGCTTTTCTACAGACAAAGGAATTCTCCGGTTGGAATATTATTGAAGATTTATGTTAAAAACATCCCAAAGATTTATTTCATACATCGTTTGGCATGTTTCTATGGACTGTAACGGAACTTTTTGACTTTTTGTCTGCTGCTAGTGACCGCGCGTCGTGAGTTTGGATTGTGTACTGAACACGCTAACAAAAGAGGTATTTGGACATAAATGATGGAACAAAACAAACATTTATTGTGGAACTGGGATTCCTGGGAGTGCATTCTGATGAAGATCATCAAAGGTAAGTGAATATTTATAATGTAATTTCTGACTTCTGTTGACTCCAACATGGTGGATATCTGTTTGGCTTGATTTGTCGTCTGAGCGCCGTATTCAGATTATTGCATGGTGTGCTTTTTCCGTAAAGTTTTTTTAAATCTGACACAGCGGTTAAGGAGAAGTGGATCTAAAATTCCATGTATAACACTTGTATCTTTTATCAATGTTTATTATGAGAATTTCTGTTAATTGATGTGGCTGTCTGCAAAATCACCGGATGTTTTGGAACTACTGAACATAACGTGCCAATGTAAACTCAGATTTTTGGATATAAATAGGAACTTTACCGAACAAAACATACATGTATTGTGTAACATGAAGTCCTATGAGTGTCATCTGATGAAGATCATCAAATGTTAGTGATTCATTTTATCGATATTTCTGCTTTTTGTGACTCCTCTCTTTGGCTGGAAAAATGGCTGTTTTTCTGTGACTTGGTGGTGACCTAACATAATCGTTTGTGGTGCTTTCGCTGTAAAGCCTTTTTGAAATCAGGCACTGTGGCTGGATTAATGAGAATTGTATCTTTAAAATGGTGTAAAATACTTGTATGCTTGAGGAATTTTAATTATGAGATTGTTGTTTTGAATTTGGCGCCCTGCACTTTCACTGGCTGTTGGCGGGTGGGACGCTACTGTCCCTCTCCTTAATGTAACCGCTGCGACAGATTTAAGAAAAAAACACGGAAAAAGCATACATTGCAATAATCTGAGGACAGCTCTCAGAGCCCAAACAAGCCATAAAGATATCCGCCATGTTGTGGAGTCAACATTAGTCAGAAATAGCATTATAAATATTCACTTACCTTTGATCTTCATCAGAATGCACTCCCAGGAATCCCAGTTACACAAATGTTTGATTTGTTCGATAAAGTATATAATTTATGTCCAAACACCTCCTTTTAGCGTGCTTGGTAAACAAATTCAAACTCACAACGCGCGTGCAAGTCCAGCGGAAAGGTCGGACGAAAAGTCCAAAAAGTTCCGTTATAGTCCGTAGAAACATGTCAAACGAAGTATAGAATCAATCTTTAGGATGTTTTTATCATAAATCTTCAATGTTCCAACCGGAGAATTCCTTTTGTCTGTAGAAAAGCAATGGAACGCAAGGTAACTCTCACATGAACTTGCGTCACGAGCCCATGGCACTCTGCCAGACACCTGGCTCAATCCCCTCTCATTCAGCCCCCCTTCACAGTAGAAGCCTGAAACGAGGTTCTAAAGAATGTTGACATCTTGTGGAAGCAAAAATGACCACACAGACACTGTATATTGGAATGGCAATGAGTTGAAAAACTACAAACCTCAGATTTCCCACGTCCTGGTTGGATTTTTTTCTCAGGTTTTCTCCTGCCATATGAGTTCTGTTATACTCACAGACATCATTCAAACAGTTTTAGAAACTTCAGAGTTTTTTAAATCCAAATATACAAATGTATGCATATTATAGCTTTTATGGCTGAGAAACAGGCAGTTTACTCTGGGCACCTTATTCATCCAAGCTACTCAATACTGCCCCCCCATTCACCAGGAAGTTAATGACTCCAACCTAAGTGTAAGTAAACTTCCATCTTAAACTGTATATATTGGGTCAGGGTTGGAAAGGCCAAGGTGCATTTTGGGAAAGGCCTGTTTTGAAGCTCCCCGCCTCCATCTAGGCACTCCCCCACTGTTGTAAAACATATTTTGGAAGCTTTAAAAATGCATTTATTAAGGTTATTATGCCCTTGAGTTGCGTTCCAGGATGGCAGCACAAATGTCTAAATGTATTTTTGCCTTATTTATTCTATTACAGATGCACCTTAATGCATACTTTTATATTATGTGAGCTAAAAATAAAATTGAAAAAAAAAAAAAAAAACTTAAGTATAATTTTTGGAAAGTTCTAATTACTGCCCCCAAAACCTATAATGACATGTAATTTTGTCCTTGGAACATTTTAATTGAAATACCTATGGAGGACTGCTTCTGGGGAGTGACAATATGGGTGACCTGGGGCTTCAAAGCCTCTCACTGACCAATACATAGCATCAGCAATCAAGGGCTTTTAAACCAAGCTCTGGTCCATGTCAGCGACTTGCATCTTTCCATTCATCCCCCATCAACAATTTTTTTTTTTTTGTGACTGGCTTCAATATACTTTCATTACTCACCAAAGTTAAGATGTTACTAGAGTTCTGATTTAACTTTTCACTGAGTTCTTCAGTGAGTAATGAGAGCACTTTGTTTACAGCCGCTAGCCATGCACATGCGTCCGATTTGCACTACGAGCTGACACAAGCGTATGGACCAGAGCTAGTCTGCTCAGTGTAACAACAAAAAAATGAATTTCAATCAAACTCTCTACTTATTTTTCTTTCTCTCTCTCAGTTCATGTCCACAATGACTTTCTCCTGGCCATTCTCACGCGTTGTCAGATAATCGTCTCCACACCAGGTAGGTTTTCCATCGACTATATCACTATCGATGGATACCACACATCTGTATGTTGACCACAAACCTGACTGCAACCCATTCCCTTTTCCAGAGGGTGCTGGATCTTTGCAGTGGGCAGGTAGCTCAGCCTCCAAGCCTGTGAAGCCTGCCAAAGGAAAAAAGAAGTTCTCCTTCAGACAGAAATTTGATGTGAGTTGTTGTCCTTCAATAATGCATAATGGGAGGTGGCAGTAATACATAGCTTATAAACTTCAGACCTCTCCTGTTGGTGAAGTATAATTCCGTGCGTGTGACCCGTTGTGTGTCCAGCATCGTTTCCAGCCCCAGAACCCTCTGAGTGCGGCCCAGGCCTTCAGCCCGCGGGAGGTTGGGAGTGAGGAAGAGGAGCTGAGACTTAGTGCCCACACCCTGTTGCTGCCCACCCGGGGCCAGCTGGAGGCCCGCATGATGGTCACCGCTTTTGAGCTGGGCCTGGACAACGTCACGGAGGACGCCGTCAGCACCATGGTCCACGCAGTGGAGGTATGTGTCGAGTGTGTGTTTTTATGGGATACTAGTACAAGATATGAGAAGGGTTGTAAGACTTCATGTTTCTCATGTAGCACAGGTTACTTTATGCTTTGATACAGGCTTTGTACCCCTTCCAGCAGCAAGTTGTATCAGTCCACTCAGGACCCCCCCCCCCCCCCCCCATGCACACACTTCACTCACCTGTCGTTCCCTCCACTACCACAGAACCACCTGAAGGACATGCTGACTGCTGTGGTGTCCAGGAGGAAGGCCTACCGACTGCGTGATGGACACTTCCCCTACGCCTTCAGCAGTGATGTCACCCCCCAGCCCTACTTGAAGAACAGCCTGGCAGCCTACCACATTGTCACAGATTGGTAGTGAGGTTAATTGTCTTTCTGCAGTGTTCAGCTGCCTTAAATCAACTAGAAAAATGTTCAACAAAGTATCAAATCAAGTGTTATTTATCACATGCGCCAAATACAAATGGTGTAGGTAGACCTTACAGTAAAATGCTTACTTACAAGCCCTTACATTTTTATTTCACCTTTATTTATCTAGGCAAGTCAGTTAAGAACAAATTCTTATTTACAATAATGGCCTACCGGGGAACAGTGGGTTAACTGCCTTGTTCATGGGCAGAATGATAGATTATTACCTTTTCAGTTCGTGGATTTGATCCAGCAACCTTTTGGTTACTGGCCCAACGCTCTAACCACTAGGCTACCTGCCGCCCTGCTTAACCAACAATGCTTTAAGAAGTTTTTTTAGAAAAAGGTAAAACATTGAAAATAAAAAGTAACCAATAATTAAATAGCAGCAGTAAAATAATAATAGCGAGGCGATATACATGAGGTACCGTACAGTCAATGTGCAGGGCCACCGGTTAGTCGAGGTAATATTTACATGTAGGTAGAGTTAAAGAGACTATTCATAGATAATAAACAGAGCGTAGCAGCAGTGTAAAAGAAGGGCTCTTTTTCCAGCAGTCTTATGGCTTGGGGGTAGAAGCTTTTAAGAAGCCTTTTGAACCTAGACTTGGTGCTCCGGTACAGCTTGCCGTGCAGTAGCAGAGAGAACAGTCTATGACTAGGGTGGCTGGAGTCTTTGACCATTTTTAGGACCTTTCTCTGACACCGCCTGGTATAGAGGTACTGGATGGCAGGAACCTTGGCCACAGTGATGTACTGGGCCATACGCACTACCCTCTGTAGTGCCTTGCGGTCGAAGGCCGAGCAGTTGCCATACCAGGCAGTGATGCAACCAGTACCTCTATGGTGCAGCTGTGGGACCTTTTGAGGATCTGAGGACCCATGCCAAATCTTTTCAGTCTCCTGAGGGGGACTAGGCTTTGTCGTGCCCTCTTCACGACTGTCTTTAACCTCTTGAAACTAGGTGGCACTATTTTCATTTTTGGAAAAATAATGTTCCCAAAGTAAACGGGCTATTTTGTCAGGACAAGATGCTAGAATATGCATATAATTGACAGCTTAGGATAGAAAACACTCTAAAGTTTCCAAAACTGTAAAAATATTGTCTGTGAGTATAACAGAACTGATATTGCAGGTGAAAGCCTGAGAAAAATCCAATCAGGAAGGGACTCTTATTTAGAAAGCTCTGCGTTCCTATTGAGCAGTGAATGAGATATCAACCAGATTCCCTTTTCTATGGCTTCCCTAATGTGTCTAGTGTCACAATACATAGTTTCAGGCTTTTATTTTGAAAAATGAGCCTGAACGTCAACATTGCGTCAGTGGTCAGCTGGAGGCTCTCAGTGTTTTGTACGTAAAAGACAAATGCGGCCATTGTTTCTCTCTTTCCTACTAAGAAGCCACCTGTCCCGGTTGATATATTATCGAATAGATATTTGAAAAACACCTTGAGGATTGATTATAATGGATTATTATTATGGATCTAATTTGGAATATTTTTCGGCGTTGTCGTGACCGCAGTTTCTGGTGGATTTCTCAACCAAACGTGTACAAACGGAGGTGTTTCGGCTATAAAAATAATCTGTATGGGACAAAATGAACATTTGCTGTCTAACTGGGAGTCTCGTGAGTGAAAACATCCGAAGCTCATCAAAGGTAAATTATTTAATTTGATTGCTTTTCTGATTTTCGTGACCAAGCTGCCTGCTGCTAGCTAGGCATAATGCTATGCTAGGCTATCAATAAACTTACACAAATGCTTGTCTTGCTTTGGCTGTAAAGCATCATTTCAAAATCTGAGATGACAGGGTGATTAACAAAAGGCTAAGCTGTGTTTCAATATATTTCACTTGTGATTTCATGAATATTAATATTTTCTAGTAATATTTTTTGTCTGTTGTGTTATGCTAATTAGTGTCAATTGATGACAATTATCCAGGAGAGGGAGTTCCAAGAGGTTATTAATGTGTTTGGACCATGATAGTTTTTTGGTGATGTGGACACCAAGGAACTTGAAGCTCTCAACCTGCTCCACTGCAGCCCGGTCGATGAGAATGGGGGCGTGCTCGGACATCCTTTAACTATAGTCAACAATCATCTTCTTTGTCTTGATCATGTTCAGGGAGAGGTTGTTGTCCTGGCACCACACTGCCAGGTCTCTGACCTTCTCCCTATAGGCTGTCTCATAATTGTTTGTGATCAGGCCTACTGTTGTTGTCATCTGCAAACTTGCTGTTGAAGTCGTGCCTGGCCATGCAGTCATGAGTGAATGTGGAGTGCAGGAGGGGACTGAGCACGCACCCCTGAGGGGCCCCCGTGTTGAGGATCAGTGTGGCGGGTGTGTTGTTACCTACACTTACCACCTAGGGGTGGCCCGTCAGGAATTCCAAGAGCCAGTTGCAGAGGGAGGTGTTTAGTCCCAGGGTCCTTAGCTTAGTGATGAGCTTTGAGGGCACTATGGTGTCGAACGCTGAGCTGTAGTCAATGAATAGCATTCTCACATAGGTGTTTTTGTCCAGGTGGGAAAGGGCAGTGTAGAGAGCAATAGAGGTTGCGTCATCTGTGGATCTGTTCGGGCGGTATGCAAATTGGAGTGGGTCTAGAGTTTCTGGGATGATGGTGTTGTGAGCCATGACCAGCCTTTCAAAGCACTGCATGGCTACAGATGTGAGTGCTACGGGTCAGTAGTCATTTAAGCAGGTTACCTTAGTGTTCTTGGGCACAGGGACTATGGTGGTCTGATTGAAACATGTTGGTATTACAGACTCAGTCAGGGACAGGTTGAAGATGTCAGTTAAGACACTTGCCAAGTTGTCAGTGCATGCTCGGATTACACGTCCTGGAAATCCGTCTGGCCTTGTGAATGTTGACATGTTTAAAGGTCTTACTCACATCGACTATGGAGAGCGTGATCAAACAGTTGTCCGGACCAGCTGATGTTCTCATGCATGCTTCAGTGTTACTTTCCTTGACACAAGCATAGAAGTAATTTAGCTCATCTGATTTGTCATAGACGCTTGCTAAAAAACTTTAATGAGCAAGCCTTCCTTCATGAACTGGCCTCTGTAAAAATGGTATAGAATCAGCTTGATCCTCTCTAAGATGCTTGGACCTTCCTTTTTTGATACTTTCAGTGGTATTGTTAACAAACACGCCCCCATAAAGAAAATGAGAATTTAAAACCGGTTCAGCCCCTGGTTCGACCGTGATCTTGCAGAGTTACTCCACCTCAAGAATTGCATTTGGTGACAGGCTCGGCACACGCATACTCAACTTGACTGGCTATCATTCAGGCAAATGACAATTAAGTGAACTCAGGCTATCATGAAGGCCAAAGTTAGTTACTTTTAAGGAGCAGTTCTCTCTCTCTGGGTCTAACCCCAAGAAGTTCTGGAGAATAAACCCTCCTCACAGCTGCCCATGTCCCTTAATGTTGATGGTTGTTACTGACAAGAAGCACATGGCTGAGCTCTTTATTCACCACTTCATTAAGTCAGGATTCCTATTTGTCTCAGCCATGCCTCCTTGCCCGTCCAACATTTCCTAATCTCCCACCCCTTCTAATGCGGCTATCCCCGACGCTTCTCCCTCTTTTTTTCCCCTGTCCTGCTACAAAGTTTCACCCTGCAGGCAGTCACTGAGTCTGAGGTGCTAAAGGAGCTCCTTAAACTTGACCCCAAAAAAAACATCAGGGTCAGAAGGTTTATGTCCTTTCTTCTTTTAGGTTGCTGCCCCTATCATCGCCAAGCCTATCTCCAACCTTTTTAACCTGTCTCTCCTTTCTGGGGAGGTTCCCATTGCTTGGAAGGCAGCCACAGTTTGTCCTTTATTTAAAGGGGGAGATCAAGCTGATCATAACTGTTATAGGCCCATTTCTATTTTGCCCTGTTTATCAAAAGTGTTGAAAAACTTGTCAATAATCAACTGACTGGGTTTCTTGATGTCTATAGTATTGTCTCGGGTATGCAATCTGGTTTCTGCTCCGGTTATGGATGTGTCACTGCAACCTTAAAGGTCCTCAATGATGTCACCATTGCCCTTGATTCTAAGCAATATTGTGCTATTTTTATTGACATGGCCAAAGATTTTGATACGGTAGACCATTCCATTCTTGTGGGCCGGCTAAGGAGTATTGGTGTCTATGGCCTGGTTTGCTAACTACCTCTCTGAGTGCAGTGTATAAAGTCCGAAAATCTGATGTCTCAGCCACTGCCTGTCGCCAAGGGAGTACCCCAAAGCTCAATCCTAGACCCCACGCTCTTCTCAATTTACATCAACAACATAGCTCAGGCAGTAGGAAGCGCTCTCATCCATTTATATGCAGATGATAGTCTTATACTCAGCTGGCCACTCCCCAGATGTTGTGTTAAATGCTCTACAACAAAGCTTTCTTAGTGTCCAACAAGCTTTCTCTGCCCTTAACCTTCTGAACAGCTACAATAAAGGTCATGTGATTTGGTAAGAAGAATGCTGCTCTTCCCCCAGGTGTTATTACTACCTCTGAGGGTTTAGAGCTTGAAGTAGTCACCTCATACAAGTACTTGGGAGTATGGCTAGACAGTGCACTGTCTTTGTCTCAGCACATATCAAAGCTGCAGGCTAAAGTTAAATCTAGACTTTTTTCCTTTATCATAATCGCTCCTCTTTCACCCCAGCTGCCAAACTAACCCTTATTCAGATGACCATCCTACCCATGCTAGATTACGGAGACATCATTTATAGATCGGCAGGTAAGGGTGCTCTCGAGCGGCGAGATGTTCTTTACCATTCGGCCATCAGATTTGCCACCAATGCGCTTTTTTTTTATAGGACACATCACTGCACTCTGTACTACTCTGTATTCTGTTCATCTCTGTATACCCATCGCAAGACCTGCTGTTTGATGCTTATTTATAAAACCCTCTTAGGCCTCACTCCCCCATGTCTGAGATATCTACTGCAGCCCTCATCCTCCACATTCAACTCCCGTTCTGCCAGTCGCATTCTGTTAAAGGTCCCCAAAGCACACACATCCCTGGATCGCTCCTCTTTTCAGTTTGCTGCAGCTAGCGACTGGAACGAGCTCCAACAAACACTCAAACTGGACAGTTTTATCTCAATCTCTTCATTCAAAGACTCAATCATGGACACTCTTACTGACAGTTGTGGCTGCTTTGTGTGATGTATGTTTGTCTCCACCTTCTTAACCTTTGCTGTTGACTGCCCAATAATGTTTGTACCATGTTTTGTGTTGCTACCATGCTGTGTTGTCTTAGGTCTCTCTTTATGTTGTGTTGTCTCTCTTGTTGTGATGTGTGTTTTGTCCTATATTTATGTTTTATTTATTTTAATCCCAGGCCCCCGTCCCCAGAGGAGGCCTTTTGGTAGGCCGTCATTGTAAATAAGAATTTGTTCCTTACTGATTTGCCTAGTTAAATAAAGGTTCATAATTAAAAATCCGCTCACTGGGCAGCTTCAGGCTGTGGTTCCCTTTGTAGTCTAATAGTTTGCAAGCACTGCCACCTCCGACGAGCATCGGAGCCGGTGTAGTACGATTCAATCTTAGTCCTGTATTGATGCTTTACCTGTTTTGATGGTTCATTGGAGGGCATAGTGGGATTCCTTATATTCTTCTGGGTTAGTCCCGCTCCTTGAAAGCAGCAGCTCTTCCCTTTAGCTCAGTGTGGATGTTTCCTGTAATCCATGGCTTCTGGTTGGGGTATGTATGTACGTGTGCTCCTCAATGCCATCGGAAGAATCCCGTACCATATTCCAGTCTGTGCTAGCAAAACAGTCCTGTAGCTTAGCATCTGCTTCATCTGACCACGTTCTTATTGACCAAGTCACTGGTACTTCCTGCTTTAGTTTTTGCTTGTAAGCAGGAATCAGGAGGATGTAATTATGCTCAGATTTGCCAAATGGAGGGTGAGCGAGAGCTTTGAATGTGTCTCTGTGTGTGGAGTAAAGGTGGTCTAGAGTAAAAAAATAAAAATAAAAAAATATTAGTTTTTTTCCCCCCTCTGGTTGCACATCTACTTGTATCAATGAATTGCATAGAAACCAAAATGCAAATATTAGGCTATTACCATTTTAATGAGTAACTATATGGTAAGCGGTGGACTGTAGAATAAAGTTTAACTGCTCTGTTCAAATGTAACATCAAGGGTCAACTTAGAGTAATTTTATAGACTTCAGTTTTACCTTAAATGGTTGTTAGTTCAAACAACATACTATACTTTAGGTACATGAAGCACCAGTAGTAGCAGTAAAGTGAGTTAGGAGAGCTGCCCGTACAGCACACTGCAAAAAGGATCACTTGGAGACTGGATAGAGGTCCATTCAAAATACTTATTTTTATTTTATTTACAAAGGCAGAGGCCTTTGCAGTTTTAGGGCCAGGCAGAATTTCCCCTTACTAATAAATTACTTTTAGGCTCTTGTCATGCTCGTCTGTCTGTCTGTTCTGACTCCCTCTCCTCATCCATACTCTAGCCCACCTCACAGTGCATCTCGTCTGGCCGGCCAGCCCCCTCAGCTATTACAAGACGATGCTGAGCAGCAGGCTGCTCTCCTATTGGCCTGTTCTGGTGACAGTCTCCTTGCGCCCCTCCCTCCGATCAGCATGTTTGACCTCCTGGAAGCGTTACAGGTGAGAGAATCACAGCTTCAATCTGCCTTACGTCACATGATATACCTATAACAAAAAACATTCTGACATATGAATTGATTTGCTTTTTCAACCGCATTCCACAAACATTTTTCTCTCTAATCAAAAGGAAAGCTGAAAATGTATTTTTGTCATTGTATGTGAAAGAAAAATCAACTCAAACGATTATATTGTTCATGTTTTTCCTTGACGTAGGTCCACCGAGGTGTGATGCCCTCTCACACCATGTATGCCCTGAACATGGAACGGATTCTGTCCCGGCTGTGGCATCCCAGTCACGAGGACCTGGAGCAGGACCATGTGCACCGCCAACGCCTCGCAGGGAAGGATGGTCTGCTCGTCAGCTGAGACACGCACACACACAGACAGTCTGGTGGATAGACAGGCAGATTGTGGTGAGGGTATGGCTGAGACAAATGGAGAGTTTAACACCCACAGTGTTGAGGCATCCGTATGGCCCCTAAACCCTGCCTTGAAGCAGAGCGAGAGGATGATATCGAAGACTGGATTTCCACTCCACTAGGTCTACTCCGTAGAGGCTCTGCAACCGCTTCACCACGCACCACAACTTTACATTAGTGTCAATAACGTTTTCGAACGCTTGGTAGAGTGCAAACCCAGCCTAAGATGCACACAGTAGATCTGTTTTGAAGGCTCACATAGCTGTGCTGTAATGAAAAGGAAGGAAGGAAGGAATGAAGGCCCAGTGTGGTGTGGTCACAGACAGCTTGTTATGGCACTAACATGTCTACACACGTGCGCACACAGTGATAGCTCTCCCATAGCCTCTCTGACCCTCCTTTAAATGCACCGTTAGTGATGTTAATATGTTTGAGGAGGTGTGCATTTCTGACCTTCTGGTGGGTTTATTTTGTCAGTTAATTTGTTTGATAGAATAGTGTTTACTTTTGTTGTATTTCCCAAGCCTCTTGTGTACAAATGTTGCAGCCCTATTATTGCGATATTAACATGCTCTTGTAGAGTTATGCCTGAGTAGTCCACTTGGGTCCTTGTTCACTGTACTTTGTCAGAGCAATGCATGCATTAGTATGCATACAAATATGTATATATGGTTTAGTTATTATTATTTATTTTTTTATTTTATCTGATTTCCTGATTTATCAATAACTCGGCCATCTCGTCACCAATCCCTTAGGTTTTCTCAAACTAAGTTAAGAGATGGTATAATTTGGATTTATGGTTCATGAGAAGTTTTTCAAAGATTTTCCAAAATGTCCAAGATGGAGAAAAATCTATCCTGAGGGACCGTATGGGTTCTTGAGGCAAATTTGTTCAGCATAGCTTTGCTATGAATCCCTTATAATAATAGTAAACATTATGGCAGCATCATAAGTGGTGTGCAAGTGTCCGTGTAGGCGTGATAGTCCTGTTTACATGTATATTGGCCTAAAACATGACTGGTAGCAGGGATATATAACTACTTATGGTAATATACTAATGGTATTATATACAGTGCATTTGGAAAGTATTCAGACAGCTCGACTTTTTCCACATTTTGTTACGTTAGCCTTATTCTAAAATTGTTTTTTGTTTTTAGAAAATCCTCAGTCTACACACATTACCCCATAATGACAAAGTGAAAACAGGTTTTTAGATTTTTTTTTGTGCGAATGTATTAAAAATAAATAAAAAACATACCTTTTTTATTTAAAGTATTCAGACCCTAGCTATGAGACTTGAAATTGAGCTCAGGGGCATCCTGTTTCCATTTATCATCCTTGATGTTTCTACAAATTGGAGTCCACTGGTGGTAAATTTAAATTGATTGGACATGATTTGGAAAGGCACACACCTGTCTATGTAAGGTCTCACAGTTGACAGTGCATGTCAGAGCAAAACCAAGACATGAAGTCAAAGGAATTGTCTGTAGAGCTCAGAGACTGCATTGTGTTGTGGCTCAGATCTGGGGAAGAGTACCAAGAAAAAGATCCACAAGAGCACAGTGGCCTTCATCACTTTTAAATGGAAGAAATTTGGAACCACCAAGACTCTTCCTAGAGCTGACCACCCAGCCAAACTGAGAAATCGGAGAAGGGTCTTGGTCAGAGAGGTGACCAAGAACCCGATGGTCACTCTGACAGAGCTCCAGAGTTTCTCTGTGGGGATGGTTGACCTTCTGGAATGTTCTCCCATCTCTGCAGGACTTCACCAATCAGGTCTTCATGTTCGAGTGGATATGCGGAAGCCACTCCTCAGTAAAAGGCACATGACAGCCCGCTTGGAATTTGCCAAAAGGCACCTACTGGACTCTGACCATGAGAAACAAGATTGTCTGGTCTGATGAAGCCAAGATTGAACTCTTTGGGCTAAATGTCAAGCGTCATCTGGAGGAAACCTAACACCATCCCTACGGTGAAACATTGTGGTGGCAGAATCATGCTGTGGAGATGTTTTTCAGCGGCAGGGACTGGGAAACTAGTCAGGGTCGAGGGAAAGATGAACTGAGCTAAGTATAAAGAGATCCTTGATAAAAACCTGTTCCAGAGCGCTCAGACTGGGGCAAAGGTTCACCTTCCAACAGGACAACGACCCTAAGCACACAGCCAAGACAACACAGGGGTGTCTTTGGAACAAGTCTCTGAATGTCCTTGAGTGGCCCAGGCAGAGCCGGGACTTGAACCTGATCGTACATCTCTGGCTTTGCAGCGACGCTCCCTATCCAACCCGAGAGAGCTTGAGAGGATCTGCAGAGAAGAATGGGAGAAACTCTCCAAATACAGATGTGCCAAGCTTGTAGTGTCATACCCAAGAAGACTCGAGGCTGTAATCGCTGCCAAAGGTGCTTCAACAAAGTACTGAGTAAAGGGTCTGAATACTTATGTAAATGTGATTTAGTTTTTATTTTTAATATAAATTTACGAAAAACGTATACAAACCTGTTTGTGCTTTGTCATGAGGTTGTGTGTAAATTGATTAAGGGGAAAAAAATAGTAGTTGACACTATTGAACACGTATACACATCTATTGAACATATCTATTGAACCCATTACACTATCTACACGACACTATTGAAGAATGTTTCTTCTTTCTCAGTCATGGGAACTCGTTAAAGATATTTTAATTTATTATATAGCACCTCAGCTCCTTAAAACACCAGTCGTAAGACTATTAGCACAACCAGCATTTACAACAGGAGACAGACATTATTTTAGGCACACCCTGACCCACCGTCATAGAAAACGTAACTGCTCCCAGAGCTCTCTTGCCATATTTGGCTTGCTTGCTGCTCATTTCCGAAACGGTGTCCAATCGTTGTCGAGGAGCACGGTCCCCTACCAAGCGATTACACTACACTGGAGTGACTCAATGGTCAGTCTGTCCCCATTTTACTGTTAACAAACATTAAATGTATTCACTGTTCATCTAAGAACGAACTATTCAACGTGTTTTCTGCGCCAATAAAAGCTATTTAAAACCCGATTCTTTATAATTATAACAAAGACAATATTCTCAATTCATGACTTTTTATTCCACATTGTATTTGTCGTATATTTGTATTTTCTGAAGTGCTCAAAAGACAGGCATAAAAATAGTATTATGATAAAGTATTCATTCAGGTCTAACATTTGTTTGAACCTTTTCACAAAATGGTATTAATGTAAATGTTATGAAAGTAAGGCAGTTTTGTGTCAGTCCTAGTACACAAACACCTCTGGGTCAATCCTCGCACAAGGTGTGTCAATAAAGCAAAGTCTCGTAACGTTATAGTGTTACATTGTACAACTTGTCGCTGGTGAGAAAACTCAGTGCTAGACTTGGTCTATATACATACTAGACAATGTCAGAACTCGTAATCGATCAACAGGCATTGCCACTGTTTGTTGGCCGTAGCCACCACTAGCCTATTTATTCCACCAATACGTTTATTTTTCTTGTCGCCATTCTGTCAGGGCGCAAAGACGAAGAACACGCCCCTATAGGAGCTGCGTTTGGTCCCATAATGAAAAGTCTCACTCAAACCGCAATGTCTTATGGCTGTTCAGAACGCCTGGAGCTGCTGCGTCAATATGAGTTGGCACCCGCTGTTAACATGGTCCATGACCTTCTGTTTGAGCAGTGCCAGTTCGTCCCGGAGCACGTTGGCAGAAGAGACCAAATCTGTGTGTTGCGTCTTCAGGTTTTTGACCCTGTCCTCCAGCCTCGAGATCCTCTCCAGCTTCCTTTTCCGGCATTTAGACGCGGCCACCCTGTTCCTCATGCGCTTTCTCTCGGCCTTTATCCTCTCCTGGCTCTCCATGTCGATAGGAGACATCGGAGGGGTATCGCCGCTCATCTCGGGCACCGTCTGGGGCTCCTCTTTGAATGGCTGTAGCCGTGGGTGCTGGGCTGGCAGCTGGGTCTCGATGTGGGTTTGGGACGGGACGGACGTGTAACTGGCGGAGGAGTGTCTGTCGCCGGTAGGTGCCGACGCAGAGCTGACAGTCCGATTGAAAAGGCCCAAGTTTGTGTATTCCGGTGGCTCGGGGCGCACGGTGCAGCTGTAGGGTATAGGACTGTCCAACACAGTAGATACGGATGCCATGTCGTTGGAAGCATTCGTCTGAGAGTCACAACTGCCATTAGGCATATGCTGTTGATAATGAAGCTCCGCGAGCGCCCTCACGAAACCCTCAGCAAAACCCTCTTGCTCGTCGGTGATGTTCTTGGGACAGAGGAACTGAGTTGGGGTCGGAGTCGTCAAACCATTACACGACTGGATGATGAGCCTTTCCAATTCCGGAGAGGCCAGTTTTAATAATCCCACATCAGGGGACGTCAGTATATCGATAGCTTTCGCCCGCAGATGAGGTTTAAACATTTTAGGGTCGTTGAGGTTCAGTGTCATACTCTGCTTCATACTATTCGGGTTAAACTCATGATATCCACCCACTGCGCCTTGCTGACCATTTACCGATTCGTCATAGAATGTAGCTTCCATCTTGGTGGGCATCAATTGACTGGTCTTTATCTCGAAGATAGTTGTTGGGAAAAAATAAAAGCATCAACTGTTGAAATTGCAATAAACAATTTGGAGTGATAAACTGCAATCCGATGTCCCCAATCTTTTGACAATTTTAGGACAAGTAGACTAATGTTCGAAACTCAAGTCGGAGGACAACTATTGATGTCCTACGTGGAAACTTTTCTTGAGACTTGATAAAAGAAGAATAGTATCAAACAAAAATATTCACTTCCTCAATCGATATACGTCTTTTCAATTAAGAATTGTTTTATTCGATCTGCCAACTGAAATAAGGCTTTTCTTTTCTAAGCAGATGCTGTGTCTCACTCGATACAATGTACTTTCTAGCACTTCCAACGTGGAGACGAACTTTATCCACTTCTATGCTGCTGCTATACTGAAAATAACAATGATGTAATTTCTAAGGCTTCCTATTGGTTTGAGATGATGTGATGGGCGTTACTTTTTGTAATGACATGCACGTTGCGTGGACAACCAGCCATGTTCCCGCCTCCCGCAATGGTTGATGGGATTAGGTAATGCAGTAAAAGGAGCGGTGTCCTCTGGGATTACGTATTGTTTTTGAAAATATTGTTACCCGCTCTATTTCGCAACCCAATCTTAATCAGGTTGACTAATATTGCTTTCCTTCTTTTGCTCTTTGACTTTGTAGGTGGAAGCGTGGCAATTTGGCACCACAGTCACCACACAAATTGTCACCCTTGATAAAGATTCGCAAAAAAACGATATCAAATAAATAATTCAAATACTGAGCTATATTTCATGCAAAAAAATGGGAAATTATATACTAACACAATTACTCAGAAATATATGTTTTTTTAAACAAGTAATACGTTTTCACAAAAAAATAAATTACAAAATTATTGGCAGCCCAGTTTTAAATACTCCAGCACCTTTGCGAGGATAACGGCACATCCTTTTTCTAAAATGTTTATGAGATTGGAGAACACATTGTGAGGGATCTTGTCCCTCATACCTACTGTAAAATGTGTTTTTATTTGTATTTTTTTTTCACCTTTATTTAACTAGGTAGGCCAGTTGAGAACAAGTTCTCATTTACAACTGCGACCTGGCCAAGATAAAGCAAAGCAGTGTGACACAAACAGTCACAACAACACAAAGTTACACCTGGAATAAACAAACGTACAGTCATTAACACAATATAATATGTTTATATACAGTGTGTGCAAATGGCGTAAGGAGGTAAGGCAATAAATTGGCCATAGTAGCAAAGTAATTACACTTTAGCAAATTAACACTGGAGTAATAGATGTTATGGGGCTATTTTGCTTCCACTGATACTGGGGACCTCGTTAAGTCAACAGCATCATATACCAGGACATTTAACCCAAAACCTGGTTGCCTCAGCAACCAGTATATCTGACCCTGAAACTTGGCCACAAGTGGATCTTCCAGCAGGACAATAACCCCAAGCACACATCCAAATCCATAACGAAATTGTCAATTGACTATAAAATCAACATTTTATTTGTCTCCGGACTTGAACCCATTGAAAACCTGTGGTTTGAATTGAAGAGGGCAGTCAAAGATATCAAGGATCTGGAAAAATTCTGTATGGAGGAAAGTTCTATGATTCCTCCCAATGAGTTCTCCAATCTCATAAAACATTTGAGAAAAAGGCTCTGTCGTTATCCTCCCAAGGAGAGGGTGCTGGAATATTGAAAGCCAGGGTGACAATAAGTATTAGGCTACTTGTTAAACAAAATATCTTTCTACGAGCAATTGTGCTTTTATAAAATAATGTATTTTTCTTAATATGCTGAGCATACGATATAGCTCAGTATTTTAATTATTTATTTGATAGTCTTTTTTGCTCATCTTTATCAAGGGTGTCAATCATTTTGGAGGTGACTACTTCTGGTGTGTGAGAGAGAGAGAGAGAGGGGGGTCGAGGGAGGGGGGTGGCTCCCCCTGTTTTTTTTGTTTTGCTTTTCAGGTGATCCATTCTGCATTGGTTATATAGGGGAAGGAAAATGTTCAAATGAATATCAAATAGAACATTGTGCCTCACATTTTAAGGGTTGCTTCAAGTACAGGTATAGCAAGTAGACATCTGCCAAAATAAAGGAAACACCAACACAAAGTGTCTTAATTGGGTGTTGGGCCACCACGAGACAGAACAGCTTCCATGCACCTTGGCATAGATTCTACAAGTGTCTGGAACTCTATCGGAAGGTTGCAACACTATTCTTCCACAAGAAATACCATCATTTTGTGTTCTGTTGATGGTGGTGGAAAACTCCCATAAGTGTTCAATTGGGTTGAGCTCTGGTGACTGAAATGGCCATGGCATGTGGTTTACATCGTTTTCATGCTCATCAAACCATTCATTGACCATTCGTGCCCTGTGGATGGGGGCATTCTCATCCTATGCGGACAAAGAAATGGAAGCCAAAATAATGGCCTGCCCAGCAGTTTTATACATGACCCTAAGCATGATGGGATGTTCATTGTTTAATTAACTCAGGAACCACACCTGTGTGGAAGAACCTGTCTTCAATATACAGTACTTTGCATCCCTCAAGTGCTTCCATTATTTTGGCAGTTACCTGTATGTAGCAACAATGTGTTTCTACACTGTAATTACATAGGTACTACCATGCAAATACATATCCTAGGTATTAGCATTACTGAATGTAAACTCTAACTATGTTTTTCATTATTTCCCTGAATAGATGGAAATATGTCTTATGATATGTCTGTAATATGCCATGTGTGGAGAAACTCCTTCCAGTCCCAGTAGAGCTCAATGGGCCTCAGTGTTACTCCTCAGTCTCAAGCAAACTCATGCACTGATAGTACTGGTATTGTCTCTGTGCTCTGTCCTTGCTGTGAGATCAACCCTGAGATGACACACTTGTCTTCAGGTTGCCTTGACAGCAGAACAACAACCACCATTTGGAGATATTGACACCTTCAGTGTGAATTCCAGATTGGAATATTTTGGAAAGTCTGTTCCTCCTGTCACGATAATGATACTAACAACAAATGGATTCAACAACAAAGTTCCAATACCACAGTCATGCACACAGTCACAGGGACAGATCAAACACACATAAGCCCCAAAAAGAAAAACACACACCTGCATTCTCTGTATGGAGCTAGCAAGACTCGAGACTGGTCTCTCAGCAGTCTCTTTGCTGAAGATAAAATAGGTTTACACATATCCCCCAGCACGCTGCTGTGTTTATTACTGTAACTGGGAATTTTTCCCCATCAGCCTACAGCTGACCTGGCCATACTTCCTGTTCCTCTGTCCCTGCTTCCTGTTCAGTGGCCTGATGGGTAACCTCTAGATAACACCACCTTCTTCCCCCTGGCTCAGCCAGCTGCTTCCACTGCATGGAGGTCTGTATTGCCCGATGTCCACCAGATGCATATGCGTTTTGTTTTGCTGGATGTCTAGTCCACATTGTCCGTGCTTGACGCACATGTGCTTCGCTTTTCAACTACAGTAGCTAAAATGCGGCACCCCCAACGTAGCGTTGCGGACTGCTTCATTGACAATGAATGACTTCCGCAGGAAAGTAAAGAGTTTGATGCATGTGGACATGAGGTGTACTCAAGAGTTTAGACCCAGACCCAGCTGCCATAAGCTGTCCTTTGTTGGAAAGTGATGGATCCGTAGCCCATGAAAACACACTCTTCCTGTCTGTGCTCCGCTCTATCCAAAATGTGGAGTGCCCTTTGCATTTGTTGTTCATGAATAGAGGAAAGTTAGATTGCCCGCTCACTCACTCACTCATGTGCATGTCTACAGTGTTTGTTAACGACCATCTGTTTCTTCCTGTCCTGCTGCTATGTTTTCCTCCATCCTCTCCTTCCTCTATTCTCTCTCCCCTCTATTTATGTATGGCCCTAACACAGCCTGCTAACTGTGCACTGCTTCTCTGTTTGCCCTTGGCTTTAAGTGTTTATACTTTCTAAGAAAATAACACAATAGTAAGATACTGTATTCGCCCTTGTAGTCTTGGCAGGGTCA
Organism: Oncorhynchus mykiss; assembly: GCF_013265735.2. Classification (NCBI taxonomy): domain Eukaryota; kingdom Metazoa; phylum Chordata; class Actinopteri; order Salmoniformes; family Salmonidae; genus Oncorhynchus; species Oncorhynchus mykiss. The sequence goes on from NC_048592.1 coordinate 11,095,035, forward strand.
ATAGGATTGTCTTCCAATTCTGACTGAATGTTTATTTTTTTTAATCTGTGTTAGACTCTAATGACCCTGACTTATCTATGTTTTTATCACCTATTTCTAAGAAGTGTATGCCTTTTTTTCAATTAAGGTCAATCCCATTTGAAGGTCTAATCTTGGCAGAGCATTTTTTATACATATAGATTAGTTTCCCGACATCCTCACTTTAAAATAAGGCAACAGTAAACATGTCGCCCCCATACAAAGTATGCAATGCCCCCCTTGGGCCAAACAGTGTACTGTTGTAAATGAGGATTCTCTATGGCAAGATGCGTCATTCACCCATGTTTTGTCAAAATCAGGCCAGTGGTGTCTGAGAGAGCGTGTAGGTTAGCTAGACTCGTATCCCTGAGCATGTATGCCAAATTTCAGCACTCTGAGTCAAACAGAATAAGACATATTGAGTCTTAAGTGTTTGCAACATGTGTACCAAATTGTGTTACAATACGAATATCCTTTACAGATTTATATACATTTATGAGCCAGACCACGCCCACGTGAGTGTTTATTGGTCAACAGCGGCCATGTTATTTTAGGTACTAGTCTGGAAAATATTGTGTTGAGAGACTTTTGTGCATAGATCACACATGTCAAGTTTTGTGCAGATCAGTCATTTGGTGCCAGAAGAGTAGCGTTTTAACAAAATTCATAAAAATCCATCATGGCAGACCTTATTGGTGAGTCACTGGCTTTACTGGGGCTCTCTCATGCCGTCCCTGGAGGAGGTGCGTCACCTGAGTGGGTTGAGTCACTGATGTGGTCATCCTGTCACACTGAGCACATGTGACAGACGTGACAGAGTCTGGAGACGCCGTGGAGAATGTTCTGCTGCCTGCAACATCCTCCAGCATGACCGGTTTGGCGGTGGGTCAGTCATGGTGTGGGGTGGCATTTCTTTGGGGTGCCACACAGCCCTCCATGTGCTCGCCAGAGGTAGCCTGACTGCCATTATTTACCGAGATGAGATCCTCAGACCCCTTGTGAGACCATATGCTGGTGCGGTTGGCCCTGGGTTCCTCCTAATGCAAGACAATGCTAGACCTGATGTGGCTGGAGTGTGTCAGCAGTTCCTGCAAGAGGAAGGCATTGATGCTATGGACTGGCCCGCCCGTTCCCCAGACCTCAATCCAATTGAGAACATCTGGGACATCATGTCTCGCTCCATCCACCAACGCCACATTGCACCACAGACTGTCCAGGAGTTGGCGGATGCTTTAGTCCAGGTCTGGGAGGAGATCCCTCAGGAGACCATCCGCCACCTCATCAGGAGCATGCCCAGGCGTTGTAGGGAGGTCATACAGGCACGTGGAGGCCACACACACTACTGAGCCTCATTTCAACTTGTTTTAAGGACATTACATCAAAATTGGATCAGCCTGTAGTGTGGTTTTCCACTTTAATTTTGAGTGTGACTCCAAATCCAGACCTCCATGGGTTGATAAATTTGATTTCCATTGATAATTTGTGTGACTTTGTTGTTAGCACATTCAACTATGTAAGTATTTAATAAGAATATTTCATTCATTCAGATCTAGGATGTACTATTTTAGTGTTCCCTTTGTTGTTTTGAGCAGTGTATTATTACAGTACCAGTCAAACGTTTGGACGCACCTACTCATTCAAGAGTTTTTCTTTATTTGTATTTTCTACATTGTAGAATAATAGTGAAGACATCCAAACTATGAAATAACAGTTTCGTGAAAAAGTGTTAAACAAATCAAATATATTTTATATTTCAGATTCTTCAAAGTAGCCACCCTTTGCCTTGATGACAGCTTTGCACACTCTTGGCATTCTCTCAACCAGCTTCATTAGGTAGTCAACAGGAATGCATTTAAATTAACAGGTGTGCCTTGTTGAAATTTAATTTGTGTAATTTCTTTCCTTCTTAATGTGTTTGAGCCAATCAGTTGTGTTGTACGGGTGGTATGCAGAAGATGGCTCTATTTGGTTAAATACCAAGTCTATATTATGGCGAGAACAGCTCAAATAAGCAAAGAGAAATTACAGTCCATCATTTAAGACGTGAAGGTCAGTCAGTCCGGAAAATTTCAAGGACTTTGAATGTTTCTTCAAGTGATCCAAGATGGCGTAGCAGTAGGACGTATTGTCGTGTCGTGTCCCTTGTATATATCGTTTGTTTTCGTTTTTTTTTTCTTCACATATCTTTAAAACTTTTTGCTGAACCTCAACTTCTTCTAAATACTCTCCTGCAACCCGCCTCACCCAACGTAGCTATTTTTCCTAAAGTATTTATATTTACTTCGGATCTGGAACCCCTCAACTGAAGCTAGCCAACTAACTACCAGCTTCAGCAAAACATTGCTAGCGGTCTTCAGCTAACCGGTCATCAGCTAACCTTTAGCTCGGAAAGCTCTCGCCAGTTCGAACAACGCGACTCTAACCAGAGCATAACGAACCTATTTATTATTTTATTTTTATTTTTCATCCCCGGATTCCCATCGCAAACGGAACATTTTGAGCTCCTGGGCTACAATATCCAGACCCACGACCAGTCCATCGATGTCACCGCATGAAGAGGAATAAACAGACTCCCCCCATCGCGACGTCCCCAAAGGCTAACTCTCTAGCCCTTGCTATCTCCTTGCTTGCAAATTCGGCCTGCTAACTGCTAGCTTGTTTAGCCCGGTCCGCTAACTGCTACCGTGTTTAGCACCGTCTACTAACTGTTAGCTTGTTAGCACAGGCCTGCTAACCGTCTGAATCGCCGCGTCCCAAACACTCACTGAACCCATATTTACTTTCTATCCCTTTTCGATTTTTAATTTGTTTATACCTTCCGGTAACCTGCCTCACCCAATGTGATACGGAACCGCTATTATCTTTACATTTTTAGAACACACTCAAGAACCTCCAGAAGCTAACCAGCTAACTGGCTACAAGCTATTTAGTCATTGTTAGTTTTCTAACCTGGATAACACTCGCCAGTCCAGCTTCCCTGCCCCATCCACCGCTGCCCCTTGGACACTGATCACTTGGCTACATAGCTGATGCATGCTGGACTGTCCATTAATCACGGTAATCCATTCTGCTTGTTTATGTTTTATCTGTCGGCCCCAGCCGCACTTAGGCTCTGTGTGTAGTTAATCCGACCCTCTCTGCCTAATCAATCGCCATTCTACCTGCTGTTGTTGTGCTAGCTGATTAGCTGTTGTTGTCTCACCTACTGTTTTAGCTAGCTCTCCCAATTAAACACCTGTGATTACTGTATGCCTCGCTGTATGTCTCTCTCAAATGTCAATATGCCTTGTATACTGTTGTGCAGGTTAGTTATCATTGTCTTAGTTTACAATGGAGCCCCTAGTTCCACTCTTTATACCCCTGATACCTCCTTTGTCCCACCCCCCACACATGCGGTGACCTCACCCATTACAACCAGCATGTCCAGAGATACAACCTCTCTCATCATCACCCAGTGCCTGGGCTTACCTCCGCTGTGCCCGCACCCCCCCACCATACCCCTGTTTGCGCATTATGCCCTGAATATATTCTACCATGCCCAGAAACCTGCTCCTCTTATTCTCTGTCCCCAACGCCCTAGGCGACCAGTTTTGATAGCCTTCAGCCGCACCCTCATACTACTCCTTCTCTGTTCCGCGGGTGATGTGGAGGTAAACCCAGGCCCTGCATGTCCCCAGGCACCCTCATTTGTTGACTTCTGTGATCGAAAAAGCCTTGGTTTCATGCATGTCAACATCAGAAGCCTCCTCCCTAAGTTTGTCTTACTCACTGCTCTAGCACACTCTGCTAACCCTGATGTCCTTGCCGTGTCTGAATCCTGGCTCAGGAAGGCCACCAAAAATTCTGAGATTTCCATACCCAACTATAACATCTTCCGTCAAGATAGAACTGCCAAAGGGGGAGGAGTTGCAGTCTACTGCAGAGATAGCCTGCAAAGTAATGTCATACTTTCCAGGTCCATACCCAAACAGTTCGAACTACTAATTTTGAAAATTACTCTCTCCAGAAATAAGTCTCTCACTGTTGCCGCCTGCTACCGACCCCCCTCAGCTCCCAGCTGTGCCCTGGACACCATTTGTGAATTGATCGCCCCCCATCTAGCTTCAGAGTTTGTTCTGTTAGGTGACCTAAACTGGGATATGCTTAACACCCCGGCAGTCCTACAATCTAAGCTAGATGCCCTCAATCTCACTCAAATCATCAAGGAACCCACCAGGTACAACCCTAACTCTGTAAACAAGGGCACCCTCATTGACGTCATCCTGACCAACTGGCCCTCCAAATACACCTTCGCTGTCTTCAACCAGGATCTCAGCGATCACTGCCTCATTGCCTGTATCCGCTACGGAGCCGCAGTCAAACGACCACCCCTCATCACTGTCAAACGCTCCCTAAAACACTTCTGTGAGCAGGCCTTTCTAATCGACCTGGCCCGGGTATCCTGGAAGGACATTGACCTCATCCCGTCAGTTGAGGATGCCTGGTCTTTCTTTAAAAGTAACTTCCTCACCATTTTAGATAAGCATGCTCCGTTCAAAAAATGCAGAACTAAGAACAGATATAGCCCCTGGTTCACTCCAGACCTGACTGCCCTCGACCAGCACAAAAACATCCTGTGGCGGACTGCACTAACATCGAATAGTCCCCGCGATATGCAACTGTTCAGGGAAGTCAGGAACCAATACACACAGTCAGTCAGGAAAGCTAAAGCCAACTTCTTCAGGCAGAAGTTTGCATCCTGTAGCTCCAACTCCAAAAAGTTCTGGGACACTGAAGTCCATGGAGAACAAGAGCACCTCCTCCCAGCTGCCCACTGCACTGAGGCTAGGTAACACAGTCACCACCGATAAATCCATGATTATCGAAAACTTCAACAAGCATTTCTCAACGGCTGGCCATGCCTTCCGCCTGGCTACTCCAACCTCGGCCAACAGCTCCCCCCCCCCCGCAGCTACTCACCCAAGCCTCTCCAGGTTCTCCTTTACCCAAATCCAGATAGCAGATGTTCTGAAAGAGCTGCAAAACCTGGACCCGTACAAATCAGCTGGGCTTGACAATCTGGACCCTCTATTCCTGAAACTATCCGCCGCCATTGTCGCAACCCCTATTACCAGCCTGTTCAACCTCTCTTTCATATCGTCTGAGATCCCCAAGGATTGGAAAGCTGCCGCAGTCATCCCCCTCTTCAAAGGGGGCGACACCCTGGACCCAAACTGTTACAGACCTATATCCATCCTGCCCTGCCTATCTAAGGTCTTCGAAAGCCAAGTCAACAAACAGGTCACTGACCATCTTGAATCCCACCGTACCTTCTCCGCTGTGCAATCTGGTTTCCGAGCCGGTCACGGGTGTACCTCAGCCACGCTCAAGGTACTAAACGATATCATAACCGCCATCGATAAAAGACAGTACTGTGCAGCCGTCTTCATAGACCTTGCCAAGGCTTTCGACTCTGTCAATCACCGTATTCTTATCGGCAGACTCAGTAGCCTCGGTTTTTCGGATGACTGCCTTGCCTGGTTCACCAATTACTTTGCAGACAGAGTTCAGTGTGTCAAATCGGAGGGCATGCTGTCCGGTCCTCTGGCAGTCTCTATGGGGGTGCCACAGGGTTCAATTCTCGGGCCGACTCTTTTCTCTGTACATATCAATGATGTTTCTCATGCTGCGGGCGATTCCCTGATCCACCTCTACGCAGACGACACCATTCTATATACTTTCGGCCCGTCCTTGGACACTGTGCTATCTAACCTCCAAACGAGCTTCAATGCCATACAGCACTCCTTCCGTGGCCTCCAACTGCTCTTAAACGCTAGTAAAACCAAATGCATGCTGTTCAACCGTTCGCTGCCTGCACCCGCACGCCTGACCAGCATCACCACCCTGGATGGTTCCGACCTTGAATATGTGGACACCTATAAGTACCTAGGTGTCTGGCTAGACTCTAAACTCTCCTTCCAGACCCATATCAAACATCTCCAATCGAAAATCAAATCAAGAGTCGGCTTTCTATTCCGCAACAAAGCCTCCTTCACTCACGCCGCCAAACTTACCCTAGTAAAACTGACTATCCTACCGATCCTCGACTTCGGCGATGTCATCTACAAAATTGCTTCCAACACTCTACTCAGCAAACTGGATGCAGTTTATCACAGTGCCATCCGTTTTGTCACTAAAGCACCTTATACCACCCACCACTGCGACTTGTATGCTCTAGTCGGCTGGCCCTCGCTACATATTCGTCGCCAGACCCACTGGCTCCAGGTCATCTACAAGTCCATGCTAGGTAAAGCTCCGCCTTATCTCAGTTCACTGGTTACGATGGCAACACCCATCCGTAGCACGCGCTCCAGCAGGTGTATCTCACTGATCATCCCTAAAGCCAACACCTCATTTGGCCGCCTTTCGTTCCAGTTCTCTGCTGCCTGTGACTGGAACGAATTGCAAAAATCGCTGAAGTTGGAGACTTTTATCTCCCTCACCAACTTCAAACATCTGCTATCTGAGCAGCTAACCGATCGCTGCAGCTGTACATAGTCTATTGGTAAATAGCCCACCCATTTTCACCTACCTCATCCCCATACTGTTTTTATTTATTTATTTTTTCTGCTCTTTTGCACACCAATATCTCTACCTGTACATAACCTTCTGATCATTTATCACTCCAGTGTTAATCTGCATAATTGTAATTATTTGCCTACCTTCTCATGCCTTTTTGCACACAATGTATATATAGACTCCCCTTTTTTCTACTGTGTTATTGACTTGTTAATTGTTTACTCCATGTGTAACTCTGTGTTGTCTGCTCATACTGCTATGCTTTATCTTGGCCAGGTCGCAGTTGTAAATGAGAACTTGTTCTCAACTAGCCTACCTGGTTAAATAAAGGTGAAATAAAAAAAAATAAAATAAAAAGTGCAGTCGCAAAAACCATCAAGCGCTATGATGAAACTGGCTCTCATGAGGACCGCCACAGGAAAGGAAGACCCAGAGTTACCTCTGCTGCAGAGGGAAGACAAGTTCATTAGAGTTACCAGCTTCAGAAATTGCAGCCCAACTAAATGCTTCACAGATTTCAAGTAACAGCCACATCTCAACGTCAACTGTTCAGAGGAGACTGCGTGAATCAAGCCTTCATGGTCGAATTTTAGGTCCCAAGAAACAAAGAGATCTTCTGTTGATTCTGACAATTAATGTTGATGGTTGTACAGTCGTCTCAAATAAAACTGTGAAGGACCTCGGCGTTACTCTGGACCCTAATCTCTCTTTTGACGAACATATCAAGACTGTTTCAAGGACAGCTTTTTTCTTTCCATCTACGTAACATTGCAAAAATTAGAAACTTTCTGTCCAAAAATGATGCAGAATAATTAATCCATGCTTTTGTTACTTCTAGGTTAGACTACTGCAATGCTTCACTTCCGGCTACCCGGATAAAGCACTAAATAAACTTCAGTTAGTGCTAAATACGTCTGCTAGAATCCTGACTAGAACCCCCAAAAAAATGATATTACTCCAGTGCTAGCCTCCCTACACTGGCTTCCTGTTAAGGCAAGGGCTGATTTCAAGGTTTTACTGCTAACCTACAAAGCATTACATGGGCTTGCTCCTCCCTATCTTTCTGATTTGGTCCTGCTGTACATACCTACGGTCACAAGACGCAGGCCTCCTAATTGTCCCTAGAATTTCTAAGCAAACAGCTGGAGTCAGGGCTTTCTCCTATAGAGCTCAATTTTTATGGAATGGTCTGCCTACCCATGTGAGAGACAGACTCGGTCTCAACCTTTAAGTCTTTACTGAAGACTCATCTCTTCAGTGGGTCATATGATTGAGTGTAGTCTGGCCCAGGAGTGTGAAGGTGAACGGAAAGGCTCTTGAGCAACGAACCGCCCTTGCTGTCTCTATAGCCCTACGTACATCAGCTGATATCTCAAAGTGCTGTACAGAAACCCAGCCTAAAACCCCAAACAGCAAGCAATGCAGGTGTTGAAGCACATTGTCTAGGAAAAACTCCCTAGAAAGGCCAAAACCTAGGAAGAGACCTAGAGAGGAACCAGGCTATGAGGGGTGGCCAGTCCTCTTCTGGCTGTGCCGGGTGGAGATTATAACAGAACATGGCCAAGATGTTCAAATGTTCATAAATGACCAGCATGGTCAAATAATAGGTCTGGGACAGGTAGCACGTCCGGTGAACAGGTCTGGATTCCATAGCCGCAGGCAGAACAGTCGAAACGGGAGCAGCAGCACGGCCATGTGGACTGGGGACAGCAAGGAGTCATCATGCCAGGTAGTCCTGAGGCATGGTCCTAGGGCTCAGGTCCTCCGAGCAAGAGAAAAAAAGAGAGAAAGAGAGAATTAGAGAGAGCATACTTAAATTCACACAGGACACCGGATAAGACAGGAGAAGTACTCCAGATATAACAAACTGACCCTAGCCCCCCGACACAAACTACTGCAGCATAAATACTGGAGGCTGAGACAGGAGGGGTCAGGAGACACTGTGGCCCCATCCGATGATACCCCCGGACAGGGCCAAACAGGAAGGATATAACCACACCCACTTTGCCAAAGCACAGCCCCCACACCACTAGAGGGATATCTTCATCCACCAATTTACCATCCTGAGACAAGGCCGAGTATAGCCCACAAAGATCTCCGCCACAGCTCAACCCAAGGGGGGGCGCCAACCCAGGCAGGAAGATCACATCAGTGACTCAACCCACTCAAGTGACGCACCCCTCCTAGGGACGGCATGAAAGAGCACCAGTAAGCCAGTGACTCAGCCCCTGTAATAGGGTTAGAGGCAGAGAATCTCAGTGGAAAGAGGGGAACCGGCCAGACAGACAGCAAGGGCAGTTCGTTGCTCCAGAGCCTTTCCGTTCACCTTCACACTCCTGGGCCAGACTACACTCAATCATACGACCCACTGAAGAGATGAGTCTTCAGTAAAGACTTAAAGGTTGAGACCGAGTTTGCGTATTATTAGTCATGGACTGAAATGCATACATTTAAAACATCACACACAGCCTAGATGTCAGTACAAACACACAATATCGAGGTATAAAACAGAGCACAGTCCAAATTGCAATACAAGATACATAAAATGTCTGTCTCTTCACAGTTCACCTTTGTGCAGTAAAGGTGTTCTTTTATCTGTTTTTTGAAACTGGTTTTGTTGCTAACTTGAGTTACCTGGAATGGCAGAGTTCCATGTAGCCATGGTTCTATTTAATAGTGTGTGTTTCCCAGCCTCTGTTCTGGACCTGGGGACTGTGAAGAGGCCTCTGGTTGCATGTCTTGTGTTGTACTGATGTGTGTCCGAACTGTGTGCCAACTGCTTGAACAGACAGTTCGGTACCGTCAATACCTTGCACAAAGACCAATAGTGATGCAGTCAATCTCGTTTCAATTTTGAGCCAGGAGAGACTGACATACAGTGCCTTGCGAAAGTATTCGGCCCCCTTGAACTTTGCGACCTTTTGCCACATTTCAGGCTTCAAACATAAAGATATAAAACTGTATTTTTTTGTGAAGAATCAACAACAAGTGGGACACAATCATGAAGTGGAACGACATTTATTGGATATTTCAAACTTTTTTAACAAATCAAAAACTGAAAAATTGGGCGTGCAAAATTATTCAGCCCCCTTAAGTTAATACTTTGTAGCGCCACCTTTTGCTGCGATTACAGCTGTAAGTCGCTTGGGGTATGTCTCTATCAGTTTTGCACATCGAGAGACTGACATTTTTTCCCATTCCTCCTTGCAAAACAGCTCGAGATCAGTGAGGTTGGATGGAGAGCATTTGTGAACAGCAGTTTTCAGTTCTTTCCACAGATTCTCGATTGGATTCAGGTCTGGACTTTGACTTGGCCATTCTAACACCTGGATATGTTTATTTTTGAACCATTCCATTGTAGATTTTGCTTTATGTTTTGGATCATTGTCTTGTTGGAAGACAAATCTCCGTCCCAGTCTCAGGTCTTTTGCAGACTCCATTAGGTTTTCTTCCAGAATGGTCCTGTATTTGGCTCCATCCATCTTCCCATCAATTTTAACCATCTTCCCTGTCCCTGCTGAAGAAAAGCAGGCCCAAACCATGATGCTGCCACCACCATGTATGACAGTGGGGATGGTGTGTTCAGGGTGATGAGCTGTGTTGCTTTTACGCCAAACATAACGTTTTGCATTGTTGCCAAAAAGTTCAATTTTGGTTTCATCTGACCAGAGCACCTTCTTCCACATGTTTGGTGTGCCTCCCAGGTGGCTTGTGGCAAACTTTAAACAACACTTTTTATGGATATCTTTAAGAAATGGCTTTCTTCTTGCCACTCTTCCATAAAGGCCAGATTTGTGCAATATACGACTGATTGTTGTCCTATGGACAGAGTCTCCCACCTCAGCTGTAGATCTCTGCAGTTCATCCAGAGTGATCATGGGCCTCTTGGCTGCATCTCTGATCAGTCTTCTCCTTGTATGAGCTGAAAGTTTAGAGGGACGGCCAGGTCTTGGTAGATTTGCAGTGGTCTGATACTCCTTCCATTTCAATATTATCGCTTGCACAGTGCTCCTTGGGATGTTTAAAGCTTGGGAAATCTTTTTGTATCCAAATCCGGCTTTAAACTTCTTCACAACAGTATCTCGGACCTGCCTGGTGTGTTCCTTGTTCTTCATGATGCTCTCTGCACTTTTAACGGACCTCTGAGACTATCACAGTGCAGGTGCATTTATACAGAGACTTGATTACACACAGGTGGATTGTATTTATCATCATTAGTCATTTAGGTCAACATTGGATCATTCAGAGATCCTCACTGAACTTCTGGAGAGAGTTTGCTGCACTGAAAGTAAAGGGGCTGAATAATTTTGCACAACCAATTTTTCAGTTTTTGATTTGTTAAAAAAGTTTGAAATATCCAATAAATGTCGTTCCACTTCATGATTGTGTCCCACTTGTTGATTCTTCACAAAAAATACAGTTTTATATCTTTATGTTTGAAGCCTGAAATGTGGCAAAAGGTCGCAAAGTTCAAGGGGGCCGAAAACTTTCGCAAGGCACTGTACATGTTACTGACACTTTCCCTCCGTGTACATCTAAGTGTGATACATGCTACTTTGTTCTGGGCCAACTGCAATTTACCCATGTCCTTCTTTGCTGCGCATGACCACACAGCTGGGTAATAGGCCTGTAGGACCTGTCTGGTCGACTGAGATGTCAAGAACAAGAAAGCAGATCAACTCCCTATCACAGACAGACCGCTTCCCATTTTAGCAGCCATTGAGTCTATATGTTTTGACCATGAAAGCTTGCTTTCTAGAGTTAGCAGTTTAGTCTCAATACTTACATTATTTAGTAGTAGATCTAAGCAACATTGAGTGAGTGTTTGTCGCAAAAATTATGCTTTCATTTTTTGAGATCAGTAGCACCAGCCTATTGCTAGTTACTAATTATAAAACTGACTGGAGCAATGTTAATTGTCTCAGTTATTGATTTTACTGCTGCAGCTGACTTGTACACTGTTAAGTCGTCAGCGTACATAGACACACAGGCTTTATCCACGGTCAGTGGAAGGTCATTTGTAAAAACAGAAAAACAATGGCACCTAGCCGGCTGCCCCGCAGTACACCCCACAGAATTTGCATGAGAGAAGCTTCCATTAACAAAAACCCTCTGTGTTCTATTTGATAGGTAACTATCAATCCATAATAAGGCAGAGGATGCAAATCTATAACACCTAAGTTTTTTTTCAGCAATAGGTTAGGATCAATGACATCAAAAGCTGCACTGAAGTCTAACAAAACAGCTCCCACAATCTTCTTACTATCAATTTCTCTCAGCCAATCATCAGTCATTTGTGTCAGTGCCGAGCCTGTTGAGTTCTGTTCCCTATAAACATGCTGAAAGTCTGTTGTTAATTCGTTTTCTGTAAAACAACTTTGTATTTGATGAAACAATTTTTCCAAAAGTTTGTTTTAAGCCCTTGTAACAGGCTGATTGTTCGGCTGTTTGAACCATTAAAGGGTGCTCTGCTATTCTTGGGTAGCGGAATGACCTTTGCCTCCCTCCATGTCTGAGGGCTCATACGGTCTTCCAGGCTTAAGTTGAAGATGTGGCAAACAGGAGTCACAATGTGTTCCGCTACCAACCTCAGCAATTGGCCATCCAGATTGTCGGTACCAGGCGGTTTGTCCTTATTTATAGACAGCAGCAATTTGTTCACCTCTTCCAAACCCACTTTGTGGAACTCAAAACTACAGTGCTTGTCTTTCATTATTTGGTCCATTATGCATGAATATTAAGGCTCAGCATTTGTTGTTCGCATTTCAAACCTAAGTTTGCTAATCTTGTTTTAAAAAAAAAAGTTAATGTGGTTGGCAATATCAAAGGGTGTTGTAATGAACAAGCCCTCTGCCTCAATGAAAGATGGAGCTGAATTTGCTTTCTTGCCTAGAATGTCATTTAAAGTACTCCAGAGCTTTCCACTATCATTCTTTATGTAAATTATCTTTGTTCCATAGTATAGTTTCTTCTTCCTTTTGTTAAGTTTTAGTTACATGATTTCTCAATTGGACTGTCTGCTGTGTTGTCAGACTTATTTGCTATTCCCTTTGCCTCATCCCTCTCAGCCATACAGTTTTTCAATTCATCATCTATCCATGGGGATTTGGAAGTTCTAACAGTCCGTTTCTTGATGGGCGCATGCCTATCAGTAACCGGAATAAGTAGTTTCATACTGTAAATGCTTCAAGTGCAGTGTCCGGATGTTCCTCGTTACACACATCAGCCCAATAAATATTTTTCCCATCTTCAACATAGGAATCATTACAAAACCTCTTGTGTGATCGTTTAGACACAACTTTAGGTCCAGTCTTCTGAACTTTTTTTCTAGACATGGCAACTCTATTATTTTCACTACGTCCAATGGGTGTGTATATTGCTTTAGAGTATATTTCTGCAACATTAGTATAGATGTGGATGATTTAGTTCCTGTAAACAATTTCTCCCAAACTAAATGTGTTGTCAGGGGTAGTTATATCAACATTGTTTTTTTGTTGTATTTGATACCTTTTAATACTTTTCTGGTAGATGTTTAAAAAAAAAAAAACTTTTCCTTCTGTTTATCCAGAAATCAATGCCTTTAATTATGCCAAATGTTTAAGATGAAAAATGTATCTACAGTATATCACAAAAGTGAGTACACCCCTCACATTTTTGTAAATATTTGAGTATATCTTTTCATGTGACAACACTGAAGAAATGACACTTTGCTACAATGTAAAGTAGTGAGTGTACAGCTTGTATAACAGTGTAAATATGCTGTCCCCTCAAAATAACTCAACACAAAGCCATTAATGCCTAAACCGCTGGCAACAAAAGTGAGTACACTCTTATAACCCATTTCTATAAGAGATTCTCCAAAATTGAAATGTTCCAGGTATTTATACAATTTGAGAATCTCTTATAAAAATGGGTTATAATCATGTATAGTAACCCTAGGTTTAAAATAGTAAATAATTTCAAAAGTTTTAAACTGTCAAGAGGAGTAAAACAAGGTTGTCCACTATCAGAATATTTATTTATTATGGCCATCGAAATGTTAGCTATTAAAAATCAGACCCAACAATAATATCAAGGGATTAGAAATACAGGGCTTAAAAACAAAGGTGTAAACTGATGATTCATGGTTTCTTTTAAATCCTCAACTCGGATCCCTCCACAGCCTCAGAGGATCTAGATCATTTTTCTCACCTCTGGATTACAACCAAAAATACAACTTTTACTTCACCATGTAGTCTACCAATAAAATGGTCTGACATACTCGGTATACATATCCCAAAATAAATGATCTCACTCCAATACATTTTAATAGAAAGTTAACTAAAATAAATAAGATCTTCCTACCATGGAAAGGTATACCTTCTATATATGTAAAGAAATCACCCTGATGTAACGCTTTAGTCATATCCCAGTTCACCTATTTGTTTATGGTCTTGTCTACAACTAGTGAAGAGTTTTTTTTTTATTATGTGAGAAAACAATATTCCATTTTATTTGGAATGGCAAGCCAGACAATTAAATGGGCCTATTTATTTTGGAATATATGAATTCAGAGGGCAGAAATTATTAAATATTAAAGCATTAGACCTCTCACTAATGGCTTCTGTCATACAAAAGTAATGCTTAAATCCAAACTGATTCACTAGCAAATTAGTAAGAGTGTCTCACCCTGTTCAAGAAAGGCCTTTTTTCCTTTATTCAGATTACAACCTCTCACTTTCAGTTATTTGAAAAGGAAATCATCTCCCAAATCTCACTATTTTACAACAAGCCATAGAAAGTTAGTTGCAATTTATATATTCCATAGAAAGTTAGTTGCAATTTATATTTAATCCACCAGAAAAGACAGAACAAATAATACAACAAATATTGGGGTTAAACTCAAATATAGTAATTGCTAAAAAACATTTAAATATACAAGTATAATCTTCGTAAATTATATCATAAATACAACTGGTGGAGTTATGTCCATGATGTAGCTAACTAAAACATATGGAAATGTCTTCTCAACCCAATATTACAACCAACTAAATTGCAGCATGACTGCAAAAATGTAAGAGGAAAGTGGAAAGATGAAAATATTTACCTGGAGCTAGCCCTGCAGATAGCACTAATGGGTGATCTGAAAAGTCATAGTCAAGCAATCAATAATATACTAATACTTTTAGCAAAAATGCTTATTTTCAATTTACGATCTGTAGAAACCATGAGAATACAAAGGTTCAGAACTTTTGTGAAACATCACAGCACAGTTAAAAACTATATGCTTTACAGCGAAAGCATACCTTACGATTATTTGAGAACATAGTCCACCAGACAAATCACCAGCCAAGTAGAAGTGTTACAAAACTCAGAAATAGCCTTACCTTTGATGATCTTCATATGGTGGCACTCAGAAGACATTCATTTACTCAATAAAATGTTCCTTTTGTTCGATAAAGTCTCTTTATATCCAAAAACCTCATGTCAAACGATGTTTATATTCAATCCTCAGGTTGTTTTTAGCCTAAATGATCTATAATATTTCAACCGGACAATAACGTTGTCAATACAGTGCCTTGCGAAAGTATTCGGCCCCCTTGAACTTTGCGACCTTTTGCCACATTTCAGGATTCAAACATAAAGATATAAAACTGTATTTTTTTGTGAAGAATCAACAACAAGTGGGACACAATCATGAAGTGGAACGACATTTATTGGATATTTCAAACTTTTTTAACAAATCAAAAACTGAAAAATTGGGCGTGCAAAATTATTCAGCCCCCTTACTTTCAGTGCAGCAAACTCTCTCCAGAAGTTCAGTGAGGATCTCTGAATGATCCAATGTTGACCTAAATGACTAATGATGATAAATACAATCCACCTGTGTGTAATCAAGTCTCCGTATAAATGCACCTGCACTGTGATAGTCTCAGAGGTCCGTTAAAAGTGCAGAGAGCATCATGAAGAACAAGGAACACACCAGGCAGGTCCGAGATACTGTTGTGAAGAAGTTTAAAGCCGGATTTGGATACAAAAATATTTCCCAAGCTTTAAACATTCCAAGGAGCACTGTGCAAGCGATAATATTGAAATGGAAGGAGTATCAGACCACTGCAAATCTACCAAGACCTGGCCATCCCTCTAAACTTTCAGCTCATACAAGGAGAAGACTGATCAGAGATGCAGCCAAGAGGCCCATGATCACTCTGGATGAACTGCAGAGATCTACAGCTGAGGTGGGAGACTCTGTCCATAGGACAACAATCAGTCGTATATTGCACAAATCTGGCCTTTATGGAAGAGTGGCAAGAAGAAAGCCATTTCTTAAAGATATCCATAAAAAGTGTCGTTTAAAGTTTGCCACAAGCCACCTGGGAGACACACCAAACATGTGGAAGAAGGTGCTGTGGTCAGATAAAACCAAAATTGAACTTTTTGGCAACAATGCAAAACGTTATGTTTGGCGTAAAAGCAACACAGCTCATCACCCTGAACACGCCATTCCCGCTGTCAAACATGGTGGTGGCAGCATCATGGTTTGGGCCTGCTTTTCTTCAGTAGGGACAGGGAAGATGGTTAAAATTGATGGGAAGATGGATGGAGCCAAATACAGGACCATTCTGGAAGAAAACCTAATGGAGTCTGCAAAAGACCTGAGACTGGGACGGAGATTTGTCTTCCAACAAGACAATGATCCAAAACATAAAGCAACATCTACAATGGAATGGTTCAAAAATAAACATATCCAGGTGTTAGAATGGCCAAGTCAAAGTCCAGACCTGAATCCAATCGAGAATCTGTGGAAAGAACTGAAAACTGCTGTTCACAAATGCTCTCCATCCAACCTCACTGAGCTCGAGCTGTTTTACAAGGAGGAATGGGAAAACATTTCAGTCTCTCGATGTGCAAAACTGATAGACATACCCCAAGCGACTTACAGCTGTAATCGCAGCAAAAGGTGGCGCTACAAAGTATTAACTTAAGGGGGCTGAATCATTTTGCACGCTCAACTTTTCAGTTTTTGATTTGTTAAAAAAGTTTGAAATATCCAATAAATGTCGTTCCACTTCATGATTGTGTCCCACTTGTTGTTGATTCTTCACAAAAAATACAGTTTTATATCTTTATGTTTGAAGCCTGAAATGTGGCAAAAGGTCGCAAAGTTCAAGGGGGCCGAATACTTTCGCAAGGCACTGTATAAAAAGGTAAACAAGAAATGCACTCTCTCGGGATTGCGCATGAAAAAGCTCTGTGACGGCCTCCCGGGTGGCGCAGTGGTTAAGGGCGCTGTACTGCAGCGCCAGCTGTGCCATCAGAGTCCCTGGGTTCGCGCCCAGGCTCTGTCGTAACCGGCCGCGACCGGGAGGTCCGTGGGGCGACGCACAATTGGCCTAGCGTCGTCCGGGTTAGGGAGGGATTGGTCGGTAGGGATCTCCTTGTCTCATCGCGCACCAGCGACTCCTGTGGCGGGCCGGGCGCAGCGCACGCTAGCCAAGGTTGCCAGGTGCACGGTGTAGCCTCCGACACATTGGTGCGGCTGGCTTCCGGGTTGGATGCGCAGTGTGTTAAGAAGCAGTACGGCTGGTTGGGTTGTGTATCGGAGGACGCATGACATTCAGCCTTCGTCTCTCCCGAGCCCGTACGGGAGTTGTAGCAATGAGACAAGATAGTAGCTACTACAACAATTGGATACCACGAAATTGGGGAGAAAAAGGGGTAAAATTAAAAAATATATTAAAAAAATAAAAATAATAACACATTTTAAAAAAGCTCTGTGACACGTCAGGGTCCACTCATTCAGACCGGTCTTACTCCCTCATTTATAAGAATACAAGCCTGAAACAATTTCTAAAGACTGTTGACATCTAGTGGAAGGCATAGGAACTGCAAATTGAGTCCTAAGTCAATGGATACTGTAATGGCATAGAAAACTACAAAACCAACAACAAAAAACTTGCTGAATGGATTTTTCTCACGTTTTTTATACTCACACTATTTTAACAGTTTTGGAAACTTTAGAGTGTTTTCTATCCAAATCTATCTTATCTATCTTATATGCATATCATATCTTCTGGGCCCAAGTAGCATGCGGGTTAATTTGGGCATGCTTTTCATCCAAAATTCCGAATGCTGCCCCCTACCCTAGAGAGGTTAATCAGCACAACAGTTTTCAGCTGTGCTAACATAATTGCAAAAGGGTTTTCTAATGATCAATTATCCATTTAAAATGATAAACTTGGATTAGCTAACACACCATGCCATTGGAACACAGAAGTGATGGTTGTTGATAATTGGCCTCTGTACGCCTATGTAGATATTCCATTTAAAAAATCTTCCGTTTCCAGCTACAATGGTCATTTACAACACTGACAAGCACACTTTGAAAGATATGACAAATAGAAATCAAACCGGATGGACATCATAAATATATGGGAGAGGTTGAGGAAGACAAGAGTTTGAAAAAAAAAAAGTAAAATAGATTGTCCATAAAATGTATATATTATGTTTAAGCTGGAAATACAGTGTAACGGTTTTTTGGTGTGAAGGAGAGTCGGACCAAAATGCGGCGTGTCTATTGCAATCCATGTTTAATGAATTAACACACTAAACACAAACACTACCAAAACAATAAACTTAACAAAACCCGAAACAGCCTATACTTGTGTATCCTAACACAGAACAATGACATCAGGACACTAAGGACAATCACCCACGACAAACTCAAAGAATATGGCTGCCTAAATATGGTTCCCAATCAGAGACAACGATAAACACCTGCCTCTGATTGAGAACCACTTCAGACAGCCATAGACTTAGCTAGAACACCCCACTAGCTACAATCCCCATACAAACACACCACATACAAAAACCCATGCCACACCCTGGCCTGACCAAATAAATAAAGATAAACACAAAATACTTTGACCAGGGTGTGACAGAACCCCCCCCCTAAGGTGCGGACTCCCGAACGCACCATAAAACAATAGGGAGGGTCCGGGTGGGCGTCTGTCCATGGTGGCGGCTCCGGCGCGGGACGTGGACCCCACTCAATCAATGTCTTAGTCCCTTCTCCTCGCGTCCCTGGATAGTCCACCCTCGCCGCCGACCATGGCCTAGTAGTCCTCACCCAGAACCCCACTGGACTGAGGAGCAGATCGGGACTGAGGGGCAGCTCGGGACTGAGGCAGCTCGGGACTGAGGGGAAGCTCAGGAGTGAGAGGAAGCTCAGGAGTGAGAGGAAGCTCAGGAGTGAGAGGAAGCTCAGGCAGGTTGACGAATCTACCATATCCTGGCTGGCTGGCGGATCCTGGCTGACTGGCAGATCCTGGTCGACTGGCAGATCTGGAAGAGTCTGGTCGACTGGCAGATCTGGAAGAGTCTGGTCGACTGGCAGATCTGGAAGAGTCTGGTCGACTGGCAGATCTGGAAGAGTCTGGTCGACTGGCAGATCTGGAAGAGTCTGGTCGACTGGCAGATCTGGAAGAGTCTGGTCGACTGGCAGATCTGGAAGAGTCTGGTCGACTGGCAGATCTGGAAGAGTCTGGTCGACTGGCAGATCTGGGAGAGTCTGGTCGACTGGCAGATCTGGGAGAGTCTGGTCGACTGGCAGATCTGGGAGAGTCTGGTCGACTGGCAGATCTGGAAGAGTCTGGTCGACTGGCAGATCTGGAAGAGTCTGGTCGACTGGCAGATCTGGAAGAGTCTGGTCGACTGGCAGCTCTGGCTGCTCCATGCTGACTGGCTGCTCCATGATGACTGGCAGCTCTGGCTGCTCCATGCTAACTGGCTGCTCCATGCTGACTGGCAGCTCTGGCTGCTCCATGCTGACTGGCTGCTCCATGCTGACTGGCAGCTCTGGCTGCTCCATGCTGACTGGCTGCTCCATGCTGACTGGCAGCTCTGGCTGCTCCATGCTGACTGGCTGCTCTGGCTGCTCCATGCTGACTGGCTGCTCCATGCTGACTGGCTGCTCCATGCTGACTGGCGGCCCTGGCTGCTCCATGCTGACTGGCGGCCCTGGCTGCTCCATGCTGACTGGCGGCCCTGGCTGCTCCATGCTAACTGGCGGCCCTGGCTGCTCCATGCTAACTGGCAGCTCTGGCGGCTCCTTGCAGACTGGCAGCTCTGGCGGCTCCTTGCAGACTGGCAGCTTTGGCGGCATCCTGCAGACAGGCAGCTCTGGCAGCTCCTTGCAGACTGGCAGCTCCTTGCAGACTGGCAGCTCTATGCTAACTGGCAGCTCTATGCTAACTGGCAGCTCTATGCTAACTGGCAGCTCTATGCTAACTGGCAGCTCTATGCTAACTGGCAGCTCTTTGCAAACTGGCAGTTCTGAACAGGCGGGAGACTCCGGCAGCGCTGTAGAGAAGGAAGGCTCTAACAGCGCTAAACAGGCGGGAGACTCCGACAGCGCTGGAGAGGAGGAGGGCTCCGACAGCGCTGGACAGGCGAGGCGCACTGTAGGCCTGATGCGTGGTGCTGGCACTGGTGGTACTGGGCCGAGGACACGCACAGGAAGCCTGGTGCGGGGAGCTGCTACCGGAGGGCTGGGGTGTGGAGGTGGCACAGGATGGGTTAGACCGTGAAGGCGTACTGGAGATCTTGAGAGCGGTGCTGGCACAGGACGTGCAAGGCTAGGGAGGTGCACAGGAGGCCTGGTACGTGAGACTGGCTCCATCTTCACCAGCCGACTAACACGCACCTCAGGACGAGTATGGAGCGCTGACCCAGGTGCCATCAAATCCCCGACACGCTCCGTCGGGCGAATTCCATGTTTAAAACACCAACACAGCAACTCCCTCATTTCTCTCTCCTCCAATTTCCCCATTAACTCCTTCACAGTCTCTGTTTCGCTCACCTCCAACACCGGCTCTGGTTCTGGTCTCCTCCTTGGCTCCTCACGATAAACAGGGAGAGTTGGCTCAGGTCTGGCTCCTGACTCTGCCACACTCTCCCTGAGCCCCCCCCCAAGAAATTTTTGGGGCTGACTATGGGGCCTCCGTCCGCGCCGCCTTGCTTGCTTCGCAAACTCCATTCTCCTATATCCTTCCGCGCACTGCTCCATCGAATCCCAGGCGGGCTCCGGCACTCTCCCTGGGTCGACCGCCCACCTGTCTATCTCCTCCCAAGAAGTATAGTCCATATTGTACTCCACTTTGGGCTGTTCTTGCCTGTTGACACGCTGCTTGGTCCCTTTGTGGTGGGTGATTCTGTAACGGTTTTTTTGGTGTGAAGGAGAGTCGGACCAAAATGCGGCGTGTCTATTGCAATCCATGTTTAATGAATTAACACACTAAACACAAACACTACCAAAACAATAAACTTAACAAAACCCGAAATAGCCTATACTTGTGTATCCTAACACAGAACAATGACATCAGGACACTAAGGACAATCACCCACGACAAACTCAAAGAATATGGCTGCCTAAATATGGTTCCCAATCAGAGACAACGATAAACACCTGCCTCTGATTGAGAACCACTTCAGACAGCCATAGACTTAGCTAGAACACCCCACTAGCTACAATCCCCATACAAACACACCACATACAAAAACCCATGCCACACCCTGGCCTGACCAAATAAATAAAGATAAACACAAAATACTTTGACCAGGGTGTGACATACAGGCCTAAGCGTTGTTGTTCACTAGTTTGCTCCAATTGGGGAGGGGTGGTAGGGTAATAAAGGAAATATATATATATATATATATATAAAGATATGCATGTGTATGTATGTGTACAGTTGAAGTCGGAAGTTCACATACACTTAGGTTGGAGTCATTAACCTGTTTTTCAACCACTCCACAAATGTCTTGTAAACAAATGATAGTTTTGGCAAGTCGGTTAGGACATCTACTTTGTGCATGACACAAGTATTTCTTCCAACAATTGTTTACAGACAGATTATTTCACTGTATCACAATTCCAGTGGGTCAGTTTACATACAATAATTTGACTGTGCCTTTAAAAAGCTTGGAAAATTCCAGAAAATGATGTCATGGCTTTAGAAGCTTCTGATAGGCTAATTTACATCATTTGAGTCAATTGGTGGTGTACCTGTGGATGTATTTCAAGGACTACCTTCAAACTCAGTGCCTCTTTGCTTTGTATTGTTGTGATCATTGTGTTTACTTGATAGCTACCAACACAAATAGTTAGCTAGAACAAA
Source organism: Oncorhynchus mykiss (assembly GCF_013265735.2). Taxonomy (NCBI): domain Eukaryota; kingdom Metazoa; phylum Chordata; class Actinopteri; order Salmoniformes; family Salmonidae; genus Oncorhynchus; species Oncorhynchus mykiss. The sequence continues at coordinate 11,116,766 of NC_048592.1, forward strand.
GTGTTAATAAAATACAAATTCATTAAAAGATTTAAAAGCAATACAGTACAAATAGTAGCCAGTCTTCCTCACTATGAGCGCTCTGCCTCAGCCCTGCTGTATTCCTCCATCTTCCATTCCTCTCACACTTCAGGCGACTCGTCAAATTATGTTCTCAGAAGATCAGGAATTTGCAGCCAGGTGAAACAAAAAAAAGGCAGTACTGTGTCCAGATGCATTTTTCAGACAAAAGTATTAGCCTGATAGCTAGCTAGTTAGCCAAGCCAAAAAGCTAGTTAGCCAGCCAAAAACGTGTCAGTCAATCTGTAAATCCGTGGCTCAAAAACACAATATATATACACAATAAAAACTCAATATTATTCAAACCAAAAGAGCTTATTTAAAAATCAACAAAACACTGTTTAGGGAGCCTGTACAAGCTGTGTTGAAGCACATAGCTCAGTGGCCCCCTATGTGTTCTTCTGTCCCAGGGTGTTTCAGATCAGTCAGGTGCCCCTGATTGTCCCGGGGGTGTGGAGACCCTACCTGTCCGCCATGGTGCCTGACCTGTGGCTCAACGAGGGAGGACAGAGTGCTACTGGAAGACTAGTCAGTTCAGCTCTGCGTCCTGCTAGATCAGGCTTATTCAACTACAGGCCCTTGGCCCTGCAGAGCTGCTGTTTTGCTGGGTTGTTTTCTTCTCCATACCTGGTAGGTAATTGATCAATTAATGTCACTGATTGGCCTGAGAACCCACACACCTGGTGTCCCAGTCTCCTTTTTAGAAGGAGAGAAAGAAAACCATGTAGTTGTGACCTGAAGTAATCAGCTACATATTCATTATACACTGACATTTTTTTGACACAGTAAGCCTTGATGACTAGGTTTGCTCAAACTAGATCCACAAAACCACACTTTTTTTTTCTCCTACCTCAGATTGACCATGTGGTGAAAGGTCATGCAGCCTACCCCAAGCTGCAGAAGCAGGCTGTGAAAAGATCAGCTTATTTACAGCAAAATCATATCCACCAAAACAACAACAACATACCTTTCACCTGGAACAGGCCCCCATTAACATTGACAGGGCTGTAGTGGAGTGGGTGGAGACTTTCAAGTTCCTTGGTGTCCACATCACCAACAAACTATCATGGTCCAAACACACCTTCAAGAGACTGAAAATATTTGGCATGCGTCCCCAGATCCTGCGTCTCCAGCTGCACCATCGAGAACATCCTGACTGGTTGCATCACCTCCTGGTATGGAAACTGCTCGGCATATAACCGCAAGGCCTAACAGAGGGCAGTGCATATGGCCCAGTACATCACTGGGACCAAGCTTCCTGTTATCCAGGACCTACAGTGCCTTGCAAAATTATTCACCCCCTTGGCATTTTTCCTATTTTGTTGCATTACAACCTGTAATTTAAATTGATTTTTATTTGGATTTCATGTCATGGACATACACAAAATAGGCCAAATTGGTGAAGCGAAAAAAATAACTTGTTTCAAAAAATTCTAAAATATAAAAAAACGGAAAAGTGGTGCGTGCTTATGTATTCACCCCCTTTGCTATGAAGTCAAAATAAGATCTGGTGAAACCAATTACCTTCAGAAGTCACATAAATAATTAAATAAAGTCCACATGTGCAATCTAAGTGCCACATGATCTGTCACATGATGTCAGTATATATACACACCTGTTCTAAAAGGCCCCAGAGTCTGCAACACCACTAAGCAAGGGGCACCACCAAACAAGCGGCACCATGAAGACCAAGGAGTTCTCCAAACAGGTCAGGGACAAAGTTGTGGGGAAGTACAGATCAGGGTTGGGTTCTAAAAAAATATCCGAAACCATTAAAACCATTGTTAAAAAAATGGAAAGAATAATGCACCACAACAAACCTTCCAAGAGAGGGCCACCCACCAAAACTCACAGACCAGACAAGGAGGGCATTAATCAGAGAGGGAACAAAGAGACCAAAGAGAACCCTGAAGGAGCTGCAAAGCTACACAGCTGAGATTGGAGTATCTGTCCATAGGACCACTTTAAGCCATACACTCCACAGAACTGGGCTTTACAGAAGAGTGGCCATAAAAAAGACATTGCATAAAGAAAAAAAACAAGATATTTTTTGTTGTTGCCAAAAGACATGTGGGAGAAGGTACTCTGGTCAGATGAGACTAAAATTGAGCTTTTTGGCCATCAAGGAAAACGCTATGTCTGGCACAAACCCAACGTCTCCCATCACCCCGAGAACAGCATCCCCACAGTGAAGCATGGTGGTGGCAGCATCATGCTGTGTGGATGTTTTTCATCAGCAGGGACTGGGAAACTGGTCAGAATTGAAGGAATGATGGATGGAGCTAAATACAGGACAATTCTTGAGGGAAACCTGTTTCAGCCTTCCAAAGATTTGCGATTGGGACGGAGGTTCACCTTCCAGCAGGGCAATGACCCGATGCATACTGCTAAAGCAACACTTGAGTGGTTTAAGGGGAAACATTTAAATGTCTTGGAATGGCCTAGTCAAAGCCCAGACCTCAATCCAACTGAGAATATGTGGTATGACTTACAGGAGCTGCAGCAGCTTGAAGGAGCTGGAGCAGTTTTGCCTTGAAGAATGGGCAAAAATCGAAGTGGCTAGATGTGCCAAGCTTATAAAGACATATCCCAAGAGACTTTCAGCTTTAATTGCTGCAAATGGTGGCTCTACAAAGTATTGACTTTGGGGGGGGGGGGGGGGGGGGGGGGGGGTGAATAGTTATGCACGCTCAAGTTCTGTTTTTTTGGTATTATTTCTTGTTTGTTTCATAATAAAAAATATTTTGCATCTTCAAAGTGGTAGGTATGTTGTGTAAATCAAATGATACAAACATCCCCAAAAAACTATTTTAATTTCAGGTTGTAAGGCAGAAAAATAGGAAAAATACCAAGGGGGGTGAATACTTTTGCAAGGCACTGTATGTACTAGGCGATGTCTGAGGAAGGCCCAAAAACTGGTTTAAGAATCCAGTCACCCAGGTCATAAGACTGTTTTCTCTGCTACCGCACGGCAAGTGGTACTGGAGTGCCAAGTCTAGGTCCAAAAGGCTCCTTAACAACTTTTACCCAAGCCATAGGACTGCTGAACAATTAATAAAATATCCACCCGGACTATTTACATCATACCGGCTGTATTTCTTATGTTACAGTGCCTTCAGAAAGTATTCATACCCTTTGACTTGTTCCATATTTTGTTGTGTTAGTCTGAATTCAAAATGGATTAAATAGATTTCTCATCCATCTACACACTTAATGACAAAGTGAAAACAAGTTTTTAGAAATGTTTGCAATTGTATTGAAAATTAAATACAGAAATATCTAATTTATTCACACCCCTAAGTCAATGTTAGAATCACCTTTGGCAGTGATTACAGCTGTGAGTCTCTTAAATTAAGAGCTTTGAACACCTGGATTGTGCAATATTTGCACATTATTCTTTAAAAAATTATTCAAGCTCTGTCAAGTTGGTTGTTGATCATTGCTGGACAGCTATTTTCAAGTCTTACCATAGATCTTCAAGTCGATTTAAGTCAAAACTGTGACTAGGCCACTCAGGAACATTCAATATTGTCTTGGTAAGCAACTCTAGTGTATATTTGGCCTTGTGTTTTTGATTATTGTCCTGCTGAAAGGTGAACTTTTCTTCCAGTGTCTTTTGGAAAGCAGGATTTTGCCTGTGCTCAGCTCTATTCAGTATCTTTTATATCCCCAAAAAACTCCCTAGTTATTGCCGATGACAAGCGTACCCATAACATGATGCAGCCACCAACATGCTTGAAAATATGAAGTTGTACTCAGTGATGCGTTGTGCTGGATTTGCTTCAAACATAATACTTTGTATTCAAGGCATAATGTTACATTTTTGCAGTTTTACTTTAGTGGCTTATTGCAAACAGGGTGCATGTTTCAGAATATTTTTATTCTATACAGGCTTCTTTCTTTTTACTCTGTCATTTAAATGTTATACATTTTAGTAATTTAGCAGACATGCTTATCCAGAGATACTTATAGGAGCAATTAGGGTTAAGCGCCTTGCTCAAGGGCACAACATATTTTCACCTACCTTGCTTGAGGATTCAAACCAGCAACCTTTGGTGCAACGCTTTTAACCACTAGGCTACCTACCACCCTCCATTTAGGTTTGTATTGTGGAGTAACTACAATGTTGTTGATCCATCCTCAGCCATTAAACTCTGCAACTGTTTTAAAGTCACCATTGGCCTCCTTCCTCTCCGGCAACTGAGTTAGGAAGGACGCTTGTATCTTTGTAGTGACTGGGTGTATTGATAAACCATCCAAAGTGTAATTAATAACTTCACCAAAGGGATATCTACCAATAGGTGCCCCTTCTTTGTGAGGCATTGGAAAACCTCCCTGGTCTTTGTGGTTGAATCTGTGTTTGAAATTCACTGCTCGACTGAGGAACATTACAGATAATTGTATGTGTGGGGTACAGAGATGCGGAAGTCATTAAAAAATTGTTAAACGCTATTATTGCACACAGAGTGAGTCCATGCAACTTATTATGTGACTTGTTAAGCAACATTTTAGTTATTTAGGCTTGCCATAACAGAGTTTGAATACTTATTGATTCAAGACATTTCAGCTTTTCATTTTTAATTTCAATTTTTTTCTATAAACATAATACCTCTGACATTATTGGCTATTGTGTGTAGGCCTGTGACACAACATCTCAGTTGAACCATTTTAAAATATTTCTGAAGGCACTGCATAAACCTTAAACTATATCAACAATGGACTAATGAAACAAATACCAAAAGATAGTTTTTGGGTGGAGTTTTCCTTTAAGTCGTATGTACTCTGTGCCTGTAGGCGCCTGAACCCACTAATCTAGTAAGAGCATGGGTTAGTTTGTTTTAACTTTCTGGCCTAGTTAGAACAAACCCCTTGGGCAAACCAGTTTTTCTAGCTTGGTAACATTTTTGCTTGAAATAATGTCTGTCCACCTGTGATTTATTAATGATCAGAGGCATTATATACAGTGTCTTGTGAAAGTATTGGGATATGTCTCTATAAGATCTCTATAAGCAGATCTCGCCACTGGGATTCTTTCCCATTCTTCAAGGCAAAACTGCTCCAGCTCCTTCAGGTTGGATGGGTTCTGCTGGTGTACAGCAATCTTTAAGTCATACCACAGATTCTCAATTGGATTTGAGGTCTGGGCTTTGACTAGGCCATTTCAAGACATTTTAAATGTTTCCCCTTAAACCAGTCGTGTTGCTTTAGCAGTATGCATCGGGTCATTGTCCTGCTGGAAGGTGAACCTCCATCCCAATCTCAAATCTCTGGAAGAGTGAAACAGATTTCCCTCAAGAATTGTCCTGTATTTAGCGCCATCCATCATTCCTTCAATTCTGATCAGTTTCCCAGTCCCTGCCGATTAAAAACATCCCCACATCATGATGCTGCCACCACCATGCTTCACTGTGGGGATGGTGTTCTCGGGGTGATAAGAGTGTTGGATTTGCGTCAGATAGTGTTTTCCTTGATGGCCAAAAAGCTACATTTTAGTCTCATCTGACCAGAGTACCTTCTTCCATATGTTTGGGGAGTCTCCCACATGCCTTTTGTCGAACACCAAACATGTTTGCTTATTTTTTTCTTTCAGCAATGTTTTTTTATGGCCGCTCTTCCGTAAAGCCCAACTCTGTGGAGTGTATGGCTTAAAGTGGTCCTATGGACAGATACTCCAATCTCAATACCGAATGTCACCTTTTTATTTTAGTGTATTTTCATGCGTATCTGCTTTCCATTTAGAAATGGAAGCACTTTATAGATCTAGTCCACCCATTTGAAGATGTCATAAGTATGTGGACAAATTTCACTTATAGTGTAGTCCCATAATCCTAACACACAATGACAACATCAAGCTTGTGGCTCTACAAACTCCTTGGATGCATGTGCAGTTTGTTTTGGGTAATGTTTTTCCCAATAGGAACTGAATGGTGAATGAGTATCAAAGTGAGTATATAAGGTGTTTCTGAACGCTTCTAAATCAAACCTGATAATGCCATGATTATTCATGATTCATTCAGGATTTTTCTTAATGAGGAATGAGAACGTTAGAGGCTACATCAAAGCATGGTAATCTCTCATCACCAATAATGGGGGCAGATTTGCATTTTTTGGGGGGTGGGGTATGACTTTGTCCTTCTGTAACTTTCTTATTCATCCTTCACGATTATCCATAATCATGGTAGCATCCACATAGAAGTGTTCACAAACATATCTTCTTACTTATAATAAAAGTAACTCCAAAATGACAATACGTTATTCACCATTCACTTTCCATTGGACAAAACAATTTGAAACAACCAAAACAAGCTGTAAATGCATCCAATAAATGTGCAGAGTCACAAGCTTGATGTAGTCATTGTGTTCTGTGTGCAAGGAATATGTAACCAAATACCAAACTTGACTACTTTAATACACTATGGGTTCTATATTCGGCTGGCATTGAGGCGCAAGTGTCAAACACACGTTAGTTTGCAATTTCGTCATCAAAAAAACGATAATTTGAATACGCCCTGGCATTTTCCAGCCCTTAACGCCAGGTTAAGCAATTTACCTGCCAAACCTCAACTCGTTTGCCCTGATGGGAAGGGTGGACATTTTTTAGGTGTGTCCTTGAAGCAGCACTCAGCAGTTGAAACAATAACAAAGCTCAACTCCCCACCCATTTCGGTAAAAAGATGAGGAATGGGGCTTGAGAAACGTAACCACTCTCAAATACATAGACAGAGCTACGGATTCAAGGACTGACCAGCCATGGTATCAAAATTATGGTTTGAACCATGCTTTGCTGCTATATGGTGTTTGTTAACATCTACTTTGTTTACAAACAATAGAGTAAAATAATTATATTTTGGATAGTGATGGGGTATGACAGTTGAACTAAGCTCATGAAGCATTTTAGTTAAACTCTTCCAGGATGAATGGGTTCATATGATTCATTTATAAATCCAAAAATGGATGTAGCATCTGCATATTGAGCTTTTTTTTTTTTTACATTTGCAAAAGTGACAATTTCATGCAGTGCTAATGGGATGTTTCAAGACCCACAAAAAGCAGGTCTTAACAATAACGCAGTTGATGTAATGGCATGGATTTTGAGAGCAGAAGCGCAGCTTATTCAGCCATGACATACAGTGCCCATGGGAAGAGAAAAGTGCCTTTTGTGCCAATGAATCCCCCCCCCCCCCCTTTAGTTTAATTTGAATAAAAACCAAGCATAGCCTACCCACCCCTTAATCAATGCTGGTTTAGCAGCATTGAATATGTGCCTATTTTTATCCTGGGCATTCAGCCAAGTAGCCTATGAATAAAGGTTTTAAATGGTCTACTGAGAGTGCTTTGAAATATTTTGGAGTTGTTTGCCCTCCATGCATTTTCATTATTTACAATTCACACACCTGCATATTTCATTTCGCTTGTTCCAAGTCGGCTGTCCATCCCCATTTTCATAGAGCGCTCCTCGTCCGATTACCAAAGACACGCTCCAGTCCAATCTATTCAGTCTTCCTATAATGCCGTATCAACTGCAGATCGTTTTGAGAATCTGCCTCGCACATAGACAACGACACAATTAACAGGAGCCTATGTATGTTGTATAGACGTGCAAATGTTGCACGTGAAGGCCTACGCGTGCACAAAGTGCCAGTGCCACGGGACGAGAGGAGTGATTTATAATATTATGCTTCTTATTTAGAAAGATTCACCTTCCATGGGTTTGTAGTGAGGAACGTACATGGCTCGAACGCAATGTAAATCCATCTGCTATTCCTGGAGAAGTGCAAAAATTATATGCAAGACTGTTCCATGATGTTTATAAACCATTACATTTGCGAGCGGTACAGCGGTCAGTGGACATTCCCCTTTATATTGGATCTTTGTCCAGCTCCTGTGAAATGTTTGGATGTGCGTAAAAACCCTCCATAGTCTTAATTTGCCTTGTCTGTGTTTTATGCCCACGGTGAGCAATTATGGTGCCTAACTGTATTTAAAACAAGTTGTTGTTTAGTTTTCAAATCCATATGTCCATATCCAGACAAATTTACAGTAGGCCTAGCCCCTATATCAGTGTGAATCCTATATTTAAAAATGTACTTCCATATTTAGGTAATGCAAATAGAACAATGTGGACTGCAAACATGTTCAACATACCGGTATTTAGCAAATATGGGGCAGGCTATTTAATGAACTAGGCTATAATGGACTAACGTTTGAATTGGAGTTGAAGACAATGCAATACATAAGACTGTAAATACACAACTTGAAGCAACCACATATTTAGTCAAGGGCACGTTCTGATTGGCCAGTGAGGTGCCAAGCCTCTACACACCCACAGCTTGTTTATTCATCAAAACCCAGCCCTTTTGTGCCACCCCAGCTACTGCGCCCATAATTCCGGTTTTGAAAATAATATTTTCACAACCGGAAATATCTGACACACCCCTGAACCTATGTTGCTACCGCCAGCGCTTAGATTTACTATTGCGTTAGGTTTGTTCAACTAGAGCCATATAGCTGAAATTTGTCCAAATAGTTGTGATGATCTATTCCCTTCAAATGGGGGGACTAGATCTATAAAGTGCTTTAAGATCTATATGAAAATACCCTCGAAAGTATTCAGACCTCTTGACTTTTTCCACATTTTGTTACGTTACAGCCGTATTCTAAAATTGATTAAATTGTTCCCACCCCCCCAATCTACACACAATAATACCCCATAATGACAAAGCAAAAACACATTTTTTGCAAATTTATTTTAAAAAAAATGACAAACAAATATAAAATTTACATAAGTATTCAGACCCTTTATTCAGTACTTTGTTGGACACCTTTGGCAGTGATTACAGTTTACACCGAACCCAAACCGGCTGCGCCATTGTGCATATATTTATTTTGTCCCCCCACACCAAATGCGATCACTACACGCAAGATAAAATATCAAAACAAACTGAACCATTACATTCATTTGGGGACAGGTCGAAAAGCATTAAACATTTATGGCAATTTAGCTAGCTAGCTTGCACTTGCTAGCTAATTTGTCCTATTTAGCGATCTTGCTGTTGCTAGCTAATTTGTTTTGGGATAAACAGTGAGTTATTATTTTACCTGAAATGCACAAGGTCCTCTACTCCAAAAATTAATCCACACATAAAACAGTAAACCGAATCGTTTCTAGTTATCTCGCCTCCTTGTAGGCTTTTTCTTCTTTTGACTTTATATTGCGATTGGCATTTTTCAGAAATTAGGTGCATTACCGCCACTGACCTCATTCGTCATTCAGTCACCTACGTGGGTACCTGCTTCTATAAACCAATGAGGAGATGGGAGAGGCAGGACTTGCAGCACGATCTGCGTCACAATTAGAACTGACTTCTATTTTAGCCCTTGGCAATACAGACGCTCGTTGGCGTGTGCGAGCAGTGTAGTCAGCCTGTTAGTCTTCTTGGGTATGATGCTACAAGCTTGGCACACCAGTATTTGGGGAGTTTATACCATGCAGATCCTCTCAAGCTCTGTCAGGTTGGATGGGGTGCATCACTGCACAGATATTTTCAGGTCTCTCAGAGAAGTTTGATCGAGTTTCTCATCGACTGAGAGTCCTTTAGGTATCTTTTGGCAAACTCCAAGCGGGCTGTCATGTGCCTTTTAGTGAGGAGTCTGGCCTCTGTCTGGCCACTCTACCATAAAAGCCTGATTGATGGAGTGCTGCTGTCACATTGGTATAAAGGGTCGGGAGACAGGTGCAGGAATGTGTAATAGTTTTTAAAATGTCTTTACCCACAGCGTGCCATGTAGAGGCACGGGGACGAAGACCAAACAAACACGTATACAACACACAGGGTTGAAACCCAAACAAGAGTGAGGAGTATCTCTAATAAATAACACAAGCGCACAATGATTATCACACGGGACGAGACCTGTAATCTTCTACGCAATCCACAATGGCACAAAAGTCAAAACAACATAGCACAGGTACTCACATGAACCAACGGACATTGTAACAATAATGGACAGCACCATGGTGAACAAAGGGCACAAATATACAAATACTAATCAGTGGGAATAGGGGACAGGTGTGCGTGATGAAAGTTCCAGAGGGATCCATGACAAAGCTGCAGAGATGGTTGTCCTTCTGGAAGGTTCTCCCATCTCCACAGTTGAATTAACCACAGGTGGACTCAAATCAAGTTTTAGAAACATCTCAAGGATGATCAATGGAAACAGGATGCACCTGAGCTCAATTTCAAGTCTCAGGGCAAAGGATCAGAATAACTGAATACTTATGTTCAATGCAGTTGTCAAAAAAAAACATTTTCTCTTTGTCACTTTGGGGTATTGTGTGTAGATTAATGAGGGAAAAAAATAATGTAATTCATTTCAGAATAAGGCTGTAATGTAACAAAATGTGGAAAAAGGTAAGAGTTCTGAATACTTTCTGAATGCACTGTACATATAAACTCAGGTTGTCCTCGGTTCTGTTCAGAACGGGAATAAATAAACGCAGTAAAAAAAGAAACGGCCTCACTGTCAACTGCGTTTATTTTCAGCAAACTTAACATGTGTAAATATTTCTACGAATGTAACAAGATTCAACAACTGAGACATAAACTGAAGAAGTTCCACAGACATGTGATGAACAGAAATGGAGTAATGTGTCCCTGAACAAAGGGGGGGTCAAAATCAAAAGTAACAGTCAGTATCTGGTGTGGCCACCCGCTGTATCAAGTACTGCAGTGCATCTTCACCTCATGGACTGAACCAGATTTGCCAGTACTTGCTGTGAGATGTTACCCCACTCTTCCACCAAGGCACCTGCAAGTTCCCAGACATTTCTGGGGGGAATTGTCCTAGCCCTCACCCTTCGATCCAACAGGTCCCAGATGTGCACAATGGGATTGAGATCCGGGCTCCTCGCTGGCCATGGCAGAACACTGACATTCCTGTCTTGCAGGAAATCCCACACAGAACGAGCAGTATGGCTGATGGCATTGTCATGCTGGAGGGTCATGTCAGGATGAGCCTGCAAGAAGGGTACCACATGAGAGAGAAGGATGCCTGCAATGACAACAAGCTCAGTCCGATGATGCTGTGACACACCGCCCCAGACCATGACTGACCCTCCACCTCCAAGTCGATCCTGTTCCAGAGTACAGGCCTCGGTGTAACGCTCATTCCTTCGACGATAAACACAAATCCGACCATCACCCCTGGTGAAACAAAACAGCAACTCATCAGTGAAGAGCACTTTTTGCCAGTCTTGTCTGGTCCAGCGAAGGTGGGTTTGTGCCCATAGGCAACGTTGTTGCCGGTGATGTCTGGTGAGGACCTGCCTTACAACAGGCCTACAAGCCCTCAGTCCAGCCTCTCTCAGCCTATTGTGGACAGTCTGAGCACTGATGGAGGTTATTGTGCGTTCCTGGTGTAACTCGGGCATTTGTTGTTGCCATCTTGAACCTGTCCCGCAGGTGTGATATTCAGATGTACCGATCCTGTGCCTGTGCAGGTGTTGTTACACATGGTCTGCCACTGCAAGGATGATCAGCTGTCCGTCCTGTCTCCCTGTAGTGCTGTCTTAGGCGTCTCACAGTATGGACATTGCAATTTATTGCCCTGGCCATATCTGCAGTCCTCATGCCTCCTTGCAGCATGCCTAAGGCACGTTCATGGAGATGATCAGGGACCCTGGGCATCTTTCTTTTGGTGTTTTTCAGAGGAGGTAGAAAGGCCTCTTTAGTGTCCTAAGTTTTCATAACTGTGACCTTAATTGCCTACCGTCTGTAAGCTGTTAGTGTCTTAACGACCGTTCCACAGGTGCATGTTCATTAATTGTTTATGGTTCATTGAACAAGCATAGGAAACAGTGTTTAAACCCTTTACAATGAAGACCTGTGAAGTTATTTGGATCTTTAAGAATTGTCTTTGAAAGACAGGGTCTTGAAAAAGGGTTGTTTTTCTTTTTTTGCTGAGTTTACATAACACACACACACTTTCTCTCTCTGATTTCCTCTTATTGTTTCCCCCATAACGTCTATAACCTCTCCTGTCCCCTGCTGGCCGAACGGTCCAGGTGGCCGTAGAGGAATGTGCGTTCCTGTTCCCAGTGCTGTACTGCAGTATTTCCCAACATCGAGTACCCCCAACAGCACACATTTCTGTTGTAGCCTCGGATAAGCACACCTGAGACAGAGGAATGCCAAAATCCCACACAGCTGAGTTAACAGGCCACTTCTTTCAAACGACTGGCTAATGACCACAAACAAGTGTCTCCATAACAGATGAACGTGGTACCTTCAGGCGTTTGGAAATTGCTCCCAAGGATGAACCAGACTTGTGGAGGTTTCTACTGAAGGTACCACGTTCATATGTACAAACAATAGCACGCAAGTATAAACACCATGGGACCACGCAGCCGCCATACCGCTAAGGAAGGAGACGTGTTCTGTCTCCTAGAGATGAACGTACTTTGTTACAAAAAGTACAAATCAATCCCAGAACAACAGCAAAGGACCTTGTGAAGATGCTGGAGGAAACAGGTACAAAAGTATCTATATCCACAGTAAAACGAGTCCTATATCGATATCGACCTGAAAGGCCGCTCAGCAAGGAAAAAGCCTCTGCTCCAAAACTGCCATAAAAAAAAGCCAGACTATGGTTTGCAACTGCACATGGGGACAAAGAACGTACTTTTTGGAGAACTGTCCTCTGGTCTGATTAAACAAAAATAGAACTGTTTGGCCATAATGACCATCATTATGTTTGGAAGAAAAAGGGGGAGGCTTGCAAGCCAAAGAACACTATCCCAACCGTGAAGCACAGGGGTGGCAGCATTGTGTTCTGGGGGTGCTTTGCTGCAGGAGGGACTGGTGCACTTCACAAAATAGATGGCTCATGATTAGGAAAATTATGTGGATATATTGAAGCAACATCTTAAGACATCAGTCAGGAAGTTAAAGCTTGGTCACAAATGGGTCTTCCAAATGGACAATGACCCCAAGCATACTTCCAAAGTTGTGGCAAAATGGCTTAAGGACAACAAAGTCAAAGTATTGGAGTGGCCATCATAAAGGCCTGAAATTAATCCTATAGAAAATGTATGGGCAGAACTGAAAAAGCATGTGTGAGCAAGGAGGCCTACAAGCCTGACTCAGTTACACCAGCTCTGTCAGGAGGAATGGGCCAAAATTCACCCAACTTAGTGTTGGAAGCTTGTCGAAGGCTACCCGAAACGTTTGACCCAAGTTAAACAATTGAAAGGCAATACTACCAAATACTAATTGAGTGTGTGTAAACTTCTGACCCACTGGGAATGTGATGAAAGAAATAAAAGCTGAAATAAATAATTCTCTCTACTAGTATGTAAACTTCCGACTTCAACTGCATGTGAGAATGCTGTTCATTGACTATAGCTCAGCATTCAACACCATAGTGCCCACGAAGCTCATCGCTAAGCTAAGAACCCTGGGACTAAACCCCTCCCTCTGCAACTGGATCCTGGACTTCCTGACGGGCCGCCCCCAGGTGGTAAGTAAGGCAACAACACTTCTGCCACGCTGATCCTCAACATTGGGGCCCCTCAGGGGTGTGTACTTAGTCACCTCCTGTACTCCCTGTTCACCTACGACTGCGTGGCCAATCACGACTCCAACACCATCATTAAGTTTTATGACGACTGATCACCGACAGTGAGACAGCCTTCAGCCTATGAGACAGCCTATAGGGAGGAGGTCAGCGACCTGGCAGTGTGGTGCCAGGACAACAACCTCTCCCTCAATGTGAGCAAGACAAAGGAGCTGATTGTTGACTACAGGAAAAGGCAGTCCGAACAGGCCCCCATTAACATCGACGGAGCTGTAGTGGAGTGGGGCAAGAGTTTCAGGTTCTTTGGCGTCCATATCACCACCAAACGATCATGGTCCAAACGCACCAAGGCAGTCGTTAACAGGGCACGACAGCACCTTTTTCCCCCTCAGGAGACTGAACAGATTTGGCATGCGTCTCCAGATCCTCAAAAAGTTCTACAGCTGCACCATCAAGAACATCCTGACCGGTTACATCACCACCTGGTATGGCAACTGTTCAGCATCTGACCGTAAGGCACTACAGAGGGTAGTGCGTATGGCCCAGCACATCCTTGAGGCCAAGCTTCCTGCCATCCAGGACCTCTATATTAGGCAGTGTCATAGGAAAGCCCCAAAAATTGTCAGAGACTCCAGTCACCTACATCATAGATTGTTCTCTCTGCTACAGCACGGCAAGCGGTAACGGAGCGCCAAGTCTAGGAACAAAAGGATCCTTAACAGCTTATACACCCAAGCCATAAGAATGCTGAACAATTCATCAAATGGCCTATTTACATTGACATCACCCCCCCCCTCCATTTGATTTGTACACTGTTGCTACTCGCTGTTTATTATACACTGCTCAAAAAAATAAAGGGAACACTAAAATAACACATCCTAGATCTGAATGAATGAAATATTCTTATTAAATACTTTTTTCTTTACATAGTTGAATGTGCTGACAACAAAATCACACAAATTATCAATGGAAATCAAATTTATCAACCCATGGACGTCTGGATTTGGAGTCACATTCAAAATGAAAGTGTAAAACCACACTACAGGCTGATCCAACTTTGATGTAATGTCCTTAAAACAAGTCAAAATGAGGCTCAGTAGTGTGTTTTGCCTCTACTTGCCTGTATGACCTCCCTACAACGCCTGGGCATGCTCCTGATGAGGTGGCGGATGGTCTCCTGAGGGATCTCCTCCCAGACCTGGACTAAAGCATTCGCCAACTCCTGGACAGTCTGTGGTGCAACGTGGCATTGGTGGATAGAGCGAGACATGATGTCCCAGATGTGCTCAATTGGATTCAGGTCTGGGGAACGGGCGGGCCAGTCCATAGCATCAATGCCTTCCTCTTGCAGGAACTGCTGACACACTCCAGCCACATGAGGTCTAGCATTGTCTTGCATTAGGAGGAACCCAGGGCCAACCGCACCAGCATATGGTCTCACAAGGGGTCTGAGGATCTCATCTCGGTACCTAATGGCAGTCAGGCTACCTCTGGCGAGCACATGGAAGGCTGTGCAGCCCCCCAAAGAAATGCCACCCCACACCATGACTGACCCACCGCCAAACCGGTCATGCTGGAGGATGTTGCAGGCAGCAGAACGTTCTCCACGGCGTCTCCAGACTGTCACGTCTGTCACATGTGCTCAGTGTAAACCTGCTTTCATCTGTGAAGAGCACAGGGCGCCAGTGGCGAATTTGCCAATCTTGGTGTTCTCTGGCAAATGCCAAATGTCCTGCACGGTGTTGGGCTGTAAGCACAACCCCCACCTTTGGACGTCGGGCCCTCATACCACCCTCATGGAGTCTGTTTCTGACCGTTTGAGCAGACACATGCACATGTGTGGCCTGCTGGAGGGCATTTTGCAGGGCTCTGGCAGTGCTCCTTCTGCTCCTCCTTGCACAAAGGCGGAGGTAGCGGTCCTGCTGCTGGGTTGTTGCCCTCCTACGGCCTCCTCCATGTCTCCTGATGTACTGGCCTGTCTCCTGGTAGCGCCTCCATGCTCTGGACACTACGCTGACAGACACAGCAAACCTTCTTGCCACAGCTCGCATTGATGTGCCATCCTGGATGAGCTGCACTACCTGAGCCACTTGTGTGGGTTGTATACTCCGTCTCATGCTATCACTAGAGTGAAAGCACCGCCAGCATTCAAAAGTGACCCAAACATCAGCCAGGAAGCATAGGAACTGAGAAGTGGTCTGTGGTCACCACCTGCAGAACCACTCCTTTATTGGGGGTGTCTTGCTAATTGCCTATAATTTCCACCTGTTGTCTATTCCATTTGCACAACAGCATGTGCAATTTATTGTCAATCAGTGTTGCTTCCTAAGTGGACAGTTTGATTTCACAGAAGTGTGATTGACTTGGAGTTACATTGTGTTGTTTAAGTGTTCCCTTTATTTTTTTGAGCAGTGTATATGCATAGTCATTTCACCCCTACCTACATTTGCAAATTACCTCTAATAAACCTGTACCCCCGCACATAGCCGCTTTATTGTTATTTTATTGTGTTACTTTTTATTATTTTATACTTTAGTTTATTTGGTAAATATTTTCTTTACTCTTTCTTGAACTGCACTGTTGTTTAAGGGCTTGTAAGTAAGCATTTCACGATAAGGTCTGTACTTGTTGTATTCGGTGCATGTGACAAATAACATTAGATTTTATTTTATTTAGACCAATGGAAATTGGTCTGAGGAGTCCAAATTTGAGATTTTTAGTTCCAACCGCCATGTCTTTGGGAGACGCAGAGTAGGTGAACGGATCATCTTCGCATGTGTGGCTCCCACCGTGAAGCATGGTGGAGGAGGTGTGGGGGTGCTTTGCTGTTGACACTGTCAGTGATCTATTTAGAATTCAAGGTGTAACGGATGTGAAACGCTAGCTTAGTTAGCGGTGGTGCGCGCTAAATAGTGTTTCAATCGGTGACGTCACTTGCTCTGAGACCTTGAAGTAGTAGTTCCCCTTGCTCTGCAAGGGCCGCGGCTTTTGTGGAGCGATGGGTAACGATGCTTCGTGGGTGACTGTTGTTGATGTGTGCAGAAGGTCCCTGGTTTGGGCGAGGGGACGGTCTAAAGTTATACTGTTACAAAGGCACACTTAACCAGCATGGCTACCACAGCATTCTGCAGCAATACTCCATCCCATCTAGTTTGCGCTTAGTGGGACTATCATTTGTTTTTCAACAGGACAATGACCCAACACACCTCCAGGCTGTGTAAGAGCTATTTGATCAAGACAGAGAGTGATGGAGTGCTGCATCAGATAACCTGGCCTCCACAATCACCTGATCTCAACCCAATTGAGATAGCTTGGGATGAGTTGGACCACAGAGTGAAGGAAAAGCAGCCAACAAGTGCTCAGCATACAGTATGTGGGAACTCCATCAAGTTGTTGGAAAAGCATTAATCTTTTAAAGCTGTCATCAAGGCAAAGGGTGACTACTTTGAAGAATCTCAAGTATTGTCACACCCTGATCTGTTTCACCTGTCTTGTGCTTGTCTCCACCCCCCTCCAGGTGTCGCCCATTTTCCCCATTACCCGCTGTGCATTTATACCTGTGTTTCCTGTTTGTCTGTTGCCAGTTCATCTTGTCTCATCAAGCCTACCAGCATGGTTTTCCCATACTTCTGTTTTAGCTCTTGTCCCTGTTTTTCTAGTTTTTCCGGTTTTGACCACTTTGCCTGCCCTGACCCTGCCTACCGTTCTGTACCTATCTGACACTGCCCTGGATTACCGACCTCTGCCTGCCCTTGACCTGTCGTCTGCCTTCCCCCTGTTTTGTTAATAAACATCTGTGATTCGAACTGTCTGCATCTGGGTCTTATCCTGAGGTCTGATAAATATATAATATATTTGTATTTGTTTAATCTTTTTTTGGTTACTACATGATTCCATATGTGTTATTTCATCGTTTTGAATGTCTTCACTATTGTTCTACAACTGTCAGGCGGTGGGTAACTGGTGCAGTGAATCAGGCGCAGGAGAGCAGAGATGAGTGTACAAGGTAAGGTATTTAATTCCACGACAGCACCAGTATACAGACAATACTCAAGGTGCGGCGAAATACCGGTCACTCGAAAATAACGGGCGTAAATACATAACCCGGCAAACATAACCAGCCGACAACTACCGACATGAACAATCAATAAACACACACACTAACATGTGGGAAACAGAGGGTAAATAATGAACATGTAATTGGGGAATTGAAACCAGGTGTGTAGAAAACAGCGACAAAAACAAATGGTAAATGAAAAGTGGATCAGCGATGGCAGGAAGACCGGTGACGTCGACCACCGAACGCCTCCCGAACAAGGAGAGGGACCGACTTCGGCGGAAGTCGTGACAACAACGTAGAAAAATCCAAACCCTTGATTGAGTAGGTGTGTCCAAACTTCTGACTGGTACTGTACATTTGCAAACATTTCTAAAAACCTGTTTTCTCTTTGTCATTATCGGGTATTGTGTATAGATTGAGTAAAAATATATATTTAATACATTTTAGAATAAGGCTGTATCGTAACAAAATGTGGAAAAGGGGAAGGGGTATGAATACTTTCCGAATGCCAATGGCATGCCAATTGATGTTGTACTTAATGCCAATTGATATCGCTCTGACAGTGGGTTCCAAGTATTTGGAGAGCAATACAAATAGTTGCAGTGATGAATGCTGATGTTAACTGATTGTCTATAGGGTCACTCAAGCTGCCATTTATATTTGACGGCACTTGTGAAGGTGGTAAATTTTAATGGCATCGGACCGAGGCTCTGCATCTGTCCTCGTGCTCCTAGACCTTAGTGCTGCTTTTGATACCATCGATCACCACATTCTTTTGGAGAGATTGGAAACCCAAATTGGTCTACACGGACAAGTTCTGGCCTGGTTTAGATCTTATCTGTCGGAAAGATATCAGTTTGTCTCTGTGAATGGTTTGTCTTCTGACAAATCAACTGTAAATTTCGGTGTTCCTCAAGGTTCAGTTTTAGGACCACTATTGTTTTCACTATATATTTTACCTCTTGGGGATGTTATTCGAAAACATAATGTTAACTTTCACTGCTATGCGGCTGACACACAGCTGTACATTTCAATTAAACATGGTGAAGCCCCAAAATTGCCCTTGCTAAAAGATTGTGTTTCAGACATAAGGAAGTGGATGGCTGCAAACGTTCTACTTTTAAACTCGGACAAAACAGAGATGCTTGTTCTAGGTCCCAAGAAACAAAGAGATCTTCTGTTGAATCTGACAATTAATCTTAATGGTTGTACAGTCGTCTCAAATAAAACTGTGAAGGACCTCGGCGTTACTCTGGACCCTGATCTCTCTTTTGAAGAACATATCAAGACCATTTCAAGGACAGCTTTTTTCCATCTACGTAACATTGCAAAAATCAGAAACTTTCTGTCCAAAAATGATGCAGAAAAATTAATCCATGCTTTTGTCACTTCCAGGTTAGACTACTGCAATGCTCTACTTTCCGGCTACCCGGATAAAGCACTAAATAAACTTCAGTTAGTGCTAAATACGGCTGCTAGAATCCTGACTAGAACCAAAAAATTTGATCATATTACTCCAGTGCTAGCCTCTCTACACTGGCTTCCTGTCAAAGCAAGGGCTGACTTCAAGGTTTTACTGCTAACCTACAAAGCATTACATGGGCTTGCTCCTACCTATCTCTCTGATTTGGTCCTGCCGTACATACCTACACGTACGCTACGGTCACAAGACGCAGGCCTCCCAATTGTCCCTAGAATTTTTAAGCAAACAGCTGGAGGCAGGGCTTTCTCCTATAGAGCTCCATTTTTATGGAACGGTCTGCCTACCCATGTCAGAGATGCAAACTCGGTCTCAACCTTCAAGTCTCTACTGAAGACTCATCTCTTCAGTGGGTCATATGATTGAGTGTAGTCTGGCCCAGGAGTGGGAGGGTGAACGGAAAGGCTCTGGAGCAACGAACCACCCTTGCTGTCTCTGCCTGGCCGGTTCCCCTCTTTCCACTGGGATTCTCTGCCTCTAACCCTATTACAGGGGCTGAGTCACTGGCTTTACTGGGGCTCTCTCATGCCGTCCCTGGAGGGGGTGCGTCACCTGAGTGGGTTGAGTCACTGATGTGGTCATCCTGTCTGGGTTGGCGCCCCCCCCCCTTGGGTTGTGCCGTGGCGGAGGTCTTTGTGGGCTATACTCAGCCTTGTCTCAGGATGGTAAGTTGGTGGTTGAAGATATCCCTCTACTGGTGTGGGGGCTGTGCTTTGGCAAAGTGGGTGGGGTTATATCCTTCCTGTTTGGCCCTGTCCGGGGGTGTCCTCGGAGTGGGCCACAGTGTCTCCTGACCCCTCCTGTCTCAGCCTCCAGTATTTATGCTGCAGTAGTTTATGTGTCGGGGGGCTGGGGTCAGTTTGTTATATCTGGAGTACTTATCCTGTCCTATTCGGTGTCCTGTGTGAATCTAAGTGTGCGTTCTCTAATTCTCTCCTTCTCTCTTTCTCTCTCTCGGAGGACCTGAGCCCTAGGACCATGCCCCAGGACTACCTGACATGATGACTCCTTGCTGTCCCCAGTCCACCTGGCTGTGCTGCTGCTCCAGTTTCAACTGTTCTGCCTTATTATTATTCGACC
Source organism: Oncorhynchus mykiss (assembly GCF_013265735.2). NCBI lineage: Eukaryota > Metazoa > Chordata > Actinopteri > Salmoniformes > Salmonidae > Oncorhynchus > Oncorhynchus mykiss. The sequence goes on from NC_048592.1 coordinate 11,137,018, forward strand.
ATGCTGGTCATTTATGAACATTTGAACATCTTGGCCATGTTCTGTTATAATCTCCACCCGGCACAGCCAGAAGAGGACTGGCCATCCCACATATGCTCTCTCTAATTCTCTCTTTCTTTCTCTCTCTCGGAGGACCTGAGCCCTAGGACCATGCCCCAGGAATACCTGACATGATGACTCCTTGCTGTCCCCAGTCCACCTGACTGTGCTGCTGCTCCAGTTTCAACTATTCTGCCTTATTATTATTCGACCATGCTGGTCATTTATGAACATTTGAACATCTTGACCATGTTTTGTTATAATCTCCACCCGGCACAGCCAGAAGAGGTCCTCTTCTGGCCACCCCACATAGCCTGGTTCCTCTCTAGGTTTCTTCCTAGGTTTTGGCCTTTCTAGGGAGTTTTTCCTAGCCACCGTGCTTCTACACCTGCATTGCTTGCTGTTTGGGGTTTTAGGCTGGGTTTCTGTACAGCACTTTGAGATATCAGCTGATGTATGAAGGGCTATATAAATACATTTGATTTGATTTGATTTGATTTGACCAATAATACTTCCTGGAGAAAGCTGCAGATGCTACTCTATATAGTGAGACTTGGCTACTTTCAGGCTATGGAGTTCGAGAGGGACTGGCTGACCTGCCATTCAGCAGGGGTGGCCAACTGGTTCTGTGCTGTGAGCTGCTGGCCGTCAACCACTCTCAGGATCTCATCAAAGTTCCATGCCATTGTGGGAAGGTAGAACAGGGACAGCTTCAACCTTTTGTCTGGGCCAATGGAAAAATCCCTTGACAAGCGAACATGTCACATTTTGGTGGGAAGGAATTAGGCAGGTAGGGGATGGTTTTACTCACATGGCAAGCAGTTAGAGAGAGAAAGTGTGTGTTTGACAGAAACTGGGAGTGTAGCAAATATGAGCTAGTGAGCTGTGTTCATTCGTGGTGATATCACCTTCACTGATACATATAAGAAGATTACGTCATCGTATCCAGCAAGGGGCTGAGGTAGTGTGTTTTTGCCAGACGGGGAGGTGGGGCCTAGGTGGGAGGGGTAGTTAACTCATATTAACCAGGGAAGATGGGCCGCTTGCATCAGCGTGAATAAGTAACGTTTATGGGAAATAGAGCACAAGAAAGAGCAGGATGATCTCATGGTGGGCCAATGAGTCATACCGGAAACTGAGAAACAGTTGGAGAGAGAGAAAGGCTGTCTGAGAGAGAGTGTGTGTGTGTGTGTGTGCCTGTAGGTGTGCATGCATGCATGAGCGTGTTTTGACACTCACACAGTGGCAGTAAGGGGAATGCCGTCCTTGTCCTTCTCATCATGGTCCAGCATGGCCAGGCCCACTGCCAGCATCCTGTGGGTGTCTGCTATGATGGGGAAGAGGAACGCACAGCCAGACTCCTTCCTCATTGTTGTAGGCTAGGATGTCTTACAGGATCACAGCACAGCCCCTCCATTACTAAACACACTGGTCATTTGTATAGGCACTCAAAACTATGGCTGTATCCCAAGCGGCCCCCTATTCTATGGGCCCTGGTCAAAAGTAGTGCCCTATAAAGGGAATAGCGGGCCATTTGGGAAGCAGCCAAAACCTTGGTCCAGCCACGGTGGTCCTCCAGATTGTCGATGGACAGGGCGATCATTTCTATGTTGCTCCTACTAAATTCACAGCTGAGAGAGAAGGGTGGGGGGTGATGGATAGAGGGACAGAAATAGCGAGAGAGAGAGAGTAGGGGCCTAGCAGAGGAATGACAGCCTCTGTCCCCCTGGCTCCCGTGTTTAATTTTTTGACCACTATTGCTTTTAGATCAGGGTAAGAAATAGTTAATTAAATGTTTAATACACTTTAATAAAACGTTTGTTAAGGAGCCTAAAGTTCCGTTCAAATGTTTGATTTCATCATGTAGCTAGGAACCAAGCGGAAAGTAAAAGTGGCATGCAGCTGGCGCCAAGTATGGCCACAGAGATCTTGCACCCATTGACATTTCAGAGTCAGCGTTTTCCTTGAGTGGGCTCAGACAACAAATTAATTTGAGCAGTATGTAAAGCAGTTTTTTCTCTGACGTCTCGACCTCGTTAGCCTGACACAACCAACTGACCTACACTGAGTATACAAAACATTAATAAGAACTCTTTCCATGACATAGACGGACCAGGTGAATCCAGGTGAAAGCGATGATCCCTTATTGATGTCACTTGTTAAATCCACTTCAATCAGTGTGGCTGAAGGGAGCAAATGGGTTAAAGAAGGATTTATAAGCCTGGAGACAATTGAGACATGGATTGTGTATGTGTGCCATTCAGAGGGTGAATGGGCAAGACAAAATATTTCAGTGCCTTTAAACAGGGTATGGCAGTAGGTGCCAGACGCACCAGTTTGTGTCAAGAACTGCAACGCTGCTGAGTTTTTCATGCAGCTTCCCGTGTGTATCAAGAATGGTCCACCATCCAAAGGACATCCAGCCAACTTCATACATCCATGGGAAGCATTGGAATCACTGTAATACTGTTGTATTCGGCACATGTGACAAATACATTTTGATTTGTAATTTGAGTTTATCACAGCGAGCCGTTAGTGGGCGTCTAAGGGCCCATCCTGCCTTAGTGGCTCCAGTTGTTCCACTAAGGCTTTTATAGGTCTTTGAGCTTCCGATATGATGAATTATTCTATGCCATTTTGTTTTGATACTGGCCTAGGCATAATACTTGATTCGACTGAACAGATGGTGTTCAATCCTACATTTACCACTTGTGCTAAATTTGGATATTATACTGAATTGAATCAAATGGACTCGGAGGTAAACTTCAACATGTCTTTACCCCATGACTGTCGGTCAAGAACCCAGCATTCTTTACTGACGTCATATCAGTACACATCATCCCCCCTTATCATCCCCCCTTGTCATCCCCCCTTTACTTGGATATAAACTTCAATGTTAACCTGACATCCACAACAACACTTGTACAGCAACCTTTGTGTTTACAATAAACAACTTTTCTTTATCAGCTTACTTTTTATCTACCATTTGCAAAAATAAACAGTATTCCTTTAAAAAAAAAAAATCTGCTACAAAACATTCTGCACCTTATCTTTTTCACAGAATAACTCAAACATTCAGAGTATTTTTTATTAGACCATTGTACTTGCCACATTTCAGATAACGCTTGTTTTCTTTAACTCTAACAGTGGGGGAATTATTTAACGACAAAGTCTGTTAGCTTCTGAGGCAGTTTGATACCAGGCGGTGTCAAAGGAAGGCCTTAAACATTTTCAAAGACTCCAGCCATCCAAGTCATAGACTGTTTTCTCTGCTACCGCACGGCAGGTGGTACCGGAGCACCACCTGGCACCAGAAGGCTCTTGAACAGCTTCTAACCCCAAGCCATAAGACTGCTGAACAGTTCATCAAATGGCTACCCGGACTATTTACCTTGACCCCCTTTTTTTACTGACACTATTGCACCGGCTCTATGCACACTCACTGGACTCTACCCATACGCTCACACACACAGACACACTTTCACACTCTTCAAACATGCTGCTGCTACACTGTTTATTATCTATCCTGATTGCCTAGTCACTTCTACCCCAACCTACAAGTACATATTACCTAAATTACCTCAACTACCTTGTACCCCTGCACATTGACTTGGTACCTGTGCTTCCAGTATATAGCCTCGTTATTGTTATTTATTTTTTATTTCACCTTTATTTAACTAGGCAAGTCAGTTAAGAACAAATTCTTATTTATAATAACCTCCTACCCCGGCCAAACCCTAACCCGGACGACGCTGGGCCAATTGTGTGCCGCCCCATGGGACTCCCGATCACGGCCGGTTGTGATACAGCCTGGAAACGATCCAGAGTCTGTAGTGACGCCTCTAGTACTGATATGCAGTACCTTAGACAGATGCGCCACTCGGGAGCCCCAGTATTTTATTCTGTTACTATTTAATTTTTTATTTTATTTTATATTTCTTTAAAAAAAAATGTTTACTATGCATTTTTGAAGTCTACGCTGGTTGTATTCGAGCATGTGTGACAAATAACATTGTGATGTGATTTGATTTGACTTACCTTGGTCCTATTTCAGGATAGCCTGACTGGATTTGACTTACCTTTGTCCTATTTCAGGATAGCCTGGTTTACTCCACGACTGTCGGTGCATCGAGAACCCAGCATTCTTACTGACTTGGTGATGTCATATTAGTACACGACAGATGGTTCCTCTCGAGTCCTGCATGATGTCCCTCAGGGGTCCATCTGCATACTTTGCACTATGTAAATGAGTAGCCTATGCGCAATTACGTGCAGCATATGCATTGTGAGCACGTTGAACTAACCACAGCAAAGGTTGTTAAAGCTGCATTAAGTTAATGGACAGTGCTGGGCAGAGCTGTGTGGTTTGCCAAAGTCCCATCAATTCACGAAAGTGTCTGATATTGCATTTGTTTGTGGGAAAAGTGGATTTTTATTGTCTTAGCGAAAGCACAGCTGGCCTAGAGAATGGTTGTATTCTGTTTTAAAATGAGCTAGAATTAAATAGAAAAACGCAATTGTTAACACAATTTGGAAAACATGTCTCTGTATATCTTTTTGAGGGGTATGGAATGCATTTACAGTATTTCATTCTATTCTACCAATTGCCAAGTGGCACACAGTAACAGTTGATGAAAAGGCCAAGCCTAATAGTTGTAATATGCACTGTTGCATTTATGCACTGACTCTACGGATGGGAATATTTATATTTCATTATATTTACTCGTCAAAGCTCCCAGAGCTATTATAGTTTGGGGGAAAAAAAATGTTGATGGGTGGATCAGAATTCATGATATTGTTTTGTGTGTCACATGTTCTACTGGGAAGGACACTGTTTTGTTATGACAGTCAATAAAGACGTTGCCAACCTATCACCTTCACACTAAAAAATAATAAAAATGAAGGGAAGTATCAAACCGCTTAGTTTTCTTTATCTTATCGTTGGACAGGAAGTGAAATCCTGTGGGTGAGCCTGTGAGAATGAAATAAAATTGTCTGTCCTTGGTTGGAACGTCAGCACAAGAACTGTTCGTCGGGAGCTTCGTGAAATGGGTTTCCATGGCCGAGCAACCACACACAGCTTAAGATTACCATGCGCAATGCCAAGCGTCGGTTGGAGTTGTCTAAAGCTCTCCGCCATTGGACTCTGGAGCAGTGAAACGTGCTCTCTGGAGGGATGAATCACCCTTCACCATCTGGCAATTGAGATGAATCTGGGTTTGGCAGATGCCAGGAGAATGCTACCTGCCCGAATGCATAGTGCCAACTGTAAAGTTTGGTGGAGGAGGAATAATGGTCTGGGGCTGTTTTTCATAGTTCGGACTAGGACCCCCTAGGGAAATCTTAACGCTACAGAATACAGTGGCATTCTGGACGATTCTGTGCTTCCAACTTTGTGGCAACAGTTTGAGGAAGGCCCCTTTCTGTTTCAGCATGACAATGCCCCCGTGCATAAAGCGATGTCCATACATAAATGGTTTGTCGAGATCGGTGTAGAAGAACTTGACTGGCCTGCACAGAGCCCTGACCTCAACCCCATCGAACACCTTTGGGATGAATTGGAACGCCGACTGCGAGCCAGACCTAATCGCCTAACATCAGTGCCCAACCTCACTAATGATCTTGTGGCTGAATGGAAGCAAGACCACACAGCAATGTTCCAACATCTAGTCGAAAGCCTTCCCAGAAGAGTGGAAGCATCAAAGTTGGACCAATTCCATATTAATGCCCATGATATTGGAATGAGATGTTTGACGAGCACGTGTCTACATACTTTTGGCCATGTAGTGTAACTGTTAACCTGGAATCCACACTGAATATGTCTCAGTGCAGATTCAAGGTTACATAGCTGTAATGTTGTACAAATCCTCGATCTGATACTAGACACGTCAACTAATGGCCAGCAGATGGCACCATATGACAGGTTCAAAACAAACCTGCAACGTCTATTGTCTGAAATGCTCTGCCCTTCGTGTACTGTGGCTTATTCTGTAGTTTAATGTATATCTCAAGGCTTTGAAATGAATGAAATTGATTTGGCAAACGGAAATACAGGAAATGGAAATACACAAAGGACAACAGCAAAAAACATGTCACTTTTTCTTTGGATGTTTACAACATGCAGTTATATCCTCACATGTTTGTATCGTGTGGTCATGAATGATATTCTGAGCAAATTGTCCCACTGTAATTTATAGAAAAACAAAACAAACAAAACAAATGCAGACTGGTAATCTTTTTAGGGATCTCTATCGTTTACATTTTATTTTGAGATAAAATGACAAAGTAATGGTGAAGAGAGAAAATACAACTTGACGAGAAAATTAACATGGACAATACAGTCAAAAAATGTATTAAAATAAGTAAAAGACATAATATATAATACAGGAAGAGCAATATCTTAGATTGTTTACATGGAGTAGCACAAAGAGTTCCACCGTAGTGAGGTATTTCATTGTAAGATTCATGTTATTTACATTAGTACATTCTACTAGACAGAGTAACGCACACAAACAAAGGCCTCACTATGAACTTATTAGAAAGCTGTCAGTAATGATATTGGTTGATCATATTTTAGTAACAGCACTCCACACCAAATCCATCATCTTTACCCAGCCTCCTCTTATTGGCTGTTTCCGGTAGGTTTCGCCAACCTGACATCGTAGGTGCTGTCGAAGTTGTCCCAGGCGTAGAGCTTCCTCTGGGCGTGGTTGAAGTCCACCATGCTGTTGTAGCGGTAGTGGTTCTTGAAGGGCACCGCCATGCCTCGGCCCTGGCCGGGGGCCGTGTCGAACACGTGGTTGACGGTGGTGTCTGGGGCCGTGTAGCTGGCCACTGTGTAGACCCAACCGCTGATCACGAAGGTGTTAGCCACTGTGTTCTTCCTGATGTTGGTCTCCCAACTCCTCTTCACCTCCAGGCTCTCAGGGTCCAGCTGGGACGCCACGATGGTTCCCTTGGCCTTGCTGGGGCTGTAGATGGCCCACGGGCACTGCTCGTTTACCGCCAGGTCGATGTCTGTGTAGACGCCCCAAGAGTAGGGGTGCTGGCCGTGAAAGCCGGCGTGGGGGAGCTCCAGACGTCCTGCCAGGCTCTCGAATGCCAGGTCGTAGCGGTGCAGGGTGCGGCGGTGTCTGCGCTGGTAGTAGAGGGAGTCGCGGTACAGGGTTGCCCCAGTGCTCTCCACAGGCACCGGCAGCACCAGCACCTTCATGGGGAAGCCCTTGGCGAACTGCTCCATGTCCTCGTGTGCAAACACTGGCGGACGTCCTTGCCCACCGTGTCGATGCGCCACACCGTCTTATTGCTGTATTGAGGGGGGGCTCAGGGTCCTGCAGCCACACCCCATACTTCCCTGTGACGCTATCAGCCTTCCGGTGCAGGACAGGCTCTCCCACAGACACCAGCTCACCACAGCCTGGAGAAACAGACAGAGGGTATTTACATTCATTTCAAACTTTGTCTCCACAACAGAACTATGCCAAGTACATTGGAAATTGTGCTTTGTGAAATACACAGTAAATTTCACAATGCTATCTTTATCTCTGAAAGGAGTTTTGGATTGTGAGAGGTGATATGCATCTATATAGTTTGGTGTGTAGTGACTCTAAGAAGCCACCAGGAGGATATAGATAGATAGAGGGAGTCTGGGAGGTACAGCTGTAGAGTGGTAATAACAGTACATATCTGTGTGGTTCTGACCAGCTTCTTGAATGAGACGTGATGCTGGGACCTCGGTCACCTCGGCCTTATCTACTGATAGGGGGCATAGTCAGGGTCTGACAGAGGGGGAGAAGGAGGGAGATGAAACACAGTTTTATTTAGTGTTTGATCTGGTTGCTGAAGTCATAAACTCAAATCATAAACATACAGTATTGATAAACCTAAAACACATTCAAAGGTGACACGCTGACAACATGAACGCCTCTTATTAGATGCCCCAGTCATTTGACCTGTAGCACGGGCACGGTCCCCAAAAGGATCACAGACACTTAAACTGACATGCAACATGCATGAGTGACAGGGCTATACAAGGATCTTCTGTGTCGTTAATACCACTCTGCTAATGCAACAAAGCACGCCTAACAGAAACTGGCCTCGGCAGGGTTGTCCACGGTGAAGGTGTACTGGCAGCGCCCGGTGTGGTCGTTTGAGCGTCGCAGTGAGACTCTGTCCCGGGCATGGGTAGACAGCACCAGGCAGGACAGACACAAGGCTACCACATTCTGGGGGACAGTCTCTTTTTTTCTCACTTTGCTTAGTGATGATCTTTCTTTTGTTGAAAAATGAAGTTTACATGACCAAGGCCCTTCTCCCCCAATTGCTCAGTTTGGCCGGGGGGCAGCTCTAGGAAGAGTCTTGGTGGTTCCAAATTTCTTCAATTTAAGAATGACGAAGGCCACTGTTTTCTTGGGGATCCTTTTCTTTGTACTCTTCCCCAGATCTGTAACTCAACACAATGCTGTCTCTGAGCTCTACGGACAATTCCTTCGACATAATGCTTGTTTGCTCTGACATGCACTGTCAGCTGTGGGACCTTCTATAGACAGGTGTGTGCCTTTCCAAATCATGTCCAATCAATTGAATTTAACAGAGATGGACTCCAATCAAGTTGTAGAAACATCTCAATCAATCAATTAATCAAATGTATTTATAAACCCCTTCTTACATCAGCTGATGTCACAAAGTGCTATAAAGAAACTCAGCCTAAAACCCCAAACAGCAAGCAATGCAGGTGTAGAAGCACGGTGGCTAGGAATAACTCCCTAGAAAGGTCAGAACCTAGGAAGAAACCTAGAGAGGAACCAGACTATGAGGGGTGGCCAGTCCTCTTCTGGCTGTGCCGGGTGGAGATTATAACAGAACATGGCCAAGATGTTCAAATGTTCATAAATTACCAGCAGGGTCAAATAATAATAGTCACAGTGGTTGTCAAGGGTGCAACAGATCAGCATCTCAGGAGTAAATGCCAGTTGGATTTTCATAGCCGACCATTCAGAGTTTCTCTACCACTCCTGCTGTCTCTAAAGAGTTGAAAACAGCAGGTCTGGGACAGGTAGCACGTCCGGTGAACAGGTCAGGGTTCCATAGCCGCAGGCAGAACAGTTGAAACTGGAGCAGCAACATGGCCAGGTGGACTGGGGACAGCAAGGAGTCATCAGGCCAGGTAGTCCTGAGGCATGGTCCTAGGGCTCAGGTTCTCCGGGAGAGAGAAAGAGAGAGAGAATTAGAGAGAGCATACTTAAATTCACACAGGACACCGAATAAGACAGGATAAATACTCAGACTGACCCTAGCCCCCCGACACATAAACTACTGCAGCATAAATCCTGGAGGCTGAGACAGGAGGGCTCAAGGATGATAAATGGAAACAGGATCTACCTGAGCTCAATCTCATAATAAAGGGTCTGGATACTTATGTAAATAAGGTATTTCAGATATTTATTTGTAATAAATGTACAAAAAAAATATTTAAAACTTGTTTTCACTTCGTCATTATTGTCGTCATTATTGTATGTAGAATGATGAGGGCAATGTTTTATTTAAACCATTTTAGAATAAGGCTGTACCGTAATAAAATGTGGGAAAAGTCAAGGGGTCTGAATACTTTCCGAATGCACTGTACAAAGTATTTGCAAAATAGCTAAAAAGTAGTAAGTAGTTGCTAATGAGCTAAAATGCTGAAGTTGTACGTAATGAGATTCGAAACACGCAACCTTCGTGTTCCGACCCAACCGCCCTCCTTTAGTTTTTGCCTTAAATAACCTTCTGTTTTATGTAACCACCAAACATAACATAGGCTATCATACTAATTTGAGTGTTCCATATTTCCGTTTACTATGTTACGTCTCTTCTATGAGACCAGGCTACACACACACACACACACACACACACACACACACACACACACACACACACACACACACACACACACACACACACACACACACACACACACACACACACAAAATCTGCATGGCAGATTTTCTAGGAGAATTATGGACAGCAAGATCAGATGGAGTGAAGAAAATAATAGCAAGGAGGATAACGATAGAAACACAAACTGAAATCTTCTCTTGGACCACTTTTAGACCAGTGCCTTCAGAAAGTATTCACACCCCTTTCCTTTTTCCACATTTTGTAAAGTTACAGCCTGAATTTGAAATTGATTCATTTAAGATGTTTTGTCACTGATCTACACACAATAGCACATAACGTCGACGTGAAATTATGTTTTAGAAATGTTTACGTATGAATAAAAAATGTAAAGCTGAAATGTCTTGAGCCAATAAGTATTCAAGCCTTTTGTTATGGCAAGCCTAAATAAGTACAGGAGTACAAATGTGCTTAACAAGTCATAATACATTGCATGGACTCAACTTGACGTGTTAGCCTGTCTATCTACGGGTAACAGGGTTGACGTGTTAGCCTGTCTATCTACGGGTAACAGGGTTGACGTGTTAGCCTGTCTATCTACGGGTAACAGGGTTGACGTGTTAGCCTGTCTATCTACGGGTAACAGGGTTGACGTGTTAGCCTGTCTATCTATGGGTAACAGGGTTGACGAGTTAGCCTGTCTATCTATGGGTAACAGGGTTGACGAGTTAGCCTGTCTATCTAAGGGTTGACGAGTTATGCTCGGCATGCTCAGTTTTTCACCACAAAACACCAGAAAGTGTCCAAAAAGAGCAGAACCAGCACACCTGCTTTTACTCAATGATTAGACTATTAGATGTTCAGTGTGTCTTTTGGAGAATTTTTTTTTTTTAAGAAATACTTTCACCATATTAAAACAAGAGTTCAGTTCACAATCACTAATCACATGAAAAAAATCATAATCTAGATGTTGGGACATGCCAAAATGCAGAGTTTTGGCACTTTAGCAAGCCTTTTTTCATATTCAAAATCAGATTGGAATTCTATATGTGGTCTATATTAAAGGGCGCTTCATTTAATATAACACGTTTTAAAAATGCAATACTGGTGCACAATTTCTACTTAAAATGTCAAACGGCACTGCATCGCAGTGCTAGCTGTGCCACCGGAGACTCTGGGTTCGAGCCCAGGCTCTGCCGCAGCCGGAGTGTTTGACCGGTAAGGATATCCTTGTCTCATCGCGCACTAGAGACTCCTGTGGCGGGCCGGGTGCAGTGCGAGCTAACCAGGTCGCCAGGTGTACGGTGTTTCCTCCGACACATTGGTGCGGCTGGCTTCCGGGTTGGATGCGCGCTGTGTTAAGAAGCAGTGTGGCTTGGTTGGGTTGTGTTTCGGAGGACGCATGGCTCTCGACCTTCGTCTTTCCCGAATCCCGTACGGGAGTTGTAGCGATGAGACAAGACAGTAACTACTAACAATTGGATACCACGAAATTGGGAAGAAAAAGGGGGTAAAAAAATAATAATAAATAAAAGTCAAACGGACGCAAAAGTCACTCATTTCGTGGAATGACCCATTCACTGGTATGAAACGTAATGTTGACGGGTAAAGGTTAATTTACATTGTGGCGGTGCTTGATTGGTCTCTGATAAACAGGGTGAGACATACACAGACATTCTTCAGTTACCTCAGTGTTTACTTTGCTACGTGTAGCGTTACATGCATGTGAGTACATATGCTATACCATAATATAAGATTGGTGAAAACATAAATGACTCATTACTTTTGATTCATGTTTCTGGGAAAGGTATCGTTCAAGGTTGGTACAGTAGTACTGGGGTGGATACCGGGGGTGTTTTGTTGAGTCCTAATTGAGCCTTCAGGTGGTAGGATTCGATGGTGGGATGGGATGTTTTTAAAGAGCGTCTGCCTTCTGTCTGTTATGACTGTCTGCCAGGTGTGATGATGGCTGATCACACACTATCGCCCTCCTACTGCTACTCTTACTGGAAGTGTTGTTCAGTCACTGACTGTCACTCAGTGCTGACTGCCAGCACAGTGCAGCCAGCCAGGTGTTTCTGAACATAAGCCTTTCTCTCTCTTTCTCTCTCTGATCCAATGAAAACAGTCTGATGTTGATTCAGATATGTTATTTTCGTATCTGACATTTGCTACTATAAAGGACTACACTACCATGCTGTAATATAATATGCAAATATATCCCCATTTGTCATCTCTCTCCCTCACTCTCTTTCCCTGTCCATCTGTATGTCTGTCTGTCCGTCTGTCTCCGATCATGTAATGTAAATATATAGGGTCAAATCATGGAATTCCAGCTCATAATTCCAGTAATTAATTCCCTATTCACAAAGAAGCCTTCAGGCACATTGTTCCAGAAGTATAGGTCCTCGGAATACCAATGACCATAATATGGTATATTTAAAAGTCCCAATAAATGCTTAGACTCTGTTATGCAACCAAGCACATTCCACTAGCCACACAACCACTGTGTGTGTGTGTGTGTGTGTGTGCGTGTGTGTGTACATGGGCGCATGGGGAAGGCGTTATGTGCATGTTATGTAAGAGACAACTGTTTTCCTCATCGATGACAGCTTAACAACAGTGAACTCTGGTGAAGCTAATCTAAGAATTAGAGAGTCTGCTATCAAAACAGTGAGGGAGGGGAGAGGGGAGGAGGAAGGAGCGCGGGGAGGGAGGGTAGGAGGGAGGGAAGAGAGGGGAGGGAGGGGAGAGAGTAGAGGGAGGGAGGGAGGGGAGAGGGTAGGGGGGGAGGGGAGGGGAGGAGAGGGTAGGGGGGGAGGGGAGGGAGGGAGGAGAGAGAGGAAGGACAGGGGGGACGGGAGGGAGCGGAGAGAGGGGATGGAAGAGAGAGGGAGGGGAGAGGAGGGAGGGAGGAGAGGAGGAGAGGAGAGAGGGAGGAGAGAGGGGAGGGGATGGAAGAGAGAGGGAGGAGAGGATGAAAAAAGAGGTAAGGGAATTATAACTCTCCTTCCTCCAAGTAGTCTGGAGAGACCTGACCAGATGGAAGGAGACGTAAAGAAGACGAAGACAATCCATAACTGTACATAATATTGATCTGTATATTAGTCCCCGCAGATCTAGTAAACTGCAGAGGTAAGCACCATTTTCTTCTGATTTGGAGCAAAAAATGTAGCAGTAGGGTAGGGTTAAATTCTATTTAAATTCAGGGGATCAATTCAAATAAAGCTACTGAATTTAAAACCTCCCATTGTTTTCTTGTGGACACATGAAGTGATTTTTGACACCAACAACACTGAGCTCCAGCAGCAGTAGCACCTATACCACTTAGAGCAGGGGTACTCAAATGCTATTTGAGAAGGTCCGGTCAGTCACATTTCCTAGTTGGCAAAGTACCGAATGGTAATTTCACGGCCAAGTAACAAGTCCCCACCTTGCAACCCATGCTATCCCAAACTGTTCACACCTCTTGATGGCAGAGAGAGAAAAGATGTTGTTTTAAAGCTAATTTCCTGAAATTCAACACATTTTCCATGTCTTGTGTGTGTTCATATGATACCAGCAGTCGAATCCCGACCAAATTCCCGCCAAAATAACTAAAACTGTGATCCGCGGTCTCTATTGACCTCATTCTGGATCATGCGGGGTAAATCAGCATTAATATTGCGATAGATTGTGGTTTAAATCAATGCAATAGTCTGCATTATTTCCAATCCCCCATATATATATATATATATATATATATATTTTTTTTTTTTTTGGGGGGGGGGGGGGGGGGGGGGGGGTACTATATATATACAGTATATATAGTACCAGTCAATAGTTTGGACACACCTACTCATCCAAGGATTTTTCTTTAGTTGTACTATTTTAATAATAGTACAGAATAATAGTGAAGACATCAAAACTATGAAATAACACATATGAAATCATGTAGTAACCCAAAATCTTTTAAACAAATCAAAACAGATTTTAGATTCTCCAAACTAGCCCCCCTTGCATGCTGACCTCACCGCGCGTGTCACATGAGCGAGTGTTGCAAAATAAATGTACAAATACATGTTATTCAATCATTGCACCCACACTGCTCATGCGCGCCAATGAGCGTCTGCTTTGCCAAGCTCTAAAATAGAAGTCAGTTATATTTGTGACGCTGAACACAGTGCAAGTCCTGCCTCTCCCATCTCCTCATTGATTTATAGAAGCATAATACCCACGATGACCGAACTGAGGTCAGTCGTCATGGTAATACTATGAAAGTTAGATGCCAATCGCCATATAAAGTCCAAAGAAGAAAAAGCCTGGAAGGAGGAGAGATGACTAGAAACGATTCGGTTGACCATTTTATGTGTGGATTAATTGTCAGAGTAGAGGACCTTGTGCATTTCAGGTAAAATAACAATTCAACATATACTGTATATCCCAGGACAAATGAGCTAGCAACAGCAAGCTAGCTAAATAGGACAAACTAGCTAGCAACTGAAAGCTAGCTAGCTAAATTGCCATAAATGTTTAATGCTTTTTGACCTGTCCCCAAATTAATATAATTGGTTTAGAGTTTGTTTTGATATTTCAACCAGCGTGTTGTGATCGCGTTTGGTGTGGGGGGACAAAATCAATTTGCGCACGATGGCGTTTGCAGACGCACACGCGTACCCGGTTTGGGTATGGTGTTAGCCTTGATGACAGCTTTGCACACTCTTGCCATTCTCTCAACCAGCTTCACCTGGAATGCTTTTCCAACCTTCTTGAAGGAGTTCCCACACATGCTGAGCACTTGTTGGCTGCTTTTCCTTCACTCTGTGGTCCAACTCATCCATACCATCTCAATTGGGTTGAGGTCAGGTGATTATGGAGGCCAGGTCATCTGATGCAGCACTCCATCACACTCCTTCTTGGTCAAATAGCCCTTACACATTCTGGAGATGTGTTGGGTCATTGTCCTGTTAAAAAAAAAAAGATTGTCCCACTAATCGCAAACCAGATGGGATGGCGTATCGCTGCAGAATGCTGTGGTAGCCATGCTGGTTAAGTGTTTCTTGAATTCTATATAAATCACTGACAGTGTCGCCAGCAAAGCACCCCCACACGATCACACCTCTTCCTCCAGGCTTCCAGGTGCAAACCAATCCTCCATTCACCTACTCTGCATCTCACAAAGACACAGTGGTTGTAACCAAAGATCTCAAATTTGGGCTCATCAGACCAAAGGAAAGATTTCCACTGGTCTAATGTCCATTGCTCGTGTTTCTTGGCCCAAACAAATCTCTTCTTCTTATTGGTGTCCTTTAGTAGTGCTTTCTTTGCAGCAATTTGACCATGAAGGCCTGATTCACACAGTCTCCTCTGAACAGTTGATGTTGAGATGTGTATGTTACTTGAACTCTGTGATACATTTATTTGGGCTGTAATCTGATGTGAAGGTAACGCTAATGAATTTATCCTCTGCAGCAGAAGTAACTCTGGGTCTTCCTTTCCTGTGGCAGTCCTCATGAGAGCCAGTTTCATCATAGTTCTTGATGGGTTATTTTGACTGCACTTGAATAAACGTTCAAAGTTATTGACATTTTCCACATTACCCGACCTTCATGTCTTAAATTAATGATGGACTGTCATTTCTCTTTGTTTATTTGAGCTGTTCTTGCCATAATATGGACTTGGTCTTTTACCAATTAGGGCTATCTTGTGTATACCACCCATACCTTGTCACAACACAACTGATTGTCTCAAGTGCAATAAGAAGGAAAGAAATTCCAAAAATGTACTTTTAACAAGGCACACCTGTTAATTGAAATGCATTCCAGGTATCTACCTTGACTGGTACTGTATATCTACATAGCTACCTCAATTACCTGGTACCCCTGCACATCGACTCGGTACTGGTCCTCCATGTATATAGCCACGTTATTTTGACTCATTGTTATTCATTATTCACTGTGTATTTATTCCTTGTGTTACTATTTATATATATATTTTTTTAAATCTTTAACTCTGCATTGTTGGAAAAGGATCCGTAAGTAAGAATTTCACTGTTAGTCTACACCTGTTGTTTACAAAGCAACTACAATTTCAAAGACAATTGGTAGGCCTAATGCCAAATCACATTTAGCACCAGAGTCTAATGCTGATGTTTAATGAGCATGTCAAATGTAGGGTATAGCTATTGTTATAATGAATGGAAGAAACAAAATGGCTTTTATCTAACACAGATGTTGGCCTGGTGAGGTTAAAATAGGCAGGCTGTGCCTTGTCCTCTCTGCATGACTTCCTTCTCCAGACATCCCTATGGCCTACAGTAGCCTAGCACTAGCCTACAAACTGACTGTGGTGACCACTATACTGGCCACCTGCTATGGAACAGAATACTTTGCCATCTAACAAAATACATTATCTATGCATACACGATAGAAGAGGCCGTGATGGAAAGGGGGGGCTGAGTTGAACATGAATGTCAGTGTCCTTCAGCCTCAAATATTCGAAATGTAATTTTTTGTCTCACTGCAGGGGATTGATGAAGTGCATCCAACCAATCATGCTCAGTGAGGTGATTCGCAGCCGTGAGTCACGACGGAAAAGCTGGCACGATGTAAACAGGGGGCGGGTTTGTTTTGCCTAACCTGTGTGCGCTCTGCCTATAGGCCTACCGCGCTGCGTATGTGTGCCGCGACCACAACTCCATTGCTGTCATTGGGCACCTCACTATGTCAATCTTATCACCAGGCGCGGCGAGCATCGCAATTATCGCGGTTGCGTAAAATAAATATGATTAATCCGTTATAGAGGCGAATTTGTGTTCACTCGTAATGAGGCTTTGAAGTCCATCCGTGCATAACAACGCTACCAAAACATAATTATATACCACAGGATATTCACATTAAACCGATGCTCAGTTACAGCAGGTGGCGTTGCTTGTAGGCTATAATTGCGTATGGATACGGATTTTGGATTGGATCTGCCTGTTCTTCAAACGCCAAGGAATCCTTGAGAAAGGGTAAATGACAAATGGCTATAGATAAAGAATAGAATGAATGCTGTGATGTATTTATTGTAAACGTGTTGCCTGTAAGCAAAACGCATAATGTTCGATGCAACGCGAATCATTTGGTGTGGGTAGGTCATTCCAAACCTATGGGATTAGACTGTCTACAATTCCATGCACGGTTTTATATTCTGTGCTTTGAGAGTAGGGTTTTATCAAGGACTTCATTACCCAAATGCCCTTGAAGAAAATGGTGTGTGTGCACGGTGTTGGTGGCGAGCAACTGCGCAATCCTACTCTGACTGCTCTCTTTCCCTCTCTCTCTCTCGCAGTCGAATCAACCCTTGCTTTGCTTGGGGCAATGTGCGTCTAGATGACAACTACATCAACAAGCACGGTAGCACTGGACTAAAGATATAACCGCCCACTTCCTTCTCTCTCCGTTTGAGCCTCTCGCGCCCGCTAGCACCATGGGTAACCGGGGAATGGAGGACTTGATCCCGTTGGTCAACAAGCTTCAGGACGCTTTCAGCGGCATCGGTCAGAGCTGCAATCTTGACCTGCCACAGATCGCGGTAGTCGGCGGACAGAGCGCTGGCAAGAGTTCCGTGTTGGAGAACTTCGTTGGCAGGTAAAGGAGCAGCATCCATGGACAAATTAATCACTATATGGCAATTAATAATACTATCTCGTGTTAAGCATGGGGTCGGGGATGTCGTGTCCAACCCCGTCACGTTTCGTTTTTCGAAACGTCTGTGGCGTCCGGATCTTCTTTGAGGCAGGAGCTCGTCTCCATCTTATTTTTAACGCGCATTACTATTTTATAGCCGGCTTTATGAAAAAGGGAGCCGATACCCACTCGAGACTCCAGCCCAATCAGCCAGCCCCATTTAGCCTGTTTCAGTCCCTGAAATCTCAGCATTTGCTTTGAACCATTTGCTTAAACTCATTGAAATGTAAAATGTCCCCCAGTAAAATAGGTAAGGAAATGACTTGTAAGGCCTGGATAGATACATTAACACCAGGCAACACTCTTATTACATTAATATGATCAAATCGGTTCTGCTGTCAATCACAACGAAGAGCTTCCATTAGATTTTCTGCGCTGTGGGATTAAGTGGTACATTATGGCAATGTGGTTGGTACATAAAACAGATACCATTAGATATGGACAGGAGGGTATGGGTTCAGAAAGATTGCATATACCTTCAAATATTATACAGCCATGTGAATGGTAAAGACTGGCAATTGAGGTTAGGTATAGAAGGTTTCCTACTAATCTCCAGGGTCATATTAATTAGTGCACAATGTAGCAAAACATTTTGCAATGGTAAGAAAAAGGAGTTTCTTATTGAACAAGGTTCACAGTCCCTCTCTATTTCAGTCTGTTTTCTTCTGTTTTGTGCCTAGAGAATATGACCCAGGTCTAGATAGAAGTGCAGGGTTGTTGGCATCAGTCAAGGCCCAGCCAGCCACCCCTGAGACCTGGGATCCAGCTGAGTAATGGTCCTGCTGTCCAGGGTTGGCTCCCCCACCCACACTGCTTGCCGAATGGACAGCCGGTGTCTGACTCATATTTCCTGCTAGCCCATAGATAAGAGGTCTCAATGTCAATATGTTGTTCATTCACTTAGACAACTAGATGACAGGGGCCTTAAACATGCATGTAGACACACACACACACTTTTTAAATACTTTATTTGAATCCACCAATCAAATGGACAAAAACAAGGATCTAAACAGTTCAAAGGTCCCTGTATGCATGGCAGTCCAGGGCACAGGAAGCACCTCTTTCTCCAAACAGCTAGGCTGCCGAGGACAGCTGAAACAGAGCAGTACCTAGCCAGTTGCTTTGCCCTCGTTTTTGTCAGGCCAGCAATCTGGAGGCCACACACTGCAAGCCTGTGTGCGTGACTGAGATTGCTGAATATCAGCGCCAGCAGCTAGCACCTCCACCCGATGCTGCCCAAGGTCAACACACACACACACACGCACACACACACACTTGCCAGGCCATCATTGTTAATAAGAGTTTGTTCTTAACTGAGCTGCCTGGTAAAATAGACACACACATGCACTCTCTCGCCTGGTAGCAGACTGGTATGTACTAAAGTCATCGTTCATTAACGGAGTGCTCTGCTACTTGCCACTGTGCAGCTGTTCATGTTGACTTGTACTTTAGGTCAGAATTGATGACTTTTATTTTAGGACTATTTAATTTGATCAGCAGCATTAAGGGGATCGAGTTGTACTCGGGGCTCTGAGGGTAAACTGGACTAAATGTTGTAAGAGCCTGATGACATTTTCAGATCAACATTTTTTTCCCATTCCTAATATCTTCTGTTAGTAAGAAGAGTTTCCATTTGGTTGTGTGCTGTGATTTAATTCTACATTGTGTGTGTGTGTTCAGTATGTGTGAGTCGTTGTACACTATAGCAGTCAATGGCTGCTGTAGGCCTCAGACTCCTACAGTGCAACACCATCACTGTCACCGTCAACATAGTCTCACATAGCCAGACACCATCTTATTGTCTCATTCGCTCCTGGAAGGCAAGGTTAAATTCAACCCCACCCCCTCTCTGTGTATCTGTCCTGATTGGCTATCTGTCTGCAGGGACTTCCTGCCCCGAGGCTCTGGGATCGTCACCCGCAGGCCCCTTGTCCTGCAGCTTATCAGCGCCAATGCAGGTAATACACAAACACACACACACCCGCACACACATTTGGAATCTAATCTTTGCCTTTTTCTTCACAGAATGGGCAGAGTTCTTGCACTGCAAAGGGAAGAAGTTCACAGATTTCGACGAGGTTCGCCAGGAGATTGAGGCAGAGACTGACCGCATTACCGGTGCCAATAAGGGCATCTCTCCCGTCCCCATCAACCTGCGCGTCTACTCCCCACATGGTAGACATGCACAACCCCTTAACTACTCTCTCTCTCTCCCATCTCTCATCTCTGTCCCTCTACCTCCTGTACTGCTGAACAATTGTGTATTGGTCATGTTGGGCTGTTGTCCTCACCCTCCTGTGTGTTAGGTAATATTCACCATGACATGTGTCCTCTCTCTCCTCTCCCTCTGCCTGCAGTGCTGAACCTGACCCTGATCGACCTGCCAGGCATCACCAAGGTGCCGGTGGGGGACCAGCCAGTGGACATTGAGCAGCAGATCAGAGACATGATCATGCAGTTCATCTGCAGGGAGAGCTGTCTCATCCTGGCTGTCACCCCGGCCAACTCTGACCTGGCCAACTCCGACGCCCTCAAACTGGCCAAAGACGTCGACCCCCAGGGTAAGACGTTGATCATTATTGCTCTGTCATATGATGGGGGTTACCTATCCAGGCGTTGAGATCTCGCAAGGCGTCTGCAATCAAGTCCGCCTGGAACGTAGCCTTTGTGTTGTGACTGGCCTGCCACTGCCTTTTGCCCCTTACCCTTTGACCTCCAGGCCAGCGGACCATAGGAGTGATCACCAAGCTGGACCTGATGGATGAGGGAACAGATGCCAGGGAGGTCCTGGAGAACAAGCTGCTGCCCCTGAGGAGAGGTGGGACATCTGTCTATTACTCACTCTTTCTACCAATATCTCTCTCTTTGTCTTTATCCATCTTTATGTCCAACCAATCTACTTTGGTTATCTTTGGTACCAGCTTTTCTGTTCTATCCTCCTTTCCCTCATCCCTCCGACCATTTGTCTGTGTTTATATTGGAGTGATTTCACCCTGTCCATCTGTGTGTGTTGCCAGGTTATATTGGAGTGGTTTCACCCTGTCCATCTGTGTGTGTGTTGCCAGGTTACATTGGAGTGGTTTCACTCTGTCCATCTGTGTGTGTTGCCAGGTTACATTGGAGTGGTTTCACCCTGTCCATCTGTGTGTGTGTGTGTTGCCAGGTTACATTGAAGTGGTTTCACCCTGTCCATCTGTGTGTGTGTGTTGCCAGGTTACATTGGAGTGGTGAACCGCAGTCAGAAGGACATTGATGGGAAGAAGGACATCAAGATGGCTATGGCTGCTGAGAGGAAGTTCTTCCTGACTCACCCGGCCTACAGACACATGGCCGAAAAGATGGGCACCCCGTGCCTACAGAAAGTCCTCAACCAGGTAGGCTAACGGACTGACTGTAGACTGACCAGTTAACCTGTAGGAGAAACTCAGTTACTGTTATTACATCCGTGCTATGCGTCCCAAAGCCAGCATAATAGGCTTGCTTAAGCAACTTTACATTGAGGGTACATTTTGTGTTGTGTTGCCATAGCAACTGACCAACCACATCCGTGACACGCTGCCAGCGTTCCGTAGCAAGCTGCAGACCCAGCTGCTGTCTCTGGACAAGGAGGCCGAGGAGTACCGAGGATACCGCCCTGATGACCCGGGACGGAAGACCAAGCAACTGCTGCAGTGAGTCCTTCAGAAAAAAATATGTTTCACAATCAGGGTTGGGGTCAATTTCTTCTCAATTCAGCAAATCAACTGAAATTTTGATTTTGTGTGTGTAGGATGGTGCAGCAGTTCTCAGTGGACTTTGAGAAGCGTATCGAGGG
Source organism: Oncorhynchus mykiss (assembly GCF_013265735.2). NCBI lineage: Eukaryota > Metazoa > Chordata > Actinopteri > Salmoniformes > Salmonidae > Oncorhynchus > Oncorhynchus mykiss. Next base: position 11,158,456 of record NC_048592.1, read on the forward strand.
CTCTGGGGACCAAGTGGATACTGTAGAGCTCTCTGGTGGAGCCAAGATCAACCGCATCTTCCACGAGCGATTCCCCTTCGAGCTGGTGAAGGTTAGCTAGCTGACTGATGCACGTCTTGTTTCATTTTGGTACTTGGCTAGAAAACACTCTCATTCTCAATCGCTCTCCCTTTCTCGCTCTCGCCGCCAGATGGAGTGTGATGACAAGGAGATGCGGCGGGAGATCAGCTACGCCATCAAGAACATCCACGGTATCAGGTGGGTGTTTTCCTGTTTACCTCTCTCCTACCACCTTCAACTATCCTCTTCTTCCTCCTACACACACACACACACACACACACCTCCTTTCCTGACTGTTCTCTCTCTCTCTCTCTCTCTCTCTCTCTCTCTCTCTCTCTCTCTCTCTCTCTCTCTCTCTCTCTCTCTCTCTCTCTCTCTCTCTCTCTCTCTCTCCCTCTCTCCCTCTCTCCCTCTCTCCCTCTCTCCCTCTCTCCCTCTCTCCCTCTCTCCCTCTCTCCCTCTCTCTCTCCCTCTCTCCCTCCCTAGGACTGGCCTGTTCACTCCAGACATGGCATTTGAGGCCATCGTGAAGAAGCAGATAGTTAAGATCAAGGAGCCGTGTATCAAGTGTGTGGACATGGTCATTCAGGAGCTGATCAACACCGTGCGCCAGTGTACCAACAAGGTAACCTTTTTAGTCAATCAATCCTCATTCTGGTATCCTTTTTAGAATTCAAAATCGTGGTGCGTTTTTAAATGATATTATTTCCTACGATGTGCCGTGATAGGATGCGATGTGTGTTTTCAGTTGGATTGCTTCCCCAGACTGCGTGAGGAAACCGAGAGAATTGTGACCTCACACATCCGAGACAGAGAGAGCAGGGCAAAGGACCAGGTCACAACCTACATATCTCACACACACACACGTTATGTTCTTCTAAAATTATTATTTTTTTAACCCTAAACATAACTCTTACCGTAATTATAACCCTAAATCTAACCCTAAGCTTTAAATGGCCTTTGACCTCATGGGAACGTGGTAAATGTCCCCAAGAGGGAGAATTTTGGTTGTTTTACTATCCTTGTGGGGGTCATTTTGGGGATTTTAGGTCGTCCCCACAAGGATAGAAGAACCAACCCCCCCCCCCCCCCCCCCCCCACACACACACAGCACAAATGCACACATGGTTATGTAAACAGTGGACTTATTGACCCAGGGGCTAGTAACTACACTGTAAATGAAGCTTCCATGTATTATTGACCAAATCTTTCTGTTTCCAATTGCAGGTGTTGCTGCTAATCGATGTCCAGCTCTCGTACATCAACACTAACCACGAGGACTTCATAGGCTTTGCTAAGTAAATGACTGACCAGGCCTGCCTTTATTGGCCTGCTAATGTTATTACAAAGTGGAGATGGGGGGGACATAGATGCTGAATACCTGCAGATAATACCGTACGGACCTCTCCGTCCCTTGTCTGTTTCCCTCTGCGCTTACTTTCCTATCGCTGTCTGTTTCTGTCTCTCTGCTTCCTCTGCTCCGTAGTGCACAGCAGAGCAGCAAGCAGAGTAACAAGCAGAGCAGCGCTGCGAGCCAGGTCAGCCAGGTGAGACACAGAGGAGGATCTGAAATGCCACACACACACGCATGCACGCGCTCCAGAACAAAAGGCCAAGGGTCGCCCACACTCCCAACAGTGGGCTGCAGGCCATATAGGAGGAGACGGGGACGTAGGGACAGCGACTCGTATGCTTCCTGGTTCCTTTGTGTCATTAATTTTGCACACCGTATGTATACTCCTGTACATTCTACGTACGTTATTGCCTTTGTTGTATTTTTTTTTTTTTTACATTTCATGTTGATTTTGGGGGACCTTTTGATTGCCTTTGTCTTTTTCAGTTGGATGGTGACACTTTTTATTATTATGTTGGGTGTGTTTGTGTGTACAAAACAAATGGATGTTTTAAGTTTTATTTACCTTTATCACTATGTTTAAACCCCTTCTATGTCATCAAGGTGCCCCCATGCATTTCATCCCAAACCCTTAGTGAGAGTCTGAGCAGCCTTGTTTTGGGCGTCTGGCCTGGTTGGTGAGTATCACTCGTTGGGGGTTGGGGTTGGGCTTTGCCTGCTGTCTGTATTTACTCTACTGGCCACTGTGTGGCTCCCTCTTGTGGCCACCCTTTACACTCCTGGGAATTGGCCTATATGGATAGGGATAAATCAAAATGATTCTTACAAAATACAGTTGACAAGCATACGCATGGTAGCGAATGAAAGGGAACAGTTTGGAGATTCTGGGGAAATGATTTGAACAAAGTTGAGGGCACAACAGTTCAGAAGACTGATTCCAAACAATTACACTGTTGATTTTATGTGCATTTTACATTTACTGTACTTTCTGCCGCATTTGTTGATAACGAAACGTAAAAATACTCTGGATGAATTCAGTAACTGGGGAAAAATGACGAGGGTTTGAGTGAAAGAACTAACGGGTGTCTCCAAGGTGGACACAGTTCCTAAGTCATTTCAATATACTTTTATGACTCACAGAAGCTTCTTTAACTAGAATGTGCTTTTTGCAGCTCTCCTAGCTGTGTTGTTCAGGAAGCACACGTGTTTTGTTTTGAACACAGCCCTGCATCCCTGCCATCACACAATGACTGGAGTTGTTTACGCAATCCAAAAAAAGGCCCATTTATACATAGCAATCTAGGTCAGGTCTGCATCATTTGAAGGCTTGTTCCATTGCCAACATGACTAGGTTATAAAATCTGATATTACAGTGTTAGGCATTCACAGGGCAATTCAGAGAAACGGATTGTAATTTTGGTGTGCGTAGAAAGTCATGGGTGCATTCAGATCCGTGTTCCGCGGTGATTTTTTATCCACAATAGACAGACATTCTGTTCCGAACAACCCAGGGCTTGACGACATGTCACGTTGTATCTGTACATCAGACCTAGTGGTCATAAATGTTGACACTGTGTATGACTTTGTTTTATGATGTGAAAATGTGACGTGCACATTTGGACTCACAGGTGTTTGGCGTGCTCGTACGGCGTCTCATCTTTCAAAACACTCGGTCGTCTTCATTTACAGCATTTCCTCACTCAGACAACAAAGAGTTTGCAAAAGTTGCCCAATTAGTAGGAGGGATGGGGGCAACTTCTTGTGGTGCTGGATATCAGAACGGATTTCAGGTCAAAATCCATACAGCGCCGTGAGGCCTGAGCTTCACCGTCATGTACAGCATGTTACTGTACACCCACTGCATTCCAATTTATGCGTTTGTCAGTGCACAAACCTGCCATTTTCAACCCGTATAGAGGTACGAGTGTAAAAGGCTACTTATAGTGGCATAGAAACAATCCCAGTTAAAGTTAAATAACTAGGGAACATTACTTTGTTTTTATTACAGAAAAGCTGATTGGCAGAAACCAACAATGTCAAGTTACTTTCTAAAAAAAACAAAAAACAGTCAACATCAGTGAGTTGGATGTGTCCTTAGGAGTGGGAGTTGGCAGGTTCCGTTTTGTGTTGGATCAAAACCCATACAGCGCTGAGCTTTGAGCTCTGGCATCGTTTATAGCATGATACTGTGTTCCAATTTATGCGCTCATCAAGTGCCCAAACCTGGCATTTTTCAACCCATGTACAAGTGTGAAGTGCCAACTTGAACCCACTCAACTGCTATGGCTGTTAGTTAGCTACTTTACACTGGTTCTGGGTCAGTCAAATACATGTCGAATACTTTCAAATGCTCGGATCTGCATTGATTTAGTTTGCCTGCTATACAATGGGACCAGTAGACTAGTCCCAAAGGCATAAGCTCCAAGCTAAATGAAGCACTCCTTAAGTATTTACCTTGATGTATTTGAGCCCGGTGTGGTAGGTTCCATTCATGAGATTGTATCCCGACGTGGTGCCTTAGGTGTTTTAACGGCCCACTTCCTTCCTGTTTCAGGCCTCCTCTCCACCCGCCTCAGGCCTGATTGTAAGAGCAACCGTTTACGTTACGACACTCCCTCATCCCTTTGACCACAAGGGGGGTTACCTGTCAGTCAGCCTCCCACTATAAATGGTGTTGAAAAAAATATTTGATTTGTACCAGGACTGAAAAAAAATAAGACTTTAGAAATGTGCTTTTTGGGTAACCCCGCCCCCCTTAGTGGTTCTAGGCCATCCAAGACACCTAACTTAATAATCACTCAACCCTTTGACTGCCACTGGCTTGTTGTGTGTGCAGGCTAGTTAACACACCTAACACAAACGCTGATGTACCTCTAATGCTATAGTGCTACAATGCTGATATTGTTTGTTTGGGGAATGTTATGATGCACTAATAACACGATGGACACTTCTTAACGCTGTGACACAGACCTCTGTTTGTAACTTTCAATATAGTGCCTGGAGGCTATCACTGAACATAAATTATGGTTTGGTTTATTTGCAGGTTGATGTTTATTGTCATGAATCTTGCCCTGGAGGCAGAACTGAGCGATTTCCGCGAGTTTGGCCAGCTGGCTATATCGTAAAAAAATAATTAAAACAAATCTGTGCTTTTTTTTTTGTTGGGGTTAGGCATTTGGGTTAGCAGTGTGGTTAGGTTTAAAGTCAGATTTGTGGCTGTGCCAGCTAGTGACCACTCTACAGAGCTGCCTCCAGGGCAAGATTCATGACAATAAATGCCAACCTGTGGTTTGCTCACAAAGATACACGCTTTCAATATCAATTAACTTGGAGTTCTCACACAACACACTTTCTCATTGCATTTTATTATTCATACGTCACTTTTGTGCACATCGGTTCGTGTACATGCAGTAGACTAGCTAGCCAGGTTTGACTGACTATGATTGAAGTAGGATTAGGTACAGTAGATGATGCATCCTTGTGGACATGACAACTCTTCAGTACCTTTTTAATTAGTATTATTTTTTTTAAACTCTCCTACTTCCTGGCAATTACACCACCCACCACAACTATGACCCCATCTTTCATCCCCTGACCTCTAACCTCTGCCCCCTGCTCTCTCTACAGGTAATCCGTAAGGGCTGGCTGACCATCAACAACATCAGCATAATTAAAGGCGGGGCTAAGGAATACTGGTTTGTCCTGACCGCTGAGAGTCTGTCCTGGTTCAAGGATGATGAGGTGAGTGAGTTAGTTGACCCTCTTCAGGGTGAGTTAGTACAGTCAGTCTGATGTAGTTTTGGCTAGACTTCAGGTGATGGTGGATTGGAACACCTATTCCCCTGATATACAGCCCTCCTTTCTGTTTAATGCCTGGCAGAAGGGTGGGCAGGTCAACAAATGGTAAAATATACATATGCGCTTTGAATCTCTGGCCAATTCCCAAGTGATAAGTATTTTGTTCGTTATCTTTGTAGAGGACATAATATAAACCATACCTTCTGACTACCCGCTAAATCACAACTCAACGGTGGTTCCACATTGGCTCTTCAGTGACGTTGCTCTTCCCCTTGCGTTGCAGGGTGCTCGGTGCTTGATTGGCTGGATGTTGTCATTCATAGCTTGACGGGCTGGTGTCTGTCTGCCTGTCTGTGCCTGCTGTACAGGTTCCAGGATGTTCTGCACAGCAAGTGTAGACAGGCAGACACACAGCAACTCCCGGAGTCAGCCAATCCATGCACTGGTCAGCAGATGACATCACACGGGTAACAAGCAGAACACATGGTTTAAATCGTCTCTATATACAGTACGTGGTCGATACACAGCTAAATTCACTGGACAGAAATCTCTCTCTCTTTGGCTGTCTTTTTTTGTCCCCCCCCCCTCTTTCTGTCTCTCCACCTCTCCTCACTGCGCTGGGAGTTAAGGCATTTGGTTTGCTTTTGCACAATTGGAACCATCCCAAAGAAAACCACTGCTCACACACACATACACACACACACATGCGACTACACACATCGGTTTTATGACACATCATTCGACGAGTAATAATTCAAAACGGTAACTCGCTGGATCGTAGACATTCTCATGTCGCGTTGACTATTAAAGTAGTTGTTTTATGAATCTCTGACCTTTCAACCAGTGTTAGGGGTAATCTGTTACAAAAGTAACATGTTGTGTAATCGGATGACTTTCATGAGTAATGGCTGGGTAACGTTATTACAGTTACTTTGTCAAGACTTTCAGCATCATGTCTCCACCGGATGCGTGTCTCCCTGATCCAATCCCGACTTGTTTCCTCGTTTTAGTTCTTGAGCGAGCGGAGGAAGGCCGTTTTGGAGAAATGTCATAACAGCTGCTGTCCATGGAAATGTAGAGTACGCACCTCTGATCTTTACCATTGATCGCTTCTGTGATAGCAAAGCCCATAGAGGGCTTTCACATCTAGTGGTAAATGTGCCCTCTGTACATCTCTATGGGTCCCTTTACGTGCGGTCTATAACCAGAACTGGCGGCTCGAGAGAGATTTTGAGTGAAAAGATAAGACATCTGTACAGATGTTTTGGCTTACATTTTATATATGGCTAATTAAGCAGGACTTGTAGACTAGCACAGGAAAGCAGCGCCACAGATGAAAGGAGAAACTAGAGATAAACCTGAGTTAGTAAATAGCTATTTTTGGTAGTACGCTCGCCATGCTCCCTCCCTCTGACAGTCAAACAAACGGGGAGATTTTTTGATTTGATTCATGGAAGTACATGGTAAAGTAATGCTTTACTTTCCACACAAAGTAATATTGTAAAGTAACACATTACTTTTGTAATATTTAATGTACAACTAATCGCACCACTGCATTCAACCAAGCATTTTTCCAAATTTCCTTGGGCGTCTTACTGTATATTTATTTATTCTCTTTCTCTCTCTCTCTGACCCCCCCCCCCCCCCCTCCCCCCCTTCTCTTTCTCAGTGCAGTTGGCAGTTTCTCTGAAACTGCACACATTCTTGGCAGGAAAATCACACATTTGTAATCCAAACATCAGCCTCCAATGTTTCAGGGATAAATAACCTATTAAATGGCAGTATTCCTCCCTCTCTGTTTCTGAACCCAATAGCCCTTCATTATCCAAACCATCTATCACCAATACAATTCCACAGCCACCCTAATATTACAGTAATCGTGTTCCCAACACCATTGCTAATCCTACAGTAGCATCCCTACCCAATCAAATATTATTCCCTATACAGTACACAACTCCCAATACAGTAATTTACTGTAACACAACCTTACATACATAATAACCCTTATACATCCTTTTAACAGCATCATCCACTAGCCCCACTAAACTACCAAACCACTAGGCCTCTCTAGTTGGTTTATTATATCAGTGAAATAATATTTTTGCTGCTTATTCATACTGGACAGTATGAAGACCAGCTGCCACACAATAGTTTGAGCACAGAGTTAAATGATAGAATATGATAATAGCATCTCTTGACTTTGACTGTATCTTTAGGCAACATTGTTACTGTTACCTCCCAACCTAACGCCAATGAAATACTGGAAGGATGTGTTTTGCATTTGAAACAGGACTTGATGGATGGATTGACCACTTTGCATGACTGTTTGAGCCTATGGTCCTCCCTCTCCCCATCTACTGCATCAGAATCGGGGCTGGATTCTTTGTGTAAAGATCCAGGAGCCGACACACTTCTATTGCTGTTTATATACCGTACATTTAGTAAACTGACTGTTTCAAGGACATTAGAACACATTGGTCTGAGACCTGACTGACTTTTTAACTTTTATATCGGTCTTTTTTTATCTTCTCTCTTTGAAACCAATGATGTACATTTATTCCACGAAGGTAAAATAAGTCTTAAATGCAGTCAGAACATTAAAAAAGTACAAAATAGGAACCGATACCCGACACAGAGTAGAAGACAAAGAGATGAGCAAACGGCAGTGGAAGATGGTCGGTGGTCGAGTGTAGATGTTCAAACCCACTATGAAACCTCCTTTTGAAAGCCAGTGTTTCCCCAAATGGAAGAGAAGTGCTTCCCTGCCCAGTCTAACCAATGTGCAGACTACTGTACACCAGTATGACCATGAACAGGTAGTCTGAACACTGGGAGGACGGAGCCGGACAGTCTGTCTTAGGCCCCAAAAGACATTGACTCTCTGCCATTCCGTAGGCCGTAACGTTTGCTGATCTTTGTCTTCCTTCCTTCCTCCATTTTGGCATCAAGAAGTAGGGATCCCCCCCCCCTCTCAAACCCCAAAACCTATTTTCATTTCACCCGTCTGTGTCGCCTCTTCTCCCCCTCTCTGTCGTTTGTCTGTTGTGTTTCTGCGTGTCGTTCCCGTCACTGTCCGTTTGGGTCATGCCGGCCTTGTAGAGTATCCAGGCTTGACGTGGCACATTCACTCAGACGACCGACCGGGACAGACTGGCTGAGCACTCAGGGAGGGGATATTGCAAAAAAAAAGAGAGGGAAGGAAAAAGAGGGAGAGATGGAGGAAGAGGGAGGGACACGTGTGACCATATATGGGTTGGAGTGACCCCTTGGGGAATACAACCGAGAGAAGTCTGCCATGGTTCTTTTCTCGTTTCATACCTAGTGAGACCCTACAATCCTAGTGAGACCCGACCATCGCTCTGCAGGGGGTCACATATGGACACCTCTGTTGAACCACTTTTCGGGAATCCTTCACTTTGTTTCTTCTTCAGGTTTCCCTCTCTTTCTTCACTCCGCTCTGGAAGTCCTTCCCTCCTTCTCTTGCACTCCGTGTCTCTGTGCTGTTAAGCAGTACCAGATGTCGAGTCTTAATGCCAGGCTGTCATTTAATCTCTCGCTCTCTTTCTCCCTCACTCCCTGGAAAATCAGGGAGGAAGTGGGCCTCTGGAAAGGAAAGTAGAAATATTGAAGAAATAAGAGGGGGAGGGATAATGGAGAGAGAGAGGGGGAAGAAATGAGATGGCGAGGTTTGATGGAGTGTGTGTGATGGAGAGTTTTACAGTAAATTTGACTCTCTCTCAACTCTTTGTACTCACGATTAAAACCATGTCATGCTCAGTGTTATCCTGACCAGCAGACCTCTGCTTGATCCGACGTCCATGCATTCAAATGCACACCACAGTGCATTCCCGGAGTCCCCTGTGTTTCTCCACATCTGTATTTCTCCTCTTTATCGTAGCCAGAATGTTTCCTCCAGCCCCAGCTCTCCCTCCCTCTTCAAACGTACCGTGGAGAACGACCCACACACTAATGACTTCCACATGTCGTCTCCCCCTCCCTGCCCCGCTCTGCCTCCCACTCTCATTCTTCCTCCCACTCCACTCCATCTCCACCTCTGTGCTCCCCCACCCTCTCCCCTGTGCTCCCCCAACTTCACCTCCTTCTCCCTACTCATCTTTCCACATTCCCCTTCTCTCCCTTTCTCCCTGGATCATCGCCCGACTAAGCCAACCTGTTGATTTTAAAAATCAAGCCGAAAAATAAACATAATATGACACACAGAGATCAGATAGTAATCAGAAACGAAGTAAACATTTCCCTAACATGGTTCTTTGCAGTTGCTTGTTTATACTGTAAAAACCTGCTGATGGTACCTCCCTTTCTGTTTGTATCTCAGGAGAAGGAAAAGAAATACATGCTCCCTCTGGACAACTTGAAGGTGCGCGACGTGGAGAAGGGGTTCATGTCCAGCAAGCATGCCTTTGCCATCTTCAACACAGAACAAAGGTCAGGAAACCAGACAGACACATCTTAACATTACTTGTAATATTATGGCACCACTTCTACTTAAAATATTCCTACTTTAGTACCACTAGTTTTAATAATAACGATACATACTGTAGAAGGAGACAGAAACCAGATAGTCTGTTGGGGTCGTTTTCTTCCTTTTTATTTAAAGTGATGAGCCTGCCACGTGGCCCTAAAATGACCCGGAAGCGTAACGAACTTCCTCTTCCCCTCCCGTGTGTTGTGGTCTGACAGGAATGTGTACAAGGACAATCGTTTCCTGGAGCTGGCCTGTGACACTCAGGACGAGGTGGACAGTTGGAGGGCTTCACTCTTGCGCGCTGGAGTCTACCCCGAAAGGTCTTCTAATGTGAGTGACCACTGCACTGGCCACCAGGGTTGGGGGTCAATTTCAGTTCAGGAAAGTAAACCGAATTGGCTGAATTGAAATGAAATTGACCCCCAACCCTGGTGCCCACCACTGTGACCACTTACCGTGGTGTCACTGCATATTAGCCCCTGCAACTTATTGTCCACCTCATCTGCCCTTCACTCCCTTCCCATGTTGCACTTCTGTTATGTCGTCCATCCTATCACTTCCCAAGTGAGCCATCATATCACTTTATTTTCCCTTTCTCCATCCTCTTTCTCAGTGAAGTTTGAGGTAACTGTGAAGAGGGTGTAGCGGGCCACAATAGATGTAGGCGACACCTTGTTGATATGCTATTTGTATTTATTTAAGGGTCCCGCATACTGTTCCCCATTAAACAGTACATCATATAACGTTATTTCACCACTACATAATTACAATACAAAATGTACAACACAAACGTTATAATACCACCGAACAACAACCATGCGTGTCTCAATAGTCTCCGCTGTTCCATAAGGTGTATTTTTACCTGTTTTTATATCTATCTATCTAATCAGTTATCTGATGTGGAATTAGAGTTCCATGTAGTCATGGCTGTATGTAGTACTGTGCGCCTCCCATAGTCTGTTCTGGACTTGAGGATTGTGAAGAGACCTTTGATGACATGTCTTGTGGGGTATGCATGGGTGTCCGAGCTGTGTTCTAGTAGTTTAAACAGACACCTCAGTGCATTCAGCTTCTCAACACTTCTTAGAAAAACAATTATTTGATGTCAATCTCTCTTCCACTTTGAACCACGGGAGACTGGCATGCATCTATGCTACTGTTATAGTGGCTCATTTTTGCTAAAAGTTTATTTTTATTTTTTAAAAGCCTTTCTTAAGGTTGTTGCTGATGATGTACAGAGCTCTGTGATTCCCATGTGTAATGAAAAGCGCTTTACAAATACAATTTATTATTTTGTCATTTGATGTGCACATGAGTTTTCTACATCTAAAGATGCAAGCCACAAGATCTGTGTCACTAAATACAGGCGTGTTAACTTAAAGCTCTCTTCTTCCAGGTGGAAAGTGAGGGAGGCGGCACATCGTCCTCGTCCCAGGACAACTTCTCCATGGACCCTCAGCTGGAGCGGAAAGTGGAAACCATCCGGAACCTGGTCGACTCCTACATGGCCATCGTCAACAAGTGCATCCGTGACCTCATGCCCAAGACCATCATGCACCTCATGATTAGTAATGTAAGGAACCTCTGCTCCACGCTGGCGGAATGGTATCGGGCATGGGTTCAAATGGTAGTTGGCGTTTTTTTACAAATGCTTTCAGCTTTCGCTTGAGCCTGGCTGGTGTGCAACTTTTCACCTGATTCCATTGGTTCCGTTGTGCCAGGCAAGCTAACTCAAACAGGTTCCTGTATAACACTGTGACAACCATGGTAAAAAAAAAGCTTTTATAAAATAATTTGATTGATTGATCCATCAACTCTCTCCCCCGCCACCAGGTGAAGGACTTCATCAACGCGGAGCTGCTGGCCCAGCTGTACTCGGCCGAGGACCAGGGTGCCCTGATGGATGAGTCCCAGGAGCAGGTCCAGAGGAGGGACGAGGTCCTCAGGACCCACCAGTCCCTGAAGGAGGCCCTGGCCATCATAGGAGACATCTCCACCACCACCATCTCCACCCCCATGCCCCCGCCCGTGAACGACTGGCGCGGTGGAGGCGGAAACAGGTAGGCATCCTGGTAGTCCATGGATAATGACTTCCCTAGAGATGTAATGTAATGGAGTCAACTATTGGTCGACAGGTAATGATGTTGGGTTGGCGAGCAGGTGAACCGTGGTTGAAGACTGTCATTCATTTTTATTTAACTTAGATAAGACTGCAACAGTCTCCATGTGATGTCAAAAATATGTCATGCATGAAAGGGTACTGATGGCCCCCTCCCCCCCAGGTCTCCTCCAACCAGCCCCACTGGTTCCAGGAGGATGTCATCAGGCCAACGCCCTAGTCCCGGAGGAGGGCGAGGGGCTCCACACCCTCCTAACCGCCCAGGACCCCTGGGGCCCTTCAACAACAGTGCTGACAGCCCCCAGATCCCCAGCCGCCCCAACCGGGCCCCTCCCAACATCCCCAGGTGAGGCCAGGGTAACCTACTTTAGGCCTATATGCTCCTGTGTAGCTCAGTTGGTGTGAGCGTGCTAAGATCGTGGGTTCAATTCCCACAGGGATCACATACGAAAAATGTGTGTACTCGCTAAGTTGCTTTGACCTTTTTGATAAAAAGGTCTGATATACACTGCTCAAAAAAATAAAGGGAACACTTAAACAACACAATGTAACTCCAAGTCAATCACACTTCTGTGAAATCAAACTGTCCACTTAGGAAGCAACACTGATTGACAATAAATTTCACATGCTGTTGTGCAAATGGAATAGACAACAGGTGGAAATTATAGCAATTAGCAAGACACCCCAAATAAAGGAGTGGTTCTGCAGGTGGTGACCATAGACCACTTCTCAGTTCCTATGCTTCCAGGTTGTGCAGCTCATCCAGGATGGCACATCATTGCGAGCTGTGGCAAGAAGGTTTGCTGTGTCTGTCAGCGTAGTGTCCAGAGCATGGAGGCGCTACCAGGAGACAGGCCAGTACATCAGGAGACGTGGAGGAGGCCGTAGAAGGGCAACAACCCAGCAGCAGGACCGCTACCTCCGCCTTTGTGCAAGGAGGAGCAGGAGGAGCACTGCCAAGAGCCCTGCAAAATGACCTCCAGCAGGTCACAAGTGTGCATGTGTCTGCTTAAACGGTCAGAAACAGACTCCATGAGGGTGGTATGAGGGCCCGACGTCCACAGGTGGGGGTTGTGCTTACAGCCCAACACCGTGCAGGACGTTTGGCATTTTCCAGAGAACACCAAGATTGGCAAATTCGCCACTGCTCTCTGTGCTCTTCACAGATGAAAGCAGGTTCACACTGAGCATGTGACAGACGTGACAGAGTCTGGAGACGCCGTGGAGAACGTTCTGCTGCCTGCAACATCCTCCAGCATGACCGGTTTGGCGGTGGGTCAGTCATGGTGTGGGTTGGCATTTCTTTGGGGGGCCACACAGCCCTCCATGTGCTCGCCAGAGGTAGCCTGACTGCCATTAGGTACCGAGATGAGATCCTCAGACCCCTTGGGATACCATATGCTGGTGTGGTTGGCCCTGGGTTCCTCCTAATGCAAGACAATGCTAGACCTCATGTGGCTGGAGTGTGTCAGCAGTTCCTGCAAGAGGAAGGCATTGATGCTATGGACTGGCCCCCTGTTCCCCAGACCTGAATCCAATTGAGCACATCTGGGACATCCATGTCTCGCTCCATCCACCAACGCCACGTTGCACCACAGACTGTCCAGGAGTTGGCGGATGCTTTAGTCCAGGTCTGGGAGGAGATCCCTCAGGAGACCATCCGCCACCTCATCATGAGCATGCCCAGGCGTTGTAGGGAGGTCATACAGGCACGTGGAGGCCACACACACTACTGAGCCTCATTTTGACTTGTTTTAAGGACATCACATCAAAGTTGGATCAGCCTGTAGTGTGGTTTTCCACTTTAATTTTGAGTGTGACTCCAAATCCAGACCTCCATGGGTTGATACATTTGATTTCCATTGATCATTTTTGTGATTTTGTTGTCAGCACATTCAACTATGTAAAGAAAAAAGTATTTAATAAGAATATTTCATTCATTCAGATCTAGGATGTGTTATTTTAGTGTTCCCTTTATTTTTTTGAGTAGTGTATATGGACATGGAGACACTGAACAATTTGGTACCCATAACCAGGGGTAACCCTGAGTTTTTCCTGAACATATAGCTAACCTGACTCAGTTCCCAACATCATGTGTAGACGTTCCATTATCTTAAGTGGAATATTTGAAGGGTTATTAGTTAAAGTAAAACACACAAACACATTCCAGTGGTTTGTGGTTAATGAAACAAGGAAGAGTCCACAAGCTCAAGTGTTTCTCTTCGTGCTGAGTGATTAACGAAAATGCTAAATTTTCCTGGTTATTAAACAACGAATTGACCGACGTCAGTTAAATTACTTGAATTCCATTTTTTTTCTTTTTAAAATTGATTTATATGAGTTCAACCTGACGTTTCTCTAGAGAGAAATCAAATCTTCCATGAGAAATTAAGTCAACAACTATGTGGGACGCCGGGCTGATTTTGGAAGTTAGACAAATATTCAACTTAGTTCAGCGCAGAAACGTGGTAATTAGTTACAATGACCCTAATCCATTGCACCTGTTCTTTCTGCATGAGAGGGGAATGACGCAACATAACGACGAGAGGGATAGAGACAGCTTGTGAGGTAGCTCTACCCGATGGATAGTTTTAGTAGTTGGTAATAAGCAGCCTTGAAAGTATGCCTTATCTACATTGACGAACTAGTAAAATGATTTTGTCAGCCAGCTAGCTACTACTAGCCTTGCTAAATAGGATGACTCGTTCAATGGGGAGCACGGAGATAACGTCAGATGGTTGTCTGGTTGGCTGGCTGCTTCTGCCTGAGCAGAGATGAGATGATGACTTTAATAAATGACAAATCAAATCCTAAAATAAAAAAAACAAAGTAATATACACAACTGAATGTATTTTTTAAATTTAAGTTAAAAGTAATGTGATTGCCTGTTTTTAACACATCTTAAACTATCTGCTTCTCTTCCCTCTCTCTCCCTCTTCCCTCCATCTTCCCTCTTCCTTCACTCTTCCTCCCTCCTCTCACTCTTCCCGCTCACTCGCTCTCCCCTTCTGTCATCCGCTGGCCTCTAAACACTACTGCCCTCCCACCCTCCCTTCCTCTCCACCAGTAGGCGACCCCCTCCTTCTCCAACAAGAAATATTCCCCCATCATAAGCAAGGAGCTTGCGATCTCTAATGGGACTAGTGTTCATCTCCTAGCTCATCCTCCAGTGCTCATCCTTCCCCTATCCTCCCCAAGCCCCTCTATCTCTCTCTCCTTGGTCTTTACCCGCCCCCCCAGTGCAGACATTGAACCCTTTGCCCTCTGACCTCAGGCCAGGTGACGATCAATGTCCATGTATTTATGTACAGTATGGTGCCTGTCTTGTGGTGTGTGTATATATCTTTATGTGCGCTTGTGCTCGCTTGTGGTCCAGGTTTTCTTAGCAGATTCAGTTCCGACTGGGTTCCAGACCCTAGAACTTCCATCTCCCTTACCTAGAACTCAACCTGCGTAGAACCCTTCCACCCCAGCTGCTGCTTCTCTACATATCTATGCTCAGCAGTGGCACTGCCCTACCCACTCCAAATGCAGCATGGCACATAGGCAGCTTTTACTGCACGTACTTGTGTGTATGTGGGAGGCGGAAAAATTGGCCTATATATGTGTATATATGCCAAGTTCGTTTTAGTATTATATATTACACATTGTACAACACCCCCTTTCTGTATGTTTTTGCCTAGGTATTCTTCTCTTAGAGACGAAAGGGTGTGTGTGAGAGAGTGTAAGTGTGCCTGTGTCAACCCCGTGTGCATGTATTGTCTGTCTGCCCGTTTGTTGCTGTTTTATTTGTTTTCATGGTCCAAGATCCTTGAGAGTAATTTGATGTTGGATCGTTGTGTGATTTTTGTTCCTGTGTTGTAGTAGCAGCAGCAGCCGATACACATATAACAAGGCTGAGGACCAGTACCAACAGTGTATTGTTTCACACACAACCGCCACAATAAATGCACTTAACCCTGTCTATGGAGTCTGGTATGCCTGTATCTGCTGTATCGGTGGTCATCTTCAACCCTGTCAATGGAGTCTGGTATGCCTGTATCTGCTGTATCGGTGGTCATCTTCAACCCTGTCAATGGAGTCTGGTATGCCTGTATCGGTGGTCATCTTCAACCCTGTCAATGGAGTCTGGTATGCCTGTATCTGCTGTATCGGTGGTCATCTTCAACCCTGTCAATGGAGTCTGGTATGCCTGTATCGGTGGTCATCTTCCTCACGCCTTTTTTTTTAAAGCTCAAACTCAGAGGCTGGCTGGAAAGATGGAGGGAGGCTATTCCCAACACAAAGACAGACAGACACAAGTTCACCGATATTACTTTGCCTACCACAATTATGGGGATACACATATCCCTGTATGACTGAGAACATGGTGACATGTTCCATTTAGCCTTTTCCTCAGGTTGGGTTGAAGCCCTCCCA
Organism: Oncorhynchus mykiss; assembly: GCF_013265735.2. Taxonomy (NCBI): domain Eukaryota; kingdom Metazoa; phylum Chordata; class Actinopteri; order Salmoniformes; family Salmonidae; genus Oncorhynchus; species Oncorhynchus mykiss. Next base: position 11,174,692 of record NC_048592.1, read on the forward strand.
TGTTCCTGACAGATCACAGGCCACTTCAGAACTCTCTGTTTAAAACCTCTTCTCACTCACCACATCTCCCCCCCCCCCCCCCCCCCCCCCTCTCTCCTTCCCCAGTCCTGAGTCCAGTCAGCCGCTGTGCCAGAGCTTAAGGTGGATTTGTCTAAAGTGTTCTCTGTCAGTATGTTATTGTGTATGTGGGCCTGTCCTCTTTTGAAACTGTTTTCTGCTGTGTGTGTGTGTGTGTGTGTGTGTGTGTGTGTGTGTGTGTATACACATACAAACATAGGTATGATTGAGAACAGTTGACTATAATGACCGTGTTACAATCTAGCACTCTCCGTGTCTCTAGTAGCATCTCACTCTACTTCTTTATCTGGAAGACCACTTCAATGGCATGATTTTACAAGTCTGTCTTGCCAAAGCTAATGGTAGAAAGGAAATAATACAATATCAAGCAGAACATCAACGAATGGTATGAAGATATCTTGCCTGTAGAAGGGTATAGATGGACGTAAGGAGTAATTGGGGAATTGAGTTGCAACAACGGTGGTTATTTTATTTGTGTCTCTCTCTCTCTCTAAAATAAAATCTCTCCCCTCTCACGTTCCATTTGTTCAGTGTTTCTCTTCAAAATACATTTCTAACCCCTTGCATGCCAACCTCTTAGCCCCTCTATAACTATAAACAGTAGCTGAACATACAAGTTGTTAAATTCTTTCAAGGACCCTGACTGCACTGCACATCGTACTAAGACGGCGGGTTTGTTTTAATTGAATCAACGGATTTATATTGTGGTGTGGTTCTTGTATTAGGCGATCGATCACCTTACCCATAATCCATGATGATACACTCAGGAACAGTATACGTATTCCTCCAGAGATGGCGCTGGTTAGCCATAACTAACTGCAGGCCTACAAGTTTAATTCCAGAGATGGCACTGGTTAGCCATAACTAACTGCAGGCCTACAAGTTTAATTCCAGAAAGCTATACATCTATTTTCAGCAATGTTGGTAAATGACCTTTTTTATTGTTTTAAAGAACTTCTATTGGTATGTTTTGTCACCATCTAATCATGGCACGAGGTGTTCAATGACATATGTATGAAAAATGATCACTTGATGGTTTTATTTCGGAGAGACGTTTTGTTGCAAAATGCTATACTGTATATCCGCCTCAGTCCAAGTATACTAAGTTTTACAGTCAAATGTTATAACTACATTTTTTTTAAATAAAGTGAACAAATGATACATTTGTGACATCAATATTTAAAGTTTTTAAATGAATCAACACAGTAATATGAGATCTATGTAAAAAATGTACATTTGATAGTTTAGTAATTTAAGAGATGCTCTTATCTAGAGCGACTTATTTACTATAAGTGTATTCATCTTAAGATAGCTAGATGAGAACCACATAACAGTGAAATATACAGGATACAAACATTCCATTCCAGCTAAAGGATGAATATATAGTATTTAGCAACATAACCTGTTTGAATACACATCTGAGAACAGTAATATTTTAAACACACATAAAGGTACCCATAAACAATTTCTGATGAAAAGGATTTTGGAACAAAACTATTCAATTTATTATGGGGCCAATTAACACCTCACCAACAATGCATTACATTCAAAGATTTATATATACACTAGATGACTCACGGGGCACTGTTTTGAAGCCTCTGCGCCTCCATCTTGCCACTCCCCCACCGTTATAAAAATATATATTTTGGAAGCTATAGAAATGCATTTAATGTAAACATTTTGTTTTTGCTTTTTATTCTATTACAGATACATTAATGCATACTTCTAAACTATACAGTATGTTAGCTAAATATATATTGTTACTGTTACTGTCCCCACTACAACAAAAATATTGAAATGCTGTGGAATTCCATTAATTTCTATGGAGGACTGCTCCTTCCGTGCATTGCCAATATGGCTGACCGGTGGCTTCAAAGCCTCAAACAGGCCAACACATAGCGTGAATACATAGCAATCCAGGGTTTATATACATCAGTGGTTGCATTGCATCACTTTTGCTTGTTCGCTTTCTTGAGTAATGTAGGTGTTTCAGCCTAGCTCGGTGCTTTCTGTGGTGGTGGGGCAGCCACCGGAAAATACGAAACGTAGGGTTTGGTAATGTTCTCTAGTTGCGCCTTGATTAGCTCAGTGTTCTGTCACTCATGGGGACGCTGTCACCGCAAAAGTACGTCAAATCACGTTATATCTACCATAGCTTTGATTGGACTGATCATGTCAACATCATCATACTTTCAAAATATTAGCTAGCAAGCTAGACAAGGAGTCTTCATCATGCATCAAGTCGGCAATCTACTGGCAAATCCTTTGCAATCCTTGTCATATGAAGAGAAATTATAGATCGAACGTATTGGTGCTCATCGGCCATTGGACATAAACCATTACACAACAAGTTGGAAATCTCAAATTCAGCAATGAGTGCTAAGGTGCCACTGTAGCCCCGGGTTCGATCCCAGGCTGTCTCACAGCTGGCTGTGACCTTGAGACCCATGAGGTAGTGCACAATTGGCCCAGGATCATCCAGGTTAGGGGAGTGTTTGGCCGGCCGGGATGTCCTTGTCTCATCGCACTCTAGCGTGTCTCCTTGTGGCGGGCTGGGCAATTACAAGCTGACCTTGCATCTGTCAGTTCGACAATGTTTCCTCCGACACACTGGTGCGGCTGGCTTCCGGGTTAAGCGAGCAGTGTGTCAAGAAGCAGTGTGGTTTGGCTCTCGACCTTCGCCGAGTCCGTAGGGGAGTTGCAGTGATGAGACATGATCGTAACTACCAATTGGATATCACGAAAATGGGGTTAACGCCATGGGCCAGAAAATATTGAATACATTGGCCATGCTGTCATCCAGCATGACTTCTGCCATGTTCAAAACAACTGGAAACCCGGAACTGGGAAATCTCCGACTTCATTGAGTTCAAGACAACTGGGAACTCAGATAAAACTAGCTCCAACTGGGAAAATAATTTTGAACGGTCATCCAACTCGGAATTCCAAGTCGCCACCTTCCTGTTCAAGTGAGCACAGCACAACAAGGTGAGTCCAAAAATGTCTTGTATAAATGATGGAAAATGCCAGGGAGATATGTAAACTGTAGCTAAGAAAGTAATACTAAGTGTATGTTGTGTAGTAATCTTTTAGTAGCCCATCTGCCTCACCCTAATAATTTGGTCACTTTCCCCTTCATAATTTAGCCTACTGTTCTGACTTGGTGGTGCACATGTATCCTATAGCCTTTTTTAGAGCAATGTAATCATTGAATATTGTAAGAGCTTTCATTGTCTGCTTATATCCCCTTTATTTATCCTATGGGTCTGACTTGGTGTGCAGGGAGAATACTGTAAGAACAGCCCATGTTCTGAATTATGTTGCTGTACATTTCAAAAGTGCTGAACAAATAGTTATTGACTACGTCCGTCCTAGTTCGCTCATTAATTTCTTAATCCAAATTACGGATTGCCTCTTATGCGCTCGTTGTCCCCTTATGTCATAGTTTGTACATCTCAATTGTCAGTGGAAACAACATTTGTTAAAGCAAGTCAGCCATATCAGCTGGTTTTTTTATGGCAGTAAATTAGGCTGAATTAACTGTTTTGTTGCCAGATAAGGCTCTGCTGATAACCAGGTGTAGCAGGGGTAAGGATTCACTCCATGGTGCTGAAAAGAAAGCTCTGCTGTTGGGTGGGACAGCTTTATGTAGGCCCTAACAGGTTGTGGGCACAGTTTGTCACCGTTTATAGTGCAATTAGTGTATTGTTTAGTATTGTGGCTTTGCTGGCATTCATCTAAGATTATATCTTTTTTGTTATCCCCACCAAGATTTACATGCTAAAATCGCCACTGATCATGAAGTACAGTTCTACACAGAGTAGACTATGGTCTTACGTCATTGTAATTACATTATTATATTAATATGCACACAAGGATTGGGTTATTGTCTTAAGTGGGATATTTTCTAACAGACAATGAGAAGAGAAAAGAAAGCAACTCAGACATTTTTGGGGGGTTCAGTTGAAAGCTCCAACTCATCAATGAGTCATTTGCCAATTTACTGTAAAAGTCCATTCACATATCCAGTAATCAACAACTAAATATTTTATTGAATTTAATATTTTATACTTATTTGTGTGATAGTTGGGAATTTGAGAGCTACCTCACTTTTTGAAAACTTATAAACTTTACCACAGAGTTTCTAAACCCAGAAGCGCAACATCGCGAGACTTCCTTGAACGCTTTTGAAGCAGACCAGTCCGGGGTTTGGGGTTAGAGATGTCAATGAGAGAAGTGAAACATTAAAATCAAATCAAATTGTATTGGTCACACACATATTTAGCAGATGTTATTGCGGCTATAGTGAAATGCTTGTGTTCCTAGCGCCAACAGTGCAGTAATATCTAACAATTCACAACAATACACACAATCTAAAAGTAAAATAATGGAATTTAAGAAATATATAAATATTAGGACAAGCAATGTCGGAGTGGCATTGACTAAAATACAGTAGAATAGAATACAGTATATACATATGAAATGAGTAAAGCAGTATGTAAACATTATTAAAGTGGCCAGTGATTCCCATGTCTATGTATATAGGGCAGCAGCCTCTAAAGGATATCCTTGATTATCTTTTTGGCCTTCCTGTGTCATCGGGTGCTGTAGGTGTCCTGGAATGCAGGCAGCGTGCCCCCGGTGATGCATTGGGCAGACTGCACCACCCTCTGGAGAGCCTTGCGGTTGCGGGCTAGATGCAGAGATGCCATGTCTGTCTGTGCCATCTTACTAAAATTTCTTAGTTGTTAATTTTCTCGAAATCTAAAGGCACGACCTGGATTCGAGCCAATATCTTAAGTAGTGGAACGTGTTATTATTACAACCTCGTGAAAGTGACAAACTGACACGTTTTTCATTTTCGTCAAAAACAACTTTATATCGAAAGCTGCTTTTGAGGTGACGGCTTGCACATGCGCAGTTCGGCGCGAGATGACCGAATGAGTTTAGCTAGCCAACGTCGCCATGACATCGACTAAAAGCTAAATTGGACATTTCTATTAGAGAAGTAGTTTCTGCTTATCTTCATACTGTACTGTCTTTGATTTGACTGGGTTTTCATTGGACAGAGCCGGGGACCGGATGACAGCTGGGGCAGGTTGGCGGGTACACACCACCACTGGATTTGACAGCCAACAGTACAGTACACTTTTAGGAAACTAGCTAGCTAGCAGTTTTAGATGTCGGATCAGTAGCTTGTCAATTCAGAAGTTAGATAGCTAACGTATGTTTCAAGTCAACGTAGTAACAACTGTTGAATAACCACAGTATTGATACGTTTGTAGGTAAACGGCGAGAATGTTGGTCCCTGCGGGATGATGATGAAAAAGAGACTGTGGCGAGTTGTGACAGTGTGTCTACTTGTGTTTTTACCGTGTTGGTAAGTTAAGCTTTACAGTACTTTCACACCAAGAAAGATGTTTTGCATCACTTAGTAACGTTATTCAAAAGTCGTTCGAGGAGATGCTAAAATAATGAACTACAAAATCATAACGTTAACTAGCTTGCTGCTAGCTAGTTCTTTTAGTGGTAGCTAGCCACTCGCTGGTAAGTTAACGTAGCTCTATACTATACAGTAGCTAGCTACTGTAGCTAGTTTAGTCGACTCGTCTGAGATGTCAAATGCAGTTTGCCAGTTACTATACCTAACTAGCTCAATTCAACGGTTCATTTTTCCGTGTTATTGTTTTGTTTTCAGCGTCATTAGCTAGTTAGCTATCCAATTCAGGGTATGTCAACGATCATCAAATGCCGCCCTCACCATTATCAACATTGCAACAAACATGGAACCATTAGTTAAATCAACAACACCCCTATATAATACTGAATAGGACAGATTTAAAAAATAAAATGAAATAGATCAAGTCAAAAAACTGGCACTGCATTGTATGCCATTGCTTTGCTGGGTTGTTGCACGGCCAGTATTGAGCCTGAGGGCATGTGTTCTGTTCTGTGAAAGACAGGATTTGACTCTTCAGCTCTTGAGGGGATTACAGCCCATTTAACGTTAGTCAGTCAGCTAGCAGGCTCGCTGCGATTAGGTCTTGACCCCTGGCTGTGAATCCGTTGACACGGTCCATCCAGAGGTGCTTATGGAGAAGAACGCACCAAGTTTACTTTAACTACACATCAATGCTACATTCATACTCAGTCAGATATTTAAATAGCCGGAAGACCTTTCGAGGAAAGGTCAAAGAACCTAGCCTGGTCTCTCACACGAAATGCTGCTCTGTCGTTTGCTACGTACGTTACATGGTCAACAAGCCGGTTCCGACAGACATTTAGCTTACAATCGATTTGTGGAGAACATAGATTGAAATGGCTTGCATTGAGTGATATACTCATGTGTCCGTGAGAATCAGGGCTGTCTCTTTTGCCTGTGTGAAGCAGGATGTGAAATGTGACACCATTTGAAGCTGATATATCCCTCCTGCCAATTCATTCGGTCTTCTGACTGTCCATCAACTCCTTGCTTAACCTTACCTCACAGCCACTAACAACACATATGCCTGGAATTCTTACATTGTAGCTCAGCAGGGGAGAGTGGTTTCGCCTCTGTAGTACATTTAGACAGGGCTTGACATTAACGCTTGTCTGCTTGCCTGGGGCAAGTAAAAAATCATGCAAAAATCACAATATGAAACCAGTTAGTCTACTCCGATCAGAATTGGATCAGTGTCCTCCCAATCTCTGCAGAGAGCGTCAGGGTATAATTATTGGAGGCCTGCATTGACAAGGCACAAGCGGTCTTTCAATCATGCAGTTGCGCGATGTGTTTTTGAGATCAATGCATCATTTTTGGTCAGCAAGGAAAATCCTGGAAAAGTCATGGGTTACGCATCGCCTGTGTGTGCCTGTGGGTCTTGCCAGAGGGGAGAGAGGTAAGTAAAATAATGATAGTGTAGTTTGGCAGGCTATCTTGCTAGTTAACTATTTAGCTTTTAGCTTGTATTAATGTCATTATTGTGTCCAATGTCCTAAAAACCTTCCACCGGCATTTGTGTATAACCACAGTTGATACGGCTGCACAGTTGATACGTCTGCACAGTTGATACGTCTGCACAGTTGATACGGCTGCACAGTTGATACGGCTGCACAGTTGAAACCAATGCTGCATACTCTGGTTATAAAACCGTCTCTCAAGCGCTCAAAATTGGCTAGGATTCTCCGCTATTCAATACTGGCCATGTAATTCTGACAAAGTAAAAAAATAAATAATAATCTTCGAATAGCCTAATTGACAAGTAACTCCTATGCTGTCAAGATCTCCCCTGAACACTGCATATTTTAACCTTACAAATAGATAAACATCTTAGTTAGCTACCTCTCCCACCGTAGCCATTTGATCCCTGGTTCACTGAATGAGGGAATTATTTTATGAAGACATAAAACATATTTGATTGTAATGTTGCAGGGTGACCAACTGTCCTCCCTGAGTTTCCAGGAGAGCTACTGGTTGTGCAGGCTTTTGCTCCATTCATGCTCGAACACACCACATTGTCAAATATCAGCGGCTCAACAGGACCTTGATACGCTGACTCTGGTGCGTTTTGAGCAGGGTTGGATCAAAAGGCTGCCACACCCAGTTGCTCTCCAGCTGGAGGGTTGACGGACCGCGTGTTTTATACAGTGGCCTGTCAGTGCGGTATTTTACGTTATGGAGGGTTAAGTGCCTTTCTCAAGGCCTCAACGGCAGGATATACTGTGTGATACATGGGATCAGAGACCAGCAGTCTTCCGTCGTCAATGCCAGTGACGATAATGAGTGTTGTTTTGTGAAGGGGGTTCCGTGCATCATGCAACACAATTTTCAGTCACCTTTTTGGCCCGTGGTGGTAGACCTTTTTCTAGTTTTGGGATAAGTGACTTGAGCTCAGTCCTACTTGTCCAAAGGATGTGGCCACGAAATATCATTTCAAGCCCTGTTCAGAGATCAATTTATAGCCAATGATCTAAAAATAATGAATGAATTGATTTTAAACAACAACAACAAAAAGCACTTTCTGTTTGTCATAGACATGAAAGGCAAGTTCCTAACGAGTTCCGTTAGCCAAGCTAGAGCTGTGTGAGACTTTCACAGTGATGGGCGCGGACGTTTTGATCAAGAGAGACCTGTAGAAAGTGTGCACATTTTCTGTAACACTGAACATACAAATATGTAAATATTATAGTTATTTTATAATTTGATTTATACTATATTTAGAAAGCATAAGTCACCAAGCCTCATTCATACAGTTTTGTTGAATAAGAAATACAACATCTAAAATATTTCATATTTTTATCATATTTCTACTGTTTACTTGACAGGAATCTTGGCCCCAGTGATGTACTGGGCTGTACGCACTACCCTCTGTAGCGCCTTGTGGTCGCAGTCCGAGCAGTTGCCATACCAGGCGGTGACTCAACCAGTCAGGATGCTCTCGATGGTGCAGGATTTTGAGGATCTGAGGACCCATGCCAAATCTTTTCATTCTCCTGAGGGGGAATAGGCATTGTCATGCCCTCTTCACGACTGTTTTGGTGTGTTTGGACCATGATAGTTTGTTGGTGATGTGGACACCAAGGAACTTGAAGCTCTCAACCTACTCCACTACAGCCCCTTCGATGAGAATGGGAGCGTGCTCGGCCCTCCTTTTTCCTGTAGTCCACGATCATCTCGTTTGTCTTGATCACGTCGAGGGAAAGGTTATTGTCATGGCACCACACTGCCAGGTCTCTGACCTCCTTATAGGCTGTCTCATCTTTGTCGGTGATCAGGCCTACCACCGTTGTGTGGTCGGCAAACTTAATGATGGTGTTGGAGTCGTGCTTGGCCACACGGTCATGGGTGAACAGGGAGTACAGGAGGGGACAAAGCATGCACCCCTTAGGGGCCCCTGTGTTGAGGATCAGCGTGGCAGACGTGTTACCACCTGGGGGCGGCCCGTCAGGAAGTCCAGGATCAAGTTGCAGCAGGAGGTGTTAATTCCCAGCTTAGTTTAGTGATGAGCTTTGAGGGCATTATGGTGTTGAACGCTGAGCTGTAGTCAAGGAACAGCATTCTCACGTAGGCATTTCTTTTGTCCAGGTGGGAAATGGCAGTGTGGAGTGCAATAGAGATTGCGTCATCTGTGGATCTGTTTGGGTGGTATGCAAATTGGAGTGGGTCTAGGGTTTCTGGGATGATGGTGTTGATGTGAGCCATGACCAGCCTTTCAAAGCAGTTAATGATTACAGACATGAGTGCTACGGGTCGGTAGTTATTTAGGCAGGTTACCTTGGTGTTCTTGGGCACAGGGACTATGGTGGTCTGCTAAAAACATGTAGGTATTACAGACTCGGCCAGGGAGAGGTTGAAAATGTCAGTTAAGACACTTGCCAGTTGGTCAGCGGATGCTCGGATTTACATGTCCTTCCACGATCCATTCTGTTGTTAAAATGGTCACGTACTCTGATACATTTCATTGTCTAGTGCCTTAAAATCAGCATGGCTTCTCAGGGGTTATATTAAGACTGTTGGCTATGAATTAAAAGGTAAACAAACACTGTACAGCTTACAGTATTTGTGTCTTACCAGACTCCAGTGGCCAAGCAGAGGTAGGTAACTTACCCTATTCACCTCACTACTAGACAATAGACTTGCTGTTGACAAGGCCAAGTTTGTGTTGAAGTATTTTGACACTGGAGCTTAAGACAATGACCTGTGTCCCCAGTAGAAATGTGACATTGTTGTTAGTGGAACTATTTAAAGCCTTGTTATGACTGACCGGTGATCTCTGTTGTCCCATGCCAGGATGAACAGGACAGCTGTGACATTGACTTGTCCATTTCCCTGTCACACCGTCAGACTGTCAACAGACAGCATGCAGTTGTCATTTTCTCTGTGCAGCCACATGGTTTTAGGTTTTGACTTTGACCTTCAGCCTGACCAGCCCCCCACAGTGATAAGATAAAATGTGTCTCTCTCGCAGTGTCAGCCACCTGGTCGCTCCCAATATCACCTCTCTCAGCTCTGACTGCTGGGCAGCAGCCCCCTCTGATTGCCCATAACTCATTCATGGATTCTTTTGAAATCAAGTTGTTTTCCTTCTGATTAAGGCTTGTCCTTGTTGGTATAGTAAACATAGTGACTCTAGGTTACAGGATATTGCCACATCTTAACAGGATTCGGGGTCAATTTAATCTAAATGAAGCCGTTTCGGGCAGTAAACTGAAATTCCAATTCCACTTTTCACTTCTCTCGTCTTTCCTAACTCGAACTCAACTCCCCTTGCCCATAACAATAACACTGACGTCTTCTCCTGTGTTTCCCCAGGCACCCCACTAAGTATGTTGGCTGCACAGAGCAGCCCCCAGAGGCTCGGAGCATGCCTGCACCTGCTCAGGACAGCAGTGGAGAGGAAGACCTAGGCGACAAGTCCCATCACAGGGTACATAACCTGCCCCACCTGTTGGACCATGAGATGTTTTCATTCTCTGTCTACATACCTAATATAACCAACTTTCCTGTTGACACAGGTTTCTTTTAATGTTGGATAAAACCGCAACTAATGTTTCCTTCCTGTCCCATCTGTCAGGGTGTTGTTCAGGTAGAGGAGGGCTGGGGGTCCCAGTATGTCCAGTACCTATCTGAAGATGAGGTGCTGCCAGAGGGAGAAGAGGTGGATACACAGCAGCAGGGCCTAGAGGAGGAGGAGGCGGCGGAGACTCCAGGCACAGAGGTGGACGACGAGGAGCATGTCAAGGTATTTATTTGGTTTATTTAGATCCCCCACTTAGCTGTTACAACCTACTGCTCCTGGGGTCCACAAGGTACTGCAATGATGAATCCTAACGACTAGGCCTGAAAAACTACTCCACCCTGGCTTGCTTACTAGATGTGAAAGCAGACGTCTCTCTCTCTCTCTTTAGTGTAAGTGCAGATTGAGACTTGGATGCTGTCCGTCAGATCTATTGATCAGACATTTTGATTGTTCCTGAAATATTTTTAGCGTAAAAGGTTATACATCACGTACGGCTCAGGCAGGTGGGTGCTTGTCGTGGGCCATCAATACTAAGTTCGGTGTTTTAGTGCGGTGATGTTTCCCAGACGTTGGACCTGGAGGATTCTGTAGCAGAGAAGGAGCAAGAGACAGCACGGCCAGAGGCCCGGCCAGAGGCTGAGCAGCCACCTCCAGAGGCCGTTGTCACCCAAGAGCAGAAGCCAACCCCTGCCTCTGACCTCTCTCCTCCGCCATCTGCCCCTGCCCTCAACCCCATCCCAGAAGACCCCTCCAGCACCCCTAGCTCATCCTCTAGTGTACCAGAGGAAATTGTGTCTGATGTCCCTTTGTCAGACTCCAGTGACGCTGATCTGGCCATAGCCGACTGTGAAGCTGGGGAAACCAACCCCTTTGAGGGCACCCTCACCAGGTCAGTGTAACGGAGGTGCTCCCGGGGTGAGTAGCCTTACCTGAGGACTGAACCCAGAGAACTAATGGCTAGGCTTAAATCAGCAGGTTAAGACAGTCAAGTGGTGCTCAGGTTCGTACCCATTTTTTGAATGTTGGCTCTCTTTCTATTGTCCCCCTATGTAGTCTTCCCGTTGTCCTGGAGAACACATCCAATGCCCTGGGAAAGGGCACCAAGACTGACATAGACCCCCCTCCGGCCCAGGCAGGTCAGGCCTTAGTGGGGCTGGCTCAGGGGGCCAACGCCTCCCACATGCTCAAAGAACAGGTAGAGAAACACCAACATTTGTTGCATGGCCATAACGTTTTCTGATGCTGATAGTCCCAAAAGTAACAACCTCCAAGCTTAGTAATCCCGACCTCAAAGAAAAGTATTTGTGACACACAGACAGTATGTATTTGACCCAGCTCTGATGCTTGTCTGTTGACTGCTCTTCTTAGGGCTTGATCTCACACATCGCCACGGAGACAGTTCCCAGCGTGGCAACCAAGGACCCGGAGGACAACCCCACCTTTGACGAGTGGAAGAAGAAAATGATGGAGGTGGAGACAGAGAAGAGTAAGATAGATGGTGTTCCTGGCTCGTCTCAGTCACTCAATCAATTACTGGTTTTGATTTAAAAGTCTTATCTCTCTTCATAGCTCAGGCCACTCATACCTCCACCAACGGCGGCTCCCACGCTGTAAAGAAGGTGCAAAAGAACTTCAACAACTATGCATCGGTGGAGTGTGGGGCAAAGATCCTGGGTTCTAACCCAGAGGCTAAGGTATCTATTTCAAACTGTCACCCTCCAAACCTATCTAAAATAGAGATGTTTAGCTTTGCAGATTTTGATGGAAGGATCTTTGTTTCTCAGAGCACTTCGGCCATATTAATGGAGAGCATGGATCATTACATGTTAAATCCATGCAGCAACAAGATCTGGTGAGTGTGTGTGTGTGTGTGTGTGTCTAGATCCCTGTAAGAGTTCATGTGTTTCTGTCGCTCAAAAATGTCTTCTGTCCTTATCCTTATACTTCCTGTAAAACCTCCCTGTTGCTTTTCCCCTTTATAACCACAGGTAGAACAACATCCACTACTCCACTCACCACCTACTGTATCCTCATCCCTCAACATCCTCTTTCTCTCTTTCTTTCTCTCATTATTTCTCTCTCTTTTCTTTCTCTCCCTTTCTCTCTCTCCTTTTCTTTCTCTTTTCTTTCTTTCTTTTTCTTTTTTTCTCTCCTTTTTTTTCTTTCTTTCTTCTTCAGGTTCATCATCGAGCTGTGTGATCCCATCCAGGTGAAGCAGTTGGACATCGCTAACTTTGAGCTCTTCTCTTCCACACCCAAAGACTTCCTGGTCTCCATCAGTGACAGGTTTGACATGGGTCATGTTCATTACATCTGGTGTCCTTAAATTGGTGAAACTGCCACGTCCGTTTGGGATATTACAACAACAAAGAAGTTACTGCAAATAACGAACACTGTTTTTTACCCCCCCCCCCCCCTTGGACATCATTACACGCGCGATAGAACAGCAGAATATGTTCCGCCATTATTTTTTTTACCACGCTACCGGAGGCTCCTCTCCTCCGTTTCTCAGTTTCAACAACAAAACAATTACAGTTTTATACCGTTTAGAAACTGAAACAAAAATAAGTGCTGTTTTTTTTTTCTCTCCAGATATTCTCTCCCTGTATTAGTCAGTTTTCTTCTTTTTGGTGCCTAATGAACACGACCTCAATGGGAATGTCTCGTTCTGATATATTTTATTCTGTCATTTGATACTGAACATCATAAATGCTACAAACAGAAACAGTCACTACTACTGCACTAAAGATAGATCAGTAGGTTGAATTATGTTGGATGATGCTCCGTCAGGTACCCAACCAACAAGTGGGTGAAGCGGGGAACTTTTCATGCTCGGGACGAGCGCACTGTTCAGAGTTTCCCTCTGGATGAGCATCTGTATACCAAATATGTCAAGGTGTGTATGGCGTCCTCGTGCTCCTTCTCTACTCCCACTCTTCTCTTTCAGTTTTTTTGGAGGGAAAGAGGTACTCTGAATGGGACTTCTTATTTAAATTAAAAGAAAAGATAATCATTACTAGAGTATCCCCCACTTTACTCAAATCCTGCAGGCCTGTGTATGTATGCTGGTCCTCTCATTCTAGAGTAATAGTTTACAATTATACAACGGGTGGGTCTAATCCTGAATGCTGATTGGTTAAAACCGCATTCCAGCCCGGTGTCTATTCCACAAGTTACCACCGGCCAAATCTATGACGCTGAAATTCATTTTGAATCTGTCCCATCTGACTGCACAATCCACCGTCTCATCAGCCCAGCCAGGCAATTTATAAACTTGATCTCCACTATAAAAAGCATTAGAAATGATCTCACATTTCTTTTAGACTAACAGTTCATTTTCAACAGCGGAGATTTGTATAAACCTCGCTGTTTTTCTCGTATTTAATCTGATGCTTCTGTACCTCTTCTCCGAGGACTGGAGCAGGAACCAGCATTCATACACTCGGTCCTGTTTTAAATGCATGTGTGCATGTTTCTTCTTGTAATTATTTGTTTCTCTTCTCTTGTTTCTCCTGCTTCAGATGTTCACCAAGTACATAAAGGTTAGCCCATTTCTCACTTAGAGGTGATCGGTCTGTGGAGGAGCATGTCGATAGTGGAGGGAATGGAAGGGCTTTGGTGTTGGTCACAATGCTAATAACTGATCAGCCCTAGCTTACTGCAGGCCAGGTAGCACAGAATCTATACAATCTGGACCAAGCCAATCAAAATATATGTGTAATTATTATCATTCACCTAGTCATGTCACTCATGAGAATTCCATATCATTTTTACTGTAGAGAAGCCCATCCTTTAGGGCAAGGATGTTTGATCACAGCTTCAAAGTGCGAAAGCTTGTCGTCTGTCACCCAGAAAAGCATCAACGTTAACAACTTACCTCTGGAATTTGACTATTTGTCCCACGATTTCAATGAGAATTTGACCACCGGCCAAATCCCACCATGCGCTGATGCCTGTTTCCTGGATGTAAATGATGTCTTTGTTTCATCGCAGGTGGAGCTGGTCTCTCACCATGGATCTGAACACTTCTGCCCTCTCAGTCTCGTAAGGTAGGCAATGAATAGAAAACACTGAATTAATGGAACATTTTAAAAGGTAATTGGGAAAATCGCAGATAATTTAAAAATAACATATATACATATATAGCTAGCTGTAAAAAGCATAGATTTACTGAATCCACAGGTATTGTACAGTAATGTTTGCCAATGGATTACCATCAAGCTGAAGATAGTGTTGTGTGTGTGTGTGTGTGTGTGGGGGGGGGGGTTAAGTAATAGAGTAGGAGTGGTAAAAATGTGCTCCTAGTCGCCCCTCCTAAACCAGTTGGTAAGGCTGAGCCGAGGGGACTTTTGCATCTGGGACTGCTCGTCTAGGGCTGTTGAACTTAGCTCTCTCCAACACCATAGAAATAAGCTGCCTTTTGTCAGGGGCACTGGGGAGCAGCTCTGGCCGTCAGAGATTGCAGAATATTATCTCTCCTATAGAGGCATGAATGGTTGTAAAAAATATATAAACTCAGCAAAAAAAGAAACGTCCCTTTTTCAGGACCTGTCTTTCAAAGATAATTCGTAAAAATCCAAATAACTTTACAGATCTTCATTGTAAAGGGTTTTAAACACTGTTTCCCATGCTTGTTCAATGAACCATAAACAATTAATGAACATGCACCTGCTTATAGACAATTAAGTTCACAGTTATGAAAACTTAGGACACTAAAGAGCCCTTTCTACTGACTCCGAAAAACACCAAAAGAAAGATGCCCAGGGTCCTCTGCTCATGTGCGTGAACGTGCCTTAGGCATGCTGCAAGGAGGCATGAGGACTGCAGATGTGGCCAGTGCAATAAATTGCAATGTCCGTACTGTGAGATGCCTAAGACAGCGCTACAGGGAGACAGGACGGACAGCTGATTGTCCTTGCAGTGGCAGACCATGTGTAACAACACCTGCACAGGATCGGTACATCCGAACATCACACCTGTGGGACAGGTACAGTATGGCAACAACTGCCCGAGTTACACCAGGAACGCACAATCCCTCCATCAGTGCTCAGACTGTCTGCAATAGGCTGAGAGAGGCTGGACTGGGGGCTTGTAGGCCTGTTGTAAGGCAGGTCCTCACCAGACATCACTGACAACAACGTTGCCTATGGGCACAAACCCACCATTGCTGGACCAGACAGGTCTGGCAAAAAGTGCTCTTCATTGACAAGTCGCGGTTTTGTCTCACCAGGGGCGATGGTCGGATTCGCATTTATCGTCAAAGGAATGAGCGTTACACTGAGGCCTGTACTCTGGAGCGGGATCGATTTGGAGGTGGACATGACCCTCCAGCATGACAATGCCACCAGCCATACTGCTCGTTCTGTGCGTGATTTCCTGCAAGACTAGAAAACAAATGTCAGTGTTCTGCCATGGCCAGCGAAGAGCCCGGATCTCAATCCCATTGAGCACGTCTGGGACCTGTTGGATCGGAGGGTGAGGGCTAGGGCCATTCCCCCCAGAAATGTCTGGGAACTTGTAGGTGCCTTGGTGGAAGAGTGGGGTAACATCTCACAGCAAGAACTGGCAAATCTGATGCAGTCCATGAGGAGGAGATGATCTGCAGTACTTAATGCAGCCGGTGGCCACACCAGATACTGACTGTTACATTTGATTTTGACCCCCCTTTGTTCAGGGACACATTATTCCATTTCTGTTAGTCACATGTGGAACTTGTTTAGTTCATGTCTCAGTTGCTGAATCTTATGTTCATACAAATATTTACACACGTTAAGTTTGCTGAAAATAAACACAGTTGGCAGTCAGTGAGAGGACGTTTCTTTTTTTGCTGAGTTTAAATCTTTCTTTTTTTTTAAAGGAAACTGGAAAATAATGTACCAAATCCAATCACTAGGGAGCATAGGGGGTCATTATTGTAAGGGACCAAAGACTCAACCACGCATACACCCTTGATAATGACTACATTTACATTTTTATTCAGAATGACTTACAGTTAGTGCATTCATCTTAAAGTAGCTAGGTGAGACAAGCACATATCACAGTCATAGTAAGTACTGTGGGATTTGTAGTATTTCCAAGTCCCAGTTGGATGGTAGATACCCTGCAAGACAGGACAATCTTTTTGGTTTGAAACCTTTTCCTTTAGCATTCTTATAATAACCTTAACTATTATTCAACCTACTTGGGGTGTTATTACTGGGCTACTGGCGTCTCTCGGTCTTCCCTCTAGTGGCTCCTAGAGAGTATAACAGCTCTTCACCAATATGGCCACCAGTCAATGTAGGCCATTCTTTGGCAATCCTCAATCTCATTCAAAAACACAACTATGTGAGATGGCTTAGAGCGGTTTCTCTCCGCTCTGTTGAAGGGTGTTTGGAACGAGTATGGTGGAGGAGTACGAGGAGATCGCTGACCCCCTGGACAGACCGGAAGACCAGGATGGCGACCAGGATGACCACCTCGGTGAGAGGAGAGCCTCCTCTTCTACAGTAGCTTGAATACCTGTCAATCACAATCACTGTGACAGTGAATGCTAGATAAGATATGACACATTGACCAATGGTCATTTATATGTTACATTAACACAACAACAGTTTCACTTTCATGAGGAGAACCAGGTGTAATATAATGTGAACGTCTGAAGTCCCGAAGCGACTCTACTGCAGGTTTTATTCGTACATGTTACCGCTCACCTTTTGAACTGTTTGGATGACTGATGTTGGTAAGTGTAGTGTTATCGCTCTGCTGTGTGACCCTCAGATTATCCTTCTGGATATGTCCCTGTAGAGGACGAGGCGTCTAATGACCTCATAGGATCAGCCAAGGGTGAGTTTACCGACACCGTACAGCCAGCTAAATATCCTGTTTACACCAGTCACACAAATGTGGTATCAAACTGCACATCAATATTGAAAGAATGTGATGTGTCATACTTGAGTCGCTCTCCTTTGGCGAAGCCAATGTGGAGATGGATTCAGTGACTGGGATAAGTATTCACTAATGGGCTGTCCTGTTGTTCCAGATGTCATTCTGAACATGGTGAACAACATTAAAGTCAACGTGCTGGGAGGAGGACCAGGGGAAGGGAACTTCTCAGGCCAGGCAGTGAATATGACTGCCAGTGAATCTTCATCTGACCCCGACACCACCTCCGCCGTCAGCCCTGTGTAAGTACCAGCCAACCAATCACTTCTTCACCTAGTCTTTTACTGTATCTACACGTACAATTATCTCACACATCTTGTCATTAGAAAACCTTTATTTTTTATATTTTTTAAGCAATGACATTTACCAGGATAAATTAGAGGCAACTCTGTCATTAGTAAGACTCCTTCGAGTCTTGCATCTTTCTGCCTGTTATGTACTGTGCTTGGATGTGCATGATAATGTTGTTTTGCCGCTGTAGTAGCTTATGTCCCCGTCTCTCTGTTCCAGGCCTGACACTGTAGGTGTTGAACAGTCTGAGGAACCAGAACACCCTGTCACTACCACAGAGGATCACACACCAGAGCCCCCTACTCCAGAACCCCCTGTCACAAAGGAACCCAAACTAGAGAATCTAACTGGGGAGGAGCCGGTTGTGACTCCTATAGAGGAGGGGGAGGTCCAGTCCATAGTTACCATGCTGGAGAAGGAAGAGGAGGAGAAGGAAGAGGAAGGGAGGGACAGAGAGGTGCACCATTGCCCTGGCCTCCGACAGCAAGAAAGCCTTGACTACTGTGGCCCGTCTTCCTCCTATCCTTGCTCCTGCTCAGCCTCCTTCCAGGAGTACCTCCTCCACCAGTGTTCTGTTCAAAGGACCTGCACCAGCCAGGAGAGGGAGCCAGAGGCACCCCCAGTCCCAGGAACCAGCATCACCCCATCACAGCATCTCACCATCTCCCCCACAGCCACTCAGACCCCACAGCAGCCCCACACTCTGGGGGAACAGCCTCAGGAGAGAGAAGCCAGCTCTGCCCTCGGGGAGAGGGCAGCAAGTCCCACTCAAGCCCCACCACACCTTCCATGGGTTGAGACTGAGGTAGTGGGAGAGAGAGAGCCCAGCACTGAGCTGCCCCACCTGGAGCCCAGCCAGACCTCCATCCTGCCCAGGGCCAGCTCCACCGACATCGCCAGCTCTGCCACTAGGCCCACCCCTACCATGGAGCCTTCACATCAGGCCTCCGCAAAAGACCTGCCCGGGCAGAAGCAGCCCGCCACTGGGGCAGAGAAGAACCGGGAGGTGCAGCAGGAGGAGAACAGACGGCCTTTTCCCACTGTCACCACCACCACCTCCAGCCCCAGTGGCCCACTAGAGCAGAGTTGGAAAGCCCCTGTAGAGAGGCCCTGTCCGGACGTCCAGCCTGCCAAACAAGACATTCCGGTCATCCACACCCCACATGTGTCCGATCCCCTCCTCCATCCCCTCCCCACTGTCTCCACCCTCACAGAGCAGCAGCAGCAGCCTCCCGCCCCCACAGCTGAACCAGAGAGTGCTGCTGGCAGTGGCAACACTACTCCTGGGGAGTCCCGCTCTGTCCCCGTCGTGGTTATGACAGAACCCCCCTCGCGTGGCCAGGCTGTCGCAACGGAAACCAAGGGGGAAGCGGAGCTTGTGGAGGAAATCCTCTTCACCTCGTCGCCCAATGGCAACGGGCAGCAGCTGCTTCCCCCACCCTCCCCCTCAGACTTCTACGCAGAGCTCCACAAACCCACGGAACAGGCGAACGGGAACCCGATGCACGGCTCCACCAGCCAGAAGGAATCTGTGTTCATGAGGCTCAACAACCGCATCAAGGCCCTGGAGATGAACATGTCGCTGAGCGGACGCTACCTGGAGCAGCTCAGTCAGAGGTATGGGCCCTCTGAGGT
This sequence comes from Oncorhynchus mykiss, assembly GCF_013265735.2. Classification (NCBI taxonomy): domain Eukaryota; kingdom Metazoa; phylum Chordata; class Actinopteri; order Salmoniformes; family Salmonidae; genus Oncorhynchus; species Oncorhynchus mykiss. Next base: position 11,194,122 of record NC_048592.1, read on the forward strand.
TGATGGCTCGTACTAAGCATTTGAACACAGTCAGTCCGTTGAAGGTTTAGATGGTGATGTTTTGTCATTGTATTGAAGGTACCGAAGGCAGATGGAAGAGATGCAGAGGGCTTTCAACAAAACCATAATCAAACTGCAGAACACATCCAGGATAGCAGAGGAGCAGGTGGGGAGTGGAGGGCCACCTTCAATGTGTTTGTATAGAGTGTTACATACTACGCAGCCCATCTTAAGATGGAATCTCGCACCGTTTTGGCCTTTTGAATAATGTGAATGTCGCGTGAAAGGCTCTGGTTGGATGTTAATCAATCAAAAATCAAGCTGTGATTGGCAATGTATGCGAATGTGGCTTGTGAGAATGTTTGTGATTGGCCCAACTCATTAGTTTCCTGGATCCCTATAGGACCAGAGACAGACGGAGTCCATCCAGTCGTTGCAGGGCCAGCTGGAAGACATCACACAGCTGGTTCTCAACCTGTCTGTCGGAGTCAGTCAGCTGCAGAGCCAGGTAGATACTGCATACCTAACCTAGCCTATTGAATACAGCAGGGTTGGGGCCAATTTCAAGTCAGTCAATTTGGTAAGTAAACAAGTCCTATTCTTCATTGCTTTTGAACAAGGAAGTTTGGCCTCCTGAATTGACATGGAATGGATCCCAAACCTGGAACGCAGCAGTATTCAAATGAATTCTATATTTCTTTAAAGTCTTTACCAACCCACACCACATGGCTGCACTGTGTTTAGTTTTGCTCTGCCTATGTTGTAGGTGTCTGAAAGGCAGAGTTACCTCCTGCTGTGTCTGGTGTTGTGTTTGTTCCTGGGGTTGCTGCTCTGTGTCCAGCACAGTCGCATGTCTGCCATTGATCCTCCCTCCACAGACCCAGCGCCTCCTATACCCAAGAGCTACAGCTACTGCTGCCCAGAGAGGTATCTACACTAAGGGGGGACGACACACACACACCATTGTTTGTGCTTATGTACTGCTTACGAAAGTGTTATGAAGTCCTAATAAAGGTACCCTTGAACTGGAGTTATCCCATCCAAGGGACACCACACATTCGCCCGCACATTGTGTCATCAGGATACTGTGTTTAAGTCTTGTCCTAATCGAACTAACACATCTGTTCCTCTCAGGCGTTACTGGGAATATGAAGACATGAGCTTGAAGAGAGGAATGTCATATCCTCTCCTGCACTCGGGCTCCTTCCAGTTACCCACCACTGAAGGCAAGTTTACCTATGACTATGTTGTGTGTAGTGTTCTGCCTTGTGATTTCTTTGTTGCTGGTGAATATAAATATAGCTTGACTTTGTCATTTTATATTTATGATAGTTTTTGTTTTGCTGATTGATTAATATTGTTTCAACAGTAAAAAAAAAAAGTTATTTACTTGGTTTCCTCCTTGTGCTCGCAGGCCCAGAGTCACCGTACACTGTTGAACCATTGAGTTTTCTACCAGCTAATAAAAAGGTATGGATGGAATAGTGTCCCTATCTCAAGGAACGTCTCTCTCTCATATACTCTGAGAGTATAACTGTCTTATGAACATGATGTCTCATCGCCAACCTCGACAAGTCAAATCTCCCGCTCCTCAACCTTTCCACCCTCTGTCCCCAACCCTTCTCCCTCTGCAGAAGAAACGGAGTAAGTTGAAGACCGTGGAAACCTTGAAATGCACTGCACTCTGCGCTCCTCTGCTTTCTCACGGAGCACCCGTATGTAACGGTGGCACCACAGACCCTACACCCCGCATGGGGCGTCTCAGCCACCACGCCTTCATGGACCCCCCTTCCGGGGGCAGTTCAGAGAGCTCCTCCCAGTCGGACGAGCCCTCCTTATGCGGCCTTGCCGCCACCTCCTGCACTCGCCTCTGTGACGGCCTGCCCCCGCCCAGGAGCAGGGCAGAGAGGCGGGCGTTCAAGCGGCAGCGCTCCAAGCCTGGGTGCGTGGTGGTGGAGGATCTCCTGCAGGCCCCGCCGAGAGATGCAACACCCATAACCCCAACCCTGCAGGACCTCATGGGGGGAGGGAAGGAGCTGTCTGCAGGGATGTTGGGAGTGACTGCGCTCTGAGGTCCTGTCGGACCTAGACTAAACTCTCCTCGTGTCTGCTCCTCCTGAAAACAGACTCTGGAACAGTCACCCCCTGAAAGGAGGGACGTTGTCATCCTTTTATACACAGGAAGCTTTAGGTCAGGAATAAGACAATCCCTATTCGTCTACCTCCCAACCAGTATGTTAAGTTCTGTCCATGTTCTCTGTTGAACCTTTGTCAGGCTCTGATGTTTCTTTCTTGCTTTGACCAATGGAAAAAAATATATATTTTCCATCTGTCCTTCAAAATATTGTTATTTGTTGTTGTAAATACTGTCAACCCTACAGCTGCGCTATGTAACAATCAAACCTGCAAATAATAGCCAATGTCAATGATTGGCTAAAGGAATATTTAAAAAAAATAGTTTTGAAGATGCTTTAACTGGGGAGTGGCAGGTCTAGACACATCGTTCATAGAAACAGTTAGTGTCTTCCTGTACTGTATCCAGATCGATTCTCATTCTCTGAAGTTGAAACCTTTTACACCTGTTATGCTTTTACCAGGCCAGCTACCGCTTTTACAGTACACAGGGATGCAAGACCGCCTACACTGAACAAAAATGTCAACGCAGCATGCCACAAAGATCTCTTGAGTTACAGTTCATATGAGTAAATCGGTCAATTTAAATCAATTCATTAGGCTCTAATGGATTTTCCATGACTGGGTATACAGATATGCATCTATTGGTCACAGATGCAGTACCAGTCAAACGTTTGGACACCTACCTTTTTCAAGGGTTTTTCTATATTTCTACTGTTTTCTACATTGTAGAGTAATAGTGAAGACATCAAAACTATGGAATAACACTTATGGAATCATGTAGTAATCAAAATATATTTTCTTTATTTGAGATTCTTCAAAGTAGCCATCCTTTGCCTTGATGACAGCTTTGCACACTCTTGGCATTTTCTCAACCAGCTTCATGAGGTAGTCACCTGGAATGCATTTCAATTAACAGGTGTGCTGTTAATTTGTGGAATTTCTTTCCTTAATGCGTTTGAGCCTATCAGTTGTGTTGTGACAAGGTAGGGGTGGTATACAGAAGATAGCCCTATTTGGTAAAAGACCAAGTCCATATTACAGCAGGAACAGCTCAAATAAGCAGAGAGACACGACAGTCCATTACTTTAAGACATGAAGGTCAGTCAATACGGAAAATGTCAAATGTGATTTATTTAGAATTCAAGGCACACTTAACCAGCATGGCTACCACAGCATTCTGCAGTAATACGCCATCCTATCTGGCTTGCGCTTAGTGGGACTATCATATGTTTTTCAACAGGACAATGACCCAAAACACACCTCCAGGCTGTGAAGGGCTATTTGATCAAGAAGAAGAGTGATGGCGCGCTGCATCAGATGACCTGGTCTCCACAATCACCCAGTTGAGATGGTTTGGGATGAGTTGAACCGCAGAATGAAGGAAAAGCAGCCAACGAGTGCTCAACATATGTGGGAACTTCTTCAAGACTGTTGGAAAAGCATTCCAGGTGACTACCTCATGAAGCTGGCTGAGAGAATGCCAAGACTGTGCAACGCTGTCATCAAGGCAAAGCGTGGCTACTTTGAAGAATCTGAAATGTAAGATATTTTGATTTGTTTAACACTTTCTTTGTTACTACATGATTCCATATGTGTTATTGCATAGTTTTGATGTCTTTACTATTATTCTACAATGTAGAAAACGGTAACATTATGAAAAACCCTTGAATGAGTTGGTGTGTCCAAACTTTTGACTGGTACTGTATATACAGTGCATTCTGAAAGTATTCAGACCCCTTGACTTTTTCAACATTTGTTTAGTTACAGCCTTATTCTAAAATGGATTCAATTAATTAGTTCCTCATCAATATACGCACTAATACCCCATAATGACAAAGCGAAAACAGGTTTTCAGAAAATAGAAATACCTTAATTACATAAGTGTTCAGCCCCTTTGCTATGAGACTTGAAATTGAGCTCAGCTGCATCCTGTTTCCATTGATCATCCTTGAGATGTTTCAACAACTTGATTGGAGTCCACCTGTGGTATATTCAATTGTTTGAAAAGCCACACACCTGTCTATATAAGGTCCCACAGTTGACTGCATGTCAGAGCAAAAACCAAGCCATGAGGTCGATGGAATTGTCCGTAGAGCTCCGAGACAGGATTGTGTCGAGGCACAGATCTGGGGAAGGGTACCAAAAACTGTCTGCCGCATTGAAGGTCCCCAAAAACACAGTGGCCGCCATCATTCTTAAATTAAGTTTGGAACCACCAAGACTCGAGAGCTGGCTGCCCTGCCAAGCTGAGCAATCGGGGGGAGAATGGCCTTGGTCAGGGAGCTAACCAAGAACCCAATGGTCACTCTGAAAGAGTTCCATAGTTCCTCTGTGGGGATGGGAGAACCTTCCAGAAGGACAATCATCTCTGCAGCACGGAGTGCTGTAAAAGGCACATGACAGCCCGCTTGGAGTTTGCCAAAAGCCACCTAAAAGACTCTGACCATGAGAAACAAGATTCTCTGGTCTGATGAAACCAATATTGAACTCTTTGATCTGAATGCCAAGCGTCATGTCTGGAGGAAACCTGGCTCCATCCCTACGGTGAAGCATGGTGGTAGCAGCATCGTGCTGTGGGGATGTTATTCAGCGGCAGGGACTGGGAGACTTGTCAGAATAGAGGGAATGATGAAGGGAGCAAGGTACAGAGAGATCCTTGATGGAAACCTGCTCCAGAGCGCTCAGGACCTCAGACGGGGGTGAAGGTTCACCTTCCAACAGGACAATGACCCTAAGCACACAGCCAAGACAATGCAGGAGTCTCTGAATGTCCTTGAGCCCGGACCATGAACCCCACCGAAACCTGAAAATAGCTTTGCAGCGACGCTCCCCATCCAACCTGATAGAGCTTGCGAGGATCTGCAGAGAAGAATGGGAGAAACTCCCCCAATACAGGTGTGCCAAGCGTCATACCCAAGAAGACTGAAGGCTGTAATCGCTGCCAAAGGTGCTTCAACAAAGTGTAAACTGTCTGAATACTTATGTAAATGTAATATTTCAGTTTTTTTAATGTGCACACAAAATACAACCTTTTTTTGCTTTGTCTTTATGGGGTATTGTGTATAGATTGAGGGATTTAAAAAAAATAATAATAACAAAATGGGGGGTCTGAATCTGTTTGTTGAGAACGCTCTAATGCAGTTAACATTTTACATTCTGATTCCTTCTTTTAATTGGGATTTATTCAACCCGTATGCAAATGCAGTTGCATTATTTTTACGCCATTCCACAGAATCCTGGGGTCATCGACTACACTTCTATTGATCATCATTAATTAATTTAGTTTAATTTCAAATTAATCCCAGAATGTAGGATTTTTTTTCGAGGCTCTTTTTAGGGGAATCTGAAAGATGCAGTTGGCAGTAGTAAGCGTGGTGATCAGATGAGCTCATGTGTTTCTATTTTCTTAATTGTAGAAGATACAGGTGTAGATAGGCATAAAACATTATTTTGAGAATGTAATTTATATTATTTGAGTAGAAAGTGTATTCTCTTGCTTTTGAAGTATGTCTTCACCAGGCATCAATGAGGTTGTAATCAGACATATGTTGGAGAGCCTTTGGTTGCGTGTGGATTGTAGGTTGTCTTATTAGATGTGTCCTGCATGTCCGAAATGGTTTTCATGTCCGTCCCAACAACCAGTTAGAATCCAGTTAATTCTAACAATATGCTGTTCAGTGAATCAAAAAAAAACAACATAGGATCATATGTATTTGGATCATACATATGAATAAAGGCAATTTTATTTCCATTATGGCTACAGTTAAGGAAAGTGATTCTGCCTTTTTATTATTCGCTTTTACCCAAGATGGTGATTTTGAGTTTCTTATGTGTCATCATGATTACACCTTTTAGTTTTGTTTGGGGCTGATGGAAAAAAAACAGCCAGTTTGTACAAAAGGTTCTCTATTCTATGTGCGTCTTTTTGTAGCGGGTGTGTTTCTTGGAGCATTGCTGTGTCAATATGGTTTCATGCTAGGTTATCAAGACAGCTGGAATGTTTGATAGGACAATTTAGTCCTTTCAAATTCCAAGAGAGAATAGCTAGCGTGGCTGTTGTTTTTCAAAAAGGAATGTTACGTTATATAATTGTTTTCTTTAGTGTTGATAAGCCCATGGATTTGTAACAAAAAGCAAGGACGCACGCGGAATCTCATCCATGGGTTGTTTCCCACCCAGAAAGCCTTGCCTTTTATTTATTTAATCATTTTTAGAAAATGGCTGTAACATAACATTTGGAAAAAGTCAAGACTTTAGGTCTTAAGTTATTAACTATCGTATAATAAAATAGTTTTCTTATTTTAATACAGAATTGCTCTGTTTGCTGTCATGATAATGACAAAATAATAAAGTTCTATTTCGAAAAAATGTATTTATTTCCTTGAATATTCATAAAAAGTCTATCTTCAAGCTCTGCTGATATAGTCCCCAATCAGTATTAGGAATAGGAAAACAACTTGTGGTTACCCAGGTTACCCCATTGAAAAAGTTTTTGCTGTGACACAAACACAATTTTCCTGTTGTCTCCTCGTTTTAGTCAATTACAAAACTACATTTAATTAAGAAAAGTACAACTTGTGTAAAGATTACTTTTCAACATTGCCTGCGCCAGAGCGTTCTCACTACTTTAAAAAACGTAATATTGTAAGGCTTCCCTTATGCCCCTTTTCATGACGGTGCTAGCAGCCAGGTGAGTGGGTGCTAACTAGCTACCGACCAGAACATTACGCTAGGCAAGACCAATAACACAAACAAATTGACTATACTAAACAAGTTAAATGTCTTACCAGTGATCATGTTTTCCACTCACACAGCTACGTGTAGCCTACTTGGACACCGGGTCCCCACATTTCCACGCCAAATAGCCTGAAGCCACAGGGCTCTTCAGAAGGCTCTATTTCCCTACGTGGGAGCATTGGGATCCATAGGTCTGTATTTACATGTACATTGAACAACAAAGCAGCTATACGGTGTGTTTTGTTGTATCTGTATAACAGAAAAAATCAACAATGGGGGTGACTGGGAAAGAATATTTGTTTTCCCCAATTTGTGGTCGAGGGAAATTCCTTATCGCCTTGGACTATGGGAATTCCAATACTAGAATGGACATTAACCTTCTTATGATGGGATAAAAGGTCAGTCATTTTGGTCAGGGAGTTGTCAACAATGGTTTGCCACTTCTGTGATCAAATATTGTGTAAAACAATGAATTTGAATAATTTATCTGCACCTGTATGTTTGTTAGCTAGCTTGCCAGCCAGTTTTAGAGGAATAATTCCATACATTTTTCTAATTAACTGCCAATATGCCAACATTCCATTCAAGCAATGCAGTCAACCCACTGGCTGAAATCAGTTGGTGATAGGACCGAGACAAGTTGTAAAAGAAACAAGAACTGATATTGTATCATACAATAGCACTCACAGCTTACCAAGAAAACACATATTTATGGTCATTTATGGTCTGTTTACATATATAAAGGCTATTTTAGCATCCAAACCTCAAGATGTCTATTACAAGATCACCTTCACTAGTTCTTAACATAGCTTCTAATAAGAATGTGTTTAACAGACATGCTTCTCTGTCATATAGAGAGAAGTCTGTACATCTGCCACAGTCAGAATGTTGCTCCCTCCTAAACATATCCCAGTATTAATCAATCAAATATATTTGGAAAGCCCTTTTTTACATCATCCAAGCCAAGGCTACTTACTTGACTTTTTTACATCAGCAGTTATCAAAGACCCAGATACAGGCAGGTGCCATCCAACACAAACCTGCAAACCATCATCATCATCATTCAGTGCTGGATAGTGGAGATGGCATTTGGGCCCAGCAGAGGGCACTGTAGCCTTGGATTCAATTTGAGGTGACTGGCTGTAGTATACAGATCTAGGATCTTAATTTGAGACAGTTTGCTACTGCATGAAAATAATCCTGCAGGAACAGGAAATGTGAATTATTACGTGGATTATGATTCATTTCAATTTTTGTAGGGGTTGAAACATTTTCCGGAAGGGAGTATCGAGTCTGAAATGTTTTGCATTGCAGGAAAGTTATCCTGCAACAGGGTGATCAAATTATGATCCTACATCTGTGCCTCCATTTCTGTGGGAATTGAACCCCAGTAATCTAGTTGTGTGACATCTACCTTCTTACAAATCACTTGTTGGGGCTGCCATTCAATGATTGTCAGTTCCCTTATCATGTATGTATGATCACAATGCATCTGAAATACGTTTCCATGATGCTCAAAGGGCTCACCAGACCCATTTTGTGTATAGCCTACTGTACCTGTAGTGAAAAATAATGGGGGGAGAAACCCTGCTCTATTGTCATTGTAGGCTATAGCTTTTGATGTGCAGCCTTGACCAACATGGATTTATTACATACAGCTGCTGCTGCTGTTTTTATGTGAAAAACTGGATTAATCCCCCCCCCCCCCCCCCCCCCCCCCCCACCGTTCTCTTTCTCTCTGTGGACAGGCCCAGCGAGAGTTGTGGTTGATGTCAGAAATTCAGAAATTAGGTTAAAACCTCTTTATTCCTCTGACCCTTTCACAGATAAGCGTCTCTGATGGTCTTTTTTTCCCTTCACTCTGTTCTGTGGTGCACAGAATTCCGAGGTTTCTCTCTCCCTCTCTCTCTCATCCCGAGGATTATCTGTAAAATGCACAGCCGTAAGGCTACAATCCTCTTTACTTTGGGGCTCTGTTTTCATCTGAGGTCCTCCACTGGCTACTCTCCAGTATTTGATAACATTTTTCTTGAATAACTTCCCCTTAAGAAAACCTTACTGTGGCTAGTTGTCTGTTATGACTGAGAGTGTTTTCTAGTATTGACAGCAGGGGAGGGCTGCCTTCAACATCATTCTCCCAACACTTGTAATCATTCTCGTCTTGACAGCGTTCTTCGTTTTTTTTTGTGTCAGTGTGGGAGGATGAGGATGTGAGTGTGTGTTGGCTGCTGTTGGGGTTTTCAAATACCAATGTCAGGTCTCATTAGTTGAGAATGCTGATCCATCCTTTAAAGGAGGTTAATTGCTCATCTCAAGCCTAGAGGTGCTAACCCTCTCTCCATTTCTGTCTCTCTCCTCCTCCCTATTTGTCCCATCCCACTCTCCATTTCTTTTCCTATCACTCTCTCTTTCCCTCCCTTTCTCCATCTCTCTCCGCCCCTCTCTCTTCCTTTCTCCTTATCTTTCCGTCTGTCTCGCTTTCCATCTCTTGCTCTCCATTTCTCCATCGCTCCCCCTCCTCTTACTACCTCTCTCCTACCTCCTTCCTCTCCCACCCTCTCCATCTCTCTACCCCACCTCTCTCTCTTCCTCCCTTTCTCCCCCTCTCCATCATTCTCCCATCCCCCCTCGCACTCCCTGCCCCCCCTTCCCCCCTCCTTCTCTCTGGGTCCGGGAGTATATGAGCTCATCTGTGAGTGCAGAAAATAGAGAAGAGAATCCCCCTCAGTGAGGCCTCCTGTGATTGGAGGAGGAGAATCCTCTGAGTGTTGGGCTTTCTTTGATTTGTGAGGGATATTCTTTGATGTTACGCGGATACCCTTTGAGACCACCGAATAAAATGAGGATTTGCAATTTATGTTCCAGATGCCCCCCCCCCCCCCCCCCCCCCAACAGTATTTTCGTTATTAATACGCTTATTTTTTTGCCCCCTCCAATTTTAGAATTCACTGCACATTTGATGTGGTTCTGCAGTAAGAAAACGCATCACAATAAACTGTCGTAGTGCGATTTATACCTCCGTTATATCTTCCTCATGCCTCAGCAGCAATAGCCTTCCGGTGGAGGCTGTTTAGTGGCCCGCTTAGCCACAGACTGATAAGACGTTGGCAGCCACTTGAAATCAATTGAGCCATGCCTTTACCCCTCCTTATAAGTCCCCAGTGATGCATCCCCAGCCACAGCCCAGCCCCGTTCCAGCCCCATTAATGTATGATTAGGCCAGGCGCGTAGAATGGACCAGCCATTGAAATAGCAGAGGCTGACATGTCACATTTGATAAGACCTGGAGATCTGGTATATATTTGAACAACTGCCTTCTCTTCTCCAGGGAGCCTCTCTGCTCAATGTTTCATGGGTTTATTTTCATTCCGTGGCCCTTCTGTCGCCTGAGATTTGCTGCTCTCTCTGACAGAGCAGGCAGGAAGTGTGTGTTTGTGTGATCGTGGCTCGTTGAGGTGTGATGGTGTACACTCACACACATGTACACACACATACTGTATGCACACACACTCACATCATTTCAACATACAATATTGACGTAGACAATATGGACTCCCACTACATACACACACCCAATGCAAGGTGGAATTGTTGCCCACGTGCACTGGGCACACATGGTTGAGACATGTTGACGAATCCCAGCACACACACTCCAGCCTGCGGCATGGAGTCATCCTAAGCACACATGGACACGCACTTCCTTAGAGGCGTTTCACATTTAGCCGGCTGATAGCTGAGTCATATCCGTGTTTCTAGATGACATTGTGACTGATGACCAGTGATAACCGATGATCAACGAGCCCTCCGACAAAAACCAGGTTACTACCTGAGCTGGCCAATAAGAACTCGTCTTTTCGCATTTCGTATACAAGACGTTAGGCTACGATGTGCCCTACTGAACGCAATCCTGATGTTTATCCACAATGAATTGAGACTGTAAAGAAGTCAGTTATTTTACAGTGCCTTAACAAATGTGTTGCTACAGAGACCTGTACAAGGCGTAGTGTAAGAGTGACACTGTCTGCACCGCACTCTATCTAGTGAGAAAGTTGCCCCCTTATTCTGTTTGTCACTATGGTTACCACCCCTGGGTACCTTCAGAAGAAGATGTGATGATGATGGTGGGGTGGTTTGCCCTCGGGCCCCTCTCCTCTGTGTGTGTGCGTATGTCAGCCCCAGAACCCTCATCACGCTTCCCCTGACCTCTGTCACCTACCCCGGAGACTCGCCAGCCAGCCAGGTGAGAAAAGCACGCAACTGGAATAAAAAGGACTATGGTCTATTTGTGTCCGTGTGTACAGTCCCTGGAGCAAGGTTGTGTGGTTATAATGAATTCTCAACAAAGACCCTTCACACCGATGAGCAGATCTGTCTGTAGAGTTTAGAAGCAGCACTGCAGCAGTGTCCTGTTGGGTTGTTGATCAATGCCCTGACAGGACAGAGAATTCAGGGGAGACATCAGGTGTGCACTTGAGCTTGTCATGCTTTCTGAGACTGGACTGTGTCTATGGACTCCTATGGGGACACCTGGATGCTATATGACAAGGTTATTAATGACACACCAAATTGAAGGACACATTACTAGGTTGTCTTCATCGCTGGTCGTGGCGCCCAATATGTCAGATCTCACAGCGCCCAGAGACGTGTTCAATAGCTCGGCAGCCGCGTGAATATGATACGGAAGATGGTATCTGCTTCTGTGACTGCAATAAAGACAACCGGGAACACGACGAAAGACTTCAAAGAGCGCAGCTTTTCCCTGTAGCTCTTCAATATCTCTGCCATTGACCTCCTGCTGCTCTTTATATTCTCCTCTCAACCGTGAAACACAACAACAATTTATTTACGGGAATGAATCGGCACACGGTCCATTAGCGAACTCTGACGGAGAGCGAGCGTCACGTTCAGGAGCGTGCAACTTGGGAGTCTAAAAATACCTTCATTGATATGTAACTGGAGTGAATCAAAGAGTACTCCATGCCCCAGCGAGCTTCTCATCCTTTTCTAATTAAGGTTTCCTCCTTTTTTTTGGTGCATGGAGGTTTTAAAGGGAGGTACTTTCTCCTCCTCCTCCTCATGTCTGAGACGGTTGTTGTCTCACTCAGGCCCTCTGCTCATGCATAGTGACAAGGAAGAAAAAAAAGACCCCCCCCCCCCTTGGGGCCTTCTGGATATTGTTTTTACTTTGCCCAGGGGCTGGGAGGGATCTGGAGGATGGGGCGTCCAGGGGCTGGGGGGATCTGGGGGATGGACAGTGATGGGGCGTCCAGGGGCTGGGGGGGATCTGGAGGATGGGGCGTCCAGGGGCTGGGAGGATCTGGAGGATGGGGCGTCCAGGGGCTGGGAGGGATCTGGAGGATGGGGCGTCCAGGGGCTGGGGGGATCTGGAGGATGGACAGTGATGGGGCGTCCAGGGGCTGGGGGGGATCTGGAGGATGGGGCGTCCAGGGGCTGGGAGGATCTGGAGGATGGGGCGTCCAGGGGCTGGGAGGGATCTGGAGGATGGGGCGTCCAGGGGCTGGGAGGATCTGGAGGATGGACAGTGATGGGGCGTCCAGGGGCTGGGAGGATCTGGAGGATGGACAGTGATGGGGCGTCCAGGGGCTGGGGGGGATCTGGAGGATGGGGCGTCCAGGGGCTGGGGGGATCTGGAGGGTGGACAGTGATGGGGCGTCCAGGGGCTGGGGGGATCTGGAGGATGGACAGTGATGGGGCGTCCAGGGGCTGGGGGGATCTGGAGGATGGACAGTGATGGGTCGTCCAGGGGCTGGGAGGATCTGGAGGATGGACAGTGATGGGGCGTCCAGGGGCTGGGAGGATCTGGAGGATGGACAGTGATGGGGCGTCCAGGGGCTGGGGGGATCTGGAGGATGGACAGTGATGGGGCGTCCAGGGGCTGGGAGGATCTGGAGGATGGACAGTGATGGGGCGTCCAGGGGCTGGGGGGATCTGGAGGATGGACAGTGATGGGGCGTCCAGGGGCTGGGGGGGATCTGGAGGATGGACAGTGATGGGGCGTCCAGGGGCTGGGAGGATCTGGAGGATGGACAGTGATGGGGCGTCTAGGGGCTGGGAGGATCTGGAGGATGGACAGTGATGGGGCGTCCAGGGGCTGGGGGGATCTGGAGGATGGACAGTGATGGGGCGTCCAGGGGCTGGGGGTTCTGGAGGATGGACAGTGATGGGGGTTCGTGTTTTTCATTTCACAGAGACCACCATAAGTGGTTTCAAACATGGTTTCTTACTATGGGAAATGTGGCGTTTGAACACCTGCAGAATAGTGTGTGGTTCTCTACAGATATGTGTATTTCTTTTGCAAGCTATGTATATCCTTACATCTTTTTCCCCTTGTATTGATTTAACCTTTATTTATTCAGGTTGGTCAATTAAGAACATACAGTATTCTCAATTTGCTACCTTTAGAACCTCGTAAGACCAAGATGGCCAAAATAGCCAGAACATAGCACTAACCTTTATACCCGTTCACAGCATTCTGCCACACATCGGGTAATAAAAAGAGACATCTGTTCGACGCTCTCTAGGTGTGTTAACGTGACGGTTCACTCGAATGGGCTTTTGAGAAGTTTCTAGGACTAGACAATCTGGTACAAGCAGACACTCTTGTTTCACCCTCGACCCTGCCCCCACTCAGAGCTTGTGCAGTAAAGCAAGCCAAATGAGGGACATGATACAAATGCTGACAATAACCTTCTTCTGCGTCAAGCTCTGTAATATATTATGAATGGTTGCCAATGTAAGCTCAGACAGACAGACAGCCCAGAGAGCGCCGTCGGCAAATCACATCAAAGTTACTCTATTCTACACATAGCCACACCTGGTTTCAAATACTATTCAAAATCATTTATCTGTGGTTGACTGCGCTTGCCTGGCTTAATGTACCAATAGAGCAGTCCCAAAACAGCTAGCTCCACCCATATGGCACGCCAGGCAGGCTAGAGAAACGCTCAAAGTATATTAGAACCAGGGACGGACTTAGTTATTTGGAGGCCCCTGTCTGAGGCCTGTCTGTGGGTTTTATAGTAAAAATGCAAAAATGTATTACATTTTAATGTGCCACGAATACAACCAATCATGACGTTTTCATCAGATTGTCAAACAAATCACTTCAAAAAGTAGGCTACTTCTCTGCCATGTTCATCCAAAATGATTCCAGCAAGCATCCAAGTGTAATGTGCACCCGCCAACTTTCCTTCAATTCACAAGTGGCTGAAACGATCTCACCGGAGAAAGCATCAGAGCGAGCGAAACAGCAACCCTCTGTCTTACTATATGTAGCCCATGTGTCTGATGCTGTCTGGCCCAAAACTTGTACGACATGCCATTCTCTTTTCTCAGACAAATCAAAAAATGTAATCCAATTTTATTTGTCACATACACATGGTTAGCAGATGTTAATGCGAGTGTAGCGAAATGCTTGTGCTTCTAGTTCCGACAATGCAGTAATAACCAACGAGTAATCTAACCTAACAAATTCACAACAGCTACCTTATACACACAAGTGTAAAGGGATGAAGAATATGTACATAAAGATATATGAATGAGTGATGGTACAGAACGGCATAGACAAGATGCAGTAGATGGTATTGAGTACAGTATATACATATGATATGAGTAATGTAGGGTATGTAAACATTATATTAAGTGGCATTGTTTAAAGTGGCTAGTGATACATTTTTTACATGTATGGCAGCAGCCACTCAATGTTAGTGGTGGCTGTTTAACAGTCTGATGGCCTTTAGATAGAAGCTGTTTTTCAGTCTCTCAGTCCCTGCGTTGTTGCACCTAACTGACCTCGCCTTCTGGATGATAGCAGGGTGAACAGGCAGTGGCTCGGGTGATCTATATGGCCTTCCTGTGACATCGGGTGGTGTAGGTTTCCTGGAGGGCAGGTAGTTTGCTCTGGAGAGCCTTACAGTTGTGGGCGGAGCAGTTGCCGTACCAGGCGGTGATACAGCCCAATAGGATGCTCTCGATTGTGCATCTGTATAAGTTTGTTAGTGCTTTTGGTAATGAGACTAATTTCTTCAGCCTCCTGAGGTTGAAGAGGCGCTGCTGCGCCTTCTTCACCACGCTGTCTGTGTGGGTGGACCAATTCAGTTTGTCCGTGATGTGTACGCCAAGGAACTTAAAACTTTCTACCCTCTCCACTACTGTCCCGTCGATGTGGATAGGGGGGGTGCTCCCTCTGCTGTTTCCTGAATCCACGATCATCTCCTTTGTTTTGTTGAGTGTGAGGTTATTTTCCTGACACCACACTCCGAGGGCCCTCACCTCCTCCCTGTCGGCCGTCTCGTCGTTGTTGGTAATCAAGCCTACCACTGTAGTGCCGTCTGCGAACTTGATGACAGCATCAGAGACACGGGCTACGCGTACATCGCTTCTGCCTCAACGGCGATGGCAGTATTGTCAGCAGCACCTGTCTTTTTACTAAAGAAATGTGTAATGTGTCCGCCTAGAGTCTAAAGGCTACTAAGCTAGTCTCGTCAAGAACCAGGCTTCTCTGATACGGGTAAGCCTGTGGAAGTGGAGACCCGGTGTAAATCAGACGCCTCACTACATGTCAAACCAATCAAATGCCTTGCTTGGGCAGAGCTCCAATAGTGGTCACTAGATTAGTGTCATAGGTGCAACAGTACATGATGATTGTTTTATACAGTCTATGGTGAGGATGGCTGGGAAATTAGCTGATTGATGTTGCAAAGTAGGATTCGGAACAACTCACAAAATGGGTCCTTCCCGGTCTGAAAACAGCGACGAACATAACACGTAGCACCAACGGGCATGTAGGGAGAGGGTTCTTGAAATGTAGCATCCCATCGAAATCTCAGCCGGACCACTCAAACGGTTTTGCAATACAGAATTCTCCAGACCTCCCAATGGAGGCGTGACAGCTACGTGATTTGGAGATATGACAACGAGAGACTACTACTAAGCTAACATTATGGAATTGTTTTAATATGGTCACACGAAGGATCATTTAGATATTTGATTTAGAATTTTAGGACCCCTGTAGAAAAAATATATATTTGATGAATTTGGCCTTACTGCTATTAGCCCAACGCGTTGAAGATTCATACAAGGAAAAACAAATAGTCAAAATATTAATAAATAAGAAGTATGTTTTGTAGTGTCTGTCCTATATCTGAGAAATATAAGAAAGCTCCAAATAAAAAAATCTAAATTATTACTTGGAATTACCAGTGTATCTTTAACATTGAAATGCCCTATTCACTTCTATTCATTTTTTTGGCCCGGTACTGGGTTACCTTCAGACGCGTCGCAAAAGGGATGCCACCATCGTGTTCTCGAGTCATCTTTCCATAGATGGGTCATATTCATTTGTAGGCCAAACCATTCGGACGCTACAGACTTTTGCAAGAGAAGACAGATTTTTGAGATGTCTCCTGGTCTGATGAACACCAAGGTAGCTCTGCCACCCTCCGCCACAGATGTGGAAAGCCTACATCGGAGGATGCGGACGATTGAGACACAGCCCATGCACAATAGAGATAACATATCGCTAGTGTAAGCAGACAGATATTGATGGAGATTTCTTTATTCATTTTTTTATGCCTCTAGCAAAGCATTGGGGGGGCGGGCTCAAGCGGGGAAATTATTGAAAGATTTTTTAAAATATATGTTTCAATATATATTTTTATGCCCAGCTCATGTGGCCCCTTGATGAGGTGAGGCCTGAGGCCATTGCCTCTTCTGCCTAATGATAAGCCTGCCAGTGATTAGAACCCAGGTCTGCATGAATCCACCACACGCTACGAGGCACGAGGCAATCTTTAGGTTTGCTTTTCTGACTGACATCCTCCACATGAGCAGTAATTCGTCCAGAGCTGCGCTTCCTCGTTCGTGTACACTTGAGAGCCCTGACATCAATTAAGCCGCTCAACTTTCCATTCCAGGGGTATTTTACCCATTCTGCTCCCAGATTAGTAGTTCAGTGTTTTTTTTGTGTTAGTTCACTGGGTTGAAATACATTTCTCCACTAATTTAGTAATTGCTTGTGAAAGCGCTTTTTATCTGTGTGTTGGATAAGCCTGCGTAGCAGCATCAGACAGTCACTACTATATACTCCAGGCACGATAGACTTCTAGGTGTTTTATCATTTTTTTACTCTGCTGCAGCACACGGCTTTTGACATTTCTGGCACCGACAGTTGTCCTCACATGCAGGCTGCTCCACACATGGCCAAACAAAATATACTGAACAAAAGGCTTTCACTTTGTTTTCATTTGTTTTGTTATTGCTGAGCCATTAGTGCTTTTTGAGGTTGGTTCGGTTTCGGTTGGACTATTAAAAGATGATCACGGTTTGAAACGTTAAATGCATTATGTGGGTTGAATGCTGTAACAACACTTTTAAATATAAAATTCCCATGATGGTAGTGACTGCCCAGTACTGCTTATCAGTTATTAACCATAATGTGTTCACTTTACTTTACTTGAATAAAATATTACAGTTGTTGTGTATGTTACATTTGTTCTATTTGATGACTTTATTATTTCATTCCAAGTCATCATCTCATCTCCATAGAGGTGCTGCCTATGCTGTCTGACAAAATCACTTTTAGTAGTTCTTCAAAGTAAATAAGGCATACTTTTATGACTGCTGAATACCAACTATCAATCACTTAGATCATGACATACCTCACGAAGCAACTGTTCTGCTCTCTATACCTCTCGATCAAGCATTCTATCTTTCTCACTCACTCACTCTGTGTCTTCCCCACACTAAACTAACGTAGCAGGCATAAAAGAAACACAGACAGACAAGTAGGCGCACAATAGATTATGGTCATTGTAGTTAATTACCACGTTTTCTACACTAAACTAGGTAGAATATTGGCCTGTTGGAAACTACAACTGCCTACTACATCACACAGTTCGGGCTTAATCGGGTTTATTGCTAGAGAACTATGCAATATGCAGTATTGAGCTCACTGAAAAAAAAGTAGAACAACATAGAATTCAAATTGTTGAACTGACTTCTGTCAATGAATAGATTTTTTTTTTTTTAACAGAAGAAAAACATACATTTCGGTTAATCGCTCATCATTTTTTTAAATACTAAATCAAGACCCTGTAAAATATGTCCAACACCGAGGGTGTCTACAACCTGTAAAACTGTGGCCTACGCCGAGGGTGTCTACAACCTGTAAAACTGTGGCCTACACCAGAGAGCATACGGTTCATGGTGTGACACACAATCTAAAATTAGTAGATTTGCAAATGATTTGAACCACATTTGAGATTTATTGAAAGACTGCTCTTCATCTGAGCAGCATTATATCCCATATCCTATACATATGTAGGATCTTAATTGATCACACGTTTTTTTTGTTAATGAGAATTTTCCTGCAGACCAGGAAATGCAAACAGGTAATGTATTCTAGGTTTTAAAAAGCTTCTAAAGTTTGTCATTTCCATTTTAAATGTCAGACGTGATTTATCAACCCCTACAAAAAATATCCATGAATCATAATCCATATAATAATTCCCGTTGCCGCAGGATTACTTTCGTGCTGTAGCAAACTGGCTCAAATTAAGATCCTACATCTGTAACTGTGGATGAGTGTTATGCTAAAGCTTCTGGCTGCTCTCTCCATTAGAGTTAAGCTGCTTCTACTAGTCTGATATGTAGGAGCTACTCCTCTCTACCAGCGCCATAAGTGTGCGTGCGCCTGTGTGCGCGTGTGCTTATTGCAGTGGGTGCCGTCTGCAGCGGAAGGGGAGGGGTGATGTTTACAGTACGGGCACTACAAGGAAGTGGGCATGATGTGATGGTATGAGGACGTAGCATGGTGATGAGTGACTCTCTGTCCCATAATCCCCACCCTTCTCTCACTCTCTCTGTGTCTGGAGGCTGGAGGAGAGTGACTCAGGGGAGGCCACAAGATAGAGACACACTATCTTCCACTCTCCCGTCCCTTGCTCAGACAGAGGCCCCTAAACCCCCTATGTGTATGGGTGTGACAGACTGCCTCGGAGATGCTGTCTGGCATGGGACTGGACGCCGTCCCCTGGATAGACGTGACCGCCGTAGCCTGGTTCACAGGGTCCTCTTCTCGCAGGCTCAGACCGTCAACATGGTGTTATGACAGTGTCACTGGCTGATGTTACACTCGTTTGTCAGTTGGTTGTAATGTGTCACATTTATTGTGCTGGCGTGGGACCGCTGGATGCGGTATCCTTGCCGTGCCCTTTTCTAACGCCCGCTGCCTCAGCGCGACAGGACAGCAGTCTACTGGCGGTTGGGCATCATTTGAACATGTTACAAACAACATCCTCTCACTCATCCGCTTGTTGTTCTACGGTAACATTTCTACTTCTCTTCCTCCGGCTGTCTGTCTCCGTTATCTCCAGAGGGTCTCTGTAATCGTCTGGAGTCCTGCGGTTGATTATCCTCCTCCTGCTGTGGTGTATCACTGCTCCTCGGTGGGCATCTTGCCAAGTCAAGGTGGCATTTCTGCAACATGACACCAGGTGTTGTTTCTGTTTATGCAGAGGAGTTGTGCTTCCTGCGCTGTTCCATCCCTAGACAGCAACACACACTAGTTAATCCCGTCGGGGTCTATTGTAGAGCTGGAATAAAGACACGCGTTTTGGAAGGGAGTTATTTCTCTAAGGGCAGGGCAGGCTGATGTGTTTATTGTGCGCTTACAAAGAAATGGAGCCCCGAGAGCTGGAGCACGTACATACAGACACACACATACATACACACACACTCACACAAAGCTAATGTAAGCTAATCACACCCTGCTATAAAGCAGTCCAAACAACATACACTACCAATTTACTTCCAAATGACTTCCTTTACCACTGACTCTCTTTCTTTGAAATGTTTTTATTGCAGATTATGTGGTCCTCTTTGGTCGTTTTAAGTTGTGGAAGCACTTTTTTACCGTATACAAGTGTTTTTCCCATTTAGCGTAAGAACATCATTGCTTGCGGTTAGTCAGCTACTTAGAGTTCATGCCAGGCTAAATGGGAGAACTCTCTCATCAGAAGAAAGAAGGATGTGAAGAATGCCTCCTAGATTTGCCGGTCTTTTCTCATAAGGGTCCGTGTGTTGGTTCAGAGGGAGTTGGCGCTACAGTTGCAGGCAGTTAATTAGCTGGGCTAGGGCTGGGTGGAAGTGGGTGGTTGGAGGGTTCATGTTCAGTGGTGGTTTACTGAGGCACCACCGACCGTTTGTGTGCATGCCTGGTCTGTCTGGCATCTTGTCTGTATCTCTAACCCTCCTTGACTGGACGTGGTGGAGGAGGCCACAACACTAGCTGATATAATGAATAGCCTTACCCAAGGGGGACAATTTGATGTGTCTGATCTGATGGGGGGTGGGGGCATTTTGCTCCGGCGAGAGACAGTTCTGCCATGCTTAACACACAGGCCTCGGAGTTAGGCAAGGCGCCCAGAGAGAGGTAGCTTCGTACACGAGCCCCAAAGTCTCTCGTAAGGCTTCTGTTCTATGTCAAATTCTCTTCTAGTTCTACGCTACGCCATTAAAGGGAGCGTGGACCTGGGGTTTTAGTGTTTGGGAATTGCTGTCTGAACCGCTTTTCTGTGAGAATCACCACGGTTGCTATACCCATTGCTCTTCACTACAACGAACTGGAAGATTGCCTCAAGGAGTTGGAGCGAATCAAATACCGTGCGGAGCAGTGGAGAGCCACAGTCTTTGTTCTGGGCAGGGAGACCCCAGACGTTTCCAATCAAAAGAGAATATTGAATATAAAGGATTGAAAAATGTGTCTCGTGTCTCTCCCTCAAGCAAAATGCTTGAAACGCTCTTTGATATGGAACACCAAATACAGGACTCTCTCCCCATGCCCTCCTTTTTTTATTATTAATATTTTTTTTTAATCTGGGTGACTTAGACTTTGCCCAGGGGCCTAGGGCCCTAATTACTGTACTCTACTTTAGACTCCACATGCAGTTCATGAGAAGCCCCTTTCTTTGTTCCTGTCATTTTCATAACGTACACTCCACTGTAACAAGAAAGGGTGCCACAGCAGCTATGTCGAACCGGAGAGGGTTCAAGGGCTCTCTTCATGTGCGGCGCTCAAAAAAGATTCTAGCTGTTCATGCTGTATGTCCTCCTATACAAAAGAGATGTGCAGCGCTGTGGCTCCTATTCTTCAGCCTACATTATTGTCCGTGGCGGTTGTTGTTATCATTGTTCATCGGGTAGTAATGATCGCAGCGGTAGTGGCGATTTTGATAATACACCTTCAGATAGACAATAGACCTTTTAGGGTTTCTAGGTTTCTGCAGGGCGAGGAGGACAACTGTGTTTTCTGTTATCACTAGTGGTAGTAGTGATAGTACTAATAATGCAGTATACGGTATGGTCCTTCATATACCACAAATCATAACTAGACTGTTGGTGTTAGAGCTCTCTGCAGGAGGCAGATGAGGTGAACAGTTTAACAGATACGAGTGTTAAAATGGGATGGGGGGAGGGAGAAGAATCTTAGTTTTGGCCCAGAAGCTAAATCTGACAGTTGACATTGTGACACCCAAGTTACTGTTGGGGGTAGAGAGCATATGGCAGGTTGGGAATATGGTATGCAAACTGAGTCTGTAATTAGTCCAATGGTCCAAATGAGGTTATTACAGTGAAGGGGGAAAAAAGAGGCGTGTGCGCGTCGATTAGAAGAAGTGGTGTGCGCTAAAAAAATTCTGCATTGCTTCATTATGTAAGCAAATCCATAGGCTGCAGCTAGTGTGACAAGCCCTACAGCTCCCTGCTCTCCTCTCCTCCAATCCTGTCTGCCTGTGTGCCCTAAACAGATGCTAATCAACGACTGTTCTCCTCTGAAGTTCCTCGGCTAATTGTTTCTCTGGAGGACCCGACCTTGCATCTTTTCTCTACTGTGGCAAATGGCCATAATAATGCACTAATGTGTTACTGTTGTGTTGGTGTGCTTTCAGTGACGCACCAAGAGAGAGGAGAATGCACTGGAGTACTAACACATTTTTGTTGTGGTTTCAGTTCGCCTGAGCCACTATGGATGTCAGAGCGGCTACATCATGCTCTCACAAACATGACATGACACCTATCAAGACTGCGAGATGACTTGGCAAATGTTCTCTGTTTCTCTCTCTCTTTCTGTTTCTCGCGGTACTCTCTGTTGCCCTGTGTTCCTTTCATGTCGACCATGTAATAATAAAGTCAGAGGGGGCAGGCCTGCTGTTTCCAGGAGGAGCTTGTCCGGGCGGAAACAGAGGAGGAGAGAGACAAAGAGGGGAAAAGAGGAGGAAAGAGACAAAGAGGAAGCAAGAGACATACGGAGGGGAAAAGAGGAGGGAAGAGACAGACGGAGGAGGGAAGAGAGACAGAGGGGGAAAGAGGAGGGAAGAGACAGACGGAGGAGGGAAGAGAGACAGAGGGGGAAAGAGGAGGGAAGAGACAGACGGAGGAGGGAAGAGAGACAGAGGGGGAAAGAGGAGGGAAGAGAGACAGAGGGGGAAAGAGACGGAGAGGGGAAAAGAGGAGGAGAATAGACAGGGCGCAAAAGAGGAAAGAAATGACGAGTGAGAGAGGAAAAGTGATGTCACACACAGCCTAGCCAGCCCAGCGAGATTAATGTGGTTTGGCTAAATCTCCCCTTTAGCCACTTATTATTATTCACAAACTCTCAAATCCTCCTCCATCGCTGCATCCTCCAAACTGAACCCTGTGAATAAAGTATGTAGGTTTCAGGAAATAAGGCACTTTCAGTTGAAATTGAACAAGAAGCAAAAATCTAGAGGTACTGTTACATGCACGCTAAAACTTCTACTTCTCAGTTTGAATTAGAAGTAGCTTTTTTTTGGTGTGTTTTGGATATGTTTAGCCTGGAATCCAAAGGGAATAATATCCCTATTCACCTTGGATTCCAGGCTGTGATTTGAGGGCAAATCACTGAAAACCCGTTAACCGTTTGAGTGGCTAAGGACAGACCAACGCCCATCCAACCCAAGATCATCAACTGCTCTTGCTCCCCCACTTGTCTCTTATCTATCGTCTTAGTTCTCACTGCCCAACCCACCCGATTGGCTAGCTGCATACTGTATAGCACGTGTGCAATTAACGGTGACCAGATGGTCCAAGTTCACATTCAATCAATGGCTGTGATGAAGTGATGGGAAGGGAAGCCCAGTTCTCCCCCAGGAGTCTGACTACAGCATGGCATCAGCATGGCAGAGTGGTCACTGATCCGTGGCCACATCCAACATGTTTGATCAAGTGACTCTGTGGAGGAGGGAATGTATTCACTTTGAAATTGAAATGCATGTTGGAGAGTATAATTATCGTATAGTACCGACGATTTTTTTTGTGTAAGACAGGTGCCCACGTCATCAGGAAAGAAATCAATCTAATTCTCATACATCATTGATGACAATATGTGTCTGTTAATGTAGATGGTGAAGCAGTTTGTATATTTGTATTGGTGGTGGTGGTGGTGCATCGAGGCAAAACAAAATAATAGAGGTGCCTTCAGAAAGTATTCCCACCGCTCCCCTTGACTTTTATGTGTTACAACCTGAATTTAAAATTGATTCAATTATGATTTTCTTTTTGGTCATTTGCCTTCTCACAATACCCGATCATGTCAAAGTGGAGTTGTGTTTTTAGAGATTTTTTGCAAATTCATTAAAAATGAAAAGCTGATATGTTTTGAGTCAATAAGTATTCAACCCCTTTATGGTAAGCCTAAATAACTTCAGGAGATGTGCTTAACAAGTCACATACGTTGCATGGACTCACTCTGTGTGCAATAATAGTGTTTAACATGTTTTTTTGATTGCCTACCTCATCTCTGTTCCCCACACATACAATTATCTGTAAGTTCCCTCTGTCGAGCAGTGAATTTCAAACACCGATTTAACCACAAAGACCAGGGAGGTCCTCCAATGCTTCGCAAAGATGGGCAACTATCGGTAGATTTGTATTTTTTTTTAAGTAGACATTGAATATCCCTTTGAGCAAGTTATTAATTACACTTTGGATGGTGTATCAATACACTCAGTCACTACAAAGATACAGGCGTCCTTCCTAACTCAGTTGCCAGAGAGGAAGGAAACCGCTCAGGGGATTTCACCATGAGGCCAATGGTGACTTTAAAAAGGTTACAGAGTTGAATGGCTGTGTAGGGGAAAACTGAGGATGGATCAACAACATTGAAGTTACTCCACAATAGTAACCTAAATGACAGAGAGAAAAGAAGGAAGCCTGTACATAATACAAATATGACAAAACATGCATCCTGTTTCTAATAAGGCACTGAAGTAAAACTGCAAAATATGTGGCAAAGAAATTAACTTTATCTCCTGAATACAACAAGTTATGTTTGGGGCAAATCCAACACAGCACATCACTGAGTACCACTCTTCATATTTTCAAGCATGGTGGTGGCTGCATCATGTTATGGGTATGCTTGTCATCGGCAAGATTTGGGGAGGTTTGTTTTAGGACTAAAATAAACAGATTAGAGCTAAGCACAGGCAAAATCCTAAAGGAAAACCTGATTCAGTCTGCTTTCCACCAGACACTGGGAGACAAATTCAGCTTTCAGCAAGACAATAATCTAAACAACAATGCCAAATATACATTGGAGTTGCTTACCAAGATGATATTGAGTGTTCCTGAGTGGCCAAGTTACAGTTTTGATTTAAATTGGCAAGACTTGAAAATGGCTTTCTAGCAATGATCAACAACTTGATAGAGCTTGAAGAATTTTAAAAATAATAAT
This sequence comes from Oncorhynchus mykiss, assembly GCF_013265735.2. NCBI lineage: Eukaryota > Metazoa > Chordata > Actinopteri > Salmoniformes > Salmonidae > Oncorhynchus > Oncorhynchus mykiss. Next base: position 11,218,765 of record NC_048592.1, read on the forward strand.
GTGCAAATATTGTACAATCCAGGTGTGCAAAGCTCTTAGAGACTTACCCAGAACGACTCCCAGCTGTAATTGCTGCCAAAGGTGATTTGAACATGTATTGACTCAGGGGTGTGAATACTTATATTAAAAAAAACATTGCAACAACAACATTTACTTTGTCATTATGGGGTATTATGTGTAGATGTTGTAAAAAATAAGTAATATTTAAATCTATTTTAAATTCAGACTGTAACACAAGAAAATGTGGAATAGGTCAAGTGGTATGAATACTTTCTGAAGACACTGTGGGCTTATAGTTTATTCCTGGAGTAGCTAGCCGAGGATGACAATGTATGAAGGTGGTTAATCGTGTGATTTAAAAATAAAAAAAATCTTGCCCGAGACCCGAAAACCTACGCTTTAGCTCTTAGGTCTAACAGTCAGGAGATTTGTGTTCAAAGCGAGTAGGTCGTAGAAAACATGTGGCTTTCAACCTATACAAATGATTGCTAACCTCCTCCTCACACACGCTGCTTCAGCCCTCCTGCCATGATTTGAGTTGAAGGTTGTTAGGAAATGACTAAAGGAATGACCTTGCTCCGAGTGGAAAAGAGAAATCTAATTAGACATTTCCGAGCTTGAGTCAGACGCAACCAGTTACGTAACCCAGCAAAAAGCTTGCTGAATGTGAATCCAGGCTAGAAGAACTGTGGACGCTCTGGACGCTCTCTCCGTCTTGCTTTCTTGCTGTGACTCTTTCTCTCTCTCTTTCCCGGATTCGCTCTCTCTCTTAGTCCTGTTGTTTTCCCAGCACGCACACACACACACACACACACACACACACACACATACACGGTTCCATGGTTTCTTGAGACGTGTATAGGCCTGTGTGCGTGCGTGTTCAGAAATGTTTGTGACTAGGAAACGGTTCACACTTTAAGAAACCCTAATTTGTAAGTGAAAACTTTCTCAAACACTTGTAAGGGTTATTGATTATTAAAAGTGTCCTTTTGTGGACTATCGACTTCTAAGGACAACCTTCTAAGTGTAAATAAAGCCCTTGAATTGGAGAGAGAGCATGCAAATAAAGCCCTTAAATTGGAGAGAGAGCATGCAAATAAAGGCCTTAAATTGGAGAGAGAGCATGCAAATAAAGCCCTTAAATTAGAGAGAGAGAGAGGTTGTCCATACTGTTTTCACAGTTTTGCTTTCACCACCAGATGACAGAAAGAGAAAAAATGACTTATGAGCTCAACATAACTGCATCCCAGTGGAAGGGAGGACAGTAGCAGGTGACCCAACTCTGGTTTATGACTACTATGGTTTCTCATTGTAGCCAATTCAATCGATTTGGTAACAGAATTACACGTTTGAATCACTTAATAACTCATAAACAAACGTTATATTAGTTAAAACACGAAAAACGAATTGGTAGGTCTACCATTACTTGTTACTTCTGTGAACTTTCATTATCCTCCCTGATGAGGGTGAGAAATTAGAAAATATCGTAAAAATACACTACCGTTTAAAAGTTTGGGGTCACTTAGAAATGTCCTTGTTTTTGAAAGAAAAGCCAATGTTTTGTCCATTAAAATAACATCACATTGATCAGAAATACAGTGTAGACATTGTTAATGTTGTAAATTAATATTGCAGTTGGAAACGGATGTTTTTTTATGGAATATCTACATAGGAGTACAGAGGTCCATTATCAGCAACTATCACTCCTGTGTTCCAATGGCATGTTGTGTTAGCTAATCCAAGTTTATCATTTTAAAAGGCTAAATGATCATTAGAAAACACTTTTGCAATTGTGTTAGCACAGCTGAAAACGGTTGTGCTGTTTAAAGAAGCAATACAACTGGCCTTCTTTAGACTAGTTGAGTATCTGGAGCATCAGTATTTGTTGGTTCAATTACAGGCTCAAAATGGCCAGAAACAAAGAACTTTCTTCTGAAACTCGTCAGTCTATTCTTGTTCTGGGGAAATGAGGCAATTCCATGTGAGAAATTGCCAAAAAGCTGAAGATCTCATACAATGCTGTGTCCTACTCCCTCCACAGAACAGCGCAAACTGGCTCTAACCAGAATAGAAAAAGGAGTGGGAGGCTCCGGTGCACAACTGAAAAAGAGCACAAGTACATTAGTGTCTAGTTTGAGAAACAGACGCCTCACAAGTACTCACATGGCAGCGTCATTAAAAAGTACCTGCAAAACACCAGTCTCAACGTCAACAGTGAAGAGGCGACTCCGGGATGCTGGCCTTCTAGGTAGAGTTGCAAAGAAAAAGCCATATCTCAGACTGGCCAATAAAAATAAAAGATTAAGATGGGCGAAAGAACACAGACACTGGACAGAGGAACAATGCCTAGAAGGCCAGCATCCCGGAGTCGCCTCTTCACTGTTGACGTTGAGACTGGTGTTTTGCGGGTACTATTTAATTAAGCTTACTGTTGAGGACTTGTGAGGCGATGTTTCTCAAACTAGACACTCTAAAAATCTGCCGTTTCCAGCTACAATAGTCATTTACAACATTGACAATGTGTACACTGTATTTCTAATCAATTCTATGTTATTTTAAAGGACAAAAAAAAATGCTTTTCTTTCAAAAACAAGGACATTTCTAAGTGACCCAAAACTTGAACGGTGGTGTATGTGGGTTTTTGGTAAGAGCTTCATGATATACCACACCTGTCAGGTGGATGGATTATCTTGGCAAAGGAGAAATGCTCAATAACAGGGATATAAACAAATTTGTGCACACAATTTGAGAGAAATACACTGGGGTGTTTTATTTCAGCTCATAAAACATGGGACCAACACTTTAAATGTTACATGTAAAGTGTTGGTCCCATGTTTTATGTGTGGCATATCAATAAGCTGATTAAACAGCATGATCATTATGCAGGTGCACATTGTGCTGGGGACAATAAAAGGCCACTCTAAAATGTGTAGTTTTGTCACACAAAACAATGCTACAGATGTCTCAAGTTTTGAAGGAGCATGCAATTGGCATGCTGACTGCAGGAATGTCCACCAGAGAATGAAATGTTAATTTCTCTACCATAAGCCGCCTACAACGTCGTTTTAGAGAATTTGGCAGTACGTCCAACTTGCCTCACAACCGCAGTCCACTTGTGTGTGGGCGAGAGGTTTGCTGATGTCAACCTTGTGAAAGAGTGAACAATGGTGGTGGTGAGGTTATGGTGTGGGTAGGTATATAAGCTATGCACATCAAACACAATTGCATTTTATCGATGGCAATTTGAATGCACAGAAATACCTTGACGAGATCCTGAGGCCCTTTGTGAGACCCATTTTTTTTAAGGTATCTGTGACCAACAGATTCATATCTGTTTTCCCAGTCATGTGAAATCCATAGATTAGGGCTGAATTAATTTATTTCAATTGACTGATTTCCTCATATGAATTGTAACTCAGTAAAATCTTTGAGATGGTTGCATGTTGCGTTTATATTTTTGTTCAGTATAAGTGTTGATATTAGTTGGCTTTACTTCAACAATATTGTGTTTTGATGTATTTCTGACACCTTTTAAGACTTTTCTGGTAGATGTTGTCTAAGACCCCCTTTTCCATCTGTTTGACCAGAAATTAAAGTCTTAGCTTAATCCACATTTTTAGGACGAATAATGTTTGAAAAATGTAAATATGCCTTCGTTTATTACTTTTTCTAGACTCTTGACTTTCATTTGACACCCAATTTGATATGCTCCCATGAACTTCACCTGTTGGTGCTCATTGGTCCTTTTTACATGGATATGCCCCTGTGTGTGAGTTTACCTACAGTCACAGGGGAGGAGGCTGAGTGAGAGTAGCATTATGAGCCTAATCAGTATTCCAGTGGGCACCTCTCCACTCCCTGTGTGCATCTCTCTCTCTCTCTCTCTCTCTCTCTGCAGTCAGAGCAGCTGCCGATGGCGATGCGCAGATAATGATAGCCCCGATAACCAGTCACTGAGCTCATATAGAGGTAGAGATGCTCCCACGGGCACATTTTCATTACGGAGTTCTTAGTTTTAAATGGGACGGACGGTTGTTGAAGGATGTTCTGTTCAAGATTCTGGGAAGGGAGATTGTATGATGTGATGTTATTGGACTAAGGGACAGAGACTACTGTTTGGAGTGTTGGTGGTGTGGGAGGGATTGGTGTCCTTTGGCTCTCAGCTAACAAATTGTGTGTGTGTGTGTGTGTGTGTGTGTATGAGTGCGTGAGAATGTGTGTGTGCATGTGTATGTGTGTGTATACACGCTTCTCCAGCCACTGCGTTTCCATGTCCAGTCCAGTTAAATCCTATAACCCTTTTCCTAGTACTCTTATCTCTTAGCTGTGTCTGTTTCAACACAGACGGGACAGGACGGTAGCGACAGCACTAATATTCCACGGCGGCCAAGTCCAAAATTCTGCACATGATGATGTAGTGGCTGCTGATCCTGGCATCCTGCATGATACCGCTGTGATTATATCCTGTAATCTTTAATAACATCCCACAGAGCAGAATTCAGAGTAATACGCTGCAGCTGCTCTAGCTGTAGCTCGTTGTCTAGCTTACTGTGAGTAGTGGGTGGTGTGTGTGTGTTTGCGCGTGTCTGTGTGTGTTTCCGTGTGTGTGCATGTGTGTAATGAGTACTGAGCAGCGAGCTGGCCCTGCTGGCCCTCATGTCCTGTATTCTGGCCTGCTGTGATACTAGGGCACCAATCCTGTGACCTCATGGGATCACTTCCTCCACTATGGGATATGGGCACCCAATCAAATCAAATCAAATCAAATGTTATTGGTCACATACACAGACTTAGCAGATGTTCTGGCGGGTGTAGTGATACAATACACACATCTAAAAGTAAAAGAAGGGAATTAAGAAATACATAAATATTAGATTGACTAAAATACGGTACAATAGAATACAGTGTATACATATGAGATGAGTAAAGCAGTATGTCAATTATTATTATTTAAATATTATTAAAATGACTAGTGTTCCATTACTAAAGTGGCCAGTAATTCCATGTCTATATATATATATAGGGCAGCAGCCTCTAAGGTTTAGGGTTGCGTAACTGGTTGGTAGCCGGCTAGTGATGGCTATTTGAGATAGAAGATGTTTTCCAGTCTCTAGGTCCCAGCTTTGATGCACCTGTACAGACCTAGCCTTCTGGATGATAACGGGTTGAACAAGCCGTGGCTTGGGCGGTAATGTCCTTCATGATCTTTTTGGCCTTCCTGTGACATGGGGTGCTGTAGGTGTCCTGGAGGGCAGGTAGTTTGGCCCTGGTGATGCACTGGGCAGACCGCACGACCCTCTGGAGAGCCCTGCGGTTGCGGACAATGCAGTTGCAGTACCAGGCGGTGATACAGCCCAACAGGATGCTTTCAATTGTGAGGGTTTTAGGGGCCAAGCCAAATTTCTTCAGCCTCCTGAGGTTGAAGAGGCACTGTTGCGCCTTCTTCAACCACACTGTCTGTGTTCGTGGACCATTTCAGATCGTCAGTGAAAGAAGGTGGAAAGCTTCAAGATCGTCAGTGAAAGAAGGTGGAAAGTTTCAAGTTCCTCTGAACTTGAAGCTTTCCACCTTCTCCACTGTGGTCCTGTCGATGTGGATAGGGGCGTGCTCTGTCTGCTGTTTCAGTCCATGATCAGCTCCTTTTTTTTATTGATGTTGAGTGAAAGGTTATTTTCCTGGCACCACTCTCCCAGGGCCCTCACCTCCTCCCTGTAGACTGTCTCGTCATTGTTGGTAATCAGGCCTACTACTGTTGTGTTGTCTGCAAACTTGATGATTGAGTTGGAGGCGTGCGTGGCTATGCAGTCATGGGTGAACAGGTAGTACAGGATGGGTGGTAGGCATTTTGAAAAGTTGAGTAGCAGTGGTCCAATGTTTTTCCAGAGCGAGTACTACTGTCAATGTGTTAGAAAACACTACCGAAATTTTACCTCAAATTTGTTTAAATCCCCAGCTACAATAAATGCAGCCTCAGGATACTTGGTTTTCAGTTTGAATAAAGTCCAGTGTAGTTCTTTGAGGGCCGTCGTGGTATCGACTTGAGGGGAAATATGCACAGCTGTGACTATAACCGAAGATAATTCTCTTGGGAGGTAATACGGTCGACATTTGATGTTTAGGTATTCTAGGTCGGGTGAACAAAAGGGCTTGAGTTTCTGTATGTTATCACAATTATACCATGAGTAGTTAATCATAAAGCATACACCCCCTCCTTTCTTCCCAGAAAGTTCTTTATTCCTGTCTGCGCAATGTCCTGAGAGCCCAGCTGGCTGTATGGACGGGGACAGTATATCCCGAGAGAGTCATGTTTCTGTGAAACAGAGTATGTTACAATCCATGATGTCTCTCTGGAAGGAGATCCTCACCCTGAGTTCATCTACTTTATTATCCGGAGATTGAACATTAGCGAGTAATTTACTTGGAAGTGGTGGATGGTGTGCACGCCTCCTGAGTCAGACTAGAAGTCCACTCCGAATACCTCTTCTCCGCTGGCAGTGTTTTGGAGCAGCATCTGGAATAAGTTCAATTGCCCTGGGGGGTATGAACAAACTATCCATTTCCGGAAAACTGTATTCCTGGTCGTATTGCTGGTGAGTTACCGCCGCTCTGAAATCCAAAAGTTATTTCCAACTGTATGTAATAACACACAAACAATTCTGGGCTAATAATGTAAAAAATAAAAATGTAATAAGTAAGAAATTAAAAACAAAATACTACAAAGTTGCTTAGGAGCTAGAAGTAGAGCTGCCATATCTGTCTGCGCCATATTCTACAGATCCTTGACCCCTCCAGCCCTTTCTAGCGCTCTGGAACCTGCAGGTCTAAAATAAAGCATGGCTTTTGTGGGTTGTGTGTTTGCTTGGCTGGGGGAGTATATGGAGTCTGAGTGTGTGAGGTGTGTGTTGATGTGCCTGAACTTGTGTGTTCAGTGGTTATAATGTGCAGGGTTGGTTCTGAGGGAAAGAGGGAGAAGATTGTTCTGAAATTATTTCTGTAGTTAGAAAGAGATAAGATAACACAGTATAATTTGATCTCTGAGAAATTAAGCTCATTGATTGCACCCAAATTGGCCATTTTAAATAGGATTCATGTAATATTCAGTATTTAAAGTACCTAACATCGGATATGGAGCAAACCTTTCTCTATGAGTAAGACATGAGGAATCCTGGTTAAAAAAAGTATATAGTATCAGTTCTCTATGTTTGACAAGTAGAATTGAGCTGCTGCTTGGAGTATTGTTTATTTATCCTGTGTAATGTATTCTCATTGAATTTGGTGATGTCGTGATGCCCCCCTCCCGTTCAGAGCATTTAGTCATTGAAATTGTTTGGTTAATGTCCCATCCTAATATTACCTGTTTCTGACTACTATGATGGTGTTGTTCCTGCTATTACGTGATTTTCTTTTAAAACAATCCCCCTCCACATTGTTAAAGGGATATTTTACCCAAATTACAAAAGTACATTGGTTTCCTTACCCTGTGTTGCAGACTATGGACCAGGTATGACAGCAACCCATGCTTTTGGTTTGTTTACCTGGCCACTGTAACAAATGCTAACTTTTTCTATACTATATGTTTGTATCTGGGGTCGGGATTGGCGTAGGTCTGGGTGATTCGTGGGTGGCTTTGGACAGTTTCTTTGGATTCCTCACGTCTAACTCACTGTTAGAAAAAAGTTTGGTCCAAATCAGACGTTAAGGGCTATATTCATAGAATATTATATGAACCCTATAAATCAAAATTGTACATTTGGGTGCAGTCAATTAGCTTCAATTATATTTCAACAAAGTGTTGCAGGAATCTTATCTGTTTCTAACAACAGAAACCATTTCAAGAACAATCTGAGATGGAAAGTGTTGGAATCCTCTTCCTTGTGCTTTTGGAGGTGGAACAACCCTGCATGTTTGACTGTTCTGGTCTATTTGAATGGGAACTGATCAATGGCTTAAAAAACAAGTGTTTCTCCATGATGGATGGGGGGGGGGGGGGGGCATCATTGCAGTTGGAGGTCATGATTGTATGTATGACTAACAGGTCTGCGTGCATGCCCGAATGTGAGTGTGAGGATGCCACACCGACTGTTTTGACAGTGGCTATGATGGCTCAGGCTTCTGCGACTAAGCCTTACTGATGGCTCTTCGTGCATTCAAGCTGATGTCGTGTGTGAAGAACCGTGGTCATACCTGCTCCATGTCCACTGTGGTTTCAGAGGGATATTTATGCTGTCATTGCTCCCGCTTTTCCTCTACCTCGCTCTCTCTCTTCTTCCCTCCCTCTCTGTCATCCCTCTCTCCCCGGTCAAAGAGATTGATGTGTCCCCCGACGGTGTCTGAAGAGGGGAGGGAAAAGAACGTCACACTCCCAGGGAGAGGGGAGGGAAAAGAAAGTAACACTCCCACGGTTAGAGACGACCGCTCCATCAGTATTCAATTCATCACACACACATGCGCACGCACACACACGCACTCATACACACACATACCCCTGAGCTCTGCTGTAGACCAAACCTGTTCTTTTCTTCATTGAGTTCTATATGAGTGTATATAAAATAGCACAGTCATACAGAGGGCCAACGACACAGATTTAAAGTTAATGTGAGTTAATGTCGGTATAAGGAATAATATAATCGTTATTGTCACCATATTGCTTTATTTATCTTAAATATCACGAGGCTCCTTGTTTATTTTGTTTCCCCTGTATATTTCTTTAGTTAATCAAGTATCAAACGATTTACAGTTAAATGCTCTGGCATCCAAAGGGAAAACTGTGGTACAGTATTGTGCAACATGCTATTCTTTTCATGGTGAGTGGGTCTACATAATGTGGTACAGCATTGTGCAACATGCTATTCTTTTCATGGTGAGTGGGTCTACATAATGTGGTACAGTATTGTGCAACATGCTATTCTTTTCATGGTGAGTGGGTCTACATAATGTGGTACAGTATTGTGCAACATGCTATTCTTTTCATGGTGAGTGGGTCTACATAATGTGGTACAGTATTGTGCAACATGCTATTCTTTTCATGGTGAGTGGGTCTACATAATGTGGTACAGTATTGTGCAACATGCTATTCTTTTCATGGTGAGTGGGTCTACATAATGATGTGGAGAAACATGCAATCTCATTTCTACTTTCATCTTCTGGTCATTCTGCTGAAATGGAATAATTACTATCCTCTATAGTCTATCATAATAACTATCCTCTATAGTCTATCTGTAACGGTTTTCATATAGTGAAGGAGAGTCGGACCAAACTGCAGCGTGTCGATTGCGATCCATGTTTATTTAAACAAACGTAAACACGACTAAACATGAACACTACAAAACAATAAACGAAACGAAAACCGAAAACAGCCTATACTTGTGTCAACTAACATCAAACAAGGACATCAAGACACTCAGGACAATCACCCACGACAAACTCAAAGAATATGGCTGCCTAAATATGGTTCCCAATCAGAGACAACGATAAACACCTGCCTCTGATTGAGAACCACTCCAGACAGCCATAGACTTTGCTAGATAACCCCACTAGCTACAATCCCAATACATACACACCAGAACCCCAGGACAAAACACACCACAATACAAAAAACCCGATGCCACACCCTGGCCTGACCCAATACATGAAGAAAAACACAAAATACTTAGACCAGGGCGTGACACTATCATAATAACTATCCTCTATAGTCTATCATAATAACTATCTTCTATAGTCTATCATAATAACTATCTTCTATAGTCTATCATAATAACTATCCTCTATAGTCTATCATAATAACTATCCTCTATAGTCTATCATAATAACTATCCTCTATAGTCTATCATAATAACTATCCTCTATAGTCTATCATAATAACTATCCTCTATAGTCTATCATAATAACTATCCTCTATAGTATATTATAATAACTATCCTCTATAGTCTATCATAATAACTATCCTCTATAGTCTATCATAATAACTATCCTCTATAGTCTATTATAATAACTATCCTCTATAGTCTATCATAATAACTATCCTCTATAGTATATTATAATAACTATCCTCTATAGTCTATCATAATAACTATCCTCTATAGTCTATCATAATAACTATCCTCTATAGTCTATCATAACTATCCTATTATTTATTTCTTCTTCTTCTCTATGTCTCTGTCTCTCTCTCACCTCTCCCCCGTCTCTCTCTCTCCCTCCCCCTCTCTCTCCTTCCTGCTTCTCCTACTCTCTCCTCTCCCCACTCTATCCTCCTCACCCTCTCTCCATTTTGTCCTATTCAAATCTGAACTCTTCTAAGAATACATTTGAACAGATGCAAATGAGAACAAGTGAACAAATGAATGTTTAATCAATGCTTTTATGATGAAAAAATGCAAATGAGGATGAGCGAATGAATTAATGTTTAATGAAAAGCTTGTTTAATGAAAAGGACTTATTTAATAGCCAGGGAGCTGACTTAGCGATGTGCTACAGACTGTCCCCACCACCATGCATGAAAGGAGCACCATTATATTTTGGCAAGGAGTTGATACAATACATTTAGATGAACAAATGCTACTAATCAGTTGGACATGATTGACAGAGAGAGTGAGGAATGGTGTGTGTGTGTGTGTGTGTGTGTGTGTGTGTGTGTGTGTGTGTGTGTGTGTGTGTGTGTGTGTGTGTGTGTGTGTGTGTGTGTGTGTGTGTGTGTGTGTGTGTGTGTGTGTGGTATTTCAGTTCCTCCTCTATGTGTTTAGGATACCATTGTGTAAACAGAGAATCCAATTATACTTAAATGAGATGGGCTGTTCTCAGTGACCGGAGCACAGATCTTCTCTCTCGCTGGGTTTGATATGAGGGCCAGGCTGAGGCCACACATGGAGGGAGATATTACAGCACCAGGCTCATTAGCCGTTGTTGTCATATTCACAGATCTCACAAGGCAGAGCGAGAGAGGGAGTAAGGCAGATAGAGGGAAGAGAGGAAATAATGGATATTTAATCTGGGCCGATCCAGTCCTCTGGATGGAAGTGTGCGTGCGTGCATGCGTGCAGGTTTGAGTTTGCTCTTCTCCTGGAAGTACCTTAAATCTCAATGTTAATTAAGCCTGATCTGGCGCTGAAGATTAATCCATAAAAAATCCTAGCTGACTACCATCACCGTCATCCTCTCTTCCTGACCCAATCACCTGAGGAAATATGAAGTGCAATTGGTTAGTAAATGGGAACTGACCAAAGCCTACATAAGGCAAATTAATCTCACACCACCATGCTGCAGGAGGAAAGTCATTGCAAAGTGTATGGTGTTGTTCACACAATCTTGGTGGCATCCCCACCATATGGGATAATCATGCCTACCTTATACGAGGTGTTGGCTACAATACGTAAGAGTCCTATGAAATGCATCAGTACTAGTGCCATTTTGTTTCAAGAGGCACTGTGCAATATTGTATTTGACTAGTTATGTCTAAATGCTGTTTGTAAGTGCTGTATTTTAAAGCTAATTGTCCTCGGGGGATAATAAAGATGCTCTACTCTACTGGAAATAATAGGACTTTGTTTGTCACCATTTACACTTTACCGTGTAATATATTATAGCTGTATTTCACCCTTACTTACCTACGTAGCTGGCCCTATTTGGCCCAATTATTTCCTCAATCGTATTTCTCACAACAAAACTGTCCGGATAGCATTTTGCTCCATCTCATTCCAGGTGGCAGAAACCAAATAGATGAGAGAAAGCCACGCTGCTTTGTTATACACAAATAAATAAACAGATCAGGTCCTTATTCATTCCGATGAGTTTCGTTCAAGTATTAGCTAGCTGCTGAGAGGCCATTCTATCCCCTGTTTGACCTTCCCACACCCCCTTGCAAACCACTGCACCCCCCCCCCCCCCCCTCCTTCCCTCTCCATCCCCTCCGCTACAGTTGTGTAAGGGGGAAATGGGGCTTAACAAAAATATTGTCAAACTGCCTGGAAAGCAGAGGGGAGGAAGCCGGGCGCCAAATAGCCTCCATCTGAATTGCTAATTTAAGTTGAGAGAGAAAGAGAGAGTTCCTTAATAAGGCAGCAGAGGCTGTGTAGCTGTGTTAACCCTTTGACTGTGTGGCTGTATTAACCCTTTGGGTGTGTGGCTGTGTTAACCCTTTGACTGTGTGGCTGTGTTAACCCTTTGGGTGTGTGGCTGTGTTAACCCTTTGACTGTGTGGCTGTGTTAACCCTTTGGGTGTGTGGCTGTGTTAACCCTTCGGCTGTGTGGCTGTGTTAACCCTTTGGGTGTGTGGCTGTGTTAACCCTTTGGCTGTGTGGCTGTGTTAACCCTTTGGGTGTGTGGCTGTGTTAACCCTTTGGCTGTGTGGCTGTGTTAACCCTTTGGGTGTGTGGCTGTGTTAACCCTTTAGCTGTGTTAACCCTTTGGGTGTGTGGCTGTGTTAACCCTTTGGCTGTGGGGCTGTGTTAACCCTTTGGGTGTGTGGCTGTGTTAACCCTTTGGCTGTGTGGCTGTGTTAACCCTTTGGGTGTGTAGCTGTGTTAACCCTTTGGGTGTGTAGCTGTGTTAACCCTTTGGGTGTGTAGCTGTGTTAACCCTTTGGCTGTGTGGCTGTGTTAACCCTTTGGCTGTGTGGCTGTGTTAACCCTTTGGGTGTGTGGCTGCAGAGTGGGATCAAAGCTTTTTCAAAACAGAACAGCCTTAAGCTTCTAGGGAAGGATCCCCCCTCTCCCCCGCCCTCCCCCCTCTCCCCCCATCCCTCTGGTTCTGTTTCCCTGCCTCCCTCTCTCAAATCCCCTTTTCTCCCAGCTCTGGTTTTTGGATGAGAACCCCCGTAGCCTGAAAGAAGATGCAAATGTCTGAATGTGTGTGTGACAGAGAGACAGAGAGAGACAGAGAGAGAGAGAGAGAGAGAGAGAGGACACGAGGAAGAGAGAAAAGAGGGAGCGAGAGAAAAGAGAGGAAAGCTTTGTTTGAAATGTCTAAATTGGGCAGGATTTGTGCAAATCCACCGGTCTTTTTTAACTGAGTAGGGAAACATGCTTTTGTCCCCACTAATAGGCTGTCCAGATAGCGTGAAAAGGTCTGCATTGTGATTGAGTGTGTGCCCGTTTGTGCGTCTCTGTGTATCTGTTGGTGTGTGCATGCATGCATGCGTGTCTTGTGTTTGTGCACGTGAGTATTTGTTGTGTATCTGTGCACTGTGCATGCTTGTGTGTGTCTCTCTGTATGGGTGTATGTGTGTACATGCATCTGTGTGTGTTAATTTCAGCCACGTCCAGATCCTCCTCTAGTCTCTCTATGTAGGAAGATGTGACTGGCCCACGCATCAGGAGACAGGTTCACTGGGGAAGAGCATCAGCAGTCAAACGGCATACTGTACACCTTTACAGACAAGTCAGTCTACAAATGATGGGTGGAGAGATGCGCAGTGCCCTGCATGTGACACTACTCACATCATGTGATACATAGGGTGGTTGCCTCTTACTCCATGGCTGTGTCCCAAATTGCACCCTATGCGCTTACTTTGGCCAGAGCCCCATCAGGTGCTGGTGAAGCGACAGAGCTCTTAAACAAAAGTAGTGTGCTTGGGAATAGGCTGCCACTTTGGACACAGGCAGAGATGTAGAGTCACTCGGGGCCCACTGGATCCCATTGGGACACATTATGTCGCAAGCTACAAGGAATGTGTTCAATGTAGGTCATTGGATGTGATGTGAGCACAGGTTCTCTTCACACTGTAGCCTGATTCCATTTGGTGTGTGCCGCAGCCAACTCTATTTTCTATCGTTCATCACTTATATATATCACTTATTGACATTTTCACTTTGCCTCTTAACCCCTTAGGCTTTATTCAAACAGACCCTGTCAATCAAACCGGAGCTGACTGTCCTCTATTGTCAGTAGCAGTGTAGTAGCCTGTAGGCTGTGAGAGGGTGATACACTGTCGTGATATACTGTAGGCCCTGGAGTGTGCAGGGAAACGTAACATCTTTCCTCATTTCTACCAGCGTGTCCCCTGTGCAACTAGAGAGAGAAAAAACTCTAGATCACCTTTACTCCACACACAGAAACGCGTACAAAGCTCAGCCTCCATTTGGAAAATCTGACCACATCTCTATCCTCCTGATTGCTGCTTACAAACAAAAACTCAAACAGGAAGTACCAGTGACGTGCTCAATTCAGAAGTGGTCCGATGAGGCGGATGCTAAACCACAGGACTGTTTCGCTAGCACAGACTGGAATATGTTCCAGGATTCATCCGATGGCTTTGAGGAGTTTACCACATCAGTCACCGGCTTCATTAATAAGTGCATCTACCACGACGTCAGTGACCGTATGTACATATCCCAACCAGAAGCAATGGATTACAGGTAACATCCGCACTTAGCATAAGGCAAGAGCTGACGCTTTCATGGAGCGGGACACTAATCCAGATGCTTATAAGAAATCCCACTACGACCTCCGATGAGCAATCGTACAGGCAAAGCGTCAATACAGGAATAAGATTGAATCCTACTCCGCCGGCTCTAACGCTTGTCGGATGTGGCAGTTTGCAAACTTACACGGATTACAAAGGGCAAGCAACACTGGACCATGAGAGCACCAGCTGTTCTGGACGACTGTTTGATCACGCTCTCCGTAGACGACATAGCGGTGGTAGGCCTGATCACCGACAATGATGAGACAACCTATATGGAGGATGTCAGAGACCTGGCAGTGTGGTGCCAGGACAATAACTTCTCCCGCAACGTCAGCAAGACAAACAGCTGGTCATGGACTACAGGAAAAAGGAGGGCCAAGCATGCTCCTGTTCATATCGCCGGGGCTGTAGTGGAGCAGGTCGAGAGCGTCAAGTTCCTTGGTGTCCACATCACTAAGGATCTATTATGGTCCACACACACCAACACAGTCGTGACGATTGCACGACAATGCCTCTTCCCCCTCAGGAGGCTGAAAAGATTTGGCATGGCTCGTTCAGATCCTCAAAATGTTCTACAGCTGCACCCATGACAGAATCTTGACTGGCTGCATCACCGCTAGGTATAGAAACTGCTTGGCATCCGACCGCAAGGAACTACAGAGAGTAGTGCGTACTATCTAATACATTACTGGGGCCGAGCTCCCTTCCATCCAGGACCTCTTTACCAGATGGTGTCAGAGGAAAGCCCTACAAATGGTCAAAGACTCCAGCCACCCAAGTCATAGGCTGTCATGGACTTCCCGGATTATATGCATTGACCCTTTTTTGATTCATCACATACGCTGCTGTTACTATTTCTAATCTATCCTGTTGCCTAGTCACTCTATTCAATGACTTCGTACCCCTGCACATTGACTTGGTACTGGTACCCCGTGTTTAGCTAAGTTATCGTTACTCATTTTGTATTTATTAGGACTTTTATCATTACGTGTTATTACTTTTCTATTATTTCTCTATTTTCTTTGTCTCTGCGTTGTTGAGAAGGGCCCGTAAGTAAGCGTTTCACTGTTAGTCTACACCTGTTGTTTACCAAGCATGTGATGAATAAAATTTGATTTCATTTGGTCTCACACTAATGTCACTGTGACCCAGGCATGAGTGACTAACATACTGTAGATCCCTCTAAGGGCTGTCACTGTCCATCTGTGGTGGGGAAGGGAACACTGGAGCCAGAGAGTGTGTGTGTTCGTGTGTGTGTGTTTGTGTGTGTTCCCATCTGTGTGTGTGTGTGTGTTCGTGTGTGTTCTCATCTGTGTGATCGTGTGTGTTCTCATCTGTGTGTGTGTGTGTGTGTTTGTATGTGTGTCCGTGTGTGTGTGTTTGTTAGGGGTCTGTAATGGAGCAGCCCTGACAGGCAGATGGCTGGCCTCAGTGCCCAGTTCGCCCCCACATCCCACCCCAAACCCTGGTCTGTGTGTGGACCAGCCCAGAGGGCTACATGACCACCTGGGCAGTGGTGGCTTCCTCCCATACATACAGAGACACACCACTGATACTGTGTGCCTCAATGATGAGTCAAAGAGGGCCCTAAAACACTTAGCTAAGTAGGAAACCAACCGCCTACACACAACACTGGCTAGGCAGGAAGGCAGGCAATACACTACCTAAGTGAAAGGGCCTTTTCTTCTCCACACCGACCAACGCTACTCAACTCCTCCAATTTCCACTGATCAGTTGCCATGGTGATGGTAAGTTAAGCGACCACCTGTGGGTGTTCGGTTGGGTTTTCCGTTGTTGTAAAGAGTACAGGAAGCACCCACTTCAGACATTGACATATTGACTTGAATTAAAACATTTCAGAAAACATAGCTATCATTTACTTTGGCAGGCTCAGTCCTGAATGAAGTCTTATAGGTCCTGCCCTTTTCATGCTACTGGTCTGAGCTAAACCAAGCCCTACTGGCCTGGTTACAGCACTACCACCACACTTGCTGAAACTGTTCTGGAAAGGACAATGTGAAAAGAAAATATCAGAGCCAGCACAGTGTGGTTCAGGTCAGCATAGTAGTGTGAATCAGGCATTTTCATTATTCAATTTTTTTTTTTTTTTTAACCAGGAGAGTCAACTTAGTGCAGTTCCCAGGTAGTCCCAGGAGGCATTGGTGACAGCAACGACCCCCAGTTCAGATTGGAAAGGCCCATGCACTCCCACTTAGAGGGGCTGAAGCAGGGATTCAGGCCTGGGTCAGAGAAGCAAATAATCACTCAGCGAGCTAGGGGGAAGGAAGGAAGGAAGGAAGGAAGGAAGGGAGGGAGGGAAGGAAGGAAGGAAGGAAGGAAGGAAGGAAGGAAGGAAGGAAGGAAGGAAGGAAGGAAGGAAGGAAGGAAGGAAGGAAGGAAGGAAGGAAGGAAGGAAAAGTCTCTCCTGCTTCTGCTGGACGCCAATCTTCAGAGTTGCCGTCTCAGCTGGGTGAGGAGAGGATATTCTGTGTGTGTGTGTGTGTGTGTGTGTGAGATAGGCAAGGGAATTACATTTTCCACTGAACAATACTCAAACCCTGACCTACCCTCCACTCCCTAGTCAGTGGCAGTTGCTATGGTTACCACCACCACCGATAATAGTCACATCAGGCCGGATTCGGACATTTGAAAAGGTCCTGAGAAGGTTGATATATGCCTTCCTCGACGCTCACACACACAAAAAAAAACACATCAAAAGATCCCCGGGCACTGGGCACCAACTCACGAGGTTCAGAGCCACTGCGCTGCAATGGTTCACAATGCCATATCAAACCTTGAGAATACTATGAATACTGATGATACCTGGCACGTCTTAACTATTCGGGTTTTAAGCCTTCCCCAAACCGTAGCCCTAACCTTAGCCACGTGGAATTAATGCTTAAACTGTTAACCTTTTGACCTGATAACCACGCTGAATGAATCCAGTAACCACTCTGAATGAATGTGTCAAAATAGATGTTCATCCTAATACGTTGAATTTGGAGATCTTGTTGGTAGATGGCCTGTTGTTGGAATCGATGCTGCTGTGAAGATTGTAGGAGTAAGCCGAGATATCAAATTGACATGAACCCCCCTCCCAATGCCTATTTGAAAGTACGTATTTCTGACCTTGAACAAGGTTATGTCTGGTTATCAATTCTAATATACATGTGTCTGGTGAACGGTATGTCTGTCTGTGTGTAGTATTTGTGAGGAGACGTGTATGGGTTGTGTGGGAGTAGATGTGTGTGTTGATTCGTCTCGTGCCAGCCTGCAGCCTGGTGAGCGAGAGCGTAAGCAAGAGAGCAGGCCTATCGGCTGCGCAGCTGCGTGAGGGAAGCTCTCATTGGTGGGGGTTAACGAGGTGGGGAGCACCTCTGCATCGGAGCAGGCCATGGATGAGTGAAGACACCGCACCTACCCTGAACTGTGGGAGAGAGAGAGGGGGGAAGTGTGTGTGTGTGTGTGTGTGTGTGTGTGTGTGCGTGCGTGCGTGCGTGCGTGCGTGCGTGCGTGCGTGTGCATTTACACAGTCAACCCAATTCAGATCTTTTTTCGCCAATAGCGTCTTTTGACCAATCAGATCAACTCTTTTGGCCATAATTGGGTTGCCTGTGTAAATGCAGTCTATGTGTGTGGTGCGTGTGTGGAAGGAAGGAAATGAATTATTCAGAATGTTATGAGTGAATGTAATTTCTCTACAGGCCTATATTATGAATGCCAGCCTCACATTACTATATCTGTACAGTAAGTATGCGCACGTACAGTGTGTGAGTGTGTGCATCCATGTGCGCAGACAATATACACTTTCTTTGTGGTTCTATGCAAATGGGATGCACCTCACATTGCCGGACGCCCTCACATACAGTATCTGTACAGTAGCATGTAGCCCATGTTTACATATCCCTATTTACACTCCGTGACAATAGGTAATGTTACTATGTAGATCCTCCAGCAGAGGATTTGGCGGTTCAGGCCAATCGGCTTCATTGTCTCCCTCATCCCGAGACTATAGAATTAACAGATTAGTCAACCAGAGGGGGAGAGCTGGAATGTGCTGGTTGATTTGACAAAGGCAAGTGAGAGGGCAATTGTTTGAGGAAGTGTGCCTGCATTTACGTGTCTATTTTTGCGCATAATGAGAGAGAACCTGTATGCGCGTGGACTTGATTCATGGATTTTATACCTTGCTTGTGTGTATACGTGCGTGTGTCAGTGTGTATGTTTTTTAGCGAACCTGCATGTGTCCGTCTGTGTCCTTGAGAGACACATAGAGAGAGAGAGAGAGAGACAGCAAGCCAGCGAGAGAACGAGAGAAAGCGAGTGAAAGAGAGAGAGAGAGAGAGAGAGAGAGGGTGAATGTATTCCTCTGTAGGCTACCTAGGACTCTGGGGCTGAGTCACAGCAGATGGGGGCCATTTTTCATGCTGCATCTCTACACACTTCTTTTTACTGCGTTATTTTTTATGACACTCCACCCTGAGGATGTCTAGGCCCGTAAAGGAGGCTCCTGACTGTGGAAAAGTAACATAACAGGCTGCCCATTACCAAGTGACATTTTAGTTATTCTTCTACATCACTGTACATCTGGATAATTCTTCTCTTGTTGGTTATTGTGACAGTCCTTATAGCGCCACAACATGGGAATGGAGTATCTGAACGGAATACTCAAATAGAATGGAAGTCTCTCCCTTTGTCTTGCTTTCTCTCTTGCTCCCTCCCTCTCTCATGTGCTCTCTCTCTCGCTCTTGCTCCCTCTCTCTACTTTTTTCTCTCTCTCTCATGTGCTCCCTCTCCTACAACATCTCTCTCCTCTGTCTCTCTCTCTTTCTCTCTATCCCCTTCCCTCTCTCCCTCCCTTCTACCTGCAATTCCTATTCTCTCCATTCGTCATCGGTCATAAATCTGTAGCTCCTTTGGTCTGGCCAGCACAAATGAAACTCCGCTATTCATCATCAAAGCAGCTCTCAGTACTACCCTCATTCAGTTTGCATTTTTGTGGAAAAATATATTGGAATATTTACTGCCTAGTTTCATTGTTCATGAATTAGACTTTGGAGTGGTTATTTGAAATAGATGTCATGCGGTAATGCCCCCCTGTAGAACAAACTAAAACTGGGCCAGTGCCTCAAAAATACAAGGTCAGACAAGCTTCATTAGCATTTTATCTGTATCGTAAGCCTCTACTCTATTGGAAAAGAACTCGCCCAAAAACAATAGACTGGCAGTATTATCATGAAGTTTCAAGTTGTACCTGTACATGTTGTACCTGTACGAGATACACATGGTATACACCGTCCAACAAAATGCTTACTTGCAGGCTCCTTCTCTAGAGGGGAGAAGATGGGAAGTGAAGACCAATGAGGCTCCAGATGTCAGGATAGCTGTGTGTGTGGGAGTGTTTATATGTGTCAGTGAGACATCGATAGAGGTCCACAAACAGCTGAGTCCGTCTGTCTGCATGTGAGTGTGATCATGCGAACATGTGCATGTTTGTGTGTCAGTTAGTCAGTCAGTCTGTCAGGCAAACCGTGCAAGTAGCTGTATCCCCATGACAGAGGACCAAGTGTGTGGATGCTGCGATACCCTCGTCCCTCTTTCAGTATTTGAACCATTCCTATAAACCCAGCTCAATCCTTGACACGCTCTTCAAAGATGACCTCCATTTAGTTTCGAGCGTTGACAGACACGACAATAATATGGCAGGCTTATTTCCCAGAGCAAGGGGCATTGAGGCATAGAAGATGGTATGTTTCTTCTCTCTCGGGTTCGCCTATCTTCCATTTGTCGCTTTCTGCAGCCTCATTCTCAGAACTGTCACACAGACCAGCAAGCCTCTCTCTCTTCACCTGCCACTTTGAGGCTTGTTAAGGAGGGCTTCTCTTTCACTGTTGTGAGTGTCTGTTGGGAAATATGCCATTTATATTTGTGCTATATGTGGTGCACATCCGTGCATACACACACACATGCATGCATGCACACCAGTGGATGCTCCTCAGAGGAGGAAGGAGAGGACCAATCCTCCTCAGTGAATTCCAGAAAAAATGAAATAGTGAAACATTAAAAAAGTGATTCTTTTTAGATAAAACGATACTAAATATAATGACGTCACCAAATAACTGAGTAAAACACACTGTTTTGCAATGGTCTACACTAGCCTCAACAGCACTCTGTAGGGTAGCACCATAGTGTAGCCGGAGGACAGCTAGCTTCTGTCCTCCTCTGGGAACGTTGACTGCAATACAAAACCTATGAGGCTCATGGTTCTCACCCCGTTCCATAGACTTACACAGTAATTATGACAACTTCTGGGACGATGTCCTCCAACCTATCAGAGCTCTTGCAGCATGAACTGACATGTTGTCCACCCAATCAAAGGATCAGAGAATGTATCTAGTTGTCACGTTCTGACCTTAGTTCCTTTGTTATGTCTTTGTTTTAGTATGGTCAGGGCGTGAGTTGGGTGGGTTGTCTATGTTCCGTTTTCTATGTTGTGTTTTTGCGTTTGGCCTGGTGTGGTTCTCAATCAGAGGCAGGTGTCGTTAGTTGTCTCTGATTGAGAATCATACTTAGGTAGCCTTTTCCCACTTGTGTTTCGTGGGTGTTTATTTTCTGTTCTGTGTTTTGTATTTCACCGTTCAGGACTGTTTTGTTTAATTCTCGTTGTTTTTGTTTTGTGTTCATATAAAAAATACAATATGGACACTTACAACGCTGCGCATTGGTCCGATCTCTCCTCCTCCTCCTCAGAAAAGGACGAAAACCCTTACAGAAACACCCACCACCAAAGGATCAAGCAGCGTGGTAACGGGCAGCAGCAGCAGCAGCGGCCGAAATTGCAAGATTCCTGGACATGGGAGGAGATTCTGGATGGCAAGGGTCCCTAGGCACAGGCTGGAGAATATCGCCGCCCCAAGGCTGAGCTGGAGGCAGCGAAAGCCGAGAGGCGGTGGTATGAGGAGGCAGCATGGCAGCGCGGTTGGAAGCCCGAGAGGCAGCCCCAAAAATTTCTAGGGGTGTGGATAAGTCAGGTAGGAGACCTGAGCCAACTCCCCGTGCTTATCGTGGAGAGAGAGGGACCGGGCAGGCACCGTGTTATGCCGTGAGGCGCACGGTGTCCACGGTGCGCGTGCATAGCCCGGTGCGGTACATTGCAGCGCCTCGTATCGGCCGGGCTAGAGTGGGCATCGAGCCAAGTGCCATGAAGTCGGCTCAGTGCATCTGGTCTCCAGTGCGTCTCCTCAGGCCGGGGTACATGGCACCAGCACTACGCATGGTGTCTCCGGTTCGCCAGCACAGCCCAGTGCTCGCCGCACTGGCCTGGTTACGGGGAGCATTCAGCCAGGTAGGGTTGGGCAGGCTCGGTGCTCGAGACCTCCAGTGCGCCTTCACGGTCCGGTCTATTCGGTGCCACTTTCACGCACCAGCCCTCAGGTGGCAGCCCCCCCGAGTCTCCCGCCTGTCCGGCACTCTCCCGTCCGTCCGGCGCTGCCAGAATCTCTGTCCATTCGGGACCCATTGCTAGGGTCCCCAATCCCAGGTCGGCGGCGAGGGTCGCCGCTCGAAAGAAGCCACGGAGGCGGTTGAAGAGGCGGACAAAGAATATGGTGGAGTGGGGTCCACGTCCCGCGCCAGAGCCGCCACTGCGGACAGACACCCACCCTCCCCTATAGGTTCAGGTTTTGCGGCCCGGAGTCTGCACCTTTGGGGGGGGGGGGGGGTACTGTCACGTTCCGACCTTAGTTCCTTTGTCATGTCTTTGTTTTAGTATGGTCAGGGCGTGAGTTGGGTGGGTTATCTATGTTCCATTTTCTCTGTTGTGTTTTTGCATTTGGCCTGGTATGGTTCTCAATCAGAGGCAGGTGTCGTTGGTTGTCTCTGATTGAGAATCATACTTAGGTACCCTTTTCCCACTTGTGTTTCGTGGGTGTTTATTTTCTGTTCTGTGTTTTGTATTTCACCGTTCAGGACTGTTTCGTTTCGTTCTCGTTGTTTTTGTTTTGTGTTCATATAAAAAATACAATATGGACACTTACAACGCTGCGCATTGGTCCGATCTCTCCTCCTCCTCCTCAGAAAAGGACGAAAACCCTTACACTAGTACTGAAAGCATAAGCTACAGCTAGCTAGCACTGCAGTGCATAAAATATGGTGAGTCGTTGACAGTAGTTGACAGTTTTTCAAAAATGAAGGTGAAGTGAGAGAGAGAGAATTATAAATATTTCCTTCTATTTTTTTTTCACTTTCACTTACTTAGCTAGCAAAGGCAGCTAGCTAGTTTAGCCTACTCAAACACCTGGCTCAAACAGAGGAATGCTAAGTTAGCTAGCTGGCTATGGCTATGAGTAGAGGACAGCTCATAATAATGGCTGGAATGGAGTGAATGGAATGGTATCAAACACACGGAAACCATGTGTTTAATGAGTTCAATACCATTCTATGTATTCCTTTCCAGCCATTACTATGAGCCCAATCTCCCCAATTAAGGTGCCACCAACCTTCTGTGTTGCTGACTGTACACTGCACCGCATGATTGTAGCGTGTTTACAAACGCTTTAGTGCTATTAGCTATGCTGACTATGACGTTAGCTAATATGGTGACAACGATGTAGGCTGTGTGTAGAGGTTAGCGGTTATTAGGTTTGGGCGGTATCTAGATTGTCATACCGACTTTGTGCCGTAACAAGATATTTGGTAATACCGGCACTGAACAAAAGGGGTGCTGTTTACAAACCCCAACTGATACTCTTTAATCCGAAGGTTAGCAATGCTAACAAGTAAATGTAAAAACGTCCTCTCACTGTCAACTGCGTTTATTTTCAGCTAACTTAACATGTATAAATATTTGTATGAACATAACAAGATTCAACAACTGGGACATAAACTGAACAAGTTCCACAGACATGTGACCAACAGAAATGGAATAATGTGTCCCTGAACAAAGGGGGGGGGGGGGGGTCGTCAAAATCAAAAGTAACAGTCAGTGTCTGGTGTGGCCACCAGCTGCATTAAGTACTGCAGTGCATCTTCTCCTCATGGACTGCACCAGATTTGCCAGTTCTTGCTGTGAGATGTCACCCCACTATTCCACCAAGGCAACTACAAGATCCCGGACATTTCTGGGGGGAATGGCCCTAGCTCTCACCCTCCGATCCAACAGGTCCCAGAAATGCTCAATGGGATTGAGATCCGGGCTCCTCGCTGGCCATGGCAGAACACTGACATTCCTGTCTTGCAGGAAATCACGCACAGAACGAGCAGTATGGCTGGTGGCATTGTCATGCTGGATGGTCATGTCATGATGAGCTTGCAGGAAGGGTACCACATGAGAGAGGAGGATGTCTTCCCTGTAATTTACAACGTTGAGATTTCCTGCAATAACAACAAGTTCAGTCCGATGATGCTGTGACTCACCGCCCCAGACCATGACAGACGCTCCACCTCCAAATCGATCCCACTCCAGAGTACAGGCCTCGGTGTAACGCTCATTCCTTCGACGATAAACGCAAATCCGAACCATCACCCCTGGTGAGACAAAACCAAAACTTGTCAGTGAAGAGCACTTTTTGCCAGTCCTGTCTGGTCCAACGACGGTGGGTTTGTGCCCATAGGCAACGCTGTTGCCGGTGATGTCTGGTGAGGACCTGCCTTACAACAGGCCAACAAGCCCTCAGTCCAGCCTCTCTCAGCCTATTGCGGACAGTCTGAACACTGATGGAGGGATTGTGCGTTCCTGGTGTAACTCGGATAGTTGTTGTTGCCATCATGTACCTGTCCCGCAGGTGTGATGTTCGTATGTACCAATCCTGTGCAAGTGTTGTTACATGTGGTCTGCCACTGCGAGGACGATCAGCTTTCCGTCCTGTCTCCCTGTAGTTCTGTCTTAGGCATCTCACAGTCCGGACATTGCAATATATTGCCCTGGCAATATCTGCAGTCCTCATGCCTCCTTACAGCATGCCTAGCAGGGACCCTGGGCATCTTTCTTTTGGTGTTTTTCAGAGTCGGTAGAAAGTCCTCTTTAGTGTCCTAAAGGGGGGATCCTTATAAAGGGACATTTATTTTTTTGCTGAGTTTAGTTATAAGATATCTAGCTGTCAAACGTTTAATTGTGATTTCCATACTGTAATTATTTCACCTGGCGCATGCTGCACAACAGTGAGTGACTCACAAGGCTCCGGTCTATCGTTGTTGTGTGCTTGTAAACAAACAACATGTGACACGTGACTGGGGACTACCATAAACTTCATGACAATGTGACAGGTGAAATGAAGAAAGTAATGTTCTTTATGTTCTAACATATTGCACAAGTTCATTGCATGTATTTACATAAAAAGTAGCAAAAATAATAAAAGGCATTTAAAAACGTCAACAAAATAGTTTCAACGGTATTGATGGTATTAAAAAAACATTCCATGGCTTTTCCCAAATACCCCGGTATACGGTATATATGGTATCCCGTCCAAGCCTCGAGGTTATGATATGAATGTTTGGCTTGGAATGGTTTTGTGGCCTAGTCACAGAGAGCTGATGGTTGTGCACTTAAGTTCACAAGTAAAGGGAAAAGGTGAAAGGAGAGCGTGTAGATGTGAGAAAAAATTATACAATGAGCTAAGTGATCATGCTGTTTGTACAGTGCGTTCAGAAAATATTCACACCCCTTCCCCTTTTCCACATTTTGTTACGTTACAGCCTTATTCTAAAATGGATGAAAACATTTTTAAAACATCATCACTCTACACACAATACCCCATAATGTCAAAGTGGAAACATCTTTTGATCATCCTTGAGATGTTTCTACAACTTGATTGTAGTCCACCTGTGGTGAATTCAATCGATTGGACATGATTTGAAAAGACACACAACTGTCTATATAAGGTCCAACAGTTGACAATGCATGTCAGAGCAAAAACCAAGCCATGAGGTAGAAGGAATTGTCTGTAGAGCTCCGAGACAGGATTGTGTCGAGGCACAGATCTGGGGAAGGGTACCAAAACATTTCTGCAGCATTGAAGGTCCCCAAGAACACAGTGGCCTCCATCATTCTTAAATTGAAGAAATTTGGAGCCACCAAGACTCTTCCTAACCAAACTGAGCAATCGGGGAGAAGGGCCTTGGTCAGGGAGGTGACCAAGAACCCGATGGTCACTCTGACAGAGCTCCAGTGTTCCTCTGTGGAGATGGGAGAACCTTCCAGAAGGACAATCATCTCTACAGCACTCCACCAATCAGGCCTTTATGGTACAGTGGCCAGATGGAAGCCAGTCCTCATAAAAGGCACATGACAGCCCGCTTGGACTTTGCCAAAAGGCACCTAAAGGACTCTCAGACCATGGGAAACAAGATGCTCACAGCCAAGACAATGCAGGAGTGGCTTCGGGACAAGTCTCTGAATATCCTTGAGTGGCCCAGCCAGAGCCCGGACTTTAACCCGATTTAACATCTCTGAAGAGACCTGAAAATAGCTGTGCAGCAACTTTCCCCATCCAACCTGACAAAGCTTGAGAGGATCTGCAGAGATGAATGGGAGAAACTTCCCAAATACAGGTGTGCCAAGCTTGTAGCATCATACCCAAAGGTGTTTCAAAAAAGTACAGAGTAAAGGCTCTGAATACTCATGTAATTGTGATATTTCCGTTGTTTCTTTATAAATCCGTAAAAAAATCTAAAAACCTGTTTTTGCTTTGTAATTGTGGGGTATTGTGTGTAGATTGATGAGGGGGGGAAACGATTGAATCCATTTTAGAATGGATTGCATGTGATCAGGGGTGTGTTCATTCTGCCGATTCAGTTAAAACACTTTCTTACATGGAAGAAAACGGAACTAAACGGGGATTAAGATACCTGAATTTGTCCAATACAAACTCTCATTTGCAACTGTTGGACTAGTGATTACACCCTAGATCAGCTAGATGCAGGTAACAGTGTGCAAGGCGGTATTGAAGGCGTCACTGTCTGTTTACACCTATGTTGTAAACTTTAGGGAAAGTTTGAGTGTCTTGTAGTAGCCTAAACCTATGTTACTTTGAGCTGGGTGAATGGAATATGAATGACAGTCATCCAATATCCTGTAATAGAAATCAGGCCAGTTTAATTTGTGCTGGCCAGCCAAAATAGCCACAGATTCAGGGACGCAACTTTCACTGGGGACGGTGGGGACACATTTTGAATTTGCATTTTTCTCCCCCGCTACTTTTCCGAGCAGTCGGGTAAGCTGTTTGGAGTGTTTGCCCGACTGGATTTAGGACCGGGAGGACACCACAGGCTGACAGGCTGTGTGACGGCAAAGCTTTTGGTAGGCTGCCTGGACCAGCACAGGACAGTTGAGCATAGTTCAGTCAGTGTGTACGTGTCACTCTCTTTCATCGAGTTTTAAAAGGAAGCAAAACAGAAACTGGCTACTCTTTAGTTGACTGATGTAGCTGGCAAGGTAACTGCTGTTTAACTTAACAGAAAAAAAGGACTATTTATTCGCAGTGCTGAGCTAGTATTGTAACTGACATGCAACGTTAGTTAATGTTTCATCCCCTCTCGACTGAGGTGAATAAGTGAGTGGCTACCACAGCCAGGTCAGGTCTAGCCTCTAGTTATCTGTCAGACAGCAACATAAAGTGTCTATTATTACTATCTAACAGCAGTTGTTTGTAGCCTTTGTATTGTCCCGTTTCATAAGTAAATTAACTTGGCAAGCGAGAGAGAGCTGGCTAAAGGTTGGGTTACATTAGCTATTATTTTTGCTCAAATCAAACTAGACCTAAATGAAATGCTGTGCCCTATAGGCAATATCAAATGCGCAAAAGTAATTTAAGAAATAGATTAAATTATCAGAGATTCTCACTTGGCCCTTACATTGTATTACTGGGCTATATCAGCCAATATGCTAGATGTAATTTGAAGAGAGCAGAGTTGGAGAGACTTGCACTTTCTCTTGAACTATTGTATAGCCTACCTTTTAGGATTGGGGAGATTTTCAGATGCAGAAATATGGGTGATCAATATTCAGGCCTATTTCTTGGCAATGTAAACTACAGCTTAATCATAGACCTATTTAGGAAGTACATTTCCTTGGAAAGATAACTGACCCGTGCTTCTCTGCCCATGTATACATAGGCTATAGCCTACTCTATTTAATTGAGAACACACGCACACCTGATCTCACAGGTACCGCTACTGAACTGGAAGCAGCAAGAATGTTGACAGTGACACTTGCTACATTTTGTATATTCCTATAGCATATAGCCTAACTTTAAGGAGGACGATTTGCAGGCTGAGACAAATAAATGGGTATACCATAAAATGAAAAGGCTCAACGGTCACCTTTTCCTTTTTAATGATGACTTTTTTTTTTTAAAGGATTGCACTTCGACTCACGTTGGATGAGCGCCCTCCACTTTTTTTCATTATCAATATTTATTTACAGACACTGTAGTAAACTATTTCAATGAGACCACACATACTAGGCGCACTTGAGGCAGCGAATTCTGAGTGTGTGAATAATTGGAAAAATATGTGCTTTTAATAGGTAATCCATACATACCTTTTTAATAGGTAATCCATATTTACCTTTTTAATAGGTAATCCATACGTACCTTTTTAATAGGTAATCCATACATACCTTTTTAATAGGTAATCCATATTTACCTTTTTAATAGGTAATCCATACGTACCTTTTTAATAGGTAATCCATACTTACCTTTTTAATAGGTAATCCATACTTATTGAATATGAAAAGGCACAACGCTCGCCATTTGCTTTATAATACAAAACGTACATAGCAGAAAGAGGACCGTTTGAAAATAATCTGTGGGACAACAAAAATATTTTAGTTCCAAAGTCGTCTGTCTGACCGCCAACTCCCGCCTGCAGGCATCCCGTGGGAATGCAGCCCTCTAGGGCTGTCAGTACACAACACTATGCTCATCATGTTTTAGCAGGATCAGATGGTGACAGGTGTCCCAGCAGGGTCAGACAGTCAGGGAAGACCAGTCTACGGAGCTCAGGGGAATTTTGCAGTATATTCAGTGAATGATACAAAGTTCCACCTTGGGTTGATGGGTGTACCTACAGTAGCCACAGGACACCAGCTTAAGTTTAAAGCTACAGTCTGGGATCTGGGAATAATGGTAATTTCAATTATTGAACCATTGATTCACAAAAAGGGGCATATGTCTTGTGAAGGCTGGCTGAATTCTGGAAAAGAGTCAGTTCTTTTATCTCAGCGTGTCTACAGGTTATCGCTTCTCCCTGTTTTTGTTTGCTTGGAAATGTTGATACTGGAGATTGTTGTCAGAAGAAACTGTGTAACCTCGCATTTATAGTTTCAAATAAAAGCATTACCATTAACTGGAAGGTTGGTTATCCTCCCACAATGTATGGAAGAAATTTGAAGTTATGTACACTATCACTAGATTTAAGATTAAGGGTATACTGTGCAACTTTCATTAGGCCTGGCTGGATGCCTTATATGGAATACTGTACGACAAAAGGAGTCTTTATTAAAAACATGCCCAACGTCAGGGGAGATACCTATTTAGGCTATACCTAGCTGCTGGGCTGCTCAGTCCTGGCCCTGGGGGTCTGCTGAACTGTGGCCTTGACCTAACACACCTGAAACCAATAATTCATGTTTCACTAAGATCCTAAAGCTGAGTGTGGTGTGTTGGGGCGCTGCAGGGTGGGGGTCCTTTAAGGGCAGGACGGGGGTGACCCAGCTATATTGTGTGCATGTAAAAATAACTCTGCAGTACTATGAGACCTAGTACTATGAGACCTGATATGAATTATATGGAGGGTCAGTGGCAATTTTAGCATGTAAATCTTGGTGGGGATAAAGCAAAGCCACTACACAACACTAAACAATACATTAATTGCACTATACCAATGCTACACTTGGCTATCAGCGGAGCCTTGTCTGGCACCGAAACAGTTCATTCAGCCTCATTGACTGCTTTAAAAAAAAGCATAGCTGATATGGCTGAATTGCTTAAACAAATGTGGTTTCTACTGACAATTGAGATAAACATAATCTGGCATAATGAGACAACAAGCGGATAAGAGGCAATTCATAATTTTCAATTAAGACATTAATGAGCGAGCTAGAACAGACGTAGTCAATATAACTATTTGTTCAGCACTTTTGAAATGTACAGTGACATTCAGAACATGGGCCATTCTTACAGTGTTCTTCTCCCTGTACACCAAGTCAGAACAGTGGGATAAAGAAAGGGGGCATATAAGCAGAGAATGAAAGCTCTTACAATATTCAGTGATTACATTTATCAAAAACAGGTTATAGGCTACATGTGCACCACTGATTCAGAACAGAAGGCGAAATTAAGAGGTGAAAATAAACCAAATTATTAGGGTGAGACACATGGACTAATAACAGCTTATTACACAACATAAACTGAGTATTACTTTTTTAGCTGAGGTATACATATATCCCTGGGATATTATATAACTTATGCAGCAGCATACAAGACATGTTTGGACTCACCTTACTGTGCTGTGCTCACTTGAACAGGAAGGGGGTGCGGCGGTTCTTTGTGGGCAGATTTTGTCATCAAACTTTGTCATCAAAGTCTGGCATTCTCTGTGATCTTCAGGTCGTAGCTCTAGAAAGAGGCCCGAGTTCCCGATTTACAATTCCGAGCGGGATGAAAGTTCTAAACGTTTTTTCCCAGTCGTAGCTCGTTTTTCCCTAGTTCCCAGTTGTCTTGAACTCACTGAAGTCAAATTTTACAGTTCCGAGTTAACAGTTGTTTTGAGAATGGCACAAATCGTGCTTCATTGACAACATGGCCAATATTGAATTTTTATCATTTTAAACTATGAAAAGATACCCTTAATCTTAGACTTGGGGGCATAGCCACTCCACTGAATAGCAGGCTAATAATTAATTTGCAATGTTTGCAGTTAGCCACTGAATCCTTCCAAACCACTCATTGTTTAATTTGCGATTTCCAACTTATTGTGTAATGTTTATGTCCAATGGCCGATGAGCACCGATACGTTTTATCTCTAATTTCTCTTCATTAGTTATCTTCAGATGACAAGGACTAAATAGGATTTGCCACTACATTGTCAACTTCATTCATGAGGATGACTGCTAGCTAAGATTTTGAAAGTATGATGTTATCATGATCAGTCCAATCAAAGCTACTGTAGATATAACATGATTTGACATAATTTTATCTGTGGCCAATGACCTTAATTCAGCCTTCTTGGATGGGCACTTCTAATATAACTCTATAGCAGGACCCAAGGGGCTAGAATTTTAGAGCTCTTAGACTTGGCGGGGATAGTGTACCCATGAGTGACAGAACATTGAGCCAATCACAGCGCAACGCTTCGTATTTTCTGCTGGTTTACCCCACCACCACAGAAAGCACCGAGCTGGGCTGAAACACCTGCATTTTGGAGCTGCCTAACTCAAGAAAACAAAAAAGAGACCATGTTTGAATGCGGTTTTATTAAGTCAATGACATACACCCTATGATATGTGACACGTATTAATGCCAAAATAACATGCATTTCTTTGCAAAAAAATGTGGGGCTCATAACAGGTGGGGCCCTGCCCCACTTGCCCTAAATGGCGGGTCGCCACCCTGGAGGGTGTCCTGTTTCTGTGTGTTAATGTCTAGGGGTATGTGTGTTTTCATTCACCTTTTGTATTCCAAACCTTTCCCTTGAGACATCAAAAAGAAGATGGGAAGGAAGTTGTGTTGGGGAGATAGTTGAGTTATTGAATGAACTGGTGGGGGTTAAAGGTCGGTTAAAGGTGCAACAACACAACATTGATTACTAACTTATCATGGATACTTTGTTCAGTCTTATCAATCACTTAAATATTTAATCATCTTTTACCTGGCTTGATGACTGTGGGCATTTTTGCTTACATTTTGTTGTTCTAAATAGAGGCGGTTAGAAGGGACATGGGTCATGTTAGATTGCGAAGAAATGCAGGAAATGTGCTTTAAGATGCCCCCCAAAAATGTGAGGATCCACAGACCCCATGCAATGTTATGTCCCCCTCTACAAATAGCACTGCTAAGTGATTTAAAAAGGCATAGTCAATCAGCAATAATATAATAATACTCTTAGCAAAAAAATAATTTTACATTTACAATATGTATAATCTATGAGAAAAGAAAATCTCAGAACTTTTGTGAAACATCACAGCACAGTTGAAAAATATATGGCAAATAGAACTGAAAACAGGATGGTGTTCAGTGGGAGGGGTTGAGTGGAGCTGAAGGATGGGACTAAAAACAAACTAAAGATAACTATTGTAAAATATACTGTCCGTAAATGTATATAGTATGTACAGTGCCTTGCGAAAGTATTCGGCCCCCTTGAACTTTGCGACCTTTTGCCACATTTCAGGCTTCAAACATAAAGATATAAAACTG
Organism: Oncorhynchus mykiss; assembly: GCF_013265735.2. Classification (NCBI taxonomy): domain Eukaryota; kingdom Metazoa; phylum Chordata; class Actinopteri; order Salmoniformes; family Salmonidae; genus Oncorhynchus; species Oncorhynchus mykiss. The sequence continues at coordinate 11,250,574 of NC_048592.1, forward strand.
TATTTTTTTTGTGAAGAATCAACAACAAGTGGGACACAATCATGAAGTGGAACGACATTTATTGGATATTTCAAACTTTTTTAACAAATCAAAAACTGAAAAATTGCGCGTGCAAAATTATTCAGCCCCCTTAAGTTAATACTTTGTAGCGCCACCTTTTGCTGCGATTACAGCTGTAAGTCGCTTGGGGTATGTCTCTATCAGTTTTGCACATCGAGAGACTGACATTTTTTCCCATTCCTCCTTGCAAAACAGCTCGAGCTCAGTGAGGTTGGATGGAGAGCATTTGTGAACAGCAGTTTTCAGTTCTTTCCACAGATTCTCGATTGGATTCAGGTCTGGACTTTGACTTGGCCATTCTAACACCTGGATATGTTTATTTTTGAACCATTCCATTGTAGATTTTGCTTTATGTTTTGGATCATTGTCTTGTTGGAAGACAAATCTCCGTCCCAGTCTCAGGTCTTTTGCAGACTCCATCAGGGTTTCTTCCAGAATGGTCCTGTATTTGGCTCCATCCATCTTCCCATCAATTTTAACCATCTTCCCTGTCCCTGCTGAAGAAAAGCAGGCCCAAACCATGATGCTGCCACCACCATGTTTGACAGTGGGGATGGTGTGTTCAGCTGTGTTGCTTTTACGCCAAACATAACGTTTTGCATTGTTGCCAAAAAGTTCAATTTTGGTTTCATCTGACCAGAGCACCTTCTTCCACATGTTTGGTGTGTCTCCCAGGTGGCTTGTGGCAAACTTTAAACGACACTTTTTATGGATATCTTTAAGAAATGGCTTTCTTCTTGCCACTCTTCCATAAAGGCCAGATTTGTGCAATATACGACTGATTGTTGTCCTATGGACAGAGTCTCCCACCTCAGCTGTAGATCTCTGCAGTTCATTCAGAGTGATCATGGGCCTCTTGGCTGCATCTCTGATCAGTCTTCTCCTTGTATGAGCTGAAAGTTTAGAGGGACGGCCAGGTCTTGGTAGATTTGCAGTGGTCTGATACTCCTTCCATTTCAATATTATCGCTTGCACAGTGCTCCTTGGTATGTTTAAAGCTTGGGAAATCTTTTTGTTTCCAAATCCGGCTTTAAACTTCTTCACAACAGTATCTCGGACCAGCCTGGTGTGTTCCTTGTTCTTCATGATGCTCTCTGCGCTTTTGACGGACCTCTGAGACTATCACAGTGCAGGTGCATTTATACAGAGACTTGATTACACACAGGTGGATTGTATTTATCATCATTAGTCATTTAGGTCAACATTGGATCATTTAGAGATCCTCACTGAACTTCTGGAGAGAGTTTGCTGCACTGAAAGTAAAGGGGCTGAATAATTTTGCACGCCCAATTTTTCAGTTTTTGATTTGTTAAAAAAGTTTGAAATATCCAATAAATGTCGTTCCACTTCATGATTGTGTCCCACTTGTTGTTGATTCTTCACAAAAAAATACAGTTTTATATCTTTATGTTTGAAGCCTGAAATGTGGCAAAAGGTCGCAAAGTTCAAGGGGGCCGAATACTTTCGCAAGGCACTGTACATAGTTGAATGTGCTGACAACAAAATCACACAAAATTATCAATGGAAATCAAATTTATCAACCCATGGAGGTCTGGATTTGGAGTCAAACTCAAAATTAAAGTGGAAAACCACACTACAGGCTCATCCAACTTTGATATAATGTTCTTAAAACAAGTCTAAATGAGGCTCAGTAGTGTGTGTGGCCTCTACGTGCATGTATGACCCACTACAACGCCTGGGCATGCTCCTGATGAGATGGAGGACGGTCTCCTGAGGGATCTCCTCCCAGACCTGGACTAAAGCATCCGCCAACTCCTGGACAGTCTGTGGTGCAGCGTGGCGTTGGTAGATGGAGCGAGACATGATGCCCCAGATGTGCTCAATTGGATTCAGGTCTGGGGAACGGGCGGGCCAGTCCATAGCATCAATGCCTTCCTCTTGCAGGTCAACCGCACCAGCATATGGTCTCACAAGGGGTCTGAGGATCTCACCTCGGTACCTAATGGCAGTCAGGCTACCTCTGGCGAGCACATGGAGGGCTGTGCGGCCCCCCATAAAGAAATGCCACCCCACACCATGACTGACCCACCGCCAAACCGGTCATGCTGGAGGATGTTGCAGGCAGCAGAACGTTCTCCACGGCGTCTCCAGACTCTGTCACCTCTGTCACATGTGCTCAGTGTGAACCTGCTTTCATCTGTGAAGAGCACAGGGTGCCAGTGGCGAATTTGCCAATCTTGGTGTTCTCTGGCAAATGCCAAACGTCCTGCACGGTGTTAGGCTGTAAGCACAACCCCCACCTGTGGATGTCGGGCCCTCATACCACCCTCATGGAGTCTGTTTCTGACCGTTTGAGCAGACACATACACATTTGTGGCCTGCTGGAGGTCATTTTGCAGGGCTTTGGCAGTGCTCCTCCTGCTCCTCCTTGCACAAAGGCGGAGGTAGTGGTCCTGCTGCTGGGTTGTTGCCCTCCTACGGCCTCCTCCACGTCTCCTGATGTACTGGCCTGTCTCCTGGTAGCGCCTCCATGCTCTGGACACTACGCTGACAGACACAGCAAACCTTCTTGCCACAGCTCGCATTGATGTGCCATCCTGGATGAGCTGCACTACCTGAGCCACTTGTGTGGGTTGTAGACTCCGTCTCATGCTACCACTAGAGTGAAAGCACCGCCAGTATTCAAAAGTGACCAAAACATCAGCCAGGAAGCATAGGAACTAAGAAGTGGTCTGTGGTCACCACCTGCAGAACCACTCCTTTATTGGGGGTGTCTTGCTAATTGCCTATAATTTCCACCTGTTGTCTATTCCATTTGCACAACAGCATGTGAAATTTATTGTCAATCAGTGTTGCTTCCTAAGTGGACAGTTTGATTTCACAGAAGTGTGATTGACTTGGAGTTACATTGTGTTGTTTAAGTGTTCCCTTTATTATTTTGAGCAGTGTATATATATTTTCCCCCAAAATATATGGGGGATTGGAAATGATGCAGACAATTACATTGACGGAAGCCACAACCTATCTGCAATATTAAAGCTGAGTTGTTCCCCCTTTTTTTAATGACCGATGAGGAATGGAGAGAAAATAAATTCCAGGTAAAGAGGGAGGTAGGGAGGGAGGGAGATGATTGAGAGAGAGAGAGAGAGAGAGAAATAGAGATGATTGAGAGAGAGAGAGAGAGAGAGAGAGAGAGAGAGAGAGAGAGACAGAAAGAAATAGAGATGATAGAGAGAGAGAGAGAGAGAGAGAGAGAGAGAGAGAGAGAGAGAGAGAGAGAGAGAGAGAGAGAGAGAGAAATAGAGATGATTGAGAGAGAGAGAGAGACAGAAAGAAATAGAGATGATTGAGAGAGAGAGAGACAGAAAGAAATCGGGCGTGGACTTTACAAGATGTCGAAAAAGCGTTCCACAGGGATGCTGGCTTCACACAGTTGCATCAAGTTTGTTGAATGTCCTTTGGGTGGTGGACCATTCTTGATACACACAGGAAACTGTTGACCGTGAAAAACCCACCAGCACCTACTACCGTACCCCATTCAAAGACACAAAACTATTTTGTTTTGCCCATTCACCCTGTGAATGACACACATACACAATCCATGTCTTAGTTGTCTCAAGGCTTGATAATAATTATTTAACCTGTCTCCTTTCCTTCAGCTACACTGATTGGAGTGGATTTAACAAGTGACATCAATAGGGGATCATAGCTTTCACCTGAATTCACCTGGTCAGTCTGTGTTATGGAAAGAGCAGGTGCTCCTAATGTTTTGTACTCTCAGTGTATAGTGCAGAGAAACTCTGATTGCATTTTGGCAACCCTTTTCTGGGGTTGTGACAAGCATCTTTCCTTCACATGGTTGAAATGAAATCCAATTATGTCTGTAATGGCTTTCAACTCTTCCACTTCTTTAAAAGAGCCAGCTTGAATCTTAGCTGCTTGGCCTCAATGTGTTCTCTAAATCATTTATATTCAATAGAGAGTTGAAGGCGATGCTGTGCATGTTTTGGCCGAATTTGTCCCAATCACCCCTATGGGACCATTATAATGTTTAAAGTGTGTATTGTGAGTGAACTCTCATCAGAAGTTCTGCTTCTTTCCTCTGGCAAGTTTATTCTATGGTTATGATGGCTGTCAATTTGCATATTTTAATTAAATGACTTGAATTTCAAATTAATCACTTCCCAAATTAGTAATTAAGTGATGTTTGTCCTTGACTTGTCAGCATCAACTGTCTCTCTGCCTGCCGCATCGCATGCATTCATTTTTCACTGTTACTTTCTCTGATTGGTTACAAAGTTGGGATGACACCTTTAAACTTTTATCTGCATATTAAATCCCATAGTGACCTTTCTGACAGAAGTGTCCTACATAGCAAAGATGCTCTCTTTGGGGAGAGAGAGGCTGTGTGTGTGTGTGTGTGTGTGTGTGTGTGTGTGTGTGTGTGTGTGTGTGTGTGTGTGTGTGTGTGTGTGTGTGTGTGTGTGTGTGTAAAAGTGTGTGTTTGTCCAAATTGCGTGTGTTTGTGCAACTGTATTTATGTGTGTGTGTCGGAGGTTTGAAATGGGTGAGGCCGGCATGACCCCTGTACTTCACTCTGTATAACCTCACTCTATGTAACCCGAGAGACCATGTTACATTCACTGGTAGCTCTGTGTGTGGTCTTCTCCTCAATATAGCCTCAAGTCTTAGATGCCTGTGATGCCTGTTTTCATTATGTATTAGCTAGTCATGCTAACTTCTAAATGCTAATGGATGGGAGTGAGGGTTAGGCAGGCAGTGTGGGAGCAACTTTGCCACTGAGAGCCAAAGGGTCAAAGGTCATAAGTAATTTATCAACGTCAGCTTTCTCATCGAAGCTAATCTGAATGCTAATGATGCTCACTATTCTCCCTCAGCAACTAGTGGTTACAATGAAATTCTTTTTTTTGACTTGATTAATATAGTCCATTATCATAGAGTTCAATGTGTAGAACATACAACTTTAAAAACACCCCCTCAACTCCTGATCCACAGAGACCCCTCTAAGAGAGACTACCCTCTGTCAGTCCCTTGGACTGTCTGGGTGTCATGAGCACATTGGAATCTTCAAACAATGATGAGGCCCTAGTGTCATCTGCCCCACAGAAGGTTGTTGTGAAAAAAACAGAGCATCTTTCGAATTTGTGTGAGAGATCATAAGAGCATATCAGCAACGTATATTCATGTCTAATAACATTTCTATATGTGTTGGAGCATGTGTTGTGTAATGTTCCCAAAGACGCTGCTAACCGTGTAATTGTGTCACCAGGAAATATTTATTGATCTCATCCCCTATGGGGTTTCCTATGGGGCTTTACAACAGAATGAGGCAGAGCAATGAGGTAGCGATACCGCACAGATCAGACGAAGATGTGAACAAAGACAAAGAGAGAGAGAATCATCATCTAGCTGCTGTTGTTAATCTCCATACAGTCCAAGATAAGCAAGAACCCAAGTCCCTGTCATCACCGTCATACTACTGCCTGTGGCCATTGATTAGCGATCTCTTTCCTGAGAATATGGCCACAAGCAGCAGTACGACGGTGATGGCGGGGATTTGGGTTCTCGCTAATCTTGGATTGTGTGGAGATTAACAACAGCAGCTAGATGATGACTCTCTCGGTCTCTCTCTCTTTCTCTCTCTCTCTCTCTCTTTTGTTCACGTCTCCATCTAATCTGTGGGGTATCGCTATCTCATTGCTCCGCCTCGTCTCTCCAGGGTGATTCCCCCCACTGTCAATGGAGTCCCATCTACATGGAAATCAAAGCCGATGGATGTGCAGATGTGGGAAAAAAGATAAGAAGAAAGAGACTCCTTCATTTATCCTCTAAACGTTTCGCTCATAATAAAGGCACAGGCACGACCCATTACTGAGAACAAACATAACACAGTATCCTGTGAAGGTAGACATGGCCTACATGGATGGGATCGCGTGAACATGTTAGGGTGGAACGATGACAATGTGGCCCACGTGTAAGTCATGTGGCCTCCCGCCTCTCTAAACATTTGACTTACCAGGTGGTGGTTCCTTTGTCTGTGTGTTGGACACTAAGGATTAGTTGTCGCCTCACAGGACCCAGCTGCCTGATCCCAGTGATGACACTGACCTGTTTTGTTGTTAATGGCAGAATGGAACAGTAGCATCTCAGGGACATACAGTAGGATGGGCGATGCTGGAGTTTACGGCCGAGGGAGGAGCGAGGGAGGAGAGAGGGAGGAGAGAGGGGAGAGAGGGAGGAGAGAGGGAGGAGAGAGGGGGAGAGAGGGAGGAGGGAGATGGGGTTAGAGGGGATTAGGAAGCCACACAGCGGGTTCTGAATGATAAACAAAGTGGTGTGTGCAAGAGGGGGTTTGTGTGTGTGTGTGTGTGTGTGTGTGTGTGTGTGTATGTTTAGCTCTTGATAAACAACGTGCATGTGTGTATGAAACATGGAGATTGCTGCTGGCAACACCAGACAAAAAGGGAAAGACAGAGTCCATCTGTGAAAAGCCCTGGGATTACTGTGTGGGTAAGCAAAGAGCGACATGCCAATCAATACATGTGTGTGTTTGAGTGAGAGACACATCAGACAGGTCAACTGTGATACAAGCCAGTTTTCCACGTCCATCCATGTCGAAGGATGTCGGGAGATGAAGTGGAAACGGGAAACTTGGGGCAACAGTGAGCATTGTTTTTGCTAGGGCGTGGTGGACGGGGATGGCGGATAGGCGTTCCAAAGATTCTAAAGGTTGAGCGTTCGAATCCAGCAATATAAAGTCATTTATATTTTTGTTTTAAGCCTATCCCAAACCTTAACCCTCACGTTCACCATTCAAAATGAATGCCTAACCTTAAACATTCGGAGTTAATGCCTAAACTTAACATTTGGAACAACTTTGAGAAACATGGATGAATACCCCCCCCCCCCCCCCCCCCCCCCCCCCCACACACACACACATAGTAGAGATCTCAGAGGGGGGTTTAGGGGCAACTTGTAATGTGAAGGATGTAGTGCATTCAGTAACACATCATTTACAGTGACTTTGGAAATTATTCAGACCCTTTGACTTTTACAGACTTATTCTATTACAGCCTTATTCTAAAATGGATTCAATTGTTTTTTCCCCTCATCAATCTACACACAATACCCCATAATAACAAAGATAAAACAAAGATAAAAGAACCCCAACTGCTCATCTATAATGCAACTGACCTGTTCCCCTTTGGGGCTTACCAACTCAAGTCAGTGATGAGGGAGTACGGTGTGTATGTGTGTATACGTACGTGTATGTGTGTGTGTGTTGACCTGTATAAGTCTGTGTGTGTGGGGCTTGGCCTGTCATGACCTGGACGCAGCCTTTCCTCTGATCCCCCCCACCCCCCACTCCACACACCAACAGGCGGTAGAGGTGGGAGGTCATTGTGGCCCCACGTGCCATGTAACAGTGATTGAAGCCGACTGGCTACCCTACACCTTTCACCCCACCGCTGAAGGGAGAAATTGAAATCAATATGGCCTATGATGAGGAGACTCGATGGGGCTGGAGGAGTGATTGAGGAGGGGGGTGGTCTTCATGGATGTCAGGTTAAAGAGTCTGATCAATTGCGCTGATGGATTGGTCTTTGGGATTTCCAGAGATGAGCCAGATCTTTGACTCTCAAAAGAGCACAAGAGCATTTACCTCCTCCTCGTATTTAGAAGGTAAGGTGAGAAAGTTATCTTCCCTGGCTGGCTGCAGTCTACATAATAACATCAGGCAGGAATAGTTTACTTTAGATGTTCTAGTTGATCTGCCTGCTAGGTCCCCTATTGTGAGAAGTTGAAGTCCATGGGCAACTGGTTTGTTTCCCTCTGCCACCTCCCCCTTTTTATTTTGGTGAAATGTTTAATCCTCTTCCCCTCCCCCCTCCACTCCACACATTCTACTCGAACGGATCCCCCTTTCTACATTATTCTCTTTGCATTTACATTTTTTTCTGTCACGGGGGCCCATTTTCCCCGCCCACTCCCCTCATTTTCGCTTGAAACCAGAATAGTGTAGCCAAGAAATAGTTAATCCGGAGCTGCTTCTATATGATTGGCTGCTATACACAGCGTTTGAGCCACCTTGAATGAGAAACAGGGGTAACTAGGCAACTTCAACGGCAGTAAAAAAAAAAAAAAAAAGAAGAAAAGAAGATATGGTCCATGAAGAGCCGGAATTGTAACATTGTCGAAAATTGAGAGGTGACCCAATGTGATTTTATACCGTGCTTGGCTGGCAAATGGAATTAACGAGTGGATTTTTTTTCTTAGAAGGTAAAACAGAGCGCGAAAATGAACGGGAACCGGATTTGGATTAAAACGGTTGAATTGGGCATTCCAGAATAGCCGCCATATGAAAGGGTAAGTGTCAGATCTGTAGTGAAGATGTTTTGAATTGTATTTTACAATCAAGTAAGGGATATGTTATTTGATGCAAAAAAGCTCACCAACACGTTTTTTTAATCCTTGATTTCTCATTGTGGTTTGTAGAACTGCCTATTTTGGTGATCGAATCACAGCCTAATTCAAATTCAGAGATTAAACTTTATCGTAATGTTTTTTTGTGGAATCGAATGTTTTATTACTGTAGCATAGGCCTAGATTCTCTCTAAACTGGTGCCAGTTGGCAGGAGTAAAATTGCGCACAGACACATTTCCTAATTAGTCTATCATCATATTTCGTTTAAAAGTTGTCTGACTCATATTATGTTGCAGTATGACGGGAGTCATTTTCAGGGTAGGCTTCAGTTTCAGGGGGACCACACACACCAGCCCCGTACAAGGTCCCCTGTCGGAATTAAGCCCCCCTTCATGGACAGGTCATCAAGCTCTCCAAACGCCTCACCGGGAACGTTTTCCCGTTGGATATGTGAATAGGGTATAGAAATTCGAAATGAAAAGGCATTTGACAGAAGGCTTGTGTTGAACGTAATGATAGATACGTTACCCCTGTTGCAGTTCAAGCTTTGGGTCTCGGACAATATGCACACCAGCCCATACCGGTCTTTGAATGCATCAGCTTGAATTGAGAGGCTGCGTGCGGTAGGCTACTTGTGGATGGTACCAAGGCGCTCAGTGGCGGTAGGCTATGTGAGATGTCGAAATCAGAGAACATATATGTGGTTCAAGCTCATGGTTTATGGGTCATTAGGGTGAAACATATTGGTGGCTGGAGCTGGAGGAGCTTTGATGCGCGCGTGGGGGTGTCGACTGCGTCACTGTGTCAAATCGCGCCCCTCAATTTCTGGTCTAGCACAGCTTATGTCTTGTCCTAGAGAGGGGGTGGGGGTGGGCTGTGTGGAGTTGTATAGGCTACTGTGTGTACTGTGTGTACTGTGTATACTGTGTGGAGTTGTATAGTCTACCGTGTGTACTGTGTGGAGTTGCATAGGCTACTGTGTGTACTGTGTGGAGTCGAGATGTTCTATTTAGATTCTGTTCAAATATAATTAACCAGAATTTCCTCATGCCTTTGACCAGACATTTTAATGATTTCATATTTATTAATATCCCATTTATATGCAATGGAGGAGACATTGAGAGGAACCAGACTCAACCAGACATTTTCTTGAGGAAAAAAGAACAACGATGAACAACAACCCACCCACCCATTCTTCTGGCTGGCACTGGGCAGTAAATGGACAGTGAGCTCAGTGCCTTCAGAAAGTATTCACACCCCTTGACTTTTTTCACATTTTGTTGTGTAGACATTTTTTCAAATTGAAATGTCTTGAGTCAATAACTTTTCAACCCCTTTGTTATGACAAACCTAAATAAGTTCAGGAGTAAAAATGTGCTTAACAATTCGCATAATAAGTTGCATGAACTCACTCTGTGTGCAATAATAGTGTTTAACATGTTTTTTGATTGACTATCTCATCTCTGTACCACACTCATACAATTATATGTAAGGTCCCTCAGTCGAGCAGTGAATTTCAAACACAGATTCAACCACAAAGACCAGGGAGGTTTTCCAATGCATCGCAAAGAAAGGCACCTATTGGTAGAGGGGTAACAACAACAAAAAGCAGACGTTGAATATCCCTTTGAGCATGGAGAAGTTGTTGATTACACTTTGGATGGTTTATGGTTCCCCAGTCACTACAAAGATACAGGCGTGCTTCCTAACTCAGTTGCTGGAGAGGAAGGAAACCGCTCAGGAATTTCACAATGAGGCCAATGGTGACTTTAAAACAGTTACAGAGTTTAATGGCTGTGATAGGAGAAAACTGAGGATCGATCAACAACATTGTAGTTACTCCACAATACTAACCGAAATTACAGTGTGAAAAGAAGGAAGCCTATACAGAATAAAAAATATTACCAAACATGCATCTTGTTTGCAACAAGGCACTAAAGTAATAATGCAAAAAATGTCGCAAAGCAAGTAACTTTTTGTTGTGTTTGGGGCAAATCACCGAGTGCCACGCTCCATATTTTCAAGCATAGTGGTGGCTGCCTCATGTTATGGGTATGCTTGTTATTGTTATGAACTGGGGAGTTTTTCAGGATATAAAATAAATGGAATGGAGCTAAGCACAGACAAAATCTTAGAGGAAAATCTGGTTCAGTGTATTTTCCACCAGCCACTGGGAGATTTCACCTTCAGCGGGACAATAACCTTAAATATACACTGGAGTTTCTTACCAATAAGTCAGTGAATGTTACTGAGTGGCCAAGTTACAGTTTTGACTTAAATCTACTTGATAATCTATGGCAAGACCTGAACATTTTGTCTAGCAATGATCAACAACCAATTTGACAGCTTGAAGAATTCTGAAAAGAATAATGGGACAAATGTTGCACAATCCAGGTATGGAAAGCTCTTAGAGACATATCCAGAAAGACTCACTGCTGTAATTGCTGCCAAAGGTGATTTGACAAACTATTGATTTAGGGGTGTGAATACTTATGTAAATCAGATATTTCTGTATTTCATTTTCAATAAATTAGCGAACATTACAGCCTAAATTCAGGCTGTAACACAGCAAAATGTGGAATAAGTCAAGGGGTGGCAATACTTTCTGAAGGCACTGTAATTGTTCATTGGAATATCTATAATCAGTTCCTACATGGATGAGACTGTAGAATTGAACCATATGTACAGTATGATGCTCTGTGGTGTCTGGAGGAACCGGGTCAAATGAAGGAGTGGCTTAACCAACGGTTCAACCAGGAATGACTTCAAGATAAGAACAAGGGGGACTTTTAATTTTTTTTAAACCAACATTGTTTAACCTTTATTTAGCAAGTCATAAGAGAAAATTCTTATTTACAATGACGGCCTACACCGACCAAACCGGGACGACGCTGGGCCAATTGTGCGCCGCCCTATGGGACTCCCAATCACGGCAGGTTGTGATTCAGTCAGGATTCGAAGCAGGGTGTATGTAGTGACGCCTCTAGTACTGAGATGCAGTGCCTTAGACCGCTGCGCCACTCGGGATCAGAATGGGCGGCTGGCTGGTATCAGACTGCTCCAGACTATTGGTAGTAGTGGCACAGACTGAACCCAGAAGATAATAGCAGCTGTGAACAACATAGTGATTGATTGGTTTTGAGGCCTGAAGGCCCTGTTTGTGGTGTGGCTCCACAAAGACCAGTGTCAGTGGTGTAACACTGCATGGGGCTGAGTGGCAAAGTTGAGGGGTGCCTTCCTTTTCCTCTCTAATCTGCCAAACTACGTAATCTCCTTAAAAAACTGAAGTATTGTGTGAACACACACACACACACACAATTTCTGTTCTCTTCCGTTGAATGCAGTAGTCCCATGACAGTTTCTTGCAGTCTTCTGGTGGGTTGTGAGTCTTAGTTGGTATACGGCACAAAAACATTGAAGAGCATTAACTTCTGCAGAAAGCATCTCTTTATTCTTCTCCCAGTGGAATATAAACTCTTAATTCAACTCCTGACAGCCAGGCAGCAGAACCATGGCGGGAGTATTGGAGTCCTATTAACGGATTAAGATTATAATGCCTTTTCCCCATTCTGCAAATACTGTAAAATGAAGGCTGAAATAGGATGTTCTCTTTTCACGTTTCATGTTGTTTCCCTGAAATCTGATGATACAAGAAAGAACAACATAGCCTATGCTGCTGGTTTTTCCTCTGCTATGCATTCTCCCCATGCTTGCTTGCTTTTATAACACTCCACTTTCCCCAAGTGATGTTATTCTACCTTTGTCCCATTGAAAGCTTTCTTAAATCTGTTGTTTTCTCTACCAAGCATTACCTCAAATTGAACTCCCACAGGACTCCTCCCTTAAGGCCCCGAGGTGCTGCATCTTCAAGAGCAATGCAAACATAGATTCGAAAATGTAGGGCTGTATAGAAGAACGTTGTCGCTGCAGCGGCCTAAATCTTTTATAAGTGAGCTAGCCCAATTACGACTGAACTCTCATCGTGCTTGTATCCCTCTCCCGATTTTGCTTGTCACCATGAAAGAAAATGTTGGTCAAGAGGACAGGTGCAGGTTATGGGGGAATTGGAGGCGGCCATCTTAGATTAGGGACAATGGCAGGAGTTTGTTCAGATGAAGTGTATTGTGGGAGTTTGTTTCAGGCAGGTGGTTGGTTGGCATTATATCATCACTGGTGCATCCGTCCTCTAATAAAAGTTTGATGGGACTCACTGGACAGAAGAGGTACCGTAGTGACATAATGGGATATATAAAAAAATGTGTGGTGAAAACATCTTGAGATTTGCGATTATTTTAAGGATATTTTTTCAAGTAATTATCCAAATCAGTAATATATTCTATGCTTTCTCTGGTGACAGTTTGAATAATGAGGTCAGCTGATCAAGTCTTTGACTTCTGGCAAAAATAATCACTGTGTTTGAAACAGATGGTGTAGAAAAGTATTAGGCATCCATTATTTCATTGTGTAGACAGAATAATAGACGTCATCACACGATCCTGGTGACCGACTTAACCTGAACCCTCTGGTGATAAGCATCATCACATGATCTTGGTGACTGACCCGACCTGAAACATCTGGTGATGAGTGAGTGAGAGAGTGGAGTTTTGTCGGTGGGTGGGTCAACCACAGCGTCTGGCCTGTACACTGAGCCAGAACAGCCATCGGTCGCCCTGCTCCACTTCCAAGGGACGGCATGGTATCTTCAGTGCATCACTGACACCCACCATCACTGGGGAGATGTGGCATGCCAAACCAATGAATCATTAAGACTCAATTGCCTGGGAGGTGTGGGGCGACCTGCCATATGCCTCCAGGTTCCAACACAATCTGTACCAGAGTTTCTATACTGTACTGTACAATCAACTATAGGTGGTGTGGTATCACTGTCCGTCTGTGCTATAGCCTACGTCTGTGAAATTAAGGCTGATACAAACCATAATCCACCTCCACGGGTGTGTTTTGATGTTTTTCAATCCATTTTCTGTATTATGTCAATTAAAAGAGGTCAATAGAAGTCAAAAATCGGCCCAGTCTCGGTACTATTGTAATGAGCCGCCCAGCCCAGTCTGTACTGAAATGAGTCACTGTAACCTTCAGCTCAACTCATGTAGGGCCAGTTGGCACCATATGCAATAGTCATCCATCTATTGAAGTATCTGGCCGTGGAGCCGCATATAAATCTGAAGAGGTAGAGGGAGGCCCTGCTGGAAAAAAAAACAGCATAGACCAGCATACATTTCAAGCTGGTCTATGCTAGTCAATGCTGGTCGGATTCTGATCAAACTGATCTGACCAACATGGTCTTGCTGGTTATGCTGGCAGACCAGGCTTAGTTTTGTTTTCGCTGGTGACCAGCCTTCATTGTGTTTTCGCTGGTGACCAGCCTTCGTTGTGTTTTCGCTGGTGACCAGCCTTCGTTGTGTTTTCGCTGGTGACCAGCCTTTGCTGTATTTTGGACACCAGCAAAAGCTAAAGCAAAAACCAGCATCAAGTCAAATCCGGATTAAAATGCAATGGCTGTTTACCGTAATTGCATTGCTGTCACTTTTAGAAAGCAGAGGGTAGGAACAGTGCCATTTGCTTTGCCTGTCAGCTGTTTAAGCGGTGCGCCGATTGCTTGGCATTTGATATCGGCGTTTGAACTTGGATTTGTAAGCCTTGATGTAATCTGATAGCCAGGTGTTAATTTAACTGGGAATAGGATGGTGGGTAGCCCTCCTTTTTGGTGACCATTCCAAACCAAAAGCTGTTTTATTGCCATTAAAAGATAGGTTGTGATAACTAAGCCTAATTGTTATTTTCCTTTATTCGCCGAATAGGCTACTGCCAATTTTGGTTTCATGTAGGCCTATTGGAATGAAAATGAACTACAGAACAACATGCTATTAAGAGCAATTCCCCTAAATACCATGTCTTGTTTTTGGCTTCAAAGACAATACGAATTGTAGGTTATATCAGATGTGCAATGTCATGAAGTGACAGAATGATAGTTGAGATAATGCAAATGATTAATGATGACCTAGTTGGGCTAACGTTGTTAACTTCTAGCTGTAGACCTACTTCATCATCATCATCCTCTGCCTGCATCCCTATCTGTAGCCTACCTGACTCTGGTATAATGCATTTTTCCACCTCTCACTCTATCAATCTTGCTTGTCCATCTTCCTGAATATAATTTGATATTCCAACAGATCAATCTTGCCGGCAAAACGTCATTAAATATTGCTATGTTATTTACCTATAGTGTGGATGTAGGGCTGTTTTTTTTTGGGGGGGGGGGGGGGGGGGGGGGTATAATGAGCACCCAGATACTGCATAGGCAACACAATAATATCAGACGGAGAAAAATGTTCGCTGGCCACCTCGGCGTTGGCTACAATGTTGCAATATGAATATTCTCGGAGCAGTCTTGTTGAAACAAGATGTTGAAATATGCTCAGAAACACCTTGTTGATGCAATGCTTCAGTATTTGTTGAATGTTTCCCTTCCCTGGTGAATAATGCAGACAGGCCAGGTACAAAAATGAGCTGAGCACACAATGTAAGGAACATATCTGAATGCGGAGCAACAGTTTTGGTGGGAAGAGCACGAGACAAGGACACTGTCATAGTACGCTGTTCCACAAGGGTGACTTCAGATAGTCTATAGCAGGGGGTCGGCAAACTTTTCATATGAGTGACAATTTACAATTGATCCTGCAATTTCTAAAGATCTTCGTGCCAGTTCTGATTTTCATATAAGCATTCCAACTGCTCAACTGTGCCCAGAAAATGTCTAACTGCCCATAAACTGAATAGCCTAATTCTAGCTGGCTACTAGACAGACACTGTCCATTCAGCCACACCCCACAGATCTCCACTATGCCTACCTGTACCAAGGCGCTGTCCATTCAGCGGTGCTGAATCACGGTCGCAGCCTTAAGGAGTAGGAGTAGATGTCTTTATGCGTCCTTGTCGATTGTAGGCCTAAGTAATTCCTTTGATGTATGCCTTTTATTTCAATGCCTATGTAGGATGTATCTGGCATAGTTTACATTCACAGTCAGCTGTTGTATGCCTTCACATTGATGTCGGGTATTTGAAGTCGGCCTTGATAGCGTGTATTATACATCTATTTCATGTTGCACTGTATGCACTGTTCCACAAGTAGGCTAAATTAGTCAATGTAACCTATGTATGATGAGGTTGAGTAGTGCATTGCATTCGGAAAGTATTCCGTCCCTTGACTGCAACGTTTTATTTAATTACAGGTTTTTGGAAATTTTAGCAAATGTATTAAAAAAAATTAAAATACCATATCACATTTACATAAGTATTCAGACTCTTTACTCAGTACTTTGTGGAAGCACCTTTGGCAGCGATTACAGCCTTGAGTATTCTTGGGAATGACACTACAAGCTTGGCACACCTGTATTTAGTTTCTCCCATTCTTCTCTGCAGATCCTCTCAAGCTCTGTCAGGTTGGATGGGGAGCGATGCTGCACAGCTATTTTCAGGTCTCTCCAGAGATGTTTGATTGGGTTCAAGTCCGGGCTCTGGCTGGGCCACGCAAGGACATTCAGAGACTTGTCCCGAAGCCACTCCTGTGTTGTCTTGGCTGTGTGCTTAGGGTCTGAGGTCCTGAGCTCTCTGGAGCAGGTTTTCATCAAGGATCTCTCTGTACTTTGCTCCGTTCATCTTTCCCTCTATCCTGACTAGTCTCCCAGTCCCTGCCACAGACAATCATCCCCACAGCATGATGCTGCCACCATCATGGTTCACCGTAGAGATGGTGCCAGGTTTCCTCCAGACGTGACGCTTGGCATTCAGGCCAAAGAGTTCAATCCTGGTTTCATCCGACCAGAGAATCCAAGTGGGCTGTCATGTGCCTTTTACTGAGGAGTGGCTTCCCTCTACCATAAAGGCCTGATTGGTGGAGTGCTGCAGAGATGGTTGTCCTTCTGGAAAGTTCTCCCATCTCCACAGAGGAACTCTGGAGCTCTGTCATAGTGACCATCAGGTTCTTGGTCACCTCCCTGACCAAGGCCTCCCCCTGATTACTTAGTTTGGCCGGGCAGCCAGCCAGCTCTAGGAAGAGTCTTGGTGGTTCCAAACTTTTTCCATGTAAGAATGATCAAGGCCTCTGTGTTCTTGGGGACCTTCAATTCTGCAGACATTTTTTGGTACCCTTTCCCAGATCTGTGCCTCGACACAATCCTGTCTCGGAGCGCTATGGACAATTCCTTTGACCTCATGTCTTGGTTTTTGCTCCGACATGCACTGTCAACTGTGGGACCTTATATAGACAGGTGTGTGCCTTTCCAAATCATGTCTAATCAATTGAATTTACCACAGGTGGACTCCAATCAAGTTGTAGAAACTACAGGTCGACCGATTTCAAGATTTCATAACAATCGGAAATCAAGTATTTTTGGGCTCTTTTTTATTCAAATAAAATATTTAATACCTTTATTTAACTAGGCAAGTCAGTTAAGAACACATTCTTATTTTCAATGATGGCCTAGGAACGGTGGGTTAACTGCCTTGTTCAGGGGCAGAACGACAGATTTTCACCTTGTCAGCTCGGGGGGGATCTTGCAACCTTAAAGTTAACTAGTCCAACGCAATAACGACCTGCCTCTCTCTCGTTGCACTCCGCAAGGAGACAAGTCGCCTGTTACGCGAATGCAATAAGCCAAGGTAAATTGCTAGCTAGCATTAAACTTATCTTATAAAAAACAATCAGTCATAATCACTAGTTAACTACACATGGTTGATGATATTACTAGATATTATCTAGCGTGTCCTGCGTTGCATATAATCTGACTGAGCAGACAAATTTCTAAGTATCTGACTGAGTGGTGGTAGGCAGAAGCAGGCACGTAAACATTCATTCAAACAGCACTTTCGTGCATTTTGCCAGCAGCTCTTTGTTGTGCATCAAGCGAGGCTGGTGTAACCGAAGTGAAATGGCTAGCTAGTTAGCGCGTGCTAATAGCGTTTCAAACGTAACGCGCTCTGCGCCTTCTAGTAGTTGTTCCCCTTGCTCTGCATGGGTAACGCTGCTTTGATGGTGGCTGTTGTCGTTGTGTTGCTGGTTCGAGCCCAGGCAGGGGCGAGGAGAGGGACGGAAGCTATACTGTTACACTGGCAATACTAAAGTGCCTATAAGAACATCCAATAGTCAAAGGTTAATGAAATACAAATGGTATAGAGGGAAATAGGCCTATAATTTTTACTTTCTTCTCCAACACTTTGTTTTTGCCTTATTTAAACCAAATTGAACATGTTTCATTATTTACTTGAGGCTAAATTTAATTTATTGATGTATTATATTTAGTTAAAATAAGTGTTCATTCAGTATTGTTGTAATTGTCATTATTACAAATAGATTTTAAAAAATCTGCCGATTAATAGGTATCGGCTTTTTTTGTCCTCCAATAATCGGTATCGGTATCAGCGTTGATCGGCGTTGAAAAATCATTATCGGTCGACCTCTAAGAGAAACATCTGAAGGATGATCAATCCTTTGCTCAATTTCGAGTCTAATAGCAAAGGGTCTGAATACTTAAGTAAATAAGTAAAATTGCAACAATTTTTTTTTTTTAATCTGTTTTCGCTTTGCCATTATGGGGATATTGTGTGTAGATTAATGGAGGATTTCTTTTTTTAATCAATTTTAGAATAAGGCTGTAATGTAACAAAATGTGGGAAAAGTTAAGGGGTCTGAATACTGTACATTGTACACGCCATTCCACAGATCTTTAAACCTAATATAAACCTAATATTGCGGTGATAATGTCTGGGGGAAATGTTGCTTTGTTTTTGCTGTTTCTCCAAATAGCATTTTAGACTTTGTGTAGAAGTACAGTAAATGAGCTTCAACTGGTGGGTGTATTTTTACACACCCCACTTTGCCATACCCTAGGTTTAGCAAAGGCTGGTCATCAGCGAAAACACAATGAAGGCTGGTCACCAGCCTATGCTGGTCTATGTTTTTTTTTTCACCAGGGCGGAGGGAGAGAGAGAGAGAGCATTTTCCCCATCTGTATCCTCTTCAAAAGGGACTTCACTCCTCACTGCCAAGGAGAGGCACCATGTGGTTGCAGAGATCTATTCATCCACAAATCTAGTTTGCCTTATCAGTGCCAAGGTAACAGACTCACTCACCGAGGAAAATGAAGGAGACAGAGATAGAGAAGCGCCATTGAAGCACAAATGAAATGCTATACATCAAGTAAGAATAATACAACACAGTCCATGGGTTGCAATAGCTATATATCTGTGTGTCTGTCTGCGTGTGTGTGTGTGTAAAAGTATGTGTGTTTGTGTGTGTGTATGTGAGAGAGAACTGAGGTAAAACTTAGGGTTACTGTTCTCTGATAATATGAGTGCGATGTATCACATTGGGATTCGCTCTGGGAATCACTACTAGGAAGAACCAATCACACAGCAGGCCGAGTGGCGAATGAAGTGAGGTGCCACTTGCCTGCCCTCGGTCATTCTCAAGCATGCCTCTCTTGCGAGCAGGGGCATGTTGTGATACATCTCACTCATATTATGAGAAGTTCTGTTTGAACTATTTGTTTCCATTCATCACATTGGGATATGGCCAACTCCCATATCGCAGACATGCTCTCCGAAGCCTGGGTAGTCCCAACAGCAGGATTTCGCCCCTCAGAGGCGCCGACACTGTGGACAGTATGCCCCAAAGATAAAACCTCATAAATGTATGAGGGGAGGCACAACATGCCGCGTCGCAAATCTCTTGTAAAGAGATGCCTTTGAACATTGCCCATGAGGTAGCCATACCTCTGGTGGAATAATCCCTCAGGCCCCCTGGGGGCTGTAAACCCTTGCTATTATAAGCCAATGTAATAGCCTCTGCTATCCAATGGGATAGCTTTTGACGAGCGAAGGCCTACCCTTGCAGGGAGGCGCCCAAGATATGAAGAGTTGGTCGCTCTTCCGTAAAGCTCTCATTCAATCCAAGTAAATGCGCAAATGGTGTACTGGACATAAACGGTGGAGAAGCCGTGTCTCGCACTGGGGAGTTAGTGCTAGCCCGGAGGGGACAGCGAGGTATACGGAGGCTTCACCCTAAAAAAGGCAAACCTGAGAAACATCCTGTGTATATGCAGGATAAGGATCCTGTAGGTCGACTGAAGTGAACCATTCCCCTCAACGAATAGAGCGAGACAGCACAATGAGCGTAACCGTATGGAACGTGAACCTTCTCAGATGGCTGTTGAGGACCCGTAGGCCCAGAATGGGGCACACCCCCCATTTGCTTAATGAAGGAGATTTCCTGCTCTAGAATGCAAGCTGGGTCGCCACTTGCTACTGGTGGCAGAATCCCATTGAATACGGGTGGCTTCATAGGAAACTGCAGTCTGTACCCCTTTGTAATTGTCGACAAGACCCAGGGCCCTTGCGGTGAGTCGCACACAAGATAGAAGACTTTCGCTCGCTCGCTGGTGGCACTGAAGTGCCCTCTAGCAGTATTTATGGAGAGTAACCCGTTTTATTACAAAGAGTAGTGTAAAAACCACTGGGATTTGGAGACAATGCTTGGTGGTGATGGTGGCAATTTGTAACTTGGGGGTCGAGTGAGCCCCCTCCGTCTTCACTGTAAGCGGACGCATAGCAATAAGCCGCTGCATTGTGTGTAGGGTTTTAGGAGCACAGATGTGCCTCTGCCCCATTGTTATGGTGGCGGAAAGTCTGTGCTCCACCCGAGAGGGGACTGGCCATGTCACGGTGTGAATCGCTGCCCCTCTCTGCTGCTGGGGATGGACCGCCCCTTCTTCCCTCCAGGGGAATCACTGGGCGGGACCTCGATGCGACCACAGTGAAGTACCACTTCCCTGACTGTCTGCCTCTGTCCTGGGATTTGGACTGTGGGTTCGCAGCCTGCTGCGTTGCGTGTCGCTCAGGTAGCACTGCCGCTAAAGAACTGCCCTCTCCTTGCTGCGGAGCCTTGGCTTGTAAAGGGGGAGACCGGGTTGCCACGGTACCTGAGTTTGTGGGGCAGGTGGTGGCAAGGCTAGCCTTGATGCTGTAGCTAACCTGTTTTTTTAGTCTCTTGGACTGGAGAACATAGTAGGTGGGGCCGGTTAAGTAAGTGAACTATGCAAGAGAGTTAAGCTAGTGGTGCTAGCTGAGGTAGGCCGCATGAGCGTTTCGCCTAGCCTAGGTTAGCAGTGGTACAGCCAGCCTTGCCGCATTAGCTAGCCTGTTTTAGGCTATCTAGTGGACTGGGTCACCAAATGATTATTTATTTATTTTAACAGGAAAGACATATTGAGACCTAGGTCTCTTTTACAAATGTCTACTATCCCTAGTGGCTGCACAAGAGCTGATTTCCATAATTTTGGAATATGTCCTGATAACAATGTTAAATAAAATGTGGGTTAATGAGCAAACAATGCTGGGCACTGCACACTTAAGGAGACCGGGGTCCATTTGGTTGACCCCTGTTGACTTCTTGTTGTCTATTGCTAGCAAAGCATACAGGACTTATTTTTCAGAAAATGTCTTAAAAGAAAAGCTTTGACTATAATTTCTCTGATCATTCACCAAGTTTTCCCTATCAGCATCCAGCCCAATATCATTGTGAATAGGCTTAGAAGTTATTTCAAAGAGATAGACCGCTGAAATAAAATGGTGATGAAATGCATCAATGATGGCATTTCTTCCGTAATAAGGCCAGTGTATGAATGAATTTGTTGTGGAAGAGAGAGCGGTTATATAATAATCAGATTTAGCCTCTGATGTGTCTTACACAATGATTCCTTAAAAGCTTGCCAATCTGGGGCCTGTGTTCCTGGCCTTGATCCAAGCATCATCTCTTTTATGAATGACTTACGATAATTCCAGAGTGTACCAGGCATTCGATCTACTCTGAACAAAAATATAATCGTAAAGTTTTGGTCCCATGTTTCATGAGCTGAAATAAAAGATCCCAGAAATGTTCCATATGCACAAAAAACATATTTCTCTTAACATCCCTGTTAATGGGCATTTATCCTTTGCCAAGATAATCCATCCACGTGACAGGTGTGGCATTTCAAGAAGCTTATTAAATGGCATAATCATTACACAGGTGCACCTTGTGCCGGGGACTATAAAAGTCCACTCTAAAATGTGCAGTTTTGTCACACAACACAATGCCACGGGTGTCTCAAGTTTTGACGGAGTGTGCAATTGGCATGCTGACTGCAAGAATGTCCACCAGAGCTGTTGTCAGAAAATTGAATGCTAATTGTTCTACTATAAGCCGCCTCCAATGTCGTTTTAGAGAATTTGGCAGTACATCCAACATGATTCACAACCGCAGACCACGTGTAACCACGCCAGCCCAGGACGTCCACATCCGGCTTCTTCACCTGCAGGATCGTCTGAGACCAGCCACCTGGACAGCTGATGAAACAGTGGGTTTGCACACTCAAATAATTTCGGGACAAACTGACAGAAACCGTCTCAGGGAAGCTCATCTGTTGTCATCCTCACCAGGGTCTTGACCTGACTGCAGTTTGACGTCGTAACTGACTTCAGTGGGTAAATGCTCACCTTCGATGGCCACTGGCATGCTGGACAAGTGTTCATGGATGAATCCCGGGTTTCAACTGTACCAGGCAGAAGATGTGTATTGCGAAGTGTGGGCGAGCGATTTGCTGCTGCCAAAGTTGGTGGTGGTGGGGTTCCCCATGGTGGCGGTGGGGTTTTGGTATGGGAAGGCATAAGCTACGGACAACGAACACAATTGCACTTATAAAAAAAAAGAAGGTTGTTACAGTGTAGTCCCATCGCTGCAACTCCCATACAGACTTAGGAGAGGCGAAGGTCGAGAGCCATGCGTCCTCCAAAACACAGCTCTGCCAAGTCGCACTGCTGCTTGACACACTGTTTACTTAACCCGGAAGCCACCCACACCAACGTGTTGGAGGAAACACCGTACAACCGATGTCAGCGTGCATGCACCCGGCCCGCCACAGGAGTTGCTAGAGCGTGATGGGACAAGGACATCCCAGCCAACCAAATCCTCCCCTAACCTAAACGACGCTGGGCCAATTGTGCGCCAATTTGTGGGTCTCCAGGTGGTGGCTGGCTGCGACACAGCCTGGGATCAAACCCAGGTCTGTAGTAGAGGTCGACCGATTATGATTTTTCAACGCCGATACCGATTATTGGAGGACAAAAACGCCGATGCCGATTAATCGGACGATTTTTTAAAATGTATTTGTAATAATGACAATTACAACAATACTGAATGAACACTTATTTTAACTTAATATAATACATCAATAAAATCAATTTAGCCTCAAGTAAATAATGAAACATGTTCAATTTGGTTTAAATAATGCAAAAACAAAGTGTTGGAGAAGAAAGTAAAAGTGCAATATGTGCCATGTAAGAAAGCTAACGTTTAAGTTCCTTGCTCAGAACATGAGAACATATGAAAGCTGGTGGTTCCTTTTAACATGAGTCTTCAATATTCCCAGGTAAGAAGTTTTAGGTTGTAGTTATTATAGGAATTATAGGACTATTTCTCTCTGTACCATTTGACTATTGGATGTTCTTACAGGCACTTTAGTATTGCCAGTGTAACAGTATAGCTTCCATCCCTCTCCTTGCCGCTACCTGGGCTCGAACCAGGAACACATCGACAACAGCCACCCTCGAAGCAGCGTTACCCATGCAGAGCAAGGGGAACAACTACTCCAAGTCTCAGAGCGAGTGACGTTTGAAACGCTATTAGAGTGCACCCCGCTAACTAGCTAGCCATTTCACATTGGTTACACCAGCCTAATCTCGGGAGTTGATAGGCTTGAATTCATAAATAGCAGAGCTGCTGGCAAAACGCACAAAAGTGCTGTTTGAATGAATGCTTACGAGCCTGCTGGTGCCCACCATCGCTCAGTCAGAATGCTCTATCAAATCATAGACTTAATTCTAACATAATAACACACAGAAATACGAGCCTTAGGTCATTAATATGGTTGAATCCGGAAACTATCATCTCGAAAACAAAACATTTATTCTTTCAGTGAAATACCGTTCCGTATTTTATCTAACGGGTGGCATCCATCAGTCTAAATATTCCTGTTACATTGCACAACCTTCAATGCTATGTCATAATTACGTAAAATTACGTAAAATTACATAAAGTTCTGGCAAATTAGTTCGCAATGAGCCAGGCGGCCCAAACTGTTGCATATACCCTGACTCTGCGTGCAATGAACGCAAAAGAAGTGACACAATTTCACCTGGTTAATATTGCCTGCTAACCTGGATTTATTTTAGCTAAATATGCATGTTTAAAAATATATACTTCTGTGTATTGATTTTAAGAAAGGCATTGATGTTTATGGTTATGTACACGTTGGAGCAACGACAGTCCTTTTTCGCGAATGCGCACTGCAGCGATTATATGCAACGCAGGACACGCTAGATAAACTAGTAAATCATCAACCATGTGTGATTATGATTGATGGATTGATTGTTTTTTTATAAGATAAGTTTAATGCTAGATAGCAACTTACCTTGGCTTCTTACTGCATTCGCGTAACAGGCGGGCTCCTCGTGAGGCAGGTGGTTAGAGCATTGGACTAGTTAACCGTAAAATTGCAGGATTGAATCCCTGAGCTGACAAGGTACAAATCTGTCGTTCTGCCCCTGAACAAGGCAATTAACCCACCGTTCATAGGCAGTCATTGAAAATAAGAATGTGTTCTTAACTGACTTGCCTAGTTAAATAAAGGTGTAAAAAAAAATTGCAAAATCGGTGTCCAAAATTACAGATTTCCGATTGTTATGAAAACTTGAAATCGTCCCTAATTAATCGGCCATTCCGATTAATCGGTCGACCTCTAGTCTGTAGTGACACCTCTTGCACTGCGACGCAGTGCCTTAGACCGCTGTGCCACTCCGAAGGCTCACACAATTGCATTTTATCAATGGCAATTTGAATGCAGACATACTGTGACAAGATCCTGAGGCCCATTGTCATGCCATTCATCCGCCGCCATCACCTCATGTTTCAGCATGATAATGCACGGCCCCATGTCGCAAGGATCAGTGCACAATTCCTGGAAGCTGAAAATGTCCCAGTTCTTCCATGTTCTGCATACTCACCAGATATGTCACCCATTGAGCATGTTTGAGATGCATGTTCCAGTTCCTGCCAATATCCAGCAACTTCACACAGCCATTAAAGGGGAGTGGGACAACATTCAACAGTCCACAATCAACAGCCTGATCAACTCTATGCAAAGGAGATGTGTCGCGCTGCATTAGGCAAATGGTGGTCACACCAGATACTGACTGGTTTTCTGATCCACGCCCCTACCTTTTTTTTTAAAGCTGTGACAAACAGATGCATATCTGTGTTCCTAGTCATGTGAAATCCATAGATTAGATCTTGATGAATTTATTAAATTGTCTGATTTCCTTATATGAACAATAACTCATTAAAATCTTTGAAATTGTTTCGTGTTGCATTCATATTTTTGTTCAGTGTACCCCTTAACCCATAATTTTTTGAAGGGGGCATGATTACACACAATAGTATTGAAGACATCTGCAAAAATGCTGAAAGCTAAATCAGGTTCAGGGATAGCTGAAATACAACCAAGATCACTAAAATAAAGATCATGAAAAAAAAAGCCTGTTCGCTGAAGTTTTTATAGTCCTCTTTGTGATGACACAAGGCTTATATTTTTGTATTCTCACATCTCTAACACAAACAATTGGGCAATGGTCACCAATTTCTTGGGTGAAGACACCAGTATTGTGTATTTGTTAAGTTGGTTGGGCCATGTTGGCTTAATCACCAGCTGGGTTAGGTTTAGGTCATGACACATCATTTAGATTGTCTGAAGCCTGCATTTCCCAATCATAATTGAGGTCACCCAGGATAATAACTTCTGATTTAATAAAAAAAAGACAACAAACTAGTTAACTCCTCAAGTGCACAAAGGTTAACAGAGGGAGGACCATAGACCCCTATAACAGTTGTGAATAAAATTTTCCCCAGACAAAGGCTTAAAGATAGTAGCTCACATTATTTGGCAAAGGAAATGGATTTCAGTAAAGAGAGAGATAAATAATGTTTTATAAGAATGGGCACTCCACCCATCCTATTTGCTTGGTAGGACTGGTTCAGTTAGTTGGCACAAAGCAACTAAATGCTAGGTGAACTAAATACGAAAGCTAAGCTAGCAATCGCTAAACGGTGGTTTGCTAGCTAGCATTCGCAGTGAAGGCTAGTACTATAGGGTGACCAGACGTCCCCGTTATCTGGGGACAGTCCCCGTTTCTGGTGGCCTGTCCCCGGCTGGAGCTGTTCCCGGAAAAGTCCCCGTTTTTAACTGTGCTTTAAAAACAGACTTCAAAGTGAAATAATATTTTACGTGGCAAGAAAGACCAGGCAGCAGAGCCTACCAGTTGACGTCTCAATCGCGTTGTGCTTGTTTTGTCCAGCAGAGGGGGCTGCTCGCTATATCAACTTCATTCACTCTTCTTCTTCTACTAACTACTTGCTTGCGCTAGTTTTAGAGAAAACTGCTGTGGAAAACTCGACCAGAAGCTAGCAAGTGTCAAGTGAATCCACAACATCACCACAAACGTCTTTTCAAGCCAGGTAAGTTACAATCATTTGAGATACTAGCTAATGATGTTATAAAGTCACAATGTATTACATAGATAGATTATCTGCTTTATAATGTTTCAAATAGGTTATATTAACTTAGACGACATAGCTAATGTTAGCTATCTAGCTAGGTTAGCTAGCTACTGTCATGGTAGCTAGGTAAAAAAAAACGTTCACATGTAAACGTGCAGTGGACGGCTATTTTGAAAATGGTTATATTAAATTATTGCACAATTAATTATGATAATATTTATTTGTAGATTACAATTTTAATGGTTTGGCATTATAATAAGTAGTGAAAATATATTTAGAAACGTTTATGGATAACATTAGCATAATATTTTCTGTTAGAGAGTGGAGAGGAGGAAGACTGGATAGGAAGAAGAGTGAAAGAGATAGAGGAGAAAGGGTAAAGATATGATTACAGAGCCTGCCAATGTATTATTCCAAACAATGTTTTTGAGATAAAATACAAAAATGAGGCAAGCAATGGGAATCTGTTAACCAAAGTATTTTATCTAATAGTGTACTATTTATTATTAATGATTGGAGAAGAAGAAGGAAAAATTAAGGGAGTAAAAAGAGTAAAGCAAGGAGAGTGTGGAAGAGTGAGGTGGAAAGGTAAAAGATAAGGAAAGGAAGAAAATATAGGAAGACAAGTGAAGAAAAGAGGAGGAGAAAGATTGGAGGAGAAGAAAAAGTTGAGAGTAAGAGTGACACAACGAGAGTGAAGAAGAGCAGACAGAGGAAGTACAATGGCTCTATCCAAGAAACGGAAATGCCATTTTAATGACAACATGATGAGAGAATTTCCATTTATATGCTCAGGTCAAGACGATAGAATGGTTAACTGCACCCTTTGTAATTCCTCTTTTTCAATTGGCAGCAGGGGGAAGAACGGCAGTGGTAGAACATCAACAGACGAAAAAGCATAAAGCCTGTCTGATTGGCTGTGTTGGTATGCCCTCTTTCACCACATTCTTCAGGAAGGTAGAGCCTACCCAAGAAGAATATAATTTAGCTGTGCAGGAGGGTGTCTTTGCATACCACACATATGCAACACAATCATAGTTACAGATCTATGGACTGCACAGCGCAATTGACATGGAAGCTTTATGAGCCGAAGTTTACATGTGCTAGGACAAAATGTGAAGCCATAGTGAGTAACGTGTTAGCACCATGGGCAACTTGGTAACACAGGACCTAGACCAGGTTGAATTTGTGTCCCTGTCCATTGATGCGTCCAATCATGGACATGTAAAGCTGCTGCCAATAGTAGTCAGATATTGTAAGATATATGATGGCAACACATCTGTGGAAACAAAACTGCTTGATTTTGTTGAATTGAAAGGAGAAACAGCAGAGGAAATTGCAGCTGAGGTCCTGGTGGTCATCCAAAAATGTAACCTGGAAAACAAAGTCGTGGCATTCTCTGCCAACAACACAAATACCAACTTTGGAGGACTGAATAGGCTGGGGAGGGTCAATGTCCATACCAAAGTTAAAATTCTCTGCAGCGGGAGGTGATTGGCTTAGGTTGTCCTGCCCACATCATTCATAACACGGCCAGAACAGCTTTGGATATGATTCCCCTTGATGTTGAGTACCTGCTCACAAAGATATTTGGATATTTTCATATTTTCACCGTCAGAGTAGAAAGAGTGAAGGGCTTTTGTGAGTTTGTTGGCCAGGAGTACCATAACATTTTAGGACACAGCAATGTTTGCTGGCTGTCCATGCTCCCTGCCCTAGAAAGAGTGCTGAAAATATATGTGTCATTGAAATCCTTTTTTATTTCTGAAGACAAAAGCCCTGTCATCCTGCAAACAACGTTCGAAGATCCACTGACTGAACTTTGGCAGGCCTTTGTCCATGGAAACTTGAGCGTATTCGGTGACACGATCAAG
Organism: Oncorhynchus mykiss; assembly: GCF_013265735.2. Taxonomy (NCBI): domain Eukaryota; kingdom Metazoa; phylum Chordata; class Actinopteri; order Salmoniformes; family Salmonidae; genus Oncorhynchus; species Oncorhynchus mykiss. The sequence goes on from NC_048592.1 coordinate 11,278,580, forward strand.
ATGCTTGAAGGCCAGGACCGCTATGCTGTGGAGTCAGCTGCAATTCTGAGAAACATTGAGGCAAAATTGACTGCAAGACGTGATGACAACTTCATTCCAGTTTTGGTCAGAGGACTTCTGAGAGAACTAGAGGAAAATGGAGCAATGTCTAAAGAGAGCTTTCTCAAAACATCCCAATCATTCTTCACTATGGCTGAGAATTACTTGCAAGCATGGGGAAAGCACACAGATAATCTAAAAGATTTACATTGTCTCCTTTTAAAAAGGCAACTTCTGCATGAAGAGATCCAGAAGGCAACAGGCACACTGCCGGAAAAATGCCCCAATGTGACCATCAATGAGGATGCATTGTTTGACGGGGTTACTGGCCTGCAAGAATTCCTAAAGGGGGGATCGCTTGAAGAATGGAAAACATCTGAGACACCGCTTAGTCAATGCTAGATTAGCATCTGTTGTCATGTGCTTACCTGGAAGTAATGCACCAGTCGAGAGAGTGTTCTCCCAAATGAGTGATATATGGACAGCAGCAAGAAATAGGTTCACTGTTCCTACCATCAAGGCCATGCTTATTGTGAAGACAAACTTCAACCTCCCCTGCCAGGAGTTCAAGGAGAAGCTGAAGAAGATACATTCTTCTGAGAAATATACAGATTAGATTGGTATAAGTATATTATGTAGTTACCAATCTCATCATCGTCTTATTTCTTTATTATTTTTTTATTTATTTTATTTATTATTATATTTTATTTATTTATTATAAGTATTTCACATATACTATTGTGTGTTTTTTTCAATTTTGCTCATGTTTTCTTCTGTTCTTATTCTACCCAGACTACCAGGACCACTGAATGGCTGTAATGCCCGGGGTGTAGTGGAGGAAGAAGTCAGACGCAGGAAACAGAGAGTTCAGAGTAGCGATACGTCTTTATTCACCACACAGGTGAAAACGACGCCACTCAAACAAATGCCTCAAAACACAGGGGAACTAAACAGTCCCGAACAACACACGTACATGCAAAACCGTGACTTACAGGCGTGCACAAGAGCACACATAAAACAATCCCGCACACCCAGCAGGCGGGCCGGCTGGATAATAAAGCCCAACCAATTAACCTAACTAAACACAGGTGTAACTAATAAACAGACAAGGGGGAAGGAAAAGGATCAGTGGCAGCTAGTAGGCTGGTGACGACGACCGCCGAGCGCCACCCGAACAGGAAGGGGAGCCACCTTCGGTAGGAGTCGTGACAATGGCTGTTCAGATTGGACAGTTCTGTCTTGTCTGTAGTGTTTCTGTAGTATAGTTGTTTTCTCTATCTCTGTTAGACTAAATACATGAAACCGGAATTGTCCTCCTTTTTTATTTCATAGATAATAACATTGTATATTTTAATGCTATATTGACCGCCGAACTGGAAATGTCCCCGGATTTAATTTCAGAAATCTGGTCACTTTATAAGCTATCGCGGGCAGGTACTAGGTAAAACTTGCAGGACTCTTTCCAGAGCTGACTGAGCATATTTGTTTCCCATGGGATATGGGCACTGAGGTATAATAAGAACTGGAGACTGCTTTCAAGATATCTGACCAATGTGTTCTACTCATGTTCGCATACGCTGATTCATGGACCATCTATATCCGGGTTGCATCTGGTTTATACAGACCAATATCATATGTGCATTAAGAAAACATGTGAATAGCGTTGCTTCTTCGGTCTCTTTTGACCATAGCACGGTGAGGTGTAACCGGTCAGTTTAGCCAACAAAATGAGTGAACGTTAGATGTACTAAAGAAGAGAGCAAGCTGAGCGGCTGTCTAGCCGCTGTTACCTTTCCCATGTCCCTAGTTCTTGAAAAAGACCTAACACAGTAGTGCCTGCTGCGAATTAGCCTTGACAAGTGTGGGCTAGCTTATTAGATGCCTTGCAACTATTGGCTAGCTGAAGTGAGCACTGTGTATAAACGATATAGCCATTGTGGAACCTTGTGGTAAGCTAGCACATTGATACCCGAAGGAAAACGCGTGGGTGAGTTGTTCGACTTCAGGCTGATATTCACCTATGACTGTATTGCCATGAGACTAAACTGGTTAACACAAAAGCGTGAACATAGGTTCAACTAAATGAGAGAAGGGACCTAGCAATATTACCGTATGGGCAGGTAGGAAGGGTGGTATGGTTAGCTGGCTTTGTAGCGAGCTAGCCATGTCTCTCTTTTTTGTCTTTCGACAAACAAAGTGTCTTTCTTGACCTGGAAAAGGTTGGTCAGTCTATTCAATACGACACAAGGAATCGTGGGTTGAGCTAAGCGAGAGGAGAGCTAGCAATTCTACTTTTCCAGGTAGAAAAGCTCATTTTGGTTGTATATCAGGCCTTGCAGCAAGCTAGCCAGGTTAGCTAAACCTTGCGGTGAGAGATAGCTAAGTCTCAGTAGTTAGCTGTGTGACGCTAGCTACCGCCAGACGTCATGAGAAGAAAAAGCAAAAGGGCTAATTCTACACGAAGCAAAAAACGTTCCTTTCTGTAAACTGTTCAACACAAAGGACGAGAGCGGAGGTCCTACGTTCTGCAATGTTAAAAATAAATTATTATTTACAATGACGGCCTACCCCAACCAAACCGTAACCACCTTGGGCCAATTGTGCGCCACTCTATGGGACTCCCAATCACGGCCGGTTGTGATACAGCCTGGAATTGAACCAGGGTCTGTAGTGACGGCTACAGCACTGAGATGCAGTGCCTTAGACCGCTGTGCCACTCGGGATCATAATATTCATTATCTTCAAATCAAATTTTATTAGTCACATGCGCCGAATACAACAGGTGTAGTAGACCTTACAGTGAAATGCTTACTTACGAGAGCCCCTAACCAACAGTGCAGTTAAAAAAAATATGGATAAGAATACGAGATAAAAGTAAGAAGTAGTTAAAGAGCAGCAGTAAAAAATAGAATAACAATATATACAGGGGGGTGCCGGTACAGAGTCACTGTGCGGGGGCACCGGTTAGTTGAGGTAGTATGTACATGTAGGTAGAGTTAATTAAAGTGACTATGCATAGATAGCAGTGGTGTGGAGAGGGGGAGGGGGCAATGCTAATAGTCTGGGTAGCCATTTGACTAGATGTTCAGGAGTCTTATGGCTTGGGGGTAGAAGCTGTTTAGAAGCCTCTTGGATCTAGACTTGGTGCTCTGGTACCGCTTGCCGTGTGGTAGCAGAGAGAACAGTCTATGACTAGGGTGGCTGGAGTCTTTAACAATTTTTAGGGCCTTCCTCTGACCCCGCCTGGTATAGAGGTCCTGGATGGCAGGAAGCTTGGCCCCAGTGATGTACTGGGCCGTTCACACCTCTGCCTTGCGGTCAGAGGCTGAGCAGTTGCCATACCAGGCAGTGATGCAACCAGTCAGGATGCTCTTGATGGTGCAGCTGTAGAACCTTTTGAGGATCTGAGGACCCATACCAAATCTTTTCAGTCTCCAGAGGGGGAATAGGTTTTGTCGTGCCCACTTAACAACTGTCATGGTGTGCTTGGACCATGTTAGTTTGTTGGGGATGTGGACACCAAGGAACTCTCAACCTGCTCCACTGCAGCCCCATCAATGAGAATGGGGGCGTGCTCTGTCCTCTTTTTCCTGTAGTCCACAATCATCTCCTTTGTCTTGATCACGTTGAGGGAGAGGTTGTTGTCCTGGCACCACACGGCCAGGTCTCTGACCTTCTCCCTTTAGGCTGTCTCGTTGTTGTCGGTGATCAGACCTACCACTGTTGTGTTATCGGCAAATTTAATGATGGTGTTGGAGTCATGCCTGGCCGTGCAGTCATGAGTGAACAGGGGATACGGGAGGGAGCTGAGCACGCAATCAACCAAACCAGTGTTCACATATGTTAAAACAGCATGTTTCTATGATCTGTGGTTAAAAAGATAAGGTCCTAGGGCCTCCCGGGTGGCGCAGTGGTCTAGGGCACTGCATTGCAGTGCTAGCTGTGCCACCAGAGACTCTGGGTTTGAGCCCAGGCTCTGTCGCAGCCGGCCACGACCGGGAGGTCCATGGGGCAACGCACAATTGGCCTAGCGTCGTCCGGGTTAGGGAGGGTTTGGCCGGTAGGGAAATCCTTGTCTCATCGCGCACTAGCGACTCCAGGCGGGCCAGGCGCAGTGCACGCTAACCAGGTTGCCAGGTGCATGGTGTTTCCTCCGACAAATTGGTGCGGCTGGCCCACCATCGCTGGACCAGACAGGACTGGCAAAAAGTGCTCTTCACTGACGAGTCACGGTTTTGTCTCACCAGGGGCGATGGTCAGATTCGTGTTTATCGTCAAAATAATGAGCGTTACACCGAGGCCTGTGCATTACACGTCTTGGACCTGTTGGATCGGAGGGTAGGGCTAGGGCCATTCCTCCCAGAAATGTCCGGGAACTTGCAGGTGCCTTGGTGGAAGAGTGGGGTAACATCTCACAGCAAGAACTGGCAAATCTGTTGATGTCCATGAGGAGGAGATGCACTGCAGTACTTAATGCAGCTGGTGGCCACGCCGTTTGTTCAGGGACACACCGTTTGTTCAGGGACACATTATTCAATTTCTGTTAGTCATGTCTGTGGAACTTGTTCAGTTTATGTCTCAGTTGTTGAATCGTGTTATGTTCATACAAATATTTACACGTTAAGTTTGCTAAAAATAAACGCAGTTGACAGTGAGAGGACGTTTCTTTTTTTGATGAGTTTATATACAGTACCAGTCAAAAGTTTGGACACACCTACTCATTCAACGGTTTTTCTTTATTTTTACTATTTTCTACATTGTAATATAATAGTGAAGACATCACAACTATGAAGTAACCCATATAGAATCATGTAGTAACCAGAAAAGTGTTTAACATATCAAAATATATTTTACATTTGATAGGATAGCCCTATTTAGTAAAATACCAAGTCCATATTATGGAAAGAACAGCTCAAATAAGTAAATAGAAACTACAGTCCATCCTTACTTAAGACATGAAGGTTGGTCAATACGGAACATTTCAATAACTTTGAAAGTTTATTTTTGTGCAGTCGCAAAAACCATCAAGTGCTATGATGAAACTGGCTCTCATGAGGACCTCCGTAGGAATGGGAGACCCAGAGTTACATCTGCTGCAGAGGATAAGTTCATTAGAGCTACCAGCTTCAGAAATTGCATCCTAAATAAATGCTTCCGAGTTCAAGTAACCGACACATCTCAACATCAACTGTTCAGAGGGGACTGCGTGAATCAGGCCTTCATGGTCGAATTGCCGCAAAGAAACCACTACTAAAGGACTCAAATAACAAGAAGAGACTTGCTTGGGCCAAGAAACACGGATGGAAAATGGACATTAGACCGGTGGAAATCTGTCCTTTGGTCTGATGAGTCCAAATTTGAGATTTTTGGTTCCATTCACCGTGTCTTTGTGAGATGTAGAGTAGGTGAACAGATGATCTCCACATGTGTGGTTCCCACCTGGAAGCATGGAGAAAGAGGTGTGATGGTGTGGGGGTGCTTTGCTGGGGACACTGTCAGTGATTTACTTAGAATTCAAGGCACACTTAACCAGCATGGCTACCACAGTATTCTGCAGTGATACGCCATCCCGCTGTGTAAGGTCTATTTGACCAAGAAGAAGAGTGATGGTGTGCTGCATCAGATGACCTGGCTTGCACAATCACCTGACTTAAACCCAATTGAGATGGTTTGGGATGAGTTGGACCGCAGAGTGAAGGAAAAGCAGCCAACAAGTGCTCAGCATACAGTATGTGGGAACTCCTTCAAGACTGTTGGAAAAGCGTTCCCAGTGAAGCTGGTTAAGAGAATGCCAAGAATATGCAAAGCTATCATCAAGACAAAGTCTACTTTGAAGAATCTCAAATATAAAGTATAATGTTTTTTTGGTTACTTCATGATTCCATATGTGTTATTTCATAGTTTGGATGTCTTCACCATTATTCTACAATGTAGAAATAGTAAAAGTGAAGAAAAACTCTTGAATGAGTAGGTATGTCCAAACTTTTGACCAGTACTGTATATGTATGTGTATATGTATGTATGTATGTATATTTATATATACAGTTGAAGTCGGAAGTTTACATACACCTTAGCCAAATACATTTAAACTCAAACAAAACATTTAAATTTAACATTTAAACATTTCATCCTAGTAAAAATTCCCTGTTTTAGGTCAGTTAGTATCACCACTTTATTTTAGGAATGTGAAATGTCAGAATAATAATAGAGAGAATGATTTATTTCAGCTTTTATTTATTTAATCAATTCCCAGTGGGTCAGAAGTTAAAAACGCTACCATCCCACCTGCCCAACATCCGGTGAAATTGCAGTACGCGAAATTCAAACTACAGTATTGCAAATATTTCACTTTCATAAAATCACAAGTGTAATACATCAAAATAAAGCTTAACTTCTTGTTAATCCAGCCGCTGTGTCAGATTTCAAAAAGGCTTTACGGCAAAAGCAAACCATGCGATATTCTGAGGACAGCGCCCCGTATACAAACACATGTAAAACATATTTCAACCAGGCAGGTGCGACACGAAAGTCAGAAATAGCGATATAAAAAATGCCTTACCTTTGATAATATTCTTCTGTTGGCACTCCAAAAGGTCCCAGTTACATCACAAATAGTCCTTTTGTTTGATAATGTCCTTCTTTATATCCATAAAAACTCAGTTTAGCTGGCGTGCTTCAGTCAATAATCCACCCAGTTTCCTTCCATCAAAATGCATACAAAATGAATCCCAAACGTTACTAATAAACTTTTCCAATCAAGTCAAACAACGTTTATATTCAAACCTTAGGTACCCTAATACGTAAATAAACAATCAAACTTAAGATGGAGAATCGTTATTGTCTTTACCGAAGAAAAATACCAAAGAACGCGCTCTCTTCTACGCGCTTGGAAACACTACAGCCAAAATGGGAGCCACCTAGAAAAACTACCATTTCTGGCATTTTTTTAGACGGCCTAAAACTCTTTCTAAAGACTTTTGACTTCTAGTGGAAGCCCTAGGAACTGCAATCTGGGAGGACTTGGCCTTATAATAAAAGTGATAGCCATTGAAAATAGTGGGAGGGGGGATGGTTTGTCCTCAGTGTTTCTCCTGCCATATCAGTTCTGTTATACTCACAAATTATATGCATATCCTAGCTTCTGCGCCTGAGTAACAGGCAGTTTACTTTGGGCACACTTTTCATCCGGACGTCAAAATACTGCCTCCTACCCAAGAGAGGTTAACATACTCTCTATTAGTATTTGGTAGCATTGCCTTTAAATTGTTAAACATGGGTCAAACGTTTCGGGTAGCCTTCCACAAGATTCCCGCAATAAGTTGGGTGAATTTTGGCCCATTCCTCCTGACAGAGCTGGTGTAACTGAGTCAGGTTTGTAGGCCTCCTTGCTCGCACAGGCTTTTTCCGTTCTGCCCACAAATTTTCAATGGGATTGAGGTCAGAGCTTTATGATGTCCACTCCAATACCTTGACTTTGTTGTCCTTAAGCCATTTTGCCACAACTTTGGAAGTATACTTGGGGTCATTGTACATTTGGAAGACCCATTTGCAACCAAGCTTTAACTTCCTGACTGATGTCTTGAGATGTTGCTTCAATATATCCACATGGTTTTCCTGCCCTCAATGAGGCCATCTATTTTGTGAAGTGCACCAGTCCCTCTTGCAGCAAAGCATCCCCACAACATGATGCTGCCACCCACCGTGCTTCACGGTTGGGATGGTGTTCTTCAGCTCTCAAGCCTCCCCTTTTTTCCTCTAAACATAATGATGGTCATTATGGCCAAACAGTTCTATTTTTGTTTCATCAGACAAGAGGACATTTCTCCAAAAAGTATGATCTTTGTCCCCATGTGCAGTTGCAAACCGTAGTATGGCTTTTTTATGGCGGTTTTGAAGCAGTGGCTTCTTCCTTGCTTAGAGGACTTTCAGGTTATGTCGATATAGGACTCGTTTTACTGTGGATACAGCTACTTTTGTACTTTTTCACAGGGTCCTTTGCTGTTGTTCTGGGATTGATTTGCTTTTTTCGCACCAAAGTACATTCATCTCTAGCAGACAGAACACGTCTCCTTCCTGAGCGGTATGACGGCTGCGTGGTCCCATGGTGTTTATACTTGCGTACTATTGTTTGTACAAATGAACATGGTACCTTCAGGCGTTTGGAAATTGCTCCCAAGGATCAACCAGGCTTGTGGAAGTCTACAATTTTTTTCTGATGTCTTGGCTGATTTCTTTTGATTTTCCCATGATGTCGAGCAAAGAGGCACTGAGTTTGAAGGTAGGCCTTGAAATACATCCACAGGTACACCTCCTATTGACTCAAATGATGTCAATTAGCCTATCAGAAGCTTCTACAGCCATGACATACTTTTCTGGAATTTTCCAAGCTGTTTATAGGCACAGTCAACTTAGTGTAAACTTCTGACTCACTGGAATTGTGATACAGTGAATTATAAGTGAAATAATCTGTCTGTAAACAATTTTTGGAAAATTACTTGAGTCATGCACAAAGTAGATGTCCTAACTGACTTGCCAAAACTATAGTATGTTGACAAGAAATTTGTGGAGTGGTTGAAAAACGAGTTTTAATTACTCCACCCTAAGTGTATGTAAACATCCGACTTCAGCTGTATATATATTTAAATATACATATTTACCCCAAAATATATGGGGTAAATGGAAGCTTCAATATTTCTGCAGTATTAAAGCTAAAGGTTCGTACCTTTCCAACTGTAACTCCTCAAGCGCTTTCAACACATTACCCAGAAGCCCCATGTTCGTGTGACCCAATTTATCAAACACTCCTCCCCATTCATCTGCTCTCACAGATGCACTAGAGCTAGACGTCTAGAGGAGGCTCAGTCAGTGGCAGAGCATTCATCACATTTTAGTAGTAAGGTCTCTTTAGTTTCATCACTTCGCCCCTTGATACTAACCCCCCTCAGGCTAGAGTAGTACCACATGGTTGATGGTTTGAATCATGTGGCAGGAGTAGTAGCTAGATAATGTGATGTGTGTGTGTGTGTTTTGTGTTTTTAAAATGTATGCAGGATTCAAAAAGCTATCAAATGTTGCCAAACAAACAGCTTAACTCATCCTTTACCAGCAACAACCATTGCTCCTGCATTCTATTGAATAATGCTTTAATCAGATTTTTTTTTTTGAACATGCATAAAAGTCCATTTTGTAGCTATATGATGTGGAGTGGATTGGAGGGGGGGAAAGGCTGAAAATGACAGATTGACTTAGTGTTGGGTTGTAATTAAAGCTCAATGGAATGCCTCGTTCACCCAACTCTTGTTTTCTCAACTGTGTCGATTTCATTTGGTCAGATGTCATTGTTGGGTGGCGTTATCGGTGGAGCAGAAGTCACCCAGACAGCTGCTGAGGTCAGATCCAGAGGGACAGGACTTACTCTCTCTCGCAATGTGGTTCATAGAACGCAACGGCACAATGGTGCGTAGCCAGTCAAATCTCTGTCACGCGTCTGACTCCAGCTGTTACAGAGCTCTTAAAACCGCTCCTTCGGAAGTCCTTGTCAGGTTTTTTTGCTTTAGCCAATTGCTAGGCTATTCTATTTTAAAGAAGCACTCTCGCTACTTGCCTGGGTGTGCAAGGCATTTGTTCCCAGCCCAGCACTAAGACAATATTCTCCAGGGCTCTTATTCATGAAGCGACTCGGAGTAGGAGGGTTGATGTATGATCAAGACCCCCTGTCCATGTGGTCCATATAATCATATTCATTATGATGTTAAAGGTCAAACTGATCCTAGATCAGCACTTCTTCCCTGAGTTGCTTTATTCTTAGAATAGGACTTGGAAACCCTTCTACTTAAAACCTTGAACTGCACATTGCATATTGTGTTGATAGCTAACTAAATGTCATATTTAAAAAGGCAGTAGTCGACTAGGCGCTGTGTGAGTTCATGACCTTGGCGGTTGCCATTGTAACGACGGCAAAAATATTTCACTTATCATTAGCCGCGTGATTAGCTGCCAATGGGCTGTGCTGTGGTTAAATCCCTAACTAATCTCCTGAGTGTGATAACATATGAGATGGCAACAGTTTCACACGCAGTTTCACACCTCCCTCCCAGGCTCCCACTGTGGCAGCTCCATACGTCGTGGCGTGGCCTAATCACTCATGTGAGATTAATAAGCGACATTGAGTAGACGTTGAGGTGTGGTGGCAGCACGACTAAATACTATAGCTGACAGACAGCACTGCAATGAGAGAGAGAGAGAGAGAGAGAGAGAGAGAGAGAGAGAGAGAGAGAGAGAGAGAGAGAGAGAGAGAGAGAGAGAGAGAGAGAGAGAGAGAGATGAACAAAGAGAGATAGATGGAGATAGAGAGAGAGAGAGGTACGCCGTCATCACCACTACATCAATATCTGGCATGTAGTTAGTGAACATGTTAAAGAGATACCAGAACAATTGTATGTTTCTTGCCTGCATGATTTTCTGTGTTTGCTGGAGCTGTTTTCTTAGAGAAAAGAAGACAAGAAAAGAAGCGATGGAAAAATGTAACAGTATATGTTGATGGTTTTTGGCTAATTCAAATAAACAATCACCCACCCAACACAATATAAAACAGGCTCCCTAAATATGGTTCTCAATCAGGGACAACATATTGACAGCTGCCTCTGATTGAGAACCATACCAGGCCAAACACAGAAATAGCAAATCATAGAAAAACTAACATAGACAACCCACCCAACTCACACCCTGACCATACTAAAACAAAGACATAATAACAAAAGAACTAAGGTCAGAACGTGACAGTGGCAGGAATGTCAGGCGCAGGAGATCGAACTTGGTATAAACGGAGCAATATAATAAGTGCTCAAAACTCCGAAAACCAAAATATACTAAATAATACAAGTGGGTACAAAACCCGTGGCACACCAGAACATAACTTACACATAGCTTACAAACAAACAATCACCGACAAGACATGATGGGGAACAGAGGGTGTGATACAAGACAAGACAAAACCAAAGGAAAATGAAAAGAGGATCAGCGATGGCTAGAAAGTTGGTGACTTCGACCGCCGAATGCCGCCCGAACAAGGAGAGGGACCAACTTCGGTGGAAGTCGTGACAACTATAGTATTGCCAATCTCGGGCTTGAAGTCATAAACAACGCTGTGCTTCAAGCATTGGGAAGAGCTGCTGGCAAATGCAGGAAAGTGATGTTTGAATGAATGCTTACGAGCCTGCTGCTGCCTACCACCGCTCAGTCAGACTGCTCTATAAAATATCAAATCATAGACTTAATTATAAAATAATAAACACACAGAAATATGAGCCTTAGGTCATTAATATGGTCAAATCCGGAAACTATAATTTCGAAACAAAACTTTTATTCTTTCAGTGAAATACGGAACCGTTCCGTATTTTATCTAACGGGTGGCATCCATCAGTCTAAATATTGCTGTTACATTGCACAACCTTCAATGTTATGTCATAATTATGTACAATTCAGGCAAATATTATTATTTTTTTGTGCGAATGCGATTTTGTTAAATAATCACCCATTTGGCGAAGTAGACTGTGATTCGATGATAAATTAACAGGCTGATTATGTGCAACGCAGGACAAGCTAGTTAAACTAGAAATATCATCAACCATGTGTAGTTAACTAGTGATTATGTTAAGATTGATTGTTTTTTATAAGATAAGTTTAATGCTAGCTAGCAACTTACCTTGGCTTCTTGCTGCCCTCGCGTAACAGGTAGTCAGCGTGCCACGCAGGCTCCTCGTGGAGTGCAATGTAATCGGCCATGATCGGCGTCCAAAAATGCTGATTACCGATTGTTATGAAAACTTGAAATTAATCGGTCGACCTCTAGTCAACAGAGCGAGGCTACCTGGCAAGTTCAATGGTTTTCTCCAGCCACTTTGTGCATCAAGAATAGTCGTTGTTTTTCATCTCACAGAATAGGTTTGTTAGGGTGTTTGACGGTCAAACCACACGACTACATTACTTTACAAATAAGACATGTTGTATTAAAGCCTATTAAAGCTATAATAAACAACGCTGTAATGACAAAATATGCAGGTCACAGTTGAGATGAGATAGTGTTGGCTCAGCTCACACATTTTTAATTGTATCCATGACCCTTTTGCAATTATGGGAGTCACCTCTCAGCTATTTATTTAGTTCAAAGTGAAACACAGAGACAGAAAAATAACCCTTAATGGTCTCATTAATTACTGGCTGCATGAAATAATGACCACACCGGGCTACTCTGTAGTCTTTTGTAATGTTCAAAGGAAAGTCTTCACAAAAAAACTTGCCTCAACTCTCTTTTCACAACTAGGAAGGTGGAGGGAGGCAGTATGGAGGAGCGAGAGAGAGAGAGAGAGTGGATTTAGATGAAGAGTGCTTGGGACAAAGATACAGAGGAACAAGAAAGAGACTGAGAAAGAGAGAGTGTGAGACAAAGATAGAGAGAGAGGAAATGAGCCAGAGAGATGTGTTGCCTTGGCTGCATACGAGGTCGTTGAGTGTTCCTCCAGGCCTCCTCTCCTGGAGCCGTCCCAGTTCTCTCCCACTGAATGTGCTAAATAGGCTGTTTGAACACAATGTTTAGACACTGAGACAGAGCACAACAACAGAGCAAATCAACAGTAAATTAAAGACTCCTCAGGGGAGTCATAGAGAGACATCGGAGGCGGTTGGAGATTCCTACTGCCCAATTACTCATCCCCTAACCGTGTCCAGCCTCTCCTCACGCAGCCTCACGCACAGCAGCATGCATGCTGCCTGTATTTATAGATATTAGAATCCACGCTGGGAGACCAGACCTATAGAATGAGACAAGACGTATATAGAACATAACATGTGGATTTACAGGATTTGCTTGATTTATTACTGTCACATTGCAAGGTAGTTGCTACACTCAATCCTAAGCATAAATGTGTAATTGATGCAACGCCATTGTGTCATCAATCCCAGCAATATACAACTGCTGCGATATAGTTCATGGGAACGTTAGTAAGAGTGCGTGGATGCTGCATGTGTATTCTTATTAATGTCACGTCCCAGACTTGAAGTTCCCGTTCCTCCTCTCCCAATTAAATTGTAATCCTTTGTGCTGGAAGCTAATGTAGGAGCGTTTTAGAGGACAGACCCTCTCTAACCCTGTGCCCACCCATGCCTGGCCCTGTTGGAGCTGTGGCTAAATGAGTGCACTGCTCCAAGGTTTATTTTGACACTCCATGCGGCAAAGAGGCCAATTGCGCTGCAAATACTAATTTTGTTTACCAGCTATATCCAGTGAACCTGAAGCCCCCAGTATCTATCGGGAGGCGAATGAGTATGCTGCTGCTGCTCAAAAATCAACGCATGAACAGAACAGAACAGTGTTATTATGCTCTTTCTTTCCCTACTCCCCTCGCTTTGACCGTTGTGTCGTTTCGGTGGCCAGGCTGAGAGCTCTTCCATCTTGCTAGAAATGAGGTTAACTAATGGAGCGTGAAGGACCAGTCTGATATCAGAGGCCATCAGTCCTTTTGGAAGGCCAGACAGACGCTCGCTGTGGATCTCAGAGAATAGGAGATTAAAAAGGGGGGACTCTTTCCTTTTGGGTTCCATCCAGCAATGTGACTCATTCCAATCAGTGGCGCTGTTAAGTAGAACAGGGGGAAATCAATATTTTTTTTGACTGTCTTTCTTTGGCTCTGTCCAGCACTGTTAATGTGGCTGTCTCTTATCAGTTTCACTGTTAACGCCGGGGTTTAAATAGTAATTGCTTTCCTTATATTAGGAAGTGGGGTGCGCTTGATATAGCTTATCGGTCGAATGTGTGAAGTGGATTTGCAATTTTGGGACTATTCCAATGGTTTTATAATGCCAGGCAAGCCAATTAAAGCAGTGAGCACACCTAGTTTTTGAGAGAAAACAAAAGTAACAATTTAATTTATGGGCCCATAATGATCTGGTAATTCATATGGAAATGACATGGTAACAGAATAAGTAATTATCAGCCAATTTTATTACCAATTTTATTCATGAATTATTTCAAGTAAGCCTAATTAGGCCACCACAAAATACCAAATACTATTTCCACCCAGACCTGGCACGGTAAAACCTTGTTGTTTGGGCACACAGATGAAATAACGCAATTAATTGGTAGCCTGGAAACAGTAATAAATTGCAGTATAGAGCTGTTAACCAATTACAAGTAGCTAATTAGATATCCACTAGCAGCAAATTATATGTCATCTCATATTGGAGGGCTATCAGGTGCTTGTTAGGCCACCAGAGATGAGAGATTATCATTTCTTGTGAGGGCTTGATAACAATTGCTGAATCCATGGAGACAGCTCCCTAAATGAGTAAAATGATCTTTCATGCCCAAAGAACAAACCCTTTAAAATCACTGATGTTATTTAGTACATCAAAAAAACTATGTTAGGCCTTGAAGTACTGTAGAGAGGACATGTTGCCTGGGACTATCCTAGGTGACACAAGGTAAAAACAGCAGGGTGAGTCTCGCAGGCACCGGGCTGGAACTGCAGCTAGCTCAGGCAGGTTGTGACAGTCCTGTCCCTATCCATAAGCTGGCGGGCATTTTGTAACAAAGATGACCAGCACTAGGTGCCAAAGCCAGTCTGTCAAACAAATGGCCCCACCACCCCCAGGCCACGCCAGCATTGGCACCACAGCAACCCACACAGATAATCTAGGGACAGGCCTGGCCTGCTAGTCGACAGACATGTCAGCCACACACGCACACACGCTCACACGGACACACACACATGCTGGAGTGTCTGCTGAGGCTGGTATGAATACAGACGTAATAGGCTGTAGCTGCTTATGGATGACCTTTCAACCTTTGTTACCCATCTGTAAGGTAGCTAGGGACTAATCTTACCATCTGAGCCTAATGGTACATTAAGATTGTGTTTTAAATGCTGCCTCTATTAGGAGATACAAATACAGATAAACAGGAAATAGAATGATGTGATGTTTGCCTTCACTCAGAACTCTAATTTGTTTTGTGGTTAGTGTGACTAGTGATGCTGGTTAACATGAATGACGACACATAAATGAAGCTTTAATGTAATGATGGAGATCGAACTTAAAGTTGAATTTAATTTGGAAAATATTTATTTCAATTTTTTTTTTTTTTGATGGGATTTGAATGCTTCCTTTGGTGAAATTCAGAACATCAGTTGTGTTTGACATGTCTCAGTATTCAGTATCAGGGGATACAGCCAGTTACAAATTAACAGCAACGTCTGAAGTGGAATCAATCCTCAGTATGCCCAGGGAGCTGGTTGAAGATACATTCATATTTCGCCATATTGACAACATTTTGGCAACATCATCTAAAAACGCAATCGAAAGAACGTTAAATCAGTTCCAATGTTAACTGGAAAAATGTTAATTACTGTGTGTCATACTGAATGTCTGCGAAACAAAAAAGCAAATTGATTTCCTCTCTTTGATAAAAAATATTCTGAGCACATTTCTGCTGCGTGACAGGTTATATATATACCTGATACCCAAAGGGTCTGGCTTTGCAAAGCGAAGGTGTGTGCTCTGACTCCCTCCCCAAAAATCAATGGCTTACTCGGTGATTGATGTTCTCAGTGTTAAGAGGAGAGAGTTGTCATATTTCATCAGGCTTCCTTCCCCACACGGCAAGAGGCTGTATCTGTTAGCTAATCCCGTTTTTGACGGCAGAGGCAGATTTTTGGATGGGAGCAACGGAGGGGTCGGTGGGGGCTGAAAATATATTTTGCTTAAATTAGCCCCCCCCCCCTCTCTCTCTCTCTCTCTCTCACTCTCCCTTTCTTTCTTTCTCTCTCTCTCTCTCTCTCTCTCAATTGCTTGGTGTCTCTCTGTCTCTCTCTCTCACACGCTCCCTCTCTCTCTCTCTCTCTCTCTCTCTCTCTCTCTCAATTGCTCGGTGTCTCTCTGTCTCTCTCTCTCACACTCTCCCTCTCTCTCTCTCTCTCTCTCTCTCTCAATTGCTCGGTGTCTCTCGCTCTCTTTCTCTCTTCCCCTCGTCTCCTAAACTGAGTGAAGACAGGAGCAGGAGGTGTGGAATAGACATGGAATTGAAATAGACGTACTTCCATAAGGAAGTGTTCCCTCAGCCCCTCCCTCACATGAGAAACACAAGAAATATAAATGAGCCAGATAAATAAAAATAAAGTTAGGACTTTTGTCTCCAGGCTTTGACAGACGGACTCTTAACAGCTCAGTGTGAGAGGAGAAGCTGTGATGAACACACACCAACGCATGACGCTCCATCGCTCGTTAACTCTGACCCAAATCACAAGACTGGAAGCTGTTAAAACACAGAGCAGATTGTGTGTGTGTGTGTGTGTGTGTGTGTGGGAGGGGGAGGGGGAGGGGGGGGGTGGTGTGTGTGTGCGCTTGTGTATGTGCGCGTACATGTGAGTGTGTGGGTGGGTGCGTGCGTGTGTGCCTTTGTGTGTGTGTGTGTGTGTGTGACCTACATACCACTGGTTTCATCACATTAAATTGCTCTTCCATCCTCTAACTAACTAATAGATTGAAAATTACATCACAATAAGAGTCTTTGTGACAGGGGAAGGAAATTGCCTTCCCTTGTCTTCTCTGACACTCAGAGGGTTTTGTCAGAGAAGTACTTATATGTATATTGGCCTCCCACTCGGATCAGACGACGTGACATTATCTGCCGTGACATTATAAGCGCACTTGAATCATTCCCCTGGTGAAATGCTTGCAGGCAGGGCGACACACAGGGCCAGACATTTACGTACTCACACGCAGAGAAACAGTAATGACTAGACGGGTTGCAATACCCTGTTGTTCTGGGAAATGTAATGTGATGTGTCTCCTGTGTTTGAGTAATAGCAGGGCTGAAGACTCACCTGTAGAGATGGAGGAGAGGAGCTAATCGAATCAAATGTAATTTGTCACCTGCTTTGTAAGCAACGGGTGTAGACTAACAGTGGAATGCATACTTACGGGTCCTTTTCCGACAAAGCAGAGCTAAACAGTGATTAAAAAATACAAATAAAACGAGAGATAGAAATACTGACACAAGGAATAAATACACAGTGAATAACGAATAACAAAACGAGTAAAAAATAACCAGTACCGAGTCGATGTGCAGGGGTATGAGGTAATTGAGGTAGCTATGTACTGTACATATAGTAGGGGTAAAGTGACGAGTCAACAGGATATATACAGTTGAAGTCGGAAGTTTACATTAAAACTCGTTTTTCAACCAATCCACAAATTTCTTGTTAACAAACTATAGTTTTGGCAAATCGGTTAGTCATTTTTCCCAAAATTGTTTACAGACAGATTATTTCACTTATAATTTACTGTATCACAATTCCAAATCAATCCCAGAAAAACAGCAAAGGACTCTGTGAAGATGCTGGAGGAAACAGGTACAAAAGTATATATATCCACAGTAAAACAATTCCTAAATCGACATAACCTGAAAGGCCGCTCAGCAAGGAAGAAGCCATTGCTCCAAAACCGCAATAAAAAAGGCCAGACTACGGTTTGCAACTGCACATGGGGACAAAGATTGTACTTTTTGGAGAAATGTCCTCTGGTCTGATGAAACAAAAATATAACTGTTTGGCGATAATGACCATCGTTATGTTTGGAGGAAAAAAGGGGGACGCTTGCAAGCCGAAGAACACCATCCCAACCGTGAAGCACGGGGGTGGCAACATCATGTTGTGGGGGTGCTTTGCTGCAGGAGGGACTGGTGCACTTCACAAAATAGATGGCATCATGAGGCAGGAAAATTGTGGATATATTGAAGCAACATCTCAAGACATTAGTCAGGAAGTTAAAGCTTGGTTGCAAATGGGTCTTCCAAATGGACAATGACCCCAAGCATACTTCCAAAGTTGTGGCAAAATGGCTTAAGGACAACAAAGTCAAGGTATTGCAGTGGCTATCACAAAGCCCTGACCTCAATCCAAGAGAACATTTGTGGGCGGAACGGAAAAAGCGTGTGCGAGCAAGGAGGCCTACAAACCTGACTCAGTTACACCAGCTCTGTCAGGAGGAATGGGCCAAAATTCACCCAACTTATTGTTGGAAGCTTCTGGAAGGCTCCCTTAAATGTTTGACCCAAGTTAAGAAATTTAAAGGCAATGTTACCAAATACTAATTGAGTGTATGTAAACTTCTGACCCACTGGGAATGTGATGAAAGAAATAAAAGCTGAAATAAATCATTCTCTACTATTATTCTGACATTTCAGATTCTTAAAATAAAGTGGTGATCCTAACTGACCTAAAACAGGGCATTTTTACTAGGATTAAATGTCAGGAATTGTGAAAAACTGAGTTTAAATGTATTTGGCTAAGGTGTATGTAAACTTCCGACTTCAACTGTAATAGACAGTAGCAGCAGCGTATGTGTGAAGTGTGTGTGTGTGTGTGTGTGTGTGTGTGTGTGTGTGTGTGTGTGTGTGTGTGTGTGTGTGTGTGTGTTGGGTTGTCAGTGTAAGTCTGTGTGAGTGTGTTGGGTTGTCAGTGTAAGTCTGTGTGAGTGTTGGGTTGTCAGTGTAAGTCTGTGTGAGTGTGTGGGTAGAGTCCAGATTGTGTGCGTAGAGTTCAAAAAAGGAGCTATTGCTCTATCCTGGATAGGAAGTTTCTCTCTCTGTCTGTCTCTCTCCCTCTCTCTCTCTCTCTCTCTCTCTCTGTCTCTCTCTGTATATCTCTCTCTGCCTCTCTTGGTTTATCTCTCTCTCTCTTGGTTTATCTCTCTCTCGGTCTATCTCTCTCTGTCTCTTGGTTTATCTCTCTCTCTCTTGGTTTATCTCTCTCTCGGTCTATCTCTCTCTGTCTCTTGGTTTATCTCTCTCTCTCTTGGTTTATCTCTCTCTCGGTCTATCTCTCTCTGTTTCTCTCGGTTTATCTCTCTCTGTCCCTCTCTCTGTCTCTCTTGGTTTATCTCTCTCTCTCTCTCTCTCTCTCTCTCTCTCTGTCTCTCGGTTTATCTCTCTATCTCTGTCTCCATCTATCTCTCTCTATCTCTTTTTGTTCATCTCTCTCTCTCTCTCTCTGTCTCTCTCGATGTATCTCTCTCTGTCTCTCTTAATTCAATTTCACTTCAATTCAAGGGGCTTTATTGGCATGGGAAACACATGTTAACATTGCCAAGGCAAGTGAAGTAGATAATATACAAAAGTGAAATTAACAATAAAAATGAACAGAAAACAATACACTCATTGAAGTTTCCCAATAATAAAGACATTACAAACGTCATATTATGTCTATATACAGTGTTGTAACGATGTGCAAATGATTAAAGTACAAAAGGGAAAATAAATAAACATAAATATAGGTTGTATTTACACTGGTGTTTGTTCTTCACTGGTTGCCCTTTTCTTGTGGAAACAGTTCACACCCAGTAGATATGGGAGTTTATCAAAATCGGGTTTGTTTTCAAATTCTTTGTGGATCTATATAATCTGAGGGAAATATGTGTAACTAATATAGTCATACATTTGGCAGGTTAGGAAGTGCAGCTCAGTTTCCACCTTATTTTGTGGGCAGTGTGCAGTAAGCCTGTCTTCTCTTGAGAGCCAGGCCTACCTACGGCGACCTTTCTCAATAGCAAGGCTATGCTCACTGAGTCTGTACATAGTCAAAGCTGTATACTCTCTGTTTAGGGCCAAATAGCATTCTAGTTTGCTCTGTTTTTTTGTTAATTCTTTCCCATGTGTAATTATATTTTTGTTTTCTCATGATTTGGTTGGGTCTAATTGTGTTGCTGTCCTGGGGCTCTGTGGGGTCTGTTTGTATTTGTGAACAGAGCCCCGGGACCAGCTTGCTTAGGGGACTCTTCTCCAGGTTCATCTCTCTGTAGGTGATGGCTTTGTTATGGAAGGTTTGGGAATCGCTTCCTTTTAGGTGGTTGTAGAATTTAACGTGGTAATTAGCGGGTGTCTGCCTAATTCTGCTCTGCATGCATTATTTGGTGTTTTACGTTGTACACTGAGGATATCTTTTCAGAATTCTGCATGCGGAGTCTCAATTTGGTGTTTTTTCCATTTTGTGAATTATTGGTTGGTGAGCGGACCCCAGACCTCACAATGGGTTCTATAACTGCAAAAACACACACGCATTCTATGCCATCAAAAGGAACAGAAAATTCGACATACCAATTAGGATCTGGCTAAAAATTCTTGAATCGTTTATAGATTCAAGAATTTTTAGCCAGATCCTAATTGGTACGTCGAATTTTCTGTTCCTTTTGATGGCATAGAATGCCCTTCTTGTCTTGTCTTTCAGATCGTTCACAGCTTTGTGGATGTTACCTGTGGCGATGATGTTTAGGCCAAAGCTTCTTTTGTGTGTTCTAGGGCAACGGTGTCTAGATGGAATTTGTATTTGTGGTTCTGGCGACTGGACCTTTTTTGGAACACCATTATTTTGGTCTTACTGAGATTTACTGTCAGGGCCCAGGTCTGTCAGAATCTGTGCAGAAGATCTAGGTGCTGCTGTAGGCCCTCCTTCTTTGGAGAAAGAAGCACCAGATCATCAGCAAACTGTAGACATTTAACTTCAGATTATAGTAGGGTGAGGCCAGGTGCTGCAGACTGTTCTTGTACCCTCGCCAATTCGTTGATATATATGGTGAAGAGGGTGGGGCTTAAGCTGCATCCCTGTCTCACCCCACGGCCCTGTGGGAAGAAATGTGTGTTTTTTGCCTTTTTCAAATCAAAGTTTATTTGTCACGTGCGCCGAATACAACAGGTGTAGTAGACCTTACAGTGAAATGCTTACTTACAGGCTCTAACCAATAATTCAAAAAAGGTATTAGGTGAACAATAGGTAAGTAAAGAAATAAAACAACAGTAAAAAGACAGGCTATGTACAGTAGCGAGGTTGCATACAGACACCAGTTAGTCAGACTGATTGAGGTAGTATGTACATGTATATATGGTAAAAGTGACTATGCATATATGATGAACAGAGAGTAGCAGTAGCGCAAAAGAGGGGTTGGTGGGTGGCGGGACACAATGCAGATAGCCCGGTTAGCCAATGTGCGGGAGCACTGGTTGGTCAGCCATGGTTTACCATTATTTAACTAGGCAAGTCAGTTAAGAACAAATTCTTATTTTCAATGACGGCCTACCAGGGAACAGTGGGTTAACTGTCTGTTCAGGGGCAGAATGGGAGATTTGTACCTTGTCAGCTACCCTTGTGGTTAGACTATGCATATATGATAAACAGAGGGTAGCAGCAGCGTAAAAGAGGGGTTGGGGGGGCACACAATGCAAATAGTCCAGGTAGCCATTTTATTACCTGTTCAGGAGTCTTATGGCTTGGGGGTAAAAACTGTTGAGAATCCATTTTATCCTAGACGTGGCACTCCGGTACCGCTTGCCATGCGGTTGTAGAGAGAACAGTCTACGACTGGGGTGGCTGGGATCTTTGACAATTTTTAGGGCCTGGATGGCAGGCAGCTTAGCCCCAGTGATGTACTGGGCTGTACGCACTACCCTCTGTAGTGCCTTGCGGTCAGAGGCCGAGCAATTGCCGTACCAGGCAGTGATGCAACCAGTCAGGATGCTCTCGATGTTGCAGCTGTAGAACCTTTTTAGGATCTTAGTACCCATGCCAAATCTTTTTAGTTTCCTGGGGGGGAAATAGGCTTTGTTGTGCTCTCTTCACGACTGTCTTGGTGTGTTTGGACCATTCTAGTTTGTTGTTGATGTGGACACCAAGGAACTTGAAGCTCTCAACCTGCTCCACTACAGCCCCGTCGATGAGAATGGGGGCATGCTCGGTCCTCCATTTCCTGTCCACAATAATTCCCTTAGTCTTGGTTACGTTGAGGGATAGGTTGTTATTCTGGCACCACCCGGCCAGGTCTCTGACCTCCTCCCTATAGGCTGTCTCGTTGTTGTCGGTGATCAGGCCTACCACTGTTGTATCGTCTGCAAACTTAATGATAATGTTGGACTCGTGCCTATTTTAACCTTTCTGATCTCCCCATCCCGGATCCGGGTTCGTGAATACAGACTCAAGCTCATTACCATAACGCAACGTTAACTATTCATGAAAATCGCAAATGAAATGAAATAAATATGCTAGCTCTCAAGCTTAGCCTTTTGTTAACAACACTGTCATCTCAGATTTTCAAAATATGCTTCTCAACCATTGCAAAACAAGCATTTGTGTAACAGTATTGATGGCTAACGTAGCATTTAGCATTAACATTCAGCTGGCAACATTTACACAAAAAAACAGAAAAGCATTCAAAAAAATCATTTACCTTTGAAGAACTTCAGATGTTTTCAATGAGGAGACTCTCAGATAGCAAATGTTCAGTTTTTCCTGAAAGATTATTTGTTTAGGACAAATCGCTCCGTTTTCTGCGTCACGTTTAGCTATGAAAAAAACCCTGTATCCAGGATTGTGTAAATCTATCAGCAAGCTCATTAGCATAACACAACGTTAACTATTTATGAAAATCGCAAATGAAATGAAATAAATATGCCATCTCTCAAGCTTAGCCTTTTGTAAACAACACTGTCATCTCAGATTTTCAAAATATGCTTCTCAACCATAGGAAAACAATAATTTGTGTAAAAGTAGCTAGCTAGAGTTAGCATTTCGCGTTAGCATTTAGCGTTAGCATTAGCGTTAGCATCCAGCACGCAACATTAACAAAAACATAAAAGCCTTCAAATAAAATCATTTACCTTTGAAGAACTTCTGATGTTTTCAATGAGGATACTCTCAGTTAGATAGCAGATGCTCAGTTTTTCCAAAAAGATTCCTTGTGTATTAGAAATAGCTCCGTTTTATACATCACATTTGGCCACCAAAAAAAATCCATAAATTCAGTCCTCAAAACGCAAACTTTTTTCCAAATTAACTCCATAATATCGACTGAAAACATGGCAAACGTTGTTTAGAATCAATCATCAAGGTGTTTTTCAAATATCTCTTCATTGATACATCGTTCTTGGACACATGCTTTCTCCCCTGAATCAAATGGTAAAGTGGAAGCAGCTGGCAATTGCGCACCGAATTCGACGCAGGACACCAGGCGGACACCTGGGAAATGTAGTCTCTTATGGTCAATCTTCCAATGATATGCCTACAAATACGTCACAATGCTGCTAAGACCTTGGGCGAACGACAGAAAGTGTAGGCTCATTCGTTGCGCAATCACAGCCATATAAGGAGAGAATGGAAAACAGAGCTTCAGAAATTCTGCTAATTCCTGGGTGATGCATCATCTTGGTTTCGCCTGTAGAATGAGTTCTGGGGCACTTACAGACAAAATCTTTGCAGATTCTGAAACTTCAGAGTGTTTTCTTTCCAAAACTGTCAAGAATATGCATAGTCGAGCATCTTTTCGTGACAAAATATCGCGCTTAAAACGGGAACGTTTTTTATCCAAAAATGAAATAGCGCCCCTAGAGCTCTAACAGGTTAACCGCACACTTGTTTGTGTACATGGATTTTATAATGTTGTATGTTTTTGCCCCAACACCACTTTCCATCAATTTGTTTAGCAGACCCTCATGCCAAATTGTTTTCACTGAGGAAATGTATGAGTCTGCTGTTAATGATAATGCATAGGATTGTCCCAAGGTTGCTGTCTCTCTCTCTCTCTCTCTCTCTCTCTCTCTCTCTCTCTCTCTGTCTCTCTCGGTTTGTCTCTCTCTGTCCCTCTCTCTCAGTTTATTTCTCTCTCTCTCTCTGTCTCTCTCTCGGTTTGTCTCTCACGGTCTCTGTCTGTCTCGGTTTGTCTCTGTCTCTCTTTCTCTGTCCCTCTCTCTGTCTCTCTCTCGCTCTCTCTCTCTGTCTCTCTCTCCTGTCTCGATTTATCTCTCTCTGTCTATCCCTCTCTCTCTCAGTTTATGTCTCGCTGTCTCTCTCTCTGTCTCTCTCGGTTTGTCTCTCTCTGTCCCTCTCTCTCAGTTTATCTCTCACTGTCTCTCTCTCTCCCTGTCTCTCTTGGTTTGTCTCTCTCTGTCTATCGCTCTCTCTCTCAGTTTGTCTCTCGCTGTCTCTCTCTCTCTGTCTCTCTTGGTTTGTCTCTCTCTGTCTCTCTCTGTCTCTCTCCATTTATCTCTCGCTGTCTCTCTCTCTGTCTCTCTTGGTTTGTCTCTCTCTGTCTCTCTCTGTCTCTCTCCATTTATCTCGGTTTATCTGTCTGTCTCTCTTTCGCTCTATATCTATATCACACCAACTCTCTCGTTCGCACACACCCACACATACAAAAGTACAATGTCACACAATGTCAGAGCACACACATGTGCACAATGCCATATGAACAACTGAGCAGAGCTGCTCTTTTTGAGGACAGACACAGTGGAGTTGAGGTCTACTCTTCCAACAATGAACCATCACCATGCCAACCACATTGCTGTTCTCTGTGCCAGCTTTTGCCTTGGCACGGCCCCTATGTTAGAAGTGGATAATTCAAGGGCATTAAAAGCGCTGGGGCTTCCAATTCAAAGTGTGTGTGCGTGTATGTGTTTGTGCGTGTGTTTTGTGTGTGTTTTTGTGTTCCAATTCAGCGCTCCTAATGCCAAGATCCTCTCTCTCCACAGTTCTGCCCTAGAAATGATTCTGCTCTGTTTGCAGCCTCCTTCCCTTTCCTCTATAGTAAATAGCACATTATAAAAAGCACTGACCAGTTAAGGCTGGTGGGAGGAAGACGGACTCATTGTACTGGCTGGAATGGAATGAATGGAAGGGAGTCTAACATGTGTTTTCCGGTATCTTTGATGTGTATGATACCGTTCCGTTTAGTCCATTCCAGCCACTACAATGAGTCCGTCTTCCTGTACCTCCCCCCACCAGCCTCCACTGGCACTGACCCTATGTGGGGTGTAAACGTTTGTAATGCAGTATTGTTTGCTTTCAGCTTCAATCTGGGATTCGTTTTTCAGGAAAATCACAGAATGTCCCTTGAGGAATGGAAATAACCTTGACGATCTAAACATAACCCAAACTGTGATAGCTAGACAAGATAATGACTTCCTAGTTTAGTGATGAATTGGTATCAGCCATGTTCACGTTTTAACTCATTATAATGAAGACTAATGCGGGAATGTGTTTTGTCGTGTTACTTACCAGTGGCTAATACACACACGCTAGCTAATGCTAAATGTCTTCCCTGTCTCTTAGACTTCCAGTGCTACTCGAAGGAGGGACAGTGATGTACAACATGAGGACAATCTCTGAAGTATCCCACCCAAGAGGCATAGCCCTACTCAACCTGGCCTAAAGAATATAACAGTACCACCACAACCCATGCGTTCCCTTTGGGAGGAAGTATTCACCAATCACTAGGTGGGAACTACACTAAAGAGCAATAGAGGGACCATGTAATACTTGACCTTCTTTGAGGGACATTTTAGCCGCCATGTTAGAACTAGTCTAAAGCATTCCAGAGGGCCACTCCAAGATCTGCCCCTTCATCAGCTCTGAGAGATCACTCAGACATTCCCAGGATGAGCCTACACTGAGAGAGATCGGAACTCCATGGCTTTCTTCACTAAATACCATTCACACTTCCCACAAAGGGCATGGAGGAGAGCTCCATCTTAGACTTGGAGTATAGGGAATAGTGGGCTACATCTTAGACTTGGAGTATAGGGAATAGTGGACTTCATCTTAGACCTGGAGCATGGTGAATATTGGGCTCCATCTTAGATCTGGAGTATAGGGAATAGTGGGCTCCATCTTAGACCTGGAGTATAGGGAATAGTGGGTTCCGTCTTAGACTTGGAGTAGGGGACAGTGGGTAGGGTGCAGTGAGGTAGTGGGCCAGTCCATAGGAGGTTGGGGGTGTGTGATAACCATCCTGGATTAGGGGACAGGGGAGTAGTCCATAGGCGGTATAGGGATAGTGTGCTCCATCCTAGACCTGGAGTAGGGGGATAGGAGACCATAGGAGGTAGGAGAGGAGTGATAACCCCATGGTGGATCTGCTGTGAGGAGGACTGAGGACAGGAAGGACCCGGGAGGATGTCATCAGCCGGAGGAGAGTCAGCCAGCTCGGAGCTCCAAGCAGGTGTCAAAACCAGCACTCTGAGACGGGAGTCCAGGAGGACTAAAGGTAAACATTCTAGATACAAACACAGAACTACGTGGATGTAATTTATGCTATGCAAACGCCCCCCACTCATGTGAACACACAAATACAGTTATTCTATTTGATACAATTCTAACCCATCATCACTACAAACTGGAACATACACAGGGTACTGTACGTGCGTTACACATTTCACCAACCCACACAAAGTACACCGTATTCTCACAGAATACACACCACATCACAATCACCCACACACACATTTCTAGACGAAATGAAAAGATAGAAGCTTGTATGTTTGCCAGCAACCAGAGACAAGCTTCTGTCTGTATTGCATTTTTTTTCTACATTGCTTGAGCACATTTGTCCAAACGGAATTCACCTTTTCAAAACAATGGACACCTTGCCCCAAACTGAAACACGTTGGTCAAAATGCATTAAGACTCTGAAAACATTAAATACATGACACACATCAACTACCTCCATCAAAACATACAACTTGTTATCTAATGAAAAGTGATGTAAATTAATTGTTACACAATGGCCCAATAAATACTAACTACAGCTATTAATATACCCTAACATAGTTAACCCTCTTTTATATGTCTGGGCCATTTGTTGATAATATAATTATAGCACCATAAAAGGCAAGTAAACATATTATCACAGCATGGGCTGTTTTGTTTTTTTCCTAAAATTGTTTTTTTTTTACCAACGATGACCAATGCAGAAATGATGTCACTCAAGAGCATGAATATCCAGAGAAACCTTCAGTCAGCCTTCAGTCACAGAGAGACAAAGAGAGACAGAGGGAGAGAGACAGCCAGAGAGAGATTGGGAGAGAGCGAGAAGAGAGAGAGAGAGAGAGAGAGAGAGAGAGAGAGACAGAAATAGACAGAGAGAATGTGAGAGAGAGAAAGAGAGACATAGAGATACAGTGGGGCAAAAAGGTATTTAGTCAGCCACCAATTGTGCAAGTTCTCCCACTTAAAAAGATGAGAGAGGCGTGTAATGTTCATCATAGGTACACTTCAACTATGACAGACAAAATGAGGGAAAAAAATTCCAGAAAATCACATTGTGGGATTTTTAATGAATTTATTTGCAAATTAAGGTGGAAAATAAGTATTTGGTCACCTACAAACAAGCAAGATTTCTGGCTCTCACAGACCTGTAACTTCTTCTTTAAGAGGCTCCTCTGTCCTCCACTCGTTACCTGTATTAATGGCACCTGTTTGAACTTGTTATCAGTATAAAAGACACCTGTCCACAACCTCAAACAGTCACACTCCAAACTCCACTATGGCCAAGACCAAAGAGCTGTCAAAGGACACCATAAACAAAATTGTAGACCTGCACCAGGCTGGGAAGACTGAATCTGCAATAGGTAAGCAGCTTGGTTTGAAGAAATCAACTGTGGGAGCAATTATTAGGAAATGGAAGACATACAAGACCACTGATAATCTCCCTCGATCTGGGGCTCCACGCAAGATCTCACCCCGTGGGGTCAAAATGATCACAAGAACGGTGAGCAAAAATCCCAGAACCACACGGGGGGACCTAGTGAATAACCTGCAGAGAGCTGGGACCAAAGTAACAAAGCCTACCATCAGTAACACACTACGCCACCGCCGCCAGGGACTAAAATCCTGCAGTGCCAGACGTGTCCCCCTGCTTAGCCAGTACATGTCCAGGCCGTCTGAAGTTTGCTAGAGCATTTGGATGATCCAGAAGAAGATTGGGAGAATGTCATATGGTCAGATGAAACCAAAATATAACTTTTTGGTAAAAACTCAACTCGTTGTGTTTGGAGGACAAAGAATGCTGAGTTGCATCCAAAGAACACCATACCTACTGTGAAGCATGGGGGTGGAAACATCATGCTTTGGGGCTGTTTTTCTGCAAAGGGACCAGGACGACTGATCCGTGTAAAGGAAAGAATGAATGGGGCCATGTATCGTGAGATTGAGTGAAAACCTCCTTCCATCAGCAAGGGCATTGAAGATGAAACGTGGCTGGGTCTTTCAGCATGACAATGATCCCAAACACACTGCCCGGGCAACGAAGGAGTGGCTTCGTAAGAAGCATTTCAAGGTCCTGGAGTGGCCTAGCCAGTCTCCAGATCTCAACCCCTTAGAAAATCTTTGGAGGGAGTTGAAAGTCCGTGTTGCCCAGCAACAGCCCCAAAACATCACTGCTCTAGAGGAGATCTGCATGGAGGAATGGGCCAAAATACCAGCAACAGTGTGTGAAAACCTTGTGAAGACTTACAGAAAACGTTTGACCTCTGTCATTGCCAACAAAGGGTATATAACAAAGTATTGAGATAAACTTTTGTTATTGACCAAATACTTATTTACCACCATAATTTGCAAATAAATAAATTAAAATTCCTACAATGTGATTTTCTGGAAATTTTTTTCTCATTTTGTCTGTCATAGTTGAAGTGTACCTATGATGAAAATTACAGGCCTCTCTCATCTTTTTAAGTGGGAGAACTTGCACAATTGGTGGCTGACTAAATACTTTTTTGCCCCACTGTACATAGAGGAAGGAAGAGAGATAGAGACAGAGTGACAGACAGAGAGAGGGAGAAAGAGATACATAGAAGAAGGGAGAGAGACAGAAAAAGAGAGAGAGACAGTGACAGACACAGGGAAAGGGGGGGAGAGAGAGAGAAATAAACAGAGAATGTGACAAAGAGAAACAGAGAGATACATAGAGGAAGCGAGAGAGACAGAGAAAGAGAGATAGAGACACAGTGACAGACACAGAGAAAGAGAGAGACAGCCAGAGAGAGCGAGAGAGAGACAGAAGAGAGAGAGAGAGAGAGAGAGAGAGAGAAATAGACAGAGGGAGATTGTGAGAGAGAGAAATTGGTAATACAGACATTGTCATCCTTCAAAAAACCTGGTATAGAGGAGACGGGCCCACTGGTTGCCCTCTAGGTTACAGAGAGCTGGTAGTCCCATCCACCAAACTACCAGGTGTGAAACAGGGAAGGGACTCAGGGGGTATGCTAATTTGGTATAGAGCAGACCTAACTCACGCCATTAAATTAATCAAAACAGGAACATTTTACATTTGGCTAGAAATTCAAAAGGAAATTATCTTAACAGAGAAAAATGTCCTCCTGTGTGCTACCTATATCCCCCCCACTAGAATCCCCATACTTTAATGAAGACAGCTTCTCCATCCTGGAGGGGGAAATAAATTATTTCCAGGCCCAGGGACATGTACCAGTCTGCGGCGACCTAAATGCCAGAACCGGACAGGAACCTGACACCCTCAGCACACAGGGGGACAAACACCTGCCTGCAGGTGACAGCATTCCCTCCCACATATGCCCCCCTAGGCACAACTATGACAACATAACCAACAAAAACAGGTCACAACTCCTGCAGCTCTGTCGCACGCTGGGTCTGTACATAGTCAATGGTAGGCTTCGAGGGGACTCCTATGGTAGGTACACCTATAGCTCATCTCTTGGCAGTAGTACTGTAGACTACTTTATCACTGACCTCAACCCAGAGTCTCTCAGAGCGTTCACAGTCCACTGACACCCCTATCAGACCACAGCAAAATCACAGTACTTGAACAGAGCAATACTCAATTGAGGCATCAAAGCCAAAGGAACTGAGTAACATTAAGACATGCTATAGATGGAATGAATGCTGTTTGGAAACCTACCAAAAAACAATTAGGCAACAACAAATTCAATCCCTTCTAGACAATTTCCTGGACAAAAGGTTTCACTGTAATAGTGAAGGTGTAAACTTGGCAGTAGAAAATCTTAACAGTATATTTGACCTCTCAGATTCCCTATCAAATCTAAAAATCTTAAATAGAAAACCGAAGAAAATGAACAACAATGACAAATGGTTTGATGAAGAATGCAAAAATCTAAGAAAGAAATTGAGAAACCTGTCCAACCAAAAACATAGAGACTCGGAAAACCTGAGTCTACGCCTTCACTATGATGAATCTCTAAAACAATACAGAAATACACTACGGTAAAAGAAGGAACAGCACGTCAGAAATCAGCTCAATATAATTGAAGAATCCATAGACTCCAACCACTTCTTGGAAAATTGGAAAACACTAAACAAACAACAACACAAATAATTATCTATCCAAAATGGAGATGTATGGGTAAACCACTCCTCCAATCTTTTTGGCTCTATAACAAAGAATAAAGAGCAAAAACATATACATGATCAAATACAAATCTTAGAATAAATTATTAAAGACTACCAGAGCCCACTGGATTCTCCAATTACCTTGTATGAGTTACAGGACAAAATAAAAACTCTCCAACCCAAAAAGGCTTGTGGTGTTGATGTTATCCTTAATGAAATGATCAAATATACAGACAACAAATTCCAATTGGCTATACTAAAACTCTTTAACATCATCCTTAGCTCTGGCATCTTCCCCAATATTTGGAAACAAGGACTGATCACCCCAATCCACAAAAGTGGAGACAAATTTGACCCGAATAACTACCGTGGAATATGCGTCAACAGTAACCTTGGGGAAATCCTCTGCATTATTATTAACAGCAGACTCATACATTTTCTCAATGATAACAATGTACTGAGCAAATGTCAAATTGGCTTTTTACCAAATTACCGTAGAACAGACCATGTATTCACCCTGCACACCCTAATTGACCACCAAAAGGAAACCAAAACAAAGGCAAAGTCTTCTCATGCTTTGTTGATTTCAAAAAAGCCTTCGACTCAATTTGGCATGTGGGTCTGCTATACAAATTGATGGAAAGTGGTGTTGTGGGTAAAACATACAACATTATAAAATCCATGTACACAAACAACAAGTGTGCTGTTAAAATAGGCAAAAAACACACACATTTCTTCACACAGGGTCGTGGGGTGAAACAGGGATGCAGCTTAAGCCCCACCCTCTTCAACATATATCAACGAATTGGCGCAAAAAAGGTCCAGTCACCAGGACCACAAATACAAATTCCATCTAGACACTGTTGCCCTAGAGCACACAAAAAACTATACATACCTTGGCCTAAACATCAGTGCCACAGGTACCTTCCACAAAGCTGTGAACGATCTGAGAGACAAGGCAAGAAGGGCATTCTATGCCATCAAAAGGAACATAAATTTCAACATACCAATTAGGATCTGGCTAAAAATACTTGAATCAGTCATAGAGCCCATTGCCCTTTATGGTTGTGAGGTCTGGGGTCCGCTCACCAACCAATACTTCACAAAATGGGACAAACACCAAATTGAGACTCTGCATGCAGAATTCTGCAAAAATATCCTCTGTGTACAACGTAGAACACCAAATAATGCATGCAGAGCAGAATTAGGCCGATACCCACTAATTATCAAAATCCAGAAAAGAGCCGTTAAATTCTACAACCACCTAAAAGGAAGCGATTCCCAAACCTTCCATAACAAACCAATCACCTACAGAGAGATTAACCTGGAGAAGAGTCCCCTAAGCAAGCTGGTCATGGGGCTCTGTACACAAACACAAACACACCCCACAGAGCCCCAGGACAGCAGCACAATTAGACCCAACCAAATTATGAGAAAACAAAAAGATAACTACTTGACACATTGGAAAGAATTAACCAAAAAATATTTGGCCCTAAACAGAGAGTACACAGTGGCAGAATACCTGACCACTGTGACTGACTCAAACTGAAGGAAAGCTTTGACTATGTACAGACTTAGTGAGCATAGCCTTGCTATTGAGAAAGGCCGCCGTAGACAGACATGGCTCTCAAGTGCTCACTGTCCACAAAATTAGGTGGAAACTGAGCTGCACTTCCTAACCTCCTGCCCAATGTATGACCATATTAGAGAGACATATTACCCTCAGATTACACAGATCCACAAAGAATTCAAAAACAAATCAAATTTTGATAAACTCCCATATCTGTATGTGTAATGTTTACTGTTAATTTTTATTGTTTATTTCACTTTTGTATATTATCTACCTCACTTGCTTTGGCAATGTTAACACGTTTCCCATGCCAATAACGCCCGAGCGAGAGAGACAGACAGACAGACAGACGGACAGATGGAGAGGGGGAGAGAAAGAGAGACAGCCAGAGGGAGCGAGACAGCGACAGACACACAGAGAGAGAGAGAGAGAGAGAGAGAAAGAGAGAGAGAGAGAGAGAGACGGACGGACGGAGAGAAAGAGAGACAGCCAGAGGGAGCGAGACAGCGACAGACACAGCGAGAGAGCCAGAAAGAGAGAGAGAGGGCCAGAAAGAGAGAGAGACAGAAAGAGAGAAAGAAAGAGAGAGAGAGAGAGAGAGAGAGAGAGAGACGGACGGACGGACGGAGAGGGGGAGAGGGGGGGAGAAAGAGAGACAGCCAGAGGGAGCGAGGCAGCGACAGACACAGCGAGAGAGCCAGAAAGAGAGAGAGAGAGAGAGAGCACGACTCCAGAGCTGTGCTGCTCCACCCAGGGATTCATCCAGATGCAGCAGATCTAGAGCAGCTATTGGCTGGAGCCTGGGGGCTGGTAGTGTCATGATTTAGGTGTCATGGACGGGGGAACGCACACCCTGTCGCTTTGATCAACAGCATAAGTGATGTAATAGTACAAGGCAGCCTCGGAAAAATCACAGTGAGATTGAAATGGGATTGAATTGGCTGAGAGGGAGAGTAAAGAGAGAGTAGAGGGAGAGAAGGAGTGAGAGAGAGCAAATGAGGCACAGAAGGAGAGAAAGAAAGTAAGAGAAATGGCTCATGCTTGTCTCTCTCTGTCCCTCCCTTTCTCTCTTTTCATCCCTCCCTCCCATCTCTGCGGCCATAAATAAAGCCACTCCGGCGTTACAGTAAATCTGGCTTCTCCTAGAACAGAGGCGTCAGCAGCAGGGTTCTGGGGCCAGGTCCTCTGTGGCCGTCTCACTGGCTCCGTCCGTCGGATCACACCAGATAAATGGCCGGGCTGTAGGATTTGAGTTAAGTGGATGAGGGGAGCGAGAAGGTCTATTATGCACGTGGCCATGCGATGCACAGGGCCATTGGCGGAGAGAGACTGGAGAGGCTATCAGCGCAGGCTTTAGCATGTTAATCAGCTGTGCTGCTGCAGGGCAGTTGTAGCTATCACTGGATAGGCCATTTAGATTCATAGAAATGCAAATGGGGTTAGCATGGAGATTGATACACACTGTCAGACAGCGCTGGGCTCAGAGAGGTGACTCACTGGGGTTGGGTGAGGGACCCTCTCAAGGTGTATTTGCAGGGCCTAGATGGATGGATGGATGGATGGCAGAGTTTAAGACAAAGCCTGCGTTCGTTTGTCTAGGTGGTTATAGAGTAGGCTAATGTAAGTGTTTTCAGTGGCAATTTGGTTATTTCTTTCCTGCGATTTGGTTATTGCCTTCCTGTAATTTCTCCCAATGATTTTCGTTGTTAAAAAAATAAAAAAGTAATAATATTTAAGAATGAAAAGATGTACAAACTACGCACAATAGAGGGCAAATCCTTTTAGCCTTTTAGGTGTGAGCCTTTTTGTTTGAGGAATTTCGATCCCTGGTGTTCTCTATAGCCAGACCAGACATTAAACAAATCTAACCCTTACTGCAGTGTGCGTATGTGTTTGCCTGAGATGGTAAAAGCAAGCCTCCCCTCTGCCCATCAATGGCATCACTTCACTCAATCTCCATAGCAACAGTTTCTCACCAACTGTAATCTGAGCAACAACAACAAAAAGGGCTCACTTAAAAAAGAAAAAGCATAAATCTACAGTCAGTAACCTCTCTCATGTGTATTGACCTGGCAGGGTTGAGATGTCCTAGAAATGAAATACCATTATGGTCGCTTGCATTTCAGCTCCGGTGTATCTTCTATTTCCAATCACAGTTGGGCAATGGTGCCACCTTAAACTCCCTCTAGTTAACCAATGTATCATCAGAAGTCTGACAATACCATTGTCGGCTGCTCAGAGGTGTCATGCACTGACATTTTGTCAAATTCAATATACACCACATGTCCAAAAGTATGTGGACACCTGCTCGTCAAACACCTCATTCCAAAATCATGGGCATTAATATGGAGTTGGGCCCCCGTTAGCTGCTTAAACAGCCTTCATTCTTCTGGGAAGATGTTGGAACATTGCTGCAAGGACTTGCTTCCATTCAGCCACTAGAGCATTAGTGAGGTCGGGCACTGATGTTGGGTGATTGGGCCTGGCTCGCAGTCGGTGTTCCAATTCATCCCAAAGGTGTTCGATGGGGTTGAGGTCAGGGCTCTGTGCAGGCCAGTCAAGTTCTTCCACACTGATCTCGACAAACCATTTCTGTATGGACCTCTCTTTGTGCACGGGTGCATTGTAATGCTGAAACAGGAAAGGGCCTTCCCCAAACTGTTGCCGCAAAGTTGGAAGGACAGAATCTTCTAGAATGCCACTGTATGCTGTAGCGTTAAGATTTCCCTTCACTGGAACTTAGGGGCCTAGTCCAAACCATGAAAAACCCCCAGACCATTATTCCTCCACCAAACGTTACAGTTGGCACTATCATTGGGGCAGGTAGCATTCTCCTGGTATCCGCCAAACCCAGATTTGTCCTGTCAAGAATATCATCTATATTCTACATATTTATCTTGAAAGAGTATCAAATTTGGGGGCACATGATCATACTGTTGTAATCGTCGCCGTAATGATTCTGTCATTTGCCCCCTGCTAAAGAGTCATTTGACCATGACTACCCAGCTAAAGCACATCGATACGTTTGTGTAACTAATGTGATCAGTGTACTATCCACTGCATTGATGATGTGCAAAATGCCCCTTCGCTAACTCACTAATTGGTTTAGCGATTCATTCAAGAGGCACCCCGCCGTCTCGTCTGCAGTGTGTTCACTGCTACACGGTGTAGACCCAGGCCACGTCTCCATTCTCCACCGTTCTCCAGAGGTGTGCACCTGCGCACTCCACCCTCATGGATTTAAAAGCATCCGTGGAAGCATTGGCTGGGGGGAGTTTCCACCGTTGTTAAATCTATGCGAGAAAGTGTGCAAGTGGGAGAAGGGTGGAGAATCGGGACTCTGCCCTAATGTTGTATTCTAATTCCAAGTCTGTGTGCATTGGGTCAGGGAATGTGTGTATATAGTTAAATAAATGTGTGTGTGTGACGTGTGTGTGTGTGTGACGTGTGTGTGTGTGATGTGTGTGTGTGTGTGACATGTGTGTGACGTGTGTGTGACGTGTGTGTGTGTGTGACGTGTGTGTGACGTGTGTGTGTGTGTGAGACGTGTGTGTGTGTGTGAGACGTGTGTGATGAGGCTTGTGAATGTTACTTCATCCACACACGCAGGGGATGGAAAGGAAGGGAAGGTAAAGGGAAGGGGTGGCAGATGGTGGAGCCAGACTTGCCCTAGTCTACTCTAGACAGGCCTTCACACCCAGCCTCAGAAGACTAGAAGCAGAGACATGACAGGAGAACATTCTGTGAGACTGTCTAAAGCTGAGTGAACAGACAGACGAAAAGACAGATGGATGGATGAATGGCTGCATGTGTGGATGCATACATACATAGAAACATATTGTAGAAATGCAAACATTCATATTGCACACGTATACATTCATGTTATAAATAGACACTGATGCATAGATACTGTAGATGGGTAACAGCCTCTGTAAAGTTCAAAGGTTAAGCTTCCTTAGGTGCTGGGCTCCCGAACCAAAGTTTCTGTTGCCAACGTCTCGTATCTGGAGGGCCACTTATGACTCTCCATCTGGTGCCATCATGCCATCTGTCCTTTCCTCGTCCCCATTTTACTGAGGCTATCTTCTCACGGCTAGCGAGTCCACTGACTCTATTTCCGAACTGGTATGGAGCAGGGCTAGCGTTAATCGTCCTCTCAGTAGGTGGAGGTATTTTCGTCTCAGGTGGGTAACTTGAGTGCTTTAGTCTGAATTGCTCCAGAAACCTATGTTTACAGTTGAACTATTACAAAAACAGGGTTCTGGCAGTGCCTGCTATACTTTCATGTGGCTAGGCTAGCAAGCTACTCTGCAAATTTAGAATCTGAGACTTAAAAAAAAACACAGAATAGGGCATAGGGACTTGCTCAACCTTTTTGTAAACTCTTCCAGGAGCCAAGAGGATGTGAGTCACATCGTGCTTCTTCCCAAAGCTGGAAACATCACGCAATCAACATCCTCATTCCCTGCAGCGGTTGGTTCTCAAGTCTATTGTAGTGCGCTCACCGCGATGTGAACCCTGAGCATATACTGCAGGGGTTACCATGCCGTACCTAGAGACTCTGGCAATGCTAGCGTTTCCTATGCAGGGAGGGCTGCTTGGGGTTTTTGTGGATCTTTACATAAATCTACTAAATTTCCCGTCAAGTGTGATTACACAGTTGGCATAGAGTACAGTGTAAAGCAGCAATCTGCTTAGGGGAGACAGATGGGGGGGGGGGCTCAAATGAAACAGTACTGTAGTAGTACAATATATTTTGGTAAGACTTGACGATGGATGACATATGATATGATTCTTTACGATGCTGTTTTATGATGCAGCATTCAGTATGTTAAAAGTGTATGATGGAATACATCAAGATGCACGCTATAATACCAATTCAACATGACCCGCAGTGTGGGTAATGTGAATAGATTTGAGGTGACGATATGGTACAGTCAAAACACATTTTGTGAAGAACGAATATAGGGAAGGGATGAGCTTTCAAGTGAACCGCACACACACAAAAAAAAACCTGTGTTGTGTGGTTTCTCCCTTGTAGTTATAGATCATGCATGCCAGCTGATAGCGCACTAGACCGGTCTCCCAACGCTCAGTGACTATATGAGCCTCATTTTCTAGGCCTATCCTCTAGCAGAGGAAACAAGAATTAGATGTGACGTTCACCTACTTGGAGAGTTTAATGACTTAAGCATCTTCAAGCCCGCTCCCCCCTTTAGAGAGTTGAGCCCTCATGAATTAGTGAGCGACTGTGCATCACGGGAGGCCGCTGAGGGGGCGGCTCATATTAATGGCTGGAATGGAGTGGATGGGATTCTATCAATCACATGGGAACCCTGTGTTTGATGTGGTCGATACCATTCCATGAATTCCGTTCCAGGTATTACTATGAGCCGGGCCGTCTCCAAGATGACGAAAGGCTCTCCACCTTCATTCGCAGAGGCCATTTCATTTGACCTTTTTTCTCATCCTATTTTTATTTCTACTTCCCCAGGCAATATAAACACTGACATACTATTTCACTGAAATATTCAGCGAGAGGAGGGGAAACTCAAATGACATTTCTGTAAGATATGGCATGTGGACGGCATCTGTTTTCAGCGGTGGAATGAGCTCATTTTGGTGTAATATGGTCTTAGTGTGCAGCTAGACGTTTTTTGTTTGTTCGGGATAGTAAAGGCTGTCCTGCTTCTGTTGCACAGGCCGTAGCCACGCAACCCGTTTAAAATGCCCTGCTGACTGATGCGATGTACTGTATAGTCCCGTGACCTATAATAGTGAGGCAAAGCGGGGCCTGAAATAGTCTAAACTCTCCAAGGTGCCACCGACCTTGATTTGAAATACCACTATCCCTGTGTGTGTGTGTGTGTGTGTGTGTGTGTGTGTGTGTGTGTGTGTGTGTGTGTGTGTTCGTGTGTGTGTGTGTTCGTGTGTGTGTGTGTGTGTGTTCGTGTGTGTGTGTGTGTTCGTGTGTGTGTGTGTGTGTGTGTGTGTGTGTGTGTGTGTGTGTCAGCAGCGACAGATGGTTAACACTGACAAACCACCTACAGGTTATGTAGAGACAGGTTACTCACAGACACAGACAAGTGGATGGTTTGGGCCGACATAATCAAAACGCGGAGGGCAAGACCAAATGAGAAACATTTCGGTGTCGAGGCGATGGTTAGGTGGGGGAGGATGATGACAGGAGAGACCGACAGAGAGACCGGACGTACACTACATGACCAAAAGTAAGTGGACACCTGCTCGTCGAACATCTCATTCCAGGCCTCCCGGGTGGCGCAGTGGTTAAGGGCGCTGTACTGCAGCGCCAGCTGTGCCACCAGAGACTCTGGGTTTGCGCCCAGGCTCTGTCGTAACCGGCCGCGACCGGGAAGTCCGTGGGGCGACGCACAATTGGCCTAGCGTAGTCCGGGTTAGGGAGGGGTTAGCCGGTAGGGATATCCTTGTCTCATCGCGCACCAGCGACCCCTGTGGCGGACCGGGCGCAGTGCGAGCTAACCAGGTCACCAAGTGTACAGTGTTTCCGCCGACACATTGGTGCGGCTGGCTTCCGGGTTGGAGGCGCGCTGTGTTAAGAAGCAGTGCGGCTTTGTTGGGTTGTGTATCGGAGGACTCATGACTTTCAACCTTCGTCTCTCCCGAACTCGTACTGGAGTTGTAGCGATGAGACAAGATAGTAGCTACTAACAATTGGATACCACGAAATTGGGGAGAAAAAGGGGTAAAAGAAAAAATTAAAATAATAAAATAATAATAAAAAAAGAACATCTCATTCCAAAGTCATGGGCATTAATATGGAGTTGGTCCCCCCTTTGCTGCTACAACAGCCTCCATCCACTCTTCTGCGAAGGCTTTACACCAGATGTTGGAACATTGCTGAGGGGACTTGCTTCCATTCAGCCACAGGAGCATTTGTGTGGTTGGGCACTGATGTTGGGTGATTAGGCCAACATCATATTGAGCATGGTGATCTTAGGCTTGTGTGTGGCTGCTCAGCCATGAAAACCCATTTCATGAAGCTCCCAACGAACAGTTCTTGTGCTGACTTTTCTTACAGAAACAGTTTGGACCTCGGTAGTGAGTGTTGCAACCAAGGACAGATAATTTTTATGCACTACGCGGTTCAGCACTACGCGGTCCCATTCTGTGAGCTTGTGTGGCCTACCACTTTATGGATGAGCCAAGAGGTTTCCACTTCACAATAACAGCACTTACAGTTGACTAGGACAGCTCTAGCGGGGCCGAAATTTGAGGAAATTACTTGTTGGAAAGGTGGCATCCTATGACGGTTCCGCATTGAAAGTCACTGAGCTCTTCAGTAAGGCCATTCTACTGCCAATGTTTGTCTATGGAGATCGCATGGCTGTGTGCTCGATTGTATACACCTGTCAGCAACGGGTGTGGCTGAAATAGCCGAATCTACTAATTTCAAGGGGTGTCCACATATACATCTGTGTGTGTACCAAAAGAGCCTGTCGCAAGTCAGACAAAGATATTTCCTCCATCTCCCACACCTCACTCTCTCTCTCCCCCTCTGCCTCTGTCTTCCCTCTCTCCCTCCTCTTTTCCCATCCATCCACCACCCATAGGGGGCTTATGGGATTGTGGGCGTGCGCTGGACCGAGATGATTCCTCTCAATAGCAACCTTTCATGCTGTTTATCACCAGCCAAAAGCTCCCATGGGAACAGAGGGGGGGGGGGGGGGTCCCAGCAGGACATGCCCCCCGGAATGTCCTGCTGGGATAGGTGGTTCTGGATTGTTCAGTTGTCAAGTTGTTATCTGATGTGGTTTAGCCCTACAGTACAGTGGGCTATTTAGAATTTGGCATATTAGTCCTTAGATTTTATTTTTTTCTATTTCAAATGTATTTTTTTTCACTCAGTCAGAAAACAAGGAGGATCAAGACCCTCTTCATGATATAAAAAGTCCTTTGTTGCTGTGGCATGTTGTTCAGGAGACCAGATTCTAAGAAGCCCCTGATGTGTTTCGGCGTCATAGCCTTCGTTAGGGAGACAGGATGATGAAGGATGATGCTCTAGTTTTCTCCTGAGACATTTGATATTAATATTCCATAAATATGTATTTTCCCCACCTACACTACCCCTCTACCTTCGCATGCCCAGACATAGACACAGACACACACACCTCTGAGCTACTAAAATCAGTTGAACTGACATGTCCCTGCTACAGTACCTGTAATTTATCATTTCTCTCTCTTCTCCTCTCTCACTCGCTCTCCCTCCCTCTGTACCCCCCCCCCTCTCTCTGTACCCCCTCCCTCTCTCTCTCTCTGTCCTTCTCTCTCTCTCCTGCTGTACCCCCCCTCTCTCCCTCTATATCCCCCCTCCCTCTCTCTGTACCCCCCCTCCCTATCTCTGTACCCCCCCCCCCCCTCTCCCTGTCCTTCTCTCTCTCCCTCTCTCTCTGTACCGCCCCTCCCCCCTCTCTCTCGTCCTGTCCGTATCTCTCTCTCCCTCTGCAGGTCAGGACCGCAGTGAGGCGGGGCTGATTAAGCGTTTCCGTGGTGATGGCGTGCGCTACAAGGCCAAGCTGATTGGGATTGATGAGGTGACAGCGGCGCGTGGGGACAAGCTGTGCCAGGACTCCATGATGAAGCTCAAGGTGTGCGTGCGCACGCGTGAGCGTCTGATAACGAGGGCAGTGCCTTGAACTTAGGAGAGGGTGGTGGTATTCACGTCACAATACGTTGACAAAATACATTGAAACAGCGTTGATTCAACCAGTTTGTGCCCAGTTATATTACATCTCTTCTGGACGATTTAAACCATGCTGGAGACATAGTGGCATTCCCGCACAGCCAACAGGCAAATCCATCTACTGCTCTGATCCTCTCAAATCAGATGTAGTGTGAGTTGCTCCACATGTCCAATAACACAACAAGCAGGAGTCTTGTAGATCCACGCTGTGACATTTGAACAGTGACCTGCCTATGACTCCCATATCCAGCAGTCACTGCTAGTTACAGTCAATGCTCTTATGTCAATACAGGCATGCTGTTATCTAGACAGGCAGAGGAGGGGGATGGAGGAATGGAATAGAGGAGGGGAAGGGGTCTCTATCGAACTGCCTCTCTAAGCTTGAGGACTTAATCCACCAAATGGAGAAGCCGATTGTCGATTGACGACAGCCATAGACTCCCCTCTCTCCACTATTCATTGGATCGCTCTTTGTTTCCCACTCTGGAGAATGGGGAGGGAGAGAGTTTGATGGTTGATGTTTTCAAAGCGTCTCTGTATTAAGGGCTGAGGCGCCGAGCTTATGCTGAGGTTGAAGAGAGGAGAGGGGAGGGGGGGATATAGTGTACTGGTAGTGTACAGGGTCGCTCGCTCAACCCTCCTCAACGTGACTGGGGTTCCAGGGTTCTCAGACGTGTTCAGCGTTCACAATGAGCTTCTGTCTTCTTTCTCTTCTCACACAGCTTCGTTACATGAAAGACATGTCAGGCGTGCGTTAGCGAGGGAGGGTCGTGCCTCGGTATAAGTCTGAGGAACATGCAGGAAATGATAATTGTTTTTGTAAGGGGGAAAAGCAGCTAAGATGCATGGGAACATCTACTTCAAAGGCTCTGTGGTTGTTCAGTCAGCAAGACGTGACGGAAGTGCCTCAGCGAGGTGTAGGTTATGGTCGGTCAGCAGAATACCTTCAGTCAGCACAACTCAAAGTCGCTACATTGTAGTTTGGCGGCTTGTGTCACGAGGTGCAGGCAGCAGCAGCCTACTTAAGAAACCAGCCTCTCAAATACGAAACAATAAAAGACTGTGGTGTAAAAGAAAAACACTGAAGTGTTGAGAGAAGGAAGGTTCAAAAGGAGCAACATGAAAGAACGTTCTGTCCTATTGCACCTTATGTAACAGCTGCCACCCTCTTCCCTTCCCTCTTCCCCCTCTCCCCCCCCTGTCATATTTACCTGAGTCGTGAGTCGGCGGTACGCTGCTGTCTTTCGTGCTGAGCGTATTTCCCTTCATCGCCCTGTGTATCTTCCTCTCCTCCAGGGAATGGCTACGTCGGCGCGCTCCAAAGGAGAGCACAAGCAGAGAGTCTTCCTGACCATCTCCTTCGGGGGGATCAAGATTTACGACGAGAGATCAGGGGTGAGTGAGTGATGGGGGCTCCACTGCGTAGCCGCGCCGCCAGGCCTGCCCATCGGCTGAGCTGAGTTACGCAGCCAGGCCTCAGCCCCAGCGGCACTGAACCTTTATAGGACATTCAAGTCCAATCGCAGTCATGTAGAAAAAGAGCAGCCATCTTGTGCGCCTACCTGGCATATGGTGCAGTTGAAATGCCAAACGAATACGACAAAAGCAGATAGATATAAACATTGTGTAGGGTGTCCAATCAAAAACGCATCTTTTGACCAATGGGTAAAAGAGATACTCCTCTAAGAAAACCAATCATCCAAATGGAGGCCAGAGGAAAGAAGTAGTAAAAAATCAGGAAAATAGGCTACCGCCGTGGAATATTACATAAAACAATATGGAGGGAAGATTAATATCGATTTTGCGACATGACATGTAATGTTTTCATACTTTAGTATGCGCTTTTCATATAAATGCAAAATCCCTGTTATTTAAAAAATAAAAAAATAAAAGATTTCTCACAAAAACAAGTGTAGCCTATGTCTGTGAAATGTCAACGGAGAGCTGAGCGTAGAGCAAACTTTTTTTACTTTGGAACCCTCTTACATTTAATTCGGCTCGTATCATGCTAGTTTAGATTTTTGCGACCCGCGGAAACGACTTTGCATTGACCACCAAAACATGTACAATCCTCAAGTTGCTACGAGAAAGCGGCACTGCTCTGTCAACAGAGCCCAGTACTTATTATCGGATGTA
The DNA here is from genome assembly GCF_013265735.2 of Oncorhynchus mykiss. NCBI lineage: Eukaryota > Metazoa > Chordata > Actinopteri > Salmoniformes > Salmonidae > Oncorhynchus > Oncorhynchus mykiss. The sequence goes on from NC_048592.1 coordinate 11,321,238, forward strand.
TTTTGTTACGAAATCTGACTTCTTGGATATAATGTTAATGACATGCTAGAGAAAGACCTCACTGAATGATTCAGAACATGAAGAATCATTATTTGTCTTGGTAAAATCTATTTTATAACATAAGGATGTGACATTTCACTCAGAGTGGAAGGATGCTCTACATTATGGTAAAAATGTCATCAAGCCTTCTAATTGGCTAGGTGGAAATGTCGCAACATTGCTTCCACCCATGTAATCCTTAGATCTATTATCCTGTGTAGTGTCGTGTCTTTTGGACTATCATTAATGTGAAGACTGTTATATTATCAAATCAATTCTCTAGGTGTAATTATTACGTGATTCAACTATTCACGTAAATATGAATTAACTAGGAAGTCGGGCACCACAGGAAAATGTTGTTTAAAGAGTTACTATTTCCTGAATTTAACTCTCTTCAGATATTTTTATATCTTATTGATTAGAGTCACTTATTAATGTATTATTACCTCATCAGTCATATTCTGATTGTCGCAAACTCTTGGATATCTGCACGAACCCTAGCATAAATGATGAATCAGCGATATACCAATTGGCTAAATTATGTATTTACTAACTAATTAAATAATCACACAGAAGTACATAAACACACACAGGATAGGTTATACATTGGTTACTAACATGATACAATAAAAAGTCCCTAGTGGACTAAACCGACATGATGGCTTGTTACACCAAATTAAAAGGGAGGGGCAAGTAAGAAAGAGCAGGAGAAAAGACAAAGAACTCCAATATTGTACACACAATAACTATGCTCATGGAAATGCTAATAATACTTTGCACATGAACAGCCGCTCATTTGAAAGGAATTGCAATTGACATATTTATGAGTGTAGGCCTTTGTTGTCTCTCTCTGTGATCGCCGGTCCGTCTGCTGGAGAGTCAGTCGACAGAAAGTCTCTGGTTTGTCCACCAGAGATCAAAGTCTTTCATAGTTGTTCAAATGGATACATCAGGTGTACCAATGGTCGTTCAATAGGGAAATGTTCTCCCGAATGGATCTTTCAGAGTACCATTCGGTCGTTCGATCAGTCGCGTTTACCAGACTAAAGTACAGCTGCAGACTGAATGTGTAGTCTTTAGTTTTGTAGATTGCTTAACCATTCGTGACGTCCAGTTCACACCTTAGTCTGCTTGGTCTATAGAGTGGTAGATTTCTTAACCATTTGTAACGTATTCAGCTGGTGCTGCGCGTAACTGTTCTAACGTACATTTTGTCGGAAGTGGGTTTTAAACACTTCTGGCAAAAGGGGGCGTTCCATGACGCCGATGTAATGTCTGTGCTCATGTGAGCGTGGCCACTGACTTGGTTTAGACTTCATATGAAAAACAATTCTCTCATTTAGGCCGTCATTGAAAATAAGAATTTGTTCTTAACTGACTTGCCTAGTTAAATAAAGGTAAAATTCAAAAAATAAAAATACAATTTTAGAAGGCTAACATCACATTACATCTTCTCACAAATAGTTTCATATACAGTGGGGAGAAGTATTTGATACACTGCCGATTCTGCAGGTTTTCCTACTTACAAAGCATGTCTGTCATTTTTATCATAGGTACACTTCAACTGTGAGAGACGGAATCTAAAACAAAAATCCAGAAAATCACATTGTATGATTTTTAAGTAATTAATTTGCATTTTATTGCATGACATAAGTATTTGATCACCTACGACCTCTACATGCTTTGTAAGTAGGAAAACCTGCCAAATCGGCAGTGTGTCAAATACTTGTTCTCCCCACTGTATATTCATATACGTTCCCCCACATTTGGATGTGACCCTGACGACTGGGAAATATATACATTCAGAGATACAGTTATGTTGTCCTACCGTCTTTAGTTACATCACAAATTCTTAACAAATTCCACAGGATTGTTCTTTAAATACCCAAATGTCTGGAATACAGAAATACTGTTTAATTATTCAACCTTTTGATGTTACCGTACTGCCTTTCTCTGTGGTAACAAAGGGATTTCAAGTTAATTTCTGAGAGTGAGAGAGAGAGTTTTCCTGCAGGTATTTATGACCATCATTAAACTGTGGAGAGAGAGTGAGAGAGGGGCGGGGGGCTATGATTCCCCCCCCCCCTACCCCCCAAGGGCACGTCATGACAGTAGATATAGTAACATCAGTGTCTAGGGAGTAGGGGCTAAGGGTCGATGTGGAATGTAGAATGAGTAAACTGCTTTGACTTAACCTGGGCCTGGCCTGCTGTATGATGGCTACTGTCGGATGATAAAGACCTGTCTGTTATAATGACAGTGTGTATATGAGTGATATGATGTTATCCCCTTCCCCCTCATCACCTCCCCTGGGGGCCCAGAGACCTGCTGTCCCCCACACAACCCCCCCTTCCCCGTTCATCACCACTATCCACTAGGCTAATTAGCCCACAGTTCCACCCCTAATCATCATCATTGCTAACTGCTAGCCTAATTGTCCCATAGCTCCACTTCAACTGTCATTAAAGGGAAAAAAAATGCATTACGCAATACTGTATATAGACCCCGTTCCACAAGACAACTCATGGTTGGATATTTGATGACTTCCATTTTTATTTTCGTTGGATAGTGGTGCCACCCGTTATTCTCCACAAGCCCTGTCATTTATCAACAACAACTAGATAATACCCCTCATCGAGCCCCGTAGTGTGTGTGTGTGTGTGTGTGTGTGTGTGTGTGTGTGTGTGTGTGTGTGTGCACGTGTGTGTGTGCACGTGTGTGTGTGAGCCCTACCCTCTGACGCTCATCACCACATGCGGCTTCTGTAATTTTGTTTGAGAATCATCGTCCCCCTAATGCCCTTTCATTTTATAAACTGATTCCCCCAGCAGCACTTAATTTACCCAACAATCGTAATGGTAAAATATAGGGCTCTTTCAGCAGGACGAGGCGTTGCAGAACATTCGGATAGAAATGTGTCATGCAGACAAGACACTGTTTACTGTCAACTAGACTATAGAATATTGTCAGCTCTAGTATGTTCCATTTCTCTCTGCCACGTTCTTATCAGTGCACCCCACTGAATAAGCCCGGGTTTAATTTCTTAGTAGCTCATCCCCGTTGCTCAAAGCTTATCAACGCTGTTAGTGGAGCAGCAGGTGGGAGAAGATGAGTGACAGCCCAACTACTTTGAGCACGTGTGTGTGTGTGTGTGTGTGTGTGTGTGTGTGTGTGTGTGTGTGTGTGTGTGTGTGTGTGTGTGTGTGTGTGTGTGTGTCAGTTGTACTTTTGAACCAGGTGTTCAGGGCTGCCCACGCTCTGTTGACGATGCATCTTTTTGCATATTGCACAATACACAACAATATCATTACCCACAGGTTAGAGAAATCTTCCAAATAAGTGAAAAAGGGTTGTCTGATCTGTGCACATACACACGCACAAGCACGCATATACACACACGGACATCCACACCCTAATCGGCCGTTGTTCAAGCAGTAAATGCGTTGCGCCTCCTATCCCACTGAGACATGTGAGAGCTGGAAATGAGGAGAAAAAGGGAAGAATGGCATAAGTGGTAGTTATTCTTGTCAAGACTATTCCCTGTCAACAGTTAGACAAAGAAAGACTAATGCATTTACATTTGCTTTCCCTCATTCTCTGCTGCGGTGAATCTGGAGCACAATATTGCCGTAGTATTAGAATTAGTAAGAAGCTGTAGCCTACTTACCGTGAATTCCCAGTTCACCCCCTCATTTTGAAACAAAACATTCTTTCAAGAATTCATGAAATTCATTAGAAATGTATAGTGTAGAGCCAGGAGTTTTCCTAGACAGGTCACATGTCTGAAAAAACTCCCGAATCTAATTAACTATAAAATCAGGACCTTAACCCTACAGTATCCAACATGGGACTCTAAGCCCCCTCCATTTTGTATGGTCCATTTCCTCGTCCTGACCTGTCACTTCCTCTTCCCTGTTTCGCAGATCTACTACATCACTTCCTAACTCCAACTCATGTCACTTCCTCCCTGTGTGTTCAGGTTCTGCTGCATCACCACTCGGTGCATGAGATCTCCTATATCGCCAAGGATACCCGGGACCACCGGGCCTTCGGCTACGTCTGCGGGAAGGAGGGACACCACCGGTTCGTGGCCATCAAGTCCGGCCAGTCGGTGAGTCCAGGACCTGAGATCCTAATGAGGTGTAGTAGTCAGAAAGAGCGTTACAGCCAAAGTTACCATCAATCAACACGTTTCAAATGCAACACATAGTGTTGCAACAAGGGAGCAACCGTTTGTAACACAGTTGAAAGATTGTCCAATAGGAAGGACTCTGCTTTTATCCTTTTAGATATTTGCAGCACTGTGTAGTTGGGATTGCGACGTAAGTGTGTGGGTGAACTACGTGTGTGTCGTCTGGAAGATGAAGGTGTGTGCCCCTCTTCCTTCACATCCCTCCCTCCCTCCCTGACAGGCAGAGCCCCTGATCGTTGACCTGCGCGACCTCTTCACCCTCATCTACGACATCAAGCAGCGCGAGGAGATGGAGAAGAAGGCCCAGAAGGACAAGCAGTGTGAGCAGGCCGTCTACCAGGTAAACAACAACCACAAACAACAACAGAACTGTTACCATGGCCGTTATGCACAATGGCCATATTGAGTGTACTCATGAGTAATAGTGAGAGATGTTAGAGGAAGGGAGATGACGCGTATCCATTGAAGAAATGGGTTAATATCTGTCAAAGGGAGCGTTCCCCCTCTTGCGACAGCGCGCTTTCTTGCTTAGCCTAGCGACCAGCAGGCAGAGATGACTGCTTCACACGCTTTGAGTACGAGTCCAGATCTCGGCTTGGGCTGTGACTGCAATGCAAATTATTTAAGGTGTTTTGAGGGATGTTACAATGCCACTATTTTCTTTATCCCGAAACATGACTTTCATGCATCGAAAGACTCCTGTCAATGTAAAAGGCTTAATGTAATGTATAACTGTGTCCACAATGGTATATATTATTATGTTGGAAAATGTATACAGTAACCCAGACATCAGGTTAAGACTAGGCACAATAGGTTAAGACTAGGCACAATATGTTAAGACTAGGCACTCTCCACTGAGTTCCTAATAGAAAACGCCTGTTTTCCCCTAAGCCAATGGCTGATTGCTCACACCTGACGCCCTTGCATGCTCTTTTGTTCTTGCTCTGTACTTCTATTCGTCTATCCATGGTCTTGCTCTATTCTCCTCTGTACCCGTCTTCTTCTTGTTATGTAAAACGTTCCTTCTCTTCAACCATCACGCAGACCATTCTGGAGGACGAGGTGGACGATCCAGTTTACCAGGTACGTCGCCGCACGACACGCGGCCCATCAGACCTAGCGATGAAACCCCATGGGACCTTTTTCGCTCTAGCTTCTACTGACGACAGTGTTTTCACGTGATTCATTCTATGGAATACGAAACAATTAATCCTTAATGTAAATATCTGCCGCTGATCTGCTTGAATTAATGATTCATGATATCCAAACCATCTCAGTAATACGCAGTAGACCAGCCATCACAGTAGACGGTTTTGTTCAACCATTCGACTCTCCCATTGCAGTGTTGTTGAACCATATCTTTTCAGTTGACCTGTGTATATGTTCTGATTTTCTTCTAAAGACCTATCTGACCCTGACTGGTTGTTCTCCCCTTTTGCTTTTGGCTGAACCTGATACTCTACTCTGTTGCTCACACTGAATACAGACAACACTAACCCTTACTCTGAATGCTAATGTTCAGTGGATATGCCCCAACTCATTCCAAATTTCTGTTGTTTTCCCCTTTAGCCCCCCCCCCCCAAAAAAAAAAAGTTTTAATTTGCAATTCTGTAGTAGTAGTGACTGTTTTCGTTTGTTTTGTTTCGAATACAAGAGTCCAATGACTGTGGGCAGAATCCAAACTTGGGATCCGTGCGTGTAACTAACTCAGACTTTCGTGTAAATCATCTAGGTTACAAACGCGGATCTCGAGTCAGGATTGGCCCCTCTGTGTCTAGGTGGTAGTGGAGAGGTGGAGCAGTATTCTGATGAAGTTGGTGGAGGGACCTCTTCAGTACCTGGAACTACTGCCTGACCAATTACTGTGCTCTCTCCTCTTCCTTCTTCACTCTATCGTCTCTCTCTCTCTTTCTTTCCTTGTTTGTCTCTCTCACACTCTTTTTTTCTATCTCTTTCTCTTTTCTCCGGATTTTGTCTCTTATTTCTCTCTCTCTCTCTCTCTCTTTCTCACTCTATCTCTTTCTTTCGATCGCTCTCTCTCTCTCTCTCTCTTTCCGTTAATCTCGACATGCTCCATCCCTCTTGCCCCCGCCCGCTACTTCTGTTGTAGTACATTGTGTTTGAGGCTGGACATGAGCCCCTCCGTGGCCACCAATCAGAGGAGAGCGTTTACCAGGTACAATACCAAGCCCCGCCCCTTCCATACCTTTTGTAGGGTAGTCAACCCAGAGCGTTGTGTTACATTAGACTATTTCTGTTTGTTAGAGAGCAGGGCAGTACACTCTGGGTAAAAAACGTATACTCACAATGTTCCTAATGTAAATTAGAATAACATCTCAAGTGCAGTCATGGCTAGTTATTTTGGCAGACCAATTCATCCAGGCTTCTCTAGAGTCTATGTGGGCTGCCTGCAGACATCCAGAGGTTTGACCTTCCAGATCAGTTCAAGGGATCAACAGGAGCCTCTAGGGACCTAGAGTGTGATTTAATCTGGTCCCCCTCCTCCCTCCCCCACCTCTCTACTCCCTCACCCCTCCTCCCTTACCCCTCTTCCCTTCTCTGTCCACCTCCCCCTCCCTCCCTCCACCCTCGCCCCCCTCCTCCTCGTCCCTCCTCCTCCTCTTCCTTTCTGAAGATGAAAGATGAGTCGAAATGAATCATTTGCCATGCCATTTGAACTCCAAATGAAACAAGATCAATAGGCGAGAAGAAGATTCCGCCCAACTCCAAGTCAGCCAGCCGAAAGCGAGAGAGAGAGAGGGGCCATATTGTTCACTCCGGTTAATAGATTAATGTGAGGAAAATATACAAAAGAGAGGAGAGGGCAAGCGCTCCAGCGTTGTCAGTTTCCACAGATTTAAACCTCTAGTTGAATGTTATCCAAATGGAGAAAAACAATTGTGCCGTCTTAATGTCAAAACAAGGAAGTAGCACACACAATCCTACAGCATTGCTTACAATCAATATGGATCTAAATAAGAGTTGATTCAAGAGCTGTGCAACGGTAGAATTTGCATAACATTTTCCTTTAAACCCTTTGCAGACCAGAGTAACACCTTCTGAAATGATGAGTGTGTCAGATGTAGCAGAAGAAAGGATTCATTGAATAATCAATACGTTTTTCTCTTTCTTACTCAACCTTGGTAAAATGGTGTTGCTCAAAGCTCACTTTATTCTTTCATTTTGACTCGACCTCCAACACAGGTCCCTACCGCTACCAGTCAGCAGAAGGGAGAAGGGATCTATGACGTCCCAAAACGCCATTTCATGACTGTAGGTGTTTTTGTTTTTTTTGGTTCGTCCACTCCCTCCACTGGCAAACCTCTCATTCCCTCACTAAGGAAAACTCCCCTCTTCTTTAGTGTCCATTTATGAACCCCTGTCTGTGTGACCTTGTGGAATTATTGGACCCCTAACCACCTCGCCGACACACGTAGACGTAGTCGTGTACACCCACAGACTGGTTATCAGCAGTGTGTCTCGAAGGCAGTGGTTGCCTGCCTGTGCAGTCTGATATCAGTTGTCTTGGGCAAGAAATGATCAAGCGTCAGGCCTAAGTATATTCTTACAGTATCTAAGGTTATAAAGATGCAATGATATTGTATATTGCAATATGTATCGTCATGTATACGGGGTGTATATTGTATTGTTATGCACAGTCTGCCCCAACAGATACATGATTCCATCTAGCTAAGATGGGACGTCAGTTGTTGGGATAAATCCAGTGGAGGTGTCTTTGCTTCAGATCCTCCACAGGATTTTAAACATAGAGGACTGTTAGACATCAAAGAGGCCGTCTTTTTATTCAATAAAGACAAAACGCTTTTGTCATTTCCAGTCTCACCACTATATTATCTACAGCAAGGTTCATTTTGGACCAGAACAAATAGACATATCATGGATTCACTTTTTGGTTGCGCAAAACTGGAAATATATCTCTTTCTGTCCTTTCACCGTGTCAGATGCAATAGTCAATACATTTACATGGAGAGGGAAGAAAACGTCCACCTGACTTCTGAAACAAACCCTAAGAAGAAAGTGGGCTTTCTTTCTCGCCTCGCTTCCTCTCTGTGCTGATAGTTCAGCAGCATATCAACTCGGCATGATAGCTATCCTGTCCCCCTTGCTATCTCCCCCCCAAAAACACATCATGCTAGCTGGTGTTGTATCAATAGCTGCCGACGCTGCTTCCATATCTCTTAAGAGTTACTGCTTGTCTGTGCATTCAGTTGGAGCTCTACTGAGAGATCCCCCCCATAGCTTGATGTGTGTGTCACTCTGCCTGTCTGCCTGAGGTAAAGACCCAGTATAACTATAACCTATGTCTGCCCACCTTTTACAAACTACTGTACCTCCCTCTTGCTCCTACTGGATACATAGAACTGTAAGAGCAAGCCATAATGTACAACAACAATATGTACCGTATATGATCAGACCCCCCCCCCCCCCCACACACACACACACACACACACACACTTCAAACAGGACATAGACAATGTTATGTTGCCCCCCCCCTCCACCAACACTGATTGCTGTTTTCCTCTCATTTTCGCTCTTCTTTTCGTGTCTGTGTGTGTGTCTTTATTTATAGCATGCAAATCCCCTGTGTGTTCCCGTGGTGATACATCGTCTGCTTGTGCATGGCCCCTGCAGTCTAGGACATACATTTCATGCGACTTACCCATTTCATAGTCTAGTTGTAGAACCTATGTCCTTCCTTCCTACTTCCTCTGAAATGTAATTGTACTGTTAGAGCGCTGAAGTTATATGGCTGGGGGAGGGGGGGGGGGGGGGGGGGGGGGGGGGGGGGGGGATATGAGAGTAGCTGTAGGAACGGTCACGTCTGCTATATGGGTCAGGTAGTTATATTGTCTCGGTGGGTAAATATATAGAAGTGTATATATATTCATTGGGTTCAGGGAACACAGTGGTGAATGTACTGGTAACTGCCAAAATAAAGGAAACACTTGAGTAAATGAGGGATACAGAGTATATTGAAAGCAGATGAGATAATTAAGCAATTCACATCCCATCGTGCAAGGGATCATGTATTAAAATGTCCCAGTTGCCCATTCTTTTGGCTACCATGGCTAGAAGAAGAGATCTCAGTGACTTTGAAAGAGGGGTCTCAAAGGAGCAAAGAGTGTGTAAAGTGTGTGTGTGTGTGTGTGTGTGTGTGTGTGTGTGTGTGTGTGTGTGTGTGTGTGTGTGTGTGTGTGTCAGTCCCCAGATCTCAACCCAATTGAATACTTATCTGAGATTCTGGAGTGGTGCCTGAGACAGCATTTTTCACCACCATCAACAAAACACCAAATGATGGAATTGAATGTGGAAGAATGGTGTTGCATCCCTCCAATAGAGTTCCAGACACTTGTAGAATCTATGCCAAGGCGTATTGCAGCTGTTCTGGCAGCTTGTGGTATTGCCAAATGCCCTAAAACATTTTATGTTGGTGTTTCCTTTATTTTGGCAGTTACCTGTATATTGTAAACCGTCCAAATCCTACCTAATCATATAATATTATCTTGTGTTTGAGAGGAATCACAATGGTAATGCATTGTGGGACTATTGGGGCTGATTTGATAGGTAGAGACGGACATAATAATATCTAATCAGTGTTCTTTTGATTGGACTGAATAGCCAATTATAGAGCACCGTGAGAGATTCATTTTAGATCCATCTTCTGATAATGAAATGAAAGGAGAGCTAGTTGTTTCTTGGCATCTTCAGTACAATTCTCTTCACACGCAATCACGCATGCACACACACACACACGCACACACCCTATTAGAGTAATAGAATGTGTTATGACTTAGAAAGTCTGCCTTTGTTTTGTCGTGAAATGTCACTGTTCTCCCTCTCTGTCCCTGTTCCTCTGCCCCACCACAGAACATCAACCACTTTGATCTGTTCGGAGATATGTCAACTCCACCCTCGGTGAGTAACTAAGCAATTCACAATTCACAATTCACATCCCATCGTGCAAGGGATCATGTATTAAAATGTCCCAAAATGTCCCAGTTGCCCATTCCCTATTGCTTAGACAGACTCTGCCCGTTTAACCATGTCTGCAATGACGGTGCTGAAATATTATGCGTCAACATCGCTGCAACTCCCCAACGGGCTCGGGGGAGGCGAAGGTTGAGTCATGCGTCCTCCGAAACATGACCCGCCTAACCGCGCTCCTTAACACGGAAGCCAGCCGCACCAATGTGTCGGAGGAAACACTGTTAAACTGGCAACCGGGGGCCCAAGAGTGCAGGCACCCGGTCCGCCACAAAGAGGTCCCAAGAGTGCGGTGAGCCACGTAAAGCCCCACAGCCAAAACCCTCCCCTAAGCAGGGTGACGCTGGGCCAAATGTGCTTCGACCAATGGGACTCCCGGCCACGGCTGGTTGTTGCCCAGCCCGGGAATGAACCCGGGTCTGTAGTAACGTCTTAGACCACTGCGCCTTAGACCGCTGCGCCACTCGGGTCGGCACTGTCAACATTTGAATGTGTTATGCAGTCAAACTACTGTGTGGATAATAGAGAAACTCACAGTCATGACAACCGCTAAAGACCAGTAAGACTTTGGAAAACATTTTGTATTCTGATTTCTGTGTGAACAGATGGTTCAATTGACCCCCAAATAGAAAAACACAATAAATGAATAATCACAATGACCGCAGTGAAAGGATAGGTGCCTGGTTCAGACGTGTATGTGGATGATGTCCCCCCAGATTCCCCCGTCCCCGGCCAACACTCTGGACCCCAGCAGGAGCCACCGCCAGCCCCAGCACCCCCCAGAGATGTTCACCGGCCCCTTCAGCCCCACCTCTGTCCCCTCAGGGTACATGACCATGGGGCCAGTCCAGGCAGCCCAGTGGGCCCAGCAGGGACCCTTCGCTGGCCAGGCCCAGACCTTGGCCTTTGGGGTGCAAGGGCCCCTCCAGGTGACCCAGGTCCTCCCTGGGGGCCAGCCCGTCATCTGGAGCCAGGCCAACATCTTCCCTGCCACCCAGCAGCAGTGGGCCGCTATGGCTGCCTACATGCCTGCCCAGGCTGTGGGCGTGGGGGGTCACCACCTCCCCATGATGGTGCCCATCACCACCGTGTGCCCTGGCCCCCAGGGGCCCCACGGTGACCTCTCCTCCACCCCTTCCTCGGCCATCGCCAGCCCCCAGCATCAGACGATGGACCCCGTTCTGCTCCAGCAGCAGCATAGCATCGGTGGGGACTCTGACGCAGGCGAAGGCCCCTCTTCGCTGGGCCTTGTCATGGTGGGCAGCAGGTGTGGCACACCCAGGCCAATGAGCCCTACTTCAATGGGTCTTGGTGCCGTGGGCAGGTGTGAGACGCCCGTTGGCCTTGTCATGATGGCGAGGTGTGAGACGCCCGGTCTAGTGAACGTGCCCCCTGACACCCTGGTCTGTAGCCAGCTGGGCCTGGAGTCATCATCTGCCGCAACCCAGGAAGAGGAAGGCAGCTGTAGTGACCTTGACCTCTCTCGGATGACCTTGAGTCCAGGCACGTCCACCTCGCCCTCCACTGACTCAGGTAAATGATACATATAGCCATTTTTTTCTACATTTACACTAGATAGTTGCACATACTCATACAGAACAAGTAAGTTACCCAACCCAAACCTTAAAGGGGACAATCCACCGGCCACATCATCATGATGATACAAAATGCATCATTTTGCATGTCATGATAATATGATCAGTGGCACTTTGCTTCTTGAAACTTGACCGCTGACATGCAAAACATTTTGGGACAATATCAAAAGTGGACTAATGAAAAAAATACCAAAATATTGTGTTTTTTTTTGTCTAGTTTCCCTTTAACCAAACCCTAACTATACCACCTGGATAATGTACAATGCTTTAAGACACGGTTAAAGTGGGGGAAAAGGAGTACAGTACACCCAACAACCAACTCTGTCTCTGCAGCGTCCACCCCAGCCCCCCAACCTGGCTCGTCCTCAGACTCCGCCCCGTCCCAGGCTAGTGATCCCCCCACAGACCACTCCCCCATCGAAACAGAGGCCACACACCCCAGCACCAGGGAGGATGACTCGGTGAGTCTCAGCTAATCTGCTTCATCATGATATAATGAGCTATCAAACGGTTGGTAGATAGTCGTTTTATCACTTCGCCTGCCATTTTGACTGCATCAGTCGAACAAAAACATTTGATTTATGCTAAGAGGGAAAAAAGTCCTATGGTTGTATTTATAAAGGTCTTGGGTAACGTTGTAATTCGGGGAAAAAAAATGTATATCAAAGAACACAATAGCATTTTCAGGACTTTATGTTACTGCAGGCTATCTGCTACCGCGGGCTCACATGTGGAGCGCATGGAACAGCGGGTTATTCTTGGAAAAAGGGATATTTTGAAATAGGGCTCATCTCTCCAATTTTGAGAGTCATTTGTCAAAGGGAAGTGTTTTTGGAAACCTCAGATACAATATAGGAATCAAAACATCTTACCTGCATGTGACTCTGTCGGAGGATGTGTTTGAAAAAGTCACCTTTCTGGTGCTCCAGAGGAGGGAACGATGTCCTCTTGTAACACATATATTCTGTTAGTGATATCGACACTCTCACAACGTACACGTGTTAAATAAACGCACTTAGGAGAAGTCAAGGACAGAAGGGGGCATGGCAGAGATATATAAACGTTAGCTTCAAATGCAGTCAAAATGACTGCCTCTCCCACTCTCTCTCTCTCTCTCTCTCTTTCTCTCTCTCTCTCTCTCTCTCTCTCTCTCTCTCTCTCTCTCTCTCTCTCTCTCTCTCTCTCTCTCTCTCTCTCTCTCTCTCTCTCTCTTTCTTTCTGTCTCTCCCTCTTTCCACCTAGGGCTCATGCAACCGGGCTCGGTCTCCCTGTCCTTCCAGTGATGCTCCATCTGACTGTCCACAGGCCCAGACCTGTCCGCAGGAAGACAGCTAGAGAACACTGGGACTCTGGGTGGGTTTCTTCTCTACTCTCCTACCACTCTCCTCGATCACCCCGTTCTCTTCTCATCTCCTCATCCCACCCCTCTCCCTCTCTCCGATCCTCTCCTGTTCTATTCTCTAACCTTTTGTATCCCCTTAAGGCTGCTTAAAACATCTCTGTTTTATTGATTGGTCTAACAACACTCTACCGCTCAGCTCTTATTGCCTGTCTGTCTGGTGTGTTTTCAGAGGCACAGATCTCTTGTTTGTCTTTTAGTCTCTCTCTCTCTCTCTCTCTGTGTCCTTGCAGCTAAATGGTCCTCAGCCAATTATGGAAGAGCCGTGATTTTCGTTTAAAGGTTTATTTTATTATGGCTCTGTAGTACGTTGTAAAATGGAACATTGCTGCATTGATAAAGTATGATCAAAGTAAGGAACAATACTGCCACCTGCTGTCCATAGGCTCATAATTGCACATATTTCACACGAGTGTATGTGTTCTAATGCGGCTCCCTCCCTCTCCAGGAGAAGAACCCTCTCTATGCCCAGAGATATGACCAACAAGAGGAAATGAGAAGAGAGGAGAGGAGGAGGAGAACAGCAGACTGAGAGGGAGAGGAGAGACTCTAGACTCCTGTGTCTCTCCACATAGCTGGATTACACTGATCACTGTTTTGTTCTGGGGACTATTAATATTGGCAGTCTAAAGTAGCAGTACCATAGGACTGGCTTCTCTCTTGAGACGGACAACACAACACACTCCTCACAATGGACAAACCTTGTCTTTTTTCTCCCTTTGCCAATTGGAAGGTTTTTCTCCCAGGAAGTGACCTTTGAAACTGTAGCAGCAGGCCGTTGTCGTGACAACATTCTGCCACAGGTCAGTGGGAGGAGACGTCCAATCTATCATGTGACCTGGAAGAACCAATCACACTGCAAGTTCAGAAAGAGGATTGGGTTCTATGGATTCTGATGATTTTTTAGGTATTTTGATGAGGAATGGTGTCCTTTGGGGTTGTACCCTGCAAGGACTCATTGTGCAGAACAGATGGATTTCCCAAATGTTTTCAAAGAACTGACTTGTTCCATTTGCATGAACAGACTTTGTATTGTGGATCCAGCCAAACGCAACAGCGACTGCGAGACAACTGTTCTCTGTAGCTCCCTTTTCAAAGCTAAAATATAAAAAAATATAATTTGCCATTTGTAAGCTGCGACTACCGAGTTGATGCGTCTGAGAGTTTTTAGGGTAACAAAAAAAATGTTTGAGGCATCGGCCGAAATATAAATCCTGTTTGCCAAACTTCTATTTTGTAAATAAGATTTCATCAAGGCCCCGACTGTACACCTGCATCTCTGTGCCATAAGATAGGTCCGTCATCTGCCTCTCTGACACTGCCTACCTGTGGCTCTCAACTCTAAAGCAATGCCCTACCAGCACCTCTGTCTGTATCATCTGGACGTTTGCTTTGCTTTTGTTGGCAATTTCTTTCTTGTTCTTTTTTTGTTCTTTCTGTTTCTCTGTTGGGTTTGGTCGGTCTGTGACATATGAACTGTGCATCTGTGTTACTTAGCCATTGAATCAAAGCGATGATGCCTGTTTCCTACGTGTGACGTAACTCACTCTTTTGAAAATGAAGTCACACAACAACAACAAAATATCCACAGGCTAATTTCTTAATAAAGTCACTGTCACTTTTACCTGGGGGAGAGGGAAGGGGGGGAAGGGGAGGAAGGGGGCGGGGTGGGGGGGGGGGATCTCCTGCATAACCTTGTTTCTTAGCTGTTTTAGACTTCCAGACAGGTGTACTACTCACACTTCAATGTTTTGCTTTCCAACTCAATGTTGATCTACTCTACTGCTTCCAGAGGTTTGCATTTTGGGAATTTCCTGTTGGCCCCATTGCAACAGGCAAGCTCAATCACGCACAGCTAAACAATTTGCAATGATCTCAAATGGTATTTGAACCCAGCTCTGCTAGACATATCTAGGTGGTTTCCAGGAAACAAAACTAATAGGCTAGTTGAGATGGCCCATCCAGCTGCAGACTCCAGAGTGCATTACTATGCCTTATTACTATCAGTTGGACAGGTTTTGTTGTCCTGTCACTGTTACATCGTCCTGTCATTGTATTTCAGCAACACAATTCATTGATGCAACTGAGGGTTTGGGGCATATTGTAGGTCTGTCCGCTTCACAGAGTTACAAATGGCCGAAACGTGGAGACTTTATACGGCTATGAAATAATATAAATATGATTACTATTTACTTCTAGACTATGATGATAATAACTGTAACCCTGCTCGTCTAAGAAAAAGCTAAGGGAAATGGTCCCATTTTATTTATGAATCCCCGAACGGTCTTGAAAAGAGAAAGAGGACTTTTTGTACGTATATTTCGTCCCATCTACTGTGCTACTCATGCCCACTGTTCAGTCACAAATAAAAGATCATGTGATTCACCGTTTTCTCCTGAACTTTGTATGTTGCGTCAGCCATTTGTAACACTGGGTAACGCAACAAAAAAAATGGTCATTCATAGTATATTGCTGTCGAATTACCATTTCACGGTGTGCTTTCTAAGAAAACACCTGGTCATTTCAGCGACCCTGAAATAAGTCCTGCATGTATTTTGTTCCAACTCAATGGATCCAACAGAGGGGGCTGTGTTCTTGCTATTACCTGGGCCCTGTCCAGTCAGCACATGCAGAAGAAAGCTTTTTGAAATGGAGAATGGAAACGAGGTCATTCTTAATGCTGTTGAGATAGTACCTCCTCCATTTTAAAAGGTGTTCTACCATGTCTCTGCCAACCGTACATGACTCTGTAATTGTGTGTTGTTAATGGCATATATCCACCAACACAAACCTACATGAAGCATTTTAACTGAAGTTGACCTCAATCTATTTCAAATATAGCTTTTTGTTTTTACATTTATAAGCAATCACTACATGTTGTGTGGAGTGGAGCTGATGTTTCTGTCAAGGGTCATTTGATGAAGGTCAAAGAAGGTAAACAAACAGTCTGGGAGATCTCCAGACCAACATAATGTACTGTACACCAAACATGATCTGTGTGCTTTGAGTTTCCTAATACCTGACTTATGAAAGTCGACATTCCCGTAACAGACTCACGGTCTGAACCTAACATTGAGTCCATGCCCCCGCTTGTATTGATCAGTGTGTGTTTACACACAGACAGAAATACCTGAACACACACGCACGCACGGACAAACACACATGTACACACACACACATGCATAAGTGCACGCACACACACACACACACACACGCACACACACACAGCTGAACACACTGTTGTCTCGTCAGGTCTGTGCGTCCGTCTTATTGTAGATTTTTCAGATCCACCACAACTACCATGCTCTCTGTGTCCTTGTTGAAGCCTACCGTTGGCCTAGGCTACTGCCTCCTCTGTGCTGCATTGTGCTTGCTCCTACTCCGGTAAGACCTTAATTCAGTCTGTGTGTGGAAGATAGAGATTCAAGGGCAATGGCTGTCCTCGACAAGCGTCAATACCAGACATTGTATGACTTAATGTGAGGTTCATTGCAGTACACTTATGGGTGTACTGCAATGAATGGGTAAGGTTTTATGGGTAAGGTTTTATGGGTAAGGTTTTAGATGGAGGCCTTGTACAACGGGAGGGAACATTATTCTGGATTTAAATTGTTGGTTGTTTAAATCAACGCAAAAGTCCATTGAGAATAGAAAATGGTGTGTGTGCGTGCAGAAGTCCCCACAAGAATAGTAAACTAACAAACATTTGACCAACTGGGGACATTTTGTTAGTTCCCACAAGGTCAAATGCTATTTTTAGGGGGTTTATGGTTAAAGTTAGAATCAGGGTTAGGAGCTAGGGTTAGTTTTAGGGTTGTGGTTAGGAGCTAGGGTATTGTTTAAGGTTAAGTTCGGTTTAGGGAATATATGATTTTGAATGTGGCTGAATTGTGTGTCCCCACAAGGTGTGTGTGTGTGCGTGTGCGTGTGTGTGTGTGTGTGTGTGTGTGTGCATATTTCTTCAAAGAAGTCCACCTTTTTGAAACCATAATGATTTTCTATCACATCAACACACAGATGATTCCTCCCGTCGTACCCTGCTTGACTAATATAATAGGCTGATGCAGTGCGGTGAGCTGTGAGTTATGGTGACCTATGTTTCAGTGATGTTGCCATAGCCGGCAGTGGCGAGGAGCCCAGTGGCGTCCGTGAGGCTCGGTCTGTGGGGACTCAGGTCGCCGTGCAGCCGGTGGACTGTGTACAATCAGAGTGGTCCTCCTGGACGCGCTGCGATGTCTGCAGGAAGAAGAGGGTGAATATTAGCAGGAGGAGGAATAAATGGATGATGATGATGATGATGATGAGGAGGAGGATGGTAGATAAAACCTGTTAGTGGAGAGTATAGCGTAAGTGGCACAGGTTGCTGTCTGTAATCCACTTGACACGGATAAAGAGAGAGTGAAAAGATAGTTCTGATATCATAACGGACATGGGATGTATTTCACATTCTGTGCACAGACTGGGTAATGCAACCTTTCTGTGACTAATAGCTGTACAGTAAGTGGGCACTTAGGTGTTGTACTGTAGCATTCAAATTGTTTTCAATTGTCTTTTATTCTCTCTCACCCTCCCCTCTCCATCGCCATTCCCCCAGTATCGTTATGCTAAGCTTGTCCAGCCATCTCAGTTTGGCGGGGAGCCCTGTCATGTCCAGGGCAAAGAGGTGGAGCCCTGTAGCCCTCCATCTCGCTACGACTGTACACATGATGAAACACCTCTGTGTGAAGGCTTCCTCTGTACTTACACAGGTATTCTTTCCACACAATCCACCAACTTAACCCGAACGTTAAGCCTGATTTTAATAATCCTAACCACTGGTATTCTCTCCTCTGATCTCAGAACTATATGCCTGCTATTTTTACACGGCTTAGTCCCATGCATGTCTTCTAGATGTCTGTGTGGAATTTTAAAAAGTGCTGTATATCAAATGAAAAGTTTTACTCCACAAAGTGCACTGCCAGTATAGGGCTCTGAAACAAAACTAGAGGACCACATAGGGAATGTGGTGTGATTTGAGATGTGACCTGTGTGTCTTCCCAGGGCGCTGTGTGCCTATAGACCTGCGCTGTAATGGGGATGATGACTGTGGGGACTGGTCAGATGAGAAGGGCTGTCAGAAGGTGAACAAGGCCTGCAAGCAGGAGGCACAGGAGTACCATGGCATCGAGAACCTGGCCAAAGGGTGAGGCATGTTCACTGTGGGCCGAGTAAAAACTTGAGCTCGGCGTACACATTGACATCAGCGCTGGAATTATGTGAAAGTGAATCCCTTTCTCTCTCCTGTAGAATCAACATACTGAACAGTAACTTAGAGGGAGTGGTCATTGACAACAGATACTACGCAGGCAGTTGCTTGCCTCACTACATCCAGGACGTCAGGTTCAGGAAGCCTTATAACCTGCAGCAGTACACACTGGAGGTAGGATGCCTTATAACCTGCAGCAGTACACACTGGAGGTAGGATGCCTTATAACCTACAGCAGTACACACTGGAGGTAGGAAGCCTTATAACCTACAGCAGTACACACTGGAGGTAGGATGCCTTATAACCTGCAGCTGTACACACTGGAGGTAGGATGCCTTATAACCTACAGCAGTACACACTGGAGGTAGGAAGCCTTATAACCTACAGCAGTACACACTGGAGGTAGGAAGCCTTATAACCTACAGCAGTACACACTGGAGGTAGGAAGCCTTATAACCTACAGCAGTACACACTGGAGGTAGGAAGCCTTATAACCTACAGCAGTACACACTGGAGGTAGGATGCCTTATAACCTACAGCAGTACACACTGGAGGTAGGAAGCCTTATAACCTACAGCAGTACACACTGGAGGTAGGATGCCTTATAACCTACAGCAGTACACACTGGAGGTAGGAAGCCTTATAACCTACAGCAGTACACACTGGAGGTAGGAAGCCTTATAACCTATAGCATTAGCAAAGGCCCTAATCGAATGCATCCAAAATGCATCCTTCCTTCTTCTACACTACCACATTTGTAATGATTAATATAACTGGACAATACAGACATGTTGTCTCAGCAATATGCTTCATGATTTCAGGTATTTTAAGAGCAGTATAGAGGATACATTTATTCATAACTGGGTTGCTGCTACAGTACGTGTGTGACTGTGACCTGTAGTGAATGTAAACATTACTTCTCTCTTGTATGCCACAGACCAAAGGCACATACGACTTCAAGCTGCAGTCTTTCGAGTCATACTCTGAGTTTGTCTATTACACCATGACGGAGCGCTCTTCCAAGACCACGGTGTCCATTGGCTTTGCCGTGCCGGGCGTGGCCGAGTTCGGCTTCAACTACGCTGACTCCAAATACTCCAAGTCAGAGAAGAAAATACGCCGCGCCTCTAGGAAGGTGAGACACCGGTCTGTTCAGAAGAGAGCATCATTACAGAATGTTCCCGATATAAATGTATTGTGTAGAACAGATATGATTGTCTGTCTTGTAAAGTAGGGAACTGAGCCGGCTCTATTTATTACATTTCTATCTGCAGTGTTCTGAACAACACAAAGGCACAATTCACCCCAAAATCAACGTTTTGGGTCATTCACATTCAGTAACCAAGCCCTCCTGACACGCCCCTTTGCCCGCCACCCCTCCACAGGAAAACAGCTTTGTCCAGGCCAAGGCAGAGCTGCAACTGGCCCGATACATCCTGAAGTCAGAGGATCTGATGCTGCACCCGGAGTTCTTCCTGCGTCTTCGTGCCTTGCCCCAGTCCTACAACTACGGGGAGTACAGACAGATCTACAGAGACTATGGCACCCATTACATCACAGAGGCGACCCTGGGAGGAGACTACGAGTACACGGTCATCCTGGACAAGGAGAAGCTGGAGAAGACAGGTGACCGACGATGCTTTGCTATTCCATGCAAAGAGGCTAGTGCACTGCGGGGCCTTAGGGTGACATTTCACTTCACAGCAGCTACCCATGGACAAATTAAATAAAGTACCATATCACAATGGCAGTAGTAATACTCTACTATATCTCCACTCCCATTTTAGGTTATTCTCTGGAAGCCTACAAGAACTGTGTGCAGATAGGTCTGAAGGTGGGGGCCAACATCAAGGGAGTGTATGTGACTGTGGGGGTCGAGGGAGGTGGTTGTGATGGTCTGCTCAATGAAATGGGAGGTGAGGAGTGGATCTAGATCACCGGCAATACGGGTCTCTCTTTCTGTCTCGTACTGTAGAACAAATAGCCATTTCCTCCTCCTCTTTAACTGTCTCTATCTTCCTCTCTCTCCGCGCCGTCTCCCTCCTCCTCTAGAGGACACAGTGAAAGGCAGCATGGTGGAGGACTTTGTCGCGGTGGTTCGGGGGGGTGACAGTGAGTCCATCACCTGGCTGGCTGCCAAGAAGCTGCCCACGCCACAACTGATGAGACTGTGGGGAGAAGCGGTGCATTACAACCCTGACTTCATCCGCAGCGTGGTGGGAACGCTGTCTCTCTCTCCATTTATCTCAGTCTCTTTTGTATACACTCCCTCTCATTCTACACCCACATGAAAAAATACTATAGTATACTATGGTTAAATACTATAGTATTCACTGTAGTGTTTTTGAAGACTTTGCTGTAGTGTTCACTGTAGTGTTTTTGGCAGACTTTAGTCTAAAGTCTGCAAAAACACGACAGTTAATGCTATAGTATTTACTGCAGTGTTGCAGACATGACTGTAGTATACTGTGGTTTTTACAGTTTACTGTATACTGTAAATACTGTAGGAAAAAAAACTTTAGTATGTGCTATAGTATTTACTGTAGTGTTTATACTAAACAGTAGTATTTATTGTAGTGTTTATACTGTACAGTAGTATTTATTGTAGGGTTTATACTGTACAGTAGTATTTATTGTAGGGTTTATACTGTACAGTAGTATTTATTGTAGGGTTTTTGCAGACATTACTATAGTATTTACTAGAGTTTTTTCTTTGTATTATCTTTGGCAAAACTGTGGGGGTTTTGTCCTTAAAGAAAACTACTGAAAGAGCAAATTTTCCATAATCTGTAAGTAGATATATAGGAAGTAGGTAGGTAAGTAAGTAAGTAAGTAGGTAGAACTGAGGTCTAAATGGATAGAGCTAATTCAGAGCTAATCTTTTTTATAACCTGTAGGGAACACAGTATATTGTCTATACTTAGGTTTTTCACTTACGGTGGCACAAATTGGGATATGGGGGAGGGGAATGGACAGGCTATATGCAAATGTAATACTGTCGTGTAGTATATACTACAGTAATTAATGTAGTGTGTAGTATAGTTCTACAAAATACTGCAGTTTACTACAGAATTCTATAGAAAGTACTGTAGTATTCTCTAGTACACTTTAGTATTTTTTTCTATTCTCTTTCACTTCTCTTTAGCAACCTGGGACTTGTCCTTTCTATTTATCTCACCCACTATTTTACTCTTTATTTTATCACTCTCTTCATGCACCTCTCGTTTTCTCTCTCTCTCTCTCTCTCTCTCTCTCTCTCTCTCATTCAGATTTCCCAAAGGTTCCTCTATAGGTGTCTTCTACCAGTCTGTCAAACTCCAGCCCTGAGCTGGTTGTGATGATGTTAAAGTATTGTTGTTGTTGTCTGTGTGACAGACGCGGCCGCTATATGAGCTGGTGACCGCCAGAGACTTCTCCAGTGCTAACTCGCTGAAGAAGAACCTGAGGAGAGCCCTGGCTGAATACCTGGAGGAGAGCAGCTCTTGCCGCTGTGCCCCCTGCCGCAACAACGGACTGGCTGTTCTCAAAGGTAAACACCCTCCCTCCAGCCCCCTGCTTAAAGGACTTCCTCCCCGATCCAGCTATACTTTGTAGATTTATGAAACTACGAAAGATGATGATGATAGTGATGATGAGGATGATGTCTTCCCCCCCCCCCCCCCCCCCCCCAGGCACCAGGTGTGAGTGTGTGTGTCCATCTGGCTACAGTGGACTGGGTTGTGAGATCACCCAAAGACCAGGTCATTCTCTTAATTAAAACACAAACCTACACGATAAAAGCCTTCACCTGTAGCTTTGACATCTCTATTTCATTTCCACAATATTGCCATTTCCATGCTGTTGGGGAGGTTTAACCTTTTGAGCTTTGTCCCAAATAGATATAGGCATAGACGGCAGCTGGAGCTGCTGGGGTTCGTGGTCACCCTGCGCGGAGCGGTCTAAGACACGGAGCCGCCAGTGTAACAACCCTGCACCTAGCAGCGGAGGCATAGCCTGCAGAGGACTCCAGATGGAAACTACTGATTGTTTCTGATATTGTCCCGGACTCTTGATTGAAATAAAGATAATTCATGTCACCCTTGGAAATGTGCCTGTGATATGTTTGCATTCTTGACTCTCTTATGACAAAATAATCTACAGTGGGGCAAAAAAGTAATTAGTCAGCCACCAATTGTGCAAGTTCTCCCACTTAAAAAAGATGAGAGAGGCCTGTAATTTTCATCATAGGTACACTTCAAATATGACAGACAAAATGAGAAAAAAAATCCAGAAAATCACATTGTAGGATTTTTAATTAATTAATTTGCAAATTGTATTACACAAATGTGTGTAAGCCAATTGAGGTGATCAAGCATAACAGAGAATGACTTTGTTTTTATTTCTAAACACAAACATTTTGGCCATCTTTCTCATCAGATCAGAAGATTTGGTAACATCCTTTACCCCTTAAACATACATCGTTGGTATTGACTCCCACTTCCTGCTGTCGTGTTGAAATTGGTTGTGTCCCGTCTTTCTTATGACATCAGCAGCGTTGTTTCTGAGAGGAGGAGCCAAGGCAGACGGAGCCCCTGTCTGGCCGGGGGTTATCACATCGCCGTCTGCATGCATTACTTCCTGACTGACAGGAAGACCACACGCTCCAGCAACTCCAGGTCTGTCCGTCGTGGAACCTATCAGACAACAGTATGGCAGGCTCTGTCTCACCCACCCTGCTATTGCTCTTCACTCATCGAAGTCTCAACACATACACTATACACATAAAACTATGTGAACACCACTACAAATTAGTGGATTCGGCTATTTCAGCCTCACGCGTTGCTGACAGGTGTATAAAGTCGAGCATGTAGCCATGCAATCTCCATAGACAAACATTGGTGGTAGGATGGCCTTACTGAAGAGTTCAGTGACATTCAATGTGGCACTGTCATAGGATGCCACTGTTCCAACTAATCAAATCAAATTTATTTATATAGCCCTTCTTACATCAGCTGATATCTCAAAGTGCTGTACAGAAACCCAGCATAAAACCCCAAACAGCAAGCAATGCAGGTGTAGAAGCACGGTGGCTAGGAAAAACTCCCTAGAAAGGCCAGAACCTAGGAAGAAACCTAGAGAGGAACCAGGCTATGAGGGGTGGCCGGGTGGAGAGTCAGTTCTTCAAATTTCTGCCCTGTTAGAGCTGCCCCGGTCAACTGTAAGTACTGTTATTGTGATGTGTAAACATCTAGTAGCAACAACAGCTCAGCAGTGAAGTGGTAGGCCACACAAGCTCACAGAAAGGGACTGCCGAGTGCTGAAGTGCGTAAAAATCGTCTGACCTTGGTTGCAACACTCACTACCGTGTTCCAAACTGCCTCTGTAAGAAACGTCAGCACAAGAACTGTTCGTCAGGAGCTTCATGAAATGGGTTTCCATGGCCGTACAGCCGCATGCACACAAGACTAAGATCACCATGCACAATCCCAAGTGTCTGTTGTAGTGGTGTAAAGCTTGCAGCCATTGGACTCTGGTGCAGTGGAAATGCATTTTCTGGAGTGATGAATCATGCTTCACCATCTGGCAGTCCGACGGACAAAACTGGTTCTGGCTTATGCCAGGAGAACGCTACCTGCCCCAATGCATAGTGCCAATTGTACAGTTTGGTGGAGGAGGAATTATGGTCTGGGGCTGATTTTCATGGTTCAGGATAGACCCCTTAGTTCTAGTGAAGGGAAATCTTAAAGCTACAGTATACAATGACATTCTAGACGATTCTGTGCTTCCAACTTAGTAGCAGCAGCTTGGGGATGTCCCTTTCCTGTTTCAGCTAGGTACATACAGAATTTTTTTTGTTGAGATCGGTGTGGAAGAACTTGACTGGCCTGCACAGAGCCCTGACCTCAACCCCATCGAACACCTTTGGGATGAATTGGAACGCCGACTGCGAGCCAGTCTTAATCGCCCAACATCAGTGCCCGACCTCACTAATGCTCTTGTGGCTGAATGGAAGCAAGTCCCCTCAGCAATGTTCCAAAAGCTAGTGGAAAGCCTTCCCAGAAGAGTGGAGGCTGTTAAAGCAGCAAAGGGGGAACCAACTCCATATTAATGCCATGATTTTGGAATGAGCTGTTAGACAAGCAGGTGTCCACATACATTTGGTCATGTAGTGTACTAACCCACGCACAGTTACTGTAGTAAGGTGTTGCACTTACTGTCATCTGATGACAGATATAAGTAATTACCAATAATAGCACTCTGTTACACCCACCTTTCCTGAGGCTCTCTTCAGTGTGTGTGTATGTGTGTGCAGCACAAACAATAACAACTTTTATTTTGTGTGTCTGTGTGTGTCAGATGCATCCTGTTGTTCTCACTTATCATGACTGTTGATGACCCCTGACCTCTGCTTACCCCTGAGTGCCGTTGCCAACTCCAGGGATGGGTAGCAGCGTTGAACACTTGTCCTGTCTCATCAGACCGGTCATCAAGGTCTGCCTGCCTACTTACCGTGAATTCCCAGTTCACTCCCTCATTTTGAAACAAAACATTATTTCAAGAATTCATGAAATTCATAGAAATGTATAGAGTCGAGACAGGAATTTTCCTAGACAGGTCACATGTCTGAAAAAACTCCCGGATCTAACTAAACTATAAAATCAGTCCATTTCCTCATCCTGATCTGTCACTTCCTCTTCCCTGTTTCGCAGATCTACTACATCACTTCCTAACTCTAACTTATGTCACTTCCTCCCTGTGTGTTCAGGTTCTGCTGCATCACCACTCGGTGGATGAGATCTTCTATATTGCCAAGGATACCCAGGCCTTCGACTACCACCGGGCCTTCGCTTACGCCTCTGGGAAGGAGGGACACCACAGTTGGGATTGCGACACAAGTGTTTGTGAACTGCGTGTGTGTCGTCTGGAAGATGAAGGCGTGTGCTCCTCTTCCTTCACATCCCTCCCTCTCCCTAGCAGGCAGAGCCCCTGATGGTTGACTTGCATGACCTCTTCACACTCATCTACGACATCAAGCAGTATGAGGAGCTGGAGAAGGCCAAGAAGGACAAGCAGTGTCACACACAGAAACACACACACACAAACCCACATGAAAACCACATTAAACATTTGGAGACATACGACTCAACAGATTGTATGCTTGTCTTGAGGTTGGTGATGTATATAGAAACTACAAGTTATCATTAATCATTGTGTATTTATTATTACTTTTATGACACGTTTTACTTTTCTATTTCTTTAGCTCTGCATTGTTGGGAAGGACCCGTAAAGTTAGTATTTCACTGTTAGTCTACACCTGTTGTTTAACAGTGAAATCAACAGGTTTTTTTTTTACATTTATCTCATTCAATTCCTTCACCAATCAGTTCAGAAAGAGCAAGCAAGCTAGTTGTTTACATGCGTGATGGACAGATTAGTGTAGCCTATGGCGCAAGATGCAAAATTTTGCGAATGCTCACCCTAGGTGGGGAGATAGCAGGAGAGGATTGAGGAGGAGGCTTGAAGCTCTGGGCATCTTGTTATGACATGCATTATCTGAATTAGGTCCACAGAATTATACCTAGGAGGAGCGGCTTCAATTGAAGAACTTTGAATGTCCTTTTAGCTAACAAGCTTGAGCTAGCTAGCTAACAAGCTTGTGTGTGCAGAGCGGCAAAAAAAATACGTGATAACTAGGCCTATAGGATTCTTAACTAGCATTAAAAAAGTTAATCCATTCTTCTCTCGCTAATTCAACATCTCTCTCCCCATCTTCTGAATCACACTTGTAATGTCAGTACAGTAGCCTATGATTCTGAGGGGGAGGGGCAGGTACAATCAAAGAATTCCAGTTTGCAGGCAGACATTGGAATACGTTTCTGAGTGACAGAGGGAGGTCTTTGCATAGGCTCTTGGTTGCGTTTTTTTGCCTGGTACGTAAAATAACGTTATTAACAGGTTCCCAATGCCTTTGAAATAACGGCTCTGTTCAGGAACAGTATGAAACACCCTGCATACCACTGTTGGCTTGCTTCTGAAGCTAAGCAGGATTGGTCCTGGTCAGTTCCTGGATGGGAGACCAGATGCTGCTGGAAGTGGTGTTGGAGGGCCAGTAGGAGGCACGCTTTCCTCTGGTCTAAAAAAAATAATATTGTGATTGGGGACACTGCCCTGTGTAGGGTGCTGTCTTTCGGAAGGGACGTTAAACAGGTGTCCTGACTCTCTGAGGTCATTGCAGATCCCATGGCACTTATCGTAAGAGTAGGGGTGTTAACCCCGGTGTCCTGGCTAAATTCCCAATCTGACCATCATGGTCACCTAATAATCCCCAGTTTATAATTGGCTCGTTCCTCCTCTCCCCTTTAACTATTCCCCAGGTCGTTGCTGCAAATGAGAACGTGTTCTCAGTCAACTTACCTGGTAAAATAACAGAGAAATGAATGGATCACTTTCATTCCTGTTATTTAATGTTTTCGGTTCTGTTCACTGAACTGAATTCAAACCCTGGTCCTCAACAAGTTACTTGCATACAGCTGCACGCACAACATTACTTTTCATGTTTCTTGCGGTTGTGGCCACAGTGGTGCCTGCAGATTTCCCCTCCCCACTGGTGGTAGTGCAAAAACAGATTTTTTCCACACCCACAACTAGTCGCAGCCAAGCAGAGCCACTTCCCCTGCAACACTGGTAGAATGCCCAAAAGCCTCCTGCTGCTCATGCTTGTAGTGCGCAGATGGAGTAGTCGAAGTAAAACCGTAACTAGCAAGATAGAGGCAAACACGAACCACAGGTATAATAAGAACTGGTGAATGCGCCCAAGATGTCCGACCGTTGTTTTCAAGGTCTTTTAAAAAAAGCACATTTTAGTTTTCATAAATTTTTACGAAATAGACAAATTTGAATCTTTAGCTGTGGTAACTAGTGAGAACACATTTAATGTAGTCAACTGGCGGGGACTTCCAACTTCATTGGCTGATCCCTCCTGATGACCCGGTTGGAGTCATGTCCAATCAGGTCATCAGGGGGAGGATCAGCCAACTGTGAAGAAGCACCATCGAGATAACATCAATGGTGCTGCCCATGCCGTCACA
The DNA here is from genome assembly GCF_013265735.2 of Oncorhynchus mykiss. Taxonomy (NCBI): domain Eukaryota; kingdom Metazoa; phylum Chordata; class Actinopteri; order Salmoniformes; family Salmonidae; genus Oncorhynchus; species Oncorhynchus mykiss. The sequence continues at coordinate 11,348,782 of NC_048592.1, forward strand.
GACGCTATAATGGCGCAGATACAAAGATGAGCCCCCCCTAGGTTTCCATCCAATTGGCAGCAGATTTTCAAGCAAATATTCTAGCATTTTCTCAATTGGTATGTTTCCACCGAATGGACTTGTTGCAGATAAAAAATAATTGTGTGATGAGGTACTGCACACAAAATGTACTTTTTCACTTAAGTTTTGATATACCGAATACAAATCTAATGTTCAATGTGTTTCCAATGCATTTTCAACTCTACTGATAGTTTTGTTACAAAAACTGTTGCGATAAATAGCAAATGTGCATACTCTGGTCTTGAGACCTGCCCTCTAGCCAATAGCTCGCAGATACAGTGCGGGTATGCTGTGCGGGTTGTTTATTCTACATGATGAGATTATTATGTATCTGCGGCAGTCAAACGGCAGTCAAGCATAGATCGTCATGTCACCAGAATCAGACCCTCGATATTTATCAGTGGTGAAAAAAGTACACCATTTTCATACTTGAGTAAAAGTAAAGATACCTTGATAGAAACTCAAGTAAAAGTGAAAGTCACCCAAGAAAATCCTACTTGAGAAAAAGTCTAAAAGTTTTGGGTTTTAAATATACTTGTGTATATTATTTTTATTTGTATTTATTTTTACAGATAGCCAGGGGCACGCTCCAACACTCAGGCATAGTTTACAAACGAAGCTTGTGTTTAGTGATTCCGCCAGATCAGAGGCAATAGGGATGACCAGGGATGTTTTCTTGATAAGTGTGAGAATTAGATAATTGTCCTGTCCTGCTAAGCATTCAAAATGCAACAAGTACTTTAATTTTGGGTGTCTGGGAAAATGTATGGAGTAAAAAGTACATAATTTTCTTCAAGAATGTAGTGAAGTAAAGATAAAAGTTGTCAAAAATAGTCAAGTAAGTACAGATATCCCCCAAAAAACTACTTAAGTAGTACTTTCAAGTAATTTTACTTAAGTACTTTACACCGATGGTATTTATTGGAATGTGGCAAACGTGACAAAACTGCAGTAATCCTCAAAATCTCGCAGAACAAGCAAATAGCTAGTTCTCACCAGCTGTCCAGAAGAGTATCTTAGTGCCAGCTGGTGAAGGTATCCACAATGTCCATGGAAAAATAACCAGCAAAAAACACAAAAACACCCCCCCCCAAACAAAATCACTTTTGCAACTTTTTGCTAATTTCTTGGAACAGCATGTCTGACTCTGAAACTGAATCTTTGAACAATGCTAACAATGATCCTGAATTTCGGGTCAATGCTAATGAAGCTGGACCTTTGGACAATGCTAATGACTCTGTAACCCCACAAGACTTCTCAGGGCTCCTGAAAATTGACCTACCACCAGCTAATCAGGGAGATGGCACTGAGTCATTTGCTAGCTGGTCTCGTCGCCTTGAAGTAGGTGTACAAGCTATGTACAATCTGCCGGGTGTGGAGTTGGACTCTGTGCTAGCATCAGTATTACCCACACGATTAGCTGATGCAGCATTCCTTTACTGGGACAGCCTTTCACCAATCATTCAGAAGACCATCTCTGTTGTCAAGACCAAACAGAAGGAAGTCTTTGGCCCCAGGCAGTTTCTTCCATTCTTTCAGACATTTGTGAATGCTCGCCCTAGGAAGCCTGGTGAGAGCTTGGATGTGTACAGTGCTGACATCACTTGTCTGGTTCTGGAGGCCTTCCCAGACTATGACCACAAAGCACAAGGGGAGAAGTTGTGCTGCTTTGTGGCCGGATTGGACCTTACCTTGCAGGTGAAAATTCATGAAAATGGATCAGAGGCGCTGCTCGTTGCAAGTCGCTGTGGAAGAGCACGTGCAGCTCTCCAACTACATGCTGAGAACCCACCAGTGGCACCGGCCCCAGACCAGGTTGCTATGGTTCGTTCTAATGACACGGATGAGAAGTTCCTTTATGCTGTGGAGCTGCTGACGCTCACTGTGAATGGCCTGACGAGTGAGGTACGCCAGATACGGGGGAAAAAAACAGAACCTCACAGAGTGATTGGGCTTCTAGGCCAACAGGACCTCCATCCCATCCAATAATTCTGCAAGAGGAGCATGTGGCTTCTCACCAGCCGTCAAGCTCAACATCCATCACAAGCCTAATACTCACCTGAACGACCGCCAGTACCGTCCTGCCTCTCCAGTGTACCGCCAAGTACCAGATACACCTCAGGTGGAAGCTTCCTCTATCTTTGTCCACAAAAGATCCAATACGGGAACGGACCTATGGGAAGAGCAGCAGCATGACACCATCCTGGCTGAAGTTATCAGTTGGAGAACAAAAGGTCAGAAACCGCCTCATTGGCAGATTAATCATCGCAGGCCAGCATAGAAAGCACTCTGATACGAATTCCATAGGCTGATATTCAACGTTGGTCAGCTCTGCTGAAAAATCTACCACCCTGCCTCAAAGTCAGTCATCTATCAGGTAATTGTGCCTCAGTCCATACTGTAAGATGTACCTCAACTCCTTCACTGGGACCCTTTGGCAGGCCATCTGTCAGCTGACAAGGCCTTTCATGTTGAATGACATACGGGAATGGTGTAAACAGTGCATCCCATGTGACACCAGCAGGGCTTCTACACCACACCTGAAAGCACCTATGAAGACAGTGGTAGCAGCCAAGCCATTTCAGAAAGTCACGGCTGTCATTCTGGAACTGCCGTTCACCAGCCGAGGCAACAGATACGTGCTTGTGGTACAGGATTACTTTTCTAAGTACATCAACCTCTATGCCATGAAAGACCAGTGCACTACAACTGTGGCCAAGTGTCTTTTCGAGAACTTTGTCAGGAAACAAAGCACACCAGAGACATTGCACACTGACCAAGAACGTCAGTTCAAGGCTGACATTGTACGAGTCTTTGCCAGTTGCTGGGAGTTAAAAATACCTGGGGCCTCATTTATAAAAATGTTCTTAGATTTATACTTGAACTTAGTCGTAAGTTCATTTCCGACAGTGTGCTTACGTTCGATTCATAAAAGATACTGAGCATAAAAAACCTTGCTTACGTAGTTTCTAATAAGCCTGTTTGTAACTTACACACCTGTGATCTATAAATCTCAAATTACCTTAAAATTGAAGGCACCTGCCCTTCAGCAATCCGATGTGCACTCCACAACCGACCTTGTTCTGCCGTGTGCCAAATTGTAGTGCATTTTCTCTGCTGTTTGGGGATCGGCAAAGGGAGTGAGAAGTCACGTTTTCAGTGGATAGCCCTGGTCACCTAATAGGGTAAAACCGTTGTGTTACATTATTTTGCACGGTTAATAGGCTATTATACACTGGAAAACAATTACAGAGAAGCCACCCGCCTCCATCCTCCTCACGTCTACTCTGCTGTGGTGCAGAATGAATGAGTCGTGCGTAGACCCTGGCCAATTGGAGCATAAATTGAGTAGTTGCATACGGTCATCGCAGATGATCTGAACATGCAATGAATGGAAATTCTTCTTGTTAACATGTAAATGTTCATCTACAGATGGTGCGCGTATGGCAATATGCGTGCAGTCAACTGCACCTATGACCCCTGGGAAATTAAATGAGAGGACAAACTCGGCTTTGACTCGCGCCTATTCGTCTGCTGTAAATGGGAAACTAATGTATCTCTTCAAGCCCTCATGTGGAATCGCCTCGATCACTTGAGGCAGGATGCAGCTGAATGATTGCTCTGACATACCCGACCTGTCACTCATTTCCCTCTGGAATGTCCCAGTAGCGAGGAATCCCAGAGTGGACAGTACTTGGACAGATACGGGTATGGCATGATTACAGCGTGTCTTCCTTTCCAGATTAGGGGCTAAATCTGCACATAAATCTAACAGAACATTTATTGGGAGACGATTGCGATCTATAAGCCATGGATCATCATGAGCAAAAAATTCATTCCTGTTGTTACGGTCTTCTTTAGGTGAAGGAGAGTCTGACCAAAATGCAGCGTGGTAGTCTTGATACATGTTTAATGACGACAAAAAAAACGAACAACAACAACAACAACAACAACAACAACAACAACAACAACAACAACAACAACAACAACAACAACAACAACGTGAAAACCTATACAGCCTATCTGGTGCAAACAAACACAGAGGCAGGAACAATCACCCACACAGACTCAAAGAATATGGCTGCCTAAATATGGTTCCCAATCAGAGATAACGATAAACACCTGCCTCTGATTGAAAACCACTCCAGACAGCCATAGACTATGCTAAGCCACAATCCCAATACCTATGAAAACCCCAAGACAAAACACACCACATAAATAAACCCATGTCACACCCTGGCCTGACCAAAATAATAACGAAAACACAAAATACTAAGACCAGGGCGTGACACCTGTCTCCGAAAACTCTCTCCCTTCTAAAAGCATGGTTTTCAAAGTCTTCCAATAACGCAAGAACAGCCATGGTTACTTTTTTCTAATTTGACACACTATTTATAGAACATCGCATCCTGTTTTTAATTCAAAACACCTTGCGTCTGGCAATTAATTCCTCACAACTTTAATTGATAATTCCTAACAAATTATTCATAAAGCTAATGCAAAGTTCACCACAGGCATGGATGCATATGTCCCAAACTGCAATACCACTACATAACCAGCAGAAAAATCACTTATGTGAAGTCTAGACTTTGCGTAGAGAGAAGATCATTTCCACGTCAAAGTAAGGTTTTATAAATAACTACTTTTCTGCATAAGTCATACTTAAGATCAAAATTGATCGTAAGCCCATTTTATAAATGAGGCCCCAGGACCAGCCCCTATCATCCACTATGTGATGGGATGGTGGAAAGATTTAATAGGACACTTATCAATCAGCTGGCCAAGACACTGCCCCAACAGCCTGGCGAGTGGGACGAGTGCCTCAACCAAGTTGCCCTGGCCTACAACAGCAGCACTCACTCTACAACTGGTTTCAGACCCTTCTTTCTGACACATGGTCGAGAAGGGAGAATGACAGCAGGGAGAATGACAGCCTCCACACCTCCACAACGCCAGCAGATTATGTAGGTCAATTTACCCACAAGCTCCAGTCTGCCCTTGGATCTGCTGCACAGAACAGAGAACATGCTCAGTTACAACAAAAACACAACTACGACAAAAATGTCAGGCACATCCCCTACAAACCAGGAGACCTTGTGTGGCTTAACAACCCTATGACAGCACGTCACAAGCTTTCACCACACTGAGTGCCTTGGATCTACAGAAGAGGATCCTTGTGTAACCTACAGGATCAGGTAACTGCTGGACTAGACTACCGAGACCCAAGCAATCCACTACAACTGCCTAAGGTCGTACACCTCACCTGTACCCCAATGTGCAAGGAATGAGCCTGTGGAACACTTAGCTGCACCTCCTCGACCTCCAACCCTAATGGCCTTATCAGGTGCCTTACTCTTCAAGCCCTCAAGGCTGTGAGACACGGGAATGCAACTTACCTGAGCCACCCCTTGATCCCCATCTGCCTCAGCAAATCCAGTGTCAGGCCACTAGTCAGAATCGCTCTGCCCAGCCCAGCCCAGGCCGTTGGACACTGACCCAAGATTTTCTGGACTGATGAAACCAAGATTGAACTATTTGGCCTGAATGCCAAGTGTCACGCCTGGAAGAAACCTGGCACCATCCTTACAGTGAAGCATGGAGGCGGAAGCATCATGCTGTGGGGATGTTTTTCAGCGGCAGAGACTGGGAGACTAGACGAGATGGTGGGAAAGATGAACGGAGCAAAGTAGGGAGAGATCCTTGACGATAACCTGCTCCAGAGCACTCAAGACCTCAGACTGGGGTGAAGGTTCACCTTCCAACAGGACAACAACCCTAAGCACACAGCCAAGACAATGCAGGAATGGCTTCGGGACAAGTCTCCGAATGCCCTTGAGTGACCCAGCCAGAGCCCGGACTTGAACCCGATCAAACATCTCTGGACAAACCTGAGAATAGCTGTGCGGCAACGGTCCCCATCCAATCTGACAGAGCTTGAGAGGATCTGTAGAGAAGAATGGGAGAACCCCTCCCAACCCCTTGGATGCGTTCTCCAGTGCAGATGCTGGATTTTTTTTGTAATAACATCTGAAAGTAATCTACTTTTTGAAGTGAAAATAAAAAACGGTCTCTGCCTGACCTCTGCCAGGGGCCTCCAAATCACTGTCCGCCCCTGTATTCTAGGCTATTAGAGAAATTGTTTTTGTTTTTCTTGTTGCCTTTATTACTATGAAAAATGTAAATGATTCACTGTTTCCTTTCATTGATCATCTTTGCACTGTACTGAATGGAAATGGTTAAGTAGGTAGGCTTACTCAAGTCTGCACTTTTCATTGTTTTGTGTATGATGCCATGGTCAAGTACGAATAATATTTTTTGGGCTCGTCACACTGGTTTTGTCTTTGTTGTTGAAAATATCTGTTATTTCCTGTTTTTGATGTTCAATACACATATGTTTCTGTATAGCATAAAATGATGAGTCATACAGTAGTTCTTGTCTATTACAGTGCATTGGGGTACTTTATTCAGTAGGGGGCACCATTGTTCACGTGCAAACACTATTACTCTATTGCAAAACTTGCCAAATGAAATATGAAACCTAAAGACCGACTTCTCCCAATGTATCCATGGGAATCATTTTGCATCTGTCAATGCGGTTAATAGGATGCAACTGTCACAGTAACAATGGCTGTACTGAATGTAAAGTTGATAGATTAGGGCAGCTGCTGTCAGCCAGCTGAAGAAAACAAACTTTGTTGGATAGCTACAGTGGCTAGAGGGTTGTTTCTGAGTTGGCAAGAGTAATGGGCTATATAGCAGGTAGTAGTCAAGGGCCTTAGGGGAAGAAAATACCCTTTACGAAGCAGTTACAAGCATGACATTTGGTACAAACATTCCTCAGGTGATATGAAAACATCCCAGAAGGGGTTCCCATTTCAAAATTGAACAGGAAGTGAGTTACTGCTACATTTTAAATGGCTGCCATAATAGCCGTAATTTGACCATGGGAACTGTATTGCAACAGATAAAAAGCATGCAATTTGGTACAAACATTCCTCAGATGATATGAAAACATCCTAGAAAGGGTGCTCATTTCAAAATTAACCAGAAAGCAGAATTCAAAATGGTCGCCAATGGAGATGTAATGAATCCATAGTCAAATAAATATACATTTTCTACATAAATAAAAAAAACATGAAATCAAGTAAAAATGCATCAAATGTATTCCTTACGTTGTAATTCGTGAAGAAAATGAAAGACTTAGGACCCTTGTTCACATGTGCCAGGACAATGTCATAATGCAATGCATGACAATCCAGCATCCTTGCATCAACACTTCCGACAACAAAGTGGCTACTTTTGCAGCCACACCTCACTTTGTCAGCCTCTGGTAAGAGTGTCCACAAGTGTGTCCAGGAATCAACTGTTTTAGCCCATCCAAATCTTTCTGGTGAAGGTGACCAAATGCTTGTTTGGTACATTGTTCGGTTTGAATGTTGCAGAGAATGACCTCTTGGAGAAGAGCTCCTTCTTCAGACCATTAACACAATCTAGGCTGGTTGTCTTGTCATAGAGAACATACAGTTGAAGTCGGAAGTTTACATACAACTTAGCCAAATACTTTTAAACTCAGTTTTTCACAATTCCTAACATTCAATCAGAGTATAAATTCCCTGTCTTAGGTCAGTTAGGATCACCACTTTATTTTAAGAATGTGAAATGTCAGAATAATAGTAGAGGGAATGAATTATTTCAGCTTTTATTTCTTTCATCAGATTCCCAGTGGGTCAGAAGTATACATATGCTCAATTAATATTTGGTAGTATTGCCTTTAAATTGTTTAACTTGGGTCAAATGTTTTGGGTAGCCTTCCACAAGCTTCCCATAATAAGTTGGGTGAATTCTGGCCCATTCCTCCTGACAGAACTGGTGTAACTGAGTCAGGTTTGTAGGCCTACTTGCTTGCACACACTTTTTCAGTTCTGCCCACACATTTTCTATGGGATTGAAGTCAGGGCTTTGTGATGGCCACTCCAATACCTTGACTTTGTTGTCCTTAAGCCATTTTGCCACAACTTTGGAAGCATGCTTGGGGTCATTGTCCATTTGCAACCAAGCTTTAACTTCCTGACTGATGTCTTCAGATGTTGCTTCAATATATTGACATAATTGTCCTGCCTCATGATGCCATATATTTTGTGAAGTGCACCAGTCCCTCCTGTAGCAAATCACCCCACAACATGATGCTGCCACCCCTGTGTTTCCCGGTTGGGTGGTGTTCCCGGTTGGGTGGTGTTCCTCGAAACATAACAATGGTCATTATGGCCAAACAATTCTATTTTTGTTTCATCAGACCAGATGACATTTCTGCCATCATACTCAGCTCATACTCAGTATGAGCTGAGTATGATGGCTGTGTGGTCCCATGGTGTTTGTACATACTATTGTTTGTACAGATGAACGTGGTACTTTCAGGCATTTGGGAATTGCTCCCAAGGATGAACCAGACTTGTGCCGACAAGACAACCCTGGAGTGGCTTCGGAACAAGTCTCTGAACGTCCTTGAGTAGCCCTGCCAGAGCCTGGACTTGAACCCGATCTAACATCTCTAGAGAGACCTGAAAAATCTGTACTACTATGCTCCCCACCCAACCTGACAGAGCTTGAGAGGATCTGCAGAGAAGAATGGGAGAAACTCCTCAAATACAGGTGTGCCAAGCTTGTAGCGTCATACCCAAGAAGACTTGAGGCTGTAATCACTGCTAAAGATGCTTCAACAAAGTACTGAGTAAATGGTCTGAATACTTATGTAAATGTTCGATTTTTCAGTTTTTTATGAACGATGCATAATTGTGTAATCATTAATGGTCAATGAAGAACAGGGCGGGCCATTCTATTGTATTGATCTATTTGAATTATAATCTCAATATTGTATATTGGTCCACTGAATCCAAGCAGTTTTATCAGTCGACTCTGGCCTACTTGGAGTGCACATTGAGTGTGCGTAATTTACAATGGCAAGAAGACCAAGACAAATGGATGCACATGCTGTATTAGCGTTGCTACAAAATCTGAATGAAAATTATTCCGATGGTGGGGTACACATTAATCTTGACATCTCTGATAACTATTCTTCTGATTCTGAGCCTCAGCCTGAGCCTACACTTCAAAGGCCTAAGAGCAAAGAGCCCTGCTCACTGAGTAGGGGCGCAGTGAGACAGGAGAGTGGAAGGGATGGCACTGTTTGAATAATCAAGCCGGTGACAATGCTATGGGCAGATTATCATCACATAACGTATCCCTGAGAGAGCAGGCCCTACATATTAAGCAAAAAACAGCAATCAGCAACGCACTCACCAACTTTCGTTGTTAATGTGACATCCGACACGCGTTTTGCCGACGGTGCGGCTGCGTGTTTGGCGTATTTTATTTTGTCGCTGTATAAGAAGCTGTTATCACGTTCCAACACATGTGTTCTGTTTCATAGTTATACCAAAGGCACTCCACGAATAAAATTGATTGAATTTGTTTTATTTTATGTTTACTTTTTACTTAGCCTGTAGTAACATAAACTAATGAAAATGCTATTGTGTTATTTGAAATATATTTTTATTCGTATTCTAATGTTACATAAGACCTATATATTATTTGTGCGATAGCATATATGAAATGTATTTATTACACTGTTAGAACATGGCATTTTTAACCTTTTAAATACATTTGTTGGGGTGATTCATGTAGTAGTTCCACACAACTTGAGTGGTTAGCCTACAAGTTGATTTCTGGTGTTTCCAGGACATTTCTGCCACTTTAGGCTGGTCGCTTATGAAATATCATGGAATATCGTAGAAGGCTGGTCCACTACTCACAAATACACAATCGTTTTTACTATATATGGAAACAAAAATTCAACAGTAATATCACCTTTCCAAAACCTGATTCTGTTTTGGTGGCCATATTGGATTATGTAGAAAAATAATATAATAGGAGTGCCATGCCCCAATGTTTTGGCCACCGCTTCTAATATCAATTTAAACATCCCAAAGAGCATCTCTACCAAATGTCATGCTTGTATCCGCCTCCATATAGTTTTTTTTTTTTTAAGCTAAGGCCCCGGACTAAAGGGGGAGGTGAGTCTTTAGGAGGCGGACACCGGAGGTGGGAGCGCAACTAAATTTCGGTGCTCCTCAATGATTATTAGAAGTAACTTAGAAATTGCTCAACAGTCAACAACGAAAGTCACAGGGTGAATGAGCAGAATACACGGGAACGAAATAAAAGCCAAACCCTTGCAGTTAACTTAAAGGCAATCGTCACATCTCAATTGAATTTATCAGCACAATATATGGGTAAATATTCAGAATCATCTCTCAGCTGATGGTTAACTAACTATTGAACTCACTCCGCTTCGCTTTCTAGTTCAATTTACGAGAATTTAACGCGACTGAAGCTGCAACTTCGCCACTCTTTACTTGTTTATTTGGAAAATCATTTAAGTAAGTAGCCTATAAATGCAACGCTGTTTAATTTATGAGAAGACAATGGCACCAGAAACAAGGAACGGAGGAAGTTCTTCCCTGAATAACAACAACAGTAAAGACAACAGCAGGAAAACCTTCCTGGTCGGTGTGGATCTCTTCTGCTTGTTTTTAGGTGAGTGTTTCTGGACTTTTCATTCTGTAGATAGGACAAGAAATTAGGCTATATTATTAGGTCACATTGTCTGACACTGCAGTACATTTGTCTTATATAAATAGGCCACAGTTTTACATTTGCATAAAATGTATTATTTTATTAATGTTGATTAACCCAGCATCATAATGTTATATGACTTGTTGGTTTATTTATTATCTTGGATGAGCTAGAGTGTTATGCTATCATTAGGTCAGAAACTACTCATGCAAATGTCCGTCTAACAATAATAATAATTCATCCATACAATCCAATATCAGAGCAATGTCAGTCAACATAAAGATGATTCAAAGGTTTGTTTAATTTCCTTTTACATTTCTTTCTTTTCTTCTTTTTATTGTCATTTTATGTTGACTCCTTGTTCCATTTCCCCGTAGTCCATTTTTAATACAAGACAGCGAAAATAGTTGAAAAGATGTTCCTCCTCAGAAAGACAAGGATTTATCATGACAATATTTTTGCCAGAGTTCCCAGTGAAACCCCCACGCCCACAGTACAGCAATATATTCTGCTGGCAAAGGGGAAAAGCCAATTGATCAATTGCTCCAAGAGGGCTATATTTCTTTGGTGTCCGCCCATTCCTGTTGCCCTCATTTGGCCTGTTTTAATATTTTCCATAATGTCTCACATCCCACACTGGCAATCAAGCCAGGAATTCTCTTGAAGTGACATCTGGCATAATATATTTGGTGTGTGTGTGTGTGTGTGTGTGTGTGTGTGTGTGTGTGTGTGTGTGTGTGTGTGTGTGTGTGTGTGTAATTAAAATAAAGTGGTGAGAAGGTCAGCCATATGTTCAGCTAATGTACTGAGTATCATCTCTCTCTCTCTCTCTTTGTCTCTCTCTCTCTCCCTCTGTCTCTCCCTCTGTCTCTCTCTTTCTGTCTCTCTCTATTTCTCTATTTCTTTATCTCTTACTCTTTGACTGAGCTTAGAGTGAGTGATTCCTCACCAGACTCAGAAACACTAGGGCAGTGAACTGTCAAATAGTTTTGAAGGTGACTGAATCAGTCATTCCAAGAAAGACATCAAAGTCAAAGACCCTAATAAGTATTCTGGTCCAAGGTCTAATAGTCTTTGGTCTGCTGTTGACTTAACACAAGTATATAGTGTGATGATATACAGCAGTGGTTCCCAAAATTTTTATAGTCCCGTATCCCTTCAAACATTTAACCTCCAGCTGCGTACCCCCTCTAGCACCAGGGTCAGCGCACTCTGAAATGTTGTTTTTTGCCATCATTGTGAGCCTGCCACACACACACTATACGATATATTTATTAAACATAAGAATGAGTGTGAGTTTTTGTCACAGTTTTTGTCACGGCTCATGGTAAGTGACAAAGAGCTCTTATAGGACCAGGCACAAATAATAATTTAATAATAATAATCAATAATCTTGCACTTTATTTATCGGTAAGTGGACTGGAGGCAGGGCATGAACGGGATAATGAATCCAGTTGTTTATGTCGTCCGTTTCGGGAATGTATCTGCGTAATTGCGCACCCAACTCACTCAGATGCTTCACTATATCACATTTGACATTGTCCTTAAGCTTGAGTTAATTTGTACACAAACAATCAATGGAAAGACCTGTGTGTTGTCCTTGTTAATGCAGACAGAGAATAACTTCTTAATCATAGCCTCAATTTTGTCCCGCACATTGAATATAGTTGCGGAGAGTCCCTGTAATCCTAGATTCAGATCATTCAGGCGAGAAAAAAACTCACCCAGATAGGCCAGTCATGTGAGAAACTCGTCATCGTGCAAGCGGTCAGACAAGTGAAAATTATGGTCGGCAAAGAAAACTTTAAGCTCGTCTCTCAATTACAAAAATGTGTCAATACTTTGCCCCTTGATAACCAGTGCACTTCTTCTGTATGTCGTAAAAGCATTACAATTGTATAATGCAGAAAATACACGAGAGTTCAGGGGCCTTGCTTTAACAAAGTTAACCATTTTCACTGTAGTGTTCAAAATGTCTTTCAAGCTGTTAGGGATTCCCTTGGCAGCAAGAGCCTCTTGGTGAATGCTGCAGTGTACCCAAATGGCGTCGGGAGCAACTGCTTGCACGCGCGTTACCACTCCACTATGTCTCCCTGTCATGGCTTTTGCGCCATCAGTACAGATACCAACACATCTTGACCACCAAAGTCCATTTGATGTCACAAAGCTGTCCAGTACTTTACAAATATCCCCACCTGTCGTCCTGGTTTCCTGTGATTGCAGAAGAGGATTGTCTTCCTTAATTGACCCCCCCCCCCCCCCCCCCCCCCCCCCCCCCCCCCTAAACATAACGGACATAAGGTAGGAGCTGTGCCAGGCCCGCCACGTCTGTTGACTCAAACAGCTGTAACGCATAGAATTCACTGGCTTGTATGCGAAGCAGTACTTGTTTCACTTGGGCCTTTACTTGGGCCTTTTCCCCCAGCATTGTCCCAGCCATATCCGTGGCAGCAGGAAGAATTAAGTCCTCCACAATAGTATGGGGCTTGCCTGTCCTAGCCACTCGGAAGCTCGCCATATGAGACGCTTCTAGCCCCTTCTTATTAATGGTATCTGTTGGTTTTATACATGCCTTACTACTCGAAAGTCGTCTTAATTCTCGCTCAAAAAACTCCTGTGGCTTAATTTTCAAATTGGCATGTTTTGTTTCAGAATGTCTGCGCAAGAGTGAGAGAGTGAGTGTTTCATTTAGTTGTGAGATAGTACTTTTGCACATATAACACCCTGTGGTTAAGGAAAGTCAGTACTCCCATATATAAGTGAACCCCAAATCAATGTAGCTCAAAAAAAATACAATTTTATTAGTCACATGCGCCGAATACAACAGGTACAACCTTACAGCAAAATGCTTACATATGAGCCCCCAACCAACAATGCAGTTTAAAAAAATATGGATAAGAATATGAGATAAATGTAATGCGTAATTAAAGAGCAACAGTAAAACAACAATATCGAGACTATATACAGGGATGTACCGGTACAGAGTCATGGCAGTGTTGAGTGCAATAGAGATTGCATCATCTGTGGTTCTGTTGGGGCGGTATGCAAATTGGAGTGCGTCTAGGGTTTCTGGGATAATGGTGTTGATGTGAGCCATGACCAGCCTTTCAAAGCACTTCATGGCTACAGACGTGAGTGCTACGGGTCAGTAGTCATTTTGGCAGGTTACCTTAGTGTTCTTGTGCACAGGAACTATGGGGGTCTGCTTGAAACATGTTGGTATTACAAACTTGGACAGGGAGAGGTTGAAAATGTCAGTGAAGACACTTGCCAGTTGATCAGCGTATGCTCTCAGTTCACGTCCTGGTAATCCGTCTGGCCCGCCAGCCTTCCGAATGTTGACCTGTTTAAAGGTCTTACTCACATTGGCTGCGGAGAGCGTGATCACACAGTCTTCCGGAACAGCTGCTGCTCTCATGCATGTTTCAGTGTTATTTGCCTCGAAGCGAGCATAGAACTAGTTTAGCTCGTCTGGTAGGCTCGTGTCACTGGTGAGCTCTCGGCTGTGCTTCCCTTTGTAGTCTGTAATGGTTTGTAAGCCCTGCCACATCCGACGAGTGTCAGAGCCTGTGTAGTACGATTCGATCTTAGTTCTTATCATATTTGCCTCCAACGTCCCTGTCTGTTGTTCGGTGCTTTCCCGGCTAAGGGGGCAGTAGCTCTTCGGCTGCATCATATTCACAACTGTCCGTGACCATGCTGGCTAACAACAAATGTACAAATTACTGATGCTAGCATTGGATGTGCTCGTGAAAGCAGAACAACTTGTGTCGTCAACAGGTGAAGGTGTAGTACTGCTGGTAGTAGCAGTGTCTCTATGTACGCAGGCCTTACTTTTCTTAACCATTCATCAATTTTCGAGCAAATGGAATGAGCAGCAGCTACGTTTGGCTACATATGGACTGTTAGTGGAATTCCCGCGAGAGAGTAACTGTTAATATGATTGGATGTTATTTATTTGACTTGGCTATCTGTATTTGGCATTGTGTTGTTATTTTGCTGAACACTGGATGTTTAAATTTAGGTTTTGGCAGTGAAACGAGGCTACTCAGGCGAGAAATAAACTCACCCAAATGTATTGCCCCGGAGAAAAAAAAGTCAGATAAGAACAAAATTCTTATTATAATGACAGCATACTTGTAGAGCCCCCCTCAGCCAAAACCTTCCCTTAACCCGGACAACACTGGGCCAATTTTGCGCCGCCCTATGGGACTCCCGATCACGGCTGGTTGTGATACAGCCCGGGATCGAACCCGGTCTGTAGTGACACCTCTAGCACTGCAATGTCGTGCCTTCGACTGCTGCATCACTCAGCAGGCCCCCCACACATACACCGCCTTAGTGTATGTGACAAATAAATAATAACGTGATATGATTTTTATGCATTTCAGAGATCAGTCATTTTCCCTTGACAGTTTGAAAGTATTCATCCTTTGACCTGTTGAAATGTATAATACATGAAGGTGGAAAAGAGGTGGAATTTACTAGTCTGGGGTGAAGACGTATGTATTCAAGTTCCACAGGGTCACTGACTTGAGTTGACTGTGTCCAATGGGACATCTATGGCCACTTCTTACCCCACAACTGTTTGTTTAAAATAGTCTCTGATAAGGTTATCACTTCTCCGTCTCTCTATTGCCCTGCAAATGCATAAATATGTCCTTTTTTTCTTACGAGGTGGAGGGTAAGTTTTGCCCACTCTGTGTTTGTACCTGCCCACAGAAAACGCCTGTCAACAAACCAACAGTGTATAGCTGCCTAAAGATGTGGTTTGAGGGGAGAGACCGCAAGGAGGAAATGGTGGAAGCACACTTGCAATTACTGGCCAAGCCAGCTTCCATTTTCACTGTGACTCTGACTGGAGTTCCAGCATCTCCAGACCAGAAGGACTTTCCTCTCAGCTTACAATCAGGGCCCGTATTCATGAAGTGTCCGAGAGTACAAGTGCAGATATAAGATCAGTTTTGCCTTTTAGATGATAATGAATAAGATTATACGGACAGGAGGTACCTGATCCTAGATCAGCACTCCTACTCTGAGACAGTTTACAATTACAGACCCAGATCTCAGTAGCCTATCCAGAGTTTTATATTTAGATCTCAACATCTCAATAAGGTGCTGGCATGGTCCCATACTGTATGTGCTGTAACCAACACTTTTATTGTTGTTGTATTATTGTAATACCAATAAAAGAGTTGGCTACAGCACATACATACACTATAGGACCAGGCCGGAGTCCAGACCTGCTCTCAGTGTTTGCATACCCCAAGACTATCAAAGCCAAAAATAGCATTAGTTTAAACAGGCAGGACTTTAGGTAACAATTCATAATTCTATTCATTAACAAGTATAATTTATAAAGCATTTGTAAAGTATTTAGAATGGCTTATTCATCCAAAATGATTGTAAAGTTAGCCAAGTGCCTCAACTCCACAATGAGATTTTTTTGGGTCATTTGAGTCGCTATTTTTTTCTTTAACTTTTTTAAAATCCAGGCGAGTCAATTAAGAACAAATTCTTATTTACAATGATGGCCTGTCATCCCATACAAAAAAAAGGTATTCAAATACAACCACTGACTGTTTCTATGTTGAGATTCAATTGGCACATCGTAGAGCATCTTCGAGCAACAGCAATGAGGAAACAGTCTGTAGTTGTATTACATTAACGTTTAATCAAAAAGTATGGATTTCAATAAACAAAGAAAGGCACGCAACAACAAAGGACAAACATAGGTACATAGGATTTAAGAATGGCAATCTTTTAAGTATCGACTGCATAGCGACTCGAAGGAGTCATAGGTGAATAAAAAAAAAAAAGTCTAGTCTGCGCTCAAATACATGGATGAAATCATTGTAGAGTTGAGGTACTTGGCTATTATAAAATGTAACCAAACTTGAGCTTTATTCCCTGTAGATTGAACTGAATCAACCGTGTTTTGGCCAACACTGGCCCAGTGCAAGGATGAACCCTGGGTTAAGTGTGTAGCTAAATGGGGTTAGTTGAGCAGTAAGTCGTTGCAGGTGGGGTTTTACGTTTTCTAATCACCTTATAATGTCCCCATTTGCTACTGCCTGGCTGTAGATCATCAGAAAGCTCAAGGGGGCTTAATCAGCTATAGCGTGACTGTTAAACATCACTAACTATTCAATGAGACAAATGGGGGACAAAATCACTTTTACAGGGATTTCTATTTTGGCTTTTTATTGTTTTATTTAATCGGTAACATGTTGAGACTACATGGAGCTTAGATTCTTTAAGCATTTCACCAATATTTTTGGCAAACCACAATTCAACGCAAATGTGATCTTTTCCCCTCTTCTCCTCTCTCAGTAGCCAGTGGAACTAGGAGAGCATAGGAATAGGGTTTGGCAACCGCACCACGACCAGACAGACAGACAGGGAGTAGTTTGTGTGGGGGCTCTTGACTGCCATGTACACAAGGGTATAAGTAAAAACACAACTGCATCTGTGTATACAGCGGCACAACTCCCTCACACAAGCCGTCTACATTTCTAGGCCAGCGGGAGAGCAATGGTGGAAAATGTGTATCTGTTTATTTTAGCTACAGCAACTGGTGTTATGTGAAATGCCCCAAAATTATGCTGGAATTGAATTCATTCAATGCAAGCTGCCATTTGCCTGTCCCAGACATTGATTGTGGTTTCCATAGTGGAATTGAAGCCCCAAACTGAAACTCTCTAATTAATCCTATGGGCATGCTTAAGAATTGTTATAATCCTATAAGCTCAAGGTAAATGTTTCTCGCTTCCAATTTTTCCATGAGAGGAAGCAAAGCAGACAGGTGTTCGAGTACTAACTCATCACTTTGAGGAAGTTGTTTGGTTATACCTTACTGGGGCTTTATAGGGATCGCTACGATGATATGTAAGCTAAATGGGAAATGTTGATATTGGTAAAAAGAAAATCCTACATGCTCATTCATGCCATTTTCAATTAGGGAGTGCTTTATGTTTTCTTTGCGTCAGTGTAGCTAATACATTAGACGTATGCCTCTTGGCTGATGTTGTTGTTGGCAACTAGTGGGGCACTGGTTTTCCCCTCGCTTGTGCGAGGCGGGAAGGGAAGGGAGGAAGACGGGAAATCCCAAGATGCCTTGAAGAATGCTGATGCTGCACTGTCTGGTGGCATGGGGTGTGTGGAGGGCCTCAGAGGCAAGACAACACAGCTGAATCATGGGAAGAACAGACTTGGTAACATCTTAAATTACTCACTCCATTTTTGTTTCTGTCACCTGTTAGGGGTCAGGACCCGACTGTGGCGTTTCTGTTCCTTAATGAGCTCAGAGAGAGAGAGAGAGCGAGAGAGTCAGCCATCTTTTACTTGTATTTAACTTCCTCTCTTTTGTACTCTCCGGCCCGCCTGAGTCTTGGATCTGTTCATGTGCATAAAGGCAGTCAAGGGAGGTCAGAACCCCGGGATGAATGCTTTTCACATTCATAGCAGTGTTGAGCCCAGCGGCCAGGGCCCTCTTTTCTTTCCATTGCCCTACATCAGCAAGCAGCAGCCCTAAGCTGCCAAGCACTGTGCTGTGAGAGGAATGCCTGCTGATTACCTCCCATCTTAAGGGCAATGAAAAAGGCTGACAGATCACAGTTAAGATCGGGCGGTACTTAAAGTGTGTTTTCTCTCTACTAGAGCGCTAACACCTCTGAAAACCCCAAGTTTCAAATGGCTTGAATATAAATAGTAAAAACAGTAATGATAATAATGTGAATACTGTTGAATCTTGGATTTGAGGGAGGGAGGCCAGTGGCGGAGTGGTCAGGGTCTGGTCTGGTCTGGGGTTCCCATCAGGCAGAGAGACTGGCCTGTAACATGAGCCTCTCCCAGCTGGGCTTTCAAAGCCCAGGCAGCTTGGAGCAGGGGAGCAGGGCGAGGGGAGCCAAACACACTAAGGAGTGTGTTGACATTTGGGTTTGAAGACATCAAACCCCCTGCCTTAGCTCTGCAGTACCCAGTACCCAGGCCAGCACCCCCAGTTTGACCTCTTCCTCCCAACCCTCACCCCATCCTCAGCCTTTACCCAGAGAGAAAAGGGGGTAGGGATGGATGGGGGAGAGAGAGAGAGAGAGAGAGAGCAAATGTTTGACTTTCTTTGTATTCATACATTTCAAAATCATTCAAGGGGTTCACTTCAAAGCTTCAAATATCAGGTTAAAGGTTCACTTGGATGAGATCGAGAGAGTAAGCTTTCCAATTCTGTCAGGGGGTTGGAGAGTCCTCTCCTGGGTACTACTTTTCCCTTTATCTGTAAACGTTCCTCTCCAGTTTGGGGGAAATGACTGGTCCTCTTGGTCTGCATTATATTTTCTCATGCAATATGTTTGTTGTTATTTTTTTAGACAAGTGGTTTTACCTCTAAAAGTGGTGAAATACACTCATTCAATTGGACAAAAACACCCTTCAGTCACATTTGTCTCAGCCTTCCACATCAGTTATCTGCGATGGATACCATTTAGCCCTTTTAGTACTAGCTGCCCCCTTTTGATGTTGGTTTTTCATAGTATGATGGACGATACAGATTCTAACAATGACAGATTTTTTCCCTTTCTTGGCTGCCAAGTCAGTGCACTTCATTTTATTTATTCGATTTGTCGGGAGTTGCTGTCATAAAAAGGAAAATTCACCCAAAAAAAACAATATTTAGTTTTTTTTTTTCATTTTGGACTGTTGATACAGTCCCAAAATGTAAGGATGTCAGCAGTCGGGTCATTTTTCATCGTCTTGATGATATGGCCAGTGACACTGCTTCTTGAAAGTCCGATATCTTGACAACTTGACTGCTTACATGCAAAACATTTTGGGACTAAATCAACGGTGGACTAATGAAAAAAAGACAAATATAGTTTTTTGAGCAGATATTTTCCCTGTAAAGGTGCTACGCATATGATTTTTATTTTATTTTTGCATTGTGATTTCAGAAAAATGCCCATAATATATCTGCAGTAATAGTGGAATGGTAGTGTTTCACAGTAATGCTCACCTATTGATTTCTCCTGCCGCGGTGGCATCTGTTGTCAAAATGGGAAAGCTGTTCTGACTTTGTGGCTGTTTCATCTAGTGGAAAGGGCTCTGTCATATCCTGGTTGCTAAAATTCTGATTCCCTACAGCACACTATTCAGTGCATAAACTAAAAAGGTTAACATTTTAGCAATCGGGAAATGACAGAGCGATTTCCACTAGATAACACAGCCACAAAGTCCGAAACACCATTTTGACAACAGATGCCGCTCCGGAGGGAGAAATCAATAGGCGAATATTACAGCCAATCACAACACTGGTGGGTAAGTAATACCGTGAAACACCATCCTTCCACAATTACTGCAGATATATTACGGACATCAGTGTTATCTGATGGCAAAAAAATAGAGTCTGTATCACTTCAATGGATATTCGGTAGATTATTTGCTGTAGCCTACAAACTGAACATGCTACAGGTACATGACCAATTTTGAGCACCGTATCATGATATTACATGAACATGACATGTTATCAGCTGAGATTTGTGTGACAAGAGCGTTTGTCAATGTTGTTATGACGAGAACTGCATAACAGTCACCTTCCAGGTAAGTGCCCCAGGTAAGTGTGTGGGTGTGTCTTTCTGTGTTTGTTTGTTTGTTCTTGCCAGAGCTGTGTGTGGGTGTTGTGGGTTAACTGCAGCAATACAGGTTGTGTTTGGGATGTGTGTATGTTTGTATGCCAGTCAGATGACTTGGGCAGATTATAGATTACAGATTACATGCAGTGATGCTCCTTGCTGTCTTTCTGCACAATTTTCCCATCACACCCCACCGGAGGGGCTTGTTCTGTCAAAGACAGCAGCATCAGCCTGTCTTATAAGAACAACCCCTCTGCCCACCGCTGTCCTGGTAGTTGTGGGGTTCCCTGTGCCCATCATCTTCGTAAATCTTTAGCATGGTTCAGCAGCAGGAGGGACAGGAAACGCATCCAGGGGACTCTGATTCACTCCATCCAGGGATTCACTGAATGTGGCTTTTATGCCGAGGCCACCTCACAAATGTTGCAGTTGGTGATCTACATTCAATTGATTGCGTTCATGAACCTAGGAGTAGTATGGGATTAGCCTTGGTGTCGGTCTGGCTATAAACATTTTCCAAACATGTTGGTATGACATCCACAAAGGAGTTGAAACAGACAGGCACCAAGGCTAGTATACAAACCCTATTGGTACAAAATGAACTCCTACTCGACCCATCAATACTGAATTGAGACCTAAACCACTATTTCCTAGTAATTGGTTTTAGGTTGAGAACTATCTGAGTGAAGACAACAAGTCTGGAAAGATGTGAGTGAAAAGTGAGACCCCCATGTTCCCTGTCCAGCCATCGCTGTGCCGTCTACCTGTGGACACTCATTTAGGAGCACCTTATTGACCCTCTCTCTCCTCTCTCTCTCTCTCTCTTCATCTATCCCTCTCCCTCTCTCTCTCTGCCTCACCACTGCTGTGTGTACATAGCCGGCCTGCCTTTCCTGATCATAGAAACTAGTGCTGTACAGCCCTACCGCCGAGGCTTTTACTGCAACGATGAGTCCATCAAGTACCCGGCCAAACACGGAGACACCATAAGCGACGCTGTGCTTTCTGCTGCTGGCATTCTTATCACCATCCTTTCTGTAAGTCACTATACCTCACTGATTAGTCCCAGATCAGTTTATGCTGTCTTGCCAACTCATATGTATATGAGTTGCCATAGGAGTTGGCAAGCCAGCACAAACAGATCTGTGACTCAGGCTATGTTCATCTCACTTTCCACCTCAGCAATGTGCAGCACCATCAACACTTGCTGTACTGTGTGTCGACTAAATTATACAACACGCTGCCCTCTGTCCTGGTAGTTGTGGGGTTCCCACTGGGCATCATTTCAACATGGACGTTTGGGTAATATTTGGTTGAGACGTTGATCAGTGAGATTTTATTCACCCACTCAAAAAGACAGCCAGAAGTTTGTTGAATTCCCAATGTGTTATCACTATGCTATTAACCATACATACTATACTATACATACATACTATACACATTTTACAGGCACAATCTATTTTGCAATAGTTATATTTTGTTTGTTTTTAGTCCTTCCTCTGTTTCTGAAGTCCATTCCAGTTTGATTTCTATTTGTAACTGTGCTATACATTTTACAGACCCCGTATGTTTTATATTTGTTCTCTTGTTTGTTATTAGTCCCACCCTTCAGCTCCAGTCAACCCCTCCCATCTATATCTTAACACCATCCATTTTAGATTAATATTTGCCATATATTTTTCAAAATCTAAGTTAAGTAAACTAAATAAAGTGATTTGATTTAGTCCTATTCTTTGACTTAGATTTTTGGTTGAGATGGAGACGGAAAAGCCAACATATCAATTGTACATTTCTTGAGAACCTGGAACTAAAGCCAGACTAAGTCAGTGCAACCAAATATCTTTTGTGTCATTGCACACCAAACACAAATTAATATAGCTTTTGCAATACAGTAAATAGCTTATTAACTTGTAGATAAGTTAACAAATGACATGTTTGATTGTTAGCTCCAACTAAACCAAAAAGAATAGTTAAAGAATAGGATTAAAGTGCCTGAGATGAAACTATCCAACCAATAGATACATCTCCTTTAAATGTTGAGATTGGGTTGCATTGTCAACCAAACACAAGTCAATATGACTTTTGTCAACATAAAGCCAACACATCAACGAAGCCAATATATGAATTATTGACTTGACGATTACAAACACTGTAATTCACAGGGCTAGAAATGTGGTGGATGGCACAGGAGAAGAGCTATAGGCCCATTTTTCTTCTTCTGAATGCGACGCTAAATTCCATGTTCCCCCATAGACCAAGGGTCTTAAAATAAATCTCTGCAACAAGAAAAAAAAAGACTCTGGGAGTGTTGGGGTTAACATTTTATAATTGTATAATTTGTGTGACGACTAGACATTTATGAGACAAGGCACGAGACAACCTCTTCCCCAACTTTCGAATATCTCTGAGGTTACACCTTTAACAGTTACACAAAGTTAATACAAAGCCGTTTCATTCATTCACATAGTTGATATAGTCTCAGTTCTTGCACAATGAGAAACAGATGTGTTCTTTCTCTCCCATGAAGCAGCTGGGTTGGATCAACCAGGCTCTAAAGGGCTCCATGGTGGCGAGAGAGAGAAATGAAAAAAAAAAAAACACACGTTATCAGCTTGTACAATCTCCCTATAGGACTTTCCCCCCCAAATGTGTTTTTATCGAAATTAGATGTTTTTCTGCCCTGACAAGAATTTCTCAATGAAACCCGAGATGCTAACAAGAAAACACCCAGACATCCCCTTGTGAAATCAGAGCCCTTTTGAAAAAAAAACGAGTCAGCCGGCGCGGTGGAAAACAAACGTGCCCCCAATGTGTGTCTGCTCTGGTAGAGTCTGGCCACCAAAACATCTGACATGTCGCCTAGCTCAGCGTTTCTCCTGGTTGAAACCAGAAGTGCTGCCCCCCCCCCCCCCCCGCTATCCCTCCCTTTCTCTCTCCCTTTTCATTCCCTCTCGTTTCTCCTTTGCTCTTTTCCTCCCTCTCACTCTGCCCCTCTCTACTTTGTCTCTCCCCATTGACTCCCTCCCTCCCTCCTTCTCTCCCTCCTCTCCCTCACTCTTTTTCTCCCTCTCTCTCTTCACTCTCCCTCCTTCTTCTTCTCACTCCCTCCCTCTATAAAACCTCAAGCTCTTTCGCCTTCTCTCTCCACTCCCTCTCTCCCATTTATCTGTGGCCAGGAGGTGGACTACAGGGGGGTGGGGAAGTGAAAGGCATTCGAGCTTGAACAGCTGTAGTGAGTTATTGGAGTCCGGTCCACGTCCCCCCGGCCCTAAGTATGTCCGGCACGTCAATCATTGGTTTTATACGTTTGTTTATTTACCCACTTACTGAAAACCTCTGCATGTGCCTTCCACAACTCACATACTCACTCACCCTCACCCTCCCATAGCTACACTGAACGCTATGCAATTTGTTTTTGATGTTAGTGGTGCTAACCAAGGGTTAGGTCTGGAGTGTTTTTGATTGACCTTTCTCCTCCAAAATAGAGTCAAATATTTGAAAGTCCTTGATGTACGGAACTTTTTCCCTCAGCTCATAGTATCGTTGTAATATTACACTCTGATTACTCATAGGATCGTTGTAATATTACACTCTGATTACTCCTAGTATTGTCGCTCTATACTCTCTGATCAGTCTCCGCTGTTTTACTGATGTGTTTAACTGAATTCCAGATATATATTGGAAAACCAGATGTCTGACATTCTATGATACTCTCTCATTACGGAAATGAATAAGCAGTTCAGTTTTGTTGAAACGAGACATAATAACAACAATGAAACAATGAAGTACTGATATTGACTCTGACAGTAATTAGGAAGTACATAACAGTAACAATAGGATTTCAGTGGCCATCCTTGTAGATGACATGACTACTGAGCCGTATATACAGTACATATAGAGGTGTGTATTTCTGCTTCTGTATGACTGTATCCTCTCCTTTATCCCTCTTGCCAGATCATCATCTCTAAGAGATATAGTCATGTCATCGATAAAGATGGCCGCTGTAGACTCCGGTTGAACCAATCACAATTTGACTGCCACGGTGGCCATCTTTGTGCTGTAGATGGCATAACTGTGTCCTCTCCTTGTTCCTTCCCCCACCAGATCATCATTGGTGAGAGCTACATGATCTACTACCTGAACGAGGGCTCGAAGTCCTTCGTAGGGAACCCCTACATCTCCGCCCTCTACAAGCAGGTGGGCGTGTTCATCTTTGGCTGCGCCGTCAGTCAATCGTTCACGGACATCGCCAAGGTATCGGTGGGCCGCATGCGACCCCACTTCCTGGACGTGTGTAGGCCCGACTGGTCCGCCATCAACTGTTCTTTGGGCTACATCACAGACTACCAGTGTAATGGACCCGAGAGCAAAGTCCAGGAGGCCAGGTACATTACTCTGAGATTACTCCATTGTGATTGTGAAGCATCTATGTGGTGTTTATGAAGACTTTATGAAGGCTCTATAAAGAAACGTAGCCTATAAGTTACATTTGTTTAAAGTGGTACCGGATATTTGATTTCATACAAAGTGAATGCTTTGTTCAATATCCAGGCGGAAGGCATTGCATTGGTCTTACCTGTGCAGTAATCTTCTAATTGCTATAGTAACAACATTGTATTTCTCCTTTTCAGGAAGTCGTTCTTCTCTGGCCATGCATCCTTTTCCATGTACACCATGCTGTATTTGGTGGTGAGTTACTGTTTATGTGTCTTAACCTCACACACACAAACACACCTGTACACACACTCGAGCTGTCGCACTGTGTTGATTCATTGCCCATCTCTCCCAATCTCCCAGTTCTACCTGCAGTCCAGGTTCACCTGGCGTGGAGCCCGTCTTCTGCGCCCCCTGACACAGTTCACCCTCATCATGATGTCCTTCTACACCGGCCTGTCCCGCGTCTCCGACCACAAGCACCACCCCACCGACGTCCTGGCTGGCTTCGCACAGGGAGCCCTGGTGGCCTACAGCATAGTGAGTATTTGGACTTAGTGTTTACTATGTCCCCATAACTACATAGTACTTTACTGCATATAATGCATAGTATGTACTATAGCTATGATTTACTAGATAGGATGATATAGTACAGTGCATTTGGAAAGTATTCAGACCCCTTTTTCCACATTTTGTTACGTTACAGCCTTATTTTAAAATGTATTAAATCATTTTTTCCCCTCATCAATCTACATCCCATAATGACAAAGTAAAAACAGGTTTTTAGAAATGTTTGGCAGCGATTACAGCCTTGAATCTTCTTGAGTATGACGCTACAAGCTTGGCACAGCTGTATTTGGGGAGTTTCTCCCATTCTTCTCTGCAGATCTTCACAAGCCCTGTCAGGTTGGATGGGGAGCGTCACTACACAGCTATTTTCAGGTCTCTCCAGAGATGTTCGATCGGGCTTCAGTCCCGGCTCTGGCTGGGCCACTCAAGGACATTCAGAGACTACTCCCAAAGCCACTCCTGCATTGTCTTGGCTGTGTGCTTAGGGTCATTGTCCTGTTGTAAGGTGAACCTTCGCCCCAATCTGAGGTCCTGAGCACTCTGGAGCAGATTTTCATCGCGGATTTCTCTGTGCTTTGCTCCGTTCATCTTTCCCACAATCCTGACTAGTCTCCCAGTCCCTGTTGCTGAAAAACATCCCCACAGTATGATGCTGTCAACACCATACTTCACCTTAAGGATATTGCCAGGTTTCCTCCAGACGTGACACTTGACATTCAGGCCAAAGATTTCAATCTTGGTTTCATCAGACCAGAGAATCTTGTTTCTCATGGTCTGAGAGTCCTTTATGTGCCTTTTTGCTATAGTCCTTCTGGAAGGTTCTCCTATCTCCACAGAGGAACTCTGGAGCTCTGTCAGAGTGACCATTGGATTCTTGGTCACCTCTCTGACCACGGCCCTTCTCCACCGATTGCTCAGTTTGGCCAGGCGGGCAGTCTTGGTGGTTTGGCCTGGCGGCCTTGGTGGTTCCAAACTTCTTCCATTTAAGAATGATGGAGGCCACTGTGTTCTTTCGGACCTTCAATGCTGCAGAAATGGTTTGGTACCCTTCCCCAGATCTATGCCTCGACACAATCCTGTCTCGGAGCTCTACGGACAATGTCTTCGACCACATGGCTTCGTTTTTGCTCTGACATGCACTGTCAACTGTGGGACTTTACAGTTGAAGTCGGAAGTTTACATATACTTAGGTTGGAGACATTAAAACTCATTTTTCAACCACTCCACAAATTTCTTGTTAACAAACTATAGTTTTGGCAAGTCGGTTAGGACATTTACTTTGTGCATGACACAAGTGATTTTTCCAACAATTGTTGATGGACAGGTTATTTCACTTATAATTCACTGTATCACAATTCCAGTGGGTCAGAGGTTTACATACACTAAGTTGACTGTGCCTTTAAACAGCTTGGAAAATTCAAGGAAATTATGTCATGGCTTTAGAAGCTTCTGATAGGCTAATTGACATCAGTTGAGTCAATTGGAGGTGCACCTGTGGATGTATTTCAAGGCCTACCTTCAAACTCAGTGCCTCTTTGCTCGACATCATGGGAAAATCAAAAGAAATCAGCCAAAACCTCAGAAAATAAATTGTAGATCGCCAAAAGTCTGGTTCAACCTCAGAAAAAAGGTTCATTCTTGGGACCAATTTCCAAACGACTGAAGATAACACGTTCATCTGTACAAACAATAGTACGCATGTATAAACACCATGGGACCACGCAGCCATCATACCGCTCAGGAAGGAGACGTGTTCTGTCTCCTAAAGATGAACGTACTTTTGGTCGAAAAGTGCAAATCAATCCCAGAACAACAACAAAGGACTTTGTGAAGATGCTGGAGGAAACAGGTACAAAAGTACTATATCCACAGTGAAACAAGTCCTATATTGACATAACCTGAAAGGCTGCTCAGCAAGGAAGAAGCCACTGCTAGTAAACCGCCATAAAAAAAGCCAGACTACGGTTTGCAACTGCACATGGGGGCAAAGATTGTATTTTTGGAGAAATGTCCTCTTGTTTGATGAAACGAAAATAGAACTGTTTGGCCATAATAACCATCGTTATGTTTGGAGGGAAAAGGGGGATGCTTGCAAGCCCAAGAACACCATCCCAACAGTGAAGCACTGGGGTGGCAGCATCATGTTGTGGGGGTGCTTTGCTGCAGGAGGGACTGGTGCACTTCACAAAATAGATGGCATCATGAGGCAGGACAATTATGTGTATATATTGAAGCAACATCTCAAGACATCAGTCACGAAGTTAAAGCTTGGTCACAAATGGGTCATACAAATGGACAGTGACCCCAAGCATACTTCCAAAGTTGTGGCAAAATGGCTTAAGGACAACAAAGTCAAGGTATTGGAGTGGCCGTCACAAAGCCCTGACCTCAATCACATAGGAAATTTGTGGGAACTGAAAAAGCGTGTGCGAGCAAGGAGGCCTAGAAACCTGACTCAGTTACACCAGCTCTGTCAAGAGATATGGGCCAAAGTTCTCCCAACTTTTTATGGGAAGCTTGTGGAAGGCTACCCGAAACGTTTGACCCAAGTTAAACAAATTTAAAGGCAATACTACCAAATACTAATTGAGTGTATGTAAACTTCTGACCCACTGGGAATGTGGTGAAAGAAATCAAATCTGAAATAAATAATTCTCTCTACTATTATTCTGACATTTTACATTCTTAAAATAAAGTGGTGATCCTAACTGACCTAAGACAGGGAATTTTTACTAGGATTAAATGTCAGGAATTGGGAAAAACTGAGTTTAAATATATTTGGCTAAGGTGTATGTAAACTTCTGACTTCAAATGTATATAGACAGGTGTGTGCCTTTCCAAATGGTGTCCAATCAAGTGATTTTACCACTATAACGACACAGGATGAGACCCAGATGCAGACACAAGAGGCAGATGGTTTAAGTCTCAGAGATGTATTGTATACAAGGGGTAGGCAAATGGCAGGTCCTGGACAGGCAGAGATCAGTAATCCTAATAAGAGTCAGGCAGGCGTATAATGGCAAACAGGCTCAGGGTCAGGGCAGGCAAAAACAGGTCGGAACTGGGAAGACTAGATCACAAACTAGAGAGAAGGAAAAACAAGGAAGAACACGCTGGGACGACTTGACGAGACAAGACGAACTGCCAACAGACAGACAGAAAACGCAGGTATAAATACATAGGGGATAATGGAAAATAGGAGACACCTGGTGGGGGTTGGAGACAAGCACAAGACAGGTGAAACAGATCAGGGCGTGACAACCACAGGGGGACTCCAATCAAGTTGTAGAAACATCTCAAGGATGACCAATGGAAATAGGATGCACCTTAGCTCAATTTTGAGTCTCATAGCAAAGGGTCTGAATACTTATGTAAATAAGTTATTTCTGTTTTTAAGTTTTAATACATTTGCAAAGTTGTCTAAAAATCTGTTTTCCTTTTGTTATTATGGGGTATTGTGTGTAGATTTTATTTATTTAATCAATTTTAGAATAACAAAATATTGTAAAAATCAAGGGGTCTGAATACTTTCCGGATGCACTGTGAAACATGGTGTAGAACTGCAGGCGTAATGCAGTTATGCAGTCTGTATCATTAACATGTCTGACCTGTTTTTACTACATCTGTCACGTTTTGACCTTAGTTCCTTTGTTTTGTCTTTGTTTTAGTATGGTCAGGGCGTGAGTTGGGGTGGGCAGTCTATGTTCTTTTTTCTATAATTTGGGATTTCTGTGTTTGGCCTGGTATGGTTCTCAATCAGAGGCAGCTGTCAATCATTGTCCCTGATTGAGAACCATACTTAGGTAGCCTGGTTTCACCTTTGAGTTGTGGGTGATTGTTTTCTGATGAGTGTTGGTATCTGCATCAGACAGAACTGTTTCAGTTTCGTTCGTTCACTTTATTGTTTTTGCTCAGTGTTCATTTACTTTATTAAAAAGATGGACGCTTACCACGCTGCGCATTGGTCCTCCGATCCTTCCTACTACTCCTCCTC
Source organism: Oncorhynchus mykiss (assembly GCF_013265735.2). NCBI lineage: Eukaryota > Metazoa > Chordata > Actinopteri > Salmoniformes > Salmonidae > Oncorhynchus > Oncorhynchus mykiss. Next base: position 11,378,095 of record NC_048592.1, read on the forward strand.
ATCAGAGGAGGAGGAAGACAACCGTTACAATATCATTTATTATTGACAATATTGACCTTTTTTTTCCTTCTTCTTTCCTATCCCTCAGGTGTTTTTCGTATCTGACCTGTTCAAGCCCAAAGGCAGAAGTTCAGCTCTACCAGTGACCCCATTAAAGAACCCCAACAACCCCATGGCAGACATCAGAGAGAGGAGCAACCACATCACCATGGCATAGTAGAGACCAGTAGAGTATACCTGTACAGCTATCTTCCGCTGTAGGTTTTAAACATCCTTTATTTCACCTACTGGTCTGTACTGGATGTGTTAAACAACCAGCGAAAGCAGCAAGATTGCTGACCGACATGTCTGCAAGGCACAGAGAAATAATGAGCTATGGAGAACTTACTTTGGAAAGAAGAGGAGAGACACACACACAAACAACACACACACGCACTTGAACAGCCAGCAACATCCATGTTTCTCACCATCTCATCTGACATGTGAATGTGGAAGAGTTTGGGGAGAGAATTCATATTTTGCTTTGATTACCCAAGGTCTCTATATCAAACCTGGTGCTTTGCAGATTAACTGTATCTTTATCTGCAGACAAGGAACTTTCACAGACAGAATCATGAAGGAAGGAGAGAAGGAAACGAACAGCTGTGGAACGTGATAATGTCCGCTTGGCTTTAGGCACCATGGAGACTGGCTAATAATACCATCACACACATACTTTGTGCATATGAGATACAAACTCATGAACAGGAACAAATTCCTTGATTACAGGAAGGATGTTTTTTCTTTCATAAATAACCTTCGTTATAAGTTTGAGCTATAGCACTATATCCAAACTCAATATTTTATTTAATTGTCACCACTTGAATGAACTGAAGTGAAGCTTTTCTGTAAAGTTTTGTTTTAAAACCAGCTTTTAGGTCTCCTGGAATGTAGTTTGTATAGAAATATATACACTGCAGATGGAGACTACAGAGAGAGGGATGTGGGCCTCTTTTTGCTGGTTGGGACGAGCCTCCACTGAGCCCTGTAATGAAGTGACTATGTGTGCCAGATGACTGCTCACAAGTATTAGGTCAGAGTATTAGGCATGTGTGTGTATGTATGTCAGTGTGCAAGTATCCGAGTGTCGTGTGTGTGTGTGTGTGTGTGCGTGTGTGTGTGCGTGTGTGTGTGTGTGTGTGTGTGTGTGTGTGTGTGTGTGTGTGTGTGTGTGTGTGTGTGTGTGTGTGTGTGTGTGTGTGTGTGTGTGTGTGTGTGTGTGTGTGTGTGTGTGTGTGTGTGTGTGTGTGTGTGTGTCAGTGTGCAAGTATCCGAGTGTGTGTGTTTTTCATAAGTGCTTCAGGTTAAAGACCGGGAACGTAAGGCTGCTTCAACAGACGTTTATATTAAAAACAGGAAATCTGTGGAATTATACTTTCATAGACTAGCGTTGTGATACATTTTCTAGTGATTCACATAAACTGTGCCAACTTCAGAAAAAATAACCCCTTCCCTGTGTCACTATAGTATGCTCTGTCCTACCATGTCATTGCAACCAAACAGCAATATCTGTTTTATTTTTGTAATGTAAAGAACATTTTTGTATCAGAGAATTATGTACAATATCATTTACCTACGTTTTCATGCAATATCCACTATGAATGTTGACGTGTCGATACATGTGCTATTGTGTAAGTGCTGCTTAAATAAGCAGGGATTGACAAAAGTTATTCAGTGAAATGACAATTTGTGTTGTGAGTATTCAAACTTCTGTGAAATAGCTTTCAAGAAGACAGCTTTATATTAAAATACCTTTTCATATTTTTGTATTGTCTTTTTTTTGTATATTGTACAATGAAAATATAAACCATATGGTGTAAATGTATTATAGATGATGTGCTTTGTAATAATAAAAACTAATTATTTTAAAAGTTTTTGTGCTTTTTTGTTTCCTTCCTCACTTTGACTGGGACAAAGCCATAAAATATATAGATTTTTTTTACAGGCAGTTGATAATGAAGCTGAGCAGCTCTCTCTCTGACTTTGCGTGCGAAGGTGAGATCTGGGCGTAGGTTCTAGACTCTATGGTGGAGTTCCGTTCTGTGCTTTACTTCCTGAAGGGGAAATAGTGTGCATTCCAGGTTTTTACCCATATCCCGAGTGGTATACTGGAATAATATAGAACATACCTGGTGAGTATGCCCCAGTGGCAAATTAGTACATTCCTATATGAGAATGTGACTCTTGGAAGACTAGCCCTTTGCTGGGCTGATAGAGCTCCATGTCACAATTACAATTCATATTAAGTGAAAATATGCCTCATCTGTAGATTGTTCCATATGCTAGTATTCAATCTTTCAAGAATCCATACTAAATGCGCAACAGTTTCAGGTGTTTCTGGTCATAGGTTCGGGAGTGGCTGAAAAATCACAACTTTCGCCGGGTTTTGGACTTAATGTCTTGGTACTGGGTAAAGTTCATGATGCTTGACCTAAACAAGGGACCCAGGACCAGAGGAAGAATACTATCCTCATAATATCAAAGAACCACCACCATATTTTACAGTAGACATGGGGTTCTTTTGTGATTATGCATGCTAATTTCGATGCCAAACCCATCACTGCTGTGTGTGGCCATAGAGCTCTATTTTCATGTCATCTGACCAATGCACAGGTTCCAATCCAAGTGCCAATGCCGTTTAGCAAACTCCAGGCGTTAACATTTGTTGATGACGTCAAAATAGAGCAGTCATTTTTGCTCATCTTCATTAAGGTTGACAATTTCGGACCCCACATTTAACATGGTGAATGGATGAATAATGTACAGTGCGTTCCAAAAGTATTGCGACAGTGAGTGCAATTATACAATGACTATGAGGTCAAAGTGCAGACTGTCAGATTTTATTTGAGTGTATTTCCATCCATACCGGGTGAACCGTTTAGAAATTACAGCACTTTGTGTACATAGTCCCCCCATTTTAGGGGACCAAAGGTATTGGGACAAATTCACTTATATTTGTATTAAAGTAGTAAAAAGTTAAGAATTGGTCGCATATTCACAGCATTCAATGACTACATCAAGCATGTGACTCTATATATTTGTTGGATGCATACATATCCTGTTTGTTTTGGTTTTGTTTCAGATTATTTTGTGCCCAATAGAAGTTAATGCTAAATCATGTATTGTGTCATTTTGGAGTCACTTATAATGTAAATAAGACTATAATATGTTTATAAGCACCTCTACATTAATGTGGATGCTAACATGATAATCCTGATTGAATCGTGAATAGTGAACAGTAATTTTTTTAGGGTGCCTTTCTTCTGTATACCACCCCTACCTTGTCACAACACAACTGACTGGCTCAAACACATTAACAAGGACAGAAATAACACAAATGAACTGTTAACAAAGCACACCTGTTAATTGAAATGTATTTCAGGTGACAACCTCATGAAGCTGGTTGTGAGAATGCCAAGGGTGTGCAAAACCGTTTAACACTCTTTTCGTTACTACATGATTCCATATGTGTTATTTCATAGTTTTGATGTCTTCACTATTAATCTACAATGTAGAAAATAGTACAAATAAAGAAAAACCCTTGAATGAGTAGGTGTCTAAACTTTTGACTGGTACTGTATATACACTACTGTGCAAAAGTTTTAGACAGGTGTGAAAAAATGCTGTAAAGTAAGAATGCTTTCAAAAATAGACATGTTAATAGTTTATATTTATCTATTTACAAAATGCAAAGTGAGTGAACAGAAGAAAAATCTACATCAAATCAATATTTGGTGTGATAACTGCCTTCAAAACAGCATCAATTATTTTAGGTACACTTGCACACATTTTTTGAAGGGACTCGGCAGATAGGTTGGCCCAAACATCTTGGAGAACTAACCACAGTTCCTCTGTGGATTTAGGCAGCCTCAGGTGCTTCTCTTCTCTTCATGTAATCCCAGACAGACTCAATGATGTTGTGATCAGGGCCCTGTGGGGGCCGAACAATCCCTTCCAGGACTCCTTGTTCTTCTTTACGCTGAAGATAGTTCTTAATATCTTTCGCTGTATGTTTGAGGTCGTTGTCATTCTGCAGAATACATTTGGGGCCAATCAGATGCCTCCCTGATGGTAATGCATGATGGATAAGTATCTGCCTGTATTTCTCAGCATTGAGGAGACCATTAATTCTGACCAAATCCCCAACTCCATTTGCAGAAATGTAGCCCCAAACTTGCAAGGAACCTCCACTATGCTTCACTGTTGCCTGCAGACACTCATTCGTGTACCACTCTCCAGCGAACAAACTGCCTTCTGCTACAGCCAAATATTGGACTCATCAGTCCAGAGCACGTGCTGCCATTTTTCTGCACCCCAGTTCCTGTGTTTTCGTGCATAGTTGAGTCACTTGGCCTTGTTTCCACGTCGGAGGTATGGCTTTTTGGCCGCAAGTCTTCCATGAAGGACACTTCTGACCAGACTTCTCCGGACAGTAGATGGGTGTACCAGGGTCCCACTGTTTTCTGCCAATTCTGAGCTGATGGCACTGCTGGACATCTTCTGATTGCAAAGGGAAGTGAGCTTGATGTGTCTTTCATCTGCTGCTGTAAGATTCCTTGGCAGACCACTGCCTCTACGGTCCTCAACCTTGCCTGTTTCTTTGTGCTTCTTCAAAAGAGCTTGGACGGCACATCTGGAAACCCCTGTCTGCCTTGACATTTCTGCCTGGGAGAGACCTTGCTGATGCAGTATAAGTCTTACCATGGTGTAGCAACCTCACCTTGTTAGCTGAGTTTGGCTGTTCCTCAACCAGTTTCTATTCCTCCTACACAGCTGTTTCTGTTTCAGTTAATGATTGTGTTTCAACCTACATGGATTGGATTGATGATCATTAGCACCTGTTTGGTATAATTGTTTAATCATTCACCTGACTATATACCTACAAAATCCCTGACTTTGTGCAAATGTACCTACAAGAATTCATGCTGTGTGTGGTCACACCAAATATGGATTTGATTTAGATTTGTCTTTCTATTTTTGAAAGCGTTCTTACTACACAGCATTTTTTCACACCTGGCTAAAACCTTTGCACAGTACTGTATATGTCTGAGAGAAAAAACTGTAACTGTAGATTTGGCAGTGTGTCAGCAAGGAGCTTATAAGCTGGAAAACATGCTTACTCTAGTCATGACTCAACCACAACTATTTCCTGACTTTTTCCGTTGTCTAGCAAGCCCGTATCAAAGAGAGAACTCCCTAAAGAAGTCTGGTGTGTACATGGTTGGGAATTTCTATCCTCTTTACCAGTTACGGTATTTACCCTCCCATCGTCCTCCTGAGTAGATACTTGGCACACCAGAGGACGGAGAGGCCTGAGCACTAACAGCGTCTGAAAACCTCAAAGCCAGTTTTGTCCTCCGATAAACAACGCTGGTGAAAAGTTTCACAAACCAAACATGGATTTTTTTACTTCTGAGAGTTGAAACACTATTGACGCACAACATGGTCACATGTTAATCTTATATTTTTTGAAGGACTGCCATAGCAGTCATAATAGTTATAGAGAAGATTCTGAAGACATTTACAGTAAGTCTGGACTCCATTTCTCCATGAAGAAATGTCCTTGTCTGATGAAGACAGCGGCCAAGTCTAATAGATATTCAGAAATGAGATGTGAAGCATTCTTGCACCCCTTGGTTGTGGTCAGATGATAAAGGGTTTTATTACAAGCCCCTACTTTGAGCAATCTACAACTTTATAAGACCTGTAGAGATGTTTCAGAAATCATTCTGTGCGCCAGTTTGATAAACATGTATGTGTTGAAATGATTTGGAGTGAAATGTTTGGCTTGAGGTTGTATGGTAAAGGTTTTCCTATTTTTTTGACCAATTGTTTTTATTGTTTCAGTTAAGGTAAATAAAAGCCTTTTTTTTGGTGAATGTTTTCGTGTAAAATGTATGTGTTGCAATGATTGGGAATGAAATGTTTGGTTTGAGGTTGTATACACATTGCTCTTTAGACCGATATATTGCAATGACAGACATGCCATTACTGGGAATTCTCATTTGGAGCCATGTTTTGTTTTCATTGAGAGAAAGAATGATTTCTTCATCACCGGTACTGCATACTAATACTGACATGTGGTCTTGAAACATGAATCTGTTGTTTTTATTTTCCCACAGCAATTGAACCCTTATCATGTGCAGGGTTGCATTTATGTGTTGTGTGTTGCCCTTACTGCATTCTCCACATGCAGTTAGCTCTGTGGAACTGTTGTGGTTGTCCTATTTGAACATATTATTTTTCTCGTTTGTTTATTCAAAAGGGCCCTCTCTGCTCTAGAAACGTCAACATTGAGCCAAATGAGAAATGTTAACAATTAAAATGCTTGTTTTTATCACACAAACAAATTAGGAGATTTGCTGAGGGGGCTCTGCTACAATTTTTCTGATCTGGTTTTTACAACACTTGAGCTGTTGTTTTGGCTGTGTTTTTGATGTGAGGTCTTATAAATGTGGAATGTGGAAAAACACATGGCAACCATTAGAAGAAGTAACATGTCCACTGATAGTGAGCATAACAAACTTTTGGCTTCGCAGAGGAAATCGCTCAGCTCTACCTGAAGGACAAGTCTCATCCCAATAAACGTCAACCTGCGAAGTCATCCCTCCATCCCTCCTTTCCTTGACAGATTGGGGGTTGATAGGAAACGAGGCACACCCACACTCCCTCGCTCAGGCATGGTGCGCGACCGCACGCAGACACGCACAAACACAGCTGATAAGGGTCCTCATTACAACATGGGTCTTTACTAAACACGTCCTTCACTTGGCACGAATCACAGGCCTTCACCCATGAGAGACCAACCATCACCAGACTATGAGAGGATAGTCAGTATGTGTTATCTCTCTCTCACACACACACACACACACACACACACACACACACACACACACACACACACACACACACACACACACACACACACACACACACACACACACACACACTTACTTTACACTTCTTTCCATCTTCATAACCTTCTTGTTTTAACAAGAGCATTTGTTCCTTGTTAATGTTTTATTTGAAAGGTCTGGAACACACACTGGGCACGTGGGTGAGGAGAATCAAGGATCAAGTAGTTATGTAAGAGTCTTTACTGTCCCTCACAGATCTACACACGCACATGTACACACACGTACAGTACACACACACACACACACACACACACACACACACACACACACACACACTGCCTCTCTATCTATGCACTCACTCCCATGCACAGCATGATTATTCATTTGTGCCGTCCTAAAACTCTAAATCAAGGAGGACTGTAAGTCCAACCAACTCTCACAGTCACATCACAATTAGACATTCATCCATTTTTCTCATACATCACATTTTTGAAGTTCTTCCAAATGTCAAATTTCTAAGTGTTTAAGGTCAAGTCGTTCGCATTAACTCCAAACGTGTACGGTTAGGGTTAAGTTAGGCATTAACTCAAAAACTTAGGAAGGCTACATGACAGACAATCATATCTGTTCTACACCATACATTGCAATCTGAACTCTCCAGGCCCATTGTTAACCCAGGCCAGTACTCAAAAGCCAAACTGCCAAAAGAGCAATGAGAGCGAAGAATAACCATGATCAAGATGGTTTGATTGTAATGGTAAACATTCTTTACCGTACTTGGAGGATGTTGGGAGGGGAGCCGTCCATAGGTCTAATTGAATGTACACTGTACCTCTACACCATCTGCCCCATATGGTTTGTCTGTCACTAATCACCACTGTGACTAAAACCAACTAAGCACATGTCACAGCTTGGCTAAAGATGTATTCTGGTGGGTTGTCACCATCCTGACCACCATTGGTTTCTATACGGTCACCATGACTGTATAAATGTCAGTAGATACATTACTATACGTGCTGGTCAGTGTTGTACTTTTCCCTTCATTGGATGATGCAGTCTATTCATTCCGTAACAGCTATATCGGCTTTCACTATGTATACTGTAACATTTCACTCTTACCCTTTTGAAACTATTTCACACAGTACCCCCTCACCCTTCCAGAGACACAAACCTCCCCCTAGCCCCTCTAGGAGACTTCTAAACCCAAGTCCCAAATTACCTCCAAATGTGTGTGAAGAAGCCTCAAGGAAGAAGCCAAGAAGAATATATTGCTGACAAATGTTTAGTGTACTTCGTGTTATTTTCGTCTTACATTAAAATAATGGATTCACATCACGCTGCGCTTTGGTCTCCTTACTATGACGTTCGTGACAGAATAACCCACCAACAAAGGACCAAGCAGCGTGGTAAAAGGCAGCAACAGCGATCGCAGGACTCATGGAAATTCTGGACGGCGGAGGATCCTGGGCACAACCAGGGGAATTTTGCCGCCCCAAGGCAGAGCTGGATGCAGCGAAAGCAGAGAGGCGCTGGTATGAGCACCAAAAATGTATTGGGGGGGGGGAACTTGGAGCAGTCGGCGAAGTTGAGGGGTGAGTCTGAGATTGTCGAGGAGTTATTGGACAGATTGGAGGAGAGTGAACGGAGGGGAGATTATGAGACATTCGAGGAGTTGTTGACGAAATTCGAGGAGAGTGAAGAGAGAGAGCTGTTGGTTTGGCGTAGTATGCACGGCATTCGCCCTGAGGAGCGTGTTAGCTGTCCGATGCCACCTGTGTCAGTTCCTCGTACTCAGCCTGAAACTTGTGTTAAAGTTCCGGAAGATTTGATGCCGGCTATACACACCAGGTCTCCAGTACACCTTTACAACCCAGTGTGTCTTGTTCCTGCTTCTTGCACTCATCCTAAGGTGCGTGTTCTCAGCCCGGTACCACCAGTACCGGTACCACGCACCAGGCCTATAGTGCGCCTCGGCAGTCCAGTACGCCCTGTTCCTCCTCCCCGCACTCGCCCTGAGGTGCGTGTCGTCGACCCAGTACCACCAGTGCAACATTACCCAGTCCAGAGCGTCCGGCTGCAGTACCCAGTCCAGAGCGTCCGGCGACAGTACCCAGTCCAGAGCGTCCGGCTACAGTACCCAGTCCAGAGTGTCCGGCTACAGTACCCATTCCAGAGCGTCCGGCTACAGTACCCAGTCCAGAGCGTCCGCTACAGTACCCAGTCCAGAGCGTCCGGCTACAGTACCCAGTCCAGAGCGTCCGGCTACAGTACCCTGTCCAGAGCGTCCGGCTACAGTACCCAGTCCAGAGTGTCCGGCTACAGTCTACAGACCGGAACCTCCTACGACGGGCCACAGACCAGAACCTCCTACGACGGGCCGCAGACCGGAACCTCCTACGACGGGCCGCAGACCGGAACCTCCCACGATGGGTCGCAGTCCGGAACCTACCAGTCCGGATCCGCCAGAGTCTCCCTCCAGTCCGGATCCGCCAGAGTCTCCCTCCAGTCCGGATCCGCCAGAGTCTCCCTCCAGTCCGGATCCGCCAGAGTCTCCCTCCAGTCCGGATCTGCCAGAGTCTCCCTCCAGTCCGGATCCGCCAGAGTCTCCTGCCAGCCCGGAGCCGCCAGAGTCTCCCGCCAGCCCGGGGCCGGCAGAGCCGCCAGCCAGCCAGGAGCCGCCAGAGCCGCCAGCCAGCCAGGAACCGCCAGAGCCGCCAACCAGCCAGGAGCCGCCAGAGCCGCTTGTCACGCCGGCAATGCTGGAATCTCCCTCCTGTCCGGAGCTGCCAGAGCCGCTCCTCAGTCCAGAGGTGCGTTCCCGTCCAGTGGCGCCCTCTACGATGATCTTCAGTCCGGGGCCCGCTGCGAGGGTCCCAGCTCCAGAGGCGCCACCTAAGTGGGCCACACCCGAGCCGCCGCCGTGAAAAAGGCCCACCCGGACCCTCCCCTTTTGATTAGGTTTTTGCGGCCAGAGTCCGCACCTTTATGGGGGGGGGGGGGGTACTGTCACGCCCTGAACTGAGTATTCTTTGTTTCCTTTATATATTTTGGTTAGGTCAGGGTGTGACATGGGTGATGTATGTGTTTTTGTACTGTCTATGGGTTTTGTAGGTTTATGGGGTTGTTTACCATCTAAGTGTTTATGTATGTCTATGGTTGCCTAGATTGGTTCTCAATTAGAGGCAGCTGTTTATTGTTGTCTCTGATTGACTGCCTAAATTTGGTTCCCATCTTTTTGGGGCATTTGGTGGGTTATTGTCTATGTGATATTGCATGTTTGCACTCAGTGTTTATAGCGGTCATGTTTGTTTTGATATTCTGTTTTGTTTGTTTAGTGTACTTCGTGTTATTTTCATCTTACATTAAAAGAATGGATTCACATCACGCTGAGCTTTGGTCTCCTTACTACAACGTTCGTGACATCCTGACATTTAATCAGAGTAAAAATTCCCTGTTTTAGGTCAGTTAAGAACACCACTTTATTTTAAGAATGTGAAATGTCCGAATAGTAGAGAGAATGATTTATTTCAGCATTTATTTCTTTCGTCACATTCTCAGGGGGTCAGAAGTTCACAAACACTCAATTAGTATTTGGTAGTATTGCCTTTAAATCATTTAAACTTGGGTCAAACGTTTTGGGTAGCCTTCCACAAGTTTCCCACAATAAGTTGGGTGAACTTTGGCCCATTCCTCCTGGCAGAGCTGGTGTAACTGAGTCAGGTTTGTAGGCCTCCTTGCTCGCACACGCTTTTCCAGTTCTGCCCACAAATGTTCTATGGGATTGAGGTCAGGGCTATGTGATGGCCACTTCAATACCTTGACTTTGTTGTCCTTAAGCCATTTTGCCACAACATTGGAAGTATGCTTGGGGTCATTGTCCATTTGGAAGACCCATTTGCTGACTGATGTCTTGAGATGTTACTTCAATATATCCACATCATTTTCCTACCTCATGATGCCATCTATTTTGTGAAGTGCACCAGTCCCTTGTGCAGCAAAGCATCCCCACAACATGATGCTGCCCCCCAGTGCTTCCTGGTTGAGATGGTGTTCTTGGGCTTGCAAGTATCCCTTTCCTTTTTCCTTTGATCCTCCAAACATAACAATGGTCATTATGGCTAAACAGTCATATTTTTGTTTCATCAGACCAAGGGACATTTCTCCAAAAAGTACAATCTTTGTCCCTTTGTCTTCACAAGGCCCTTTGCTGCTGTTCTGGGATTGATTTTCACTTTTCGCACCATCTTTAGGAAACAGAACGTGTCTCCTTCCTGAGCGGTATGACGGCTGCGTGGTCCCATGGGGTTTATACCTGCGTACTATTGTTTGTACAGATGAACGTGGTACCTTCAGGCATTTGGAAATTGCTCCCAAGGATGAACCAGACTTGTGGTCTTTGTTTCTGAGGTCTTGGCTGATTTTTTTAAGATTTTCCCATGATGTCAAGCAAAGAGGCACTTAGTTTGAAGGTAGGCCTTGAAATACATCCACAGGTACACCTCCAATTGACTCAAATTATGTCAATTAGCCTATCAGAAGATTCTAAAGCCATGATATTTCTTTCTGGAATTTTCCAAGCTGTTTAAAGTCAACTTAGTGTATGTAAACTTCTGACCCACTGGAATTGTGATACAGTGAATTATAAGTGAAATAATCTGTCTGTAAACAATTGTTGGAAAAATTACTTGTGTCAAGCACGAACTAGATGTCCTAACCGACTTGCCAAAACTATAGTTTGTTAACAAGAAATTTGTTAGAACCTAAGTGTATGTAAACTTCTGACTTCAACTGTACATAGCCTACCAGACTGGTCTCATAGACTAGACATAACATAGTAAACATAAACCCCAAAAATAAATTAGTATGATATGTCATGTTTGGTATGGTTACATAAGACAAATAGCTAGCAACTTAAGGCAAAAATGAAAGTAGGTTGGTCTGGATAGACGGGTGGGCGTATAATGCAAATGTCTAGCAACCCAAATGTTGTGAGTTCAAATCTCATCACCGACAACCTTATAATTTTAGCTAATTAGCAACTTAAGCTATTTCCTACTTTTTAACTACTTGGCATCTACATGTTAGCTGCCCCTGCCCCTAACCCTAACCTTAACCCTTTAACCTAACTCCTAAACTTAAGCATAACATTAAGCCTAACCCCTAACTACTTCCGGCGCTGACAGAGATGGACGCCTCGCTTCGCGTTCCTAGGAAACTATGCAGTTTTTTGTTTTTTTACTTGTTATTTCTTACATTAGTACCCCAGGTCATCTTAGGTTTCATTACATACAGTCCAGAAGAACTACTGAATATAAGATCAGCGTCAACTCACCATCAGTACGACCAAGAATATGTTTTTCGCGACGCGAATCCTGTGTTCTGCCTTACAAACAGGACAACGGAGCGGATCCCATGCAGCGACCCAAAAAAACGACTCCGAAAAAGAGGGAAACGAGGCGGTCTTCTGGTCAGACTCCGGAGACGGGCACACCGTGCACCACTCCCTAGCATTCTTCTTGCCAATGTCCAGTCTCTTGACAACAAGGTTGATGAAATCCGAGCAAGGGTAGCATTCCAGAGGGACATCAGAGACTGTAACGTTCTTTGCTTCACGGAAACGTGGCTCACTGGAGAGACGCTATCCGAGGCGGTGCAGCCAACGGGCTTCTCCACGCATCGCGCAGACAGAAACAAACATCTTTCTGGTAAGAAGAGGGGCGGGGGCGTATGCCTTATGGCTAACGTGACATGGTGTGATGAAAGAAACATACAGGAACTCAAATCACTGTTCACCTGATTTAGAATTCCTCACAATCAAATGTAGACCGCATTATCTACCAAGAGAATTCTCTTCGATTATAATCACAGCCGTATATACCCCCCCCCCAAGCAGACACATCGATGGCTCTGAATGAACTTTATTTGACTCTTTGCAAACTGGAAACTATTTATCCGGAGGCTGCATTCATTGTAGCTGGGGATTTTAACAAGGCTAATCTGAAAACAAGACTCCCTAAATTTTATCAGCATATCGATTGAGCAACCAGGGGTGGAAAGACCTTGGATCATTGTTACTCTAACTTCCGCGACGCATATAAGGCCCTGCCCCGCCCCCCTTTCGGAAAAGCTGACCACGACTCCATTTTGTTGATCCCTGCCTACAGACAGAAACTAAAACAAGAGGCTCCCACGCTGAGGTCTGTCCAACGCTGGTCCGACCAAGCTGACTCCACACTCCAAGACTGCTTCCATCACGTGGACTGGGACATGTTTCGTATTGCGTCAGACAACAACATTGACGAATACGCTGATTCGGTGTGCGAGTTCATTAGAACGTGCGTTGAAGATGTCGTTCCCATAGCAACGATTAAAACATTCCCTAACCAGAAACCGTGGATTGATGGCAGCATTCGCGTGAAACTGAAAGCGCGAACCACTGCTTTTAATCAGGGCAAGGTGTCTGGTAACATGACCGAATACAAACAGTGCATCTATTCCCTCCGCAAGGCTATCAAACAAGCTAAGCGTCAGTACAGAGACAAAGTAGAATCTCAATTCAACGGCTCAGACACAAGAGGCATGTGGCAGGGTCTACAGTCAATCACGGACTACAGGAAGAAATCCAGCCCAGTCACGGACCAGGATGTCCTGCTCCCAGGCAGACTAAATAACTTTTTTGCCCGCTTTGAGGACAATACAGTGCCACTGACACGGCCTGCAATGAAAACATGCGGTCTCTCCTTCACTGCAGCCGAGGTGAGTAAGACATTTAAACTTGTTAACCCTCGCAAGGCTGCAGGCCCAGACGGCATCCCCAGCCGCGCCCCCAGAATATGCGCAGACCAGCTGGCCGGTGTGTTTACGGACATATTCAATCAATCCCTATACCAGTCTGCTGTTCCCACATGCTTCAAGAGGGCCACCATTGTTCCTGTTCCCAAGAAAGCTAAGGTAACTGAGCTAAACGACTACCGCCCCGTAGCACTCACTTCCGTCATCATGAAGTGCTTTGAGAGACTAGTCAAGGACCATATCACCTCCACCCTACCTGACACCCTAGACCCACTCCAATTTGCTTACCGCCCAAATAGGTCCACAGACGATGCAATCTCAACCACACTGCACACTGCCCTAACCCATCTGGAGAAGAGGAATACCTATGTGAGAATGCTGTTCATCGACTACAGCTCGGCATTCAACACCATAGTACCCTCCAAGCTCGTCATCAAGCTCGAGACCCTGGGTCTCAACCCCGCCCTGTGCAACTGGGTACTGGACTTCCTGACGGGCCGCCCCCAGGTGGTGAGGGTAGGCAACAACATCTCCCCACAAGGGTGCGTTCTGAGCCCTCTCCTGTACTCCCTGTTCACCCACGACTGCGTTGCCACGCACGCCTCCAACTCAATCATTAAGTTTGCGGACGACACAACAGTGGTAGGCTTGATTACCAACAACGACGAGACGGCCTACAGGGAGGAGGTGAGGGTCCTCGGAGTGTGGTGTCAGGAAAATAACCTCACACTCAACGTCAACAAAACTAAGGAGATGATTGTGGACTTCAGGAAACAGCAGAGGAAACACCCCCCCTATCCACATCGATGGAACAGTAGTGGAGAGGGTAGCAAGTTTTAAGTTCCTCGGCATACACATCACAGACAAACTGAATTGGTCCACTCACACAGACAGCATTGTGAAGAAGGCGCAGCAGCGCCTCTTCAACCTCAGGAGGCTGTAGAAATTCGGCTTGACACCAAAAGCACTCACAAACTTCTACAGATGCACAATCGAGAGCATCCTGGCGGGCTGTATCACCGCCTGGTACGGCAACTGCTCCGCCCTCAACCGTAAGGCTCTCCAGAGGGTAGTGAGGTCTGCACAACGCATCACCGGGGGCAAACTACCTGCCCTCCAGGACACCTATACCACCCGATGTCACAGGAAGGCCATAAAGATCATCAAGGACATCAACCACCCGAGCCACTGCCTGTTCACCCCGCTATCATCCAGAAGGCAAGGTCAGTACAGGTGCATCAAAGCTGGGACCGAGAGACTGAAAAACAGCTTCTATCTCAAGGCCATCAGACTGTTAAACAGCCACCACTAACATTGAGTGGCTGCTGCCAACACACTGACACTGACTCAACTCCAGCCACTTTAATAATGGGAATTGATGGGAAATTATGTAAATATATCACTAGCCACTTTAAACAATGCTACCTTATATAATGTTACTTACCCTACATTATTCATCTCATATGCATACGTATATACTGTACTCTATATCATCGACTGTATCCTTATGTAATACATGTATCACTAGCCACTTTAACTATGCCACTTTGTTTACATACTCATCTCATATGTATATACTGTACTCGATGCCATCTACTGTATCTTGCCTATGCTGCTCTGTACCATCACTCATTCATATATCCTTATGTACATATTCTTTATCCCCTTACACTGTGTACAAGACAGTAGTTTTGGAATTGTTAGTTAGATTACTTGTTATTACTGCATTGTCGGAACTAGAAGCACAATCATTTCGCTACACTCGCATTAAAATCTGCTAACCATGTGTATGTGACAAATAAAATTTGATTTGATTTGATTTAACCCTAACCTCTAGCCTAGCTAACGTTATCCAGCTAGCCACCAAGCTAGAATTCGTAAGATATCATACGTTTTGCAAATGTGTATTATATTGTACATTTTGCAAATTCGTAACATATAATACGAATTGTAATTCTTAACATATCATACCAAATAGAGTGTTTCGGATTTACATATAAAATAATACAAAATGCTCTGAGACCAGGTTGAGCCTACAGACAGCATCTGAGATAGAGAGGCTGATGTGTGTTGTCAGTGACTCCAGTTGCACATCGATCGGTATGTCAGTGTGGGTTTCTTTAGAACGTTGTGGGGGAACAATGTCTTTAACAAAGCAGAAAACAAAGGGAGAGTAAAACACCAACAGATGTAGAATTCAGTACACAACAAGGTTTGAAGGTTACAAAAGTCTGCGCCGTATGTTGAGAAACATTGAAATGAACGTCCTCGACTATGTAATGAAGACTGGTAAGACCCTAAACATTTGGAGACCATGACCCCTGGTTGGGCCCGTCATGTTCTGAACCCGAAACCAGAGCACAGAGTGGGGTGAAACAAGAGACCCGAGACAGACAAATGGGAAAGGAAAAGGAAAAGACAGGGAAAATATCCCCAGTGCGTAGATTACTTTTAGTTTCAAGTACCACTCTCATTCTCTACTGAAACATTGTTTTTTTCTTGGCTAACGCCCACAGGTATGTGACCTCATTCACTTTTCTCTGCAGCATCAGTCAGCAAGCTGTAACACTGTTCCCTAGGCAATGAGCCCCTGGAGTATCATCAAATATTGAAAAGCTCAAACATACACACGCAAACTTTATAGGGCCGAGGGGAAAGACCAATCATCTATGGCCATATTTCATCTATTCATCATGGAGCTCCTCTGTGAAACATGAGCGGTCCCATGGCACTGACTTGCACCACCAGGAATGTGTGAGTCATAGGGCGATGGGGGGGGGGGGGGGGGGGGGGGACTTGGCTGCTGAAAGAAAAGAGATGTCCTCCTATCTAGAGAGGACTAAGCTGGAGGACCAAGCTGTACTATCAGAATCCCTATCTGATCCAGCGGAATTCTGTCACTGCTCTCCTCTGCACCCTCTGCACCTCAAACTGAACATGGCTGAGTTGAGTTATGGCAACATTTCTCCATCAGAAAATGAAAAAAAAAAAAGAACTAAAATTGCAAGGGTTTGCTAATGCTATTGTCTAACGGCTCTCCTGTTCAGGAGAGTCCAATGTTACAGAACATTCAGATAGAAATGCATTGGGTAGAACATATAAGCTGGTCTGAAAATGAATATGGCATTGTGAGTTGATTATATTTGTTACATTTATATCTGCAATGTCTGTCTGCAATCTGAATTCACCCCTGGTCCTCGCGCCTAACCTTGGGCTTTGGACTGGACTGGAGATATCTCATACGGAATTACATTCCCTGGGGTTATTTCATCAGGAATGTTAATGTGCTTAGAATCTGCATTCATGGCCCTTATTGTGGCCTGGCATGGAGGAGGGCTCCTTAAGGCTTTCCTATTAGGCAGCCGATACGAGGTACCATCTCTCTGGTTGGGGTCCTTCTATTTAACCAACATCATTGATGCAAAATGATTCTGTTATGGTGCAGTCTATATGAATGACGGTTGTTTGACAGGGGCATGGTCGTTATAGTTTTATGCCTTTGTCCATAACATCATCAGATCTCATCAAAGGCTCTAGAATAGATGGTGGGCTAACATTGATGTTGTTGCAAACTGATGATGACCCAAAAAATGGTCACGCTGTCTTTGGGTTATTGTTTTGCTCTTGCACTCATGTCTTGTTAGATATTCAGGAGGACTTGGGTATATCTTGGGTACGCTCCACTGTAAATATTTACAAGTGCATGTCTTCTTTTTCATATCTCACCTCGCCTCTCAATTATCTTGTTTGGGGAGTGCCTATCAGCTGCCTCCACTGCTCTTTATGGTATGATGCAGCGAAAGACTCAGAACGCAACACAATTACAAATGTGAGGTTCTCTCTACACATGTGATCCATTAAGGTTTTACTATCACTTAAATCTCTCTGTAGGCTCCTGACTGAAACCAGCTGTATGGTCCTGGCCTGAGTCATCCAAATAAGTATGCATGAGGCAGAGCTACAGTATGTATAAACAATGCTTTTCCTTGCTGATTTCCTCCTCTGAATTTTTCCCTCTTTCCCCATTATGCCTCAGTTAAAGTTGTGTACCAAACTTCCCCTGAGGAGAATTGAGCAATTCTCAAATTCCTTGTGGATACTGTAGTTTCTGACATGGATATGTTGAGACCTCAACACTTGAGTTTTAATTTTTTTCTCCAAGAAACTTAAACTGCCTGTAGAGTAAAAAAACAAAAAAGTGTTTTCTTGACTAATTCTGTGCTATAAAAGTCCATAAAGCTCTCTCACCCACCCCCAACTGGCTTTTGTTTGCAAGTCCATACCTCAGTGGTCGAGGCCCTTCCACAAATCCTGTGACCCAGGAGGATTTCCTTCCTTTCCCAGTGGCCTCGTTTGTAACAGTGTTTTTCTGACCCTCGACTCACCGCTCGCAAACACATAAACTTAAAATGCCACGCTTTGACATCATCTTGGACTCAACAGGACACGGATCGAAATATTTTTCCTCTATCTATTCAAACAAACGTGTGTGTGTGTGTGTGTGTGTGTGTGTGTGTGTGTGTGTGTGTGTGTGTGTGTGTGTGTGTGTGTGTGTGTGTGTGTCAGTGTGCAAGTATCCGAGTGTGTGTGCAGTCCAGGCCAAACAGCATCCAGCATCCAGTCCAGGCCAAACAGGCCAAACAGATCTGATCTTAATCTTCCTACTGGTATGAGTCTCTCTGGTTGTGGTTTTATTGTATATCCATTTCTCAGAGCAGTTCACTGCTTTATGCCTCAACTGGGTTGGCAGAAAACTAGGGTTACTCCCCAAATAGCCCACACACCCATTTTATGATTCATAAATAATAAATCAGAGTCAATTGCACTGACAGCTATAGTAAAACCTTATCTGCTTATAATGGTGGCCTTTCAATGACATCCACATCTAGACCGCATTTCTGCTGTTTGTTTAACTTAACGATTTCCCTTAAAGTTGAAGTCAGCTGCCGGAGTCGTAAAAAATCAACATAACCTTTTCTGTGTGCAATATTTTATTGGACACCATCTACCTCATGTAATGCTGACCCTAAGGAGAGGCTAATATTTTACTACCCCCTGTAGCGTTAGTAACCTCATTTGTATTTCCACTAACTCCACTCCTGACTAACCTCCTTTTTCTCTCAATCTTTGAAGAATGTTGTGTCAACACGTTGCTGTGCGACCGCAAGTAGTCATCTAACTATGTTTTCCTTATTCTCAACCTGAGGAGTGTGGAGCTGCGCTGGCCAAAACCTCACCTGGAGGCTGCTAATAGGACATCATATGTGTGGGAATATTGATGGGTTTCAGACTCTCCTTGTAAGATCAAATACGATTGTGATTTAAAATGTGTCAGCATGGGTCGAATGGTTACAGATGATGCCGAGTGGGGTAAAATTCATGATGAACTTACCACAGGTCAACAAATAGGTATAAAAAGTAAGCATATTTTTATGAGGGAGAGAGAGATCCATATTTATGTTACATACAGTAACATTGCCTATAACTCCAATATCAAATGAATGTTCAAAAATCTATCAGTGGAGGCCCTTCAGAGGAGAAAGGGGAGGACCATCCTCCTCAGTGAATTTCAGAAACATGTAAATAGCGAGACCTTAAAAAAGTTATCCTTTTAAGATAAAATTAAACTAAATACTGTGCATTTGAGAAAGTATTCAGACCCCTTGACTTTTTCCACATTTGGTTACGTTACAGCCTTATTCTAAAATGTTTTTTTTTATTAACCTCAATCTACACAAAATAATACCCTATAAGAAAAAAATGGTATTTAGGTTTTTTTGGCAAATTTATAACAAAAAGTTGTAAAAAATGTTACATAAGTATTCAGACCCTTTCCTCAGTACTTTATTGAAGCACCTTTGGCAGCGATTACAGCCTTGAGCCTTCTTGGGTATGACGCTACAAGCTTGGCACACCTGTATTTGGGGAGTTTCTCCCATTCTTCTCAGCAGATCCTCTCAAGCTCTGTCAGGTTGGATGGGGAACGTTTCTGCACAGCTATTTTCAGGTCTCTCCAGAGATGTTCCATCGGTTTCAATTCCGGGTTTTGGGTGTGCCACGCCAGGACATTCAGAGCCCTGTCCTGAAGCCACTCCTGCATTGTCTTGGCTGTGTGCTTAGGGTCGTTATCCTGATGTACGGTAAACCTTCATCCCAGTCTAAGGTCCTGTGTGCACTGGAGCAGGTTTTCATCAAGGATCTCTATACTTTGCTCCGTTCATCTTTCCCACAATCCTGACTAGTCTCCCAGTCCCTGGAGTTGAAAAACATCCCCACAGCATGATGCTGCCACCACCATGCCGCACCGTAGAGATGGTGCCAGGTTTCCTCCAGACGTGGCGCTTGGCATTCAGGCCAAAGAGTTCAATCTTGGTTTCATCAGACCAGAAAAGCTTGTTTCTCATGGTCTGAGAGTCCTTTAGGTGCCTTTTGGCAAACTCCAAGCGGGCTGTCGTGTCTTTTACTAAGGATTGGCTTCCGCCTGGACACTACCATTAAGGCCTGATTGGTGGAGTGCTGCAGAGATTATTGTCCTTCTGGAAGGTTCTCCCATCTCCACAGAGAGATACTTTGGAGCTCTGTCAGAGTTCCCATCGGGATCATGGTCACCTCCCTGACCAAGGCTCTTCTCCCCTGACTGCTCAGTTTGACCAGGTGTGATATACCCGCTGGAGCGCGTGCTACGGGTGGGTGTTGTTATCGTGACCAGTGAGCTGAGATAAGGTGGAGCATTACCTAGCATAGACTTATAGATGACCTGGAGCCAGTGGGTCTGGCCACGAATATGTAGCGAGGGCCAGCCGACTAGAGCATACAGGTCGCAGTGGTGGGTGGTATAGTGCGCTTTGGTAACAAAACGGATGGGACTATGATAGAGTAAATCAAATCAAAATCAAATCAAATGTATTTATATAGCCCTTCGTACATCAGCTGATATCTCAAAGTGCTGTACAGAAACCCAGCCTAAAACCCCAAACAGCAAGCAATGCAGGTGTAGAAGCACGGTGGCTAGGAAAAACTCCCTAGAAAGGCCAAAACCTAGGAAGAAACCTAGAGAGGAACCAGGCTATGTGGGGTGGCCAGTCCTCTTCTGGCTGTGCCGGGTGGAGATTATAACAGAACATGGCCAAGATGTTCAAATGTTCATAAATGACCAGCATGGTCGAATAATAATAAGGCAGAACAGTTGAAACTGGAGCAGCAGCACGGTCAGGTGGACTGGGGACAGCAAGGAGTCATCATGTCAGGTAGTCCTGGGGCATGGTCCTAGGGCTCAGGTCAGTTGAAACTGGAGCAGCAGCACGGCCAGGTGGACTGGGGACAGCAAGGAGTCATCATGTCAGGTAGTCCTGGGGCATGGTCCTAGGGCTCAGGTCCTCCGAGAGAGAGAAAGAAAGAGAGAAGGAGAGAATTAGAGAGCGCACACTTAGATTCACACAGGACACCGAATAGGACAGGAGAAGTACTCCAGATATAACAAACTGACCCTAGCCCCCCGACACATAAACTACTGCAGCATAAATACTGGAGGCTGAGACAGGAGGGGTCAGGAGACACTGTGGCCCCATCCGAGGACACCCCCGGACAGGGCCAAACAGGAAGGATATAACCCCACCCACTTTGCCAAAGCACAGCCCCCACACCACTAGAGGGATAACTTCAACCACCAACTTACCATCCTGAGACAAGGCTGAGTATAGCCCACAAAGACCTCCGTCACGGCACAACCCAAGGGTGGGGGGGGGGGGCAACCCAGACAGGATGACCACATCAGTGAATCAACCCACTCAGGTGACGCACCCCCTCCAGGGACGGCATGAGAGAGCCCCAGTAAGCCAGTGACTCAGCCCCTGTAATAGGGTTAGAGGCATAGAATCCCAGTGGAAAGAGGGGAACCGGCCAGGCAGAGACAGCAAGGGCGGTTCGTTGCTCCAGAGCCTTTCCGTTCACCTTCCCACTCCTGGGCCAGACTACACTCAATCATATGACCCACTGAAGAGTAAAGACTTCAGTAAAGACTTAAAGGTTGAGACCGAGTTTGCGTCTCTGACATGGGTAGGCAGACCGTTCCATAAAAATGGAGCTCTATAGGAGAAAGCCCTGCCTCCAGCTGTTTGCTTAGAAATTTTAGGGACAATTAGGAGGCCTGCGTCTTGTGACCTTGTGTATGTGTAGGTGTGTACGGCAGGACCAAATCAGAGAGATAGGTAGGAGCAAGCCCATGTAATGCTTTGTAGGTTAGCAGTAAAACCTTGAAATCAGCCCTTGCTTTGACAGGAAGCCAGTGTAGAGAGGCTAGCACTGGAGTAATATGATCAAATGTTTTGGTTCTAGTCAGGATTCTAGCAGCCGTATTTAGCACTAACTGAAGTTTATTTAGTGCTTTATCCGGGTAGCCGGAAAGTAGAGCATTGCAGTAGTCTAACCTAGAAGTGACAAAAGCATGGATAAATTTTTCTGCATCATTTTTGGACAGAAAGTTTCTGATTTTTGCAATGTTACGCAGATGGAAAAAAGCTGTCCTTGAAATGGTCTTGATATGTTCTTCAAAAGAGAGATCAGGGTCCAGAGTAACGCCGAGGTCCTTCACAGTTTTATTTGAGACGACTGTACAACCATTAAGATTAATTGTCAGATTCAACAGAAGATCTCTTTGTTTCTTGGGACCTAGAACAAGCATCTCTGTTTTGTCCGAGTTTAAAAGTAGAAAGTTTGCAGCCATCCACTTCCTTATGTCTGAAACACATGCTTCTAGCAAGGGCAATTTTGGGGCTTCACCATGTTTCATTGAAATGTACAGCTGTGTGTCATCCGCATAGCAGTGAAAGTTAACATTATGTTTTCGAATGACATCCCCAAGAGGTAAAATATATAGTGAAAACAATAGTGGTCCTAAAACGGAACCTTGAGGAACACCGAAATTTACAGTTGATTTGTCAGAGGACAAACCTTACACAGAGACAAACTGATATCTTTCCGACAGATAAGATCTAAACCAGGCTAGAACTTGTTCGTGTAGACCAATTTGGGTTTCCAATCTCTCCAAAAGAATGTGGTGATCGATGGTATCAAAAGCAGCACTAAGGTCTAGGAGCACGAGGACAGATGCAGAGCCTCGGTCCGATGCCATTAAAATGTAATTTACCACCTTCACAAGTGCCGTCTCAGTGCTATGATGGGGTCTAAAACCAGACTGAAGCATTTCGTATACATTGTTTGTCTTCAGGAAGGCAGTGAGTTGCTGCGCAACAGCCTTTTCTAAAATTTTTGAGAGGAATGGAAGATTCGATATAGGCCGATAGTTTTTTATATTTTCTGGGTCAAGGTTTGGCTTTTTCAAGAGAGGCTTTATTACTGCCACTTTTAGTGAGTTTGGTACACATCCGGTGGATAGAGAGCCGTTTATTATGTTCAACATAGGAGGGCCAAGCACAGGAAGCAGCTCTTTCAGTAGTTTAGTTGGAATAGGGTCCAGTATGCAGCTTGGAGGTTTAGAGGCTTGATTATTTTCATCATTGTGTCAAGAGATATAGTACTAAAACACTTGAGCGTCTCTCTTGATCCTAGGTCCTGGCAGAGTTGTGCAGACTCAGGACAACTGAGCTTTGAAGGAATACGCAGATTTAAAGAGGAGTCCGTAATTTGCTTTCTAATAATCATAATCTTTTCCTCAAAGAAGTTCATGAATTTATCACTGCTAAAGTGAAAGTCATCCTCTCTTGGGGAATGCTGCTTTTTAGTTAGCTTTGCGACAGTATCAAAAAGGAATTTCGGATTGTTCTTATTTTCCTCAATTAAGTTAGAAAAATAGGATGATCGAGCAGCAGTAAGGGCTCTTCGGTACTGCACAGTACTGTCTTTCCAAGCTAGTCGGAAGACTTCCAGTTTGGTGTGGCGCCATTTCCGTTCCAATTTTCTGGAAGCTTGCTTCAGAGCTCGGGTATTTTCTGTGTACCAGGAAGCTAGTTTCGTATGAGAAATGTTTTTAATTTTTAGGGGTGCAACTGCATCTAGGGTATTGCGCAAGGTTAAATTGAGTTCCTCAGTTAGGTGATTAACTGATTTTTGTCCTCTGGCGTCCTTGGGTAGACAGAGGGAATCTGGAAGGACATCAAGGAATCTTTGTGTTGTCTGTGAATTTATAGCACGACTTTTGATGTTCCTTGGTTGGGGTCTTTGCAGATTATTTGTTGCAATTGCAAACGTAATAAAATGGTGGTCCGATAGTCCAGGATTATGAGGAAAAACATTAAGATCCACAACATTTATTCCATGGGACAAAACTAGGTCCAGCGTATGACTGTGACAGTGAGTGGGTCCAGAGACATGTTGGACAAAACCCACTGAGTCGATGATGGCTCCGAAAGCCCTTTGGAGTGGGTCTGTGGACTTTTCCATGTGAATATTAAAGTCACCAAAGATTAGAATATTATCTGCTATGACTACAAGGTCCGATAGGAATTCAGGGAACTCAGTGAGGAACGCTGTATATGGCCCAGGAGGCCTGTAAACAGTAGCTATAAAAAGTGATTGAGTAGGCTGCATAGATTTCATGACTAGAAGCTCAAAAGACGAAAACATCATTTTTTTTTTTTGTAAATTGAAATTTGCTATCGTAAATGTTAGCAACAACTCCGCCTTTGCGGGATGCACGGGGGATATGGTCACTAGTGTAGCCAGGAGGTGAGGCCTCATTTAACACAGTAAATTCATCAGGCTTAAGCCATGTTTCAGTCAGGCCAATCACATCATGATTATGATCCGTGATTAGTTCATTGACTATAATTGCCTTTGAAGTAAGGGATCTAACATTAAGTAGCCTTATTTTGAGATGTGAGGTATCATGATCTCTTTTAATAATGACAGGAATGGAGGTGGTCTTTTGCTATGCGACCACCGCCATGTTTAGTTTTGCCCAACCTAGGTCGAGGCACAGACACGGTCTCAATGGTGATAGCTGAGCTGACTACACTGACTGTGCTAGTGGCAGACTCCACTATGCATGCCCAATTTTTCGTTGATATATACAGAGAAAATAGTCGGCCCGAGAATTTAACCCTGTGGTATCCCCATGGAGACTGCCAGAGGTCTGGACAACAAGCCCTCCAATTTGACACACTGAACTCTGTCTGCCCAATTTTTCAGTTTTTGATTTGTTAAAAAAGTTTGAAATATCCAATAAATGTCGTTCCACTTCATGATTGTGTCCCACTTGTTGTTGATTCTTCACAAAAAAATAAAGTTTTATATCTTTATGTTTGAAGGCTGAAATGTGGCAAAAGGTCGCAAAGTTCAAGGGGGCCGAATACTTTCGCAAGGCACTGTATATAAACGGTAATTAAAAAGTAAAAAACGTAAAGTTGTCAGGTAGCAAAACAGGTTGGCAACAAAACGCACAGCAACTCGAAAACAAGTCTGCAAGTTGTGACCGGAAATGACGTCCGGTTAACGTACCGGTTAATGTGATTGGATGCTAAGTAGAGTATTGGAAGCTATTTTGTAGATGACATCGCCGAAGTCGAGGATCGATAGGATAGTCAGTTTTACCAGGATAAGTTTGGCGGCGTGAGTGAAGGAGGCTTTGTTGCGAAATAGAAAGCCGATTCTAGATTTGATTTTGGATTGGAGATGTTTGATATGAGTCTGGAAGGAGAGTTTACAGTCTAGCCAGACACCTAGGTATTTTTAGTTGTCCACGTATTCTAGGTCAGAACCGTCCAGAGTAGTGATGCTAGTCGGGCGGGTGCGGGCAGCGAACGGTTGAAAAGCATGCATTTGGTTTTACTAGCTTTTAAGAGCAGTTGGAGGCCACGGAACGAGTGTTGTAGGGCATTGAAGCTCGTTTGGAGGTTAGTTAACACAGTGTCCAAAGAAGGGCCAGATTTATACAGAATGGTCTCGTCTGCGTAGAGGTGGATCAGGGAATCACCCGAGGCAAGAGCGACATCGTTGATATATACAGAGAAAATAGTCGGCCCGAGAATTTAACCCTGTGGTATCCCCATGGAGACTGCCAGAGGTCTGGACAACAAGCCCTCCAATTTGACACACTGAACTCTGTCTGCAAAGTAGTTGGTGAACCAGGCAAGGCAGTCATTTGAGAAACTATGAGGTGGATTGAGATGCAGCCCATTAAAAAAAACATATCTAATTTAAACAGTTGGATTTTGTTGGGGATTTTTTTTATAATGCTGATTAGAAATATAGCTAGTTCTCTCACTCTCTCGCGTCTCCTTAATTTTTAAAGAAATTAATTTGTTCCAAACTGTTCAACTATTGTCTTTCTCTCTCTTTGAGTCAACTACTCTAGCTGTAGCTTATGCTTTCAGTACTAGATTCCTTCTCTGATCCTTTGATTTGGTGGACAACATGTCCGTTCATGCTGCAAGAGCTCTGATAGGTTGGAGGACATCCTCCAGAAGTTGTCATATTTACTGTGTAAGTGTATGGAAGGGGATGATAACAATGAGCCTCCTAGGTTTGAAGTCAATGTATCCAGAGAAGGATGGAAACTAGCTGTCCTCCGGGTAACCCTACAGAGTGCTGTTGAGGCTACTGTAGACCTTCATTGCAACACAGTGTGTTTTATTAAATTATTTGGTGATTTGAAGATATTTAGTATTGTTTAATCTAAAAAGGATCACTTTTTTAATGATTCACTGTTTACATTTTTCAGAAATTCACTGAGGAGGATGGTCTTCCCCTTCCTCATCCGAGGAGCCTCCACTGATTTGAAATCAATTTCATGGTAATTCAATTTAGTTTTATATAGCTTTTTGTACGTTAGCCTTCTGTCTATAATTTTCGCATTCATATATTTCATGGTGTGTAACGTGCCAAATCTAATGCAGTAAACATTAGAATAAGCCGCCTATTTTTAGCCATAGGTGATGATATCGGTCTAGGTGCTGATCTGTGGTCAGTATTGTGGAATAATTCTAATGTTAAGGTAAGATGTAGATCCTATCAATATCAACACAGGCCTCAATGAACGTGTGTGATGTTTCGGGAAAGGCATGTTACAACTTTGGCCGTTGTAGGAAAGCGGCATCGTTAAAACACTTGTAAGCCTAAGTTTCATCTTTATCGGGAAACCGGGCCCAGGTCAACCATGGGGGCAATAACAAACATAACAGTGTCATTTGCACACAGGTCAGTGGGTGCTGCTGAGGGGAGGATGACTCCTAATAATGGCTGTAATGGAGTCAATGGAGTGGTATCAACCACATGGAAACGTCTTTGATGTATTTGATACCATTTCAGTGACTCTATCTGACAGCCTTTATTATGAGCTGTCCTCCCCTCAGGAGCCTCCACTGATACAGGTGTATGTAAAGAAAAAATTGCAAAAAGATCCATATTGTTTATAGACAGTAAAAAGTACAGGCCTTAAATCGATCCCTATGGGACACCTTTCGTAACATCAAGGAAACCTTGATCAAGAAAAACACTATATCACGAAAAACAGATTGTATCCTGTCTGTCAAGTAATTTTCAAACTAATTACATGACGCCTGATCCATACCAATTGCAGACAATCTTTGAATCAATAAAGAGTGGTCTGTCTAAAGCCTTCGATAAGTCAATAAACAGGGAAGCACAGTGCTTCCTCATATCCATATAATTTCCCATATCATGTACTTTAACCTCTGAGTGGTTGTTTTGGACCCTTTACATGGTCCAGTGAGTGTGAGGGCCCCCCCTCCCAAGAAAATTAGATATCATTTGCCTTTTTTTTTTACCCCTTTTTCTTCCCAATTGGTAGTTACAGTCTTGTCTCATCGCTGTAAATCCCATACGGTCGAGAGCCGTGCATCCTCCGAACCACAACCCAACCAAGCTGCACTGCTTCTTGACACAATGCCCACTTAACCCAGCCACACCAATGTGTCAGAGGAAATACCATACACCTGACAACCGTGACAGCGTCGCTAGAGTGCGATGGGACAAGGACATCCCTGCTGGCCAAACCCTCCCTTAACCCAGAATGCTGGGCCAGTTGTATGCTGCCCCATGGGTCTCCCGGTCGCGGTCAGCTACGACAGAGCCTGGACTCAAACCAGGATCTCTAGTCGCACAGCTAGCACTGCGATGTAGTGCCTTAGACCACTGCACCACTCGGGAGGCCTGCCCTTGTCTTTTTGAAAAGCTACCCCAAGAATCTTACTCCAGGCAATGTCACAAGAATCTAAGAATTTTCTCACATGTCTGTGTCTTATTTCAAAATAACAAATTCCATATCTTGAAAGCCCTGATTGCTAAGGTCATATTAAGATCCATTCAGCCGTTTTGGCACAGTGACTCACTAACCAAACCAGACGAAACTGGTTTCAAGTTACCAAGAGACGTCATGTGATCTCCTACTGCTATCCAGTGGACAAATTGGGAATCAGACAGTGGATATATTTACATCAATGGATAGGTAGACTTCAGCTTTCTGCTCATATGTGCAGTGCCTTCAGAAAGTATTCACAACCCTTGACATATTCCAAATATTTTGTTTTACAGCCTGAGTTCAAAATGGATCTGCACACAATACCCAACAATGACAAAGTGAAAACTTGTTTGCAGAAATGCAGAAATATCTCATTTACATAAGTATTCACACCCCTTTGCTATGACACTCCAAATTGAGCTCAGGTGCATCCAATTTCCTTTGATCATCCTTGCCTGGAGTCCACCTGTGGTAAATTCAGTTGATTGGACATGATTTATAAAGAAACACACCTGTCTATATAAGGTCCCACAGTTGAAAGTGCATGTCAAGGCAGAAACTATACCATGAAGTCCAAGGAACTGGCCGTAGATATCTGAGATAGAATTGTGATGAAGCAAACTGTATATCCGAGGAAGGGTATGAAACAATTTCAAGAGCACAGTGGTCTCCATCATTGGGACATTTAAAAAAATAAGGAACTAACCAGACTCTGCCAAGAGCTGTCCGTCCGACCAAACTGAACAACCGGGCAAGAAGGACCTTGGTCAGGGAGGTGACCAAGAACCCAATGACCACTGACATTACTACATAGTTCCTTGGCTGAGATGGGAGAACCTGCCAGAAGGACAATAGTCTCTACAGCACTTCACCAATCTGGGCTTTATCGGAGAGTGGCCAGACGGAAGCCACTCCTAAGAATAAGGCACATGACATCATGCCTTGAGTTTGCAAAAAGGCACATGAAAGACTCAGAGCATAAGGCAAAAAAATCTGTGGTCTGATGAGATAAAAAATGGAACTCTTTGGCCTGAATGCAAAGCGCTATGTCTGGAGAAAAAAAACAGGCAGAGCTCATCATCCATCTAACACCATCTCTACTGTGAAGCATGGTGGTGGCAACATGCTATGGGGATGCTTTTCAGTGGCAGGGACTGGGAGACTGGTAAGGACAGAGGTGACAATGAATGGAGCCAAATATAGGCAAATCCTTGATGAGAACAAGTTTCAGACTGCAAACAACCTTACAATGGGGCAAAGATTTACATTCCAACAGGACAATGACCCGAAGCGCACAACCAAAGCAACGCTGGAATGGTGTCAGAAATAGAATGTGAAAGTCCTTGAATGGCCCAGCCAATGCCCAGATGTGAATCCCATTGAAAATCTGTGGAAAGATTTAACAGAGCTTGAGAAAAGCAGCAAGGAAGAATGGGAGAAAATCCCCAAATCCAGATGTGCAAAGCTGATACAGACATACCCAAAATTGTTCAAATCTGTAATCGCTGCCAAAGGTGTACAAGGGACACTCAGGGGTGTGAATATTTATGTAAATTATATATTTCTATATTTCATTTTTAATACATTTGCAAAAATCTCCAAAAGCTTGTTTTCACTTTGTCATTATGGAGTATTGTGTGTAGATGGGTGAGAAAAACAATCTATTTCATACATTTTGAATTTAGACTTTAACTCAACAAAATGTGAAATAAGTCAAATGGTATTTATACTTTCTAAAGGCACTGTATTTATCCTGGGGGGGGGGGGGGGGGGGGGGAATCTCTGTAAATCTCTGTAACCCGGTTACCTCTATTAAACCGTAGTACTGACCTCTTGGCGGGGGTATTGGGGCAGGGAACCCACAGATATGCGTTCGGAAGGGAGGGAAGGGTAGTGGTCCACAGTGCCAATCGTGCCGGGGTGTCTTTTCTCTGGCCGCAGAAGGCCCTCATACCAGACCTTAGCCGGCTTGACGAACGTACCCAGATTCAGATTAGTTTTTTTTCTAGGGCAGGAAGGAAGCAAAACAACCCAGTTATTCCGAAATAGCATGTGAAAGGATGTCCTTAAGGCACGGATGCAAGCAGGGTGTTAGGTTGAATTACACATCAAACATGCCTTAAAGTGCATAGCTAATTGTGTATCATCCAGTTTCCTTTTCAACAGCTTATCAGAAAGGAAAGAAAATGGTTGAACATAATGTAGCACAAAAAGGATCATTTAAACGTTCATGATGGAAAAAAAATCAATTATCAATCTTCACAGTGGGTCATGATGACACACTATGAAATCTCAATCATCCAAATCTGACAGTTCTTATTTTTCATTTATATTTCTTCATTTTTTTACAAGGGGTTATTCTCATTTACATAAAATCTCCCCTTACAAAAAAAGATTGCAGTTTTGAAACTGCAGGAAAAGTGCAGTAACTGCAGTCGACTGTGGTATTTTGGATGCAGTAATTGCAGGATAACTGTAGTGTACTTACACTTACGAAAAAATATTGCAGTCAGCGTGCATTATAACTGCAGTTAGACTGCACTCTAACTGCAATTACACTGCAGTGTCCTGCAGTTATAATGCACGCTGACTGCAATCTTTTCCCGTAAGGGTAATTTAATTAATGGTGCAGTTACCGGGGCAGCAAAATATCCGAAGGTGATTGGCTTTTCTCGTCAGCCAGTGAAGAGGTCGTAGGGTCCTTGCTTACTGACGTGGAGCACCTTCATCTGAGGAGCACCTCAGTGAAGGTTCTAGGTACCAGGGCACAAACCAGAATCCTGAACACAGAGAGAGGGAAAAGTCAACCAACCATATGTCCTGTTATAGGGATCAATAACATAAATTAATTCATTCATAAGTTATGCCTCCCTGTTTGTAGCTAATCATATACAGTTGAAGTCAGAAGTTTAAATACACCTTAGCCAAATACATTTAAACTCAGTTTCACAATTCCTGAAATTTAATCCGAGTAAAAATGCCCTGTTTTAGGTCAGTTAGGATCACCACTTTATTTAAAAAATGTGAAATGTCAGAATAATAGTAGAGAGAATGATTTATTTCAGCTTTTATTTCTTTCATCACATTCCCAGTGGGTCAGAAGTTTACATACACTCAATTAGTATTTGGTAGCATTGCCTTTAAATTGTTTAACTTGGGTCAAACATTTTGGGTAGCCTTCCACAGCTTCCCACAATAAGTTGGGTGAATTTTGGCCCATTCCTCTTGACAGAGCTGGTGTAACTGAGTCAGGTTTGAAGGCCTCCTTGCTCGCACACTCTTTTCCAGTTCCACAAATTTTATATGGGATTGATATCAAATCAAATCAAATTGATTTATATAGCCCTTTGTACATCAGCTGATATCTCAAAGTGCTGTACAGAAACCCAGCCTAAAACCCCAAACAATGCAGTGCAGGTGTAGAAGCACGGTGGCTAGGAAAAACTCCCTAGAAAGGCCAAAACCTAGGAAGAAACCTAGAGAGGAACCAGGCTATGTGGGGTGGCCAGTCCTCTTCTGGCTGTGCCGAGTGGAGATTATAACAGAACATGGCCACAATGTTCAAATGTTCATAAATGACCAGCATGGTCAAATAATAATAATCACAGGCAGAACAGTTGAAACTGGAGCAGCAGCACGGCCAGGTGGACTGGGGACAGCAAGGAGTCATCATGCCAGGTAGTCCTGGGGCATGGTCCTAGGGCTCAGGTCCTCCGAGAGAGAGAAAGAAAGAGAGAAAGAGAGAATTAGAGAGAGCATACTTAAATTCACACAGGACACCAGATAGGACAGAAGAAGTACTCCAGATATAACAAACTGACCCTAGCCCCCCGACACATAAGCTACTGCAGCATAAATCCTGGAGGCTGAGACAGGAGGGGTCAGGAAACACTGTGGCCCCATCCGATGATACCTCCGGACAGGGCCAAACAGGAAGGATATAACCCCACCCACTTTGCCAAAGCACAGCCCCCACACCACTAGAGGGATACATTGCCTTGCGAAAGTATTCGGCCCCCTTGAACTTTGCGACCTTTTGCCACATTTCAGGCTTCAAACATAAAGATATAAAACTGTATTTTTTTGTGAAGAATCAACAACAAGTGGGACACAATCATGAAGTGGAACGACATTTATTGGATATTTCAAACTTTTTTAACAAATCAAAAACTGAAAAATTGGGCGTGCAAAATTATTCAGCCCCCTTAAGTTAATACTTTGTAGCGCCACCTTTTGCTGCGATTACAGCTGTAAGTCGCTTGGGGTATGTCTCCATCAGTTTTGCACATCGAGAGACTGACATTTTTTCCCATTCCTCCTTGCAAAACAGCTCGAGCTCAGTGAGGTTGGATGGAGAGCATTTGTGAACAGCAGTTTTCAGTTCTTTCCACAGATTCTCGATTGGATTCAGGTTCGGACTTTGACTTGGCCATTCTAACACCTGGATATGTTTATTTTTGAACCATTCCATTGTAGATTTTGCTTTATGTTTTGGATCATTGTCTTGTTGGAAGACAAATCTCCGTCCCAGTCTCAGGTCTTTTGCAGACTCCATCAGGTTTTCTTCCAGAATGGTCCTGTATTTGGCTCCATCCATCTTCCCATCAATTTTAACCATCTTCCCTGTCCCTGCTGAAGAAAAGCAGGCCCAAACCATGATGCTGCCACCACCATGTTTGACAGTGGGGATGGTGTGTTCAGTGTGATGAGCTGTGTTGCTTTTACGCCAAACATAACATTTTGCATTGTTGCCAAAAAGTTCAATTTTGGTTTCATCTGACCAGAGCACCTTCTTCCACATGTTTGGTGTGTCTCCCAGGTGGCTTGTGGCAAACTTTAAAGGACACTTTTTATGGATATCTTTAAGAAATGGCTTTCGTCTTGCCACTCTTCCATAAAGGCCAGATTTGTGCAATATACGACTGATTGTTGTCCTATGGACAGAGTCTCCCACCTCAGCTGTAGATCTCTGCAGTTCATTCAGAGTGATCATGGGCCTCTTGGCTGCATCTCTGATCAGTCTTCTCCTTGTATGAGCTGAAAGTTTAGAGGGACGGCCAGGTCTTGGTAGATTTGCAGTGGTCTGATACTCCTTCCATTTCAATATTATCGCTTGCACAGTGCTCCTTGGGATGTTTAAAGCTTGGGAAATCTTTTTGTATCCAAATCCGGCTTTAAACTTCTTCACAACAGTATCTCAGACCTGCCTGGTGTGTTCCTTGTTCTTCATGATGCTCTCTGCGCTTTTAACGGACCTCTGAGACTATCACAGTGCAGGTGCATTTATACGGAGACTTGATTACACACAGGTGGATTGTATTTATCATCATTAGTCATTTAGGTCAACATTGGATCATTTAGAGATCCTCACTGAACTTCTGGAGAGAGTTTGCTGCACTGAAAGTAAAGGGGCTGAATAATTTTGCACGCCCAATTTTTCAGTTTTTGATTTGTTAAAAAAGTTTGAAATATCCAATAAATGTCGTTCCACTTCATGATTGTGTCCCACTTGTTGTTGATTCTTCACAAAAAATACAGTTTTATATCTTTATGTTTGAAGCCTGAAATGTGGCAAAAGGTCGCAAAGTTCAAGGGGGCCGAATACTTTCGCAAGGCACTGTATCTTCAACCACCAACTTACCATCCTGAGACAATGCCGAGTATAGCCAACAAATAACAGGGATTTGTGATGGCCACTCCAATACCTTGACTTTGTTGTCCTTAGGCCATTTTGCCACAACTTTGGAAGTATGCTTGGGTCATTGTCCATTTGGAAGACCCATTTGCTTTAACTTCCTGACTGATGTCTTGAGATGTTGCTTCAATATATCCACAATTTTCCTGCCTCATGATGCCATCTATTTTGTGAAGTGCACCAGTCCCTCCTGCAGCAAAGCACCCCCACAACATGATGCTGCCACCCCGATGCTTCACATGCATTTTTCCTCCAAACATAACGATGGTCATTTCATCAGACCAGAGGACATTTCTCCAAAAAGTACGATCTTTGTCCCCACATGCAGTTGCAAACCGTAGTCTGGTTTATTTATGGTGGTTTTGGAGCAGTGGCTTCTTCCTTGCTGAGCGACCTTTCGGGTCATGTTGATATAGGACTAGTTTTACTGTGGATATAGATACTTTTGTACCTGATTCCTCCAGCATTTTCCTCCAGCATTGCTGTTGTTCTGGGATTGATTTGCACTTTTTGCACCAAAGTACGTTCATCTCTAGGAGACAGAGCGCATCTCCTTTCTGAGCGGTATGATGGCTGCGTGGTCCCATGGTGCTTATACTTGTGTACTATTGTTTGTACAGATGAACGTGGTACATTCACACATTTGGAAATTGCTCCCAAGGATGAACCAGACTTGCAGAGATCTAAAATAAATTCTGAGGTCTTGGCTGATTTCTTTTGATTTTCCCATGATGTCAAGCAAAGAGGCACTGAGTTTGAAGGTAGGCCTTGAAATACATCCACAGGTACACCTCCAATTGACTCAAATGATGTCAATTAGTCTATCAGAAGCTTCATTTTCTGAAATTTTCCAAGCTGTTTAAAGGCACAGTCAACTTAGTGTATGTAAACTTCTGACACACTGGAATTGTGATACAGTGAATTATAAGTGAAATAATCTGTCTGTAAACAATTGTTGGAAAAATTACTTGTGTCATGCACAAAGTAGATGTCCTAACTGACTTGCCAAAACTGTAGTTTGTTAACAAGATATTTGTGGAGTGGTTGAAAAACGAGTTTTAATGACTCCAACCGAAGTGTATGTAAACTTCCGACTTCAACTGTAAGTATTGTTTTTTTGGGACTACTAACTGATCACTATGAGCTCCAGGAAGCAGTCCAGTCCATTGTAGACAGGAGCCAATCGGCTGCCTCCTCCTCTCATCCAGCAGCCGAGACAGGATGCCCCCATTCCCATAAGCCCCTGGGCCTGGAGTAGTCTGCTTCTGTCAATTGAGAAAGTACAAGAATAGCATTACTATAATAATCAACAATCTTCTGACAGGTGGTGCAAGCGGAAACTGGTTCCTCTCAAGTTTTCTTTCTTCTAGGGAGTTTTTCCATGCCACTGTGCTACTGCTGCCTCCTTTGCGGTCTAGGCTGGGTTACTGTAAAGCACTTGACAAATGTTCAGGGTTGGGTAGGTTACTTTCTAAATGTAATCAGTTACTAGTTACCTGTCCAAAATTGTCATCTGTAACGTACCTTTTGGATTACCCAGACTCAGTAACGTAATCGGATTACATTCCATTACTTTTAGATTACTTTCCCTTTAAGAGGCATTAGAAGAAGACCAAAATGTATGTTACCAATTGAACGATATCTATTGCAGGATAAATCTATGTTAAAGTTTACATAGCTGGTCATATATGGATGTTAAATGATACTTTATGGGTTGGTTATGGAGGCTTCTTCTAACCCATTGCTTTCTACTACATATAAAAATACGATTAAATTATATCTTTACATAAAAAATTCCAGTCATTCCAATAAATGTTATACCCCTTGATCTTCAAAAATAGGACTTGGAAATATGGAAGTATAGATTAGCCAAATGATTTTACCTGAGCATGACCCCAATACTAAGGACATATTAGCCAGCCCTACTCTGTTGTTTATGATTTTGTTGTCATGGAGGACTAATTGGGCTCATTGATTCGAGTTGAAAAATAAATGCTGCGCTCATGGAATGGCATGCTTTGAGCACTATTGAAGAAAAACAACAACAATTGTATTCCATAGGCTTGGATCCGCACTAAGAAACGATGCATTTTTCACTGGCTGTCCACTGGTTTCAAAAACAATGATTGAAAGGCAGCTTAAACTTCTTGAATTCAACCATTATTGAGTTCAAAATACACATTTAGATTTGTGATCAGCCATCAACAACAACCACAATCCATGAGGCGCCAATAGCTAAATGAGAGAGCAGGAGTGTGATTCACATCAATGCGCTATGTAGATATCAGTAATACCGTGATACCCGTATCACCGTAGACTTAACTACTGCTGTCATCCTTAACTCCAAGCTTTTATTTAAGTTGGATCATCTTTGGATGACGACAGCAGTCGCACCATTGGAAGAAATAGCTTGGACTGTAGCCAACAAAAGCCTATTCCTGCCCTTTTTCTGAGATGCATCAAACACAGTTGGTGTGTCATCATAGTGGTTACTGACTTGTGGTCAGACTCGCTCAGGTGGAACAAACATAAACTTGCACCTTTTTTCAACGCTGATTTGAAGTGTCAAAGATTGTTTTTCTGAATTAATCTGATTACAATATTTTTGCTGGTAATGTAACGATTGCAGTTTGTTGTAATTCGTTACTCCCCAACCCTGCAAATGTTCTAGTAAAAGGGTACTAAATACTGTAAATATTTGATTAGTTGATTGATTAAAATTTGATGACCATTCCCAATGATCACATGCCTCCTTTCACAGAGGTAAACAATGCCTTGTTTATGAGTATGTGTCTCCCTCTAGTGGTAGGTTTCTGCAGTACCTTCATGAAGTCTTTAAACCTTACTGATGTCACGTCTCACAGTGCATGGCTTCTTCTCCCGGTTCTCAGTGAAGTCCTGGATGTCATACCTCCCTGGGCCAGTGATGGTTTTCTAGGTCGTGGAACAGCTTATCATTAGTTACAATGGAACCATCCAGTCACAGCCTTATAGTGCCATATCAGCTCAGATGTATTAAATCAAATCAAATTGTATTTGTCACACGCGCTGAATACAAAAGGTGTAGACCTTACAGTGAAATGCTCACTTACAAGCCCTTAACCAACAATGCAGTTTTAAGAAAAATAACTCTTCAGTAGAAAATAGATAAGTAAGAAATAAAAAAAATACAAGTAAACAAATAATTAAAGAGCAGCAGTAAAATAACAATAGCAAGGCTATATACAGGGGGTATCGGTACAGAGTCAATGTGCGGGGGCACCGGTTAGTCAAGGTAATTGAGGTAATATGTACATGTAGGTAGAGTTA
The DNA here is from genome assembly GCF_013265735.2 of Oncorhynchus mykiss. Classification (NCBI taxonomy): domain Eukaryota; kingdom Metazoa; phylum Chordata; class Actinopteri; order Salmoniformes; family Salmonidae; genus Oncorhynchus; species Oncorhynchus mykiss. Next base: position 11,415,002 of record NC_048592.1, read on the forward strand.
AAGTGACTATCCATAGATAATAAACCTGAGAGTAGCAGCATCGTAAAAGAGGGGTCTTTGAAGAGGCGACTCTGGGATGCTGGAAATCTAGGCAGAGTTCCTCTGTCCAGTGTCTTTGTTCTTTTGCCCATCTTAATAAATACAAATTATTGGCCAGTCTGAGATATGGCTTATTCTTTGCAACTCTACCTAGAAGGCCAGTATCCCGGAGTCGCCTCTTCACTGTTGACATTGAGACTGGTGTTTTGCGGGTACTATTTAATGACGCTGCCAGTTGAGGACTTGTGAGGCATCTGTTTCTCAAACTAGAACCTCTAATGTACTTGTCCTCTTGCTCAGTTCTGCACCGGGGTCTCCCACTCCTCTCTTTATTCTGGTTAGAGTCAGTTTGAGCTGGTCTGTGAAGGGAGTAGTACACAGTGTTGTTCGAGATCTTCAGTTTCTTGGCAATTTCTCACATGGAATAGCCTTAATTTCTCAGAACAAGAACAGACTGACACGTTTCAAAAGAAAGTTGTGAAGAAGGCCAGTTTGATTGGTTCTTTAATCAGGACAACAGTTTTCAGCTGTGCTAACATAATTGCAAAAGGGTTTTCTAATGATCAATTAGACTTTTAAAATTATCAACTTGGATTAGCTAACACAACGTGCCATTGGAACACAGGAGTGATAGTTACTGATAATGTGACTCTACACCTACGTAGATATTCCATTAAATCAGCTGTTTCCGGCTACAATAGTCATTTACAACATTAACAATGTCTATACTGTGTTTCTGATCAATTTGATGTTATTTTAATGGACAAAAAATATGCTTTTCTTTCAAAAACAAGGACATTTCTAAGTGACCCCAAACTTTTGAACAGTAAATGCAAATGCCAACAAAATAACTTTTTGGTCAGTGTGTGTGTGTGTGTGTGTCTCAAATATTTAACTGTACTATAATACTTAAAAAGCCGTTAACATTTTTAATATCGGTATCGGGTTTTTTAAGGAAAATATCGGATATCGGTATCAGGCAAAAATGTCATATTGGTGCATCCCTAATTTAATAAATTGTAGAATAAGGCTGTAATGTAACAAAATGTGGAAAATGTCAAGGGGTCTGAAAACATTCCGAAGGCACTGTACATCCTTTAATTAGATAGAAAAGACATCTAAGAGAGTAAATGCCAAGAATGTGCTGGGGCACAGAATTATCGGAGAAGAAACAAAAGATGAGAACATTATAGTGAAAACCAATTGGTTAGACGAGCTGCAAATAGTAACAACCGCAGAGGAATGGGAGGACATATCTAGAAGAACAAGTCCAAGACAACTAACTCTACTCTGTAGGGAATACTCTTGGACAATTCAGTCAAGATGTTTCATAACTCCTATAATACAACAACAATACAACTGTGACATCACAGCAAATTGCTGGCGTAACTGTGGGGAGAGCAGGGCTAATCACATCCACATACTATATTCCTGCACAGTCCTCAATCATTTCTGGACCGAAGTATATAAAGTACTGGATGATATGCTTGAACACTCACGTTCTCTAAATCCAGAACACATGTTCCTTGGGAGAACCCCTCATACACTGGTCCTCCAAAATGATAAGTACCTTTTCAGAATTCTGAGAATAACAGCACTTAAACAGATGACTAGAAACTGGCTTAAACCCCTGGCACCACAAAAAAAGCAATTGGGAAGAAACAATTAATGAAATCTATAGTATGGTAAATGATAACTCATAGAATAAGAAACTGACATTATATTGTCAAATATTTATAGGTGTTACGGTGCGTGAATGAGGACCCAAAAGCGAATTAACGTAAACAGAGCTTCTTTAATAACAAAACAAAACGTAGGCTCAGATGGACCGGCAGGTTCTGACAGGACAGGACAAGGTTGCAGCAAACATGACGATAGTCTGGTTCAGGCATGAACAACACAAACAAGAATCCGACAAAGACAGGAGCAGAAACAGAGAGAGATATAGAGGACTAATCAGAGGGAAAAAGGGAACAGGTGGGAAAAGGGGTGACGAGGTAGTTAGGAGGAGACAAGGCACAGCTGGGGGAAAGAGGGGGAGAAAAGGTAACCTAACAACGACCAGCAGAGGGAGACAGGGTGAAGGGAAAGGACAGAAACAAGACACAACATGACAGTACATGACAGTACCCCCCCACTCACCGAGCGCCTCCTGGCGCACTCGAGGAGGAAACCTGGCGGCAACGGAGGAAATCATCGATCAGCGCACGGTCCAGCACGTCCCGAGAGGGAACCCAACTCCTCTCCTCAGGACCGTACCCCTCCCAGTCAACTAGGTACTGATGACCACGGCCCCGAGGACGCATGTCCAAAATCCTACGGACCCTGTAGATGGGTGCGCCCTCGACAAGGATGGGGGGGGGGGGGGGGAAGACGAGCGGGGGCGCGAAGAACGGGCTTGACACAGGAGACATGGAAGACCGGGTGGACGCGACGAAGATATCGCGGAAGAAGAAGTCGAACTGCGACAGGATTAATGATCCGAGAAATACGGAACGGACCAATGAACCGCGGGGTCAACTTGCGAGAAGTGGTCTTAAGGGGAAGGTTCTGAGTGGAGAGCCAAACTCTCTGACCGCGACAATATCTAGGACTCTTAGTTCTACGCTTATTAGCAGCCCTCACAGTCTGCGCCCTATAACGGCAAAGTGCAGACCTGACCCTCTTCCAGGTGCGCTCGCAACGTTGGACAAAAGCCTGAGCGGAGGGGACGCTGGACTCGGCGAACTGAGATGAGAACAGCGGAGGCTGGTACCCGAGGCTACTCTGAAAAGGAGATAGCCCGGTCGGAGACGAAGGAAGCGAGTTGTGGGCGTATTCTGCCCAGGGGAGCTGTTCTGACCAAGACGCAGGGTTGCGAAAAGAAAGACTGCGTAAGATGCGACCAATAGTCTGATTGGCCCGTTCTGCTTGACCGTTAGACTGGGGGTGAAAGCCGGAAGAGAGACTGACGGAAGCCCCAATCAAACGGCAAAACTCCCTCCAAAATTGAGACGTGAATTGCGGACCTCTGTCCGAAACGACGTCTGACGGAAGGCCATGAATTCTGAAAACATTCTCGATGATGAAGGAAGCTTAGCAAGGGGAATAAAATGAGCCGCCTTAGAGAACCTGTCGACAACCGTAAGAATAACAGTCTTCCCCGCTGACGAAGGCAGTCCGGTGACAAAATCTAAGGCGATGTGAGACCACGGTCGAGAGGGAATGGGAAGCGGCCTGAGACGGCCGGCAGGAGGAGAGTTACCGGACTTAGTCTGCGCGCAGACCGAACAAGCAGCCACGAAGCGACGCGTGTCATGCTCCCGGGTGGGCCACCAAAAGCGCTGGCGAATGGAAGCAAGCGTACCCCGAACGCCAGGGTGGCCGGCTAACTTGGCAGAGTGAGCCCACTGAAGAACGGCCAGACGAGTAGGAACGGGAACGAAAAGAAGGTTCCTGGGACAAGCGCGCGGCGACGGAGTTTGAGTGAGTGCTTGCTTTACCTGCCTCTCAATTCCCCAGACAGTCAACCCGACAACACGCCCCTCAGGGAGAATCCCCTCGGGGTCAGTGGAGGCTACTGAAGAACTGAAGAGACGAGATAAAGCATCAGGCTTGGTGTTCTTAGAGCCCGGACGATAAGAAATCACGAACTCGAAACGAGCGAAAAACAGCGCCCAGCGCGCCTGACGCGCATTAAGTCGTTTGGCAGAACGGATGTACTCAAGGTTCCTATGGTCAGTCCAAACGACAAAAGGAACGGTCGCCCCCTCCAACCACTGTCGCCATTCGCCTAGGGCTAAGCGGATGGCGAGCAGTTCGCGGTTTCCCACATCATAGTTACGTTCCGACGGCGACAGGCGATGAGAAAAATACGCGCAAGGGTGGACCTTGTCGTCAGAGAAGGAGCGCTGAGAAAGAATGGCTCCCACGCCCACCTCTGACGCGTCAACCTCGACAATGAACTGTCTAGAGACGTCAGGTGTAACAAGGATAGGTGCGGATGTAAAACGATTCTTGAGGAGATCAAAAGCTCCCTGGGCGGAAACGGACCACTTAAAGCACGTCTTGACAGAAGTAAGGGCTGTGAGAGGGGCTGCCACCTGACCGAAATTACGGATGAAACGACGATAGAAGTTCGCGAAGCCGAGAAAGCGCTGCAACTCGACGCGTGACTTAGGGACGGGCCAATCAATGACAGCTTGGACCTTAGCGGGATCCATCTTAATGCCTTCAGCGGAAATAACAGAACCGAGAAATGTGACGGAGGAGGCATGAAAAGTGCACTTCTCAGCCTTCACAAAAAGACAATTCTCTAAAAGGCGCTGGAGGACACGTCGAACGTGCTGAACATGAATCTGGAGTGACGGTGAAAAAAATCAGGATATCGTCAAGGTAAACGAAAACAAAGATGTTCAGCATGTCTCTCAGGACATCATTGACTAATGCCTGAAAGACAGCTGGAGCGTTAGCGAGGCCGAAAGGAAGAACCCGGTATTCAAAGTGCCCTAACGGAGTGTTAAACGCCGTCTTCCACTCGTCCCCCTCCCTGATGCGCACGAGATGGTAAGCGTTACGAAGGTCCAACTTAGTGAAAAACCTGGCTCCCTGCAGGATCTCGAAGGCTGAAGACATAAGAGGAAGCGGATAACGATTCTTCACTGTTATGTCATTCAGCCCTCGATAATCTATGCAGGGGCGCAGGGACCCGTCCTTCTTCTTAACAAAAAAAAAACCCCGCTCCGGCGGGAGAGGAGGAGGGGACTATGGTACCGGCGGCAAGAGCTACAGACAAATAATCTTCGAGAGCCTTACGTTCGGGAGCCGACAGAGAGTATAGTCTACCCCGGGGGGGAGTGGTTCCCGGAAGGAGATCAATACTACAATCATACGACCGGTGTGGAGGAAGAGAGGTGGCCCTGGACCGACTGAACACCGTGCGCAGATCGTGATATTCCTCCGGCACCCCTGTCAAATCACCAGGCTCCTCCTGTGAAGAAGAGACAGAGGAAACAGGAGGGATAGCAGACATTAAACATTTCACATGACACGAGACGTTCCAGGAGAGGATAGAATTACTAGACCAATTAATGGAAGGATTATGACAAACTAGCCAGGGATGGCCCAAAACAACAGGTGTAAAAGGTGAACGAAAAATTAAAAAAGAAATGGTTTCGCTATGATTACCAGAAACAGTGAGGGTTAAAGGTAGCGTCTCACGCTGTATCCTGGGGAGAGGACTACCATCCAGGGCGAACAAGGCCGTGGACTCCCTTAACTGTCTGAGAGGAATGTCATGTTCCCGAGCCCAGGTCTCGTCCATAAAACAGCCCTCCGCCCCAGAGTCTATTAAGGCACTGCAGGAAGCTGACGAACCGGTCCAGCGTAGATGGACCGACAAGGTAGTGCAGGATCTTGAAGGAGAGACAGGAGTAGTAGCGCTCACCAGTAGCCCTCCGCTTACTGATGAGCTCTGGCTTTTACTGGACATGAAGTGACAAAATGACCAGCAGAACCGCAATAGAGACAGAGGCGGTTGGTGATTCTCCGTTCCCTCTCCTTAGTCGAGATGCGGATACCTCCCAGCTGCATAGGCTCAGCACCCGAGCCGGCAGAGGAAGATGGTAGTGATGCGGAGAGGGGGGCAACGGAGAACGCGAGCTCCTTTCCACGAGCTCGGTGACGAAGATCAACCCGTCGCTCAATGCGAATAGCGAGTTCAATCAAGGAATCCACGCTGGAAGGAACCTCCCGGGAGAGAATCTCATCCTTTACCTCTGCGCGGAGACCCTCCAGAAAACGAGCGAGCAAAGCCGGCTCGTTCCAGCCACTGGAGGCAGCAAGAGTGCGAAACTCAATAGAGTAGTCTGTTATGGATCGATTACCCTGACATAGGGAAGACAGGGCCCTGGAAGCCTCCTCCCCAAAAACAGATCGATCAAAAACCTGTATCATCTCCTCCTTAAAGTCCTGATACTGGTTAGTACACTCAGCCCCTGCCTCCCAGATTGCCGTGCCCCACTCACGAGCCCGTCCAGTAAGGAGAGATATGACGTAGGCGACACAAGCAGTGCTCCTGGAGTAAGTGTTGGGCTGGAGAGAAAACACAATATCACACTGGGTGAGGAACGAGCGGCATTCAGTGGGCTCCCCAGAGTAACACGGCGGGTTATTGATTCTGGGCTCCGGAGATTCGAAAGCCCTGGAAGTGGCCGGTGGATCGAGGCGGAGATGGTGAACCTGTTCTGTGAGGTTGGAGACTTGGGTGGCCAGGGTCTCAACGGCATGTCGAGCAGCAGACAATTCCTGCTTGTGTCTGCCTAGCATCGCTCCCTGGATCTCGACGGCTGAGTGGAGAGGATCCGAAGTCGCTGGGTCCATTCTTGGTCGGATTCTTCTGTTACGGTGCGTGAATGAGGACCCAAAAGCGAATTAACGTAAACAGAGCTTCTTTAATAACAAAACAAAACGTAGGCTCAGATGGACCGGCAGGTTCCGACAGGACAGGACAAGGTTGCAGCAAACATGACGATAGTCTGGTTCAGGCATGAACAACACAAACAAGAATCCGACAAAGACAGGAGCAGAAACAGAGAGAGATATAGAGGACTAATCAGAGGGAAAAAGGGAACAGGTGGGAAAAGGGGTGACGAGGTAGTTAGGAGGAGACAAGGCACAGCTGGGGGAAAGAGGGGGAGAAAAGGTAACCTAACAACGACCAGCAGAGGGAGACAGGGTGAAGGGAAAGGACAGAAACAAGACACAACATGACAGTACATGACAATAGGCCCTAACAGGAGATAAATGGGGGGGGTGTAAATGTGTATAAACATGTTCTCCAGCCTGAACAAAACCCTGGGGAAGAGAAAATGATGACCACCAAACTGACTCCCCACATACAGTGCCTTGCGAAAGTATTCGGCCCCCTTGAACTTTGCGACCTTTTGCCACATTTCAGGCTTCAAACATAAAGATATAAAACTGTATTTTTTTGTGAAGAATCAACAACAAGTGGGACACAATCATGAAGTGGAACGACATTTATTGGATATTTCAAACTTTTTTAACAAATCAAAAACTGAAAAATTGGGCGTGCAAAATTATTCAGCCCCTTTACTTTCAGTGCAGCAAACTCTCTCCAGAAGTTCAGTGAGGATCTCTGAATGATCCAATGTTGACCTAAATGACTAATGATGATAAATACAATCCACCTGTGTGTAATCAAGTCTCCGTATAAATGCACCTGCACTGTGATAGTCTCAGAGGCCCGTTAAAAGCGCAGAGAGCATCATGAAGAACAAGGAACACACCAGGCAGGTCCGAGATACTGTTGTGAAGAAGTTTAAAGCCGGATTTGGATACAAAAATATTTCCCAAGCTTTAAACATCCCAAGGAGCACTGTGCAAGCGATAATATTGAAATGGAATGAGTATCAGACCACTGCAAATCTACCAAGACCTGGCCGTCCCTCTAAACTTTCAGCTCATACAAGAAGACTGATCAGAGATGCAGCCAAGAGGCCCATGATCACTCTGGATGAACTGCAGAGATCTACAGCTGAGGTGGGAGACTCTGTCCATAGGACAACAATCAGTCGTATATTGCACAAATCTGGCCTTTATGGAAGAGTGGCAAGAAGAAAGCCATTTCTTAAAGATATCCATACAAAGTGTCATTTAAAGTTTGCCACAAGCCACCTGGGAGACACACCAAACATGTGGAAGAAGGTGCTCTGGTCAGATGAAACCAAAATTGAACTTTTTGGCAACAATGCAAAACGTTATGTTTGGCGTAAAAGCAACACAGCTGAACACACCATCCCCACTGTCAAACATGGTGGTGGCAGCATCATGGTTTGGGCCTTCTTTTCTTCAGCAGGGACAGGGAAGATGGTTAAAATTGATGGGAAGATGGATGGAGCCAAATACAGGACCATTCTGGAAGAAAACCTGATGGAGTCTGCAAAAGACCTGAGACTGGGACAGAGATTTGTCTTCCAACAAGACAATGATCCAAAACATAAAGCAAAATCTACAATGGAATGGTTCAAAAATAAACATATCCAGGTGTTAGAATGGCCAAGTCAAAGTCCAGACCTGAATCCAATCGAGAATCTGTGGAAAGAACTGAAAACTGCTGTTCACAAATGCTCTCCATCCAACCTCACTGAGCTTGAGCTGTTTTGCAAGGAGGAATGGGAATAAATTTCAGTCTCTCGATGTGCAAAACTGATAGAGACATACCCCAAGCGACTTACAGCTGTAATCGCAGCAAAAGGTGGCGCTACAAAGTATTAACTTAAGGGGGCTGAATAATTTTGCACGCCCAATTTTTCAGTTTTTGAATTGTTAAAAAAGTTTGAAATATCCAATAAATGTCGTTCCACTTCATGATTGTGTCCCACTTGTTGTTGATTCTTCACAAAAAAATACAGTTTTCTATCTTTATGTTTGAAGCCTGAATTGTGGCAAAAGGTCGCAAAGTTCAAGGGGGCCGAATACTTTCGCAAGGCACTGTACATACCTTCTCCCTCAGCTGAGTGTAACATTTATCCACGGCAGCTTCGAACCTCTCGGCCCTCTGTTTCTGGGCACAGGTGGCCTTCTTCAGGCCCTCTTTCTCCTGTTCTGCCTTCGCAGACACACTGGAGATCTCCCCCCTCAGGCCATCTATCTCCAGCTTCTGCTCAGTCAGCTGTCTCTCCAAACCCTGGGAGAAAGAAAGACAGGGAACAAACACTGACTGTTTAACCTTTCAACATATCTAAATAATTATCTCTAGCCTGGTGAAAACAAGATAGGATTTCACTCATGGACGACGTCCGTCTTGAATGGGTTGTAGAAGACTATTCTTTGTGAAACAGAAATGTCTACTTTTTGCTGTCTTTCTTCCCAACAGTCCCAGACATCACACACACAGGCTGGAAGCATAATACTGACTGCAAACTAGCTCCTTTACTGTACCGGTGTCTTATTCTACAGTCAGAATCGTTAAGGCTTAGAAATACACCTTTCCCAACTCAGACAATATAGTGATTGATTGACTGACTAATAGACTGATGCCTGAACTTGTGTGTTACCCGGAGCTGCACGGTGAGACGGTTGTTGTCGGCCTCTTTGCTGTGTAGCTGGCCCTGCAGGTGAGCACGTGTGGTCTCCACAGACTATAGCCATGGACCGCATTCTCGGTGTTCTCCTGTGGGCCTCCGTACGCCTATGTAGATATTCCATAGAAAATCAGCCTGTCACGTTCTGATCTTTATTTCCTTTGTTTTGTCATTATTTAGTATGGTCAGGGCGTGAGTTGAGGTGGGCAGTCTGTTTGTTTTTCTATGATTTGGGGATTTCTATGTTTCGGCCTAGTATGGTTCTCAATCAGAGGCAGGTGTCATTAGTTGTCTCTGATTGAGAATCATACTTAGGTAGCCTGGGTTTCACTGTGTGTTTGTGGGTGTTTGTTTCCGTGTTTTTCACCACACGGCACTGTTTTGGGTTTCGTTCATTCCACGTTTTTTGTATTCAGTTGTTCATGTGTACTATTTCTTATTAAAAGAACCATGGACACTTACCACGCCGCATATTGGTCCTCCGATCCTTCTCGCCTCTCCTCTTCCGAAGAGGAGGAAATCCCTTACACAGCCGTTTCCAGCTACAATAGTCATTTACAATATTAACAGTATCTACACTGTATTTCTGATCAATCTGATGTTATTTTAATGGGAAAAAATGTGCTCTTTTAAAAACAAGGACATTTCTAAGTGACTCAACTTTTGAACAGTAGTGTATATCATTGAGTTATTAAAGCTGCATACAAACATGGTCTCTTTTTTGATTTCTTGAGTAAGGCGCTCCAAAATGCAGGTATTTCATCCCAGCTCAGTGCTTTCTGTGGTGGTGTGGCAAGCTAGCAGAAAATACGGAGCGTTGTGCCGTGATTGGCTCAGTGTTTTGTCACTCATGGGGAAACTACGTCACAGAGTCTAAGGGGAGAGCTCAAAGTTACTAGCCCTATGGGTGCTGACACAGAATTACATTAGCAAGGTGGCGCAGACAGATGGTCGCCTCGCTTTGAGTGCTTAGGAAACTATGCAGTATTTAGTTTTTTTAATGTATTATTTCTTACATTGTTAGCCCAGAAAATCTTAAGTGTTATAACAAACTCAGCAAAAAACGAAACGGCCCTTTTTCAGGACCCTGTCTTTCAAAGATAATTCGTAAAAATCCAAATAACTTCACAGATCTTCATTGTGAAGGGTTTAAACACTGTTTCCCATGCTTGTTCAATGAACCATAAACAATTAATGAACATGCACCTGTGGAACGGTCGTTAAGACACTAACAGCTTACAGACAGTAGGCTGTAAGGTCATTAAGGTCACAGTTATGAAAACTTAGGACACTAAAGAGGCCTTTGTACTGACTCTGAAAAACACCAAAAGAAAGATGCCCAGGGTCCCTGATCATCTCCATGAACGTGCCTTAGGCATGCTGCAAGGAGGCATGAGGACTGGAAATGTGGCCAGGGCAATAAATTGCAATGTCCGTACTGTGAGACGCCTAAGACAGCGCTACAGGGAGATAGGATGGACAGCTGATCGTCCTCGCAGTGGCAGACCATGTGTAACAACACCTGCACAGGATCGATGCATCTGAACATCACACCTGCGGGACAGGTACAGGAAGGCAACAACAACTGCCCGAGTTACACCAGGAATGCACAATCCCTCCATCAGTGCTGAGAGAGGCTGGACTGAGGGCTTGTAGGCCTGTTGTAAGGCAGGTCCTCACCAGACATCACCGGCAACATCGCCTATGGGAACAAACCCACCGTCACTGGACCAGACAGGACTGGCAAAAAGTGTTCTTCACTGACGAGTCGCGGTTTTGGGTCACCAAGGGTGAGGGTCGGATTCCCGTTTATCGTCGAAGGAATGAGCATTACACCGAGGTCTGTACTCTGGGTCGATTTGGAGGTGAAGGGTCCGTCATGGTCTGGGTCGGTGTGTCACAGCATCATCGGACTAAGCTTGTTGTCATTGCAGGTAATCTCAGCACTGTGCATTACAGGGAAGACATCCTCCTACCTCATGTGGTACCCTTCCTGCAGGCTCATCCTGACATGACCCTCCAGCATGACAATGCCACCAGCCATACTGCTTGTCTGTGCGTGATTTCTTGCAAGCCCGGATCTCAATCCCATTGAGCACGTTTGGGACCTCTTGGATTGGTGGGTGAGGGCTAGGGCTATTCCCCTCAGACATGTCCAGGAACATGCAGGTGTCTTGGTGGAAGAGTGGGGTAACATCTCACAGCAATAACTGGCAAATCTGGTGCAGTCCATGAGGAGGAGATGCACTGCAGTACTTAATGCAGCTGGTGGCCACACCAGATACTGACTGTTAATTTTGATTTTGACCCCCCCTTTGTTCAGGGACACATTATACCATTTCTGTTAGTCACATGTCTTTGGAACTTGTTCAGTTTATGGCTCAGTTGTTGAATCTTGTTATGTTCTTACAAATATTTACACATGTTAAGTTTGTTGAAAATAAATACATTTGACAGTAAGAGAACGTTTCTTTTTTTGCTGAGTGTACATCCAGGAATAACTATTGGATATAGGAGCGACGTCAACTTACCAACATTACGACCAGGAATACGACTTTCCTTTGTTCGGACAACAACCCAGGACATTGGATCTAATCCCAGAGGCTGACCCAAAACAATGTACCCTCAGAAGGGGTAGACAGAGCGGCCTCTTGGTCAGACTTCGGAGGCGTGCACACCACCCACCGCTTCCGAGTATATTACTCCCCAATGCCCAGTGTCTAGACAACAAGGTGGACGAAATTAGGGCAAGGGTTGCCTTCCAGAGAGACATTGGAGATTGTAACATTCTCTGTTTCACGGAAACATGGCTCTCTCGGGATATGTTGTCGGAGTCGGTACAGCCACCAGGTTTCTTCATGCATCGCACCAACGGAAATAAACATCTCTCTGGGAAGAAGAAGGGTGGAGGTGGATGCTTCATGATTCATGGTGTAATCATAACAACATACATGAACTCAATAATTTTTGTTCACCTGACCTAGAATTCCATCAAATGCCGACCACATTAGCTCCCAAGATAATTCTCTTAGATTATAGTCACAGCCGTGTATATAACCCTCCTAGCAGATACCATGATGGCCCTCAAGGAACTTCACTGGACTCTATCTAAACTGGAAACCAAATATCCTGAGGTGCTTTTATTGTAGCTGGGGATTTAAAAAAAGCTAATTTGAGAACAAGGCTACCTAAATTCTATCAGCACATTGACTGTAGCACGCACGCAGGAAATACACTGGGCCACTGCTTCTCTAACTTCTGCGATGCATACAAGGCCCTACCCCACCCTCCCATTTCCGCAAGGCAATCAAACATGCGAAATGTCGGTATAGGGACTAAGTGGAGTCGCAATTCAACGGCCCAGACACGTGTGTGGCAGGCAATTACAGGCAATTACAGACTACAAAAAGAAAACCAGCCACGTCACGGACACCGACGCCTTGCTTCCAGACAAACTAAACACCTTCTTTGCCCGTTTTGAGGATAATACGCTACCAAGGACTGCGGACCCCCCCTCTCCTTCTCAGTGGCCAACGTAAGATATTTAAAAGTGTTAACCCTCTCAAGGCGGCTGGCCAAGACGGCATCCCTAGCTGCATCCTCAGAGCATGCACAGACCAGCTGGCTAGTGTGTTTACGGACATATTCAATCACTCCCTACCTCAGTCTGCTGTCGCCACATGCTTCAAGATGGCCACCATTGTTCCAGTACCCAAGAAAGCAACTAAATGATAACTGAACTAAATGACTTTTGTCATCATGAAGTGCTTTGAGAGACTAGTAAAGGATCAAATCAGCTCCAACTTACCTGCCACCCTAGACCCACTTCGGTTTGCATACCGCACCAACAGGTCCACAGACGCTATAATTGCCATCACACTGCACACTGCCCTATCCCATCTGGACAAGAGGAATACCTATGTCAGAATGCTGTTCATTGACTACAGCTCATCATTCAACACCATAGTACCCTCAAAGCTCATCATTAAGCTTGAGGCCCTGGGTCCTGGACTTTCTGACGGACCGCCCTCAGGTGGTGAAGGTAGGAAACAACATCTCCACTTCGTTGATCCTCAACACTGGGGACCCACAAGGGTGCGTGCTCAGCCCCCTCCTGTACTCTCTGTTCACCCATGACTGCACGGCCATGCATGCCTCCAACTTAATCATCAAGTTTGCAGATGACACAACAGTAGTGGGCTTGATTACCAACAGCTACGAGACAGTCTACACGGAGGAGGTGAGGGCACTCGGAGTGTGGTGTCAGGAAAACAACCTCTCACTCAACTTCAACAAAACAAAGGAGATGATCGTGGACTTCAGGATACAGCAGAGGGAGCACCAACCTATCCACATCGACGGGACAGTAGTGGAGAAGGTGGAATGTTTTAAATTCCTTATCTCAAGGCCATCAGACTGTTAAACAGCCATCACTAACACAGAGAGGCTGCTGCCTACATACATAATCAAATCATTAGCCACTTTAATAAATGGATCACTAGTCACTTTAAAAAATGTCTCTAATAATGTTTACATATCTTACATATCTCATATGTATATACTGTATTTTATACCATCTATTACGTTTTGCCTATGCCACTCGGCCATCACTCATCCATATATTGAAATGTACATATTCTTATTCCATCCCTTTATATTTGTGTGTATTAGGTAGTTGTTGTGAAATTGTGAGATTACTTGTTAGATATTACTGCACTGTCGAAACTAGAAGCACAAGGATTTCGCTACACTCTCATTAACATCTGTTAACCATGTCTATGTGACCAATAAAATTTGATGATGAATTGATTTGAAGTGCCCATCCATGAAGCCTCAAGGTCATTGGCCATAGATAAAATGATGTCAAAATGGAAAATTATGTTCAATCCTTGTCATATGAAGATAAATAATTAACAGAAATGATAGAGAAAACGTATCAGTGCTCATCGGCCATTGGACATAAACATTACACAACAATTTGGAAATCGCAAATTCAACAATGAGTGTTTTGGAAGGAAGTGAGCACAGCACAACAAAGTGAGTCCAAAAATGTTTTGTATGCTGCGGCATAAATTGCGTAATATGCCAGGGAGATATGTATACTGTAGCTAAGAAAATAATACTAAGTGTATGTTGTGTAGTAAGCTGTTAGTAGCCCATGAGCCTCACGTTAATAATTTGGTCTCTTTTCCCCTCTTAATTTCGCCTACTGTTCTGACTTGGTGGTGCATGTGCACGTGTAGCCTATAGCTTGTTTTAGAGAAATGTAATCAACGAATAATGTAAGAGCTTTCATTGTCTGCTAATATGCCCCCGTTATTTATCCTATGGTTCTGACTTGGTGTACAGGGAGAATACTGTAAGAACGGCCCATGTTCTGATTTCTGTCACTGTACATTTCAAAAGTGAAGCACAAATGGTTATATTGACACGTCCGTCCTAGCTCGCTCATTAATGTCTTAATCGAAATTACGGATTGCCTCTTATCCGCTCGTTGTTCCCTTATGCCATAGTTTGTACATCTCAATTGCAGTTGTGTAAAGTATTCAAGAAAAAACAACTTTAAAGTACTACTTAAGTAGTTTTTTGGGGTATCTGTACTTTACTATTTATATTTTTTGACAACTTCTACTTTTACTCCACTACATTCCTAAATAAAATAAAGTACTTATTACTCCATACATTTTCCCTGACACCCAAAAGTACTCGTTACATTTTGAATGCTTAACAGGACAGGAAAATGTTCAAATTCACACACATCAAGAGAACATCCCTGGCCACCCCACTGCCTCTGATCTGGCAGACTCACTAAACACAAATGCTTAATTTGTAAATTATGTCTGAGTGTTGGAGTGTGCCCTTAACTATACGTACATTTTTTTAAAAAGTAAAAATTGTGCCGTTTGGATTGCCTAATAGAAGTAACTTGAAATTATTTATACTTTTACTTTTGATACTTAAGTATATGTTTGCAATTACATTTACCTTTAACACTTAAGTATATTTAAAACCAAATACTTTTGGACTTTTACTCAAATAGTATTTTACGGGGTGACATTCACTTTTACTTGAGTCATTTTCTATTAATGTATCTTTACTTTTACTCAAGTATGACAATTGGGTACTTTTTCCACCAATGCTCAATTGTCAATAGAAACCACATTTGTTTAAGTCAGCCATATCAGCTATGTTTTTTAAAAAGGAAGTAAATTAGGCTGAATTAACTGTTTTGCTGTCAGATAAGGCGTAGCAGTGGTAAGGTGTTGGGACTGCTGTTGAGACAGCTTTGTGTAGGCCTTAACAGTTTGTAGGCACCGTTTGCCACCATTAAAGTGCAATTAATGTATTGTTTAGTGTTGTGTAGTGGCTTTGCTGGCATGCATCATTTTTTATATTTAAAAAAAATAATTGCCCCAAGATGTACATGCTAAAATCACCACTGGCAAGGAATGCCAGTTTTGCATTTCTTTTCTCTCATTAATGGGATGCAACTGAAGAAATCGTAGCTCGATTGAATCTTGTAGGGTAATATTTTCCATATCATTATTTCTCTCTCGTTACAGATTCCTCTCTAGCATCTTTGAACAACATGATATTGCATTGACACTACATTCTCACAAGAGAATGACCGCAGCAGGTAACCTAACGGTATTGTTTGTTGTCATTCTTAAAATTCTAATTCATATTGCGCCAAATTTGCTTTACACCCTATGTTCCATAACGTTGGAATGGAATATATTAATGTTATTTCTAGCTACTAATTAGAAACTGCACCATAAATCCAGCTGCATATCGAATGTTGTGATTGCATAAAGGCCATTTACTTTGGCAAATGGCAGGAGTGGGATGTTAGCTAATAAGACTGGTACCCAGACTACCATTGACGGCTTCCACCATTTTAATGTAGTCAAATGAGTGGAACTAAGTGAAGTCATGTCCAACCAGGTCATCAGGAGGGTTCAGCCAATCGTGAAGAAAATGTACTACTTCAAAATTGAGATAGCCTTAATGGCGCTGCCCATGCTGTTTTGGACCCTATAATGGCACCTATACAAAGATGAGTCCTCTATGGTCCCCTCCAAACTTGGATGCCACTTGACTTCACTGTAGCACAGAGTGCTCAAACTGTCTTTGGTACTAGCATTTGAATCCCGTGCAGCATTCATTCGGTTTGACTCCACATATTTTAACACAGAAAATCCATGTGGATGGTTTAAATCAACCTCCAACGTTCATTTGGTTTGCAAACAACAATCACGCTCTCGTCTAGTTGGGTTTGTTTACGTTAGGTCCATACGTCCAATGCCTTAGCCAATCACAAATCGCAGAACAAAAAGGCGGGACTCAAATCAACCAATGGATGCAACGAACGCCATTCGTTTCCTACGGTCGTCACTAATTACCACAAACAGAAAGTCATAAACTCCGCCTATTTCTACAATGTATCTTATTAAAATCCGATTTTAAACCTAACCTTAACCACACTGCTAACTGTATGCCTAACCCTAACTTTAATTAAGACCAAAAAGCTCATTTTTATTTTCATAAAATTGTACGATTTAGCAATTTTGTGGCTGTGGTAACTCGTGACAACCGTTTTCTACAGAGAGCATCAACTGTTGAATAGCAGTAGCACAAAACAAAAGGCACGGTAGTGAATGAAGGTAAAAAACAAGAACATTTAATTCGAAATCTCACCATACCAATCTAGCTAGATATTTCTTGATCGTAGGATATGTGTCTTCGGTTTGAATTAGCTTTCCATCTTCGCAATTCTAACTAACTGGCCAAATTAGCTAGGTACAGTAGCTAACTTGAACTTGTTCTGTTCAGCTTGCTAGCATACTGTAGATACCAAAGGTTGTGTTGCTAATGTTAGCTAGCTACTGTTCTTTAACTCTGAAATGAAGGTCAGAATGGATCAGCTCAGCTAGAAGCTAATGGTAAAAAGAGCACGCGCTGTTTGTAGCCTGACAATATATAATATTAAAGGAAATAGTTAGTCATTGATTGAGACATGGAACAGTTAAATGTTGTCTTGGACCGGTTAGTTAAATAAAATTATACTGTAGCTATACGTGCATTATATTGTACACTGATGTTGACTGTGTCTATCTTATCGTATGCTGTCTATGCACCAATATTTTTCAAAATTTCCTTGTCATTATAGTTGTCTAGTGTATTTTACAAGAGAATGGGATTATTATAGGCAAGCAGTCATGTAAGCCTAACCATATAGCCAGTCCTCTGATCCACCAGAGCCATGTCTTCTGAGGATCCCTTCCAGGACTCTCTAGATGATGATCTAGACTGCTTCTCAGAGCCTGGGAGAGGGAGCAGGATACGCAGCAGTGTCTACACCAAAACCCCAGAGATGGAGAGTAACTGGTGAGGTCCATGAGACACATACACACACTAGCCCACAAACAGCTTTCAGTGTGGATCCAACTTTTTATTTATTTTATTTATTTTATTTTACCTTTATTTAACCAGGTAGGCAAGTTGAGAACAAGTTCTCATTTACAATTGCGACCTGGCCAAGATAAAGCAAAGCAGTTCGACAGATACAACAACACAGAGTTACACATGGAGTAAAACAAACATACAGTCAATAATAAAGTATAAACAAGTCTATATACAATGTGAGCAAATGAGGTGAGAAGGGAGGTAAAGGCAAAAAAAGGCCTTGGTGGCAAGGTAAATACAATATAGCAAGTAAAACACTGGAATGGTAGTTTTGCAATGGAAGAATGTGCAAAGTAGAAATAAAAATAATGGGGTGCAAAGGAGCAAAATAAATAAATAAATTAAATACAGTTGGGAAAGAGGTAGTTGATAGGGCTAAATTATATGTGGGCTATGTACAGGTGCAGTAATCTGTGAGCTGCTCTGACAGTTGGTGCTTAAAGCTAGTGAGGGAGATAAGTGTTTCCAGTTTCAGAGATTTTTGTAGTTCGTTCCAGTCATTGGCAGCAGAGAACTGGAAAGAGAGGCGGCCAAAGAAAGAATTGGTTTTGGGGGTGACTAGAGAGATATACCTGCTGGAGCGTGTGCTACAGGTGGGAGATGCTATGGTGACCAGCGAGCTGAGATAAGGGGGGACTTTACCTAGCAGGGTCTTGTAGATGACATGGAGCCAGTGGGTTTGGCGACGAGTATGAAGCGAGGGCCAGCCAACGAGAGCGTACAGGTCGCAATGGTGGGTAGTGTATGGGGCTTTGGTGACAAAACGGATTGCACTGTGATAGACTGCATCCAGTTTGTTGAGTAGGGTATTGGAGGCTATTTTGTAAATTACATCGCCAAAGTCGAGGATTGGTAGGATGGTCAGTTTTACAAGGGTATGTTTGGCAGCATGAGTGAAGGATGCTTTGTTGCGAAATAGGAAGCCAATTCTAGATTTAACTTTGGATTGGAGATGTTTGATATGGGTCTGGAAGGAGAGTTTACAGTCTAACCAGACACCTAAGTATTTGTAGTTGTCCACGTATTCTAAGTCAGAGCCGTCCAGAGTAGTGATGTTGGACAGGCGGGTAGGTGCAGGTAGTGATCGGTTGAAGAGCATGCATTTAGTTTTACTTGTATTTAAGAGCAGTTGGAGGCCACGGAAGGAGAGTTGTATGGCATTGAAGCTTGCCTGGAGGGTTGTTAACACAGTGTCCAAAGAAGGGCCGGAAGTATACAGAATGGTGTCGTCTGCGTAGAGGTGGATCAGAGACTCACCAGCAGCAAGAGCGACCTCATTGATGTATACAGAGAAGAGAGTCGGTCCAAGAATTGAACCCTGTGGCACCCCCATAGAGACTGCCAGAGGTCCGGACAACAGACCCTCAGATTTGACACACTGAACTCTATCAGAGAAGTAGTTGGTGAACCAGGCGAGGCAATCATTTGAGAAACCAAGGCTGTTGAGTCTGCCGATGAGGATGTGGTGATTGACAGAGTCGAAAGCCTTGGCCAGATCAATGAATACGGCTGCACAGTAATGTTTCTTATCGATGGCGGTTAAGATATCGTTTAGGACCTTGAGCGTGGCTGAGGTGCACCCATGACCAGCTCTGAAACCAGATTGCATAGCAGAGAAGGTATGGTGAGATTCAAAATGGTCGGTAATCTGTTTGTTGACTTGGCTTTCGAAGACCTTAGAAAGGCATGGTAGGATAGATATAGGTCTGTAGCAGTTTGGGTCAAGAGTGTCCCCCCCTTTGAAGAGGGGGATGACCGCAGCTGCTTTCCAATCTTTGGGAATCTCAGACGACACGAAAGAGAGGTTGAACAGGCTAGTAATAGGGGTGGCAACAATTTCGGCAGATAATTTTAGAAAGAAAGGGTCCAGATTGTCTAGCCCGGCTGATTTGTAGGGGTCCAGATTTTGCAGCTCTTTCAGAACATCAGCTGAATGGATTTGGGAGAAGGAGAAATGGGGAAGGCTTGGGCGAGTTGCTGTTGGGGGTGCAGTGCTGTTGACAGGGGTAGGAGTAGCCAGGTGGAAAGCATGGCCAGCAGTAGAAAAATGCTTATTGAAATTTTCAATTATGGTGGATTTATCAGTGGTGACAGTGTTTCCTATCTTCAGTGCAGTGGGCAGCTGGGAGGAGGTGTTCTTATTCTCCATGGACTTTACAGTGTCCCAGAACTTTTTTGAGTTAGTGTTGCAAGAAGCAAATTTCTGCTTGAAAAAGCTAGCCTTGGCTTTTCTAACTGCCTGTGTATAATGGTTTCTAGCTTCCCTGAACAGCTGCATATCACGGGGGCTGTTCGATGCTAATGCAGAACGCCATAGGACGTTTTTGTGTTGATTAAGGGCAGTCAGGTCTGGGGAGAACCAAGGGCTATATCTGTTCCTGGTTCTAAATTTCTTGAATGGGGCATGTTTATTTAAGATGGTTAGGAAGGCATTTTTAAAAAATATCCAGGCATCCTCTACTGACGGGATGAGGTCAATATCCTTCCAGGATACCCCGGCCAGGTCGATTAGAAAGGCCTGCTCGCTGAAGTGTTTCAGGGAGCGTTTTACAGTGATGAGAGGAGGTCGTTTGACCGCTGACCCATTACGGATGCAGGCAATGAGGCAGTGATCGCTGAGATCTTGGTTGAAGACAGCAGAGGTGTATTTAGAGGGGAAGTTGGTTAGGATGATATCTATGAGGGTGCCCGTGTTTAAGGCTTTGGGGAGGTACCTGGTAGGTTCATTGATAATTTGTGTGAGATTGAGGGCATCAAGTTTAGATTGTAGGATGGCTGGGGTGTTAAGCATGTTCCAGTTTAGGTCGCCTAGCAGCACGAGCTCTGAAGATAGATGGGGGGCAATCAGTTCACATATGGTGTCCAGAGCACAGCTGGGGGCAGAGGGTGGTCTATAGCAGGCGGCAACGGTGAGAGACTTGTTTTTAGAAAGGTGGATTTTTAAAAGTAGAAGTTCAAATTGTTTGGGTACAGACCTGGATAGTAGGACAGAACTCTGCAGGCTATCTTTGCAGTAAATTGCAACACCGCCCCCTTTGGCAGTTCTATCTTGTCTGAAAATGTTGTAGTTTGGAATTAAAATGTCTGAATTTTTGGTGGTCTTCCTAAGCCAGGATTCAGACACAGCTAGAACATCCGGGTTGGCAGAGTGTGCTAAAGCAGTGAATAGAACAAACTTAGGGAGGAGGCTTCTAATGTTAACATGCATGAAACCAAGGCTATTACGGTTACAGAAGTCGTCAAAAGAGAGCGCCTGGGGAATAGGAGTGGAGCTAGGCACTGCAGGGCCTGGATTCACCTCTACATCGCCAGAGGAACATAGGAGGAGTAGAATAAGGGTGCGACTAAAAGCAATAAGAATTGGTCGTCTAGAACGTCTGGAACAGAGAGTAAAAGGAGGTTTCTGGGGGCGATAAAATAGCATCAAGGTATAATGTACAGACAAAGGTAAGGTAGGATGTGAATACAGTGGAGGTAAACCTAGGTATTGAGTGATGAAGAGAGAGATATTGTCTCTAGAAACATCATTGAAACCAGGAGATGTCATTGCATGTGTGGGTGGTGGAACTAATAGGTTGGATAAGGTATAGTGAGCAGGACTAGAGGCTCTACAGTGAAATAAGCCAATAAACACTAACCAGAACAGCAATGGACAAGACATATTGACATTAAGGAGAGGCATGCTTAGTCGAGTGATCAAAAGGGTCCAGTGAGTGGAGAGGTTGGTTTAGGGTCACGGCGATTTAGACAGCTAGCCAAGCCAACCGGTAGCAAGCTAGCATAGGATGGAGTCTGTTGTTAGCCACCTCTTGCGTTCGGTCAGTAGATTAGTGGGGTTCCGTGTGGTAGAGGGGATTAATCAAAATCACACAACAACAAAAATAAGAACAATAGATATAGTTATAGAGGCCCGAGAAGAAAATATAATAATTCAAATAAATAAATTGTCCGATTGTCTATTCAGAATAGCAGCCGGAAAGACAGCTAACGGTTAGCGGGCAGCAGATGGGCGTTCCGGTAACGTCGCTACAGAGGAGCCAGCCGGATCTCCTTCAGGTAGATAACGTCGGCAGTCCGGTTGTGAAGGCCCGGTGGGGCTCCGCGTAGGCAGTGAAACGGGTCCGGATAGGTGACTGCAGCCCAGGAGTGAATGATGGAGCTCAGGCGTGATTGACGGAGCTGGCTAGCACCGGAACAATCGATGTTTGCTCTGGAATCGACGAAAGCCGACTGTCACACGGATAGCAGCTAGCTAGCTGTGAGATCCGGGTATGAATGTCCAGAGAGCAGTTGAAATCCAGGGACATGGAGAGAAAAATTGGTCCGGTATGTTCCGTTCCGAGCCGCGCTGCGCCGTACAAAACTGGCGATAGATTTTCGATAGATTTTCGAACTAAAGGACAGCCGATGACCACAAACCGTGGTTAGCTTCTGGGCTAGCTCCTGGCTAGCTTCTGGCTAGTTTCTGGCCAGCCTCCTGGAGTTTCTGGCTAGCTTCCTGAAGGATTGCAGATCTGAGGTAAATAATACTTTTTTATAAATATAAATTGGTGAGGCTGGTTGCAGGAGAGTGTTTAGAAGATGAGTTGATGGAAAATAAAAATAAAAATAAAATGTATGTGAAAAAAGTTGTAAATATATATATATACAGGACACGACAAGACGAGGACAAAAGACGTCTGAACTGCTATGCGATCTTGGATGACATACTGATTTCTAATCCGCTCTCTTTTGACATTATACTTAGTTATGGAGACTATGGAGCCACCGGCGGCAAAAGTCCCCTGATGAAAACATTGATGGATGCAGAAGCAGCGGCCAACTCTGCAGCCGTACAGCTCATGTCGTTCAAGGAGATCCTGGAGGATGATTTTGCCGTAATGTGAAGTCCTTTGTAATTGGTGTGCTTACAGTGTACCTGTTTTTATTTTGAGATGCACAACCCGATATCAAAATGTTCAATTAATGAACAACTTGTTAATGTGTCCAAAGTAAAATTGAATTCATCCTTCTATTATAAAGGACTCAAGACACTCTGCCTCTGATAACCGGCGGATGTCAAGGCAGAGAGGCCTTCTGCTGGAGAAGTTGGAGGTCTTTAAACGGATTAACAAGTCTGTTCGACAGCAACTCCAAGACCTGCAGGATGCAGAGGTTGGTCTTATCAACCAGTTATAATCTGATGGCTAATGACTACTACTTTGGAGGCCTGTCCGGTTGCAATTTATAAGGGGGTCATGCTTATGACAATTTTTACAATGCATTATAACTGCAACATAATGCATTAAACTACTTGTGGACTAAAGTAAACTGCAACTTTGTCTTTTTAACTGTTGCGTGAAATAACATGATTTGACTACCTCTTTTTGTCTCCTTTTTTATTAGGCATCTCGAATGGAGACAGACAAACACATTGATCTCTTACTAAAGAAGCTTACGCAGGCTGAGTGTGATAATCTGGTAAATTGCTCCTCATTTGGGTAAAAAAAAAGAGAACTTCAGACACTCCAGACCTGTATTTAAACACTGAAAAATGAACATAGCGGTGCCAAGGCTGAAGATTTTATATGGTCTGCCAACATGTTATACATTTTAGTAATTTAGCAGACATACTTATCCAGAGTGATTTACAGGAGCAATTAGGGTTAAGTGCCTTGCTCAAGGACAGATTTTTCACCTAGTCGGCTCTGGGATTCTAACCAGCAACCTTTCGGTTACTGGCCCAACGCTCTTGACTGCTGTGCTACCTGCCGCCTAGAGGGTAGGGTAATTCAGTGCAGTAGTTCAGATGGCTCAATGGGTTGAAACATGGTGCTAGCTAGATTAAGGTCGGGGATTTGATTCAATCCTGCATGGGCCACATGTACTGAACTTGTGTGCTAACTTTGTAAGACACTTGTTCACTATACACATTTGTCATTTTACAGTTGTACTGTGAGTAAGAGAAAAAAATGTTTTTGTTCTTTTGTTTCCACCAGCATTTGAAAAGAAATTTGAACGATAAAGACAAAATGGTGGATGAACTGATGGGTTTGCGGAAGAAAGAAATGGTGAGCTTTGGCCTTTAATTTCACATGAAATACAGTCACATCTGAAATAATTGGCACCCTTGATAAAGATTAGCAAAAAAGTACTGTATAAAATAAATAATACCAAGCTATATTTTATGCTCCAAAAAATTGGGAAATTATATTATTTTATACAATTGCAATGCAATACAATACAAAAAAATAAATTATTATCATATTTATTAACATTATACTTTTTAAGTCAATCTCAGTTTAAGGAACTGTATTGTGGCCTTTCATGGCTTCCTGTTTCATTGGGGTATAAAAATGAGGTAACACGCATGTGAAATCCATTTGTCATCCATCACCAAGGGGAAAGGCAAAGCACTCAGAAATGAAAAGAGACTTGTTGACTTTCATAAATGAGGCAATAGGTACCAAAAAAAATGACAGAAAAAACAAATATATCACTATTAGGGCAACAATTAATAAGTTTAAAACCACTGGAACAGTGGTAAATTTGGCTTCTAGAGGACCCAAGTGCATCTTGTCCCCACACACAGTGGGGAAGATGGTTCGGGAGGCAAAAGAAGTCCAAGGGCCAGTATTGGAGGATTACAGAACGCATTGTGGAGTCACAAAGTCTCCAAATCTACAATTAGACACCACCTCCATGCCAATAGTCTGAAAGGGTTGCCATAAAAAGAGCCTTCATTGAGAGAAACCAACCAATGTCAATGCCTGGAGTTTGCTAAAGGTCATTGGCACTTGGATTGGAACCAGTGTTATGGTCAGATGAAAATCAAGCTCTTTGGACTTTGGGGTGGTGGGTTTGGCCTCTAAAGAAGGATGCATATGCAGAAAATAACCTCATACCTTTTGTAGGATATGGTGGTGGATCTTTGATGTTATGGTGCTGTTTTGCTTCCAATGGTTCTGGGGCCCTTGTCAACGGCATCATGAACTCTACCAAGTAGTAGGTCATTTTAGCAGAACACCTGGTTGCCTCTCTTACCAGAAAATCAACATTTTGCAATGGTCATTTTCATTGGAAACCTGTGGTTTGAATTGAAGGCTGTGCATGAGCGCAGAATGAAGGATATTGAGGAACTGGAAAGATTCTATATGACAGAATGGTTTGTCTAAGATCCCTACCAATGTGTACTTCAATATCATAAGACATTATAGAAAAAGGCCAACCACCCTTATCCTTGCAAGCAATTCTATTAATGTAAAATAATATAATAAAAAATGTTGTTTTAGCCTACAATATATACACTGCTCAAAAAAATAAAGGGAACACTAAAATAACACATCCTAGATCTGAATGAATGAAATATTCTTATTAAATACTTTTTTCTTTACATAGTTGAATGTGCTGACAACAAAATCACACAAAAAGTATCAATGGAAATCAAATTTATCAACCAATGGAGGTCTGGATTTGGAGTCGCACTCAAAATGAAAGTGGAAACCACACTACAGGCTGATCCAACTTTGATGTAATGTCCTTAAAACAAGTCAAAATTAGGCTCAGTGGTGTGTGTGTGTCCTCCACGTGCCTGTATGACCTCCCTACAACGCCTGGGCATGCTCCTGATGAGGTGGCGGATGGTCTCCTGAGGGATCTCCTCCCAGACCTGGACTAAAGCATCTGCCAACTCCTGGACAGTCTGTGGTGCAACGTGGCGTTGGTGGATGGAGCGAGACATGATGTCCCAGATGCGCTCAATTGGATTCAGGTCTGGGGAACGGGCAGGCCAGTCCATAGCATCAATGCCTTCCTCTTGCAGGAACTGCTGACACACTCCAGCCACATGAGGTCTAGCATTGTCTTGCATTAGGAGGAACCCAGTGCCAACCGCACCAGCATATGGTCTCACAAGGGGTCCTAGGATCTCATCTCGGTACCTAATGGCAGTCAGGCTACCTCTGGCGAGCACATGGAGGGCTGTGCGGCCCCCCCAAAGAAATGCCACCCCACACCATGACTGACCCACCGCCAAACCGGTCATCCTGGAGGATGTTGCAGGCAGCAGAACGTTCTCCACGGCATCTCCAGACTCTGTCACGTCTGTCACGTGCTCAGTGTGAACCTGCTTTCATCTGTGAAGAGCACAGGGCGGTGGTGAATTTGACAATCTTGGTGTTCTCTGGCAAATCCCAAACGTCCTGCACGGTTTTGGGCTGTAAGCACAACCCCCACCTGTGGACGTCGGGCCCTCATACCACCCTCATGGAGTCTGTTTCTGACCGTTTGAGCAGACAAATGCACATTTGTGGCCTGCTGGAGGTCATTTTGCAGGGCTCTGGCATTGCTCCTCCTTGCACAAAGGCAGAGGTAGCAGTCCTGCTGCTGGGTTGTTGCCCTCCTACGGCCTCCTCCACGTCTCCTGATGTACTGGCCTGTCTCCTGGTAGCGCCTCCATGCTCTGGACACTACGCTGACAGACACAGCAAACCTTCTTGCCACAGCTCGCATTGATGTGCCATCCTGGATGAGCTGCACTACCTGAGTTGTAGACTCCGTCTCATGCTACCACTAGAGTGAAAGCACCGCCAGCATTCAAAAGTGACCAAAACATCAGCCAGGAAGCATAGGAACTGAGAAGTGGTCTGTGGTCACCACCTGCAGAACCACTCCTTTATTGGGGGTGTCTTGCTAATTGCTATAATTTCTACCTGTTGTCTATTCCATTTGCACAACAGCATGTGAAATTGATTGTCAATCAGTGTTGCTTCCTAAGTGGACAGTTTGATTTCACAGAAGTGTGATTGACTTGGAGTTACATTGTGTTGTTTAAGTGTTCCCTTTATTTTTTGGAGCAGTGTAGTATCTCAGTATTTGTATTTATTTTATACAGTGTTTTTTGCTCATCTTCATCAAGCGTGCCAGTCATTTTGGATGTGACTACATTTTGTACAACGATAAAACACATTGACAAAGGAATAAATCATACTGTTTGAAAGCAGTGTCCTCATACCAGCTCTTTCTGCTTTGATGCTCCACAGGAGAACACCGAGAATGCGGTCCATGCCACCAAGTCTGTGGAGACCACACGTGCTCACCTGCAGGGCCAGCTACACAGCAAAGAGGCCGACAACAACCGTCTCACCGTACAGCTCCGGGTAACACACAAGTTCAGGCATCAGTCTATTAGTCAGTCAATCAATCACTATATTGTCTGAGTTGGGAAAGGTGTATTTCTAAGCCTTAACCATTCTGACTGTAGAATAAGACACCGGTAAAGTAAAGGAGCTAGTTTGCAGTCAGTATTATGCTTCCAGCCTGTGTGTGTGATGTCTGGGACTGTTGGGAAGAAAGACAGCAAAAAGTAGACATTTCTGTTTCACAAAGAATAGTCTTCTACAACCCATTCAAGACGGACGTCGTCCATGAGTGAAATCCTATCTTGTTTTCACCAGGCTAGAGATAATTATTTAGATATGTTGAAAGGTTAAACAGTCAGTGTTTGTTCCCTGTCTTTCTTTCTCCCAGGGTTTGGAGAGGCAGCTGACTGAGCAGAAGCTGGAGATAGATGGCCTGAGGGGGGAGATCTCCAGTGTGTCCGAGAAGGCAGAACAGGAGAAAGAGGGCCTGAAGAAGGCCACCCGTGCCCAGAAACAGAGGGCCGAGAGGTTCGAAGCTGCCGTGGATAAATGTTACACTCAGCTGAGGGAGAAGGTATGTATGGGTGATGTGGGGAGTCAGTTTGGTGGTCATCATTTTCTCTTCCCCAGGGTTTAGTTCAGGCTGGAGAACATGTTTTGAATCCAGGAGATACTACATGTACTTGTCCAATAACGCCACAGCTTTTTTAGTTGTATTTTTTGTAATACTTTTTATTTATTGGTTTTAGATCACATTAGAATCCCAACGAGATATACACATTTACACCCCCCCCCCCCCCCCCCCCCCAACATGAAAAGGAAGTAATTAACCTCAACACACCGACAGTCAGCATTTCATAAAACAATATAATGGTACGCAGACATGCACCCACACATGCATACACACATCTGCACTTCTACAGTCGCATACATGCACCCATTCTCACACACATCCACCGACACACACACACACACACGTGTCCACAAACACCCATCTGTTTCAAACATGTACATTTGATCTCCTGTTAGGGCCTATAAATATTTGACAATATAATGTCAGTTTTCTATACTTTTTCCCATCGTATCTCAGAGTTATTTGGTTTCTTATTCTATGAGTTATCATTTACCATACTATAGATTTAATTAATTGTTTCTTCCCAATTACTTATTTGTGGTGCCAGGGGTTTAAGCCAGTTTCTAGTCATCTGTTTAAGTGCTGTTATTCTCAGAATTCTGAAAAGATACTTATCATTTTGGAGGACCAGTGTATGAGGGGTTCTCCCAAGGAACATGTGTTCTGGATTTAGAGAACGTGAGTGTTCAAGCATATCATCCAGTACTTTATATACTTCGGTCCAGAAATGATTGAGGACTGTGCAGGAATATAGTATGTGGATGTGATTAGCCCTGCTCTCCCCACAGTTACGCCAGCAATTTGGTGTGATGTCACAGTTGTATTGTTGTTGTATTATAGGAGTTATGAAACATCTTGACTGAATTGTCCAAGAGTATTCCCTACAGAGTAGAGTTAGTTGTCTTGGACTTGTTCTTCTAGATATGTCCTCCCATTCCTCTGCGGTTGTTACTATTTGCAGCTCGTCTAACCAATTGGTTTTCACTATAATGTTCTCATCTTTTGTTTCTTCTTCGATAATTCTGTGCCCCAGCACATTCTTGGCATTTACTCTCTTAGATGTCTTTTCTGTATATCAATTTAAAGAATGTACAGTGCCTTCGGAATGTTTTCAGACCCCTTGACGTTTTCCACATTTTGTTACGTTACAGCCTTATTCTACAATTGATTGAATTAGGGATGCACCGATATGACATTTTTTGCCTGATACTAATATCCAATTTTTTTCCTTGCCAAAAAAAAACAATACCGATTCATAATTTTTTTTAAAGGCCTTTTAAGTATTATAGTACAGTTAAATATTTGAGACACACACACTGACCAAAAATTTATTTAGTTGGCATTTGCGTACACTACCGTTCAAAAGTTTGGGGTCACTTAGAAATGTCCTTGTTTTTGAAAGAAAAGCACGTTTTTTTTGTTGTCCATTAAAATAACATCAAATTGATCAGAAATACAGTGTAGAGTTTGCTAATGTTGTAAATGACTATTGTAGCTGGAAACGGCTCATTTAACAAACATATTAATATCTACACAGGCATACAGAGGCCCATTATCAGCAACCATCACTCCTGTGTCCCAATGGCACGTTGTGTTAGGTAATCCAAGTTTATCATTTTAAAAGGCTGATTGATCATTAGAAAACCCTTTTGCAATTATGTTAGCACAGCTGAAAACGGTTGTCCTGCTTAAAGAAGCAATACAACTGGCCTTCTAAAGAACTTTATTTCTGAAACGTGTCAGTCTATTCTTGTTCTGAGAAATTATTTTTTTGTTTGTTGATACAGCATCGTCTTTCAATCCGAAAAGAATACGTTTTTGGGTATAAACTTTATAAGGGCTCCATCTGACATTCCTCTGCACTGACACTCACAACTTTTTCTCCGCTGGCACAGTTTGATTATCAGTCTGTCTCCATGTAGCGGTTGATGCTGGGTTCATCCATACAATAATGGATTTTAGTTGGTCGGGCTTGTTTTATGTTTGATTGTTTTAAGTTTGACACAGGCTTTTCTTGCTCCCCAGATGAATTTCCTCAGGAATGTGTCCCACCTTTCTAAAAGTATTTGGAGTAATAGTTATTGGTTGATTCTGGAACAGGAATACACACATCTTGGGAGAACGTTCATTTGAATCGTTTTTCATTCTTCCTGTTCTTGTTAAAGGTACTAATTTCCATCTTTTGTAGGTCCTGTTTATGCTGATTTTCCAGTGTTCCTAACTTATACTGATGCAGTTTCATCAGATCTTGGTATTTGAGTTTGTTTTGATCCCATTTAAGTTTAAACTTTGTTTTGATATCTTGGGATATTGGTTGACCTACCGTCATTCTGTCTGATTTCACTGTATTCAGTCTGTACTGAGATACAACACTTGTTGTGCTTTATCCATAGTGGTGGGAACTGACTGGTAGGTTTGCTCAGTAGAGAATCGCATCGTCTGCATATATTGCTAAGTTGTGTTCTTCCTGATTGTTTGTTATACACTGAGTGTACAAAACATTAGGAACACCTTCCTGATATTGAGTTGCACCCCCTTTTGCCCTCAAAACGGCCTCAATTCGTCGAGGCATGGACTCTATAAGGTGTCAAAAGCGTTCCACAGGGATGCTGGCCCATGTTGACTCCAATGCTTCCCACAGTTGTTAAGTTGGCTGGATGTCCTTTGGGTGGTGGACCATTCTTGATACACAAGGGAAACTGTTGAGCATGAAAAACCCAGCAGTGTTGTAGTTCTTGACACACTCAAACCGGTGCCTCTGGCAACTGCTACGATACCCCATTCAAAGGCACTGAAATCTTTTGTCTTGACCATTCACCCTCTGATTGACACACATACACAATCCATGTCTCAATTGTCTCAAGGCTTAAAACTCCTTCTTTAACCTGTCCTCCCCTTCATCTACACTGATTTGATGTGAATTTAACAGGTGACATTAAGTTATCATAGCATTCACCTGGGCAGTCTATGTCATAGAAAGAGCCGAGTGAGTTCTTAATGTTTTGTGCACTCATTGTATTTTCATCTAACGGTTCTATACTTAAAATGAAGATGGAAGGCTTTTTAAAACTTTTGTTACGGTGTTCCCTACTGAACGCGACCCAGGTATTCCGTTGTTCCTTGCCAGTGACAGTAAACTGATTTATGTTATGTGGCATGACGACATGTAGGATGTTCAGCTGGCAGAGGCTTGTTCAGAGAGGGACACGTGGAGGAGACAACAGGAGCAGAAGACAAACGCGAGAATTCTGCTTGATGCACAGATAGGACTACTGAAAGGGTTTGTCGTTTCTCATTTTGACCTGGACACAAAAAAGCCTGGCATATTGTTAATCCAGGTCTTTGAGGCAATCAATGTTGTTCTTTTCATTTGCAAAGCTTTTCACATTTTCTCCTCACAGAAAGTAGAAGTGGGGCAAGTGGCAATTGCTTATTGATGTTTCATTACAGCCAAATAGCCGACATTACTGCGAAGCTACAGAAGGAGAGTGACGAATTCACTGCTGCAAACGAGGTCTTACTGCTAAAGGTGGAAAAACTCTACGCTGAAAACGGAGACATTGGCCTGGAGAACGCAACCCTCAAGGTAGGACAATTAAACACCAATATAGACCTTTTAAGTTGTGTATGCACCTACCAAAAACTATTGATTTACTTCACCTTGAGCCATGGATTAGCCCCAAATGATCTAAACTACCACATCTATAAACACATTTAGTAAACTATTACATCTAATTGCTTAGATAACAAACCTAGCTCTACTGCTTTTGAATTTGTGTACCTTTTCTGTTTATTCTAACATGTAAAACGTCTTCCCACCTTAATACAGGATGATATGTTTCTACACTCCCCTCTACATGTATCTGGACAGTGACGCTAACATTTTACATTTGGCTCTATACTCCAGCATGTTGGATTTGAGGTCAAATGTTTCATATGAGGCGACAGTACAGAATCTCACATTTTTTTTATTTGAGGGTTTTACCATGCATGTTTTACTGTTTAGAAATGAAAACACTTTATATGTCTAGTCCACCCATTTGAAGAAGTCATAAGTAATTTGGCCAAATTCACATATAGTGTATTAAAGTAGTGAAAGGTTTGGTATTTGGTCCCATATTCCTTGCACTCAATAACTACTTCAAGCTTGTGACTACAAACTTGCATTTGCCGTTTGTTTTGGTTGTGTTTCGGGTTATATTTTACCCAAAAGGAACTGAATGGTGAAAGTAAGAATAGAAGATGTTTCTGAACACTTCTACATTTATGTGCATGCTACTATGATCATGAATAATCATGAATGAATCGCGGATAATCACGAGTAGTAAGGCTTACAGTGGTAGAAATAGCATAACCTTCCCTGTTATTGGTAATGCTGAGCGGTTAGCGTGTTTTTGTTGTATCCTCTGTAACCTTCTCACTCATCATTATTCACGATTCATTCATGTTTTTTCCTAATCATGGCATTATCAGGATTAATTTACATGTGTTCAGAAACATCTTACCTACTCACTTAGAAAGAATTACTCATCGTGCAGTTCCTATTAGGCAAAACATGATCTAAAACACAACTACAACACTCACAAGCTTGACGTAGTCATTGTGTGGCAGGAATGCCGGACCAAATACTACACTTTTGATCACTTTAATAAACTTTGAGGGAATTTGTCCAAATACTTATGACTTCTTCAAATGGGGGGACTAGATACATAAAGTGCTTCCATTTCCAAGCAGTCAAACAGATTTGTATGAATATACCCTCACATTTCATTAAATGTCGCCTGATCTCAAATCTAAAACGCTGGAGCCCAGAGCCACATTTTAAAATGTTAGCTTCACTGTCCGAACACCTATGGAAGGGGAGTGTATGTATGGTTATTAGTGTGTGGTTTGTTCCCACCATGTTTAGGATTCTATTTGTGTATTTATCTCCGGTTCCAGGCGTCCATCGTTGAGTTGGAGCTGCAGCTGGTCCATTCTAAAGCGGCGCTGAAAGAGGAGAGCGCCGTCTCACAGGAGAGGAATGACCAAGCAGAACAGTATCAGAGTCAGGCAGGGATCCCGCACCCCACCACACGTCCAAGTTCCAATACCCACTGAATCCTATTTGAATGTATTGAGAGACTAAAAGGTAAGGCAGCAGCTGTCTGTTTTATTCGCCTCCTATTGCCTCACATCTCTCAGGTGGCAGAGCTTCAACTGGAGGTGGAGGATCTGAAGATGAAGTTGGATGGTTTTCTGAGGGAAGCCGAGAACACCAGAGAAGGAAGAGATGCGGAAGTGAAGAAGGTGAAGTCTTCTGTTGGCTACATTCAAATCAAATCAAAGTTTTCTTTGTCACGTGCGCCGAATACAACCGGTGTAGACCTTACAATGAAATGCTGAATACAACCGGTGTAGCCCTTACAGTGAAATGCCGAATACAACCGGTGTAGACCTTAAAGTGAAATGCCGAATACAACCGGTGTAGACCTTACAGTGAAATGCCGAATACAACAGGTGTAGTAGACCTTACAGTGAAATGCTTACTTAGACTCTAACCAACAGTGCAAAAAAGGTATTAGGTGAACAGTAGGTAAGGAGAAAAATACAGTAGCGAGGCTATATACAGTAGCGAGGCTATATACAGTAGCGAGGCTATAACAGTAGCGAGGCTACATACAGGCACCGGTTAGTCAGGCTGATTGAGGTAGTATGTTCATGTAGATATGGTTAAAGTGACTATGCATATATGATAAACAGAGAGTAGCAGTAGCGTAAAGGAGGGGTTGGCGGGTGGTGGGTGGCAGGACACAATGCAGATAGTCCGGTTGGTGGGTGGCGGAAAACAATGCAGATAGTCCGGTTGGTGGGTGGCAGGACACAATGCAGATAGTCCGGTTAGCCAACATGCGGGGGACACTGGTTAGTCGGGCCAATTGAGGTAGTATGTACATGAATGTATAGTTAATGTGACTATGCATATATGATAAACAGAGAGTAGCAGCAGCTTTGTCTTAAAGGGATAATTCTGGATTTTGGCAATGAGCTAGCATGCTAGTAGATAACCATAGACTTCCAGTTATTGCGCTAAAGCTAGTTAGCATTTTCTCGCAAAACTAGCTCTAACTTCCTTCATACTGGACACCGAGACATAAAAATGGTATCTACAAGTTCATCTCACTCTAGGGAAGTAGATAAAGGGCCTCGTTGCCAAAAATCCCAAAGTATCTCTTTAAATTGGTTTGAGTCGTTCATAATTAAAGCAAGAGAGGGCTCACTCAACAGAATAGAATATCAAATTGCGTAAAATAGTTTGAGACACAAACACTACTTGGTTCAGTAAAATTAAAATGAATGTGATATCCTGTATGTTTTGATATTTGTTTACTGACATTTGTAGTTGTTTCTGGTCTTTCCCGTACCCACGCATGTGCTGTTAACCATTTCAAAGTGCACAGTGCACAGCTTCACATTTATCCTCGGCGTAAAAACCAACGTATGCTGTCATTTTAGAATTCAGTGATCACTGGGGTTCTCTAGTCTCCATCCTAATCTATGGTTCAACTATCGACACGTCAGTTTAACAGGACTGGAATTTAACTGCTGCTTCTGATTAAACCACATTTTGCTGAAAGCCTTCAAAATATTCTCTCTGAGGGGGAAAAAAAACACATCCGTGGTGAATGGCCATGCCCTGCTTCCGCATACATTTCCTATGCTTCAGTTCCCAGTTAGGGTCCAGGCGGTGGCTGCACCTCTCTGAGTAGCTTTCAATCAGTCACTAACATTTCTCTGCTCCCCTGCCTTGCCGGCCTGCACGCCCCTCCCCCGGGACCCCAGGTGAGGCTGGAGCTGGAGGGGCGCGTGAGGGAACTGGAAGAGTACCCCGAGTTACTGGGCACCGCGGAGCAGAGTCTGGCGGAGTGCCAGGACAACCTGAGGCGCTCGGAGAAGAGATGTGCAGACAAGGCAGAGGCCATTAGACAACTGCAGGTTAAGGTGTGCGTATAGCCGTATGACGAAATGTCATTTGTCGATGGGCAAGTAAGCACTGAGGTGGTGGAGTAGAGTATCTACCACCAGATGTCAGTCAAACCCCATGTATGGTTTCCCATTATACTGTTAGAATTACATCTCCATGCTATTCTAGAGCATCCCTCGGTTCCTGCTTTGAGTTGGTGTTGAGGTTTGTGATTGGATGTACTTGGATTGCAGTAAAAAAAAAAAAAAAAGCCCTATGTGCCCCTTTTGTAGTTTTGTGTGTTTTGTAAAGCTGTGATGATCACCTTCAACTGTTTTAAAATGTGTTTCTATGAATGTTTCGGCGCTGTCCAATCAACGCTTGCCTTTTTTTGAATGTTCCTCATATCACCGTTGTACAGTGTTGTGTGCTGTGTTGGTGACTTGATAAGCCAATGTAATTTCAGTAATTGCGTGGTGCAACTCTTTAGTGTTGCGCTGTATATGTTTGAACCCCCATTCAAGTCCCTGTTAGTCAAGACTATTCAACTGAACATACATTCAGCATCTGTCATATCATTGAGTCACAGTCCAATTGCATGTTTTTTTTTTTTTTGGCCTAACCACCAAGGTATGATTATTGTGCGTCCAGGTGGAGAGACAGGGGGAGAAGACGAGGTCGTCGATGGACATGAAGGAGTCTATCCACGAGGCCAACTCACAGCTACGGCAAAAATGGGAGGCTCTTCAAAGGTAAGGTTATTACTACTTTCTCTTCTTTTGAAAGAATGAATACATTCTTCCGTTTTGCTTTTTGGTTTTCAAACTAGATTCCTCTATTTGTCATGTCAAAGTACATTAGCGACATTGAAGATATATTGTATTGTTTTTTTTATATACGTTTTTACGCTTGCCCTGGGTGAATTCTGAAATGTTCTGAAATGTTAATGTACTGCTTGTGACTTGGGTATGGGTTACGAATGTGTTATGAATGGGTTCCTTATGCATTGCCGATGATGTATTCCAGGCAGATGGAGGAGCTTCATGGGGAGAACCAGGAGCTGGTCCGTAGGCTGGCAGGGCAGGAGGAGTCGCTACACTACAGCAGCAGGCAGCTAGAACAGCGCTCAGCAGACTGCCAGGCTCTCAACAGACAACTGGAGGCAGCAGTGGCCGATGTCAGGCAACAGGTACTCGGGGGTTAAATTTCTCCGTCACTCCATCACTGGATTTTCCTTGTCATTTTTTGTATTTATTTTTTACGTTTTAGATTGAAAAGGACTGGAATTGGTCAAACTTGAAGTTTTAAAACATGTACAAAATGATCCTATTTCCTTAAAAGCATGATGTTCATTATGCAGGTTAACCTGGCCCCAGACAATGGATCTGAGATCGGCCTAAGTTTCAGTGGTGGGATTATTTTTTTACTTTAACCCCTAGGTATGATTGCTCCTGGATAGGATATTTTAATGTGTGGATGTGGACAGTGTGTAATGCTCATACACTCAGCATATGGTTTTATTCAAATCCAGTGTATGTGTACATAGAAGCAAATTCAAATGCTCAGAATAAAGGTTCATATTAAGTGGAACCAATGTTCCCCGAAGGGGAATGGAAAGGCACAGAAGCGAATTGAAGAGGGTGTTTTTTAGGGGATGAGTTCCTGTCGATATGTGTGGTTTTCTTTTTGACACATCTCGTAATCTTTATTTATCTCATGCCGAGGTTTCCAAAGTCAAAGACAAAGCCGCCTCCAGAGAAAGTTCCCTTCAGACCAGAATCCTGGAGCTGGAGGCTGAGAAGAGCAGAAGAGAGAATGAGCTGAAACATATGAAACAAAGCAAGCAGTCAGTAAGTACCAGACACAATCACATACAGTGCCTTCAGAAAGAATTCACATCCCTAGACTTTTTCCACATTGTGTTGCGTTACAGACAAATTTAAAATCTATTAAGTTTTTTTTTTGTGTGTGACTGGCCTACACACAATACCCCATATTGTCAGTGGAATTATGTTTTTCAACATTTTGACAAATTTAATAAAAAATGAAAAGCTAAAATGTCTTGATTAAGTATTGTTCCTCTTTTTTTTATGGCAAGCCTAAATAAATTAAGGAGTAGAAATAGGCTTTACAAGTCCCATAATAAGTTGCATGGACTCTGTGTAATAATAGTTTTTAATGTAATTTTTTAATGACAACATCATCTCTGGACTGCACACATACAATTATCTGTAAGGTCCAATGCCTCGCAAAGAAGGGCACCTATTGGTAGATTGTTTTTTTTTTAAAAAGCAGACATTGAATATCCCTTTGAGTATGGTAAAGTTATTAATTCCACTTTGGATGGTGTATCAATACACCCAGTCACTACAAAGATACAGGCTTCCTTCCTAATTCAGTTGCCAAAGAGGAAGGAAACCGCTCAGTGATTTCACTATGAGGCAATTTTTTAAAACATGTTGAGTTTAATGGCTGTGATAGGGGAAAAGTGAGGATGGATCAACAACATTGCAGTTACTCCACAGTGCTAAGCTAATTGACAGGGTGAAAAGAAGGAAGCATGTACAGAATAAAAATATTCAAAAAAATGCATCCTGTTTGCAACAAGGCATTAAAGTAATACTGGAAAAAATTATGTGGCAAAGCAATTCACTTTTTGTCCTGAACACAAAGTGTTATGTTTGGGGCAAATCCATCACAACACATTACTGAGTACCACTCCATATTTCCAAGCATAGTGGTGGCTGCATCATGTTATTGTTATCATTAAGGGCTGGGGAGTTTTTCAGGATAAAAAGAAACGGAATGGAGCTAAGCACAGGCAAAAACCTGCTTTTCACCAGACACTGGGAGGTGAATTCACATTTCAGCAGGACAATAACCTAAAACACAAGGCCAAATCTACACTGGAGTTGCATACCAAGGCCAAATCTACGAAGGTGTTGCTTACCAAGAAGACAGTGAATGTTCCTGAGTGCCCGAGTTAGTTTTTACTTAAATCTACTTGAAAATCTATGGCAAGACCTGAAAAAGGTTCTCTAGCAATGATCAACAACCAATTTGACAGGGCTTGAAGAATTACAAGTATTGACTCAGGGGTGTGAATACTTATGTAAATGAGATTTTCATTTTGAATACATTTGCTAAAATCTCTAAAAACATGCTTTCACTTTGTCATTTATAGGGTATTGTGTGTAGATGGGGGATATTGTAGCTACGATAGCCTACTGCTAACCATGTGACATTTTCCCCCATATCCCTCAAAGCTAATGAGAACACAGTACATAACTTTTTGATGCCATACAATACGCAATGAATCAGACCAGTTTTCTATTTTAAAGCATAGTAGTACATACTGTACATTTGTCAGGTCAATGGATTGATTCCTTGGTGAATGAAATCATGTTAAGTGTTGATAACTGTTGTTTTGAGTTTGAGCGTAAAGCCTTATTGTCCTATGTGTATGAGCATATTTTCTGAGATTGTTGTTTTTACCTTGACTGCACTACAAATGTCCACATTTGGACAATAAAGAGATTGATTGGTTGTGTTGCTCTGCAGGCTGAGAAGCAATTTGAGGTGCGTCTAAAGGACCTGCAGCTCAGCCTGGACCAGTCAAAAAGCCACAAACAGAGCATTCAGAACTACGTAGACTTCCTCAAAAACTCTTACGCCACCATGTTTGACGAGGGACTACCACAGGCACCATCTAGTTTTGGATCATCCTACTTTTTAAAATGATGATTACTCCGGTATGTGTGTTTGTGGTGTGTAATGTGTATTGTTGGTTCAATCATGTACAATGTATGAGCATTATTTAAGAATAA
Organism: Oncorhynchus mykiss; assembly: GCF_013265735.2. Taxonomy (NCBI): domain Eukaryota; kingdom Metazoa; phylum Chordata; class Actinopteri; order Salmoniformes; family Salmonidae; genus Oncorhynchus; species Oncorhynchus mykiss. Next base: position 11,453,116 of record NC_048592.1, read on the forward strand.
TGTGTTTGACAAGCAATGATTCGGCACATATACATTTTATGTTCGATAATGTCCATGTAAATGTTTATATAGATCAGCTAATACTTTTTTTTTGTCCATTTATAAATAGAATTTCAATAAGGTTTATAATGGCATATTGTACAGACTGTTTTCATCACAGAATCCAATTACAGAACCGCCACAGCCAATGTGTTTTTCTCTAGTCTTAAGTTTGTATATCACTCTTCGTGCTGTGCAGGATGTGGGAGCCTCTGAGAGCCAGTTTCATGTTCTGTTTGGGATCTCACTGTATCCAGGGTTTTGCTCAGGAGTTGTCTGTCAACACTTTGCATAACATTAGGAGGAGAGGAAACAATCTGATGTAATGCCAACATCTGAAAAAAAGGTACAGTTGCTTCAGTTGTCAGGCCTGGTTTCATCACAGGATCTCCAGATATCCAATATACAGTGCCTTGCGAAAGTATTCGGCCCCCTTGAACTTTGCGACCTTTTTCCACATTTCAGGCTTCAAACATAAAGATATAAAACTGTATTTTTTTGTGAAGAATCAACAACAAGTGGGACACAATCATGAAGTGGAATGACATTTATTGGATATTTCAAACCTTTTTAACAAATCAAAAACTGAAAAATTGGGCGTGCAAAATTATTCAGCCCCTTTACTTTCAGTGCAGCAAACTCTCTCCAGAAGTTCAGTGAGGATCTCTGAATGATCCAGAACAATGACCCAACACACATCCAGGCTGTGTAAAGGCTATTTGACCAAGAAGGAGAATGATTGCGTCCGAGTGCTGCATCAGATGACCTGGCCTCCACAATCACCCAACCTCAAACCCAATTGAAATGGTTTGGGATGAGTTGGACCGCAGAGTGAAGGAAAAGCAGCTAACAAGTGCTCAGCATATGTGGGAACTCATTCAAGACTGTTGGAAAAGCATTCCAGGTGAAGCTGGTTGAGAGAATGCCAAGAGTTTGAAAAGTTGTCTTCAAGGCAAAGGATGGCTACTTTGAAGAATCTAAAATATACAAACACCTTATTTGATTACTACATGATTCCATATGTGTTATTTCATAGTTCTGATGTCTTCACTTATTTTACAATGTAGAAATAGTGAAAATAAAGAAAAACCCTTGAATAAGTAGGTGTATCCAAACTTTTGACTGGTACTGTATGTAAAAGACAATAAATACAAAAATTCAACAAACGTAGCTGCAACGTGAACCACAGGATGCTTCTTTACTTCCCCTCTTGTTCTCTTTCTGTTTCACTTTTGATGTGTTGAGTTGTAGAGGTTTTTGGGGTATACTGAAAGGCTTCCAGTCTAAATAACAGGAACCTTGGCACATCTCATTGCTTTGTTACATAAGCTTGATTTGACATGTGTGATGACATCCAGGAACATTTGTTCCTCCTTGTGAGAGTCAGAGATGGACAGTGTCATTCCCATTGGGCCTAATCACTAATTACTGTTGTCCCGTGTTGCCTTTCACTGATTATTAGATAGCCATACATTCTTTGTTAGGGTGTATTAGCTGGAAGTCATAAGTTGGACCAAAGAGTGTGATGATGACTTCATTCTATTCGGCTTTGCCATTCATCGTTAAAGGCACAGATCCAGGATTTCTAAATTACAGCCAGAGACTGGAGAGGCTGTAATTTAGAAGTTTCTAACCTCTCTTTTACAGCATTCACAGAAGAGAAGGTTTTGTGGTGGGTATAGGAAACACGTCAATGCTTACGCTTTGACTGCCTTGACCATGAAGAGAAGAAAAACTGCAATTGATTAGTTGTACAGAATACTCAGTGTACTGGGCCACCGTTTGGTTATGTCATGATTATGGGACTGTTAAGTGTTGGTTTGAGTCATCATCCTGCCTGGATTTGTCTGGTGGTGAGTTGATATTATGTGAACTCATTAAACCCTAGGGTATAGGGAAGAGGCTAATAATGTCAGTCAAGTTCTCTGCCTCACAGGGTTGGGGTCAGTTCCATTTCAATTTTGGAAATAAATATCAAATTCCAATTTGTTTTATTTTCGAATTGATTGAAATTAAATTGACCAAAACCTCACGAGTCGGCTCTTAGCTAATGAATATGCTGTTAGGATCAGTAGACGTGAACTTGGAATAGACCTTGGAGGCTGTCCAAGGAGGAGTATGGATTTCTGCAAAGCTTAGATGTGGACCTCTTCCACAAATCAGGCATCCCTCCTCAAGTTTTCACAGACAAAGCTCCATTGTACTCCACAGACACGAGATGGACGTATTTCACTTCTGTGTGCGTCAATGCCCTAATCCCCCCCCCCAGTCCAAGTCAGAACTTGTTTATTTAATACTGTCAGTCATGCTTGGGTGTATGCATCTCTCACTCACACACACTCTCACACACTCATCTATTTACTGGAATATATTCTCGCTTTCATGCTGATGCCTGACATGTTGAGCAGAAGGGAAGGTATTGTACTGACACACACACACACACAGTACATCAGATTTGGCAGTCCCTCATCTTATGTGTCTACCAATCTCCTCAGCAGTTGGATTCTGACCCACATATCTGTTTATAGACACCTGCTGTGTGAAAATAGACTTGATGTCAGTTATGGATGTCTATAGAGGTTTTATGGGGGTTTGATGTTTGTGGGCACTGAGTGTAATGTAGGAGCTGGATTAGATGGTACTATGTGATTTACCAACACAATAAACTACTAAATGAAAGAAATGTACACATTTGATCCATCCATTCAAATCTAGATCCCCTCAGAAGTGGGTCAGCCAGAAACACAGCAGGGCAGGTATCCCTTGCCTAAGTATGGAGTCGGACAAACTATTGGGAACCATATTCTAAAATAACTGGATAGAGGATAGAATAAACTAGGGAAATCCATGCCAATAGAACTAAGTTAGAGCTACTGTCCAACGGGGTACCAAACACTAAACCACTTTGATCAAATCACATTGTATTTGTCACATGTGTCGAATACAACAGGTAGGCCTTACAGTGAAATGCTTACTTACAAGCCCTTAACCAGTGATGCAGTTATAAGAAAAAAATAAGTGTTAAAGTATTCACTAAATAAACTGAAGAAAACAATAAATAAATGAAAAAATAAGAAAATAAACAAATAAAAAATAATTAAAGAGCAACAATAAAATAACAATGACGAGGCTATATACAGGGGGTACCGGTACAGAGTCAATGTGCAGGGGCACCGGTTCATTGAGTTAATGTGTACATGTAGGTAAAGTGACTATGCATAGATAATAAACAGAGAGTAGCAGCAGCGTAAAAATGGGGTGTGGGGGACAATGCAAATAGTCCGTGTAGCCATTTGGTTAGATGTTCAGGAATCTTATGGCCTGAGGATAGAAGCCTTTTGGACCTAGACTTGATGCTCTGGTACCGCTTGCCATGCAGTAGCAGAGAGAACAGTCTATGACTTGGGTGGCTGTAGTCTTTGGCAATTTTTATCTTACATCGCCTGGTATAGAGGTACTGGATGGCAGGAAGCTTGGCCCCGGTGATGTACTGGGCCATATGCACTGCCCTCTGTAGTGCCTTGCGGTCGGCGGCTGAGCAGTTGCCGTACCAGGCGGTGATGCAACCAGTCTGGATGCTCTCGGTGGTGCAGTTGTAGACCTTTTTGAGGATCTGAGGGCCCATGCCAAATCTTTTCAGTCTCCTGAGGGGGAATAGGCTTTGTCGTGCCCTCTTCACAACTGTCTTGGTGTGTTTGGACCATGACAGTTTGTTGGTGATATGGACACCAATGAACTTGAAGCTCTCAACCTGGTCCACCACAGCCCCTTCGATGAGAATGGGGATGTGCTCGGCCCTCCTTTTCATGTAGTCCATGATCATCTCCTTTGTCTTGATCACGTTGTGGTAGAGGTTGTTATCCTGGAACCACACTGCCAGGTCTCTGACCTCTTCCCTATAGGCTGTTTCGTCATTGTTTCATCATTGTCGGTGAGCAGGCCACTGTTGTGTCATCAGCAAGTTTAATGATTGTGTTGGAGTCGTGCTTGACCATGCAGTCATGGGTGAACAGGAGGGGACTGAGCACGAACCCCTGAGGGACCCCTGTTTTGAGGATCAGCATGGCAGATGTGTTGTTACCGACCCTTGCCACCTGGCGGGTGGCCCGTTAGGAGTCTATGATCCACTTGCAGAGAGAGGTGTTTAATCACAGAGTCCTTAGCTTAGTGATGAGCTTTGAGGGAACTATGGTGTTGAATACTGAGTTGTAGTCAATGAATAGCATTCTCATGTAGGTGTTCCTTTTGTCCGGGTGGGAAAGTCCAGTGTGGAGTGCAATCGAGATTGCATCATCTCTGGATTTGTTGGGGCTGTATGCAAATTGGAGTGGGTCTAGGGTTCCTGGGATCATGGTGTTGATGTGAGCCGTGACCCGCATTTCAAAGCACTTCATGACAACAGACGTGAGTGCTACAGGTCGGTAGTCATTTAGGCAGGTTACCTTGGTGTTCTTGGGCACAGGGACTATGGTGGTCTGCTTGAAACGTGTTGGTATTACAGACTCAAGTCAGGGAGAGGTTGAAAATGTCAGTGAAGACACTTGCCAGTTGGTCAGCGCATGCTCGGAGTACACGTCCTGGTAATCTGTCTGGTCCTGCGGCCTTGTGAATGTTGACCTATTTAAAGGTTTTACTCACATCGGCTATGGAGAGCATGATCACACAGTCGTCTGGAACAGCTGATACTCTCATGCATGTTTCAGTGTTACTTGCCACGAAGCGAGCATAGAAGTAATTTAGCTCGTCTGGTAGGCTCGTGTCACTGGGAAGCTCACGGCTGTGCTTCCCTTTGTAATCCATAATAGTTTGCAATCCCTGCCACATCCGATGAGTGTCAGAGCCGGTGTGGTAGGATTCAATCTTAGACCTTTATTGATGCTTTGCCTGTTTGATGGTTCGTCGGAGGACATAGCGGGATTTCTTATAAGCGTCTGGGTTAGAGTCCCGCTTCTTGAAAGCGGAGACTCTACCCTTTAGCTCAGTCCGGATGTTGCCTGTAATCCATGGCTTCTGGTTGGGGTACATACGGTCACTGTGGGACGACGTCATCGATGCACTTATTGATGAACCCAGTGACCAATGCGGTGAATTCCACAGTGCCATCGGAAGAATCCCTGAACATATTCCTGTCTGTGCTTGCAAAACAGTCCTGTAGCTTAGCATCTGTGTCATCTGACCACTTCCGTATTGAGCGAGTCACTGGTAATTCCTGCTTTAGTTTTTGCTTGTTAGCAGGAATCAGGAGGATAGAGTTATGGTCAGATTTGCCAAATGGAGGGCGAAGGAGAGCTTTGTACACGTCTCTGTGTGTGGAGTAAAGGCGGTATAGAGTTTTTTTTCTTCTGGTTGTACATGTAACATGCTGGTAGAAATGAGGAAACATGGATTTAAGTTTCCTGTATTAAAATCCCCGGCCACTAGGAGCACCGCCTCTGGATGAACATTTCCATGTTTGCTTATGGCCTTTTACAGCTCGTTGAGTGCGGTCTTAGTGCCAGCATCGGTTTGTGGTGGTAAATAGACAACTAAAATATAGATGAAAACTCTCTTGGTAAATAGTGTGTTCTACAGCTTATCATGAGATACTAAACCTCAGGCTAGCAAACCTCGAAACTTCATTAATATTTGATTTTGTGCACCAGCTGTGATTGGCAAATAGACACAGACCGCCACCCCTTGTCTTACCGGAGGCAGATGTTCTATCTTGCCGATGCACAGAAAACCCAGCCAGCTGTATGCTATCCATGTCATCGTTCAGCCACGACTAAGTGAAACATAAGATATTACAGTTTTTAATGTCCCGTTGGTAGGATAGTCTTGATCGGAGCTCATCACGTTTATTATCCAGTGATTGCATGTTGGCTAATAGGCCTGATGGCAGAGGTGGGTTACCCACTCGCTGTCGGATTCTTACAATGCACCCAAACCTATGACCCTTATATCTCCATCTCTTCTTAATGCGAATGACGGGGATTTGGGCCTTGTCCAGTGTCTGAAGTAAATATTTTGCGTCTGACTCGTTAAAGTAAATCTCCGTCCAGTACGAGGCAAGAAATTGCTGTTCTGATATCCTGAAGTTATTTTCGGTCATAAGAGATGGTGGCAGAAACATTATGCAGAAAAAACATGCACAATTGGTTAAAAGCCCGTAAAACGGCAGCCATCTCCTCCGGCGCCACAATAGGATTATGTGATATCTACTCATTCACGACAGAGCATCAGGTTCCATAAATACATATTTTATTAATAACATACATAAAACAACATAAATGCTCAAATATCATTTTCCATTATGGCCTATCACATCTTAATAAAATGTAAAAATGTTATAGATAAATATTACTAATATTGTGATATTGAAAATGAATCATTTTAGTAGATGCCACAAAGAAGCTACACTGTCTTTTCAAAGTTTTCATGTTGAATGTACTTTTTTTTTAATAGATACACAAAAACATAGGCATGCATTCAAAACTCTAGTGCATCTCATGCCTTGTTTGAATAAACAAAACATAAGTTGTCAATGAAGTGAAATATTTCAACATAGCATTACGCTCCATATCGAAGCAACCAGTAACGCTCCAATATTACGAAGCAATTCATTAAAAAAATTCTCTGAATAAATGTCTCCAGCATAACGGTGCACATCTGGAGTTATCCTAACTCTCATATCCCACACTTTTATTCCCTCAACCTTCCCTTCCCCTCAGTCTCTGGACTTGTGGATATCAGCCTGTAGAACATACAGGCCTCTCGTTGCAATGGGAACAGTTGAAGTCACATGGACAGGACTCTGACTATGACATTCTTGCTGAAGGTGTCTCCGTCCTCAAAGCGGACCGTCATAGTCTGGGTCTACTGAGAGGTGCAGCAGCGCCCGTCCAGACAGGAATCACAGTACCTGGGACGGAACTTATTCACACTGCTGCAAACTGCGTAGGTCTGTTTCAATGGAGGGCTGGCCTTTTCAATACGACTGCACTCCTTACCCTTCTGTTGGTGAGAGGAGAAGAAGAACAATGTGTGATCCGAATGTTGATGGACTAGACATACATGTCCTTATGATTCAGTGTCAACCAGGTGATGGCATGGCATTGTTGGTTTGATTTGATGTGTACCTTGAGGCTGGAGTAGGCTGACTGGGAGCAAGGCGGAACTCACAGAGACGAGTCTCCTTCACCAGCTTGCACTGGCTGTTGTTGTTGGTGAGCCGGGAGGACACTCCTGTGCCACGGGACTTAGCACAGAGGGACCAGGCTGTGGTCTGAGTCACACATCTCTTGTTCCCCTTGGACATCAGGCGACTCTCAGGCTTACTTCTGAAAGCTGTGGGGAAAAGATGGCCAGACTATTATTCAATGTGCAATGGAGGCCAGGTCCCACAAAACTTCAAGCAAATTGGACATGAGTTTAAATCACAGGAGGTTGGTGGCACCATAATTGGGGAGGACAGGCTCGTGGTATTGGCTTCGAACAGAATAAGTTGAATGGAAACAAATACATCAAACACATGGTTTGATGCCATTCCATTCACTCTGTTCCAGCCATTACTATGAGCCGTCCTCCCCTCAGCATCCTCTACTGGTTTAAATCTAATGTGAGATGATAACAGGGACGAAGGCATGGGTGAGCACAAGCCCACCCACTGGGGAGCCAGGCCCACCCAATCAGATTGAGCAAAAGCAAAACAATGATACATTATTATTACAAAAATACTACTTGGCCCATCCAAATGTATGCAGGCCCACCCCCAACTAATTTCTGGCTACACCCCTGGATGACACATCGATTGTTGATAAATGGAATTTCCATTTAAACTCCGTCTGGATGTTAACTGAGGCTGAACATCTATTGGAGCTCAATAAATCCACTAACCTAATCACTGGAATAAACAGAGTTCAATTGACTCACCAGGTAAAGACTTGAGTCCTCCTCTGTCGGCAGACACCAGCTCGTTCTTGTTTGTGAGGTCATCTTCGGAATGTTTATCCTGGCGGCCATCTTTTCTGACCTTGTCTGCTGAGGCTGAGCCCAACACGTTCCCCTCCTCAGGGCAGACTAGCTCCTCACAGTAGCGACCAGGTACTTTGACCAGCTTGGGTTTGGCACAGCCCAGTTTGGTCAGGGAGAGCTGCTGGGGGCACAGGGGCATACACCCCACGGCACCATCCATGCACGTACACTGGTGCTTGCAGTTGGAAAGGAAGCTCTCTCCATTCTGGTAGATCTTGCTGTTGTACTCACAGGGTCTTCCATCTGTTTTGGCTGTTTGGAGAAGCAGATGGGGAGACTGTTACTATGTGAGTCAAGCGCAGGGTTACAAAGGCAGGGTATATTACTGGAAACTTTCGAACTTTACCAGTCAAATAACCAGAATTGTGTTAAAATTCCCCCAAATACTTGAAAGTTATCAGATGAGATCTAGTGGTCTTTTTTGGGGTACTTCAGATTATCACAGGTGTCTGTAATTATCTCTGGCCCTCTGTGTAGTCTTTTACATGCATAATATATAAAATTATAAAATAATATTTTAAAATATAAATTAAAATGACAAAGCTATAAAACATTATCCTAAATATAAACCATCAACTTAGTGAATACCATTGGTGTTTAATGAGGGTTTCAGCATGAAATATTATTTTTTACACATTTGTGTTTATTTTAATATGTCTTTGTTTTGGCGCCAAATTTGTGGCAGTTGTGAAAATAGTCAATAGTTGCAAAGTTAGGTAAAAAATAATGCCATTGTTGAATATATGCTTTTTTCATCAATTAGGCTATTTTCTCTTGAACCATATGGTCTATCCACTAGAAACATCGACAATATGGACACAGATATACAAATGAATGCTATATATGAATATATATTTTATAAGTTATTCGAGTATATTACCTTTTAATTACCGGCATTACTGAAGATTCTGCTAACTTTGGTAGCTTTGCAACCCTAGTCAAGTGTAATATTCTAATTATAGAGAATGCTCCGTAAATAAAGCAGAAGCATAATTCCTTATTTAAAACGTTGTAATAAACAAGTTTTTTTTAAACTACATCTCTACAGCAAAACCCATAGGAGCTAGATTTGTAGAAGTAATAGACTATCAATGACCGCAGCAGGGTATCAGAATTATTGTTTCCTATACAACTTTATCATACCACGACAGATGCCTTTAGCTGTGCCAGAAGCAGCCCCAAGATTGCACTCCAGTCCCTTGATGTGGTCGCATGGCTCTGTCTTGCTGCAGTCTTCATTGAGCTGCCGAGCGCAGACTTCGCAGCATCCACAGCCGTCGGACACAAAGCTGATTCCTGGTTCGCACCTGGGAAGGCCTACCTCACGAGGACACGAACATTCGGAGGGACAAGATGCTGATGCCTAAAATACCAGAAACATGTTATAAGAGAAATGTTGACTTTATTTGTGATTTCTCCTAAAAAAAATATTCGACTGTAGGATGGAGTGGGGATCTTAATCGCCATCAAGCAATCAATCACGCATATTCTTGTAGGCTATGAATGATCATGAATTAGGCTATATGTTTTCTTACCGAATTTAAACACCCATAGAGGAAAACAACAAAGGAAAGCTCCAAAATCTTCATGTCTACTGACATAGTATTGGTACAATTTTAGCAAAGATAGAGGCTAATTTAGATCAATCCACGCGTTTGCACACGGAATGCGCAATGTAAACTACCTACAGACTTACTGGGTTCTCTGGTGTCCCCCTCTCCTCCTTTTATATCCGAAAGAGATCTGACGTGTGCGTTAGCTGACGGGTGAACTGTTCCAAAGCTATGCGAGAAATGTCTCCCAATGCTTCCTCCATTCAAGCCAAATACCACCCTGTCTACTTTAATTCTTACAGGGTTTCCATGACCATGTTACAGGCTATTTCATGTCGGAAACTAGGCTATTTATTTTAAGATATTTATGTGTTGTCTTTCCTGTCCTAAAGTGGGCCCAAAATTGTAATTGTCACATGCCTTGTAAACAACATAGTGTAGACTAACAGTGAAATGCTTGGGCACTTCCCAACAAATGCAGAAAGAAAAATTATAGAAAGATAATGACAAGGAATAAATGCACAATTGGTATCAAAATACCTGTATAAAGATACCTGTGATCCCTGGGGAACTGGTACTTTTTATTTGTTCATGTTCGTGATGAAAACAGCTCATCAGATGATACAATGAGACTATGAGATGCCCTGGGAGGGGCTAAATGTGATGGATCAGCACTCTTAACCATTTCCTTAGAGAGCTAGGATGAAAGTAAGCCTAAATATTACAAGATAAGTGACATATTTCTATGGCTAACTGAATGGAAGAAATCGGTCTCCCTAGGATTAGGCCAGCCCAGGTGTTTAGAATATTGCCCTCAAGCTATGGTCAGTGTTTGTTTTTAAAAATATTCCCTTATTATTGCTGTCTTGGTCTGGTGTTGCTCCAGTCCTCCCTGTCATAATTAGCAACCTAGATAGCATACTATGTCCCGTAGTGCTGTTAATGTAAGTGACCTAATTTATGTTTCTCTAACTCCCCGGAATACCTCTGTTAATCTGGCAAGCTATTCATGTCTAGATCGGTTGAGTGAATGTAAGATATCTAAATAATAAGTTGTTCAGTGATCTTATTATTTCCAATGACATTGATATTTTCATGCTTTACTGAAGCCTGAGTTAAACCCGAGGATTTTAGTTGTCTAAATGAAACTACTCCTCCAGCCTTTACTTATCTACAGAAATTCAGGCCGTCTGGATAAGGTGGTGGGGTAGCCGTCATTCATAGAGACAAGTGTATTCATAGAGACAAGTATTCAGGCCCCTAGACTTTTTTAAAATTTGTATTAAGTTACAGCCTTATTCTAAAATGGATTCAATCGTTTTTTTTCCCTCATCAATCTACACACACCCATATTAACAAAGAATATTTATTTTTTTGTGCAAAAAAAAAAAAAAAAAACTTTATTCAGACCCTTTACTCAGTACTTTGTTGAAGCCCTTTTGGCAGCGATTACAGCCTCGACTCTTCTTGGGTATGACGCTACAAGCTTGGCACACCTGTATTTGTGGAGTTTCTCCAATTCTTCTCTGCAGATCCTCTCAAGCTCTGTCAGGTTGGATGGGGAGCGTCGCTGCACAGCTATTTTCAGGTCTCTTCAGAGATGTTCGTTCAGGTTCAAGTCCGGGCTCTGGCTGGGCCACTCAAGGACATTCAGAGACTTGTCCCAAAACCACTCATGTATTGTCTTGGCTGTGTTCTTATGGTCGTTGCCCCAGTCTGAGGTCCTGGGCGCTCTGGAACAAGTTTTCATCAAGGCTCTCTCTGTACTTTTCTCCGTTCATCATTGCCTCGATCCTGACTAGTCTCCCAGTCCCTGCCGCTGAAAAACATCCCCACAGCATGATGCTGCCACCACCATGCTTCACCATAGAGATGGTGCCAGGTCTCCTCCAGATGTGATGCTTGGCATTCAGGCCAAAGAGTTCAATCTTGGTTTCATCAAACCAGAGAATCTTGTTTCTTATGCTCTGAGAGTCATTGGGTGCCTTTTGGCAAACTCCAAGTGGGCTGTCATGTGCCTTTTACTGAGGAGTGGCTTCCATCTGGCCACTCTACCATAAAGGCCTGATTGGTGGGGTGCTGCAGAGATGGTGGTTCTCCCTTGTCCGCAGAGGAACTGTAGAGCTCTGTCAGAGTGACCCTCGGGTTCTTCGTAACCTCTCTGACCAAGGCCCTTCTCCCCTGATTGTACAGTTTGGCCGGGCGGCCAGCTCTAGGAAGAGTCTTGGTGGTTCCAAACTTCTACCATTAAAGAACGATGGAGGCCACTGTGCTCTTTGGGACCTTCAATACCGCAGACATTTTTTCTTCCCCAGATCTGTGACTCGACAGAATCCTGTTCAGAGCTCTTTCGGACAATTCCTTGGACCTCATGAGTTGGTTTTTGCTCTGACATGCCTTGTCAACTCTGGGACCTTATATAGACAGGTGTGTGCCTTTCCAAAGTCCAATCAATTGAATTTACCACAGGTGGAGTCCAATCAAGTAGTTGAAACATCTCAAGGATGATCAATGGAAACAGGATGTACCTGAGCTCAATTTAGAGTCTCATAGTAAAGGGTCTGAATAATTATCTAAATAGGTATCTGTTTTTTTATTTTTTATGCATTTGTAAAAATTGCTAAAAACTGTTTACGCTTTGTGATTATGGGGTATGGTGGTATCCTAGTTTTAGAGCCTTATCTTTAGCTTGAACAAGAAACAGCCCACTTTGTATATTTTAGTGTACTGGCCTCCTAAACCAAATAGTTTGTTCATTGCAGAATTCTCTGACCTGCTATATTTTGCTACGCTAAATATGACAGGCTTATTATTCTTGGAGATCTTAACAATGTGTGTTATCCAAATAATGCACTTGTTGGGGAGTTTCTTAACCTGTTAGAGTCCTTTAACTTTATTCTACATGCCACTGGGCCTATACACAACAAAGGCTATACTATTGATCTCGTCCAATGGTCTGAATACTGATAACTTGTAAACTATTGATGTGTGTGTCTATGACCATCTCAGTATAGTAAAAAAAAAATAGAGTCGATTGACACACCTGTGTGTTTATGCTAGAGACTTACTGTGGTCCCTGCAGCTCAATCTACTCTTTCCGCCGATTTAAAGTTTGCACCTATTCCATAACATGGGGCTTGTGAGAGCTGCCTTTTTCTACACCTGAGAGGATACGGACAAGAAAATAGTCACGAAATTGTCTGTAAACTGTGTGAGCTACAAATTAATATGTCACCAATATCGAAAGGGGAGACTCTCACGGTTGTTTGGCTCTATGACATCCACAAGCTTTATGGCAGTTGTCTGAACTCTCTATCTTGAACGTCCTCATTTCGAAGAGGTCTTCTCACAAAATTGACCGTTAGGACTGAACCATATGACACCAATATCGACACGGGACATGCTCATGAGCATAAAGGTGTCGATTGTTCTGCTCTATGACGCATAGAAGCTTCAGGGGAGTCAATTGAAGGTAACCAACCCAGTACCGGGCTGTACATTATTATATATTTTTCAATATTCATTTTACTTCTATCTCAGATATGGGACAGACAGTTCAAAACCTTGTTCCTTATTATTTATTTTTGGACTTTCTGTTTTGCCATGTATGAATGTGTTATTCAATGCATTTCTATGGGCTAAAGCAGAAGGGGCCAAATTCAATGTTTCATCAAATACGTTTTATACCTATGGGGTCCTAAAGTTCAAAATCAAGTGGCTAAAGGATCAATTTTGCGACCATCTTAGCTTAGTAAATAGATATTGCGATCTAAGGGCTTAGAACTATTCAAATGCTTTCTCCTCCTCCTAAAAAATATCTGTCACCACTCGCCCTCGCATCCTTTTCTCCACAACTGCTAGAACATTCGTGAAGGCTTTTAGTATCCTCTACTGATGTTCTTGTTCTTTGTCGTCACACCGATGAGTTGCTGAACAGTTTTCATGACATATGTCAGGCTACTTTAGACTCGGTGGCACCAGTTAAAACCAAGAATAAACTGTTTGCCAGAGTCTCACCTTGCTGTAACATGACCAAATGTGTAATTATCTTTTCTTTAACCAGGTAAGTTGACTGAAAACACATTCACAGCAACGACCTGGGGAATTTTTGCAGGGAAGAGGGGGATGAATGAGCCAATTGTAATCTGGGGATGATTAGGTGACTGTGATGGTATGAGGGCCAGATTGTGAATTTAGCCAGGACACCGGGGGTTAACATCCCTACTCTTGCAATAAGTGACCACAGAGAGTCAGGACACACATTTAACGTCCCGTCTGAAAGACAGCACCCTACACAGGGCACCCGAGTGGTGCAGTGGTCTAAGGCACTGCATCTCAGTGCTAGAGGCATTACTACAGACACCCTGGTTCAGTTTACCCCAATCATTGGGATATTTTTTTTTAGACCAAAGGAAAGGGCCTCCTACTGGCCCTCCAACACCACTTCCAGCAGCATCTGGTCTCCCATCCAGGGACCGACCAGTACCAACCCTGTTTAGTTTCAGAAGAAGGCCAGCACTGGGATGCAGGGGAGTATGCTGCTGGCTTCTGAAGGCACTATCTCTAAACGTTTTTTTTTTTTTTTAAGTTGTTTTCAAGCAATTGGTGGCTTATTTGAATATAAACAACGTATTTGAAAAATTCCAGTCAGGCTTCTGCAAACTTCACAGTACAGAAACTGCTTTATTGAAAGACAGTAATGACCTCCAGTTGGCTGCTGATGCCAGTGAATGCTCTATTCTAGTTCTTTTGGATCTCATTTCCGCATGTGATACTATTGATCATAACATCCTCGTTGACCGACTGGAGAGGTGGTTGGGAATCTCCGGGCAAGATTCCCAACCACCTCTCCAGTCGGTCAACGAGGATGTGATGATCAATAGTATAGACTAGTTCAGGTCATATTCATGTGGCTGGTGTTTCTCAGTGAACATGGGTGATTCAGTATTGTCCCCAGCACCTATTCACTATGGTGTCCCTCAGGGGTAAATTCTGGGCCCCTTCCTTTTTTTCCCTGTAAATGCTTCCCCTTGGTGACAACATCCGCAAGCATAACATTCAGTTTCACTGTTATGCGGATGACACACAGCTTTATTTACCGATCGGACTCAGCGACCAACCTAGCGTAGCTAGCCTTCACAAGTTTTCGAGCTCAATTATAAGAAATACTTTTTTTATTATTTGGCCCCCACCTTGCTAGAACACAGATTGTGAATAACCTTGGTCATTTGTCCACCAATGTAAAGCCTATGGCCAGAAACCTTGGTGATTTTGTTGACTTTGACCTAAACCTTGAGCTGCATGTAAAGAAGGTTGCCCAGTCCTGCTTTTAACATTCAAGAAATATATCTTAAGTCATGTATTTTATTTCAGTCACTGATCTAAAGAAAGTTATGTGTTTTTATTTCCTCACACCTATATTCCTGTACCTCTTTGTATATGTCTCAGTCATAAATCACTCCGTCGTCTACAGTTAGTTCAAAATGCTGCAGCTCGGCACCAGAAAAATGTAACCATATCACACCTATTTAGCTTCTCTACACTGACTACCAGTCACTTTTAGAATAGATTTCAAAATGTTATTAATCACGTTTAAGGCCTCGTTTAGCCTCATCTTATATATCAGATATTTTATTTTAATTCTCCTTCTTACTGTCTTTTTCTTTGTTAGTACTTTTTTTTTAAATGATTTTTAATTTATTGAACAGTTATTATTACAATTATTATTATTATCTCTAGTCATATTTGAAATGCCTGTCAGTCACCCATCTGGGTGTGGGTGGATAAGTAAATGTATGTCTAACCCAAATGTCTTTCTTAACAAGAGGAGTACTTTGCCTAAGAGAGTTTGGAATGTTTGACCCCTCCTGGAATTTTTTTGTTCAGCCAGAGTGAGTCCGGATTGAGAGAAGACTAAGGAGATTACAGAATGTGCTTGAGGAATGCCTGAAGGAACATTCCATTCAGGATGAACCTGGCAGGTGCCTTTGGAAATATACCCTTATACCCACATCAAAGAACAACAGCAATTATGAGGTGGGAAAATACTTTCCACCCTTCATTCCTGTCCTTTACTTCAGGATGATTTGCGTGAGTAGGGAATTTAGCAAAACAGACTGGCATACCTTTTCATTTAGTCCTTGTCTAATTTGAGAGTGCATATGGGTCAGTCGAGTCAACAGCAGACCTAATATTTGAGGAGCATGCATCACAAAGCTCTGAACAATAAAATTGCTGAATTTGGGGTTTTGAGTATAACTTTTTCCTACATAGCCCCACTTCCCACGCATTGTTGAATGATTTTTATGGAACCATGTTAGGTAATAAATCAAAGCTGATATACTGTGGATTTTGACCAGTGGATTAGTGTATTGATGTGACGTACAGATATAGGAAGTCACCAAATCAGTAAAGGAATGTGGGGTTTGTTACACGGACAGTGAAGACATGTTGAAGTTTACCACTTGAGTCTGGTTGATTTAATACAGTACTTCGCACAAGTTGTAAGTATAGGATTGAACAATGGCGACGAGGATAACGTTTGAAAATTATAGTTAAATCTGAAAAGTGAGTTTGTGTCGTCGAGATGGAAAACACTGTACCAAAGTTTGACTGCTACAGTGAGCCTGCTACCCTAGGTCCACGCTGGACCAAGTGGATGATGGCGTTTGAGCTTTTCACAGATGGTAAAAGGATTAATAACACCCGGTGACGTTGATGCGGTTACAAAACAACGGAGGAGAGCTTTGCATCTACATCATGCTGGGACAGATGTGCAGGACATTTTCTCCACACTCGCAGACACCGGAGAACCAACGGACAACGTCAGGGCTGTGGCTGCGTTAAATGCATACTTCGTTCCACAGGTGAACACAGTGTTCGCGAGACAGACCTTTTATCAACTGACACAGAAAACTGCTGAGAAGTTTAGCAATTTGTTACTCGTCTTAGACAAGCAGCTACAGACTGTGTCTTTGCTGGAGATAAGGACAATCAGATTAGAGATGCTATACTGAGCAAGTGTAATACGGAATGTGTGCGCTGAAAACTATTGGAGGAGGGCGATGGGCTAACATTAGCGCGGTCATTAGAGCTAGTCTCACAATGAAATAATTGAAGTGCAAATGTCTGCAATGCATGTGAGTACAGATGCTAAAGATGTTTTCAAAAAGGAGGGGAAATAACACAAAAAGAGGCGGGGACAGAATGCAGAAGGAAAAGACAAATCAGAGAAGGTGTGATATCGTTGTGGACATGCAGATCATTTTGCAAAGGACCTTGCTTGTCCAGCACCTGGGCAGACCTGCAAGAAATGTAATGGGAAGGACCATTTTGTAAAAATGTGCAAGACCAAAGGTTACTCGAAACAGACTGTGAAATATGTTATTTCAGAGGAACAAAACCGAGACTATGCATTTGTGGTAAATGAGAACAGTAACACAGACAGAATCACGTCCTCAGTGGGAGGGGTCAATTTATTCATGTTAATTGACTCTGGGGCCACCAGTAACATAGTAGATGAGAGCAAATGGGAAATGTTGAAAGCCAAGGAAATCAGGTGCCGTTCATCACTGACTGATTAAAAGCTAAATGCATACTCATCAAGCGAGTCTTACCAGTAAAAGGGGTTTTCACATGCCAAATAAAGACAGGCAAGCAAGCGCAGCACACAGGCTTAGTTAATTGTAAGGTAACCGTTGCTAGGTAAAGAGACTGCCATCAAATTGGGTGTGCTAAAAGTCGGTGTTGACATAGCAGCAGTGACAAATGTGAAAACACAGATAAATCACCAATACCCCAAGTTGTTTGAAGGGGTGGGTAAGCTAAACACAAAGCAGATCAACCTACATGTTGATAAAAATGTGACACCAGTAGCACAGGCCCTTAGGAGTAAACCATACCCCCTGAGAGAAGCTATGGTGAAAAAGATAGAGGAACTACAAAACTTAATGGAGAGAGTGGATGGTGCCACACCATGGGTGAATCCGGTAGTGGTAGTGCCAAAACCGGACGGCGACATAAGACTGTGTCTGGGAATGAGACAAGCGAACACAGCAATCATACGTGGCAGGTACCAAATCCCCACAGTAGATGAACTTTTGCAAGGAATGAATGGGCCTTTCATGTTCAGTAAACTGGATCTTAAATGGGGCTATTATTAATTGGAGCCAACACCAGAGTCGGGAGGCATAACAACGTTTTCAGTGCATAATGGGATATACAGATATAAAAGACTCATATTTGGAGTTTAATCGGCAAGCGAGCAGTATCAACATGAAATCGCAACAGCACTGGCAGGCATCGAGGGGGTGGAGAACATATCGGATGACATCAACGTCCACGCCCCGGACAAGGAGACCCGTGACCAGTGGCTACATGCTGTCCTCAATAGGCTGGAGAACTGTGGGCTGACTCTCAACTCAAAGAAATGTCAGTTCAACATAGACAAATTGGTGTTTATGGGCATGTTACTCTCACAGAAGGGCATTGGGCCAATAGCTGAAAGAGTGAGAGCAGTGGTTGAGGACAGAGCCTGAGGCGGCATCAGAGGTTCGTAGCTTTCAAGGCTCAGTGTGCTATAGCAGTAGGTTCGTTCCCCAGTTCTCTACACTCTCAGAGTCTCTGTGGACATTGACCAAGAAGGACACAACATTCCACCTCGGACTGAAACAGAAGGCATTTCAGACATTAAAAGAGAAACTGTCTGAAGCTGTGACACTGCCGTACTTTGACAAATACACTTCCACAAAAGCAATAGCAGATGCAGGACCTGTGGGTCCTAGGAACTGTGCTCGTGCAAGAACAATACAGAGAAATGGTTCCAGTCTGTTATGTGAGCAGGAGTCTGTCAGTGTGAAGAAAATATTCACAAACTGAGCATGATGCACCCTTTTGTAAATGGCAGGGAATTTGATTTAATCCCTGATCATAAGACGTGAGAGGCATTTTTACAGTCCTCGCTCAAAGCATTGCACTCGCATCTGGATATACAGTTGGAAGTCGGAAGTTTACATACACCTTAGCCAAATACATTCAAACTCCGTTTTTCACAATTCCTGACATTTAATCCTAGTAAAAATTCCCTGTCTTAGATTAGTTAGGATCACCACTTTATTTTAAGAATGTGAAATGTCAGAATAATAGCAGAGAGAATGATTTGTTTCAGCTTTTATTTTTTTACATCACATTCCCAGTGGGTCAGAAGTTTACACACACTCAATTAGTATTTGGAAGCATTGCCTTTAAATTGTTTAACTTGGGTCAAACGTTTCGGGTAGCCTTCCATAAGCTTCCCACAATGAGTTGGGTGAATTTTGGCCCCTTCCTCCTGGCAGAGCTGGTGTAACTGAGTCAGGTTTGTAGGCCTCCTTGCTCCCACACGCTTTTCAGTTCTGCCCACAAATGTTCTATGTGATTGAGGTCAGGGCTTTGTGATGGCCACTCCAATACGTTGACTTTGTTGTCCTTAAGCCATTTTGCCACAACTTTGGATGTATGCTTGGGGTCATTGTCCATTTGGAAGACTTATTTGCGACCAAGCTTTAACTGTCTTGAGATGTTGCTTCAATATATCCACATCATTTTCCAACCTCATGATGCCATCTATTTTGTGAAGTGCACCAGTTCCTCCTGCAGTAAAGCCCCCCAACAACATTATGCTGCCACCCCCGTGCTTCACGGTTGGGATGTTATTCTTTGGCTTGCAAGCCTCCCCCTTTTTCCTCCAAACATAACGAAACAGTTCTATTTTTGTTTCATCAGACCAGAGGACATTTCTCCAAAAAGTATGATCTTTGTCCCCATGTGCAGTTGCAAACAGCATTTTCTGGAATTTTCCAAGCTGTTTAAAGGCACAGTCAACTTAGTGTATGTAAACTTCAGACACACTGGAATTGTGATACAGTGAATTATAAGTGAAATAATCTGTCTGTAAACAATTGTTGGAAAAATGACTTGTGTCATGCACAAAGCAGATGTCCTAACCGACTTGCCAAAACTATAGTTTGTTAGCAAGAAATTTGTGGAGTGGTTGAAAAACGAGTTTTAATGACTCCAACCTAAGTGTATGTAAACTGTAGCTACACCACAGAGTGACCTGGAGACACTATGATGCTGAGCAGAAATGTAAATCCAAGATCTACAACCATCGCAGAGCCAAACACTCTGAGGAGACCAGGTTCTCCTAGAACAGGACAAAACAGACAAGTTCACAACAACTTTCAACAAGATACCTCACACTGTGATCAATAAAGAAGGAAACAATGTGGTTGTTCAATCTCCAACCGGAGCCAGGTATTCAAGTTATACAACATTCGTAAAGAGGTATACAATTGAGGAGCCAGATACACAACCAAAGGACACCATCTTCTGTCCCCACTTGCTTCAAGATATCCACCATTGTTCCTGTACCCAAGAAAGCGAAGGTAACTGAACTATACCGAACAAAAATATAAACGCAACATGCAAAGTGTTGGTCCGATGTTTCATAAGCTGAAATTAAAGTTCCCAGAAATGTTCTGTAAGCACAAAAGCTTATTTCTCTCAAATGTTAAATGTTAGTGAGCATTTCTCCTCTGCCAAGATAATCCATGCAACTGACAGGTGTGGCATATCAGTAAGCTGATTAAACAGCATGATCATTACACAGGTGTAACTTGTACTGGGGACAATAAAATACCACTCTAAAATGTAAAGTTTTGTCACACAACACAATGCCACAGATGTGTAAAGTTTTGAAGGAGTGTGCAATTGGCATGCTGATTGCAGGAATGTCCACCAGGGCTGTTGCCAGAGAATTGAATGTTAATTTCTCTACCATAAGCCGCATCCAAAGTCAATTGGCAGTACGTCCAATCGGCCTCTAAACTTTAGACCACAAGTAACCACGCCAGCTCAGGACCTCCACATCTGGCTTCTTCACCTGTGGGATCATCCGAGACCAGCCACATGGACAGCTGATGAAACTGAAGAGTATTTATGTCTGTAATAAAGTGATTTTGTGGGGAAAAACAAATTCTGATTGGCTGGCCTGGCTCCCCAGTGGGTGGGCCTGGCTCCCAAGCGGCTGGGCCGATATCCTCTCAGGCCCACCCATGGCTGTGCCTAAGCCCTGTCATGTGAAATCCATATATTCGGGCCTAATGAATTTGTTTCAATTGACTGATTTCCTTATGATTTCCGTAAGTCAATAAAATCATTGAAATTGTTGCATGTTGCGTTTATATTTGTATTCAGTATAAATGACTATCGCCTCGTAGCACTCACAAGTGTCATCATGAAGTGCTTTGAGAAGTTAGTTAAGGACCATATCATCTCCACCTTACCCGACAACCTAGACCCACTGCAATAGAGCCACGGAAGATGCAATCGCCACCACACTGCCCTCTCCCATCTGGACAAGAGGAATACCTATGTAAGAATGTTGTTCATCGACTATAGCTCAGCATTAGTCTATGAACCTGGATCTGAACCCTGCCTTGTGCAACTGAGTACTGGACTTCATGACGGGCCTCCCCAGGTGGTGACGGTAGGCAACAACACCTACACTACGCTAATCCTCAACATAGGAGCCCCACAAGGGTGCATGCTCAGCCCCCTCCTGTACTCCCTATTCACCCATGACTGCGTGGCCACGCATGTCTCCAAGTCAATCATCAAGTTTGCAGACGACACAGTGGTAGGCTTGATTCCCAACAACGACAAGAAAGACTACAGGGAGGAGGTGAGGGCCCTGGCGGGGTGGTGCCAGGAAAATAAGCTCTCCCTCAACGTCAACAAAATGAAGGAGCTGATTGTGGACTTCCGGAGACAGCAGAGGGAGCACGCCCCCATCCACATCAATTGGGCCGCATTGGAGAAGGTGAAAAGCTTAAAGTTCCTAAGCGTACACATCACTGACAATCTGAAATGGTCCACCCACACAGACAGTGGTGAAGAAGATGCAAATGCACCTCTTCAAACTCAGGAGGCTAAAGAAATTCAGCTTGGCACCTAAGACCCTCACAAACTTTTACAGATGCACCATTGAGAGCATCCTGTCGGGCTGTATCACCGTCTGGTACGGGAAAAGCACCATCCGCAACCGCTCTCCAATGGGGGCACACTGCCTGCCCTCCAGGACATATATAGCACCGGTGTCACAGGAAGGCTAAAAAGATAATCCAGGACCTTAGTCACCCGATCCACAGCCTGTTCACCCCTATGCGTCAAAGTTGAGACAAGAGACTGAAAAACAGCTTCCATCTCAAGGCCATCCGACTGTTAAATAGTCACCACTAGCCGGTCTCCGCCCAGTAACCTGCCCTGAACTTTCATCACTGTCACTTGCGGGCTACCACCCGGTTACTGAACCCTGCACCTTAGAGGCTGCTGCTTAGGTACATAGACATGGAACACTGGTCATAACAGCAGTAATATACAGTGCCTTGCGAAAGTATTCGGCCCCCTTGAACTTTGCGACCTTTTGCCACATTTCAGGCTTCAAACATAAAGATATAAAACTGTATTTTTTTGTGAAGAATCAACAACAAGTGGGACACAATCATGAAGTGGAACGACATTTATTGGATATTTCAAACTTTTTTAACAAATCAAAAACTGAAAAATTGGGCGTGCAAAATTATTCAGCCCCTTTACTTTCAGTGCAGCAAACTCTCTCCAGAAGTTCAGTGAGGATCTCTGAATGATCCAATGTTGACCTAAATGACTAATGATGATAAATACAATCCACCTGTGTGTAATCAAGTCTCCGTATAAATGCACCTGCACTGTGATAGTCTCAGTATCAGACCACTGCAAATCTACCAAGACCTGGCCGTCCCTCTAAACTTTCAGTTCATACAAGGAGAAGACTGATCAGAGATGCAGCCAAGAGGCCCATGATCACTCTGGATGAACTGCAGAGATCTACAGCTGAGGTGGGAGACTCTGTCCATAGGACAACAATCAGTCGTATATTGCACAAATCTGGCCTTTAAGGAAGAGTGGCAAGAAGAAATCCATTTCTTAAAGATATCCATAAAAAGTGTTGTTTAAAGTTTGCCACAAGCCACCTGGGAGACACACCAAACATGTGGAAGAAGGTGCTCTGGTCAGATGAAACCAAAATTGAACTTTTTGGCAACAATGCAAAACGTTATGTTTGGCGTAAAAGCAACACAGCTCATCACACTGAACACACCATCCCCACTGTCAAACATGGTGGTGGCAGCATCATGGTTTGGGCCTGCTTTTCTTCAGCAGGGAAAGGGAAGATGGTTAAAATTGATGGGAAGATGGATGGAGCCAAATACAGGACCATTCTGGAAGAAAACCTGATGGAGTCTGCAAAAGACCTGAGACTGGGATGGAGATTTGTCTTCCAACAAGACAATGATCCAAAACATAAAGCAAAATCTACAATGGAATGGTTCAAAAATAAACATATCCAGGTGTTAGAATGGCCAAGTCAAAGTCCAGACCTGAATCCAATTGAGAATCTGTGGAAAGAACTGAAAACTGCTGTTCACAAATGCTCTCCATCCAACCTCACTGAGCTCGAGCTGTTTTGGAAGGAGGAATGGGAAAAAATGTCAGTCTCTCGATGTGCAAAACTGATAGAGACATACCCCAAGCGACTTACAGCTGTAATCGCAGCAAAAGGTGGCGCTACAAAGTATTAACTTAAGGGGGCTGAATAATTTTGCACGCCCAATTTTTCAGTTTTTGATTTGTTAAAAAAGTTTGAAATATCCAATATATGTTTGAAGCATGAAATGTGGCAAAAGGTTGCAAAGTTCAAGGGGGCCGAATACTTTCGCAAGGCACTGTAACAGTGGTCACTTAAATATTATAACATACTGTTTAACCCACTTCATGTGCAATGCATTCAGAAAGGATTCAGACCCCTTCACTTTTTCCACAGTTCCTTAGGTTACAACTTTATTCTGAAATAGATTACATTTTTGCAAATGTATAAAAAAAAAATGTAATACCTTATTTACATAAATCAGACCCTTTGCTATGTGACTCGAAATTGAGCTCAGGTGCATCCTATTTCCATTGATCATCCTTGAGATGTTTCTACAACTTGATTAAAGTCCTGCTATGGTAAATTCAATTGATTGGACAACCCAACTCTCTATAGAAGGTCCCACAGTTGATAGTCCATGTCAGAGCAAAAACCAAGCCATGACGTCAAAGGAATTGTCCGTAGAGCTCCGAGACAGGATTGTGTCGAGGCACATATCTGGGGAAGGGTACCAAAACATTTCTGCAGCATTGAAGATCCCCAAGAACACAGTGGCCTCCATCATTCTTAAATGGAAGAAGTTTGGAACCACTAAGCGTCTTCCTAGAGCTGGCCGCCCGGCCAAACTGAGCAACAGGTGGAGAAGGGCCTTGGTCAGGGTGGAGAAGGGCCTTGGTCTCCTCTGTGGAGATGGGAGAACCTTCCAGAAGGACCACCATCTCTGCAGCACTCCATCAATCCGGCCTTTATGGTAGAGTGGCCAGACGGAAGTCACTCCTCAGTAAAAGGCACATGACAGCCCTCTTGGAGTTTACCAAATGACACCTAAAATACTCTCAGACCATGAAAAACAAGATTCTCTGGTCTGATGAAATCAAGATTGAACTCTTTGGCCTATATGACAAGCGTCCCATCTGGAGGAAACCAGGCACCGCTCATCACCTGGCCAATACCATCCCTACAGTGAAGCATGGTGATGGCAGCATCATGCTGTGGGGATGTTTTTCAGCGGCAGGGACTGGGAGACTAGTCAGGATCGAGGGAAAGATGAACGGAGCAAATTACAGAGAGATCATACAGAGCGCTCAGGACCTCAGACTGGGGGCAAAGGTTGACCTTCCAACAGGACAACGACCCTAAGCACACAGCCAAGCCAATGCAGGAGCTGCTTCAGGACAAGTCTCTAAATGTCCTTGAGTGGCCCAGCCAGAGCCAGGACTTGAACCCGATCGAACATGTAGCAATGCTCTCCCATCCAACCTGACAGAGCTTGAGAGGATATGCAGAGAAGAATGGGACAAACTCCCCAAATACAGGTGTGCCAAGCTTGTAGCGTCATACCCAAGAAGACTTGAGGCTGTAATCGCTTCAACAAAGTACTGAGTAAAGGGTCTGAATACTTATGTAAATGTGCCACTTAAGGTTTATATTTTTAATACATTTGCAAACATTTCTAAAAACCAGTTTTTGCTTTGTCATTATGGGGTATTATGTGCATATTGATGTGAGGGAAAAAAACTATTTAATCAATTCTAGAATAAGGCTGTAACGTAACAAAATGTGGAAAAAGTCAAGGGATCTGAATACTTACCGAATGCACCGTATATATGTACTTTTTTCACTTTCTTGCCCACAGGGAAGGGGTTGTATGAGGAGGGTTTTCTCTAGTCGCCAGGACAGGGGGCAGGGGGCAGGAGGGTGGATGTAAAAGTATCCTCGGTTGATAAGAAACCTTGGCTGTTTAGGAGGTAGAGGGTGTGGGGGCCAGGTGGGTAGATAGTGATGTGGGGGGGGTGGGGACTGACAACAAACCCGTGTTGCTAGGTGGGTTGGGGAGGGGTGGAAAACGTGGTTTCCGGGTGGGGGGAGGATGCGTGGGTATTAGACTGAGACATGTTTTGTTTTTCATTTCTCTACATAACATAGGTATAATTACAAAATCCTGTGTGATCAATATGATCATTTCTCTGTATGTCTGCATGTATTATTATTTAATTTAGTGTGAGCCTACGAATATACATGTGGTATAAACTGTTTAAATATTGTACCAGTAACCCCCCCCCCCCCCCCCCCCCCCACACACACACACACACACACAGTCTCTGTGACCGTCATTTTTTTGTGTTGTGTGTTTCGTAAACAGGATTGAAGTCTATCAATTCCATTTTCTTTTAGGATATTCACTGTGTAATTGGTAGACCGTTTAGTATCCCACCAAAATGCACATGATTTATTAATGTTGTACAGTAGCACATCTAGTGAGAAGGTGGTTTGAACATACTGTATGTTTTTATGGGTCTGACTGACAGGTTTTATGAGGTACACAGGAATGTCTGTAGTGTACATTTTCAAGATGTGATTGCAAATCTAGTTCTTACACAATTTCTATACATTTGTTTTCCTCATTTTGGGTCCCTTTCCTTTTGCTGCATGCCATGGGCACTCAGAACAGGAACATAGTGTTCGTCTGGCATTCCCCGTTGCTGACTCGGCATTAAACACTGTATGACCTGCTGCTAAGCACATGCTGCTAATCACAATACAGTCCGGTCTTTTGGCTGTTTCCTAACACGGAGAAGAGAACTAGCTGTGTTTCGAGGGAGTTGATTTTGTTCATGTTTTATAACCATTGCCTGGACTGTTCCTACAAGGACTGGTCTGTAAAGTCTACTGCTGTCATGTCATGGAGGAACACATTCTCATACCTAAGCATCTGGGACTTACTGTACAGGCCTTTATTGTACCTAGAGTTTTAAGTTTCAAGTTTTATTGGGTTGAATACGTATTGACTCAAGACATTTCAGCTTTGTAAACATTTCTAAAAACATAATTCCACTTTGACATTATGGGGTATTGTGTGTAGGCCAGTGACAATACAATTCTCTTTAATCCATTTTAAATGCAGGCTGTAACACAACAGCATTTGGAAAAAGTAAAGGGGTGTGAATACTTTCTGAAGGCACTGTATGCACAATCAATAGACCTACCTATAATTAAGCCATTAGGCTACATCTGAGCCGCTTCAATTTTCATATCTATTAGGCTTATATCTAAAAGCTCACGCATTTCAATGTAGCCTAACCAATAACCTAAAAGGTCAACATATTAGGTCTATGGCAACGTCGCTTAACTTTCTACATCATGTTTAATTATTTGAATTGTTTCATTTTTTAAACGGCAGATTATCTATAGGCCTACTTGAAGCAATAGAGATCAATAGTAATGGCATCCCTTTGTACACTAACTCCGCCATGGTTCATTGGGCAAAGCCTATGGGGAAATTAATTTAGTTTTTGTAGGGTTTTTCTATAAAATAAGGTTTCTGGTAAACACAAGCTTAGGAGATCTTATATGTTTTGTTCTATGAGATAATCTTCATCAGCTAACCTCACAAAGCATATAAAGGCTCCATAATTCATAAAGGTCATGTTAACTGACTGATATGTCATAGAACAAAACGTATAAGATCTCCTAAGCCTGTGTTAACCTCAGACCTTATTTTCAGCGTTTAAATAAAGGTTCATTAAAATAAATCAAAATCAGCTTTTATCCCAAACCACTATTCTTTTCCCCATTCATTTTCACTATAGGAATGGCTCAACCAAATATTTTTTTATAACTAACCCAAGATAGACCATGGTCTGTTGTTTCCAATGGGAGCAAACTAATCCTAGCATGCAGAACAAGCAAGGAGCTGGTCAGAGCAAAGCACGAGCTAGCGTGAGGCTATTGGCACGTCCTAGCATGTATTTCCATATTTCCATTAGGGAACACCTACTCTGTGAAGTGCGTGTGTGCAATAACTCAATTCGCCCTTGCACTCCTCCTAAAACAACACCATTTTTACATTTCAGGGCACAGTATGACACAACAAGCATAGCAACAATAACTTCAGGGAAGCAATCAGTCTTCAGAAGAGTCCTGTAATATCATGATTAAGCTGAAAACTGAGAAGGCAGAAGTTGTACCAATTTTGAATGTATTTTCTGCCTTCTAGAATGCAAAGCGGTTAAACTGGCAATAAGAGTAGAGGAAACTTCCCCGTCATCCGCCAATACTTGCGCTTGTTGGCTTACTTTAACCTGGTCAGCGCTGTACCTTACGCACTCTTTGTGGGACCTATAGTAAACAATTATATCACTTTTTCGTTATGTACTGTTATGGATACTTGAACACAAATTCTCTCTTCTACACGACTCCTTATTCAACATGACATGTGTTTTCAGGTTGCCAAGGCAAATTACAAATATACTTAGCCTAGACGTGTTCTCATAGCCCTAGGACAGCCTCAGAAAATGTATAATCTCATAACATGTAGAGCAGCCTTTTTGATATTAGACCTCAGGCACTCTGTGTCATCCTAACTACATCAACAGTAATAAAGGCAGACACCCTCTCAGCAACTGAATCCAACAGGAGTAAATATACATTTATCAAGTACACATTTACTAAGACTTAATGAATTATGCATGTATTACACATGAATATGCATTACATAAGTAGAAGTATAATGGTGACGTGATGACTGCAATATTGCCTGGTCATGTCAAGGTGCAGCAGACTACTCTACAGTAAAGATACCAGTACTAATATACACTGAGTATACAAACATTAAGAACACATTCCTAATACTGAGTTGCAACCCATTTCCCCCTCAAAACAGCCTCAATTCGTCGGGGCATGGACTTTACAAGGTGTCGAAAGCGTTCCACAGGGATGCTGGCCCATTTTGACTCCAATGCTTCCCACAGTTGTGTCAAGTTGGCTTTTGGGTGGTGGACTATTCTTGATACACAGGGAAACTGTTGAGCGTGAAAAACTAAACAGCGCTGCAGTTCTTGACACACTCAAACCGGTGCGCCTGGCACCTACCACTATACCCAGTTCAAAAGCAATTTAATCTTTTGTCTTGACCATTCACCTTCTGAATGGCACACATATACAATCAATGTCTCAATTGCCTTAAGGCTTAAAAATCCTTCTTTAAAACGGTCTCCTACACTTCATCTACACTGATTGGAGTGGATTTAACAAGTGACATCAATAAGGGATCATAGCTTTCACCTGTTCCGTCTATGTCACGGAAAGAGCAGGTGTTCTTAATGTTTTGTACACTCAGTGCATATACAGGTTACTGACAAAATAAAGGAAACACCAACCATGGTTTACATCACTTTCATGCTCATCCAAACCATTCAGTGACCACTCGTGCCCTGTAGATAGGGGCATTGTCATCCTATAGGGGCATGGCCATGGTTGCCAAAATAATGGCCCGCACAGCATTTTAATACATGTTGAGATATACTTTGTTTTCAATATACTTAGTATCCCTCATTTACTCAAGTGTTTTGTTATTTTGGCGGTTAACTGTAGCTCAGAATGATAGCCTATTATTTACTGTTATAGCCTCATCCCATAGCCTACATATAAAGTAATCCTGTATTTTAAAAATTTTTTGTAAAAAATATGACAATGAAAATATTTTACATAGTTACAATAGTTCAGAAAGAGATCTCATCACAGCAGTTCAGGAACAAAGTAGAGAAAGAACAATGAATCTAAGACCCTTTTATAAGCATCTGAGTTGTTTGGATTCTAAATCTGAGTTGTTGATCAATAGTATTACTGTAAAGTTAACCTCCAATCAGATATCAACCCTACATGATGTAACCTCTGCTTCTCAGAGGTGACACAATGGGGGTTGGAGAGATAAAACAGAGAATGCTGAATTCCTAAGACAACACAGAGGAAATTCTTGCATACAGTTGACAAGAAGAAGCACTTTGTGCCAGCCCTACAGTATGCTATTGTGCCACTGGTGCCAATGATATCTTAAGTGCCACCAACTGGTCTTGGGCTAAGGTTGTGGTGACTTTATATTTCACACAACTTCTGACATACACAAGGTTTACACCGGTGTAAAATACTTAAGTAAAAATACTTTAAAGTACTACTTAAGTAGTTTTTCGGGGTATCTGTACTTTACTTTACTATTAATATTTGAAAAACTTTTACTTTTACTTCAGTACATTCTAAAATAAAATAATGTACTGTTTACTCCATTCATTTTCCCTGACACCCAAAAGTACTCATTACATTTCGAATGCTTAGCAGGACAGGAAAATAGTCAAATTCTCGCACTTCTCAAGAGAACATCCCTGGACCTCCCTACTGCCTCTAATCTGACAGACTCACTAAACACAAATGCTTTGTTTGTAAATTATATCGGAGTGTTGGAGTGTGCCCCTGGCTATCCTTAAAAAAAGAAAATGGTGCTGTCTGGTTTGCTTAATATAAGGAATGTGAAGTGATTTATACTTTAACTTTAACTTTTGATAATTAAGTATATTTTAGCAATTACATTTACTTTTGACACTTAAGTATATTTCAAACCAAATACTTTTAGACTTTTACTCAAGTAGTATTTTACTGGGTGACTTTTACTTGAGTCATTTTCTATTAAGGTATCTTTACTTTTACTCAGGTATGACAATTTGATACATTTTCCACCACTAGGTTTACATACCAAGTTTCATGGCCCCATGTCCATCTGTTCAGTTCTTATAGCTCTGGTGTGATATGGTGCCATCTAGTGGTGTAGCGTGGCCGACTTTAAATGCAGCAACTAATCTTTGTCAAATTCACTAGAGACTAATTAATTGGAGTCAATCTGATTTATGGTTCGTGAGAAGAACATTTTAAAAGTATTCTTAGCATAAGCATATGCACTAACGTGCATCTATAAGTACAGTCCGGCCATATTTGAATGCAGCAACATTTGTTTCTCAACACCATTAAAAGACTAATGTACTGGGTATTTTAATAATGTATACAGTTTAGGTTTTTGCTCAATCTGATTGCGTGGGACTGGCTCCCCACCCATTCCTACACCCCTGAAGAGATGTGCCAAATGCCTACATACCGAATTGGTGTTATTTGGACTGGTTCATGAGAAGAGGTTTTCAAAGGTTTTCAAAAATGTCCAAGATGTAGGAAAATC
Source organism: Oncorhynchus mykiss (assembly GCF_013265735.2). Taxonomy (NCBI): domain Eukaryota; kingdom Metazoa; phylum Chordata; class Actinopteri; order Salmoniformes; family Salmonidae; genus Oncorhynchus; species Oncorhynchus mykiss. The sequence goes on from NC_048592.1 coordinate 11,483,450, forward strand.
AATCAATGGCTTCTTGAGGCAAATTTGTTCAGCATGAGGAAAGACACCTACAAACAAAGTTTCAAGTCTCTAGTTCAAAGGGGGCAGATATGAGGGTTTAAGTGAGACCGTTTATAACAGTGCTACATACAATGGGGCAAAAAAGTATTTAGTCAGCCACCAATTGTGCAAGTTCTCCCACTTAAAAAGATGAGAGTGGCCTGTAATTTTTCTTCATAGGTACACTTTATGACAGACAAAATTAGAAGAAAAAAAGTCCAGAAAATCACATTGTAGGATATTTAATTAATTTATTTGCAAATTATGGTGGAAAATAAGTATTTGGTCAATAACAATAGTTTATCTCAATACTTTGTTATATACCCTTTGTTGGCAATGACAGAGGTCAAACGTTTTCTGTAAGTCTTCACAAGGTTTTCACACACTGTTGCTGGTATTTTGGCCCATTCCTCCATGCAGATCTCCTCTAGAGCAGTGATGTTTTGGGGCTGTTGCTGGCAACACGGACTTTCAACTCCCTCCAAAGATTTTCTATGGGGTTGAGATCTGGAGACTGGCTAAGCCACTCCAGGACCTTGAAATGCTTCTTACGAAGCCACTCCTTCGTTGCCCGGGCGGTGTGTTTGGGATCATTGTCATGCTGAAAGACCCAGCCACGTTTCATCTTCAATGCCCTTGCTGATGGAAGGAGGTTTTCACTCAAAGTCTCACGATACATGGCCCCATTCATTATTTCCTTTACACGGATCAGTCGTCCTGGTCCCTTTGCAGAAAAACAGCCCCAAAGCATGATGTTTCCACCCCCATGCTTCACAGTAGGTATGGTGTTCTTTGGATGCAACTCAGCATTCTTTGTCCTCCAAACACGACGAGTTTAGTTTTTACCAAAAAGTTCTGTTTTGGTTTCATCTGACCATATGACATTCTCCCAATCTTCTTCTGGATCATCCAAATGCTCTCTAGCAAACTTCAGACGGGCCTGGACATGTACTGGCTTAAGCAGGGCGAAACGTCTAGCACTGCAGGATTTGAGTCCCTGGCGGCGTAGTGTGTTACTGATGGTAGGCTTTGTTACTTTGGTCCCAGCTCTCTGCAGGTCATTCACTAGGTCCCCCCGTGTGGTTCTGGGATTTTTGCTCACCGTTCTTGTGATCATTTTGACCCCACGGGGTGAGATCTTGCGTGGAGCCCCAGATCGAGGGAGATTATCAGTGGTCTTGTATGTCTTCCATTTCCTAATAATTGCTCCCACAGTTGATTTTTTCAAACCAAGCTGCTTACCTATTGCAGATTCAGTCTTCCCAGCCTGGTGCAGGTCTACAATTTTGTTTCTGGTGTCCTTTGACAGCTCTTTGGTCTTGGCCATAGTGGAGTTTGGAGTATGACTGTTTGAGGTTGTGGACAGGTGTATTTTATACTGATAACAAGTTCAAACAGGTGCCATTAATATAGGTAACAAGTGGAGGACAGAGGAGCCTCTTAAAGAAGAAGTTACAGGTCTGTGAGAGCCAGAAATCTTGCTTTTTTATAGGTGACCAAATACTTATTTTCCACCATAATTTGCAAATAAATTAATTAAAAATCCTACAATGTGATTTTCTGGATTTTTTTTCTCATTTTGTCTGTCACAGTTGAAGTGTACCTATGATGATAATTACAGGCCTGTCTCATCTTTTTAAGTGGGAGAACTTGCACAATTGGTGGCTGACTAAATACTTTTTTGCCCCACTGTATAGGTCAATTGGTGCCATTCTTCTTGACCAAGTTACTCATGGCTTCTAGATTCACCTATGTGAAGCTAGCCACAATAGTGGAATTTGCTGTTTGTCTTCAAATTAAAAGTCACATATCAAAAGTCTTTCAAATGGCTACAAATAGTAGAGTAATGCTAGTCAAAGTCCCACAATATGAGCCATGATACTAATATGTGTGTAATCTTCACTGTTGTGTTCTGCGGGTGTCACTGAGAAGACTGATACCCAATTTGATTTATCCACAATTCATAGGTAAGGCTGTACAGTGCAATGTGAATGTCCAATACACATAGTAAGTTGATTGGTACACTTAATATGTCTCATTTCACAGTGGTTTCAGAGTCCGGCAATATGAGCTATGATGCTAATATTTGTGTAATCTCTTCACAGTTGTGTTCTATGTGTGTCATTGATACCCCATTTCATTGATCCACAATCCATAGATAAAGCTGTACAGAGTAATATTGTCACACCCTGATCTGTTTCACCTGTCTTTGTGATTGTCTCCACCCATCTCCAGGTGTCACCTGTTTTCCCCATTAGCCCCGGGGTATTTATTAATGTGTTCTCTGTTTGTCTGTTGCCAGTTCGTCTTGTCAAGTCAACCAGCGTGTGTTCTGTGCTCCTGTTTTTTCCTTGTCTCCGTTTTTCTAGTCCTCCCGTTTGACCCTTGCTTGCCCTGACTCTGAGCCCGCCTGCCTGACCATTCTGACCTCGAGCCTGCCTGCCACTCTGTACCTCCTGGACTCTGACCTGGTTTATGATCTTTTGCCTGTCCCCGACCTGCCTCTTGCCTGCCCCTTGGATTGTAATACATATCAGAGACAAACCATCTGCCTCCCGTGTCTGCATCTGGGTCTCGCCCTGTATCATATAAATATCAATGTCAATATGCACAATAGGCTGACTGGGGAAGTGATATCCCACAGTCAAAGTGCCGCAATAAGAACTACTACGCTAATATTTGTGTAAACTCTTCACAGTTGTCTTCTGTGGGTGCAATTCTGAAGTCTAATACATCCACAGTGCGATTTCAACTGATTTCTACAAATTAACTAATAATTGTGTTTAATTGAATTTATATAACAACATTCCAACCGTGTTTAGCATGATCTAATGCATATATGGCATGATTCCACTATTTGTTACCATTTGCATCGCTTTCAATTAGGGGCTTTTATTTTGAAGGTGAACCGCACATTCCAGGTGGACGCTATGTGGGCACGCCTGTGCCCAAAATTGATGATTTATGTCGCACAGCGAGAGTTGACTGGGGAGGAATGGATTCGGTTCAGTCAGTCTTGATAATGAGCCTTCCCCAGCCTCCTTTTTTTCCTTTCTCCTTTTTTAATCAAATGTATTTTTATGATTAACAAACAAATATCAACAAACAAAAGAGGAATAGTCACAAAGAACAAGCATACATACAAACTATTTACATTGCCAGGAATCCCCAGCTAGTTAGTTCCTGGTTGTGGCTAGAAACATCTAGCCTGGCTAATGATGAGCAACCCAATATACCAGCCTGGTCTCACTAGACGTAACGTAGTAAAGATATCTCCAGGACACTCAATAGTAGTTATGTTACATGTGGTATGGTTACTGAAGACAGATGGTTACTTAAGGCAAGAACTAAAAGATGGTGGTTGGTAGGGGTGACATATAACTCGAATGTCTAGCAACCCAAATGTTGCCTGTTCGAATCTCATGCGTTCCTATCAAAGTAAGTGCCTTATTTTCTGTATATCGTGTTGTTGTTTCTATTGTAGCATATGTATGTATGTATGGAGCATAATGTATTTACAGTTTTATTAACATGTTTTTAAGTACTGGTGTCAAATAATGCATTCTGATTATTGCATAGACTGTAATGGACACCTATGATGTGTGTAAAATATTTTTTTGAAGGTTGTACTGATTACAATGAGCTAATGCTAAGCTATTTGCCAGCCATGTGTGGCGCCATCTTTGCTGACATTATACAATGCATTCTGGGTGTCACGTAAACATCTGTCAGACCAAAGATGTTAGAATGAAGAGATCAAAAGGGGGGTTAACCTTTTCACACGTACCAACAAATGGGTGTGATCATTCTACAGTGGTCCCTGCAGCGTACACTCAAACTGGTGTGATTAGAATGCTTATTGCAATGTAACAGTATAGCTTCCGTCCCTCTCCTCGCCTCAAACCAGGGACCCTCTGCACACATAGACAACAGTCACCCTCGAAGCATCGTTACCCATTGCTCCCATTGCTCCACAAAATCCAAGGGAAACAACTACTTTAAGGTCTCAGAGCAAGTGACATCACCGATTGAAACGCTATTAGCGTGCACCCCGTTAACTAGCTAGCCATTACACACTAGGACAAATGTAGCCTACATTTTCCGGTTTGGATGAGAATTGTGTCATGCTGTTGCTACTTCTGTGAATGTCTGAACATTGATTCCAAAAATAAACTGGTCACATTCAGGACATAAGGACTGTGTTTGTGCAAAATGTTTGTGAAAAATTTGTGTGGCCAGCTCAAATGCTGTCAATCAAAACTGGATGTTCTAAATAAGCATTCTAATCACACCTGTTTGAGTATATGCTGCAGCGAGCACTGTAGAATGATCACACCCTTTTGTTGGTACGTGTGAAAAGGTTAACTCTTTTAGCTAACCCCAATAGCAACCCTTCAACCTAACCTTACCCCTAGCCAAGCTAACGTTAGCCACCTAGTTAGAATTCGTAACATATCATACTTTTGGCAAATCTGTAACATATTGTATATTTTGAAAATTCGTAACATATAATACGAATTGTCATTTGTAACATATCATACGAAATGAGTGATGGACATCCACAAATTAATATATACCATACAAAAAGTAAGATATCATACTCAAACCTGTCACGAATTTACATACAAAATAATACGAAATGTACTGAGACCAGGTTGCAACACAACACGTTGCATTGGTTATTAACACCGTTTTTTTCGTTATGTCAGCTAATTGGCCTTGCATGGTGAAGTCCAGATTCCAGATGGTGTCCAATACTATTCTCTCTCCCCTCGCCCATCGACTTTTAACTAAGCCATGCTGTTGTTGTTGATAGCTAGCCAGCATAAACTAGCTAGGACTACTGACTGAACCCATTCGTCTCCAATCGACTCTCAGCTGCGCGACAACGTCGTCAATTTGGGCAGGCGAGTCTGTGTAGCCTCGGCTCTCTCCAAATCCTATTGTGGCTAGCTTCACATATGTTCTAGTTTCTGTTCGCCAAATTAGAAAATCAGGTCCCACTCTATGCTTCAGTTATTTGACCATGTCAAGCAAAACAATAAGAAATCAGAGAATAACAATATATTATTTGAACACTGGGATATGTTGTTTATCCCATAATGGAAAAAAACAGTGGTGATGCGATAGTAGCCGACTTGTATAGCGCAACTGAATGAAAAACACTCATCATAAAAAAAAATATTTAAAAAACACTCATCATTCACTTGCCCATACATGACTTGCGTAAACTCATCCATGGAATCAGGAAGTAATAATTGGCAGCGGTTCACTCATGAGAAACTTATATTTACCGAGGCTCTGGAAGCTTATGTTTTGTATCGGCAAATAACTAGACTATAGGCTATTAGACAAGAGTTACGCACTGGAAAATACAATATCCGTGTACCGGAGCCTATCTTTTGGTTTAAATATTTTTAGTGTGCCATTTTAATCTCGTAAAGTACCCGGAAGACTTGAATTTTACACTTTAGGTAGGGTGAGTAGGATGGATGTTCCTCACCTGACAGAAGATGAAATGGCCGATATAAAAAAGGAAGTAAGTGGCCTATTTGTCTGACTGTCAATTCAACTGTTAGTGAGTTGGTTTTACAATAATTATTTACCATAAAGTTATTAACTTAAAATGTTGAATTGCGCATAATAAAGAAGTGAAAGTAACCAATTTATGCCGCACCCTCTATAGGCTACCCCATTTTCACAGAAGCCTATGTGTGTATAGTGTAAATAAAATTCTTCCTTCTCGTATTATAACTAACCTGTTAGAGCCGATTTGGACATATTTGTATAAAAGACAGAACATACAGAGCTCCATGTACACTTGTGTAAATATATTAAATATGAATGTATATGATGAAATATTATGCTCATTCGTTGTACTGTGGTAAGTTTTTGCAAGGAGTCCTTGCTAGATGCGGGAGCGGTATAGTTTTTTGACCATACAGACATTACAAACAGGTCATATTATGTATTTTCCATGTCAAGTAATATCTGATTTAAGTTGATTGGATAATCTTTTTTGTTGTTGTTAGATATTAGAAGAATAAACCTTTTTGTTGCACCATATCCCTGGATCTCATTGAATGTTTTGGCCATTTGGAAACGTAGAGTTGGACTGTATGCGTACGAAACAACCCCTCTCCAGGCTAGGGCAGTGGCTATGGTAAAGAGAAAAGGAAGCCACTACATAACCCATTCATATTAATGGTTAACAAAGGCATGTCCATACTCTAATCATTATTTTCCCTCACATGTTTACCTGTCCTTCAGTGCATTTACAGTATAGCCATCAGTAGTCAGTCCTCTGTTCACACACACTTGATAAAACATATATATTGGCCCTATATAACATACAGATGGTCGAGAAAGCATCCTTCAACACCCCCACAGTTTCCATCTTGCTGTTCTCTGTCTAGGTCCTGACGAGGCTGCGGCCGTACCTTTGTGAAAAGATCCGGGCTGACCGTCATTTTGACTACCTGCGCTCGCGGAAGATCCTGACGCGAGACGACACAGAGGAGATCAGCTGCAGGATCACGCAGACCAAGAAAACGGGCTTGCTCCTGGACTACCTGGCTGAGAACCCTCGGGGGCTGGATACCCTGATCGAGTCCATCCAACAAGGACGTACGCTCAACTTCCTGATTACCAAGATCACTGATGAAGTGCAGAAGGTGAAGAACGAGAAGATAGAATCTCTCAGAGGTACGTTGTGTGTGTGTTCAAGTGTTGTTTTTTTTTAAAATTATTTAATAGAGGAGGTTCGGTGAACCACACTTGAGTGACAAGTAACCTTGCCTGAGACCTGACGATGTGTGTTAGCTCCCCGAGCTAATAGGCTTTGGCTCAGTGGTCTTTCACTGTCTTAGTACCATTATCATGACCATCTCCCATTGGCCCTCTACAGCAGGGGCATCCAGTTCCACCTCGGGCTTCCTGCCAACTCAGGACACATCCGGGGTCAATAAAGACCTCTCCAAGACACTGTCATATGAGTCCAACCTGGCATCCACCATGTTATACAACGGAGAAGGGAGCCCATCCACCTCTGACGCCCTAAGGTTCCTCAACCGGCCTGCTGCCTCCAGCCATGGGAAGGACGTGTTGTCATCCATGCGAGGGGGTAGCATGGCCGTGTCTTCATCCCAGGTCTCTTCCACACTGCCCAGGCCTGGAGACCCAGGGGCTCCCCCCCTGCCGCAGGAAGTGCTGCTACTGCCAGAGGCCTCATCTAACATGGACGCTGGACCACACAGGAGCACGGCGATCAGCGGAGGGGATGTCAACTTCCAGCCCCTGAGGTCACGCTCCACACCCACTTTCATGTCATGCAGGGACCCTTCACCTCAGCCCCCACCAAAATCTTAATGAGCACCCCTCCCCCCCCCCCCCCCCCCCACACCCTGGACTACTTCCCAGCATTACTCATAACAAACATTCACTCTTCAAATGTGTTGTTCGTATCAGTGTATGTGTTTTATCAATGGTTTTAGTTGAGTGTTACTTTAAACAAATATCAACTTGTAAAGTATGTTCCATGCCTTACATTATACACTGGGTCAACCCGAAAGCTGGACAAACCTGTTTTGGGTTCAATATGAAATAAGTAACTGCTTACTAATGATGCCTCAATCATAAGCTGTACCCTCATGCATTTTACTCTGCTTCTATCAAGTCCTCATTCGTAAAATGCCCCTTCCTTACGCATAGAGAGTTGGGTTGAGACATACAGTGCCTTCAGAAAGTATTCATACGCCTTGACTTATTGTGGTACAGCCTGAATTCAAAATATATTAAATCAAATAAAAATCTTGCCTGTTTACACACAATACCCCACAATGACAGTTTTTGCTAATTTATTGAAAATTAAACATAGAAATATCCCATTTACATAATTATTCACACCCCCGAGTCAATACTTTATAGAAGCACCTTTGGCAGTGATTACAGCTGTGAGTCTTTCTGGGTAAGTCTTTAAGAGCTTTCCACACTTGGATTGTGCAACATTTGGCCATTATTGTTTTCAGAATTCTTCGAGCTCTGTCAAATTTGTTGTTGATCTTTGCTAGACTTAACATTTTCAAGTTTTGCCCTAGATTTGCAAGTAGATTTAAGTCTAAACTGTATCTCTGCCAGTCAGGAACTTTCACTGTCTTCTTGGTAACCAGGTTTAACTATAGGATTTGCCTGTGCTTAGCTACATTCTGTTTATTGTCCTTAACGAATAACGAGTCCTTAACAATTACAAGCATACCCATAACATGCAGCCACCACTCTGCTTGAACATTTGGAGAGTGGCACTCAGTAATGTGTTGTATTGGATTTGACCCAAACACAACACTTTGTGTTCTGGACAAAAAGTTAATTGCTTTGCCAAATTTTTCTGTGCCTTGTTGCAAACAGGATGCATGTTTTGGAATATATGTATTCTGTCAATTATATTAATATTGTGGAGTAACTACAATGTTGATCCATCCCCAGTTTTCTCCTATCACAGTCATTAAACTCATGGTGAAACCCCTGATCAGTTTCTTTCCTCTCCGGCAACTGAGTTAGGAAGGATGCCTGTATCTTTGTAGTGACTGGGTGTATTGATATACCATACAAAGTGTAATTATGCTCAAAGTGATATTCAATGTCTGCTTTTTGGGGGGGGTCATACTGGTCCCTTATGGGAATCGAACCCCACAACCTCGACTGAGGGACCTTACAGAGAATTGTATGTGTTTGGTACAGTCATTCAAGTCATGAGGTAGTCATTCAAAAATCATGTTAAGCACTATTATTTCACACAGAGTCCATGCAACTTATTATGCCATTTTTACTCCTGAATTTATTTAGGCGTGCCATAATAAAGGGGTTGAATACTTATTGACTCAAGACATTTCATCTTTTCATTTTTAATACATTTGTAAACATTTCGAAAACACTGACATTATGGGGTATTGTGTGTAGGCCAATGACAGAAGAAATCTCAATTTAATCAATTTTAAATGCAGGCTGTATCAAAACATAATGTGTAAAAAGTAAAGTGGTGTGAATAGTTTCTGAAGGCACTAGGTTCACTTTATTCTGGACTTGGACTAAGGTCGAAGTATGTCGTCATTCTCCAACACTGCTCCTTTCCTATGAATTATGGGTGCGTGAGTTCATGATTAACTGTCATGATATATCTATGCTAGCATCAACATGCCACACCATGCCAGCTACAGTAGGGATTTGTCCTTGTAAGGATCCCAGATCATCAGAAGACAACTTCTATGTATTTACACAAAACACTGGAATAAGTTGTTCATCGTATGCATTTAGGCACACAAACTGTAGTTACAAAATGTGGTAGGCCTACATTGAAATGGTTTGTTTTTACTCTTGACTAGAGTATTCTTATATTATTAAAGATAAATTTTCTTATTGTGATAGGGCATTAATGAGTCATGGTACAATGGTGTTACTTATTATCAAAACGATTATGTCATTTTAATCATTTTGATAATTGATGTGTCTGTACTTTTTAGGTTGAAAATCTTGATCATTTAGAACTATAAATAAATCAAAGGAATATGAGACACAGGAGATTTCTAATTTCTGGTAAAATGTGTTCATGTTTGTTAAAGATCTAATGGCTCATAGAAATACATGCTATCCTTATTTTCTGATTGCCCAACTTTCATTATGATTGTATAATCCTGAGAAGTAAATTAGGCAATTACATGCATGAAACTTGAGCTTTTCAGTCAGACTTCAAAACTCAGTCATTTTTGTAAATGTAGGCCTTCTGTATTTGGGAACTCTGTTTTTTTGGGGGGTGGCACACACGTAGCAGCGGGATGCTGAGGATGATTCAAATTAAATTTAAAATAAATACAAAATATTTTTGCGGTTAAATTGTCCCACAAGTGGTGTTGGGCCTTTACTAATCCTGTGTTAGCGGACCAATATAGTCATCTGTAGCACGGGCAAAACATTTTTTAGTTTGAACATTCATCTTTCCACAAAAGTAGTGCACTGGGCCTTTTCTAGTTCTTTATTTGCGGACCTATTGCAGTCTTTAGCACGGGGATCTTTTTTATTCCCCCCCCCCCCCCCCCCCCCAAACATCTTCCCGCTACTATGGAAAAAGAGGAAAACCGCAGAATGACGCGAAAGAATGACAGTCACAGTGATCGAGTGTCTCCGTGTCTGTTCTATCCGATGTTGACAGAAAAGAAAACGTGCTTGTTCACGCACTAAATCTGCTCAGTAGAGCGCGGCAGGTGCATCTCTGGATCACAGGTAAATTATAAACCGTCGCCGTTCCATTTATGTTCCAACTTTTAGTAGGAATAACCTAGCAAAGTGTTGATGATGATGACAAAGACAGAGATGAAGACATTTAAATAGTTAGAACAAATAACGAGGTTGTATCTTGATTTATATTTGGTGATTTGGGACAGTAAATGTTTTGGTTTTTTGCCACTTGTGTTAGACTGTATCAATTGTCGTTGAACAGCAACTTTATGTGGACCACATGACATTTTCCTACGTATTACCAATAGAAAGGTATTTTTAAAGTTGTTTATGTGTTTGCTCTGCTGTAGGCCTACATCTTCATGTTAATGAATAATGGAAAATAAGAAGTGTTCGTAGATGTCCCAGACCAGTGTAATTTATCTTGTTTTTAGTGTCATTTATGGAGCCCATGGGAGCATAAAAAGTGACAGCGACAGAAGTCATTGAATGCAGTCCAACCTGTTTAGATGAAGATCAAAATGAAAGGAATGGCTGAACTCTCTCTCTTTCATCACATTATTCTGCACTTTCAAAAACATGTCTGTTTGACTCTGCCTGACTCTCTCTATATTAGTTTCAGTAGCCCAGTACTCGTTCATAATTCCAAGATGGTGAAATCCTGTGTTTGACTAAACACCAGCTGAAATGACAATCAGAATGCTGATTCATTTTAACCACTGCCACTTCTTCCCTTGACTTTGGCTGTCATGTCAAATCTGTGTGTGACTAATCGAGTGGTATCTACAGTATAGTCTACAGTATAGAAGGATCTCCTTCCCCCGATGGATGACGTGGAGCCCCTTGTGCCCCAGGGGCCAGCAGAGGAGAGGAGACCAAATGGCCACTGCACCCGATGCCCCATCTCCAGCCAGAGCCCCGGTGATTCCAAAGTGGTGGAAGACTTCAGGAGGAGGCTCAAGTACTTCTTTATGAACCCCTGTGAAAAATATAGAGCCAGGGGCCGGAAACCATGGAAACTAATGTTACAGATTCTGAAAATTGCCATCATCACGTTTCAGGTAGGCTACTGTAGAATGCAGTGTAGGAGGAGACTTAGGCTTCTACTGTCGGTCATGTAAAATATAGGTACAATATACCCGCCTAGAGAAGTGAAATACCCATAGATTTAACCATTTCCCCATTAAACCATGACTGTGAGCCAAAGTGGCATTACACAATAATGGAAGTCCCTAGAAAGACCATGTCTAAAATCCCAAATATTTTATTCACTTTAATCAAATGTAATAAAATGAGAAAAAAAATCTTAAATGCTTTGTGTTACGCATAATTGATGTATGTATCTATTACATGTTTGTTTTCCTCAGTTGGTGTCTTTTGGATTGAGTAACGAGATGATGGTGACCTTTAAAGAGGAAAACCTGATGGTGTTTAAACACCTCTTCCTGAAAGAATATAAGGACCAACGTGTGGACAGATACGCAGTGTACACCAAAACAGATGTGTACGACCACATCTATTACGTCATCGATAGGGTAATGTAGAGTTCAAATGGCCTAAAAAGAGCAAAGTCTTTCTCACTGCTTGTTCGCTACCAGTGTAAATGATATGTCTTATGTAGATTACAGCACAGTATTTAAAGGATACAGTAGCTGATTCCCCGGTGTGTCATCTAACATTTTTACACAGTCATATGAGACTTATCAAACAGTGGAGCACGGTGTTGTTTATAGTGAAACTATAGCTACCCTAAACATGTTGACAACCAAAAAATTTAGTGAATTTCCTCATTTGCACCACCTGTGACAAATCTGGCCAAGAACACGGTTGTATATCATGTCTCACTATATTTTCTTTGTTTCAGTTTATAAACCTGCAGAACCTGACTGTAGGGAACCATGCGTATGAGAAGATAGAGGGCGAGTACACCCCTCTGACCCTTTGTCAGGAGTTCTTCAGGAAAGGCAGCATCTCCCCTGGCAACGACACCTTTGATATAGACCCACATGTAGACAAAGGTACAAGAGCACACCATTTCATTATGTATTTATTTTTTTGTGATAGCCTCAAGTGTTCTATAAGAGAGGATAATAACATGGTTTAGATATCTTAAAAAATAAATATGATAAGGGAGAATAATGTTAAGTTTTAATGTATGTGCCCACATTGACTGGGAATAAACAGTATGTAAGTCATTTTGTTAGATTAATCCATTCCAGCTGTTAGATATCTGCTTACATGCTCAACTAAACACTGACCGTGGACTGTTTGTCCTATTTACAGATCTCTGGCTTCTCACAGCTGTCAGTGACCAGATTGTGTGTTGTTGTTGTAGTAGATTTACACTGAGTGTACAAAAAATTAGGAACACCTTCCTAAGTTTGAGTTGCACGCTCTTATGCCCTCAGAACAGCCTCAATTTGTCAGGACATGGTCTCTAGAAGGTGTTGAAAGTTTTCCACAGGTTTGCTGGTGTAACGGATGTGAAACGGCTAGCTTAGTTAGCGTGGGCGCTAAATAGCGTTTCAATCAGTGACGTCACTTGCTCTGAGACCTTGAAGTAGTAGTTCCCCTTGCTCTGCAAGGGCCGCGGCTTTTGTGGAGCGATGGGTAACGATGCTTCGAGGGTGACTGTTGATGTGTGCAGAAGGTCCCTAGTTCGCGCCCGGGAATGGGCGAGGGGACGGTCTAAATTTGTACTGTTACACTGGCCCATGTTGACTCCAATGTTTCCCACAGCTGTTGTCAAGTTGGCTGAATGTCCTTTGGGTGGTGGACCATTCTTGATACACACGGAAAACTGTTGAGCATGAAAAACCCAGCAGCATTGCAGTTCTTGACACCCTCAAACTGGTGCGCCTGGCATCTACTACCATTCAAAGGAACTTAAAAATGTTGTCTTGCCCATTCACCCTCTGAATGGCACACATACACAATACATGTCTCAATTGTCTCAAGGCTTAAAAATATTTTTTAACCTGTCTCCTCCCCTTCGTCTACACGGTTTGAAGTGGATTGGACAGGTGGCATCCATAAGCGATCATAGCTTTCACCTGGATTCACCTGGTCAGTCTGTGTCATGGAAAGAGCAGGTGTTCCTAATGTTATGTACACTCAGTGTATAGTATTTATCACATTGTCAGTTAATTCGTGTGACTGCAGAAACAGGAAGTTTGGGAATTGCTTGCAACCATTACAAGGGTTTCCACTGGATTAAGGTATATTATGAAGACCTTTCTGTTTTTTCCTCACAGAATGTATTTCCGTATATCCTCTGGAGCCATTGGAGGATAAAACTTTGTCAAGAGACATTAACTTTTCTCTGGATTTTAAAAGGTGACTGACCAGACCAACAGTCAAACTACAGTTGGCCCCCTATACCAGGTTTCTTTTGTTGTAGTCTATAATCATAAATGTTTCTTTGTCTCTCACTCAGGCTGTTGTCAGTAAACATCTACCTCACGTTGAAAGCCATCAACCTGCAGACAGTGCGCCACCACGAGCTCCCAGACTGTTATGCCTTTAGTATAATTGTAGGTGGTGGGTTGTATGACTCAGGAAACAACTTCTTCGGGCTCTTTTAGGCTTTTAAGTGTGATGCAGCTGTCCTCTGTGTCAATGGAGAAGACAAATGGCAACCAGTAGCGAGTCAACAAAGTTAACGGATTAATTTGTGTCATGGAATAACTAGTCAATTCTCCATTTTCTAGTAATGGTGCATTTAAAATGTTACTTAAACCAGTAGAAAGCCAGCTGCTGAAACCTGGATTCAGTCATCCTTGCTAGAACTCACAAGCAAATGATGTCTCTGTCTGACTTTATTTTTGGCAGATAATGTTTGACAATCGTGCAAACAGTGGGAGGATAAAGATTAACTTAGAAAATAATGTTGGAATCAATGAATGTAAAGACTGGAATGTTGCAAGCACTTGTAAGTATATCATAAGATCATCCCAGTATGTTAAAAAAATAAATAATGTTCAGTCAGCATACGATTTGTCTGAGTAATAGCTACATTCTTTGTGACCTCAGTAGTTAAGATGTAGTGTTTAGTGAGCTGAGTCAGACTGTCACGTCTCCTTATTTGTAACATACTGTAGTTCTAACATGGGCTGTGTCTCTCAATGCCAGAAGGAGGCACAATTTAATAATCTGTTGCTCAGCATGTTCATTACTACAGTCCATATTTCATACATTTACAGTAGAGATCCTACCATTTGCAGTGGCAGTAATCTGTCGGCCTCCATCATATATGCATGGGGAAAAAGTGTCACTATCTAATTTACTGATTGATTGAATTTGCAGCTGGGAAGAACAACCACCTCTTGCTGTTTGATTCCTTCGTCATCCTCGCCTGCTTTACCTCACTCATCTTGTGCACACGCTCAGTCTACAAAGGATCTCAGCTCCAGTTTGTAAGTTAAGAAGACTATTCTATAGGGGTAATAGGTTAAATATTAGGATTGTACGTACCATGAATACGGTCAGGCATTCATACAATATACAAGTAGAAGCATACCCAGCTCATGATCGCCTACTCACTATAACAATAGCATTAATATTCATGTGTTTTTGCTTATGGTGTGTGTTTCTCTCATTCAGCATTACACTGCATTCTTCCACACCTACTTTGGTAAAACTGTGTCCTGGTCTGAGCGCATGGAGTTTGTGAACGGCTGGTATATTCTGATCATCGTCAGCGATACACTGACCATCGCTGGATCCGCCCTCAAAATAGGAATACAGACTAAGGTGTAGTGACTACACCTGAGCACATACCTTTTGTTCATGTGTCTGTATGTCCAATATGACATTCATATTTCTGTATTTGTCAGGACCTTACAAACTATGATGTCTGCAGTATTTTGCTTGGGACATCCACAATGCTTGTCTGGGTTGGAGTTATCCGCTACCTGGGTTTCTTTAAGAAATATAACGTAAGGACTAACATAAGAAATGAGCTCAATTTAACAGCAATGCTCCATCAGCACCACAGCAATGATTTGTTCTTTGAATAGGAACATTACAGTACATGGCATTCATAAAGGACAGCACATATTCAAATAGTGAAACATAGATGAGTAAGGTTCCTTGTTCCTCCTAGATCCTAATTCTGGCCCTAAGGGCAGCGTTTCCAAATGTGATCCGCTTCTCCTGCTGCGCTGGCTTGATCTACCTGGGCTACTGTTTCTGTGGCTGGATCGTTCTGGGGCCGTATCATGAGAAAGTAAGTAGGTACACTAAAAACCAAAAAGGTATACGGTACCTGTATATGTAGGCCCAAGATCTTTTAGAATCCACATATATAAGGTCAGTCCAGTATATGAAGGGCTACAATTTGAACCAATGTGTTACAATGGTTTATTACGTATAACTAATACAAGTTTATAATCCTTTATAGCACAACATACTTTAATGCAAAGTGTTACCAATTGATTTTCTGCCAGTTCCGGACCTTGGACAAGGTGACGGAGTGCCTGTTCTCTCTGATCAACGGTGATGACTTGTACTCCACTTTCCAGAAGATGAGAGAGAAGAGATACATGGTGTGGCTGTTCAGCAGGCTCTACCTCTACTCCTTCCTCTCTCTCTTCATTTACATGGTGCTCAGTCTGTTCATTGCCCTCATCACAGACACATACGAGACCATCAAGGTCAGCTTTTGCATTAACATGGCATGACATATTCAAAAGTAACCATCCCTGTTTATCTTCTGCATGCCTGTTCAATGAGAAAAGATGGTAATTCAATGATCTGGTATAATGTTGCATCTCCTTCCTGGTATATTTAATGTTACAGCACACAATACAGTGGTTATGTAACATGGTAATAGTATAGTACTGTATGTAAATGTTCAGAAAGTTTACTGCCATACTGTTTATTTTCAGCAACACCAGAAGGACAGAGTCCTGGTGTCCCAGCTGAAGGCCTTTGTGGCTGAGTGTAGAGACCAGCCTGACTCTGGGAAGTACAAGATAGACAAGGAACCCACCTGCTGCTGCTACTGCTTTGGATAGACCCTATAAAGTAGCCGTGTGTGTGTGCGTGTGTGTGCGTGTGTGCGTGTGTGTGTGTGTGTGCGTGTGTGCGTGTGTGTGCGTGTGTGCGTGTGTGCGTGTGTGCGTGTGTGCGTGTGTGTGTGTGTGTGTGTGTGTGTGTGTGTGTGTGTGTGTGTGTGTGTGTGTGTGTGTGTGTGTGTGTGTGTGTGTGAGACATATATTAGTAGGCATTAAAGCTCTATTCATGTGTTGGGAAATGTATTTTGAAAATTGTTTAAAGTTTGTATATGTTGATCAATAGTATACTTTTTTATATTTGATTGTATTATGTAATTATGTATGAACAATTAAATTGCACAATGGGTGGTATTTTAATGTAACGTGACATTGTTTGTGCTTGCATTTACTAGGTAACAGGAAGAGGAAAAGTAGAGGAAAAGTATGCATTCACTCATATCATTCATAGGTAGGCTAAATCAGTGGGCTAATGGCGAGTTTCCAATTAGGATTTATCCTGGTGTTTCGCCCAAAAGACTGATTTTTCGGTTTCCGTCTACATGGGCCCAGCACCCGGGTCTCACTGGGTCATGGCTCCGAGGGACATGCCCAGACTTGGGGCCAATCCCAGCCCTGTGTACTTTTCGGCTTTAATTTACATAACAATGGCTAACTGTGAACTTCAACACCTTCTCACAAAGCAACTGTCTTGAATGATGCAGAGGTTGTTGATTCTGCTCACCCCGTCTTTAGTGTCACACTCCTGATGGAAACACAATCACACTAAAGCAGGTGTTCTCAAACTTTTGGCCTTGGTGGGCCAATATATAATCTGTGTGGTGGGTCACGGGCCAAACAAATAGACATTATGTATTTCGAGATCGTGACCGTGGGACTATAAAGGTCTGTCTACGCAAAGCATAGTTCTGAGATAAAGATTATCAACATTCTCACATCCCAGATCTCAGCACTGTTTTGTAGTGAATTCTTCTTTCATATCCCATTAAGGTCCTCACCTTAAAGATACCTAAAGTGCAAAGTATCAAAAATCCTGAGACATTTGTAAATCAGTTTATTTAGGGGGGTACAGTCTCAGATACAGTATAAACTTGTGGCTCTGAAATGTCAATCTGGGTTCAGCAGTAAGGTTATATCTAACACTTCTGAATTCAATTTTAAGAAAACTGTAGCTATTTGAATATGCTCATTATAGAATAATACTATTTTACCAAGATTGAGTCAGAACACATCATCAAATACATGTATTATGATCATCAGACAAATGACTATAATCACTGAACAATGATGTGACAACATGATTTACTTTAAGATGTCAGACAGTGTTGTTTTTTTTGCTTGCGTGCCATTATTGCTGGCTAGACTATACCACACCTTACAGCGCCAAGTTCAAATAGGTTTATGCACTTAGAAGTTAGTTTCTTTCTTTTTTCATTTTTTCCCACTTAACATTTGTTTTTTTAATATGTTTCAAATGACTTGACTATGGGAAAGGTGTAACAATTTGTCTTTGCAGCAGTAAGTCACTAAAAATGCATCCGAATGGTATTGGAAAGTTCAGGAAAACATCCAAGCTCATCAGGCGCCTCTAGCCTTTTGGCGTCCCTAAGCGAGATTTGGTTTGGTGTCCCTCCCCCTCCCTCTCTTGGCTGTGGATTTTTTGTTGTTGTTGTAGTGTTAAAGTACATTTTCTGCAATCCTACACATTTTGCCATGGGGTGTAGATAAAATGTTATGGTTTTAAAAAACATTTCCGGACATTTTACACATTTTGCAATAACGTGCTGAGAAATTTCTGCAGTTTTAAAGCTAATTTACTGCAATTCATACATGTTCAAAACAAAAATCAATGGTGAAGGTCAGGGCCCCTGGTCACATGCCCTGTATGCCCAGTCGGTAATCTGGATAGATTACTTTACCTAGTGATCTAAATCATGTTAGCTGACATGGGCTCAGTGAGTGACTATCAGTGACTGAATATAAAAAGTGCACCTTCTGCATTCTAATTTTCTAAATCTCAACAGTAACTTCATACCCAGACTAAATTCCTAAAGAGTACAATAGAAATTATATTTTTTAGTTCCAACACTATCATAAAACACTGGCGACCCACTTGTGTGGGTGTAAAGTGGGTGTAAATTTCAATAAAGCGCTACAATGCACTTGACAGCCTTCCATATTTGCATAAATCGTCCATTAAAGGTGTGCGCATGATCCAATACAGTGGACTAATACTGGTTGCTTGACAACGCATTCGCCAATGACGGTGGTGTTTGTTTTGAAGCCAGAAAGACGTCCACTTAAAAAAACAAATCTAATTTTGTCAATGTGGGGTCAACTGTACCACAGTGAGTAGAATTATCAAAGTGGCTTGGCATTCACTGTCAAGAACTAGACAGAGAAAATCATTGTACACTCGCATTCGCTTAGAGTTGGCTGTGCTGGCACTAAGGCAGGCTAATCAAGTCAAGTGAGTATCCACTATCCAGCCATGTCTTTGCTTCGTTGGCTAGCTAACTTTATACACACGTTACGTTAGCTATTATACACGTTTCATCAAAGCAGAGTTAGCTGGCTAACGTTACTACCCGAAGCTAGCAGCTTTTTATCTGGCTAGGTTAACGTTACTGTAGGTAAACCAGTTCAACAAGATAACTTGTCACCCTTTCAGCTACTATTAATATGTTAACGTTAGACAGCTAACTTTAACTTGTCTTGTAACTACATGATTGACTACGTTTTCAAATGAGCCTCCTGTTTGTTTATCTGACTCACTTGCAGCAACTCAATAAGATAAGAAGAAGCGAACAGTAGTAATGTTTTAGCTACTGCTTTTCAACTGGAACACCAGTGTTACACTTGTACATACACACCCTTATGTTGCACTAGGGAAATTGTGTTTCCATAGCTAGGGCTGACCGTGAGGACTTGTCAAGAGCAGAATCAATAATCTATGCATAATCAAAACAGTTGCTTTGTGAGAAGGTGTTAAAGTTCACAGTTAGCCAGTGGTATGTAAATGCCATCTGAAAAGTACCGGTGTCCTGGCTTTGGCCCCAAGTGACAGCAGTTCCACCGGAGCCATGGGGCACGAGTGCCGGGCCGCATAGATGGAAACAGAAAAGTCTGAACCTTTTTGGGTAAAACGAGTTAAATACTGTTTGAAAATGTGCCAAAGTGTGTTTACAGTATATTCACCCAATAGTAATGTCAACACTAGCTAAAATGTTAGCTAGCTAGCTAGTTGGTTGCTCTTCTTGGATTTAGATGGAGGCGCAGTGGATAGGGTAACAGTGTGACATAGGGCAACGTTAAATCACAGACAAAAGGGGAAACCAGTATCTTTGGTTAAACGGGAGTGAGGATCAGTGTACATAAATTGCAGCCTGAGTCAGTGGATAAGGGGTGCCTGAGAAGGTGTTTTCTGACATAGCTACTGCCTCTGTGGCTCGACTAACTTTCTACTCTGGTGTTGCCCGAGGCAATTGAGACAGTCAGGTCTATTATACTTAAGTCTAAAATGCACAATATATGTTTAAACAGAGTT
Organism: Oncorhynchus mykiss; assembly: GCF_013265735.2. Classification (NCBI taxonomy): domain Eukaryota; kingdom Metazoa; phylum Chordata; class Actinopteri; order Salmoniformes; family Salmonidae; genus Oncorhynchus; species Oncorhynchus mykiss. The sequence goes on from NC_048592.1 coordinate 11,503,277, forward strand.
TGTTGATAACTGTACTGTTAACTATTTAAAGGGGAGTGGTGAGAGTGTAGAATGTGGTTGAGCTTGTTTCACCAGGAAAATCTTAAGGATCATATTATAAATCACATTTTATTTGTCACATACACATGGTTAGCAGATGTTAATACGAGTGTAGCGTAATGCTTGTGCTTCTGGTTCCGACAGTGCAGTAATATCTAAAAGGAGTGAATGAGAATATGTACATTAAAAAAAACATCCTCACTGTCAATTGTTTATTTTCAGCTAATTTAACATGTGTAAATATTTGTATGAACATAAGATTCAACAACTGAGACATAAACTGAACAAGTTCCACAGACATGTGACTAACAGAAATGGAATAATGTGTCCCTAAACAAAGGGGGAGGGGGGTCAAAATCAAAAGTAACAGTCAGTATCTGGTGTGGCCAGCAGCTGCATTAAGTACTGCAGATCATCGCCTCCTCATGGACAGCCCCAGATTTGCCAGTTCTTGCTGTGAGATGTTACCCCACTCTTCCACCAAGGCACCTGCAAGTTCCTGGACATTTCTGGGGGGAATGGCCCTAGCCCTCACCCTCCAATCCAACAGGTCCCAGATGTGCTCAATGGGATTGAGATCTGGGCTCTTTGCTGGCCATGGCAGAACACTGACATTCCTGTCTTGTAGGAAATCACGCACAGAACGAGCAGTATGGCTGGTGGCATTGTCATGCTGGAGGGTCATGTCAGGATGAGCCTGCAGGAAGGGTACCACATGAGGGAGGAGGTTGTCTTCCCTGTAACGCACAGCATTGAGATTGCCAGCAATGCAACAAGCTTTGTCCGATGATGCTGTGACACACCGCCCCAGACCATGATGGACTCTCCAAATCGATCCCGCTCCAGAGTACAGGCCTCGGCGTAACGCTCATTCCTGCGACGATAAACGCGAATCCGACCATCACCCCTGGTGAGACAAAACCGCGACTCGTCAGTGAAAAGCACTTTTTGCCAGTCCTGTCTGGTCCAGCAACAGTGGGTTTGTGCCCATAGGTGACGTTGTTGCCAGTGATGTCTGGTGAGGACCTGCCTTACAACAGGCCTACAAGCCCTTGGTCCAGTCTCTCTCAGCCTATTGCGGACAGTCTAAGCACTGATGGAGGGATTGTACGTTCCTGGTGTAATTGCCTACCGTCTGTAAACTGTTAGTGTCTTAATGACCATTCCATAGGTGCATGTTCATTGCTTGTTTATGATTCATTGAACAAGCATGGGAAACGGTGTTTAAACCCTTTACAATGAAGTTATTTGGATTTTTACAAATGATCTTTGAAAGACAGGGTCCTGAAAAAGGGACGTTTCTTTTTTTGCTGAGTGTATATATATGGCTGAGTGGCATAGACGAGGTGCAAGATGGTATAAAATACAGTATATACATATGATTGAGTAATGTAAGATATGTAAACATTATTAAATTGTCATTGTTTAAAGTGACTAGAGATCCATTTGGTAAAGTTGCCAGTGATTGGTTATCCATGTAGGCAGCAGCCTCTAAGTTAGTGATTGCTGTTTAGCAGTCTGATGGCCTTGAGAGAGTGAGCTGTTCTTCAGTCTCTCAGTCCCAGCTTTGATGCACCTGTACTGACCTCGCCTCCTGGACAGTAGCGGTGTGAACAGGCAGTAGCTCGGGTGGTTGTTGTCTTTGATCTTTTCTGCCTTCCCGTGACATCGGGTGTCATGGAGGGCTGATATTCTCCCCCCCCCCCCCCCCCCCGTACACATCTGTTGTTGATGTGTACGCAGAGGGACCACTTTCTCCTCTGCTGTCCCTTCGATGTGGGTTGGGGGGTGCTCCCTCTGCTGTTTCCTGAAGTTCACTATCGCCTTTGTTTTGTTGACGTTGAGTGAGAGGTTGATTTCCTGACACCACACTCCGAGTGCCCTCACCTCCCTGTAGGCTGTTTCAATGTTGGTAATCAAGCCCACTACTGTTATCGTCTGCAAACTTGATTGAGTTGGAGGCGTGCATGGCCACACAGTTGTGGGTGAACAGGGAGTACAGGAGGGGGCTGAGCACACACCCTTGTGGGGCCCCAGTGTTGAGGGTCAGCGAGGTGGGGATATTGTTTCCTACCTTCACCACCTGGGGTGGCACATCAAAGTCCAGGACCCAATTGCACAGGGCAGGGGTGAGGCCCAGGGCCTCAAGCTTGATGATGAGTTTGGAGGGTACTATGGTGTTGAACGCTGCGCTGTAGTCAATGAACAGCATTCTTACATAGGTATTCCTCTTGTCCAGATGGGATATGGCAGTGTGATGGCGATTGCATCGTCTGAACCTGTTAGGGCTGTATGTGAAGTGGATCTTGTGTAGCTGGTAAGGTGGAGGTGATATGATCCTTGACTAGTCTCTCAAAGCACTTCATGATGACAGAAGTGAGTGCTATGGGGCGGTAGTCATTTAGTTCAGTTATCTTTGCCTTCTTGGGTACAGGAACAATGGTAGCCATTTTGAAGCATGTGTGGACAGCGGACTGGGATAGGGAGTGATTGAATATGTCTGTAAACACACCAGCCAGCTGGTCTGCGCATGCTCTGAGGACGTGGCTAGGGATGCCGTCTGTGCCAGCAGCCTTGCGAGGGTTAACACGTTTAAATGTTTTACTCACGCCGGCCGAGGAGGGGGCACTGTATTATCCTCAAAGCGGGCAAAGGTGTTTAGTTTGGCTGAAAGCGTGACGTCGGTGTCCGTGGTATGGCTAGTTTTCTTTTTGTAGTCCGTGATTTCCCGTTGACCCTGCCACATACGTCTCGTGTCTGAGCCGTTGAATTGCGACTCCACTTTGTCCCTGTACCGGCATTTCGCTTGTTTGTTTGCCTTGCGGAGGGAATAACTACACTGTTTATGTTCAGCCATATTCCCAGACCTCTTTTCATGGTTAAATGCGGCCGTTCAGTTTTGCGCGAATGCCGCCATCCATCCATGGTTTCTGGTTAGGGTAGGTTTTAATCGTCACAGTGGGTACAACATCTCTAATGCACTTCCTTAGGAATTCACTCACCGAGTCAGCGTATAGGTCGATGTTATTATATATAGTCATAGAGAACAATTACTTAAAGTACTTAAGAGGCCCTCTTGAATAATGAGTGTGCCGTTGCCTCTTGTTGAAGCCATTTTTCTCAAACTAAGCATTTTGAATTCAGTGCCACTGGCATTGTTAATTAAACCTTGCACACACCACAGTCAGTGGCCTTTCTGTGTGGGTGTCTAAAAGCCTTCCCCTGGCATACAGTCATTAGCCTAGTTAAAGTTAACATGCAAAACCCTCTACTCAAGCTCAAAGTATCACTCTACTACAGTCCAGTGTAACAGCCAAGGCCTGAAAGCCCTACCCACCCCCAACCCGGTCCCATGCTGGCATAACACCCAGATTACGTTTAATCCCGCATGGCGTGGGTGAAGAATCGACCCAGATTATGCTGCCTTGGAGTCTTATGTCATTGGCTTGCTGCTTGACGCTCTATTTCAGGATTCTGTTCCAGTGAGTGCAGCCTCCGGTCGGTCAGGTCTGTCATCTCGCGGATGACCTCCCAAAGCGGATGACGCTTTGTTGACATGGGAGACTGGTGGACGACACTAACCATAGAGCCATCAATCGGTAATTTAATTCAAATGGGGACCCGGGGACAAAATAGACAATTGCTTGTTTTTATATGGATTTTTGTTGGATGGTGTGGGATTTTGCCCTATTTTTGGGCACAATTGTTTTTTTTAAGCCTCATAGTCAGCTGCCTGTGAACTTGTGATTTATCAATTGGTTGTTCTCTCTGTTTCCCTGCTGTGTTTAGAAAACCATGAGATCTCCAGCATATCAAGAATGATGATGTCCCCCTCGAGGCATCATAACAACCTTCCTACAATGCAGTCCTCCACCATGACACTGTCCAAGAGCTCCTACAACGTGTTAAGTGCCTTCTGCACTGAGGAGAATGTTCCCCAGTGTACCGCATACATCAATCAGGTACTGAAATTACTATTATTTAGTTTACATTTGGAATAATCCAATACTGACTTTGTGTAGGTGCTTATTTTACAGCCTGAATTTTTTTTTTAGGTTTGTGTATCTGATGTTGCTCAATGATTATTAATTGATCTAGTTTAATTTTCACTGTATGCTGATAACCCATTTTTCTGCCCTCTTTTGGGGCTTGTACAGGAGATGGACTCTCTGGGTTTCTCCTCTGCCTGTATTGAGGCCAGCTCACCAGAGGGAAGCTGGGGGCTGAACACGGTGCCAGCCCTGAACATGATGTATGAGCTGCTCCAGATGCATCGCCGCAGCCAGCACAGCCTGCAGGAGCAGGAGACAGAGCAGCTGAAGAGCTCCAGTGCCCTGGAACACCTGCAGATGACCAACTCTAGACTCAAGGTCAGTCAGGCAGGCTTTCCCATAGATCGTTTTCCAGGCAGGCTTTCCCGTAGATCGTTTTCCAGGCAGGGTGCAAATTGTCAGTAAATACTAGCTTGGGGAGCTAAGTTAAGGTTTGATGGTGTCCTGAAAGGTCTTAATGCTTCGAAGAAAACATGTTATTGTTATGATATTGTCGTCAAGGTGAGCACATTGAGTATGCAAAATTGTGTTGATATAACATGCAGAGCAAGTATGTAATTGCCCAGCCTCCCGAGTGGCGCAGTGGTCTAAGGCACTGCATTGTAGTGCTAGCTGTGTCCAGGCTCTGTCGCAGCTGGCCGCGACCGGGAGACCCATGGAGCGGCGCACAATTGGCTCAGCGTCGTCCGGGTTAGGGGAGGTTTGGCCAGCAGGGATGATCTTGTCCCATCTCGAACTAGCAACTCCTGTGGCGGCCCGGGCGCAATACGGGCTGACACGGTCGCCAGGTGTACGGTGTTTCCTCCGATACATTGGTGCGGCTGGCTTCCGGGTTAAGCGAGCAGTGTGTCAAGAAGCAGTGATGCTTGGCTGGGTTGTGTTTCGTAGGACACACGGCTCTCAACCTTCGCCTCTCCTGAGTCCGTACTGGAGCTGCCGCGATGGGACAAGACTGTAACTACCAATTGGATACCATCAAATTGGAGAGAAAAGGGGGGGTAAAATAAAAATAAATTAAATGTATGTAATTGCCCAAAGGATCAGCTGGAGCTCTACAAAAGAGAGAAGTCAGGACTGCTTGAGACAGAGAGGCAGTTGCAACTCAAAAACAAGACTCTGCAGAACTGCCTGAAAACAGAAAAAGATGAGGTAAAGACTTTGTCATAAAATTGTTAATCATTGAGTGATGTGCTCTTATGTCGCTGCAAGCATCAATTGGAAATGTAGTTTTGAGTGTGTGAGCCTTAACCAGCATCTTGCTCAGTAGTGCACACCATAGCAAAACATTTTGTAAGCAAAAAACAAAACTATGTGTTCTTATTGGATAAGTTCAGGTAGTACATCTCCGTTTCAAAACGTTTTCTCCCTACTGAACACACCCTAGGTGCAGAAGCTCCAGAGCATCATCGCCAGCAGAGCCTCTCAGTACAGCCATGATGCCAAGAGGAAGGAGCGGGAGAGCACCAAGCTCAAAGAACGCCTCAACCAGCTACTGGTGGACAAGAGGGATAAGAAACTAGGTATGGGCATCTCAAAACAATTGTATCCTCCTTATTCCAAAGGTTGTTGGTAATGTGAATATGTTTGCAACCTAGTGTCTTTTTTTTCAACAAGAGTCTGAGAACACTGAAAATGATGTAGGCCTATATAGCAAGTCCCTCATTCCCATTTTCCTCCCTTTATCTCTACTAGCGATTGATGTATTGAACTACTTGGGACGGGCTGATGGGAAGAGAAGCCAATGGAAGACTGGAAAGGTGGAGGCCAGGTAGCAATACTCATCTGACTGAACCATGTCTGTTTTGTGTGCTTACATCAACTCTTGATGCAACAAATCCTACATAGCTTTGGAGATCCCACTTTGATGAGTATGTATTTATTTGCCATGATTGTAGACATGAGGGGGAGATGTACAAGTCCCTGCTGAGTGACTACGAGGGTCGTCAGAGGGCTCTGATGCTGGAGAACGTTGAGCTAAAGAAGGTGCTGCAGCAGATGAAGTGGGAGATGGTGTCCATTCTTAGTCCTAGGAAATCCTGCTCCAACTCCAGAGGAGACCGTGGGGAAGACAGCCTGGAACGGGTGAATTGATGGATTGTCCTATCTGAGACACCGTAGCAATAGTCTACTTAGTTATTTTTACGTGGTAATAAATAGATTAGATCACTTGTTTTTAAAAATGCTCCTGCAAATCTTAATCATAAATCGCGTCTGTCTATGCAGAGCCACTCACAAAATCTCAGTGTTCTACATGGTATGGAAGTGACATTTCCCTATAAACATTGTGGAGAGTAGAGGAGTGATCGTGCCTATTGTTACGCTTTCAGGCCAGCTCGGACAGAGAGGAGGTTGGTGACTGTAGTAAGGAGACCCTGGATCAGTCATGTGATCATGCTAGGGACCAGTCCTGTGAGCACGCCCGGGAGCAGCTGACCAATAGCATCCGACAGCAGTGGAGGAGACTGAAGAGCCACATGGAGAGACTGGACAACCAGGGTATAAACGCCTCTCATATATATATATATATATATATATATATATATATGAATGATAGATCATGGAAGTAGACAATCTGTAACTCACCTAGTAGTCATCACTGGCTTTCTCTGGTCATTAACGGGTGTTACATGAAGGCGAATGAAAGAATCCACTTTTGGCTCACTGCCATAAAATCACGACCAGTACTACTGCATTTTTGGCTCTCGAGTGGCACAGCGGTTTAAGGCACTGCATCTCAGTGCTATAGGCGTCACTACAGACACCCTGGTTCGAATCCAGGCTGTATAACAACCGGCCGTGATTGGGAGTCCCGTAGGGCGGCATCCAATTGGCCTAGTGTCGTCCGGGTAGGCCATCATTGTAATTAAGAATTTGTTTTTAACTGACTTTCCTAGTTAAATAAAGGTAAAATAAAAATGTAAACAACTCTGCTGCCAATACATTCTATATGTCACAGGGAGCTTTCTTCTCCACCATTGATCATAATGTATCATCCATCCATTTCCCAGCCTCCCTGGTACAGCAGAGCCAGCAGTGTGCTGGTAAAGAGCTGGTCCCCAGACAGATCCACGAGGAGGAGATGGAGAGGATGAGACTGGAGGTCCAGCAGTGTAAAGACTTCATCCAGACCCAGCAGCAACTCCTACAGGTTAGTTAGACTCACAACGCAACACACGATTCTCTTTTTCAAACCGAGCTACAAGTATCTGCCTTCAAGTACATATCTACCTCAAATACATTGTTCCTCTGCACATTGATCTGGTACTGGTACTCCCTGTATATAGCTCCATTCTTGTGTATTTGATGTTTTTCCTCGTGTTACTATTTTATTTGTATTATGGTAAAGTCTACAACAGTTGTGTTTGGCGCATGTGACAAATAAAATTTGATCTACTGTACATCTCTTGTTATTGCCTTGAATTTGACCCTTCCCGGAGTTTCTCAGTCAAGTATTATTACCTTTTCCGTGTGTGTCTGTAGCAGCAGCTCAACTCTCCCTGCTATGATGATGAGACTGCTGCTCTGCTGAATGACTGCTACACTCTGGAGGAGAAGGAGCGTCTCAAAGAGGAGTGGAGGCTCTTTGACGAGCAGAGGAGGAACTTTGAGAGGGAGAAACATAACTTTACTGACGCTGCCATTCGCCTCGGCCACGAGGTATCCGTTTTTGTTTTTGGCAAGTTCTCGAGTTGGAAATGCTATGTTTTGTCAAGTTGTCACTTGCAGTATGTGAACCCTTTGGAATTACCTGGATTTCTGCATAAATTAGTCATAACTTTTGATCTTAGTCACAACAATAGACAGTGTGCTTAAACTAATAACACACATTATTTTTCTTGTTTATATTGAATACATAATTTAAACATTCACAGTGTAGGTTGGAAAACGTATGTAATGACTTTTCCAAAAGCTAATTGGAGTCAGGAATCTGCTAACCTGGAGTCCAATCAATGAGATTGGAGATGTCGGTTAGAGCTGCCCTGCCCTATAAACACTGTTTGCTATTCACAAGAAGCATTGCCTGATGTGAACCATGCCTTGAACAAAAGAGAGCTCAAATGACCTAAGATTAAGAATTGTTGACTTGCATAACACTGGACAGGGTTACAAAAGTATCTCTAAAAGCCTTGATGTTCATCAGTCCATGGTAATAAATTGTCTATAAATGGAGAAAATTCAGGACTGTTGCTACTCCCTAGGAGTGTCCGTCCTGCAAAGATGACTGCAAGAGCACAGTGCAGAATGCTCAATGAGGTTAAGAAGACTCCTAGAGTGTCAGCTAAAGATTTACCGAAATCTCTGGAACATGCTAACATCTCTGACGAGTCTACAATACGTAAAACACTAAACAAGAATGGTGTTCATGGGAGGACACCAAGGAAGAAGCCACTGCTGTCCAAAAAAACCCATTGCTGCACATCTGAAGTTTGCAAAAGAGCACCTGGATGTTCCACAGTGCTTCTGGCAAAATGTTCTGTGGACAGATTAAACTAAAGTTGAGTTGTTTGGAAGTAACACACAACACTATGTGTGGAGGAAAAAAAGGCACAGCACACCAACATCAAAACCTCATCCCAACTGTAAAGTATGGTGTAGGGAGCATCATGGTTTGGGGCTGTTTTACTGCCTCAGGGCCTGGACAGCTTGCTATCTTCGACAGAAATGAATTCCCAAGTTTATCAAGACATTTTGCAGGAGAATGTAAGGCTCTGTCCACCAATTGAAGCTCATCAGGAGTTGGGTGATGCAACAGGATAACGACCTTAAACGCAGAAGTAAATCAACAACAGAATGGCTTCAACAGAAGAAAATATGCCTTATGGAGAGGCCCAGTCAGAGTCCTGACCTCAACCCAATTTTAAAATGCTGTGTCATGACCTCAAGAGAGCGGTTCGTACCAAACATCCTAAAATTATTGCTGAACTGAAACAGTTTTGTAAAGATGACTGCTCCAAAATTCCTTCCTGACTGTTGTGCAGGTCTGATCCGCAACTACAGAAAACGTTTGGTTGAGTTTTTTGCTGCCAAAGGAGGGTCAACCAGTTATTAAATCCAAGGGTTGACATACTTTTTCCACACTACACTGTGAATCTGTGCGCTCAAAGACATTAAAATGTATAATTGTGTTTATTAGTTTAAGCAGACTGTTTGTCTATTGTTGTGACTTAGATGAAGATAAGATCACATTTTATTACCAATTTATGCAGAAATCCAGGTAATTCCGAAGGGTTCGCATACTTTTTCTTGCCACTGTAACTGTATTACCCCTTATTTATTTTTTTCCTTTTGTGTTTTCACAGAAAAAGGCTTTTGAGGAAGACCGCGCCTTGTGGCTCAAGAATCAATTCTTGAACATGACTTCGTTCGTGGACCGCAAAAGACATTCAACGTCAGAAAATCCTCGTGCCTTGTCAGTCAGTAAGTCGTGATGATTACCACAGCAACGATTTGTATTGGATTCGTAATGGAAAATGTATACAGCAGATTTTGTTGGGAAATTTGTGTGGAAAATATTGTATTGGAAGATGCTGCATCATACAGTATGCTGCCCATCACCACAACAACAAAAAACACGCCAATGATCTTTTGTAAATCATATTGTGTTTGGTCACAAGTCCCTGTTCCCCTCTAGGTAGTGAACCAGAGATGAGGATCCCCTCCACCTCTGCCATGCTGACCAAATCCCGGACGTACACTGCGTTCTCAACGCCTAAAGCTGCCTCTGCTGCTGGCATGCCCTCCACAGCTGATCTCTACCGTACATTATGCCTCATACCAGACAGGAGGTACCATTTTTACTAATTACTTTGCTCTATGCCAGCTCACTCTCCTTTTTAAAATGTTTCATTCCTACATTTAGATAGTAGTATCAAATCGGTGTCATTGATTATCACTAACTTAAGTTCTCTCAAACAAACTGTGGTTAACTCTTGTTTGTTTTCTATATATCTAAGCTCCTCTTCTGTAGGCAGTTCAACACAAGGGAGCTGGCAGGAGTCCAACACCATCCACAGTAGAGAAGATACTCCGGTCAGGTCAAAGCACAGACACGGAGGTGGAGACTGCTGCAGTATCTTCTCTTTAGGGTCAGAGGAAAACAGCCTCAACTGAAGACACACTAGTACCATTGTGTTACTGTGGACTCAACAGACAACTCAGATGACAATCCACGGCAGTGTTCATTAGACACCAAACAGAAGAAAATGGACAAACGGGGAAAGAATACCTAGATTTGTCCAATAAGATGCACTCATTTTTTAAATTTCTGTTGCAAAACATTTTCTGTTGCGTGCCCTAATGAACATGACCCATGTTTCAATGCCACCACTGCCTTAGGATGCCACGGAGACCTATTTTTGTGCAACTCATGTTGCGTGATCACGGACTAATACTGAACAGTAGCACATTGTCGTTCACCAAAACTTGATTCATTCAGAGAGCACTTTATTGGATATGCCAATGTTTTTTCTTTCTCTTCTATATACATTTTTACTAAGCAAAGCATATCCAAGTCTCTAAGCTTTCGCCAAGTGGCAGCCAAACCTTAATATGGGGTTCTGTATCACTACAAATGTTATCCAATTTGGGAAAAGCTATCAATAGGCTACTGACTAGCCATGAGAATGTTTACACATTGTTTTCACTCCAGATATATCATGAATAGTTTAGTGAGAACTTTATTCTAAATGTTTAAAATGAAGCGCTAACATATATGCGGCTTTGAAATTGCAATAAAGGTTTTTTTTTTTTTTTATCTATCAATTCAACTTTTTGTGCTTGGCGCCCCATAGCGTTTTATACCAGGAGGTGTGGTCGCAGACTGTGCAACGCTGCGACTGCGCAAGTCACAATCGGATGTGTGATCATCAGTGCTTTGTCTACGCGTCCGTCGAGCTAACGGCACACAGCTTAATTTCTAGGAAATAGTAAAGATGTCTGGCTCATCAAACCTCGTTGCGATGAAGAAAATTGTCCAGCAGCTGCGTTTTGAAGCGAGTATAAACAGAGTGAAGGTAAGAATCTATTTCACACGTAAATCTATTTGGTAAACATGCCCACGAAACTAGTCCGAGCTAGCGAACATCGGTAACGTTAGCTAGCTAGCGCTAAGGGCGTGGAATCTAGGCACACAAATGGAGATCTAGCCATGAAAACACAATAACAAACGCCCCAGGATAATTATTCCCAACAGTCATTGAACAGCAGGAAAAGCCTAACGTTAATTCAAGCATCTGTGTTCACACCATATTATTGACAACACCCATTTTTAAGGAGGAGATTTACAGACTTGCAGGAGTCTAGCTAGTTAGGTGTGCAACAGGTAGAGCTTCCCTTTCACAGCTATATTCCTTTGTCTTTTCAGGTGTCCCAAGCAGCTGCAGACCTTCAGCAGTTCTGCATGCAAAATGCCCTCCAGGATCCCTTGCTCACTGGGGTGTCCTCCAGTACAAACCCCTTCAGACCACAGAAGGTGTGCTCCTTCTTGTGAGGAAGACACACAGGACAGACCACAGCATTCTTTGGTGAGTCTTTCTTTTTTGGTGTATGTAGTCCTTTGGAGAATCTCAATTGCATACTCCTCGCGTCCTCACCTTCTCAAAACCCATTGAAGAAGATGGTTGGAGGTAGCCTGACTACTTACACAATTATTCTGCCGCTCTGTCTTTTGCTACATACTTTAATCAGAGACTGCCGTCATTGAAGTCATTTGTGGTGACAAAGGGAATTGTGCAAAAGTCATCAGTGATTGGATTATCTCTATCAAAGACTATTATGAATTTTCAAACTACCGCTTTACCCACGTGTGTTCTGGCTCTGGCCCAACCCATTGGTTTCTGGACCAATTGGACAGCCCTGAATGTGTTTGGATTTGGTGAAGGGTCAGGGAGCTACTCAGATCCAGACACATTGCGGAGAAGAAACTAACGTCTGTGGGCGTAGCGTTTGGCTGGAGCAAGGAGTCTGGTTAGCGAGGGTAGGGACCTCCTTGCTTTCTCAGCCAATGGGTTTTGAGAAGGAGTATGCAATTGAGATTCTTGCCTTGATTGGCCTGTAAGCTGCACTAAATCAGTAAAGTGAAACAGGTTATCTACTCCATGCTAGTCTTTGATTGCGTTACAGATAAATACCTGTTTCTTTAATGTGCAAGAGTATCACATTGTACCTCTGTGTTTTCCTGTCTCGCAGGCCTTCGTTTTGATGCTACAGGGAAAAAGTTGACCTCAACACTGCTCCTCATTGCCAACGGCAAACCACTGCCACATAATCTTATGAAGTGTAGAACATGTCAGGAAGACTTGCCATCTATTCTCAGCCAACCGAGGATATGATGAGAAGGGTTTATTTTTCACGGCACTGTGTGGTTTTCAAGTAAATGATTGTGCCTTTTCTATTCTATTTTATTCATTGTTCTTGAATTTTTGTATTTAGAAATTAACATTCTTCTTTCTCTACATGACTGTGTTTTGCTAATTGTTCTTGGGTAAGACTGACAGTGTTACATCTCAAATCTTTACTTAAGATGCAAGTAGTTTCTAACAGCAATGTGAACAGGGCAACTTTACAACACAAAAGGCAGCAGCATGTCACTGTTATGCGTGATAAAAGCATCCATATCAAACACGAAAGTAAAATGCCATATTTAAGAATAAGGAAATCAAAGAACACATTCAACCTATATCCCTGTGCTTAAATTTACAATTGACATGCATAATGTTCATAGATGCATCTTTGATTAAGTTAAATAGTGGCTTATTAGGAAACGAAAAATGGCTGTAATGGTGGATCAGTAAGTATGGTTCAAACCGGCATAAAACTGTTCCATAGTTTGAGATATATATATATATATATATATATATATACATATATACATATATACATATATACACTGATCGATGGTAGAAGATAGCGCATCACAAAGTCAGACATCTAGTGCACCGTTTGCATCCATCTGAAAAGGATCGTCCACTATTAAATAACCCATTCAGTTGAATCTGCTTGATTTGCTTTGAGACTAACTCTTCGAATAAGAAAAAATCGACCTGTACTTTTTAAGACCTGTAAAATGATCTTATGATGTCCAAGACCTCAAATAATTAAAATCCTTGTTTGGTTTCATAAACTGATACCACTCGGTTAACTACCAACAAATGTAACGGCTCAAATCATTTGGCATCTTAAGTTTAAGTAAAATAATATTTTCAGAAGGATGCAAGATGCAACCACGCAAGAGTTTTCTAAGCCCCTTCGTCTTCCACTGTCCTCTTGGGTCTATAAATCTCTTCGGACTGGTCTGTCCGTCCTGCCTCGTGATTATCTTGTTACACGTTGAGGAGCATGCAGTGGTGCATTAGCATTACTCTTCAGGTGCTGAGTTTGAAGTGGTTTCACGTGGTACTCGTAGATCTTCAGTGCTGGCCCCAGTTTGATTGAAAGACCAGTCAGGACATCATTCCGTGTCATCAGGAGCAGAGACTTGCCATCGATTTCCTACAAGAATAACAAATGGAAGGGATTGGGAAGCTCTTGCCCACCAGAAAGAGAGGGAAGAAAGAGCAACTTGCAAGGTTAGTAAATTACTATCTTTACCTGGTCCTGGAAAGCAGTAGCCTGCTCATCAAATCCTGCAGCTTTGAAATAGTTGACGACATCAGTGAATGCCCAGTCTGCAGGGTCCGGCAGCTGGCCATTCTCCGCCACACTAGAAAAAGACAGAACAGGAAAATGGGTATAGGGACAAGGCAGGAAGACAGCGCAATCGTATCCCTTATCTACAGCCTCACAATTAAAACCCCTAGACTCTAGACTTACAGTTTAGCTTCCACTGATCCATTTGTTTTGTTCTCCATTCCAGCTAGAGGAAAAAAGAGAACGGTGAGATGGAGATATGGATAAGCAAAAATACAACTGAAGCCAAAAAAGGTTTGTGAAGAAACATGAGGTCTGTCATAAAGTGAACACATTCACTACTTACTTGAAACGTGTGTTCGTTGTAATAGGACGTGTCAAGAGGTTACCTGGATATGGTCAGTTGTTTCTGAAACCTTAAACTACAGAGCATCTGATATACGGAGTGTTGAATAGAGAAAGAAGCCAGAGTCGTTTTTTTTAACCATTTCTTTGAAATGCTGACACGCATAAGTAGAGTACTCAGTTGCTAAGCAACATAGATGTGGGCCGCTTGATACTGTGGAAATACTATGGTACAAATGCATAGATCAGAATTCGCATTCAATAATGCCAAAAAGCAATTCAGTCTTCAATGGATGATGGGCAATAGGGTTCACATAACATGGAGGATAGAATCATCACATTAGTCTGTGGATTCTGACCTGATCCAAAGCCATGGAATGCGTTGCACTCAGATTTGAGTCCAAATATCAGAGACGGGAGCAATTTTAAAGCTCCCTGATCTGCATGATTAAAACTTCCCTATTCAGTGTAGCTACTGTACCTACGAGACTACCAGTCTTGGATGTTCTGTAGTTTATCTTTGGAAAGCTAATTTCTACCAGAAGCATCATTCATATAGTTTAAACTTTAGACACTGCATTTCATTCAGGGCTATACACATCTGTGGACAGAAATATAGCTGATGGTGATGACATTGTTGACTGTTTAAGTGTAATATTACAATGTGTAACAAAAGTCAGATGCAGCATGAAATATGTAGTAAAAGAAGAATGGCAATGACAAACTTTGAATAATTAGTCATTTAGGACAGTTTATTCAATATTACTATAGCTTACTACTGAAATTATATCATTGCATCATTGCCAACGTTGTGGTTGTCTATTTGACGCTTACCTTTTTATTGCTAATTCGTGAGCTAGTTGGTTTCCTTTTATAGTTCTTAGGGCGTAAATAAATATCCGGTTTATTCACGATCGTGTGCTTGTCGCTGTGTAATTGATCTATAAACCACCTGAATTGCTCATTCAATTTTTCGGATATGTTGAAAGGACCTGCGAGTCGGCATGCGACACTAAGACAAGAAGCTCGTGAACAGGCGCACACACCATTCTCAAACCTGACTGGCCAGTTCGTAGCGAATGGGACAGGGTTCCGGTTTAGAAGCACGGTTTTGTACTAATCCTACAGTTTTGCTTCTGTACTGCAGTTTAACTGATGCTCGGCCCAGAAAGACAATTTCCATACATGGTCACATAGAGAAGTCAGATTAGAAAACTCCCAATTTAGTCATCACCTTTGGGTCTGAATACTTATGTAAATGTGATATTTCATTTTTTATATATATATATTTTAAACATTTCTAAAAATCTGTCTTTGCTTCGTCATGGGGTATTGTGTGTAGATTGAGAGAGAAAAAAACCTATCCATTTTAGAATACGGCTGTAACGTAACTGTGGAAAAAGTCAAGAGGTCTGAATACTTTCCGAATGCACTGTAGATGGCCTAAGAATAGCATGGAAAACTACCAGAAAGCAAGAAATCCAAAATGAAACCCTTCCTAGACAACTTTATGGCCCCCACATTTCATCACAATAAGGAAGATGTAAATTTGGGTGTACAAACATTAATAACATTGTGACAAATTGGCATCCTTATCCAATTTTTAAAAAGACACATAAAAACAATCCCAAAAATAAATAAGAGTTTGATTATGATTTGCAAATCTATAACAGAAAAACTTAGGACTATCCGGCCAAAAACAGAGAACCAGAATCTGCGCCTTCAGTATTGGGCAACCCTGAAAGAATAGACTCCAGAACAAAAAAAGAACACATCAGACATCAACCAATGAAATTGAGGAATCCGTTAATTCAAACAACTTTAAGGAAAGTTAGAACTGCCTAAACAAACCACACCGAGGAAAAATGTGCTATCCAAAATGGTGACTAATTGAAAACTCACTTTGAACAATTATATATACATATTAAAATAGATTCGGAACAAAAAAAATCTATGAAAAATGTCTAATTCTTGAATCAGCCATTTAAGACAACCAAAACCTGTTAGTTCTGTTTGGGTTATTGGGGTATCTATAGTAAAAATTTTAAAAAATACAGCTTGTGGTCATGACGGAATTTTTAACGAATTTATCAAATTCAGACCACAAATTTAGCACTGCAACACTCAAACTATTTAAAGTTTTGAATGTAGGGGCCTACCGGGTGGCACAGCGGTCTAAGGCACTGCATCGCAGTGCTTGAGGCGTCACTACAGACCCGGGTTTGATCCCGGGCTGTGTCGAAGACGACTGCGACCAGGAGACTCATGAGGCGCTGCATAATTGGCCCAGTGTATTCCAGGTTAGGGGAGGATTTGGCTGGCCGGGATGTCCTTGTCCCATCGCACTCTAGCGACTCCCTGTTGCGGGCTGGGCGCCTGCAAGCTGACTGTGGTTGCCAGCTGGATGGTGTTTCCTCCGACTCATTGGTGCGGTTAACTTCCGGTTTAAGCGAACAGTGTGTCAAGAAGAAATGCGGCTTGGCAGGTTCGTGTTTCGGAGGATGCAATAGCTCTCGACCTTCGCGCCTCCCGAGTTCGTACGGGAGTTGCAGCGATGGGATAAGACTATAACTACCAATTGGATATCACGAAAGTGGTGAGAGAAAGGGGGTAAAAAGTACAAAAAAGACATATATAGTGGTGAGTGTAGGCTTTTTCCTTGACATCTACAACCAAGGACTAATAACAATATATATTTTTAATTGAGACCAATTTGATCCAAACAATTACTGTGGCATTTGTGGGAACAGCAACCTGGGGAAAATATTCTTTGCCATCATAAACAACAGATTACTACACTTTCTCAGTAAACACAATGTCCTGAGCAAAAGTCAAATTGGATTCCTATTATCAAACATCAGGTCACATTTATACCCTACACACCCTAATTGATAAATGTGAATCAAAACAAAACATTTTTCTAGCTTTGTGGATTTTCAAAAAGTATTTGATTCAATTTGTCATTCAGGCATTTTTTTTGCAAATTAATTGAAAGTTGTATGGGTGGAAAAATAAATGTAATCAAATCAATGTATAGAAATAATGCAGTCAAATTGGAAGTAAACACACACATTTCTTTTCCCAAGGGCACACTGTGAAACAGGAGACTTAAGCTCAAGTCTATTTAACGTACAGTACCAGTCAAAAGTTTGGACACACCTACTCATTCAAGGGTTTTTCTTTATTTTTACTATTTTTACTCTACATTGTAGAATAATAGTGAAGACATCAAAACTATGAAATAACACATATGGAATCATTTAGTAACGACAAGTATTAAACAAATCTAAATATATTTTAGATTCTTCAAAGTAGATTTTAGATTTTAGATTCTTCACTCTTGGCATTCTCTCAACCAGCTTCACCTGGAATGCCTTTTCCAACCATCTTGAAGGAGTTCCCACAAATGCTGACCACTTGTTGGCTGCTTTTCATTCACTCTGCAGTCCAACTCATCTCAATTGGGTTGAGGTTGGGTTATTGTGGAGGCCAGGTTAGGTGATGCAGCACTCCATCACTCTCTTTCTTGGTCAAATAGCCCTTACACAGACTGGAGGTGTGTTTTGGGTCATTGTCCTGTTGAAAAACAAATGATACTCCCACTAAGTGCAAACCAGATGGGATGGCGTATCGCTGCAGAATGCTGTGGTAGCCATGCTGGTTAAGTGTGCCTTGAATTGAACCCCCACACCATCAAACCTCAATGCTTCACGGTGGGAACCACACATCCGGAGATCATCCGTTCACCTATTCTGCATCTCACAAAGAGATGTGTCTCTTACTTGAACTCCGTGAAGCATTTATTTGGGCTGCAATTTCTGAGGCTGGTAACTCTCTAATGAACTTATCCTCTGCAGCAGAGGTAACTCTGGGTCTTCCTTTCCTCATGAGAGCCAGTTTCATCATAGCACTCAATGGTTTTTGCAAATGCACTTAATTTCATAATTCTTGAAATTTTCCGGATTGACTGACCTTCATGTCTTAAAGTAATGGACTGTCGTTTCTCTTTGCTTATTTGAGCTGTTCTTGCCAGAATATGGACTTGGTATTTAACCAAATAGGGCTCTTCTGTATACCACCCCTACCTTGTCACAACACAACTGATTGGCTCAAATGCATTAAGAAGGAAAGAAATTCCACAAATTAACTTTTAACAAGACACAGCTGTTAATTAAAATGCTTTTTAGGTGACTATCTCATGAAGCAAGGTCGAGAGAATGCCAAGAGTGTGCAAAGCTGTCATCAAGGCAAAGGGTGGCTACTTTGAAGAATCTAAAATGTAAAATATATTTTTTAACACTTTTGTGGTTTTTACATGATTCCATGTGTTATTTCATAGTTTTGATGTCTTCACTATTATTCTACAATGTAGAAAATAGTAAAAATAAAGAAAAACATTGGAATGAGTAGGTGTGTCCAAACTCTTGACTGAACAATCAACAGCCCACGGGTCTCACTCTAAACGACACTGAAATAAAATGCCTCCTGTATGCAGATGGCCTGGTGCTGCTGTCCCCCACAAAAGAGGGGTTACAGCAACAAATGGATGATCCGCAACCGTTCTGGCAGACCTGGGCCCTGACAGTCAATCTCAAAAATAACATTTTTACTGGGCTTCACGCCTATAGAACACACACACACCTACACATTTTTGGGACAAAAAAAAATCAGCTCTACAGGGAACTTCAACCCGGCCGTGAGTTAACTGAAAGACAAAGCAAGGAGGGCTTTCTATGCCATTCAAATATCTATCAAATTAGACATACCCATTAGGATCTGGCTCAAAATATTAAAATCAATAATAGAACCAATTGCACTATGGCAGTGACGTGTGTGTGTGTGTGTGTGGTCCGCTTACAAAACAAGAATTTGGCAAAAGGAACAAACACCAAAATGAAATATGCGGAATTCTGTAAGCACATCCTCAGACTGCAGAGAAACTCAAAACAAAGCATGCAGGGCAGAATTAGGCAAATTCCCTCTTCTGATTCATTAATATTCCAAAAAATAGCCACCAAATGTTATAATCATTTAAAAACAAGTGACCCCCACTCCTACCATTTACAAAATTCTCAAGTGCCAAGAGTTGACCATAAAGAAGAGCCATAAGCTAGCTGGTCCTGAGGCTTAATTCTCTAACCACTAGCCTCAGGACAGCACATAGAAAATCTGTCCCATCCAAATTATCACAAAGCAAAAATAGAAATATCACCTATTGGAAAGAAACCACAAAAAAATTGAAGTAAACTTCAATGCTATTTGGCTCTGAACAGACAGTACACGGTGGCAGACTATCTGACCACTGTGACTGATAGAAAACTGAGGAAAACACTATGTACATACTGTGAGCACAGCCTGGCCATAGAAACCGGTTGTCACAGGCAAACCTGGCTGCCCGGAGAGGACATGCTGTGATCATTCTGCCCGCAGGAAGAGATGGAGACAGTGCTGCATTTTCTTTCTGACCTTGACAGATATACTGACATAATACATTCTTCACAAAAATGTGAAAACAATAAGAAGAATTTGAAAAGCTAAATGATAAAGACGCACAACTACATACTTGGGGAAAAAACTAAATTCTGTCTTTAAGCAGCCACATTTGTGGCCTCCTGCCGCAACCTGAGGGACAGCCAGTTAGAAGTGTAGTGTGATTATTCATATCGGCCTATTCTTTATTCATTTTTGTTGTTGTAATTGCTCTTATGATTATCACTATCATTATTATTGCTTTATTACAAATAGTCTAGTATATTCCTGTCTTTGACCATTGTCGCTATATGTTTACTTTGACACGGTAAGTGTTTACTTTCCATGTCAATAGAGTATACTGAATTGAATTCATTGAGATGGCCAATTCGGCGGAAAATCTGTCTCCCTCCAGCAGGTGGTGATTTTTCTTTGTTTCGCCCACCAAGCAAGGAGTTTTATATGAAGGTCGAGGGTGTCAAATTTGGTCAACAAAAAAACGTATGGCTTATTTGCTACGTGAGGTTTATTTTATCGAATAGAAGTTTCGTAATGCTTAAGTTACGAGTGTACCTGATATAAGGAGGTGACATCCAGGCAACTTTGAGAAAAACACTTTATCTGAGTTGTCTCGAGATGGCTATGCATATTCATGGCATGAGGCTAGTAGCATAGCATTTCTCTCAATTGAATACAGGATGTTGTGGTCAACAATCCTCATTGAATATTTAAAGGATTACAATAATGAGATGTATCCACTAATCCAAAGAAATGATAGGCGGGAGCTAGACAGCCAGCCGGCTTGCTTTGTGGACAACGACTCCCATTGTTAGGGCAGAGAGACATGCATCTTGTCAATATATCCATAATCATTGGTATAAACCAGATGAAACTTGGATATAGATGGTCAATGAATCAAGACCGGTGTCTGTCATCATTTGGGGTTCACACTCACCTGTCTCGATCAATAAGAGACTACTTGAAATAGACAAGATGGTAGCGTACACATGAAGCAAAATGTTTTATTTTAATAACTGAGCATTTTCTAAATTTAAAACAGAACCCCTGCAACTGGACACTGACATTTTATGACACTCCTGTTTCCACGAATCGAGGACGAAGATGGCATGGGGAGGCAGGTAGCCTAGTGACTGAAAGGTTGCTGGATCGAATCCCCGAGCTGACAAGGTAAAGGTAAACCCGAGAGAGTTACCTCTGCTGCAGAGGATAAGTTCATTAGAGTTACTAGCCTCAGAAATTGCAGCTCAAATAAATTCTTCACAGAGTTCAAGTAACAGACACATCTCAACATCATGAAAATAATATATCTTGATTTGATCTTGATTCAACCGCCTGAGTCAATACATGTTAGAATCACCTTTGGCAGTGATTACAGCTGTGTGTCTTTATGGGTAAGTCTCTAAGAGCTTTCCACACCTGGATTGTGCAACATTTGCCCATCATTTTTAGTTCAACAACCATTTTCAGGTCTTCTCATTGATTTCAAGCAGATTTAAGTTAAAATTGTAACTCGGCCACTCGGGGACCTTCACTGTCTTCTTGGTAAGAAACTCCAGTGTAGATTTGGCCTTGTGTTTTAGGTTATTGTCCTGCTGAAAGGTAAATTCATATCCCAGTGTCTGGTGAAAAGGATTTTGACTGTGCTTAGCTCCATTCCGTTTATTTTTTATCCTGAAAAACTCCCCAGTCCTTAACGATTACAAGCATACCCATGACATGATGCAGCCACACCATGCTTGAAAATATGGAGAGTGGTACTCAGTAATTTGTTGTATTGGATTTTCCCCAAGCATAATAATATCTCTTCAGGACAAAAAGGTAATTGCGTTTTGACTTCCTTCTTTTCATTGTTAATTTTGTTAGTATTGTGGAGTAACTACAATGTTGATCCATCCTCAGTTTTCTCCTATCACAGCCATTAAACTCTAACTATTTTAAAGTTACCATTGGTCTCATGATGAAATCACTGAGCGGTTTCCTTCCTCTCCAGCAACTGGGTTAGGAAGGACACCTGTGTCTTTGTAGTGACTGGGTGTATTGAACACCATCCAAAGTGTAATTAATAACTTTACCATGCTCAAAGTACTCAATGGCTGCTTTTTTTTGTACCTTCTTTGTGAAGCATTGGAAAACCTCCCAGTTCTTTGTGGTCGAATCTATGTTTGAAATTCACTGCACGACTGAGTAGTCATTCAAAAATCATGTTAAACATTATTATTGCACACAGTGAGTCCATGCAAATTATTATGTGACATGTTAAGCACATTTTTACTCCTGAACTTATTTAAACTTGCCATAATAAAGGGGTTGAATACTTATTGACTCAAGACATTTCAGATTTAAAATTGTAATTAATTTGTAAACATTTCAAAAACATAATTCTACTTTGATATTATGGTGTATTGTGTGAAGGCTAGTGTAAAAAAAAAAAAACACTTCAATTGAATCCATTTTAAATTCAGGCTGTAACAACAAAATGCAGAAAAAGTCAAGGGTTATGAATACTTTTTGAAGGCCCTGTAGATAAAGATTTTGTTGTGGCAGAGCAAGTTGGACTTTATCACTATAGCGGGCAGGGTGATGAGCAATAGGACAAAGCAAACCATTAACAGATTGTATCCAGATGGTAGCAGGTAATAACCAACTCCATCATAACATTAGTTAATGATCATATGTTATCCATAGTTATATAACACCCATTGAGGACAGAGATCAAGCCATTGAGGGAAAGACCAACTGCAATGCAGGAACATTTTAATTTTAAATAAATCCCCATTTATAACAGCGTGGAGCCAATTAATCTCATACGGTCCTTGTAACAATTACTCCGAGTGAATGTACAAAACATTAGGAAAACCTTCCTAAAATTGAGTTGCACCTCCTTTTGCCCTCAGAACAGACTCAATTTGTCAGGGCATAGACTCTACAAGGTGTCAAGTGTTCCACAGAGATGCTGGCCCATGTTGGTCACATACACATGGTTAGCAGATGTTATTGTGATTGTAGCGAAATGCTTGTGCTTCTAGTTCTGACAGTTCAGTAATATCTAACATGCAATCTAACAATTCTGCAACAACTACCTAATACACACAAATCTAAGTAAAGGAATGGAATAAGAATATATAAATATAAATGTATGGATGAGCAATGACAGAGCGGCATAGGCAAGATGAAATAGATGGTATAAAATACAGTATATTCATATGAGATGAGTAATGCAAGATATGTAAATATTATTAAAGTGGCATTATTAAAGTGACTAGTGATCCATTTATTAAAGTAGCCAATGATTTCAAGTCTGTATGTAGGCAGAAGCCTCTGTGTTAGTGATGGCTGTTTAACAGTCTGATGGCGTTGAGATATAAGCTATTTTTCAGGATAAGGCTTCTCACAGTTGTGTCAAGTTGCCTGGATGTCCTTTGGGTGGTGGACCATTCTTGATACACACAGGAAACTGTTGAGCGTGAAAAACCCAACAACGCTGCAATTCTTGACACACTCAAACCGGTTTGCCTTGCACTTACAGTACTACCATATCCTGTTCAAAAGCACAAATCTTTTTTCTTGCCAGTGTAAATAGGCATTTGAACTTTGTAGCTTTAGCCGGTGGTAAACTTGTGGAATAGACACCAGCTGGAATGCAGTTTTATCCAATCAGCATCCAGGATTAGACCCACCTGTTGTATAAATGAGTTAATAGACCAATAAGAAAGAGTTCCAAACCTCTCTACCAACAGCTTTTTTTTCTTCAGTTTTTCCCTCCCCAATCAAACCAGTCCTAGCCAGTGGTGTAGTACTTAAGTAAAAATACTTCAAAGTACTACTTCAGTAATTTTTGGGGGTATCTGTACTTTACATGACTATTTATGTTTTTGACTACTTTTATTTCACTACATTCCTAAGGAACATAATATACTTTCTACTTCATACATTTTCTCTGACACCCAAAAGTACTTGGCACATTTTGAATGCTTAGCAGGACAGGAAAATGATCCAATTCACACACTTATCAAGAGAACATCCCCGGTCCTCCATACTTCCTCTGATCTGGCAGACTCACTGAACACACATGCATCATTTGTAAATTATGTCTGAGTGTTGGAGTGTTCCCCTGGCTATCCATACATTTTTAAAACAAGAAAATGGTGCCACCTGCTTTGCTTAATTGAAATAATTTTTACTTTTGATACTTAAGTATATTTGAGCAATTACATGTACTTTTGATACTTAAGTATATTTAAAACCAAATACTTTTAGACTTTTCCTCAAGTATTATTTGTACTAGGTGACTTTCACTTTAACTTGAGTAACTTTCTTATTAAGGTATCTATACTTTTACTCAAGTATGCCAATTGGGTACTTTTTCCACCACTGGTCCTAGCAAAAATGTAGCTTGAGAAATTGCTCTTTGCTAAGAAGCAATTTTTGTTTCTTTTTGACCATTTTAATTGAAAACTGTCACAGTTGGGTACTTAATTGTTACCCAGAAATAATTTCATATTGAGATAAAAAATGACTGCATTGAACATTTCATTTAGGAATGGATATATCCTATGAATTTAGTATTTGTTATGTTAAAGATCTATCGTATAAGCTTTAAATATGCAGTGGGGGAAAAAGTACCCAATTGTCATACTTGAGTAAGAGTATAGATACCTTAATAGAACAGTTTACTTGAGGAAAAGTCTAAAAGTATTTGGTTTTAAATATACTTAAGTATCAAAAGTACATTTAGTTGCTAAAATATACTTAAGTATCAAAAGTAAAAGTATAAATCATTTTAAATTCCTTATATGAAGTAAAGCAGATGGCACCATGTTCTTGTTTTAAAATGTATGGATAGCCAGGGGCACACACCAACACTCAAAGTATTTACAAAATATGCAAAAATATCACAGTTTTACTGGTCTACTAAGCATTTAAATTGTAAGGAGTACATTGGGTTGTCAGAGAAAATGTATGGAGTAAAAGTACAATATTTTCTTTACGAATGTAGTGAAGTAAAAGTTGTCACAAATTTAAATAGTAAAGCAAAGTACAGATACCCCAAAAAACTACTATAGTAGTCCATTAAAGTATTTTTACTTTACACCACTGTAAATATGGTATAAACGGGAGTGATAAAGCGACATCAACCTCAGTCATTCACACCAAAAACTGAACTAGCTTAGAGTGGAGCGCCCTTAAAAAGCATCTAGTCGAGCGCCGTGCACATTTCGTGCAAATACTGTACACTGCTCCAACAGTGAGAGAACTGGGCTCGTGTCCAAATAGGAGGAGTTGCGCTCAATTTCTACAGAATAACCAGGTCTGTAGTCTCCACCCAATAGGTTAGAGCGCGCCGCCGGGTGTGTGTTGACCATCGAAAGAGAAGGAGTTGCACGGAAAGGGTGAAAGTTTGAAGCTGCCACAGATCTCCTCGCATAGGCGTGTCGCTTGTGTCTGTCGTTTCGGAAACTGGAGATCTTATCCTGGCGGACAATTTATCGGTGCGTAATGGGGAAATGAGGGGATGGAGGTTGGATAAAACTCACATGGGGGAGTAATGTTACAATGTATGTACTGTGCAGAAGACATACATTTCAGGTTGAAAATAGTGCCCCAGTCTGTGAATAACAGGGTTGTGGAAACTGTAAGGTACAAAGGTCTGGCCGGCTTTAAAAAAATATTTAAAAGTTTGCCAGTTGGACAACACACAGTTGTCTGTCTGTGTGCATTCATTGAGCGTGGGGGTGGTCGCAGCGCTTCACAACTAACGTAACGAGATATAATATTGTGACATGTCTGCTTCGCGCATAGGGCAAATGTTGTCATCCAAAAGTTTGCGCGTTATAACCAGAGGAAATTACCGTTTTTTCGGCAATGGGGCACAATACCCCGCGGGGCACCTCACCTCTGGTGTCCGCTCAGTGATGATCCCCTCTCCGCTGTCACCTTTCTCTTCCCAGAGTAGAGCACTTTCAGGAGTCAGTGAACCGCCGCGTGGACTTGTCCAAGAGAAAATGACCGAGAATGCAGTGTTCTCCCAGAACAAGGTTTTGACCATCGACACCATGAACCCCAATGTGAAGAATGTGGAGTATGCCGTGCGCGGACCCATTGTGCAGCGCGCGGTGCAGATCGAGAAGGAGCTGAGAGAGGTATGCTTAACAATAAAATGTAACTTTCTTAAATCATTATTTTCTATTTTTTTGCCATTTGTTTTTAAATTGTGCAAATAATTAGTTTCTCTCAATCTGAAATATACAGCAGTTTGCAAAGTGCGAAAGCAATCTCTCACTGACATGCGCTGTCTGTCTCACCTAGACTAATTGCAACAGTCTGACTTTTAAACAAGTTTCAGGTGGCCTCAATGGCTCCGTTTTTCTGGATCTGCAACTACAGCAGTGACATGCAGCCTAGGCCCATAGGCTTGTGTGATATAGGGTGACCAGACGATTTTGGTGACATGTCCTCAGCTAAAGATTTCCCAGAAATGTTCCTGATTAGCTCCCAGAAAGAATAAAGCAACTCTGAAGTAAATTGAGGCTGACAATTCAGTAATCAAATGCTATATCCAATCAGATATGCATGTTAAAACAGTCTATCCTTGTATCAAACATGTTTGCTGTCTGCTACCAAACTTGGGTGATTTTAAAATAAATAGATAGGCTAAGATTAAGAACTGTGGCGGGTTAGGCTAATCCATTTCTGTGTTAAAATTGCGAGAAGTATTTGAACCCCCCCCCCCCCCCCCTAAAATGTCAGAAATAACTGGTTTCCAATGGCTTGAGAAGCATTTGTCATGCCCTTCTTTGCTTGCTCTGCCTTTTGCCCTCTAGCCTAAATGCTCACCAAAATATATGCTTTTTGAGTGCATTTGCTCACACACCCAGTGTGTCACCCACAAGCAGATTGACCCCTCGTCGGAAATCAAATGACTGTTAAAACACCACAGCGCTGATTGCTTGTGACACCTGTGTAGTTATTTGTTCACCAATGATGAGACAAGACCTTATTTGTTATGTTGTTGAAGATTACGCTCTCCCCAATCTCTCTTTCTTTCACTCCCTCTGACTCGCTCTCCCTTGTCACTGTTTGTTCTCGGTTATACAGTATCCGTTTTCATTGGAGTTGAGGAAAGTCAAAGTCCACAAGTCAAACAGCAAACTGAGAGATTTACTTCAGTTCAGTCTGTTGTCTGTTTTTACAACAGCTCTATTTAAACTTCTGAGCTCACAATGGCGTACAGTATAAAATCTATCAGGGGTCAAATCCTCACTTTCCCCCAGACCAATGCCACTGTCTCCTTTAACTCTCTTAAAAGCAATAACTCATCACTCCTAGAGTCGCCAGCCCCCCTCCAGTCGTACGACATTTGTCATGTGAAATTGTTGGTACTCGCTGGTCATCATGTTACAGCTGCTAGTTAGTGGAGGGGTGTTTCTAGATTTAACAGCCCACTCAAGAGTGAAGAGGTGGGTTGTTGACATTTTGATGTAGCCTACTGACATGTATTTTTACAATCATACCGTACATTTTTCAACAATGTACACATGCAAACAATGCAATATTTTTATTTTTCTCAAGATCAATCTACATCTATTGATATTGTCCACATTGTCAAACACTTTGGTCAGACTTAGTCCTCTTAGGTCAATGTTATTTTCCAGTTGGTTTTTATGTACGTGCCCTCAGTGTAACCCTTACCTGCACCATCCCCGTCCCCTCTCACTTAATTTCAAGGGTTGTCATGGAAACCCAGAGAGCATAGTTTACTGAGTTCAGTCAGGTGTGTAAAGCAGACCCTCCGAGTGGCTCTTTCCAGGAAGACGAGCAATGTGTATCTGTGTGTGTGAGAAAGAGGTGAAAAGGTCGCTTTTTGGCTGCGGCAGGGTGTGGAGGGACTATCATAGTAATGACTATGGTGACCTTTACCAGATGGTTCTTGGGCTTTACCCAAATACAATTTGGATTCATGGATTTTCTCTCTACTATTTGTTCCGAGTCATCCTCAAACACCCCAGCCAACCAAGAGCCAACCTGGGTTGGGGAATGTTGGTTATTACCGGTAATGGCGCCGGGGAGGATGGCTGCCGTTTTACGGGCTTCTAACGAACTGTGCTATTTTGTTAGTTTTTCGCATTGTTTAACTTATTTTGTACATAATGTTGCTGCTACTGTCTCTTATGACTGAAAAGAGCTTCTGGACATCAGAACAGCGGCTACTCACCTCGAACTGGACGAAGACGTTTTCTTTAATGAGTCCAACGCAAAAGATATACTGCTTTCCCAAGACCAGAACCAAATCCCTGTCATTCGGATGAAGAAAAGACGGAAATACAGGGGGCGGAGTTAAGGGTGCCTTTATACAGCTGGTGCGCAATGTCTAATATTAAAGATGTCTCAAGGTGTTGTTCGCCTGAGGTAGAGTTCCTCATGATAAGCTGTAGACCACACTATTTACCAAGAGAGTTTTCATCTATATTATTCGTAGCTGTCTACTCACCACCACAAACCGATGCTGGTACTCAACGAGCTGTATAAAACCATAAGCAAACAAGAAAATGTTCATCTAGAAGCGGCGCTCCTAGTTGCCGGGGACTTTAATGCAGGCAAATTTGAATCCGTTTTACCTCATTTCGACCAGCCTGGTTACATGTGCAACCAGAGGAAAAAAAACTATAGACCACCTTTACTCCACACACAGAAATGCATACAATGCTCTCCCTCACCCTCCATTTGGCAAATCTGACCATAATTATATCCTCCTGATTCCTGCTAACAAGCAAAAACTATAGCAGGAGGTACCAGTGACTCGCTCAATACGGAAGTGGTCAGATGACGCGGCTGCTATGCTACAGGACTGTTTCACTAGCACAGACTGGAATATCTTCCGTGATTCATCCAATGTCATTGAGGAGTATACCACCTCAGTCACCGGCTTCATCAATAAGTGCATCGATGACGTCGTCCCCACAGTGACCATACATACATATCCCAACCAGAAGCCATGGATTACAGGGAACATCTGCACCGAGCTAAAGGCTAGAGCTGCCACTTTCAAGGAGCAGGACACTAATCCGGACGCTTATAAGAAATCCTGCTATACCCTCAGACAAACCATCAAACAGGCAAAGCGTTGTCGTATGTGGCAGGGCTTGCAAACTAATATGGACTACAAAGGGAAACCAGCCGTGAGCTACCCAGTGACGCAAGTCTACCAGACGAGCTAAATGTCTTTTATGCTCGCTTCGAGGCAAGCAACAATGAAGCATGCATGAGAGCACCAGCTGTTCCGGATGACTGTGTGATTGCACTCTCCGTAGCCGATGTGAGAAAGACCTTAACAGGTCAACATTCACAAGGCCACAGGGCCCAGACGGCCTAAGACATGTACTCGGAGCACGCGCGGACCAACTGGCAAGTGTCTTTACTGACATTTTCAACCGCTCCCTGACTGAGTCTGTAATACCTACATGCTTTAAGCAGACCACAATAGTCCCTGTGCCCAAAAAAGTGATGGTAACCACCCTAAATGACTATTGCCCCATAGCACTCACGTTGTTAGCCATGAAGTGCTTTGAAAGGCTGGTCCTTGCTCTCATCATCCCGTAAACC
Organism: Oncorhynchus mykiss; assembly: GCF_013265735.2. Classification (NCBI taxonomy): domain Eukaryota; kingdom Metazoa; phylum Chordata; class Actinopteri; order Salmoniformes; family Salmonidae; genus Oncorhynchus; species Oncorhynchus mykiss. The sequence continues at coordinate 11,532,430 of NC_048592.1, forward strand.
CTAGACCCACTCTAATTTGAATACCGCCCCAACAGATCCACAGATGACACAATCTCAATTGTACTCCATAATCCCACCTGGACAAAATAAACACCTATGTGAGAATGCTGTTCATCGACTACAGCTCAATGTTCAACACCATAGTGCCCACAAAGCTCATCACTAAGCTAATGAACCTGGGACTAAACACCTTCCTCTGCAACTGGATCCTAGACTTCCTGAAGAGCCGGCCCCAGGTGGTAAGGGTAGGCAACAACACATCTGCCATGCTGATCCTCAACACTGGGGCCCCTCAGGGGTGCGTGCTTAGTCCCCTCCTGTACTCCCTGTTCACCCATGACTGTGTGGCCAAGCATGACTCCAACTGCATCATTAAGTTTGCTGATGACTCAACAGTGAACGATCACCGACAACGATGATATAGGGAGGAGGTCAGAGAACTGGCAGTGTGGTGCCAGGACGACAACCTCTCCCACAATGTGAGCAAGACAAAGGAGCTGATCGTGGACTACAGGAAAAGGCGGGTCGACCAGGCCCCCATTAACATAGACGGGGCTGTAGTGGAGCGGGTCGAGAGTTTCAAGTTCCTTAGTTTGTTGGTGATGCGGAAACTATCATGGTCCAAACACACCAAGACAGTCGTGAAGAGGGCACGACAACACCTTTTCCCCCTCAGGTGACTGAAAATATTTGGCATGGGGCCCCAGATCCTAAAAAAGTTCTACAGCTGCACCATCGAGATCATCCTGATCACCGCCTGGTATGGCAACTGCTCGGCATCCGACCGTAAGGCGCTACAGAGGGTAGTGTAAGGCCCAGTACATCACTGGGGCCAAGCTTCCTCCCATCCAGGACCTCGATACCTGGCAGGGTGTCAGAGGAAGGCCCACATTTTCTTTATTATCTATGCATAGTCACTTGACCCCTACATATATATATATATATATATATATATATACAAATTTCCTCGACTAACCTGTACCCCCGAACATTGCCTCGGTCCCGGTGCCCCCTGTATATGGCCTCGTTATTGTCATTTTATTGTGTTACTTTTTATTACATTTTTTACTCCATTTTATTTAGTCAATATTTTTTTTTAATTAACTCTATTTCTTGAACTGCATTGTTGGTTAAGGGCTTGTAAGTAAACATTTCACGGTAAGGCCTACTACACCTGTTGTATTTGGCGAATGTGACAAATAAAATTGGATATGGTTGATTTTTTGTCTTTCAGTACATCAGGGGTTAAATAAGAAGTTATTACGTCCTTATATCATATTGAGCACCTGTAAATCCATGCTGTATCACATCCGGACGTGATTGGGAGTCCAATAGGGCGGCACACAATTGTCCCAACTTCATCCGTGTTTGGCCAGGGTAGGCCGTCATTGTTAATAAGAATTTGTTCTTTAGCTGACTTGCCTCGTTAAATAAAGGTATAAAAAATAAAAAAATATATGAAAACAAGTCTGTTATGTTATTTAGGGGAACCTCCAAAAAGGTTGAAAACATGAAACTTGTTAATCTGTGCTGTATCAGGTGAACTAGCTGTAGGCTATTCCAAGTCTAACCTGATTTTCATACTGAGCTCTGATGGGTGTTAGATTTCTTTGTGAAAACAGAGCACAAAGCCTACATTCACTTGCTTGCTTTCAAAAAAGGTAAGGAAGGAACACCCACTTTCACACAAAATACATTCTCTTTTTCTCCACTCCCTCTCTATCTCCGTTTCACCCCCTCTCTATTTTCTCCTACTAACACACATGCCTATTTTGAGGGCTCAGATGAACTGTAATGTTTCAGGTGCAGATAAAGTTCATTTCCTGAAATCTGATACGGCTTAAATTGTCGTCATTAGTTAATTCCCCTCTTAGCCTAGCAGGAAGAGAAAAAACACAAAGTAGAATGTGAGCAAAACAACTTCAACCCAATAACAGCTCTAGGACCAGGCTAGAGGCCCATGGAGATACATTCTACCGCCTCAGTGGTCTCCATGGAGACTGCAGGAGGATTGCTGAGTAGCACGGCACACTGTGACTTTCTTTTAATGAATGAAAGACATCACGTTTCATCTCCTGCCTCTGCTACTTCGCTAATTTTGAAGAGTAAACTAGTAGCCATGATGATGTAACTTTCTTTTGCCAGACTTTGAATTTGTTTTGCCGGAACAATTAGAATGCTACTTACCAGAGACAGAAAAAGAGGCAAATAAACTTACACATGCAGAAAGAGCAAAAAAAAAAAAAGAAAAACTAGAGAACTGGGTAAGGAGGTAGAGCGAGAGAGTGGGCAAAATCAACTGTAGGCCAATCTCAATCATCTTATGAAGAACATGCAACAGGCAGTACTCTGACAAGAGCCACATGGCCTAATCAGTGAAGGTTTTTCAACAAGGGGCCTGCTATGTGGTCTTTATGTGACAACGTAAAAATACTTCCTGAGATAAAACACCTGATTAGTAGCATTTAGAACACTTAAAAATAATTTAAAAGTTCCCAGAAAAAGAGGGGGACTGATTTTTGTAGTTATTTTTGTGCACTTTTATTTTAATAAAACGTACTCTCGTCACTTGGGAACTGTTGATTTTTTTGGTTGTTGCAACATCATATCTCGTTGCAGTAAAATGTAAACTGCTCTCTACTCTCAGTAAGAATGGAATGTGAGGAGGTCCTTTGTATTCAGTGGGTGTCACTCCCCTGCTGTTTGTGATTGGTCTGAACTGAGAGACACCTCTGTCTGGTGACCAATGGGAGTGTAGGAGGTTTATTTTCTGTTGTGAACTTTGGTGGTCATTGCTGGTCCAGCTGGCCCAATTAGATTGGATAAAGTCTCTGGTGGGTAGAACAACAGCAGGGCTGCTTTGCTTCCCACTGGGTTTGAATGAGTCCGCTGTCCATGTTGTCAAATACCAAGCATCTGGACACTCACTGAGGAGCCTAAGGACAGAGGAAAAGGGAACAGACAGCTAGTGTTACCATTGGCCTATAAGAACATCATTTCATCACCATTCCTTGACAACCTCCCCAAATGAATAATTTTTTCCTATTCTCCATGACCAGTTCTGTTTTGCATTCTGTTTTTTTTACACCGCATTTGACACCTACTTTACACTTGTCGTCTGTTTCTACAGCTGGAAACTAGCTGATATAACACTTGACAAGCCTTCCAGGCAGCAGCCAGCATGGGACTGTGTGTTTCTTTTTGCTTTCCAGACAGCATTTTCTCTCCTTTAATATGTTAAAATATACAGTAGTTGGGCTGAACAACTTCTTGTTTTGACTTCCTCCACTCTGCTCCCAAACACAGACGCATATGATGTGTTTGTAGGTAAGTGTGTACAGTTGGAAATCCTAACATTGGAAAAGCTCAAATTGGATTCTGTCACTCATGTGTTTTATCTTTTTCTTGTGGTATTATTTAATTTCGTCTTTATTTAACCAGGCAAGTCAATTAAGGACAACGACGGCCTGGCAAAAGGTCTCCTGTGATGTCCTACATTTTAAGACCTAAAAGCAAGGGATGAGGAAAGCACATATTAAACCAATGCAGGCTGCCAAGTCATTTCTCCTGGCAAAGACTATACCTGATTTTGTATTTGTGCTTGAGAGTTTAAGTAAAAACACATGGCAAAGGAAATTATGAAGAGCTGTTTGGCTTTAAGGGTTGTCTATTTAAAGGTCTCAGGGCTCGGAGCTGGGTTTCCACTAAACTAACATCTGGAATTGTTTTACGATGGTCATACCAAGGATCGTTTAGCTATTTTATTTTGAATTTTAGGACCCATGTAGGTATAAAAAAAATATCTATATAAAAATGATTTGATGAAATATTGAATTTGGCCTATTAACTTATAGAAACGCATTGAATAACAGATTCATACATGGAAAAACAGTGTAAAAATAAAGGAAGTATGTTTTGAAGTGTCTGTCCAATATCTGAGAGATATAAGAAAGCTCAGAAAAGAAAAAAAAAGTTACATGTGGAATTATCTGTAAACCTTTAATGTGGAACTGCCCCATTCACTTCCATTCATTTTTCGGCCCGGTATTGGTTTAACTTTAGACGTGACCTCATATTCCAGCAGGAAGTGACCTCATACTCATGTCTTACTTAGAGGGACACGCTCAGATAAGTAGTTATACATGGTTAATTATGAGTTTATAAAGAATAAAGTAAAGTATTGGACTCCCTTGCACATCCCTGTGACCCAAGAACGCATGGGACACACTCTTTTCACACCACTTCGATACAAAGAGCACTTTTGATATCCCTAACCATTTTCCTAACCTCAACCTCAGTCTCCTAACCTGCTGCGCAAGTTCCCCTAACCTTCAATGAAAAAGTCACTTCGGTATCGAAATGGCGTGAAGAGTGTTTCCCAAGAACAGGGAATCGAAGTGGCGTGAAAAGAGTGTTTCCCAAGAACACATTGTATTCATCCCTCTCTTTCTTCCTTGCCCTAATTGTTTCATCCTCTCTCTGCCTCTCTCATTGTTTTGTGTCTTGTTTATCTGTCCTGCAGGGAGTGAAGAAGCCCTTCACTGAGGTCATCAAGGCCAATATCGGTGACGCCCATGCCATGGGCCAGCAGCCAATCACCTTCTTCCGCCAGGTCTGCTTTTATCCCCTATGTTCCAAACCATTTATCTAAAACAACTCTCTTTTTGATTACAGGGTGTCTTTCATTCTCCTTTGTCATTGAAACCGTTCTGTCTATGGCAAAATCACGTTGTGACATTTTCATGCAGATTCATGCAGCGTTTCATGCTGATTTGTGTACATTATCCTGCATCAACTCCTGTCTGTTCCTCACCTAGCTCTCGCTGTCCTCTCTTCCTCCTCAAGGTCTTGGCACTCTGCTCCTACCCGGAACTCTTGAAGGACAATATGTTTCCAGAGGATGCCAAAAGCAGAGCGCGCCGCATTCTGCAGGCTTGTGGAGGGAGTAGTTTGGGTATGTTGTTCAGATATTTGATTGATTGTGTATTGGAAGGATGTAAGTTAAGATAAAATACACAAAGGGGATATTTTAGCCAATAAGCCTGTGTCAGCCTGTTAGTGTCTGCATAAGCAATTAATGACCTTTCGCAGTCTAGGGTGGCAAACCCCGATCCTGGAGAGTCGCAGTGTATTGAGTCTCTCTCCCTCTCTCTCAGGTGCGTACAGTGCCAGTCAGGGTATAGACTGTGTGCGGCAGGACGTAGCTCGCTACATCGAGCGTCGGGACGGGGGCGTGCCCTGTGACCCAGACAACGTCTACCTCACCAGCGGCGCCAGCGACGGCATCGTGGTAAAAAATCAAAAATCAAACAATTCGCTTTTTCAAGTAAACTTCTCACTGCAGATAAAGGGGAGGGCAGGAGGAGAGCGTTGAGGACTCTAGACTTGAGATGCACCCATCGGTCCTCCTTTGCTCCCCTCTCTCTCCCAGACTATGCTGAAGCTGTTGGTGTGTGGTGAGGGTGCGTCGAAGACAGGGGTGATGATCTCCATCCCTCAGTACCCTCTGTACTCGGCTGCTCTGGCTGAGCTGGGTGCTGTGCAGGTCAACTACTACCTGAACGAGGAGAAGTGCTGGAGCATGGACCTCAGTGAGCTGGAGCGCTCCCTAGCGGAGGCCAGGAAGCACTGCAACCCCAAAGTCCTCTGCATCATCAACCCTGGAAACCCCACTGGTAAGTAGCTGTAGCTTAACACATACGGAATTCATGATGCGTCATGTACAGGTTGACATAGGGATTTCACAGTCCTCCCAGTCATGTCACTAGACGGCGCCAGAGGACAGAGATCCCACTTAGACATAAACCAAAATGTCCAGTTCTGCCAATATGAATCTGAACCTTTCCCTCTCCTCCTCTGTAATAGGTCAGGTCCAGAGTAGACAGTGCATTGAGGATGTGATCCGATTCGCTGCTAAGGAGCATCTCTTCCTGATGGCTGATGAGGTAAACTAATCAGGCAAGGTCAAGAACTGGGCCCTCGTTTATAAAGGTTGAGTACCCATAAAATATGCCCCGAAACATGCGTGTGCCAGTTGTCACGGAAAAGTTGGCTTTTCTAAAAACTGAACTTGATGTAAGAATGTGCTTATCGTCCCGCCAACTTTAGACCATGCATACGCACAGTTTCTAATGGTTAAAGTATTGCTTTGCAAGAAGTCAAAAAGTTGCCTAGGAGCTTTCTGCAAATAGGGAATATATGATGACTTATAACAAACAAAAAATCTGTTGCTAAATATAATAACGAGATGCAATCATATGCTGTTAGTGAGAAGTGCGAAAATGAATACATTTAAATAGATAGTCTATTTGCCTTATGCGATCCGAAGCGAAGTTTAATGGTAGAACAGACTGTTCACATTTGTAGGCTATGTCTGTATACCGTAATGTCAAATTTTTCCAAAAAGCCTAGACATTATTTAATTTATTAACATAATACATACAGTACCAGTCAAAATGTTTGGACACACCAACTCATTCAAGGGTTTTACTTTATTTTTACAATATTCTACATTGTAGAATAATAGTGAAGACATCAAAACTATGAAATAACACATATGTAATTCATGTGGTATTGCTGCAGAATGCTGTGGTAGCCATGCTGGTTAAGTGTACCTTGAAGTCTAAATAAATCACTGACAGTGTCACCAGCAAAGCACACCCACACCACCACACCAACTCCTCCATAATTCACGGTGGGAACCACACATGCGGAGATCATCCGTTCACCTACTCAGCATTTCACAAAGACACCAAAATTCTCGAATTTGGACTCATCAGACGAAAGGATAGATTTCCACCGGTCTAATGTCCATTGCTTGTGTTTCTTGGTCCAAGCAAGTCTCTTCTTATTATTGGTGTTTTTTAGTAGTGGTTTCTTTGCAGCAATAAGACCATGAAAGCCTGATTCACACGGTCTCCTCTGAACAGTTGATGTTGAGATGAGTCTGTTACTTAAACTCTGTGAAGCATTTATTTGGTCTGCAATTTCTGAGGCTGGTAACTCTAATGAACCAATCCTCTGCAGCAGAGGTAACTCTGGGTCTTCCTTTCCTGTGCCAGTCCTCATGAGAGCCAGTTTCATCATAGCGCTTGATGGTTTTTGCGACCGCACTTAAAGAAATTTTCCAGATTGACTGACCGTCATGTCTTAAAGTATTGATGGACTGTCATTTCTCTTTCCTTATTTGAGCTGTTCTTGCCATAATATATACTTGGTATTTTACCAAATAGGGCTATCTTCTGTATACCACCTCTACCTTGTCAAAACACAACTGATTGGCTCAAATGCATTAAGGAGGAAAGAAATTCCACAAATTAACTTTTAACAAGGCACCCCTGTTTATTGAAATGCATTCCAGGTGAAGCTGGTTGAGATAATTCCAAGATTGTTCAAAGGGTGGCTACTTTGAAGAATGTAAAATATAAAATATATTTGGATTTGTTTAACACTTGTTTTTGGTTACTACATGATTCCATATGTGTTATTTCATAGTTTTGATGTCTTCACTAACCTTTGCCTAGTACTGTGTTTATATATGTACATATGTATGTATGTGTGCATGTATTTTAACTGACAAATAAAATAAATCAATCATTCCAATTTGATGAATGGAAAGAGGCATCTGTTACAAAACAGTCAAAAGTTTATTGACATTCAGAGATTGTCAAGCCAAGCCTTGGGCAAGCCTACAAGATATGGAGGGATGTGTTTTCTGTTTGCCGTGATTGACATAGTCATAGACATAGTCATAGACATTGACATATTTATTCTTGTGTTGAAAATGCAAACCATGATATTGAAGTGCCTGTATGTTTTGTTTATTGGTTGTGTGGTGCATTGGCACAGAAACCTATTGGTGGAAAATGTGTTGCATATATTTTATATAATCATAAATATGGCATCAAAATGTTAAAATCTGACCCCCCCCCCCCCCCCCCCCTGATAATTATCTGCAACCGGCTCTGATCGTAAAGTAATGAAACAAGTTGGGAGAGTGAGCTCCTGTGTGGTGGTCGGCGAACCGTTAGCCTTCTGGCCCGTAGCCCTGTGTGGCATTGACTGTGACAAAAAAGCAAAGTACATATCCATGTTTATATACACAGGGTCGCAGTTATTTGTGGTCATAAACATTATTTTGAGTTCATCCTATGAGGGGGGAGGTTGTTAAATCACAAACACAATTTCAACTGTGCTTACCTTTTACGTATACCAGTAACATCCCCTTCTCTCCCCTCCTGTCCCTCAGGTGTACCAGGATAATGTGTATGCGGAGGGTTGTCAGTTCCATTCCTTTAAGAAGGTGCTGTTTGAGTTGGGACCACAGTACTCCAACACTGTAGAGCTGGTGTCTTTCCACTCCACCTCCAAGTGCTACATGGGAGAGTAAGACATTTTCTCCCTCTCTCGCTCTTTCATGCTCATACCCTGAACCGTTCACAAACGATACACAAGCAGGCCAAGAGTATGAATCTGCATTATTTTCTGTAGAAACCTCAATAGATATGGCAATGGTACGGTGATGTGTTGCTTTAAGAACCACTGTGCTGTAACTGGTCTCCCCCTTTTGCTCCCCCAGGTGTGGTTTCCGTGGGGGTTACATGGAGGTGATCAACATGGACCCAGAGGTGAAAGCCCAGCTCATTAAGCTGGTGTCGGTCAGACTGTGTCCCGCCGTCCCTGGTCAGGCTCTAATGGACCTGGTGGTCAACTCCCCACAGCCAGGAGAACCTTCCTACACCACCTTCATGAAGGTAATCATTTGGTTATATGGTTATTTAACAGACATTTTTTTTGATAGAAAATGACTTACCCGACTGTTAACATTGACAGGGACACATATTTAACATACAGTATTGGGGTTCCGAAATGATTGACATCCTTGATAAAGATGAGCAAAAATGTCTGTATGAATAAATAAAACAAATTCTGAGCAATATTGTGTGCTCCAAAAAAAATTTGGGGAAATTATATTATTTTATACTAATACAATTGCTCAGATACATAGATTTTGTTTAACAAGTTAAACTTTTTTTTCTCAAAAAAGGTAGGGGTAAAAATGATTGACACCCCTGTTTTCAAAATGGTTGCCTCCGCCTTGATACCCTTCGTCTACGCACCCTTCGTCTACGCTTATGGACTGCCCTCTTCAATTCAAACCACATAGCATCAAAAATCGACCGCCATAGTTTACAGTAGGTGTGGGGTTCTTTTCTGCTCATGCATTCTCATTTAGATGCCAAACCCACCACTGCTGTGCGTGGCCTAAGAGCTCTATTTTCACATCATCTAACAAATGTAAATGCCTGGAGTTTGCTAAATGGCATTGGCACTTGGATTGGAACAGGTGCTTTGGGCAAATTACATGATAGAGCTCAAATAGAGCTCTTTGGCCACGGTGGTGGGTTTGGTGTCAAAATGAGACTGCATAAGAGCAAAAGAACCCCATACCTACTGTAAAATATGGTGGTCGATCTGGAATATTTTGGGGCTATTTTGCTTCCACTGGTCCTGGGGCCCTTGTTATGGTCAACGGCATCATGAACTTTACCCAGTACCAGGACATGTTATCCTAAAACCTGTTCGCCTCTGCCAGGAGGCTGAAACTTGGCCACAAGTGGATCTTACAGCAAGACAATATCCCCAAGCACACATTAAAATCCACAAATACATTGTTAATTGGCCACAAAGTTTACATTTTGCAATAGCCATCTCAGTCTCCAGACTTGAAACCCATTGAAAACCTGTGGTTTGAATTGAAGAGGGCAGTCCTTAAGCACAGACGAAGGATATCAAGGATCTGGAAGGATTCTGTATGGAGGAATGAGCTAAGAACATTTTAGAAAAAGGCTCAGTGCCGTTTTCCTCGCAAGGTGATGCATTGGTAATGTATGAGAGTTCATTTTTGAGGGGGAAAAAACATTACTTTATGCTTTCTCTAGGCAATTGTATTATTATTTTTGCATACAATATACAGTACCCGTCAAAAGTTTGGACACCTAGTCATTCAAGTATTTTTCATTATTTTTACCGTTTTTTAATAGACATCAATATTATGAAATAACACATAACACATATCATGTAGTAACCCAAAAAGTGTTAAACAAAGATGAAATATATTTTTATATTTGAGGTTAAAGGTTAAATAAAAAAATATATATAATTAAATTCTTCAAAGATGCCACCATTTTCCTTGATGATAGCTTTGCACACTCTTGGCATTCTCTCAACCAGCTTCACCTGGAATGCTTTTCCAACAGTCTTGAAGGAGTTCCAACATATGCTGAGCACTTGTTGGCTGCTTTTCCTTCACTCTGCATTCCAACTTATACCAAACCATCTCAATTGGGTTGAGGTAGGGTGATTGAGGAGGCCAGGTCATTTGATGCAGCACTCCATCACTCTCCTTCTTGGTCAAATAGCCCTTACACAGCCTGGAGGTGTGTTGGGTCATTGTTCTGTTGAAAAACAAATGATAGTCCCACTTAGCTCAAACCAGATGGGATGGCGTATCGCTGCAGAATGTTGTGGTAGCCATGCTGGCTAAGTGTGCCTTGAATTGGAAATAAATCACACAGTGTCACCAGCAAAGCATCCCCACACCCTCACACCTCCTCCATGCTTCATGGTGGGTACCACATTTGCAGAGATCATCCATTCACCTACTCAGCGTCTCACAAAGACACGACGGTTGGAACCAAAAATCTAATTTGTACTTATCTGACCTTATCTTATGTTTCCCAAGGAAGTCTCTTCTTATTATTGGTGTCCTTTAGTAGTGTTTTCTTTGCAGCAATTCGACCATGAAGGCCTGATTCACACCGTCTCCTCTGAACAGTTGATGTTGAGATGTGTCTATTACTTGAACTCTGTGAAGCATTTATTTGGTCTGCAATTACTGAGGCTGGTAACTCTAATGAACTAATCCTCTGCAGCAGAGGTAACTCTGGGTCTTCCTTGCCTGTGGCGGTCCTCATGAGAGCCAGTTTCATCATAGCGCTTTTGCGACTGCATTTGAAGAAACTTTCAAAGTTCTTGAAATGTTCCGGATTGACTGACCTTCATTGGGCTCCCGAGTGGCGCAGCGGTCTAAGGCACTGCATCTCAGTGCAAGAGGCGTCACTACAGTACCTGGTTTGAATCCAGGCTGAATCACATCCGGCCATGATTGGGAGTCCCATAGGGCGGCGCACAATTGGCCCAGTGTCGTCCAGGTTTGGGTGGAGTAGGCTGTCATTGTAAATAATAATTTGTTCTTAACTGACTTGCCTAGTTAAATAATGGTAAAGAAAGAAAAAAAGGTCCTAAAATAATGATGCTTTTGTTTCTCTGTGCTTATTTGACCTGTTCTTGCCATAATATGGACTTGGTCTTTTACCAAATAGGGCTATCTTCTGTTTACCACCCCTACGTTGTCACAAGACAATTGATTGGCTCAAATGCGTTAAGGAGGAAAGGAATTCCACAAATCAACTTTTAACAAGGCACACCTGTTAATTGAAATGCATTCCAGGTGACTACCTCATGAAGCTGGTTAAGAGAACGTCAGAGTGTACAAAGCTGTCATCAAGGCGAAGGGTGGCTACTTTGAAGATCCTCAAATATAAATATATGCAAGAGGCGTGATGTGTTTAACACTTTTTTGGTTACTACATGATTCCATATGTGTTATTTCATAGTTTTGATTTCTTCACTATAATTCCACAGTGTAGAAAATAGTAAAAATAAGTGTGTGTGTTCAAACCTTTGACTAGTACTGTAGATCAGTATTTGACAGTATAAAATAATTCATTTTTGTTCATCTTTGTGAAGGGTGTTAATAATTTCGGACCTCACTGTATGTGGCCCATTCGCAAAATCAAACACACACACACAAACACACACGCACACACCGTCTTCCCTGTGTCCAGGAGCGAACAACAACCCTCAGTCTGCTGGCAGAGAAGGCCAAGTTGACAGAGGAAATTTTGAACACTGTACCTGGGATCACCTGTAACCCTGTCCAGGGAGCCATGTACTCGTTCCCCAACATCAGCCTGCCTCAGAAAGCCATCAAAGAGGCGAAGGTTAGTCAGCCCAAATTACTTCTGCTCTGCTGTTAGGAACTGAAACAAGTCAAATTCAGGGAATGAATTTCCATTTTATTTTAATAATAATAATAATAAATTGCATTTGAAGAGCGCTTTTCGTTTACAGATAAAAATCACAACGCTCTTTTACATTGTGAGCAACCGTTCGAAGAAAAGGCTTTAATAAAAGAGGGCTAAAAACATTAAGCAAGACATTTGACACAAAATCCTTTTGTAAAAATCTGGTTGTGAAATACTTACTCTATGGACGTGCGGAACCTACTGCAATACCGTAATTCACTTATGCTTCTGAGCCTGCTTTAATACTGTCATTTCTGCTTCTCTCTCCAGGCTCTGGGCCAGGCACCGGACATGTTCTACTGTATGAAGATGTTGGAGGAGACTGGCATCTGTCTGGTGCCGGGAAGTGGCTTTGGACAGAAAGACGGGACCTACCACTTCAGGTATGGCCATCGCAGTTTACTCAAACATGTTATCACAACCTCTCTCAGTGTAAAATGGGCATCCATCCCAAAGTAGGAATGTGTGCAACATAAGTAACGTCTGTCATCCATCAAGTCCAAGCTGTTGTAGATTACCACGGTGTGGAGTATACTATTTATTTTACAGCTCTTTAATGATGTTCTCTTTCATTTTCTCCCTCCTTGTTCCAGGATGACCATTCTGCCGCCCACAGACAAGCTGAAGCTCTTACTGGCTAAAGTGAAGGAGTTCCACCAGAAATTCACTCGGCAGTACTCTTAATCATCCTCCTTTAACTTCCTAACTTTCACCAAATCAGAAGAGAATAGGACACAGACCAATATGTGCACAATCTACCAGCCAACCTATCAGAAATCATCTGTCAATAAGTGCCTACATCTTCGGTCACCATGACAATGCACTTTAACTCCTAGGCCTACAAGATTCCAAGGAATGGTGGACTCACAGACTGTACATGTAAAAATGTAGTGGTTGTGAACACCAAGGAGACTTAGTTTGGAGTTGTAGTTTTTTTTTATGTTGGGACATATCAAATTTATCTGACACACATAACTTGATTGAATTGATGTTCATTGTCACCTCGGTTGTGTGTCTGTGCACACACTTGTGTGGCATGATCACACAAGTCAAGGCCAGTATGACGGTACAGTACATTTTTAGTCATTTAGCACACACTCTTAACCAGAGCAACTTACAGTAGTGAGAACATACATTTTCATACTGGTCCCCCATGGGAATCTAACCCACAACCCTGGCGTCACAAGCACCATGCTCTACCAACTGAGCCACGCTGGACTAGTAGTAGTGTATGAAATGGAAAGAGCTACTAGATTATTTCCAGACTCTGTAGAAATTGTTTTGTCAGTATTGTAGTAAGGTACTGTATAAGATAGTATTATGTAAGAGAAGCTTTCACATAATGATTTTAATTGAAATATGATTTTATTACATTTGCTACATAAATACAAAATTTTTGCCTCTTTTTTTTTGTGTGGAACTTTCCGTCATAGTGCTAGACTTCCACAAGAGGGCACACTTGTCACAACCCATACATCTACTACAAAGAATGTCCTTGACTTTCAATTGAGTAGCTTACCTTCACATTCTTTAGACCAAATTCATGGAAAAAAACAGGACAACGAGGAGACCGCAGGGAGAAGAATCAGAGACCAGTTTTTGAACAGCAGGAGAATGAAAATGAAAAGAAATGCGGTCAAGGATTTGTAGAATTATGAAGAAGAACAACAGCTCATGGCAGTTATCATGGGGAGTGAGTCAGGAGCCTACTGCGCCACACACACACACGCTGGGAGAGGTTGTCCCCTGAGGTTGAGCTCTCCTTGAGGGCTGGCCTGCTTTCACAGGTTTTATTGAGAGTTCAATTCCTGTTAATATTATCTCTAATGATGTCACGTGAATGTATTTATTGAACTTGTCCGTCGGCCCTGCATTAAAGACCATAACTGTCATAAATAGAAAAGTATACCAGTTTCATTTAAGGACCAAAAAATTGACAGCCGTGCTTTGTTGAACCCCCCACTTCCATCTTCTATAATCTACAATGATCAAGATATTGTTGGACATGTACTTTATTTCTTGAGGGAGGGGGATAGCTTTTAGTCTGTAAAGCGCTTTCTCTCTCCTGTCCTCTACAGTGGCTGCCAACATTCATTATCCCTGACAAAGCAGAGCCCCTTTCCTAATTAACCACCTCTTCGTCTTTCTGTAGCTCTCCCCCCTCCCAGCTAGATACGTCCAGTCAGCCACACGTCCCTGTCCTCACTAATTGCATTGGGTGAACTTGTTTTACACAGTCACCATCAACTCGTTTGATCCGACCTTGGTCAGAGTAGGACGACAAAAGGCAACCTGTATATTTGCAATTTCCATTGAATCCACCAGAAAATACAGAAAAATAATACAACAAATATTGTGGTTAAACTCAAATATGCTAATTGATAAAAAACAAGGTTATTTTTTTTAAAGAATGTTTTAAAAAGACTGTATAATCTTCGTAAATTCTATCATAAATAGGACTCGTGGGGTAATGTGACACATGCAGCTAACAGAAACACATGGAAATGTCTGCTCACCCAAAATTACAAACAACTACTTGCAAAATTACAGCAGAAAATGGAAGAGGAAAGTGGAAGGGGGGAAAAGTAAGGAACTTGTCCGTCGGCCCTGCATTAAAGACCATAACTGTCGTAAATAAAAAAGTATACCAGTTTCATTTAAGGACCAAAACATTGACAGCCGTGCTATATAGATTGCAAAATAGTTGGGAAGAGATTTTTGTTCTACAATGTAGAAAGAGTAAAAATCAAGAAAAACCCTTGAATTAGTAGGTGTGTCCAAACTTTTGACCGGTACTGTATGTAATATACTTGCAAAAAAATATATGGGGGATTGGAAGAGATGCAGACAATTACATTGATGGAAGCTACAATCTATCTGCAATATAGAAGCTGATCTACCCCCTAAACAAAATATTTGTGGGGTCAAAGTCACCATAAAACGGGGTCAGCAGAGGGACAGTCAACATCAGGCTGCACCATTTTGCCGGCTCTTGAACATAAGCCTAACTTGCAATTCTCATATTAATGATGACTTGCCGTGGCTCTGTCTCTGTTTCCCTGCCTCTCTACTACTACAGTTCTCTTGCATGCATCTTCAAGGTCACATGTGATGGATGATAGTGTAGTTTGCTAAGTGTGGCTACTTTCAGAGCTGGTACCCAACCCAAATGCAGCCACCACTCATGTTGAAATCAGAGGGTGTGGTGGAGCAATTGCTGAGCCTGATTTAATGCTCAGTAGTTGGGTTTGAATGTAATTGCAGACTTGAAGAGTGAAGGAGAGGGGAAGGCAACTTACTTCTGTGTGGTTTTCCTATAATTGTTGTGAATGTCTGATTTGCCACTTGTCTAGATCCCTGTAGCAAACTATTATAGGCTTCTATTATCCCCTTTTGCTTTCTACACCACTCCTTTTCCATCACACACTTCAATTATTTTTTTTGCATCTTATTGTTTTTCTGTCTTCTCTCTTTCCTCATCCCTCTCTCTCTCTCTTCTTTCCCACCGAACTCTGTTCAATCCCCAAACCCCACCTCTTTTCTCACCTCTCCCCCGGCACCGTTTTCACCTACACTCTCATACTCATCCATAAACCTCTGCCATCACATTTCAACATGCCAGAGTCTGTATTTTACGTAACACATGAAGGCCTATGCCTAATGAAAGGAGTAAGAAATATTAAGAGCGAGTGAAAGCAAGTGGAGTAGGAGATTGCTAGGATGTGATCTGGTTTCTCTGTGGCTCCAACAGCACCTCAGAACCTCTTGCAGCCAGGGTAATTAGTTATTCCCTTCCTGGCCTGATCGATCGGTGTCCCTGTGTTCCCCTGGCATGTTGACAATCTTCCATCTAATTTGCCACTAAGCTCCTCGCCACCGCTCAATTGCATTGGCAGAGATTGTGACATACTCCCCCCCTCCCCTGATGTCATCAGCAAGTGGAACATTGATTGGTGCTCCTTTAAGAATCCATCCTCTCTTTTTCATTTGGGGGATTTGTTTTTGTCTAGTATCTCTCTGTAATAATCCTTTGCAGTTTTCGCATGGCAGGTTCATTTTACTGTCTCAGGATGCCGAGCACTAAGTCCACGTAGCAGCAAATGTTTGATGTCAAAAACACATAAGCAACTACGAGCACCCCAAAAAAAATACATTCTGCGAAATATGAACTCAGATCACAGTCCTTTTGTGTTAGAGAGGTTTCTATTTCAGAACCCAGACCATTTTTTTTATTGGAATTGATTGAAGGTTCTAGAGGTGATGTAACCACTGATCAGCTACAAGACACACTCTGAGGGGTTGGTGGTGTGGTCACAGGGGGAGTACATACAATTTGACACATATCCATGTAAAGATTCTGCAGAAAGAGCTGATTGTGTGAAAAGCACCATGGTGGTTAGGCCTACATCCTTTGAACAATGTGGACAATCCAACAAACAGGACAGATTATTAATTGAAAAAATACTTATTTACTCTGACTCCTTTTAATTAATTAAATCATTGCACATCTCACTATTAATATCTTCACTATGATGAGGTTTTGATGTAAGGTGTCTCTTCTAATTTTCGTGCCAAATCATGTCCAAATAATCCTAAAGTGTCAGAAAAATGACTGTTTAACTCAATTAAGTTAATAATTGTAGATTTGGACATGATTTGGAAAATGCTAATTTAGATACCATTTATTTGCATTGGAGCGGGGCAGTTTCCCCCAAACACACTCACCTTAAATTTGACTGCTTTATTCCAAATGGATTATATAATCTTTAGGCTCCCCTAATGGTATATATATATGAAACGTTTACAGATCTAATTTACTTAGATTATGACTTAATATTAGATCAACTCTTTTGTTAGAGTGACTTAAAAAATATAGATGAGACAGATAAAATGTCTAGGACATCGGTTTAACGTCTCACCCCAAGACCGAATTTAATGTCTGAACAACTTCAATTAATGAGCTTATCTCTCTTCTGTCTTTTGGGTGATTGCGTTATCGTTCAGAGGTAGTTTATCCAGTTATTTTATCTTTCACTAACCAGGTTTCCAACCTTTTTAAGCAAGTAAAGTAGGCCTATGTCACGCCTCCACCTGCTCCCTCCCTCCAGAGCTCGAAGTTGCCATCTACTAACCGCCTGCTCCCCATCGTTAACCACACCTGGCCTTCATCACCACCCTGATTACACTCCCTCCATATAGCCCTCTGTAGCCTCAGTCATTGGGCAGTATTGTTCAGTACATGGCTCCTATTTTGTGTTTTCGTCATGTTTATTATTAAACTCCCCTTCTGCATCTGCTTCCCTGCGTATTCGTTACAGCCTACATGTCGGATATATATTTTTTTATGACAGGCCTGATGGAAACAGAACACTTCTCGGTAAACTTTCCAAACGACAACAAAACAAAATATGGTAGACAAGGTGGAATCTTTTTATGTGGGTAAAATTAATTATGCGAGAAACGTCGGCGGAAATGCTTTTATGCGCAAATATTGATATAATAACCATCAAATCGAAGTAAACTTGGGAGTCACGCGATGACATTTTGTGGTCCTCCCAGTACGACTCGCCAGGAAAGCATGCATTAATAGGCTGCAGCTGAAATAAGTGATGATGAACTTCACAGTGTGGTGAAAGTGTAAGGTGATATGTTTGAAGAGCCTTTCAAATGCATATCTAGGGTCTTATCCTGGTGACATGATCATTGATCCCTATATAATGCAACATTTTTCGTGAGAAAACCATCAGTAGAGTAGAAAATGCGATGGAAACCCATTTAACCTGGGTTTTTTTAAACATTTAACTGCAAAAGGTATTTTTATGTAAGCAACGTCCTCACGCACAGCCTTTTATCCTCAAGTCAATTTGAAGGAAACACAAAGCGCGATTTTATAATATTCGCATGAAAATCTGTCGCTAGTTGGATGGAAACCTAGCTAATGTGCATTTGATCTCCACCTATTTAGCAAAATAAATAAATATGTGTTTATTTATTTAGCCTTTTTTGCATGTTATTTTGGCATTAATACGTCAGTTTGCAAACAATGTAAAAAAATAAATATAATAATTGCTTTAATAAAGCCGTAAACAAACAGTATCTTTTTTGCTTTCTTGAGTAAGGCAGCTACAAAATGCAGGTGTTTCAGCCTAGCTCAGTGCTTTCACAAAGTTCTATCAACACATTGACTGTAGTACTCGCACTGGGAAAATACTTGACCACTGATATTCTCTGTTCCGGGATGCATACAAGGCCTTCCCCCGCCCTCCCTTCGGCAAATCAGATCACGACTCCATTTTGCTTCTCCCTTCATATAGACAGAAACTAAAACAGGAAGTACCCGTGTTAAGGTCCATTCAGCACAAGTCTGACCATTCGGAATACATGCTTCAAGATTGCTTTGATCACACGGACTGGGATATGTTCCGGGTTGCCTCGGATAATAACATTGATGTATACACGGACATGGTGACTGAGTTTATAAGGAAGTGTATAGGGGATGTTGTTCCCACTGTGACTATTAAAACCTACCCAAAACAGAAACCGTGGATAGATGGCAGCATTTGTGCTAAACTGAAAGCGTGAAGCACCGCATTTAACCTTGGCAAGGTGACTGGGAATATGGTTGAATACAAACAGTGTAGTTATTCCCTCTGTAAGGCAATCAAACAGGCAAAACGTCAGTACAGAGACAAAGTGGAGTCGCAATTCAACGGCTCAGACACAAGACATATCTGACAGGGTCCACAGACAATCACAGATTACAAAGGGAACACCAGCCACGTCAGGGACACCGATGTCTTGCTCCCGGACAAGCTAAACACCTTCTTTGCCCACTTTGAGGATAACACATTGTTCCTGTACCCAAGAAATCAAAGGTAACTGAACTAAATGACTACCAACCAATAGCACTCACTTCTGTTGTCATGAAGTGCTTTGAGAGGCTAGTTAAGGATCATATCACCTCTACCTTACCTGACACCCTAGACCCACTTCAAAATACTTACCGCCCCAATAGATCCACAGACGATGCAATCGCCATTGAACTGACACAAGTAATTTTTCCAACAATTGTTTACAGACAGATTATTTCACTTATAATTCACTGTATCACAATTCCAGTGGGTCAGAAGTTAACATACACTAAATTGACTGTGCCTTTAAACAGCTTGGAAAATTCCAGAAAATGGTGTAATGGCTTTAGAAGATTCTGATAGGCTAATTGACATCATTTGAGTCAATTGGAGGTGTACCTGTGGATGTATTTCAAGGCCTACCTTCAAGCTCAGTGCCTCTTTCCTTGACATCATGGGAAAATCAAAAGAAATCAGCCAAGACCTCCGAAAAAAATTGTAGACCTCCACAAGTCTGGTTCATCCTTGGGAGCAATTTCCATATGCCTGAAGGTACCACATTCATCTGTACAAACAATAGTACGCAAGAATAAACACCATGGGACCAAGCAGCCGTCCTACCACTCAGGAAGGAGACGCTTTCTGTATCCTAGAGATGAACATACTTTGGTTTGAAAAGTGCAAATCAATCCTAGAACAACAGCAAAGGACTCTGTGAATATGCTGGAGGAAACAGGTACAAATGTATCTATATCCACAGTAAAACGCGTCCTATATCGACATAACCTGAATGGCCGCTCAGCAAGGAAGAAGCCACTGCTCCAAAACTGCCGTAAAAAAGCCAGACTACAATCCCAGAAAAACAGCAAAGGACCTTGTGAAGATGCTGGAGGAAACAGGTACAAATGTATCTATATCCACAGTAAAACGCGTCCTATATCGACATAACCTGAATGGCCGCTCAGCAAGGAAGAAGCCACTGCTCCAAAACTGCCATAAAAAAGCCAGACTACGGTTTGCAACTGCACATGGGGACAAAGATCGTACATTTTGGAGAAATGTCCTCTGGTCTGATGAAACAAAAATATAATTGTTTGGCCACAATGACCATTGTTATGTTTGGAGGAAAAATGGGGGAGTCTTGCAAGCCAAAGAACACCATCCCAACCATGAAGCATGGGGTTGGCAGCATCATGTTATGGGAGTGCTTTGCTGCAAGAGTGCACTTCACAAAATAGATGGCTTCATGAGGCAGGAAAATGATGTGGATATATTGAAGCAATCTCAAGACATCAGTCAGGAAGTTAAAGCTTGGTCACAAATGAGTTTTCCAAATGGACAATGACCCCAAGCATACTTCCAAAGTTGTGTCAAAATGCCTTAAGGACAACAAAGTTAAGGTATTGGAGTGGCCATCACAAAGCCCTGACCTCAATCCTATAGAACATTTATGGGCAGAACTGAAAAAGTGTGTGCGAGCAAGGAGGCTTACAAACCTGACTCAGTTACACCAGCTCTGTCAGGAGGAATGGGACAAAATTCACCCAACTTATTGTGGGAAGCTTGTGGAAGGCTACCCAAAATGTTTGACCCAAGTTAAACAATTTAACGACAATGCTACCAAATACTAATTGAGTGTATGTAAACTTCTGACCCACTGGGAATGTGATGAAAGAAATAAAAGCGGAAATAAATAATTGATTAAATGTCAGGAATGGTAAAAAACTGAGTTTAAATGTATTTTACAATTACATCTCCTGTCGGGATGTATCACCGCCTGGTATAGAAACTGCACCACCAGCAACCGCAGGGCTCTCCAGAAGGTGGTGCGGTCTGCCCAACGCATCACCGGGCACACACTGCCTGCCCTCCAAGACACCTATAGCACCCGATGTCACAGCAAGGCCAAAAATATCATAAAGGACATCAACCACCCGAGCCACGGCCTGTTCACCCCGCTATCATCCAGGAGATGTCAGTACAGAAGTATCAAATCTTGGACGGAGAGACTGAAAAACAGCTTCTATCTCAAGCCCATCAGACTGTTAAATAGCCATCACTAGCCGGCTACCACCCGGTTACTCAACCCTGCACATGGAATCACTGGTCACTTTAATAATGTTTACATACTGCTTTACTAATTTCATATGTATATACTGTATTCTATTCTACTGTGTTTTAGTCAATGCCACTCCGACATTGCTTGTCCTAATATATATTTCTTAATTTCATTATTTTACTTTTAGATTTGTGTGTATTGTTGTGAATTGTTAGACATTACTGTACTGTTGGAGCTAGGAACACAAACATTTCGCTACACCTGCAATAACATCTGCTAAACATGTGCATGTGACAAATAACATTTGAAAATATGGAGCGTAGGGGTTGTTAATGTTCTCTAGTTGCACCGTGATTGGCTCACTGTTCCGTCACCCATGGGAACACATAACTACATCATAACTGCAAAATCTACTGGTAGAGCTCGAAAATTCAAGCCTCTTGGGTGCTGCCATAGAGTTACATTAGAAGGGCCCATCCAAGAAGGCTCAAGGTCATTGGATACAGATAAAATGTCAAATCACGTTATATCTACTGTAGCTTTGACTGGACTGATCGTATCAACATCATACTTTCAACATTTTTGCAAGCAAGAAAGCAGTCATAATCATGAATCAAGTCCACAATCTACTGCCAAATCCTTTTCCATCCTTGTCATATGAAATGAGAAATGAGAAATGATCTAAAACATATCGGTGCTCATCGGCCATTGGACATAAACATTACAAAATAAGTTGGAAATCGCAAATTGAACAATGAGTGGTTTGGAAGGAATCCATGGCTAACTGCAAGCATTGTAAAGCAATCACTAGCCTGCTATGCCATGGAGTGGATGTGTGGTCCAAAGTCTGGGTTTAAGGGTCTCTTTTCCAAGCTTAAAAGGATAAACATTAATTGGGCCATAAAAGGTTGAATATTGGCCATGCTGTCAATCCAGAATGACTTCTGCTGCGTTCAAAACAACTAGAAACTCGTAACTGGGAAATCTTAGACTTCAGTGAGTTCAAGACAACTGGGAAAATACGTTTTGAACGGTCATCCAACTCAGAATTCAAAGTCGGGAACTCGCGCCTCTTTCTAGAGCTCTGACCTGCAGATCACTGATGTCATAATTCGAGTTCCGAGTTCCCAGTTATCTTGAAAGCACCATAAATTCTGAGAATGCCAGACTTTGATGACAAAGTTTGATGACAAAATTTGCCCACATGGAAGGATCGCCGTGCCACCTTCCTATTCAAGTGAGCACAGCACCATGGTCCAAAAATGTATTGTATGCTGTTCCATAAATTATGTAATATTCCAGGGAGATATGTATACTGTAGCTAAGAAAGTAATACGAAGTGTATGTTGTGTAGTAAGTTGTTGTGCCCATGTGTCTCATCCTAAATATTTGTTCCCTTTCACACTCATAACTTAGCCTACTGTTCTGACTTGATGGTGCACATGTAGCCTATAATATAATCATCCAATATTGTAATAGCTTTCATTGTCTGCTTATTTGCCCCCTTTATTTATCCTACAGTTCTGACTTGGTGTATAGGGAGAATACTGTAAGAACAGCCCATGTTCTGAATTCTCTCGCTGTACACCTCAAAAGTGCTGAACTACTGACGTCCGTCCTAGCTCACTCATTGTCTTAATCAAAATGACAGATTGCCTCTTATTCGCTTGTCGTCCCCTTATGTCATAGTTAGTACATCTCAATTGTCAGTAGAAACCACAAGTCAGCCATATCAGCTATGTTTTTTTTAAGGCAGTAAATGAGGCTGAATGAACTGTTTCACTGCCAGACAAGGCTCCTCTGACAGCCAGGTGGTAAGGATTCACTCCATGGTGCTTAAAAGAAAGCTCTGCTGTTGGGACAGCTTTCTGTAGGCCCTAAACCGTTTCTGGGCACCATTTGTCACCTTTATATTGCAACTAATGTCTGTTTAGTGTTGTGGATTTGCTGGCATGCATCCCCAAAAAATGTGGGAGTTTGCCCCACCAAGATTTACATGCTAAAATCGCCACTGCTAATGTGTATGGGGAAACATGCCCTACAACCAACTCCCACCTAATGCTCTCCCTCTGTGGCTTTATTGATTTTTTCCAGTGATTAATTGGACACAGGGGGAGCTGAGGTGTGACCAGGTACCAAGAAAACGTACTGCCCATGTCCTCTGTGGCCATCCAGAAACGCCATTCTACAAACAGCATGCCTCTGTTAGTGGATGTTCAAATATGAAATTGCAAAAAATCTCTCTCTCTCCTTTTGATGGAAGAGATCACATAACATATGAATTGGATTACTTTACCCTCAACATGCATCTAATATCAGAGCTATCACCATCTCTCCCTGCTCCCCTCTTCTCTCCAAACACTCACAGCGATTCCCTGTGACCATTTTGAAGATATTGTAGCACGGTTCATCGCGCTCTAGCGACTCCATGTGGCGGGCAGGGTGCCTGCAGGCCGACTCGGTTGTCAGTTGAACAGTGTTTCCTCCGACACATTGGTGCAGCTGGCTTCTGGGTTAAGCTGGCGGGTGTTAAGAAGCACGGTTTGGCGGGTCAGAAGTGAACCTTTGAATTAACATTCAAATGGACATTTAGTTTTGTGCATAAAATCTCCAAATTATGCAATATCCAATACAGAAACTTGGACACGTGGAAACAAGGAAGGTGATGAGTGAACGTTTCATCTGTATAAACCAATATTAATGCAGGTTAAACAGGAATGGTGTTAATGCTTCATTGCTGTCCATGGCTTTTGACATTGGGTCAACTAATCAATTCATTTCAATTGGTCTTGTAACACATCTCAGTTCATGTTAGTCTATAGAATAGGAAATAATACTCAGAGGTGATTAAAACGATACTGTATGAAGTAATGTTTGGTGTGTTTCTG
Organism: Oncorhynchus mykiss; assembly: GCF_013265735.2. Classification (NCBI taxonomy): domain Eukaryota; kingdom Metazoa; phylum Chordata; class Actinopteri; order Salmoniformes; family Salmonidae; genus Oncorhynchus; species Oncorhynchus mykiss. The sequence goes on from NC_048592.1 coordinate 11,556,377, forward strand.
TCTGCATCTCACTGCAGTGTTGATCTATTACTAATGCTTTATAAGACTACCGCATTAAGTGTAAAAGAGCTATCATTCATTATATACAGTCCAATTCAACCTTTTCCCAGAAAATGAATTAAGTGCTACTCCACTAAGATTAATTAGGTCTACAACCAGTATTTGAAATGGAAACGATACATTATATGGAAGAAAAACATGCCACTAGAGAAAATAAATCAAAACCAATTTTAATGACTTTGGTACATTATTATCATGTATCATGTAAAAAAAATCAACTGGTCAGTTCTAATTTTAGCAGAGTATTAAAAATGGTAAGAAAATATTCCTGGGTCACATTTTCCTCTGAATGGCAGACTACCATGATGTTCGATTTGGTGATGTATCAGGGGGGGAAAACACTCCTACTCCCTAACTTTTAAAATCCTATCACACACTGTCCTAAAGTGACACAATGGTTATGTATTGTCTGCTGTGATGTCGATGCTCATGTGGTGAAGTCCCTCTGTGATGCCACCTGTTCTCAGAAGGGAAGACCATGTCCTTCAGGATGACCTACCAGCCCCCTCCCATAGGAACCCATTGGGTGACATCACAACCTACCAGCCAACCAGATCCCCTCCTATAGCCACCCAGTCACAGTGTGACATCACGAAAACACATCTAACAAGCATACTAATAAAGAAAACTTTTGGTACCCCAATATCTTTTAGCAATAAAAAAATAAAGAATCTTTGTTAAACGTCATTACTACAAACAAAGCTCCTATGGCTTTCACTAAAACTAGTCAGAACGAAAAGCACCATATTTATGAGTAGAGCACCAAGTGCAGACAATGTACAGTCCATGTCCTTGAGTTTGTTTGGGGCAGAAACTGTCGCTTTGTCTTGTTAAATGACATTTGGTTTCTGTGTATAATAATGGCACCACATTTAGATTTAGTCTACGACTTATTTTCTAGCTGGATGGTTTAATTTATTTGCTTACAGTATTAATAATTAATTACAAACATGAATTGAAGCTTTGATTCAGTCATGGCAAGTAATTGTGTGACAAATATATTTGATTTAACGTTACTCCTCACTCAGCTATCAGAATGTTGTTAGTGTTCAATCCAAGGTTTTTTTTACCTTGTTTACCTCTCAATAGAACACTTTGATTCAGTAAATCACAGACAAGTAGCAAGAATAAAAAATGTCAACTTCTGACATCAATTGCATTTGGTAATTTGCAAGTAATAAAACATTTCTAAACACTTTTTTTTTTTTAACTGTGAGTTCAGTAGCTGTTGAAAAGGATAAAGGCCTATGGAGCAGCCTTTATCTTCTGGGTGATCTGATTCTGATCCTTCATTTGAATGTGAGCCAGCGTTTGGGGTTGTCTATGAGGATCTTGTCCACCTGGGTCTGGTTGATCCCTCTCCTCAGCATCTTGGGCACGATGTTCTTCAGTATGTGTGAGTAGCCGTGCCCTCCGTACTTGGTGAGACGGTTCTTGGTGTGGATGTCGTGGGCAATGACAATGTTGTCCTCATATCCCTCCTGGACCAGGAACGCCAAGCTAGAGAGGGTGGGAGACACACACGCACACACACACACGTCTAACGGCTGCTGTTTTACGTGTTCCTAACCAACTGTGCTATTTTATGAGATTTTTTGCATTGTTTGTAACTTATTTTGCATATAACGTTGCTGCTACTGTCTCTTATGACCGAAAATAACTTTTGGACATCAGAACAGCGATTACTCACCTCGAACTGGACAAAGATGTTTTTCTTTAATGAGTCTGACATGAAAGATATACTGCTTTCTCAGGAACGGGCCCAAATCACTGTCATTTGAGTGAAGAAAAGACGGCGAAAAAGGGGGGCAAAGGTCGGGCTGCCGTCTGAGAATTCGTAGGCGAGTGAGTAAACCTCCACTGCCATCCATTCTATTGGCCAATGTGCAATCATTGGAAAACAAAATGGATGAAATACGATCAAGACTATCCTACCAACGGAACATTAAAAACTGTAATATCTTATGTTTAATCGAGTCGCGGCTGAACGGCTACACGGATAATATGGAGCTGGCGGGATTTTCCCTGCATCGGCAGGACAGAAAAGCTGCGTCTGGTAAGACGAGGGGCAGGGGTATGTGTCATATTTTGTCAATAACATCTGGTGGGTGATGTCTAATATTAAAGATGTTTCGAGGTATAACTCGCCTGAGTTAGAGTACCTCATGATAAACTGTAGACCACACTATCTACCAACAGAGTTCTCATTTATATTATTCATAGTCGTCTATTTACCACCACAAACCGATGCTGGCACAGCAGGATAAGGCAATAAGCAAACAAGAAAATGCTCATCAGGAAGCGGCGCTCCTAGAGGCCGGGGACTTTAATGCAGGCAAACTTAAATCCGTTTTACCTCATTTCCACCAGCATGTGCAACCAGAGGAAAAAAAAACAACAACCTCTGGACCACCTTTACTTCACACAGAGACGCATACAAAGCTCTCCCTGGCCCTCCATCTGGTAAAGTGACCATAATTCTATCCTCCTGATTCCTTCTTACAAGCAAAAACTAAAGCAGGAAGTACCAGTGACTTGATCAATATGGAAGTGGTCAGATGATGCGGATGCTACACTACAGGACTGTTCTGGTAGCACAGACTGGAAAATGTTCCGGGTTTAATCCAATGGCATTGAGGAGTATACCATCAATAAGTGCATCGACGACATCGTCCCCACAGTGACAGTACATATCCCAACCAGAAGCCATGGATTACAGGCAACATCTGCATCGAGCTAAAGGCTAGAGCTGCCACTTGCAAGGAGTGGGACACTAATCCAGATGCTTACAAGAAATCCAGCTATGCCCTAAAACAGGCAAAACGTCAATGCAGGATTAAAATGTAATCCTACTATACCGGCTCTGACACTCGTAGGATGTGACAGGACTTGTAAACTATTACAGACTACAAAAGGGAAACCCAGCCGCGAGCTGCCCAGTAGCACTCACGTCGGTAGCCATGAAGTGCTTTGAAATGGATCACATCAATAGCATCATCCCAGATACCCTAGACCCACTCCAATTCGCATACCGCACCAACAAATCCACAGATGACGCAACCTCAATCGCACTCCACACTGTTCTTTGCCATCTGGACAAAAGGAACACCTATTTGAGAATGCTGTTAATTGACTACAGCTCAACGTTCAACACCATAGTGCCATCAAAGCTCATCACTAAGCTAAGGACCCTGGGACTAAACACCTCCCTCTGCAACTGGATCCTGGACTTCCTGACTGGCCACCCCCAGGTGGTAAGAGTAGGCAACACCACATCTGCCACGCTCATCCGCAACACTGGGGCACCTCAGGGGTGAGTGCTTAGTCTCATCCTGTACTCCCTGTTCACCCACGACCGCGTAGCCAAACACAACTCCAACGCCATCATTAAGTTTGCAGACGACACAACAGTGGTAGGCCTGATTACCGACAATGATGAAACAGCCTATAGGGAGGAGGTCAGAGACCTGGCCGTGTGGTGCCAGGACAACAACCTCTCCCTCAATGTGTGCAAGACAAAGGAGATGATTGTGGACTACAGGAAAAGGCGGTCTGAACAGGCCCCCATTAACATCAAAAGGGCTGTAGTGTAGCGGGTTGAGAGTTTCAAGTTCCTTGGTGTTCACATCACCATAGAACTATCATGAAGAGGGCACGACACCGTTTCCCCCTCAGGAGACTGAAAAGATTTGGCAATGGTCCCCAGATCCTCAAAAATGTCTACAGCTGCACCATCGAGAGCATCCTGACCGGTTGCATCACCGCCTGGTATGGCAACTGCTCAGCATCTGACCGTAAGGCACTACAGAGGGTAGTGCGAACGGCCCAGTACATCACTGGGGCCAAGCTTCCTGCCATACAGGACCTATTTACTAGGCGGTGTCAGAGGAAAGTAAAATAATTTGTCAAAGACTTCAGTCACCTAAGTCATAGACTGTTCTCTCTGCTACCACACGGCAAGCAGTACCAGAGCGCCAAGTCTAGGTCCAGCTTCTACCCCCATGCCATAAGACTGATGAACAATTAATCAAATGGCATCCCTGACTATTTAGATTGCGCGCCCCGCGCCCCCCCCCAGTTTGATTTTACACTGCTGCTACTCGCTGTTTACTATCTATGCATAGTCACTTGACCCCTACCTATATGTACAAATTACCTCGACTAACCTGTACCCCCGGAAAATTGACTCGGTACTGGTACCCTGTGTATATGGCCGGGTTATTGTTATTTTATTGTGTTACTTTTTATAATTATTTAAACTTTAGTTTATTTGGTAAATATTGTCTTAACTCTTTCTTGAACTGCATTGTTGGTTAAGGGCTTGTAAGTAAGCATTTCACGGTAAGGTCTACACCTGTTGTATTCGGTGCATGTGACAAATAAAGTTTGATTTGATGCACGCACACACATCAAAAGAGATCCATGGGTGTTATTTAACTTTTTAGGTTTAGTAAAGTATCGTGAAATAGATACAGACAACCAAATTGACCTAGTTTAGCTGCAGTTGTCTAGTAGGTAGTTCGGTAGCAAAGAGCACTCACGCCTTGACTCTTTGGCTGTCACTGGGCATGTCCACCTCCAGGTTATAGACATAGTTCAGCATCTCTGTTCCAAACAGGTCGTATTCCAGGTAACTCCCCATCTTTGCAAACTCCAGCAGCTCTCCATTGTCAAATATGGTCCTGTGTTAGGAAAACAAACCATGAATAATTTAGTCACTCATCACTGAAGCGATCTTTGAGGCATCAGCAGATTAAAAATCTCCACAATACGCCTTCACATTCCTGAACAATTACAGTGTATTCCGAAAGTATTCAGACCCCTTCACCTTTTCCACATTTTGTTAAATCTAATCTACACACAATACCCCAAAATGACGAAGGAAAACAGGTTTAGAAATGTTCACAAATGTATAAAAAAATAGAAACAGAAATACCTTAGAACTATTGAGACACTTTGCTATGAGACTTGACATTTAACTCGGGTGCATCTTGTTTCCATTGATCATCCTTGAGATGTTTCTACAACTTCATTAGTGTCCACCTGTGGTAAATTAAATTGATTGGACATGATTTGGAAAGACACACACATCTATATAAGATCCCACAGTTGACAGTGCATGTCAGAGCAAAAACCAAGCCGTGAGATCCAAGGAATTGTCCATAGAGCTCCGAGACAGGATTGTGTCGAGGCACAGGTTTGGGGAAGGGTACCAAAAACATTTCTGTAGCATTGAAGCTCCCCAGGAATACAGTGCCTCCATCATTCTTAAATGGAATACGTTTGGAACCACCAAGACTCTCCATAGAGGTAGCCTCCCAGCCAAACTGAGCAATCGGGGGAGAGGGGCCTTGGTCAGGGAGGTGACCAAGAACCCGATGGTCACTGTGACAGAGCTCCTGAGTTTGTCTGTGGAGATGGGAGAACCTTCCAAAAGGACACTCCACCAATCAGGCCTTTATGGTAGAGTGGCCAGACGGAAGTCACACCCTAAGCACACAGCCAAGACAACGCAGGAGTGGCTTCGGGACAAGAGCTTGAGAGGATCTGCAGAGAAGAATGGGAGAAACTCTCCAAATACAGGTGTGCCAAGTTGTAGCGTACTAACCAAGAAGTTTTGAGGCTGTAATCGCTGCCAAAGGTGCTTCAACAAAGAACTGAGTAAAGAATCTCAATACTTATGAAAATGTGGTACTTTTGTGTTGTTGCTTATAATGTAACAAAATGTGGAAAAAGTCAATAGGTCTGAATACTTTCCGAATGCACTGTAGAAGCTTGCTTTATAAGTATAATTGTTCATACTGTATTATAAACCCATGTAGGCCTCTGACCTTTTCCTGACTGTGTGACTGACCAGGAAAAAAAAGTCCTGCCACACCTCCATTCCACTCTGGGCCCTGAATGAAAGCTCTCACCTATCCAGGTGTGACATAACGGTCTTGCTGATGTCACCTCCAGCTTCTTGCAGGAGACGCACTATCTCAGCCGGTGCACCAGGGTTCCGTCCTGGGTGGATGATGACTGGGCAGCCCAGCTCGGTCTGAGCGTGTGCAGTGGCCTGCAGCACTTTCTTCTCACTGTCCGTGATTGGCCAGCTGCAGCCGATCTCTCCAATCACACCGCAGCGGATCTCGGTCCCATCCGCCCCGTGGAGAATCTCACTGATGATGATGTCTGTGAGCTGGAGAGAGAAGTCGAGTGTTAGTCAGGGTAAGTAGTGGCAGACAATGGACACAAACTGGCCATAGCTCCCTCAGGTGGGAGACAGCTGACCAAAGCCACTAGGATACATTTGACCGAGAGGGTCGCTTCTACAAATGGGCCAGTATACCATCACACAGACACAAACTACCATAAACCTCCCCCACCTTCTCCACGGTCATCTTCCTGGTGGCCTCAGAGTGGGTGGCGTCCACATAGTACCCCGCCCCTCCTATGATGTGGACGCCCGTATCCTTGGCCAGCTGTTTGAGGCAGGGCAGATCCCGGGCGATACCCTGGGTAGTGTTTTCTACGATGGTACCCCCTCCTGCCTTTCGGTACTCATGCAGCTCTTCCCGCACAGCATTGGTCTCCTGCAGCAGCAGCAGGTTTTCATGGCTGAAGAAGATTGTTACAGGGACACAGAGATTTGTCTATTGGCTTCAGCCTGAACACGTTCTAGACTGCCTGCTGTACAGGTTCTAGATTACCTGCTGTAAAGGTGCTAGATTACCTGCTGTAAAGGTGCTAGACTACCTGCTGTAAAGGTGCTAGACTACCTGCTGTATGGTTCTAGAAATCTGCCTGCTGTACGGGCTATATAGACTACTTGCTGTTAGGGTGCTAGACCACACTGAGCGTACAAAACATTAAAAAACACCTGCTCCTTCCACGACAGACTGACCAGGTGAATCCAGGTAAAAGCTCTGATCCCTTATCTATGTCACTTGTTAAATCCACTTCAATCAGTGTAGATGAAGGGGAGGAGAAAGGTTCCAGAAGGATTTTTAAACCCTGAGACATGGATTGTGTATGTGTGCCATTCAGAGGGTGAATGGACAAGAGAAAAGACTTAAGTACCCTTGAACAGGTATGATAGTAAGTGCCAAGCGCACCGGTTTGTGTCAAGAACTGCAATGCTGCCCGGTTTTTCACGCTCAACAGTTTCCTGTGTATATCAAATAAAATTGTATTGGTCACATACACATGGTTAGCAGATGTTATTGCTAGTGTAGCGAAATGCTTGTGCTTCTAGTTCCGACAATGCCGCAATATCTAACAAGTAATCTAACAATTCCACAACCAATACCTAATACACACAAATCTAAGTAAAAGGAATGGAAGAAGAATATATAAATGTAAATGCACTACTGTTCAAAAGTTTGGGGTCACTTAGAAATGTCCTTGTTTTTGAAAGAAAAGCACATTGTGTCCATTAAAATAACATCAAATTGATCAGAAATATAGTGTAGACATTGTTAATGTTGTAAATGACTATTGTAGCTGGAAACCCGCAAAACACCAGTCTCAATGTCAACAATGAAGAGGCGACTCTAGGATGTTGGCCTTCTAGGCAGAGTTGCAAAGAAAAAGCCATATCTCAGACAGGCCAATAAAAAGAAAAGATTACGATGGGCAAAAGAACACAGACACTGGACAGGGAAACTCTGCCGAGAAGGCCAACATCCTGGAGTCGCCTCTTCACTGTTGACGTTGAGACAAGTGTTTTTCTAGTAATATTTAATGAAGCTGCCAGTTGAGGACTTGTGAGGCATCTGCTTCTCAAACTAGAAACGCTAATGTACTTGTCCTCATGCTCAGTTGTGCACGGGGCCTCCCACTCCTCTCTCTATTCTGATTAGAGCCAGTTTGCGCTGTTCTGTGAAGGAAGTAGTACACAGCGTTGTACAAGATCTTCAGTTTCTTGCATGGAATAGCCTTCATTTATCAGAACAAAAATAGACTGACAAGTTTCAGAAGAAAGTTATTTGTTTCTGCTATTTTGAGCCTGTAATGGAAACCACAAAGGCTGATGATCCAGATACTAGTCTAAAGAAGGCCAGTTTTATTGCTTCTTTTAATCACGACAACAGTTTTCAGCTGCGTTAACATAATTGCAAAAGGGATTTCTAATGATCATTTAGCCTTTTAAAATTATAAACTTGGATTAGCTAGGAGTGATGGTTGCTGATAATGGGCCTCTGTACGCCTATGTAAATATTCCATTAAAGGTCAGCCATTTCCAGCTACAATAGTCATTTACAACATTAACAATGTCTACACTGTATTTCTGATCAAGTTGATGTTCTTTTAAATGGACAAAATGACCTTTTCTTTCAAAAACAAGGACATTTCTAAGTGACCCCAAACTTTTGAACGGTTAGTGTATTTCCTCCTTATATTGTACAATCTGTGTGTCGCTTCTTTGGCCTGGGCTATTGTTGCTTTTTTAAAATTCAAGACCAGATTGATCTCAGTTTGTCAGTCAGAGTAGCCACTCATTTTGGTAATTTGTGTGGTATTATAAAAGCTATAAAAAAAAAATTAAAAAAATAAGTACCTATGATTTCTTAATCCAGCCCTGCTCAAAGGTATGCTTTCAGTTTTCAGAATTAGAAGTGTGTGTGCTGGGGATGAAAATGAAGAGATCTTTTTTTCTATCTGCCCCATGTGGGATTAGGGCGGCAGGGGGAGGCAGGTAGTGGTTAGAGCGTTGGGCCCATAACCAAAAGGATGCTAGATCGAATCCCCGAGCTGACAAGGTAAAAACCTGTCGTTCTGCCCCTGAACAAGGCAGTTAACCCACTGTTCCTAGGCTGTCATTGTAAATAAGAATTTGTTCTTAACTGACTTGCCTAGTTAACTTTTATTTAAAAAAAAAAAAAAAATTACTCACAACCATTGAACTATGAGCCATGTTGTCATGACCACCATTGTCATCTATTTCTTGTTAAGATTATGTAGCTGCAAATATAAAACGTATAATCCTCAGCCTACATTTTTTCTATTTCGTAAAAGCACATAATGTCTATGAAATGTTGAATTTGGTCATATAAGGAAATGTGCCTTACTGCCTTTCGAATTTTGTGAAACTTAAATTGTCTATTCAAGAAAGCATCATGCAAAATGTATTGGCACACTATACTTACCAAGACCATTGCCAAATAAGGCATGCTGTCGCCTACTTTTATAGTAAGGCTTGAGGTGGTACCACCCAGCACATCTAGAAGGGAGTGTATTTCATACCGAACCCCTCCCTTGAGATGACGTAGAGGCACCTTGCACCTTCTCAAGGTGCCTACACATCATGATGTCAATGGTAGAGTTGAACCGCTAGGGGCAAAAAGAGCTAGATTTATTACTGAAAGACCCAAATCTATCACTTTTGTAACGAACAGTCAAAATGAAGACCAGAATTGACTTGTTTCACTATAACTAAGACATCTGGTTTTCGATTGTTATTTTTTTTCTTCATAAAAGTTACTCTTTAAAAAAGTGCGATTTTGAGATCGAAAACCTGAAAAACTGATGAACGGAAACCTGGAAAAACTCAACGGAGAAAACAGAATTTGGGGAAAAACAGAATCGGGCAAAAATAAAACAGATTTTATAGAGCCCTATGACTGAAGTAATTTTCTTTCTAAATGAGAAGATGAGATGTTTCTGAACACTTTAAATTAATCCTGATAATGCCATGGTTAAGAAAAATCATGAATAAATCTAAATCAAATCAAACTTTATTTGCCACATGCGCTGAATACAACAAGAGTATGCTTACTTACAAACCATTGACCAACAGTGCAGTTCAAGAAGAAGACAATATTTACCAAGTAGGCTATATACAGAAGAGGACTAAGTACACACCCCTGAGGGGCCCCAGTGTTAAGGATCAACGTGGCAGACCTATTGTTGCCTACTCTTACCACCTGGGGGCGGAACGTCAGGAAGTCCAGGATCTAGTTGCAGAAAGAGGTGTTTAGTCCCAGAGTCCTTAGCTTAGTGATGAGCTTCATGGGCACTATGGTGTTGAACGCTGAGCTGTAGTCAATTAACAGCATTCTCAAATAGGTGTTCCTTTTGTCCAGGTGAGAAAGGGAAGTGTGGAACGCGATTGAGATTGCGTCATCTGTGGATCTGTTGGGGCGGTATGCAAATTGGAGTGGGTCTAGGGTGTCCGGGAGGATGCTGTTGATGTGAGCCATGACCAGCCTATCAAAGCACTTCATGACTACCGACGTGATTGCCACGGGGCGGTAACCATTTAGGCAGGTTACCTTCGCTTGGGCACAGGGACTATGGTGGTCTGCTTGAAACAGGTAGATATTACAGAGGTTGAAAATGTCAGTGAAAACATGACAGTTGGTCCGTGCATGCTTTGAGTACACATCCTGGTTATACGTCTGGCCCAGCGGCTTTGTGAATGTTGACCTGTTTAAAGGTTTTGTTCACATCGGCTACCAAGAGCGTTATCACACATTTATGCAGAACAGCTGGTGCTCTCATGCATGCTTCAGTGTTGCTTGCCTCGAAGCGAGCATAAAATGGCATTTAGCTCATCTGGTAGGCTCGCATCACTGGGCAGCTCGTGTCTGGGTTTCCCTTTGCAGTCCATAATAGTTTTCAAGCCCTGCCACATCCGACGAGCGTCAGAGCCGGTGTAGTAGGATTCAATCTTAATCCTGTATTGACGCTTTGCTTGTTTGATGGTTCGTCGGAGGGCATAGCGGGATTTCTTAAATGCGTTTAGTATCCAGCTCCTTGAAAGCGGCAGCTCTAGCATTTAGCTCGATGCGGATGTTGCCTGTAATCCATGGCTTCTGGTTGGGACATGTATATACAATCACTGTGGGGACTACGTCATAGATGCACTTATTGATGAAGCCAACGACTGAGGTGGTGTATTCCTCAATGACATTGGATGAATCCCGGAACATATTCCAGTCTGTGCTAGCAAAACAGTCCTGTAGCGTAACATCCTCGTAATCATATAAGTTTTTCCTTGTAAGCTGGAATCAGGAGGATATAATTATGGTCAGATTTGCCAAATGGCAGGCAGGGAGAGCTGTGTATGCATCTCTGTGTGTGGAGTAAAGTTGGTGTAGGATTTATTTTCCCTGGTTGCACATGATATGCTGGTAAAAATTTGGTAAAACTGATTTAAGTTGGCCTGCAGTAAAGTCCGCGGCCACTAGGAGCGCCACTTCTGGGTGAGCATTTTCTTCTTTGCTTATGGCCTTATAGAGTTGGTTGAGAGCGGTCTTAGCGCCAGCTTCATTTTGTGATGGTAAATAAACGGCTACGAATAATACAGATGAGAACTCTCTTAGATAGATAATGTGGTCTGAAGCTTATCATAAGGTACTCTACCTCAGGTGAGCAATACCTCGAGACTTCTTTAATATTAGACATTGCGCACCAGCTGTTATTGACAAAAAGACACACACCCCCACCCCTCGTCTTACCTGAGGTAGCGTCTCTGTTCTGCCAGTGCATGGAAAATCCCGCTAGCTCTATTTTGTCCGTATCTTCGTTCAGCCACGTCTTGGTGAAACATAAGATGTTACAGTTTTTTATGTTCCGTTGGTAGGATAATCTTAATAGTAGGTCATCAATTTCATTTTCTAATGATTGCACGTTAGCAAGAAGAATGGAAGGCATTTGGAGTTTACTCGCCCGCCTTTGGATTCTCAGAAGGATCTGCGTCCCCTCTTCACGCAAAAGGCGTGGATCTGGGCCTGTACCAGTGAAAGCAGGATATCCTTCTCGTCGGACTTGTTAAAGGAAATAGTTTCTTCCAGTCCGCGGTGAGTAATCTCTTTTCCGATATCCAGAAGTTATTTTCGGTCGTAAGAGACAGTAGCAGCAACATTATGTACACAAATAAGTAAAAAAACAAGTTACACAAAACACAAAAAAATAAAATAGCACAATTGGTTGGGAGAATGTAAAACGTCAGCCGTGTTCTTCGGCACCATCTTTTACAAATCATGAATAATGAGTAAGATGTCGTTCAGAGGCTACAACAAAACATGCTAACCTTTCACCATTATCAATAACAGGCAAGGTTAGCATTTTGAGGGGTGGTATAATCTTTGTGCCTCTGTAACCTTCTCACTCATCATTAATCACTCATCATTCATGACTATCCATAATCATGATAGCATCCACATGAATGTAGAAGTGTTCAGAAACATCTCTCCTTACTTACAATAGAAGTGACTCCCAAATGGCAGAAGTCATTAGTCATCATTCAGTTCCTATTGGGCAAAACATAATCCAAAACACAACCATAACAAACCGCAAATGCATCCAACAAGTTTGTAGATGTAGTCATTGTGTGCAAGGAATATGGGACCAAATACTAAACTTGACTACATTTTTAAACTAAGTAAATTTGTCCAAATAATGATGACTTCTTCAAATGGGGAGACTAGAAATTAAAGGACTTCATGCATCTAAACAGTAAAACAGATATGTATGAAAATACCCTCAAATAAAAGCTGACATTATGTACTTTCGCCTAATATAAAACATTCTATCTCAAATCTAAAATGCTGGAGTATAGACCCAAATTAAATAAAAATGTGCACTGTCGAAAATACATATGGAGGGGAGTTTACCTGCTGTAAGGGTTCTGCTTCAGCCAGAATAGATTATTCATCTGGATGGGGGCCTGGGCAACAGTCTCGTCCCCCGGGGCCGGAGAGAAGTAGCAGCACTCAAAGGTCATGGTCAGGTGCTCATGGGTCATGGTTCTACCCAGCTGGTCGGGTTCTATCGGACCCAACACCGTCTGGACCTTACCGCTCAGTGCTGACATAGTGAAATGGTTGGGTCTCTGGGGGTTTTAATCCTGCAGAATATAATATTTTATAATTACTACATTACACATAACTTATTAGTTATGAGCTATTGCAGTACTGGAAAAACATTCCTAAGTAAAAAAGATGGTAGTCAGAGTGCAGTATAACTGCATTATGCTGCAAATACTGCATCCAGAATAACAGTTTTTTTTTACTGCAGTAATTTTGCAGAGTAACTGCAGTTATTCTGAAATGACCGTGTCCAAAATACCACAGTCGACTGCAGCTACTACACTTCTACAGCAGTTTCAAAACGGCAATCTTTTTTTTAAAGGGAAAACTATTTGGTTGATGGATAGTTCCATGGATTACTGGATTGATTAAGACCAGCAGCAAAACACAGAGATAGAAAGCAACTGGACACACTTCTTTCACATGAATAGATATGACTAGACAGGTGCCCACTCAAGCAGGGTTGCCATGTTTGTTGTTTTCCGGTAAAATTGGGCTACTTTGAAAACGATGTCGCGGGTGAAAATGTATTGTTCGTGGGTTTCAGGTTTTTGGCCAAATTCTAAATTGCACCGCGGCAGCCATGGCATTTCTCTCTCTTTTTAAAAAAAAATCTATATTTCACTGTGACCTGCTGTTGCTGACTATCAGGCAGTGAGCAGGCTGTTACTGAGTGAGGAGGGGAAGAGCCGGAGGGGTGTGTGCGTTAAGGGGATTGGTTGTTAGAGCTGTGCAGTCACTGAGACAGAGCAGTATGCGCGTACATCGTGACAACTTTTTACCAGTTGTTGGTAGGCTATTTAGATTGGCCATTACGAAGACATCTATTTCATATTCATATTTCATATTAACGCGCTAAAACTGACATAGCGTCGACAAAGCATTGGAAAACTAGAGCTCCTTAGATAAATTCGTTCAGAGGTGGTTTAAAGTAAACTGCATTTAATGTCGACTTTTCCTTTGGGAAAGCGAAGGTTTTTACGCATGCTCAGTTCTAGGGTCTGGAGCACTGAGCGAGTGGATATTTGAAATGGTAGTTACGGAACTCCCTCGGGTGAAACTTACATTAAACTGTGTAGAATGATACATTTGCATCTGTTGGCTATCCGTGTATATGCCATTGTAGGCTACTGTAGCCTACCATTTGATACAATAAACATGTTGAAATGAAGATATCACTGGAGTCAATGCAAATCAATGTGCCACTTATGTAGCCTACCTGGAGCTGGCAAACATACTTAATAAATAGCCTATAACTTCAGTTTGCTGTTGTAGCCTTGTGTATCTATGCAATTAGTAATGGCCATGTTTAGTTAAATAAATTGGAAGTGATCAATTGTGATCATGGTCACCGCTCTGTCCTTAATGTATCATCCTCCACATTTAATGTCAGTTTCATTGTGGACTTCGGCATGTTGGCCTATCAGGGCCTATAAGGCTACCTGCATCTAGCTCAGCAAACCATGGCAAAGTTGAATTGCAATTATAAACCCAGATTTTAGTCAGTAGCCTACCTTAATTGAAATGACAAGTACATCTTGCAAATAGGATATTTTTTATTTAACCTTTATTTAACTAGGCAAGTCAGTTAAGAACAAATTCTTATTTACAATGACGGCCTACCAAAAGGCAAAAGACCTCCTACGGGGACAGGTGATTAAAAATAAATTCAATCAAAATATAGGACAAAACACACATCATGACAAGAGAGACAACATTACATAAAACAAGACCTAAGACAACATAGCATGGCAGCAACACATGACAACACAGCATTGTAGCAGCACAAAACAGGGTACAAACATTATTGGGCACAGACAACAGCACAAAGGGAAAGAAGGTAGAGACAACACATCACACAAAACAGCCACAACTGTCAGTAAGAGTGTCCATGATTGAGTCATGGAATGAAGAGATTGAGATAAAACTGTCCAGTTTGAGAGTTTGTTGCAGCTTGTTCTAGTCGCTAGCTGCAGCAAACTGAAAAGACGAGCGACCCAGGGATGTGTATGCTTTGGGGACCTTTAACAGTACGGGTGTTTTATGTGGAGGATGAGGGGGAGCGAGGCCTAAGAGGGTTTTTATAATGGTTTGTTGTCTTAACATCTGGCACATAATAACAGCACCTTTTGACAGAAAATAGCCCAAAATGGATTTTTTGAAGTTCGTCCAAGTGTTTCTTGACCAGAGGTTTCGAGATCCTCTGTCCAACTTAGATCATTCAAACTCTCCTATCATATTTATCTATAGTTATGCACATGCGCAAACAGGATTTATTAATAATTATAAACTGGGTGGTTTGAGCCCTGAATGCTGATTGGTTGAAAGCCGTGGTATATCAGACCGTGTAGCACGGGAATGACAAAAAATGTCCTAAGAACAACTCTTAGCTGTGGTAAATTGGCCATATACCACACCTCCTTGGGTTCATATTGCTTAATCATAGCAGTCAAAACAAGTTAAATCAACATCCATTGATGGAAAATTACCTGGCAAGTTTAATAAGGGTGATTTATATTATCTTGCGACATTCTTAAACTCGCAATAATTATTATTTTGATGGAAAACCAAATGTTGCTTCTTAGCCTGTCGTTAAATGACGTCGATATGTGTTCTTAATTCGCTCAATAACATTATGGAAAAAGGGTTTATTGGATAAATCTGGCAACTCTCTTCCCGTGAAAAAAATATTGGGCTAGTTTTCACACCTGGCGGGCGGATTTTAGCTAGACCTGGCAAACCTGCACTGAAGAGCCCTTTAGACCTATGGTTGTATACGAGAGGTCAAGTGCCCCCATTTTAACTCACATGACCTGCTAGCTATATAATAAATATCATTTAATTGTTCCCAGTGTTATTTTCTCACAAAAATAATGCATTCTTGCACCGTTAGTTTTAGATTTTGTATCACACTTGTGATCTCGAATCATTTAACATGCAATCAACTGGATGTAGTAACTGAGCCTAGCAAATACAGCGGGCTGAAGCATGCAACTGCGATTTCTGCAAATGCAACAGCTTTTCATTTCATTAGTGAAAAATATACATTCATTGTTCATGAAAAAATGATATACGACCTGGAAATCTTGCTTGATTCAGTAGTCCAAACGATCTTCTTAATTAACTTGCAAACAAGAGGAAGACCCAGGAAGCAACAAGTTGTGCGATTAGGCAATCCTAACTATCGCGAGAATTTGACTGATACAAAGTATGCTACTGTAGCCCGCCGGAATGTATCGAGGCCATTGGTGACAGTATAATGGCTGTGTTCGGAGCGAACTGAGAATGGATCGACAACATTGTAGTAATGCCACAATACTAACTAACATAATTGACAGAGTGAAAAGAAGGAAGCCTGTACAGAATAACAAATATTCAAAAACATGCATCCTATTTGCAACAAGGCAAAATAGTAATACGGCAAAAACTGTGTCAAAGCAATTCACTTTTTGTCCTGAATACAAAGTGTTATGTGTTTTATTAGATTTGCCCTAAACATTACTAAGTCCCACGTTCCATATTTTCAAGAATAATGGAGTTTGCATCATGTTATGGGTATGCTTGTAATCGTTAAGGACTGGGGAGTTTTCAGTTTTTCAGGATTTAAAAAAAGGAACAGAATGGAGCTAAGCACAGGAAAACATGGTTCAGTCTGCTTTCCACCAGACACTGGTAGATGAATTCACCTTTAGCAGGACAATAACCCAAAACACTGGAGTTGCTTACCTGAGTGGCCAAGTAACAGTTTTGACTTAAAACTACTTGAAAATCTATGTTAAGATCTGAAAATGGTTGTCCAACAATGATCAACAACCAATTTGACAGGGTTTGATGAGTGTCTTAACGAATAATGGGCAAATGTTGCACAATCCAGGTGTGGAAAGCTCTTAAAGACTCACAGCTGTAATAGATGCCAAAGCTGCTTCTACAAAGAATTGACTCAGGGGTGTGAATACTTATGTAAATTGTATATTTCTGTATTTCATTTTAAATACATTTGCAAAAATGTCTAAAAACATGTTTTCAATTTGTCATTATTGGTTATTGTGTGTAAAAAAAAAAAACAACAACAACGATTTAATCCATTTTAAATTCAGGCTTTATTTAACACAACAAAATGTGGAATAAGTCCTTTCTGTACTTTCTGTACTTTCTGAAGGCATTGTATAACAGGATTGATTGCAATTTGGACATGTTATCACATCCCCTTTGTTCATCTCTATCTTTCTCTGTCATCCTCTATTCTCTCTAAATTCCATATTTTCTATTTCCTTTGCATAGCTCCCATTCCTTGACCAGGTTCACTGACGGTGACAGATGGATCAGGTAACCTCAGTGTATCATTCTCACTCAGTGACCGGCCCAGTGGATACAGAACTCATACAGCATGTGAGATCATTGCAGAGAGCCTGATATAGGCTACAGTTTGTGAGTTAGGGCCAACGTATGTGCTCTCTTCGAGCAAGTTTGAGCAGAATCTGTTACATTTTATGTTCTCCAGCATTCAGTTATGAGAAATGAGTTCAGAGTGAAGTAAACCATCTCTGCCAATGGTTGAGTGAATGACAGACTACGGCTGTTCTCCATCTGTAAGCAAGAGCATGACCTCTCAACAGTGTCACGTGGGACAGAAAGAGAGAGAGAGGCTATGACAAAAAAATTTAAACAATGTTTTTCCATAGTTATTGTCTTTAACTGGGGCCCAGAGCTTTTCCAGCTCAGATCGTATGATCAGAAAAAACTCAAGCCCCTAAAGATGACTGAGGCTTAAAACTAGAGTTCACTGCCCTCAGTGAAGGACTTACCATTAAGCAGAAAATGCAATTGCCTCAGGCCTCACATCATCAAGGGGGCTCGTGAGCTGGGCATAATAAAAAAATACTAGTAATACATTTAAAAAAATAATTTCTCCACTTGAGGCCCCCCAACCCCTCCTCCCACGACAAACGACCTGTTGTCATGGACTGCTTAGCTCATCGCTATCATAACCTTTGGTTCAACAGGTTGGTTCAGCAAGTTGGTTCAGCAGCAGCAAAATCTTCAGGAAGCTTCAAATTTGCAAAGGACATGGTGAGGGAGGGTGGGTTTGCCTGGCCACTGTGCTAAAAAAAAATAATGAATTAAAAGACCTGTTGTCTGAAAACTTCACGAAAATAATTCGCGTGCATCAATGTGGCCGGAAGCTGTGCTTTGTTATGATTCTGAACGGTTCGATCCAGTAGCTAGCAGTAATGACAAGAAAATGCCATGCGGGGAATTGTAGGTGGCTCGTTTCAGCTAGTTTTATCTTGTTCTTGATATCATCTCCTGTTTTTAGGTGCTTTGACTGATTTCATGTAAATGCTAATATGGCAAAAAAAAATCCCTAGCTAGCTAACCAACAACTGTAACAATGTATTTAAGAGACAACAAGTGTTCATTGTGCAAATGTGTTTATGTTTTCAATAAACATTTTGAGACTAAATCTAGTTTACATTTTATCAACAATGTAAGCCAACCTCCTTATCTTTTGCCCCATCGTTGCGCATGTGTCTGTTTTGTTGCTAAACAACCATCCCGTCTATACAGCCGCATAATTATTCATAATTGATCAATCATTTCCACACATAGAGTATACATATATTTAATATCAATATCAATATAATCCATATTTTTCTCATAATATTAGAAACAAGTGTCTTTCATCACCCATGGACTGGTTGATAATAATGGACTAATCCACCCTGACAGTTCCCATGCATTGTTTCACGCGACATGATGGCAAGCGCGTGACATTCAATGAAATTAAGCTGCAACAATGAGGTGCTTTAAAAGTGGGGCAGAGAAAAGAAAAAGAAGGAAGGATGATTGAATTTTTACAGAAAAAATGTCCTTAGTTAACGCATTTCTTTAGTAAAAAGACAGGTGCTGTTGTGGTGATAATTCCTTCATCGTCCAGACAGCATCAAATACATGGGCTACATATAATAAGACAGAGAGGCCCTGTTTCGCTCGCTCAGATGCTTTCTCCAGGTGAGATACATGTCCTTTTAGCACCTTGACAATTGATGAAATGTTGGCATGTGCCCAGTGCACTGTTCGGATGCTGGAATTATTTTGGATTAACCGATTTGTTTGACAATCAGATGAAAACATCATGACAGTTTGTGTTCATGGCACATTAAAAGGCAATACTTTTTTTTACAGTTCAATTCCATCTTTACTATAAAACACATAAAAACATTTGTGTACTGTCATCAGTCACCCTGACTCTGTTGCACACACACACACACACACACACACACACACACACACACACACACACACACACACACACACACACACACACACACACACACACAGAGGCATGGCATGGGGGAGTGTGGCAAAGAGATAAGACTGAAGCAAGGCCTGATGTCCACAGAGACCTCTGAGGATACAACTAATTTATTTAGGATGAATATCAGTGGGATAGAGAGTCGAGGGTGGGAGGTGATTTCATGCATGGTTCTGCTGTTCTTTGATAGTGGTCGTTGTCTATTGCCATTTGTTAATCATTGTGAGTTAGGGGTAGGCTGTTGCTACCCACGATGTCTTGGTTTTCACAAACAAAAAGAGGGCAAAAAATATAAACTCATGTTAATGTTTTACTATCACTTTATATAGCATTGGGATTATATTCCTGAATTTATAAATCAGTAAATTAAATCACAAATTGGCAATCGGCAATCAATTACTACTGTTCATAACGTTTTGAAGGCTCTCCTGTCATGCTGGAAGGGAGGTTACTGTGTTTACCATTAGATCACAAGGCCCTCTGTGGGTGGAAAAGGAGAGTTGCATGCAAACTGACTATTCAATTATCCAAATGTCAATGAATAGACTGCAAGGATGATCCTAAACAGGAGAATATGAATATCACTTTGATTCCCGCATATCTCCCACCCCCCCCCCACCCCCATCCCCACCCCCATTCCCACCATCCCCACATTTCTTTTCCAGATTAGTACAGCAGCTGCCGGTTAGTTGTGGATTTTTCTAGAACAAAGGAAGCACTGTAATAGTGGACCAGTCCACTGATCCATCTAAGAGGTTTAAACATCTTATAAAGATCATCATGATAATCAATAGGCATGCTCCGGCCAATGATTAGTGTTGCTGTAGCTGATCAGTGGAGAAACATTACGTTACAGGGTTGCAGTTAATTCCCCAAATTCAATTATAATTCAATTCCCTCTTCCTGTACATTCCATTTAATTCAATTCAAATACCTGATCAGGTCTTTGAATTCAGAGATAATTCAATTCCTCTCAATTCAAATGTTAGGTCAATTCCAATCATTAAATTCCCACTTCATTATTATCCCCAACAATTCCACAAATTCCAATTCAATTCCCTTGTGCTTTCAGGTGGCTCATGTCACTGGAGTACTAAGCTAACATATGGAATTGTTTTAAGACGATCATACTATGGATCATTTAGTTATTTTATTTGGAATTGTAGGTATAAAAAGAAATCCCCCCCAAAATATTTGATAAAATATTGAATTTGGCCTTTACTACAATAGCCCATAGAATCGCATGAATGTCAAAAAAGACAGTCAAAAAGAAATCATAAGGAATAAAGTTTTAAAGTGTCTGTCCTACATCTAGGAGATATAAGAAAGCTCAGGAAATATATTCGTTTTTTTTGGACACATATTTAACCTCTTATTTTAGTTGGCACAGAAATACCTCCATACTTCCACTCGTTTGTATAGGGTACATTCAGATGAGTCCCATGACACTTGTGGGAGTCAAAACGGACAACACCACTGTGTTCGTGACAGTCTCTCTTTTCCATAATAGTTTGTGGGCCAAACCGTTTGGACGCTACCAACATTTTTATGACAAGACCGAATTTCTGTGTCTCATGGTCTGACAAACACTGCTGTAGCTTGGCCAGATGTGAAAGTCCGACATAGGCGGATGCAGTGAATTGAGACTCAGCCCATGCAACAACGGATTTTGATGTTATTGATTTATTATGGTACTTAAATAGACGGAAGGCGTCGCTAGTGTCAAACGCATGCTCTTTGGCAATTTCGACATGTAAAAGCCAGCACTCTAGTATTTTCCAACCCAATCCAGGCACCATCTTATATCAGCCCCTTGTGCTGAGGGGCGGAAATATTTGAGGTGTGTTCGTTAAAAATGTGTGCCAGTGTGCCTATTTCAAGCAGCGCTAGTGATTCACCAAAAGCTGGTATTTTATTATTCTCATTATTGTTATTTAAAGCTGGTCTTAGCGGTAATGCAATTGGTTATGCCATCGATTGGTTATGGCATCACACAGTAGCCTAATTAGTAACCTATAACCAATGTTTTATTGCAATATCAGAGCAGCAAAACAGCCAACAGACATTCAAGTTAACTTTTTCTTTATATTGTCAATTATTTTGTCCATGCAGCTTCTGTGAAAAGTTTGGACTCATAAGGCCTATATGCGATGCACATTGAATTAACTGTAGGGAGTCTGTTTAGGAACATCAAGTTCATACAATAGAATAGACTGGTTATTGTTTTTCCTTTAGAATTCTGTTAAAAAATGGCATCTTTGACTTTCATTTGTTGGACCTTACTGTCAAATCGATTGTAGGTTAGGCTATTTCCCTGCTCATTTGTTCGTGGCAAAGTCACAAACAGGCCATATCAACAACGATGGTTGGCTAATCTTATTATAATGTTTGGGTAATCTGTAATTGTCCATGTCG
Source organism: Oncorhynchus mykiss (assembly GCF_013265735.2). Lineage (NCBI taxonomy): Eukaryota > Metazoa > Chordata > Actinopteri > Salmoniformes > Salmonidae > Oncorhynchus > Oncorhynchus mykiss. The sequence goes on from NC_048592.1 coordinate 11,577,965, forward strand.
TGAGCATGCAGTGCATTCTCAATGTGCGAATGCAATGTGTGTAGAGGAATTTTTACATGGTAAAGCCAATTAAAAATAAGACATTGGCTACATTTGTGTTTACAGTACGTATTTTGTGTAGATCGTTGACAAAAAATGACAATTAAATACATTTTAATCCTGCTTTGTAATACAACAAAATATGAAAAAGGTAAAGGAGTATGAATACATTCTGAAGACACAGTATGTAACCACTGTGAAATGGCTAGCTAGTTAGCGGTGCGGGCTAGTTACATTTTAATCGGTGACATCACTCACTCTGAGACCTTGAAGTAGTTGTTTCCCTTGCTCTGCAAGTGGAGCGATAGGTAATGAGGTTTCATAGGTGACTGTTGTCGTTGTGTGGAAAGGATCCCTGGTTCGAGCCCATTTTGTAACAAGGGCTCCGCATTGACATGATTGGTTGATGGTAGGTGGGGGCGGGAGTTCCAGTATAAACACAAACTCACATCCTTGACAACTTCCTTCACAACAGTTCTGCGCTGCTCCGTGAAGTAAAATATGTGAAATATAAGTAAATAAATATGAATGCCCTGACTTATGCAGAGGCCGTATCCCCATAAATGCTGCACGCCCAATGCAGATGTCGGATTTGACCATGCAGCGCCTTTAAAGGTCATGTTGTCCAAAAATCAGGAAGTCACGCTCTGGCTCCTGGTGCCTGGTCTGACTAAATAATGTGCTGTGCTGCTTCCTTCTTTAGGCCGACCGGATATGACAGGCCTGTTATGGTCATCTAGAATCAAAGATAATTTGCAAAACTGTCAAAGATCAAACAAAACCTTTCCGAATATGTACCAAGACGTTGTGCCATTGTCTTACAAATCCATGTCGCACTGCTCTCTTTTCTTTTACACATGACAGTCCTATGGTGTTGAAGATGTTTGGGAAGAATCCTTTATAAAACCTGGGTTTGCACTACTACGGCACACACCGACACTCTTCCCACGTAGCAAACAGCTACTGAAGAAAAAACCAAACCAGCTCCACCATGCCTGTGAAACATCTGCTCTGATCTTGGGGATGTCCATGATCTCAAATGCTTCACCCATCCATGCATTCTGAAACGTGATCTGGTAAATCTGATCTCTGATTCCTTTCAACTAACATTTCCATGTGCGTTTTCCCGGTCTCTGTCATGATAGCATCTTGAGTAGTTTGGAATTGTGTTACTAACTAAGATGATGATGATGCTGTTGGGAAATCAATTAAAAACGAGCAGGACAGTAAAATCGTTTTTTGAAATCATAGATTTCCAACGAATATAGTCACATTACTGCAGCAGTTGTATATCTATCTATATAGCCTGTCATAAATTAAGTTAGTCCTAGTGATGCCAAAATCTGTCTGTGTCTGTCTGTATGTCTGTCACTCACACTCTAAGTCTCGCTCTGTGTATTTTTATTAACCTGCCTGTCTTTCTTGTCTCTTGTCTTTCTCCAGGCTGTTTGGGCAGCCATGTGTTGAGGTCAACATAGTTCTGGTGAGTCAGATTAAAGCCTGGAGCCGCATGGCCGGCTGAGGTAAGAACCCTGCTTCTGTGTAAATCAAACTTAACTTCACTGTGGAAGATCAGTTTTCGTAACAATTTTTTGGAAATTTTGAAATAGAGAGATAGAGGGTCTGTGTGCTCTGACTGATACGTCAAAGGAGCTTTCTCCAAAACGTGAACCTGTTTAATCACCTCAGACACTTTGTAATATTCTTCCTTGCTAGTGGTGTAGGCATAGTAAAGTTTAGTAAAGTATATGCTCTAAAATCAAAGCTCACAATTCCCCAACTGGTGCAGTTTATAACAATTTAAAACACTGTACTGTAGCATTACAAGAAAGGTAATATACACTTAAACATTGCTGGTCTTTCCCTGTTCTAACTGACATCAGCCTCTCCAGCAGAGATAACATCCAACCACACGTCTCCAGATAACCCCCAGGTTGAGAACCTTAGCTTTCCCATGCCCTCTATCGGGGTAGCTATGGGCTGCTAGGTGTCAGTGAGTCAGACAATTATGGTTCAGTCAATGTAAAAGCAAAAATATCACATCATCAACAGCAGCCCACATGTTTATTCTAAACCAGGACAAACACTGGCTCCATCATAGTACCGCAGAGTCACGCTGTTGACACTGGCTCTTACAAACCATTTTAACATACCGTAATTTCTGGACTATTAAGCGCACCTGAATATAAACCGCACCAACTGATTTAAAAAAAAAAATGTATTTTGTACATAAATAAGCCGCACATGTCTATAAGCCGCAGGTGCCTACCGGTACATTGAAACAAATGAACTTTACACAGCCTTTAAACGAAACACGGCTTGTAACAAAAATAAATAGGCTTTAAAGAAACACGGCTTGTAACAAAAATTAAACAGTAGCCTACCAAGAAAGTCATTGGTCACTATCTTCCTCCTCCTGTGCACTGAAACCACTGAAGTCATCTCCTTCGGTGTCGGAGTTGAATAGCCTCAGAATTGCTTCATCCGATGTTGGATCGTTTTCATTGTGCTCTCGTCACTTTCATCCGGAGGCAAATTCCCCGCTGAACTGCCCTCAACAACACGCAGCAGTCCAGCCTTTCAAACCCCGTTGATGATAGTGGATTTTTTGACAATGCTCCACGCTGTCAGGACCCACTGGCAGACTTGACCATAAGTGGCTCTTCACATGCGGCCCGTTTTAGTGAAGGATTTCTCCCCACTTGTCATCCAAGCCCCCCACTGAACACGGAGCGCCATCTTAAATGCACGATTTACACTGATGTCGAGTGGCTGCAAATACTTTGTTCTGCCCCCAGGAATCACAGCTGGAATTGAGTTTGTCCTCTTGATGGCTTCTTTCACAGAATCTGTTATGTGGGCCCTCATGCTGTCCAACACGAGCAATGCCTTGTTCTTGTGAAATAATCCTCCCGGTCGCTTGCCGTAACACTCCGTATGCCATTGATGCATTAGGCCTTCCGTCATCCATCCTTTCTTGTTGACTTTCATAACAATTCCTCTCGGGAATTTTTCTTTTGGCATCGTCATGCGTTTACAAATCAACATCGGTGGAAGCTTTTCTCCCGATGCCGTGCAGCTCAGAACACAGGTGAAGTGCGTTTTTTCATGCCCAGTTGTTTTCAGCGTGACAGATGATTCGCCTTTCCTGTTGACAGTCCGAGTGAGAGGCAGGTCAAACGTCAGAGGAACCTCATCCATATTTATGAAGTCATGCGAGCCGATGGAATGCTCCTCTATCTTTGCATCAGTGAATTTGCGGAAGTTTGAAACTTTTTCCTCATAGTCGGGAGGGAGCTGCTGACACAGACTCGTCCGTACCCTGATGGACAGGCCTTTACGTCGCATAAATCTTAGACACCACGATGGTCCACCTCTAAAATCCTCAAACTTCATTGCGGTGGCGATTGTTTTGGCTTTTAGTCGGATCTGCACAGTTGAAACACCTCGGCCGTCTGCTCTCTGTGTGTTGACCCAGTCTTCAAGCTCATTTTCTAGTTTTGGCCATCTGCTTTTCTTCCCTCTGAAAGCTTTTGTTGTCTTTTTGCACTGAGTCAGTTCCTCACGCTGCTGTTTCCAACGTCTTATCATCGACTCATTAAGGCCAAGCTCCCTTGCAGCAGCTCTATTTCCTTTTCCAACAGCCAGATCGATCGCCTTCAACTTGAAAGCTGCATCATATGCATTTCTCCGTGTCTTTGCCATGATGAGGGTGACAAAATGACTACCGTAATCAGAATGATGGGAAGTTTGAGCGCGCTCGATTTACGTCACATTATGTGACGGTGCTCAGTTTTTTGGCGGCATGGATCTTGTGAAAGCGGGAAAAATCAATAAATTAGCCGCGTCATTGTATAAACCGCGAGGTTCAAAGCGTGGGAAAAAAGTAGCGGCTTATAGTCCGGAAATTACGGTAATATATATTTCTTCTTATTAATCGATTAAAAAAATAGTTATTAATGCTTTTTGTTGTGGTCCAGTCTTCTGGACAATGGAACCAACTACTGCAACCTCTACAACCTGCTGCAGGGTAAGGCCCAGTTTTCTATTGTAGAGTAGTTCTCTACATTATTATTACATGCTACTGCTCATTAAGTCTTATAACCGGTACCGGGTCCGACGAGTTTGGGGGGTACCTCCCCCCACAATTTTTGGGGTCAGAAAATAGAAAGTGACATATCATTTGAAGGCTACAGCCCTTGTCTTTGGAAATCAAACTCAAATCTTACTGCAGGCAAAGAATGTTCCTGTAAGACCAAAAAATACACTGCACAATCCCTGCACATTTAAAATGGCTGTGTTCCTATGGGAATTTGTCCATGCTTAGAGCGTCACAATTAGGTAAAAATCCTTTTGGAACAGTAATTGGTGATATTTTTTCCCCCCAACATTTAAACATTGTGGGGCCTGCTGTATCTCAGACTCTGTAATTGTCACATTGTTTCTGACACCTTTATCCACATTTCTTACCTTTCTAACGGTGAGTAGCATGTGTTTGTCGGGCTTAGAGTTTTGAAACCTAAATGTACTTTAGAGGGTAGTATACAATATTATGCATCGCTTAGAAAATGCCACCAGAGGGCATCAGAGTTTAACAGGTTAAGTATTTTCATGTCTGTTTCCTGTCTTTACATGAAGTGGACTCCTCTTTGTCCAGGCTCCTCTTTGTCTAGGTTACTGTATGTTGAGATATTTTTTAAAAATAATAAATTAACTAGGCAAGTCAGTTAAGAACAAATTCTTATTTACAATGACTGCCTAAGCGGGGACCGAGAGACTGAAAAACAGCTTCTCTCAAGGCAATCAGACTGTTAAACAGCCATCACTAACATTGAGTGGCTGCTGCTAACATACTGACTCATCTCTAGCCACTTTAAAAATGAAATATTGATGTAATAAATGTATCACTAGCCACTTTAAACAATGCCACTTTATTGTTTGACCAATGACATTGTGGGGCTGACATGTACCTGATAATTGTCTGTTGAGAAAGAGAGATGGGCAATTTGGATATTTTCTGAATAAATATTTAACATTTTCCTCAAAGCAATACCATAAAATCTTTTTATTATTTTTTATCAAGATAGCTATATTAACCTACTATGTATTGTCTATAATTATTTCAGAAAATACTGTAGATTTCTCAGACCGTTTCATCCTGAATGATTCTCTGATGGCTCTTAGATAGCTGTAGATCCCTACAGAAAGTTTATTTTACTGATCCACCTCTCTGAAGTGGTCAGGATATTCTCCATTCATACATAAAGTAGATAATCATTCACAAATGGGATGATATGCCAATTGAGGAGTCTGCATGTCTCACCTGGTATGACCATTTCCATGGAGTATTATCATGTGTGGTCAAGGGAAGAAACATCTGTGACATTAATAATGTGTCCCATGCAGAACAATAATTCATTGTTTCTGTGAGAATGTTATTATCCTCTTATAAGTCTCTGTCCCATGATGCATGTCAAGTTACCCCAGCCGTTCTGGGAAGCTCGGGATGAGAGCTTCAAGTTCCTTGGTGTCCACATCACCAACGAACTGTCATGGTCCAAACACACCAAGACAGTCGTGAAGAGGGCACGACAATGACTATTCCCCATCAGAAGACTGAAGATTTGGCATGGGCCCAAAATCAAAAAGTTCTACAGCTGCACCATCGAGAGCATGGTTGCATCACCGCCTGGTATGGCAACTGCACGCCCTCCGACTGCAAAGCACTACAGAGGGTAGTGCATACGGCCCAGTAAATCACTGGGGCCAAGGTTCCTGCCATCCAGGACCTATATACCAGGCGGTGTCAGAGGAAGGCCCTACAAATTGCCAAAGACTCCAGTGACCTTAGTCATAGACTGTTCTCTCTGCTGCCGCACATCAAGCTGTCACGCCCTGACCTTAGAGATCCTTTAAATTCTCTATTTGTTAGGTCAGGGCAAGGGTGGGAAATCTATGTTTATATTTCTTTGTTGGCAGAGTATGGTTCCCAATCAGAAGCAGCTGTCCACCTTCAGTTGGTGGGATCTTGTCTTTGTGTGTTGCATGTGGTGCACTCCTAGCTTTACGTTTGTTTAGTTGTTTATTGTTTTTTGGTGGAACATTTGAAATGAAAGAAAATGTACACCTACCACGCTGCACCTTGGTCTTTATTTAACGACAGACGTAACAGAAGATTCCACCACCAACAGACCAAGCAGCGTGGTCAGGAGGACTGGACCTGGGAGGAAATCCTGGATGGAGCAGGACCCTGGACAAGGGTCGGGGAGTATCGCAGTCCGAAGGAGGAGATAAAGGCAGTGAAAGCGGAACGGCTATACGAGGAGATAGGTCAACGAAGCAAGCACGAGTGGCAGCCCCAAAAATGTTTTTTTGGGGGGGAACACGGAGACATTGGCGGAGTCAGGGTTCAGACCTGAGCCAACTCCCCGTGCTTACCGTGGGGAGCATGTGACTGGTCAGGCACCGTGTTATGCGGTGATGCGCACGGTGTCTCCAGTGAGCATTCACAGGCCGGTGCGCTCTGTGCCAGCGCCCCGCATTTGCCGGGTGGAAGTTGGCATCCAGCCAGGACGGGTTGTGCCAGCTCGATGCTCGAGACCTCCAGTGCGCCTCCATGACCCAGTGTATCCAGTGCCTGCTCTACGCACCAGGCTTCCAGTGCATCTCCCCAGTCCGGTGAGACCTGTTCCGGTTCCACGTACCAGGCCTCCAATATGTCTCCCCAGCCTGGTAAGCCCTGTGGCAGCTCCACACACCAGGCTTCCAGTACGTCTCCTCAGTCTGGTGAGACCTGTTCCAGCTCCACGTACGAAGCCTCTAGTGATGATCCATGGCACGAAGCCTCCAGTGATGATCCATGGCACGGAGCCTCCAGCGACAGTCCCCAGTCCGGAGCATCCAGCGACGGTCCCCAGTCCGGAGCATCCAGCGACGGTCCCCAGTCCGGAGCATCCAGCGACGGTCCCCAGTCCGGAGCATCCAGCGACGGTCCCCAGTCCGGAGCCTCCAGCGACGGTCCGCAGTCCAGAGCCTCCAGCGACGGTCCACTGTCCAGAGCCTCCAGCGACGATCCGCAGTCCAGAGCCTCCAGCGACGATCCGCAGTCCAGAGTCTTCAGCGACGAGCTGTATATTACAGGAGCACACACACACACACGTGTGGTGTTAGTATTCTCTTTAGAGAAAATGGTTCATGTGAATAAGCTACAACTGCCTTTTCTCAAAGGTATGGAAAGTCCAATACTGTAAACCTAGCATAATTTTATACTCCGGAGCCTCCGGCGACGATCTGCAGTCCGGAGCCTCCAGCGGTGGTTCCCAGTTCAGAGCCTCCGCCGATGATCTACGGTCCGGTTCCTCCGGCAACGATTCACGGTCAGGAGTCTCCGGCGACAATCCACAGTCCGGTTCCACAGAAGTGGATGGATCAGCGTAGGGAGCATTTTTGGAGCTGCCACTCGTGCTTGCTTCGTTGAGCTATCTCCTCGTATAGCCGTTCCGGTCTACGTCCCGAACCGGAGCCGCCACCGAGGGTAGATGCCTACCCAGATCCTCCCCTATAGGTTCAGGTTTGCGGCCGGGAGTCCGCACCTTTGGGGAGGGGGGAGGGGGGGGGGGGGGGGTTACTGTCACGCCCCGACCTTAGAGATCCTTTAAATTCTCTATTTGGTAGGTCAGGGTGTGACTAGGGTGGGAAATCTATGTTTATATTTCTTTGTTGGCCAGGTATGGTTCCCAATCAGAGGCATCGTTGTTTCTGCTTGGGGATCATACTTAGGCTGCCCTTTTTCCCACCTTCAGTTGTGGGATATTGTCTTTGTGTGTTGCATGTGTTGCACTCCTAGCTTTACGTTCATTGAGTTGTTTATTGTTTTTTGGTGGAACATTTAAAATTAAAGAAAATGTACACCTACCACGCTGCACCTTGGTCTACATTTTACACAAGTGGTACCGGAGCACCAAGTCTAGTTCCAAAAGGATTCTTAAAAGCGTCTACCCCCAAGCCAAATACTCCAGAACAACTAACTAAATGGCTACCCTAGATGCACATACTACCTGAATCACCTCGACTAACCTGTGCCCCCGCACATTGACTCTGTACCGGTACCCCCTGTATATAACCTACGCATTGACTCTGTACCGGTACCCCCTGGATATAGCCTCGTTACTGTTTTTTATTGTTGCTCTTTAATTATTTGTTATTTTTTAATTTTCCTTTTCTTTTCTTTTTTCTTTGTATTTATTTATTGTTTACTTTATTTAGTAAATACTTAATTAACTCTTGTTTTTTTCTTAAAACTACATTGTTGGTTAAGGGCTAAGGGCTTGTAAGTAAGCATTTCACTGTAAGGTCTACATTTGTGGTATTCGGCGCATGTGACAAACACAATTTCATTTGATTTGATTAATCTGCTCCCTGTCACTGTTAATCAAAGATGTAGTACCTACCGTGGTGCTGCAGTACTACTGTAACTCTCCTGGATAGTACATATTTCAAACCTTCACCATCTTTGACTTTATCTTCATTAGCATATGTTGTTTCTGTAATCATCCCGTCACACGTCACACTGCTTTCACAGTGTGTTTTTAGTATTTTTGTTTTGTTGAATGTCATTAATTGCCGAGGACAAAACAGATGGATATGAATATATGGGTCTGTGCTGTGGGAGTGTGTGCCCCCCCCCCCCCCCCATTCTCTTTCTCTCTTTCTATCTCTCTCTCTCTCCAAAAATGTCACGTCTCTTGTATCGACTGCTGTGTAATGGCCTCTTCCCACTTCCATTAATAGCACTCCAAATTATCCCTAATGGCTTAACAGCATGTGTCAAAGCATCAGAGAGAGAGGCACTCAAGAGCCTGGTAAAGGCAACACTTATCTACTTCCAGAGGACAGACAGAGCTGGTTACTATGCCAGACAGTTTGAACATTTAATGCTCCTGGTTTTTATGACGTTCCCTGTTGCCCTTAGGTGGAGAAGATCTCATGTTAGTTGACTATAGAATTATAGGGTTTTGGCTTGTTATGGCATTGATGCTGATCCTTTGTACACACAGATGGAATTCTCTATACAACCCAAAATGATGAAATAGTCTTTTTTAAGCGTATTCATCCTTTTGGTTCAGCCTTTTTTCTCATTTTCTCTTTCCATCTCTTTGCTTTCAAACTTTAATCATCACTTCTGTTGGCGATGATACTACTACCACTGTATTTAATTTGATGATAACTTATAAATATAATTTTCTTTGATTTAAACACTTAAAAGGAAAATCACATTTACACAAATGTACAATGACAAAAAGCAACCAGCAACAAACAAAGCATGAGGATGCCCAAAAAAGCTGCACTGCATTTTAAAATCCACTTTATTGACAGACCTTATCTTGCCCTCAGAACAGTGCAATGAGACCGAGGTGCTGATGAGCACAGGGGAATAAATGCAGCAATACAGTACTGACTGAACTGAACTAGCCTGACTGGCTCTGCTTCAGAGTTGAGTTCCATTTCAATTCAATTCAGGAAGTACACCAACTGAATTCCAAATCCTTGTTAGGGAAAATGAGACTTTCAGCATACTTCACGAATTGACATGGAATACTAAGCTACTAAGCCATATGGAATTGTTTTAAGAAACATAATTTTGCTATTTGATGTTTAACTTTAAGATCCCCTTAAGACCCCTTGTATAAATAATATATATATATATTTTATGACCATTTTTATTTGGTCTTACTGCTATTAGCCCATACAAACGCATTGAATAACAGATTCACATTGAACAACCGAGTCCCCCCCCAAAAAAAATCTAAAGGAAGTTTGTTCTGAAGCGTCTGTCTGATATCGGAGAGATATAAAAAAGATCAGTTAACATTTGTTCTTTTTTTGTTATGTATTTAACCCCTGTTTTTGGCACTAAACAGTCTCCAGATACACTTCCATTTTTTTTTCTTTCGAACTGGTACCTGGGGACCTTCAGACGAGTCTTGTGAGGCCTGTGGGCGTCCTAGAGCAACAACCGACATGTACCTGTTTGTGAGAGTCTCACATTTCCATAGGAGTTTTGTAGGCCAAACTGTTCCGATGTTACAGACGATTTTGTGAGAAGACCGATTTTCGGAATGTCTCCATGGTCTGCCAAAAAACGCTCTAGCTCTGTTACCTTTCAGCGCAGATGCGGAAGTGCGACATTAGATTTCTACGGGGGCAAGGACATCGACTCTAGATGAAATGATCCATGGAGAACAACAATGAGAAATGAATGGCTTGATGAGAACCCTTTTGTTATATGATTTCTAAGGGTTACGATACAGTGTCTAGTGAAAGTCTACACACCCCTAGCACAGTTTTCACATTTTTCTGCCTTCAATTTAAATCATATTTTTTTGTTTTGAAAGCACTGAGGTCGGAAGTCTGAGATTTCTGAGTTTCCAGTTCCGAGTTCCCAGTTGTCTTGAAAGCACCATAAATCTCATGGTACCCTTCGCCAGCTCATATCTGTGTGAAGCTGGTTTCAGTGCTCTCATCTGCATTAAAACCAAATGTCGATCGAGGTTGGAAGTGACAGCAGAGATGAGGTGTGCACTGTCGACCACACCCCCTGAATTTAAGATCCTCCCACGCAACATGAATCAAGCACACCCATCTCATTAGTGGTGGCGAGATTAGGTCAATTATGTCTGACTAATTTGCAATTGATTGTCACAGCCCCACATTAAAATTATGTGACAATCAGAAATAATGTTAGAATGTTTTTCAATTGACTGCCATAGCCCCAGATAAAAGCGTTTACATTGGCTTTTAATTGTCAGATATGAAAATGGTGTCGTGGGGCAAAAATATTTGGGAATCTCTTTTTTAGGGCAACATACACTGAGTGTACAAAACATTAAGGACAGCTTCCAATTCACCGGGGAATGGACTCTACAAGGTGTCGAAAGCATTCAACAGGGATGCCAGCCCATGTTCACTCCAAAGCTTCCCACAGTTGTGTCAATTTGGCTGGATGTCCTTTGGGTGGTGGACAATTCTTGATACACATGGGAAACTTTTGAGTGTGTAAAACCCAGCCGCGTTGCAGTTCTTGACACAAATCAGTGCGCCTGGTACCTGCTACCATGCCCCGTTCAAAGGCTCTTTTGTCTTAACCATTCATCCTCTGAATGGCACACATACACAATCCCATGTCTCAATTGTCTCAAGGCTTAAAAATCCTTATTTAACCTGTCTCCTCCCCTTCATCTACACTGATTGAAGGGAATTCAACAAGTGAAATCAATGAAGGATCATAGCTTTCACCTGGATTCACCTGGTCAGTCTATGTCATGGAGAGAGCAGGTGTCCTTAATGTTCTGTATATCTATTGTTTTTGTCAAAATTGCTCAAACTCAGTGAATTTCGTTCGAAATTATTGATTAGTAGAAATATTCAAACCTTGTCTCTGTTTTTCAAGGAGATTTAAGTCAGGACTGAGACTGGACCACTAAGGAACACTAAACACGTCTTCGAAAGCCATTCTGGAGTGTATTACGCCTTAAAATGTGTTTATTTGTCCCACTGAAAAATACAATTATATTGCAGTGTTAGGTCTTCAGAGGACTGAGGCAGGTTTTCCTCAACATTTTTACATTGGCTTTGTTCCTTTCATATTTTTGGGATCTGGACCAACTCCCCAGTTCTTGCCGATGACATGCATACCCAAAACATGATATTGCCTCCACAATACTTGGAAAAACACTTTTTCACTCTGTGATGTGTTGTGTTGGTTTTGCCCCGAACCTTCTTTTTTTCATTGAGGCCAAAAAGTTTATTTCTTTGCCATGTTATTTCGCTGTGGAGTAGATTGTGTACACAAAAAAATCCCAATTGAATCTCTTTTTAACACGAAATCTTAAACTTTTACAAGGGTGTGTAGACTTTCACAAGGCACTGCATGGTATTGATATAGCTGTTGATATGGAGTTCATTATCCTGATTCTATCAAATATTTTAAAGTAAAAACAAAAAAAGAAGTACCACAAATGTGGACCACTCAAATCCCTAAAAATGTAAAAATATGTTTCTTCACGTTCACCGGGAATCTCACATACTGAGTCATCTCACACACGTCGAGAGGAACGTGACATCACACAACCACATTGATTTTAATATCATGGAGGGCAACCATGGGCAATTCAGAGACAATATACTGTAACATGTTTCTTGGGACCTACTGTATATTTTATTCACATTGACTGTACCTACTGTATATGCCTTCAGATCACAGCCAGGATTTTGCCACTTTTACGTTCACTTTTTTTTTTATCACACCATGTAAAAGAATACATGAAAAACCAACTGCTGTCACTGCCAGTCAGAAGAACAACATGTTAAAATATGTTAAGAAATGGACACAGTAAACCCCACTACCACTATCTTCATACAGATTTGTGGAGCCTACATACAGTAGATATGTTAACGCACACACACACACACACACACACACCCACACAGACAGAGTCACGCAAACACACTCTCACACACACACACACACACACACAAAGAAACATAACAAAAGTAAGCTATGATTAAGGCAGTCTCCAAAATATTGCAGAGATGGTTTTGGCCCCCTGTGTTAGAGACAGACTGCCACAACAGTCTTATTCGGTTCTCAGCTCTGTTCCTAGCTGCTGCTGCTTCCCGTAGACCACAGACAGACAGAGAGCACACCAGACCAGACGGATGGCCATGGGCAGATATGGAAAAGACATGGCTAAAGAAAACGTAAGCGTGATGTCATGTAATGATGATGTTAGATCCATAGATTAGAATTAAACATCCCAACAAAGACTCTCGGAGCCGTAATCCGCACTAGGAAGGGAAGATAGGTCAAAGGTCATATTTGGTTTGGGTATCAGACAGTCCACCTCACAAGTACTAATATTTTAAAGATAATTAAATCCAAAAGCACAGAGTCTGGGCAACTTGAACTTTACTAGGACATGAAAATAAAAAGTAGTAGCCTATTACTAAATGGTCCACTGTACTGTAGGTATGTAAGGGCTTGTTAGGGGCGTGCAGAGACAGAGAAAGACATGGGTCCCACACAGCTTTCCTTTTTCTCCAATAACTACTGAGTGCACCCAATGATAGTCAAGAGTTAAATCAGACACATCTTCGTTGGAATTGGCAGCCACAGTCCATCATAGTCTTGAATGAAGACGTCTAGCTTCGCTCCCCCTTGCATGTCACAAAGAGGGCAAAGCACAGTTTGGAACATGTTAGGAGGACTCCTCTACTGTACTGCATATACTGTCCATCCACAGAGGGAGTTAGTTTAACAACTAGAGAGCAATAGGAGTTTGATAGCTCTTCCCACAGTCCCTAGTGGAAGTTACATACACCTCCCCTACAGTTCCAGTCCCCTCTCAGGTTTAGCTCAGACCCACTCCTGCATGGAGCGCTTGCAGTACAGTATGTGTCTCTGCGTGCTCTTCCTCCTGAACTGGAACACGGTGTAGAGCAGGACCATCATGCACAGCGCCAGGACGCAGGGGATGGCGATAGCCACGGCATTCTCTGTGCCCCCTGTGCTGTCCAGCTTGATGACGACGTCCACGTCACCGTTGCTGCTGTCGGAGTGGCGCTCCTCCACTTCCGGGGGGCTCCAGTCCCAGTCGGGGTCGGCCGGCGGGCCGTCGCAGCCCATGAAGTCCCTCAGGATGGAGCGGGGGTAGCCCGGCTCCACACGCAACCGCTGGTTGTTGAACTTCCAGTACTCCTTCCCCTTGTAGAAGTAGGTGAATCCTGTTCACAGGAGGAAAAAACTCAATATTTAAACATTCATACAAGTTAATAAAATGACTTGTGCCAAAAAAGTTTATCCTAAAATGTACATTTTCTAGTTTTAGAACACAATCAAAAATGTCCTGTACTGAGAAGCAAGGCATAAATAGGCTATATAGAGCAAAGAGGCCAATTTGAGTCATTAAAAAGAGATGCGATGCAGAGATAGAGGATGATATAGAGGGAGGAATGGGATGGCCTACCGTTGGCCTTGTCCACAAACGCCCCCTGAGGGGAGTCAGGGATGCCCTTCCAAACCGTGATGGGTTTGGGGTAACCAGGGTCCATGTTCCTCATGTCTTCGTTGTACCTCCAGTATCTAAAGCCGGGTAGGAAGGAAACAGTGCAGTCAATATCCAGAAATGCAGATGTAGGATCTTCATTTGAGCCAGTTTGCTAAAGGAGGGAAATCATCCTGGAGCAATAGTTAATTAGAATTATTATGTGGATTATAATTAATGATGTTTTTATAGGGGTTGATAAATTTTTTTTGCTTAAGTCGGACATTTCAAAGTGGAAATTCCAAACTTTAGAAGCTTTTTTGAAAACCCAAATACACTACAAGTTTGCATTTCCCTGCACACTCACTCACACACTCACACACCAGCATTATAATCTCATGATCTTCTACACGCACACACAACTTTTAAGGCTCAGGATAACGTTACGCTGTCATACACAGAGGGATGATGTCGTGGTCTTAAAAACAAAACTTCCTAGTGAACAGGGTGCTGCGGCATGATGACAACGCCATGACAACTAATTTGATCTGCTCTCGCACCCGGGTCAGCACCTTCATATGATTTCATCTATCATGACAGCTTCACAAAATATCTGAGTCATATTGGTAAACACCATGTACTAAGTATAGCATCTTATTCTCTTATAGTCCACATACATAGATGGTCTCCTTAAAGTCCCTCAACATGGGGCGGCAGGGTAGCCTAGTGGTTCGACCCCCCGGGGGTGTCCGGGGGTGTCCTAGTAACCGAAAGGTTGTAAGTTCAAATCCCCGAACTGACAAGGTAGTTCTGTCGTTCTGCCCCTGAACAGGCAGTTAACCCACTGTTCCTAGGCCGTCATTGAAAATAAGAATTTGTTCTTAACTGACTTGCCTAGTTAAATAAAGGTAAAAAAAAAAAAAATAATAAAAACATTCGTGCCAATATCAGTCAATTCTATATAATTTAGCCTGTATCATTGTCATTGATAAAAACTAATACAATATAAGGTTTAACCTAATTCATAATCTAACAAATCTAGTGTAACGCACAGACGGTCTCAAAGCCTCCATAACATGCAGTCCCCATTGTCATCAATGCCTGCCAGTCAATTCTATCATCAGCTACAATCTATCGTCACTATGAATCAAACCAATGTGGTGTCATGGAGAAAAGAAAAGGTAAAACAGACCTGTCTCCCTTGAAGAAGTATGTCTTGGCCACGTCCTCCCACCACACGGCGGTCTCTATACTCTGGGTGGGCATTCCGCTCCCAAACAGAGAGATATCCTGAGGGTAGGTGGGCTGCAGAGTAGTGTCCTTGACCACCCAGAAGCGGTTCCCTAAAAAGAAAAAATAGACACAAATGGATCAGTGGTCATAATTATCCAGTAATCACAAACAGAGCCTGGGTCCAAACATGATGTTTTACACGATTGCTATGTAACACTGTGAGCAGTATTGGCGCTATTGTGACTTTTAATTGATTCCAATAACGAAGGCTTATTACACTGGCGTACCGGACACCCCCGCAGCCCCCGGAAGGCGGAAGGCCCACACCTCTGGAGGCCCATCCGCATGTCCTCGATGTCTATTTTATTTACTTATTTAATCATTTTTACAGAAACCCTCCAAAAAGTAATTTATAAACCTTTTTTCATATTAATACGTACTAGGAAGCGACGTGTTTGTTTCTTGGGCTTCAGGAATGTGTCTGAAGAAGTGCCTCATGCCTTGAAAAAAAGAAACTGATTGAAAGAAACGGGATATCAGTGAGCAAAGGCCATGGTCCAGGCTACGACGCCGCTAGTGCAATGAGTGGAGCTTATCAGACCGAGAGAGTTTTTGTTCAGAAAACGATCTCTCCGCAGAAGCGACAGTTACAGGGGTGGTTAAAAAAAAAGAAGAAGCTTGATTGCCGTAGCAACATCAAGGAAACTGGGCAGAAGGGAGTGGTGCTTTAAATACAGTAGTTCTGTAACATCTTTAAATAAACCTCTCATTCTTCTTATTTGCTGGCCTCAACACGTTACGGAAAGAGAGGGACTGTATAGGAAGCTCTGGGGACAGGTCGTCTGGATACTGGACAGTCAATAAATGTGGCATTTAATAGATTGGTTTTACGCACAACAACTTTCTATCCAAGCTGGGAGAAAGCGTGAGAGCTCATGTCATGGAGGTTCAGGTAGGCTACACAGGACCGTTGTATATTTTTTAAAAAATCAATTGGGAGCTGATTAGTGTGCTGCTGCATCGAAAATTAATTTTACAATCTGCAATGTTTGAATCTCCTACTTTAATTACCGAACAAGTAATTACATTATTGCCGCCAGCCAGCAGACACTGTGCATAGCTTCGTGAAATGTTAGGATTAACATGAGAAAAGGACGACCAAATAGGCCTAGTAATAAACATTTATCCAGTCCATTAGCTAAAGCAAAGCTACAGGCTACATGCCCTGGCATCATCGATTCTATAAACAGCCACATAGACATGAGGGGGGGGGGGGGGGGGACGACGACACTGCATTACACCAGTGACTTATTTGCATAGTTCAGGAAGAAGTAAAGAGCTACTATAGTGTTGTGAGTTTATTTAAGAGCTTTTGAAAACGAGTGTAATTATAATGAGTACAAAAAGGGGCTACTAAAATGTTTTATTGTGAACGCAGTACAATAAGGGGCTACTAAAATGTTGTTTTATTGTGAACGCAGTACAATAAGGGGCTACTGAAGTGTTGTTTTATTGTGAACGCAGTACAATAAGGGGCTACTGAAGTGTTGTTTTATTGTGAACGCAGTACAATAAGGGGCTACTGAAGTGTTGTTTTATTGTGAACGCAGTACAATAAGGGGCTACTGAAGTGTTGTTTTATTGTGAACGCAGTACAATAAGGGGCTACTGAAGTGTTGTGTTATTGTGAATGCAGTACAATAAGGGACTACTGAAGTGTTGTTTTATTGTGAACGCAGTACAATAAGGGGCTACTGAAGTGTTGTTTTATTGTGAACGCAGGACAATAAGGGGCTACTGAAGTGTTGTTTTATTGTGAACGCAGGACAAGAAGGGGCTACTGAAGTGTTGTTTTATTGTGAACGCAGTACAATAAGGGGCTACTGAAGTGTTGTTTTATTGTGAACGCAGGACAAGAAGGGGCTACTGAAGTGTTGTTTTATTGTGAACGCAGGACAATAAGGGGCCACTGTAATGTTGTGTTATTGTGAATGCAGTACAATAAGGGGCTACTGACGTGTTTATTTTTATTGTGAATGCAGTACAATAAGATGCTACTAAAGTGTTGTTTTATTGTGAACGCAGGACAATGACGGGCTACTGAAGTGTTGTTTTATTGTGAACGCAGGACAAGAAGGGGCTACTGAAGTGTTGTTTTATTGTGAACGCAGGACAATAAGGGGCCACTGTAATGTTGTGTTATTGTGAATGCAGTACAATAAGGGGCTACTGACGTGTTTATTTTTATTGTGAATGCAGTACAATAAGATGCTACTAAAGTGTTGTTTTATTGTGAACGCAGGACAATGACGGGCTACTAAAGTGTTGGGAGTCCAGTCCAGTAAGTAGCTCCTCCACGAGGGAATAAATAAAGCATGATGCTCTCTGTGATCCTGCTGGGTGACAGATGTCATGTTAATCTGCCTGATGGAGGGATGCATGGATGGAGGAGGGGCTGAACTCTCACCCGTTATCATACAGTACAAAATTGATGCTATTTAGATCATATTTCTACTAATTGCATTGGCATTCTCTTGTACTTATCAATATAACATTGTGAAGACCACAAACTGCTTTGCTCTGTCTTTTTCCCTCAATTGCTCTCCTCAAACTACCCTTCAAACGTAATGCTACCTTCTGCTGATACAAGAGTAAAGTAAGCTCCCTTTCATCTCCTCCATCTCTCTCTCTCTCTCTTCTTTTTTCCTCTCTATCTCTCATTCCTCTCTTTCTCTCACCTTTGAAGAAGACAAACTTCCCTTCGCTGTTTTCATAGACGGCGTCGATCTTGGCAGGCAGGCCTTTCCAGAAGTAGTTGATCTGCATGGGGTAGCCAGGGACCACCGAGTTGTCCCTCACCCTCCAGAACCACTGGTCCTACACACGGTGCAGACAAAAACACATGATCTTCACCTCCTTCTCTGTGGTAGCGTAACCTCCACATGTAAACATATCTTTTAACATCTCTCCATCCAAAGTCAGGGGACATGGTCAACAGTGGAAATGTAATAATAACCATAAAATCTAGCGGTCAAACAGACATGGTTCCAATAATTTCCCCACCATTCATTTTCCCCATAGGAAATGTTAGAAGCACTTACAATAAGGGCTGTGTTTCGTGTAGGCTTACCCGGCGTGACGTTTTGATAACCTTTCGGACAAGGTGACTTTTATCAATATTAGTAGGTTTTATTTACTCTCAAATTCCAAAACGCTAGTTAGCATGGCTAACAGGTATTGTGTCAATTTAAAACTTGCACAAGACAGTTCACCGAATTTTAAATTTAAAGAAATTTTTCATTTTTGGAAAATAATTTAATATCTGTGTTTATCAAAGATAGAAGGGTGGAGTGGGTGGAGTCCTTACCTTTTTGAAAATAAAATTAGCGCTGTATTTACATCCCTTCAAAACAAACCTTTGTGAACGGCTTTGTTAATCATTTCAAGTAGCAGTGGACCTAATTGGTTCCCCAATAAATTATAGACCTCAGGAGGAACACCATCACAACCAGGTGATTTGTCTTTATTCATGTTATCCAATGTCCATTTGAGGTCATGAAGGGAGATGTGGGCTCCCTGGAAGCTGGCTTCTTCAGTTGAAAAAAGACGAGTTCTTATGGCTTTTAAAAATGATTCAATCTGGCTTTGTGTGGATGTACAATCAGAGGTGTACAATTATTTTATAGAAACGGGAAGTAATTAGCAATTCACCTGATTCAGATTCTATAGTTGCAATATACTCGATCATTACTACAAAGCCTGTTAGACAGTAGACAACTGGATCGATTACCACGGAAGTAAAGGTTGAGTCTAACTTGATGGATGTCAAATTCTGCTCTCTGTCGTATAGATTTAGATCTGTCTTGACTTTGAAAAGAGTAGTCGCTACCTAGTCTGATAAAAGTGTTTGTTGAAACCGCTCTAACGTCGTTAACAACTTTTCCAATTCTGATATCTTCATTAATTGTGATTCATTCAGCCCAGATGCAAATGCAGTTGCATTGTTTTTAATAAAACCTTCAATGACATCCCATAAAATCGGATGATCATCGACTTAATTTTTGTCAATCATTATCAATTATTTTAATTCAGTTTGAAATTGTTCACAGAAAGTATGATTTTGTAGTAAGGAATCATTAAAACATGTGGTTCTTTTAGGAGGTTCTGGCATTTGTATCTGGCAATAATAAGCATGGTGATCAGATATGCTCATATGCCGAATTTCTATTTTCATGATTAAAGAAAATAGAGGAGTAGATAATGGCACGAAATCAATATGGGATAATGTTTTGTGCCTGTTTTAATAGATAGTGTACTTCTTTGCTTTAGGGTTATGAGCTAGTCAGGCATCAATAAGGTTGTAATCAGAGAGTATATGTTGGAGAGCCTTGACTGCCTTTGGATTGGAGTTGGTCTCATTAGTTTTGTCCCGCATGTCCAAAATGGCATTCATGTTTGTCCCAATAACCAGTTGGAATTCACTTAATTCTAACAATATGCTGCTCAGAGAATCAAAAAACATAGGATTATATGAATTTGGAGCATACACATTAATAAAGGCAATTTTCTTTCCATTATGGATACATTTAAGGAAAGTGATTCTGCCTTCTTGGTCTTTGCCTTTACCCAAGATGGTACTTTTTTATTTCTTATGTGTCGCAATGATTACCCAAGCAAAAAAAATGTATATTTTAATATATTACAAGTATACTGAAATATACAAAACAATCAAATAATATACTTCAAATTCGAGATGTATTTTTCTAGTATATATTAAGTAGACTATAATATATTATATTAATTGTTTTTCAGTCTTGTAGTATACTATAAATATGCTATCATCAACCTTCAATACACTTATTAAGAGTACACTTTAAATTAATCGTTTTTCAGTCTTTAAGTATACTATATTGGGGCGGCAGCGTAGCCTAGTGGTTAGAGCGTTGGACTAGTAACCTAAAAGGTTGCAAGATCAAATCCCCTAGCTGACAAGGAACAAATCTGTCATTCTGCCCCTGAACAAGGCAGTTTATCCACTGTTCCTAGGCCGTCATTGAAAATAAGAATTTGTTCTTAACCGACCTGCCTAGTTAAATAAGGGTACAATAAAAATATGCTTACTATCATTAAACTTAAACACATTAAAACTGTACTTCAATTTCAATCGCTTGAGTTGCAATTTAGTATATTCATTCAAAATACAGGAGTTGTTTTTCATAAGTTGAAGCATAATTCTTTATTTTTTTCATAAAACTCTTGTGAGTGATCAAGTGCACTATAAGTAAGTATACAGTGCCTTGCAAAAGTATTCTTACCTCTAGTATTCAAATTTGATTGTGTTAAAAAGTGGGATTAAAATTGATTTCATTGTCATTTGTTGTCAACAATGAACTCAAAATACTCTGTAATATCAAAGTAAAAAAATATATATTACAAATTAGATCACTCAAATATAGCCATTGCATAAGTATTCAGCCCCTTTGTTTAGGCAAGCCTAAATTAGTTCAGGAGTAGAATTTGGCTTAACAAATCACAGAATATGTTTCATGGATCTGTGTGAAGTAACAGGGGTCGACATATTTTTTTTTTGTGACCAACCCTTCCTCTGTCCCCCACACAACATATGTAAGGTCCCTCAGTCAAGTATTGAATATCAAGCTCAGATTCAACTACAAAGACGAGGGAGCCTTTCAAAAGTCTCATAAAAAGGGCAATGATTGATAGATCGGTAACAATACAAAAATCAGACATCGAATATCTATTTAAGCATGTTCAAGTTAATAATTATGCTGTGGATTATGAATTAAACCACCCAGACATAGCAAAGGTAAGTCGTTCTTCTGAACTGAGCTGCAGGACAGGAGTGAATCTGCTAAGTGATGTTACCATGAGGCCATTGGTGATTGATTGTAAAACAATTACAGAGTTCAATGGCTGTGATGGGAGAAAGCGGAGGATAGATCAACAACGTTGCAGTGACTCCACAATAATGATGTAAATGACAGAGTGAAAAGAATAATACAAATATACAGAAGAAAAATATTCCACTTTTGAGAAATACATATAAATATACTTAAGGTGTATTTAAAGTATATTAGAATACACATTAGTATCTAATATACTAAAAACATGTATTTAATATACTTAAATGGTTATAAAATACAAATAAATTGACATTAAATGTATTTAAAATTGTTCCAATTTAGATCATTTTAAATATACTTAAATACATATACTTAAAATATGTTAATGGAGTATGATTTAAGGATATTTAAATATTATTTTTCGCTTGTGTGCGTGCACCTTTAGTTTTGTTTGGGGCTGGTGAAAAAGCAGCCAGTTTGTACAAGTAGTTCTCTATTCTGTGTGTGTCCTTTTGGAACAGGTGTTCTCCTTGGGACATTGCTATATCAATATGGTTTCTTGCTAGAATATCAAGACAGCTGGAATGTTTGATTGGTGAGTTTAGGCCTCTCACATTCCATGAGAGAATAGCTAGCGTTGCCATTGTACCCCCCCAGCCCATGGCTGTAAAACAAAAAGCAGGAGCCACAGGAAAAATCACTCATTTGTCGTTCCCCCCCTCACGAACAATCTGATATTGAGAGACGCCATATTCCCACAGTCGAATTGTGGACAGACAAATTCTAGCTGCTGGAGCGCAATAGACCTACTAGTTATTCCTTGTCACACAATGAATGTTCCACACCTTAATATGGTGTTAATTATTGACAGGTTTGAGGAAATAAGTCCATCAATTTATAGTAATTTACAAAAGAAAGCAGCGAAAAGCCACATGTTGCAATGCATGCCACCGGAACCGGAAGGAAAAATCTATTACCTTTTAACACTTTGTAGATTTTATAGGGTAGACAAGTGTACATTACACAGTATGCCGACCTACCTTGAATACGAACAGCTCCTGTCTGAGGATGGCCAGGGTGTTGAAGCCTCCGTCGCAGATGTTGGGCGTGGCGTAGGGGTTAGAGGGTTTGGCGCCTTGAGGAGGGCGGTGGGGCCGTACCTGGCGGTCGTGCTTGCGGGGTTCCGAGGGGGAGTGGAAGCGTGGGGGAGGGGCCGTGGGCGGGGCCCTGGTGGGCTGGAGAGCCCTGTCTGGTGGACCTGGAGATGAATGGGAAACATTAGCCAAACCAACTAACTAGCTAAGGGCATAAAAAATATACATATTGTCATTGAACATTATCATTGAACATTTATTCCTTAAATGAAAACAATAAAACAAATGTTTTTTAAATTATATACACAATACTATTACTATACTACTTTGCGTAGATTTAGTGTACTAAACAGATTGAGGGTATTACTATAATATAATATTATGTAGGAAATTAAATGCAGTACAATAGATACAGGTAAATACCCAAATAAAGGAAACACTTGAGTAAATGAAGGATACAAAGTGTATTGAAAGCAGGTGCTCCACACAGGAGTGGTTCCTGAGTTAATTAAGCAATTAACATCCCATCATGCTTAGGGTCATGTATAAAAATGTAAAGTTTAAAGGGTGTGTGTGTGTGTGTCAGTTATAAGATCACAACCCAATTGAACACTGGTGGGAGATTCTGGAGCGTTCCCTTTCAGTCAGTCAACTTCAGTACAACCTACTATGGGTAGTCGCACTCTAGTTGAAGGATCTACAATCACGCCTGACAAGGCAAATTAAATCCACGCCTCACTAGAAGCCCAGTGTGAGGCTCGGATTCTTTCAATTATTCCACTCTTCACCTCATGTGGTCCCGTGTGGCTCAGTTGGTAGAGCATGGTATGATTCCCACGGGGGACCAGCATGAAAATGTATGCTCTCACTACTGTAAGTTGCTCTGGATAAGAGAGTCTGCTAAATGACAAAAATGTAAAAACAGGAACGATTCACGCTACTAACACAAACAATTGGAAAAGGAGACTGTCTTACGTTGCGCTAACTAAACTGTGATAGAGTGGGCTCACCACCTGTACTCTGTACTAGTTATCATACGTTTTCTAATCACAAACAAAGTTATTAGTTATTCTTCAATTTGCTGGTGCAATGAGTAAGATGGCCAACAAAACGACTGAGACGACGATGCCTAAGTGTGTGTTTGGTTTGGTGTCGAGATCATGCCCCCAGTCATGAGGTTATAGCATTTCTCTGAAAGATACTCACAATCTATGTATAGTTTGTCTCGGGTTTGGAGCATGCTTAGGCGGCCCTCAATCAAACCAGTTTGGGTACGCATTGCCACGTACTGTGTACAGACTCCCTGGAAAGACGTGTAGCATTCTTGAGGAAGCTTGGAATTACTGATGGTGACTTTCCTTTCCCGAATGCTGGAAGCGGAGATGGATTTGGTGGACTGCCTGGGCTGCCTGTGCCCAACTCGGCTCCTGTGCACTCTGTCATCGGTTACGGGAGGCTACTCGAAGAGAAGGGGCATCCTGGTTCGGTGGGTACCTCACAGGCTGCCTCGGGCAAGCACTGCTTGCCTCTCTTCCCAGACTTGTTGATGAAGGGTCCGGTCCCACCCCAGTGATCCGTTCCTATGTGGTCTTTCGAGACCGGGCTAGCTAAACAAGTGCTGCATAGCGTGCTAGCCAGGTTGGCTAACTCACTAAGGCGAGCTAGGTATTACTAGCTATTGCTGCCTCCTCATGATGGAGTTTCTGGAGTAGCTCTCTTGTTTAG
This sequence comes from Oncorhynchus mykiss, assembly GCF_013265735.2. Lineage (NCBI taxonomy): Eukaryota > Metazoa > Chordata > Actinopteri > Salmoniformes > Salmonidae > Oncorhynchus > Oncorhynchus mykiss. The sequence continues at coordinate 11,601,962 of NC_048592.1, forward strand.
TATATGTATCATTAAGTCGCTTGGTTATTCTAAACATACCGTGCAGCGGTCAAAGAGGCTAGCCTAGTGTCATGACGTGGCCCTTTCTGGGTGTGGATCCCCCCCCCCCCCCCCCTTGTTCCTCACTCTCTCTCCTAAACCCAAGTTTTGTTATCTCAGGTCATAAATTCTTGACAGAGGCTCTCTCCCCCTGGTCATGCAGAAAGAGAGGGAGAGAGTACAGAGAGAGGACAAAGGACTTCACTTTGCCAAACTCCTAAATCCCCAAAATGGGAGAATTAAACCATTTCTACTTTTGAGAATGTGGGAATGGTCCATGGACACTAAAGGGAGAGTTATGATGACTAGTCCGTGGCCACACTCCCGTGAGCCCAGACATCACATTAGACGTCACGGCCCTTTTCCACTGAACGGTATCTCTTAACGTGTACATTTCCCAGCTGTCTGAAACGTATAAAACCCACTCCTGATGAAATTCACACCAGACCACGTAAACCCCGGTGTAAACTAAGGTTGCAAATGGTTGAATTTCTAAGACCAAAACATGCCAGGTGACGCTGGTGTGTGAAGTGGATTAAACTACAACTCTACAATACTATACTACGTGGAGCATTGGCTACACGGCTGGAGTTAAACTCTGAGACTATCAATCTCTACAGAATAAGTGAGAAATTTTAGACGACACAAATTACTAGTCTTCAGCTGAAGTATCCGTCTAACAACATCAAAATACTCTAATCTTTGGGGGAAACGCAACCAGAGAGACTCTGATGAACTCTCCAGCAGACAGACCAGATTCCAACAGAGAAGACAATGACATACGGGCGTAATTCATTGCAATTTCTTTTTGAATGAGTGGTCATTCATGTAAAGTATTAGTAATTTCTATGAGTGTTGTAATCCTCTGAGTTTCCCGCTCTTTATCGGTCCACACGCCTTTTCTTTTGTCTACCAAGCCATCATATCGGCTTTGACAGCTAGGGAGTCTTTTCTTTGTATCATGTAGCAACCCAATGTATAATATCTACTGTTTGTTTGTTATGTATTTATGGGATATGATTAGTTAGTATATACATAATTAAGCCAATTTGTATAACGCTGATTCATAATTTATGCTAGGTTTCGTGCAGAATTTTGTAAGACGTTCCGATGAGACTAATAGAAGGTAAAGAATAATTAATGATGGACTGCTATTGATATAAAAGATCTTCAGATCTTTAAGAGTGGATTTGGGAGATAGCCGCTCCATATAAACTAATGCTTCCGTGGTGCCATCCTCTTCCTAATGAGTTAGTTATTGCCTGATTAATTTATTCAAAAATTAAACGTTAGGTAATCGATTTGAAAATAGCCTGTCATCACATGAAGGATAATAGAGACACGACACTATCTTATGCTAAAAAGCCTCCTGGCTAACATTGGCTAGCATACTTAACCTCCGGCGAGTAAAACTGACTAGCGAAAGCAAAAAAAAAAGAAAATGCTATTATCTGAGGATAGCCCCTCCATAAACAAAAGAGAAAAAACATTTCAACCCTGCAGGCGCGACACAAAACGCAGAAATAAAAATATGAATCATGCCTTACATTTGACAAGCTTCTTCTGTTGGCACTCCAATATGTCCCATAAACATCACAAATGGTCCTTTTGTTCGATTAATTCCGTCCATATATATCCAAAATGTCAGTTTATTTGGTGCGTTTGATCCAGAAAAACACCGGTTCCAACTTGCGCAACGTGACTACAAAATATCTCAAAAGTTACCTGTAAACTTTGCCAAAACATTTCAAACTACTTTTGTAATACAACTTTAGGTATTTTTTAAAGTAAATAATCGATAAAATCGAAGACGGGATGATCTGTGTTCAATACAGGAAGAAAACAAAACTGAAGCATGCTTTCTGGTCATGCGCCTCTATCAAACAGTACACATGAAGTGACCCGTGTTCAAGATGGCAGTACTTCTTCATTACACAAGGGAATAACCACAACCAATTTCTAAAGACTGGTGATATCCAGTGGAAGCGGTAGGAACTGCAAGCAAGTCCCTTAGAAATCTGGATTCCTAATGAAAATCGATTGAAAAGAGGGTGACCTCAATTTTTTTTAAATTCTGAATGGCTTGTCCTCGGGGTTTCGCCTGGTACATAAGTTCTGTTATACTCACAGATATGATTAAACCGTTTTAGAAACTTCAGAGTGTTTTCTATCCAAATCTACTAATAATATGCATATCTTATCTTCTCGGGATGAGTAGCAGGCAGTTGAATTTGGGCATGCTTTTCATCCAAAATTCCAAATGCTGCCCCCTATCCTAGAGAAGTTAAACAACTTCTTCCGTGGTGCCCCAAATTCCTAATGAGTTAATTGTTACATTATTAATTTAATCGGGTAACAATTAAACATAGTTAGTGGATTAAATAAATAACAGTCATCAGATTAATGAAAGTCACAAAAAGGTTTTGTTTGCATCACGCATTTTGACATTTGAGTGAGGGGCCCCTCCAGCGGTCAGGCGCATCCCCCTCAGTCCTTTGGCATTGCAAATTCTTTCCCCACTTGAATTAACTTTTTTACTGTTCTTGTTTTTTCTGTCTTTTTAGGTTGATGCTAAGCAGGCTGTTATGGTGCACAGGTTTTTTGGTTTATATCGATGCATCATGGGGAATTTAAGGTCATACATCTCAATGTAAACAGATTGGGGAGTGCCGTCAAGAGAAGTGAGGTAATAGCAAAGATGAAACGGGAGAGAGTTGACATATTATTCTGTCAGGAAACTCACTTATCCCCATCCTGATCACGAGAACTCAAGATTATGGGATATAGGAATACCATTTTCTCTCCTTATAAAATGGGTAGAAGGGGCGTTGCAATTTTGAGCTCATATCAGAAATAAAAGGAAAGGAGGGTAGATGTATCTTTGTTAAACATAAACTGGATCACAAGGAAGTTACATCATTTAATGTTTACGCTCCACCGGGGAATGACATGGTGTTCTTTAGGAATGTGTTTGATTTAACTGCCACAGAAACCTCTGGCACGCGTATCAGTGGAGGGGATTTTAACATGATTTTAATCTCACAATTGGACAGCACAAATCAAAATAGGAAAATGAGCTCGGTTGCTAAAAAGATCAATAGGATTTTACAGGATTTAGGACTGTTTGATGTTTGGCGCGACTTCCAGAGGTCATATAGGGGATGCACTTTTTACTCAGCCCGCCACACTGAATACTCCAGGTTAGACTACTTTTTCATGTACAGTGCAGATAGACACAGGCTTAAGGATTGTAAGGTTAGGCAGAACGACTTATTAGATCATAATGGAGTTGACCTAACTCTACATCTTGATAGCAAACCAAGAAATACTCTATGGAGGCTTAATACAAGCATGCTGAATGATCCAGCATTCAAGGAATCAATAAAGACAGAATTGAACATCTATCTGGAGAATAATGATAACGGGGAAGTATCCCCTGCTACATTGTGGGATACACTAAGCTGGTTAATAGAGGGAAGATCCTAGCCACATCATCTCTCAAGAAAAAGATAAATGCACAGAAACTGCTGAAATTACAGGAAACATTAGGAAGCTTAGAACGATCTCATAGTCATTTCAAAGACCCTTTTATATTACGTGAGATTCAAAAGGTAAGACAGGAAATTGACCAGATTTATATTGAAGAAGTAGAGAAAAAAGCTTAGGTTCCTGAAAGAACGATATAACGAAGCAGACTCAAATGACTAGCATGGGGACTCAGAAAACAATAAGCACAGAATACAATTTTCTAAAAATGAAGACCGCAAAACAAAACAGATTACATGCAAATTGGATGAAATACAGAATGCGTTTGAATCATACTATACAAATCTGTGCAAGCAACCAGAGAAGGCACAGACAACAGAGCGTTTTTTTTAACTCACTTGATCTCCCTTCAGTTGGAACAGAGCAAAATGATAAACTTACTTCAGAAATAACTACTGAAGAAATGAATAATGCAATATTTAATCTAAAAGCAAAAAGATCTCCAGGCCACATCATCATGGCATGACTGGTTCAAAGCCTTCAGAGAACAACTAACACCTCTACTTCGGGCCTCTTTGAACTGGAATCTACGAGAGGGAGATCTACCACCATGGAGAGAAGCCATCACATCTGTAATTCCAAAAAGCGGGTAAGGATAAGAAGGAATGCAGTTCCTATAGACATATCGCAATTCTTAACGTGGATCATAAAAGGTATGCATCAATAATAACCAAAAGATTGGAGGACATAATCCTAGAATTGATAGGAATTGGGAGTTGGAAATTGGCACTGGTTTTGGAGGCACTGAGCCTCTGGAGTCGGTGGATCTGAAGATCCTCTCCTACAAAACCTCCCTTTGGCCTCGGCTAAACATGTTGGGGACCTCCACGCGTTATCCGTACACCCTTCCTGTATTCAGCTCTAAGGTGACATTGCATCCAAATGCGGCCTTCGCTCCGAAAGTCATGGCTATGTCCTACAGGTACTTAGCTTTTGAACTAGTTCCCTTTTTGTGTCCTCTTTTTTTTGCGTCTGAAGAGAAACAGAGGTTACATGCCCTGTGCCCCGTGCGGGCTTTACGCACATACGTTAAACGTACCCAGGACATCTGGTTATGTGATCAACTTTTAATCTGTTTTGCTAATCCAGCTCGCGGCAGGGCGCTCTCTATGCAGCGTTTCTCCCATTGGATTGTGGAGGCTTTCTCCCTGGCATATAGCAGTATGGGGCAAGGGTCACCTAGCGGTGTACATGTCCACTCCACCAGGAGTCTGGTGGCATCTTGGGCGTTGTTTAAAGAGTTGACTATAGGCGATATTTGTGCTGCGGTGAGTTGGGCATCACCACACACTTTTGTGAGGTTTTATTGCTTGGATGTCACTGCTCCCAGTATAGTACACAGAGTACTTATGGCTGGGATAGGGGCAAGTTACTAGCCAGCACGTTGTGTGTGCAATACCCAGACTGCCGCATCTGGTGAGATCAGGTCTGGGTGGTTTGCCATGGGCCGTTTCATTTACTATCCGTTGGGGTCGGCTTGGGGTGTGATTATAGTTCCCCATTGTATGTTGTACCGAAGTTGACTGACTGAAAGGGAATGTAACGTTATGACTATAACTATTGTTCCCTGAAGGAGGGAAACGCACCATCCATTCCTGGGCTCGGTTAAGAGTGGTATTAAATTGAAGGAGTGAATCCGAGCCGCATGCTTATCACCTGTGGAAGACGTGATTGTAGATCCTTCAACCGAAGTCGCAAGAGTGTGACTCCCCATAATATGGTGTACCTTGTTGCCCTCATTCAGGGAACAGTAGTTATAGTCATAACGTTACGTTTTCCACCACCATCAACAAAACACTGAATTGTGGAATTTGTTGTGGAAGAATCGTGTCACATTCCTCCAGTAGAGTTTCAGACACTTGTAGAATCTGTGCCAAGGTGCATTGAAGCTGTTCTGGTGGCTCGTGGTGGTTGGCCCAACTCCCTATTAAGACACTTTATTTTGGTGTTTCCTATAATTTGGCAGTTACCTGTTGGTACAGTACCATAGATTTTCTGGATGCCCTGAAGGTCGTCGTGAGGAAGTTTGAAGTTCTCTGTGTCCATGTACTGGTAGAATGGAGCCATGATGGCTGTGGGGTCATTGGAGTGTTCCAGACCCAGGGCGTGGCCCAGCTCATGGACTGCCACCAGGAACAGGTCATTACCTGGGAAGGGAGAGAGAGACTAGGGATTAGAAACACACACGCAGTGTGACTGCACACACACATGCACACACATAGACCCCAGCTAGCACATTTGGTTCCTTGGAAGTTGTGGGAATGTACACTACCTTTCAAAAGTTTGGGGTCACTTAGAAATGTCCTTGTTTTTGAAAGAAAAGCATTTTTTTGTCCATTAAAATAAGATCAAATTGATCAGAAATACAGTGTAGACATTGTTAATGTTGTAAATGACTATTGTAGCTGGAAACGGCAGATGTTTTATGGGATATCTACATAGGCACACAGAGGCCCATTATCAGCAACCATCCCTCCTGTGTTCCAATGGCACGTTGTGTTAGCTAATCCAAGTTTATCATTTTGAAAGGCTAATTGATCATTAGAAAACCCTTTTGCAATTATGTTAGCACAGCTGAAAACTATTGTCCTGATTAAACAAGCAAAACAATTGTCCTTCTTTAGACTAGTTGAGTATCTGGAGTATCAGCATTTTGGGGTTCGATTACAGGCTCAAAATGGCCAGAAACAAAGACTTTCTTCTGAAACGCATCAGTCTATTTCTGTTCTGAGAATTGAAGGCTATTCCTTGCAAGAAATTGCCAAGAAACAAGATCTCGTACAACGCGGTGTACTACTTCCTTCACAGAACAGTGCAAACTGCCTCTAACCAGAATAGAAAGAGGAGTCGGAGGCCCCGGTGCAAACTGAGCACTGAAGGGGAGTAGACAGTCTAAGGGGAAAAACTGAAGGGGAAAAGACAGTTTAAAGAATCTGTTTTAAGCCTTTTGTGCCATTCAGAGGGTGAATGGGCAAGACAAAGGATTTAAGTGCATTTGAACGTGATATGGTAGTAGGTACCAGGCACACCGGTTTGAGTTTGTTAAGAACTGCAACACTGCTGTGATCTTCGCACTCAACAGTTTCCCGTATGTATCAAGAATGGTCCACCACCCAAAGGACATCCATCCAACTGGACACAAGCATTGGAGTCAACATGGGCCAGCATCCCTGTCGAACGCTTTCGACACCTTGTAGAGTCCATGCCCTGAATAATTGAGGCTGTTCTGAGGGCAAAAGGGGGTGCAGCTCACTATTTTGTACACTCAGTGCATATGGTTTTAAATAACATTGTTAGAAAGTTCCTTGAACGCTACTAATGTTCTTGTGGTTTTTATGGAAAGTTCTCTTAATGTTCTGAGAACATGACATTAAATAGAACTATGAGGAAACCTGCAGAAAACATTCTTCTGAAGTACTGAAATTCCCACAGAAGAATGTTGTTTCTTAACGTTCTCTGAATGTTCTGAGAGCATGACTTTAAATTGAACCGTGAGGAAACCTGACGAAAACATTATGTAGAAAATATTGACATTTCTACCTGAGAAACTGAAAAAGAAAAGTAAAAGCTGGGTATCCTGCACCATTCTGGGAAAGTTGCATGCAAAATAACCATAGGACAACCAAATTCTCACCAAGCTCTTTGAAACATATGGTTCTCAGAACGTTATGTGCTAGCTACGATACACACACACACCTACAAAACTGGCTCATTTCCAGTTGAATTCTACAGAAGTGTATCAACATGTTAATCACACTGCTGACATTTACTATAGTCTATAGGGCTATAATTCATACGGTTTCGTGTTTTTCACCTGGGGATTCAACTCTATTATGAACGGCAAGGTTAGAATGAGGCTATTAAGGCTGGGAAACGTGAAGGGCATATTATGTGTCTATAGGGAGCCATAGCTTACAGAGAAAAGAGTGTCCCTGCCTAAGGCATTGGAACATTCATGTCCTGTTACACAACACACCAGTGCGCGCACACGCACACGCACACACACACACACACACACACACACACACACACACACATATACACACACACAGCAGCAGGACCACAGATATACGTGCTTGACTCCACGTTACTCGTCATGGGTCTGGAGTATGTGTAATTTTAACTGACTTGTCCGGAAGGGCCCGTACAGATCCGAACTGCTGCAGTAGAGGCAGAGAAATGCTCTAATTTATTCTGTAGCTCTCGCTCTTCACGAGAGTGGAATGTGACGCATGTAGCTTGTTGTTGGCCAATCACAAGTCATTACAAGTGGCAAAGGGCTACAGTCGTAGAGCCTCCGTGTGGAAAAAGTTAGGATATTTAATCAACGGAAGATGGAATTAATATGACAGAATTAAAAGTTAAAGGAGAAGGATAGGCTACAACCACCAAAAGCCAACAACTAGCCTGCTATTTAGCTAATATTCTGAACGGAGTTGTTGTTATTTGTAGCTGTAGGATGAGAAAACTCATCCACATCAGTGTCAATTAGCCAAGCTATCTGGTTTAGCTAGCTTCTCCCGGTTTGCTGCAGTCAAGACAGGTACCACTTCATTTTTATTTTTTAACCTTTATTTAACTAGGCAAGTCAGTTAAGAACAGATTCTTATTTTCAATGACGGCCTAGGAACGGTGGGTTAACTGCCTTGTTCAGGGGCAGAACGACAGATTTGTACCATGTCAGCTCGGGGATTCGAACTTGCAACCTTTCGGTTACTAGTCCAACACTAACCACTAGGCTACCGTGCCGTTATTTATCACATTTGAGGATAAATAACCTAGCTATGGAAGCTATTAGTCTACTATAGCGCGAGTCGGCTTGGTTGGTTGGTTGCTGTCACTCGTCTCTTTCCTCCCTTCTCCCTGTTTCACTCGTTCACAGTACGGCCCCTCCCCCACTTGCTAGAGCGGCACCACTCTTCTTCTTCGATGAGGTTTTTGCAGCAATTCAACCAGGAAGTCCTGATTCACACAGTCTCCTCTGAACAGTTGATGTGTCTGTTACTTGAACTCTGTGAAGCATTTATTTTGGTTGCAGTTTCTGAGGCTGGTAACTCTAATGAACTTATCCTCTGCAGCAGAGGTCGTCCTTTCCTGTGGCGGTCCTCGTGAGCTCATGAGAGCCAGTTTCATCATAGCGCTGGTTGGTTTTTGCGACTGCACTTGAAGAAAGTTCTCGAAATTCTCTGGATTGACTGACCTTCATGTCTTAAAGTAATGATGGACTGTCCTTTCTCTTTGGTTATTTGAGCTGTTCTTGCCATAATATGGACTTGGTCTTTTACCAAATAGGGCTATCTTCTGTACACCACCCCTACATGTCACGGATCCCTCCGGAACTGTCATGACGCACACCTGGTCCCTATTCCCAGTGATTAGTATTGTATAATTGTGCCCTTTGTTCACCATTATCCTGTCGATTATTGTTACAATGTCCATTGGTCGTGTGAGCTTTGGCTTTTATGCCACTTGTATTGCGTAGATGATTAAGGGTCTCGTCCCGTGTAATAATCATTGTGCGCTTGTGTATGTTCGGGTGTCGTCCCGTGTATTTATTAGAGGTACTCCTCACTCTTTTGTTTGGGTTTCAACCCTGTGTTTTCTATACGTGTTTGTTTGGTCTTCGTCCCCGTGTTTTTACACGGAATGCTGTAATTTGGGGGAGAAAAAAACCTATTACACATTTCTGCGCCTGTCTCCTGACCATTTATGCCAACGTGACACTACCTTGTCACAACACAACTGATTGGCTCAAATAACATGGTACACCTGTTAAATGCATTAAACGCTTTTCCAGTTCTGCCCACAAATGTTCTATGGGATTGAGGTCAGAGCTATGTGATGGCCACTCCAATACCTTGACTTCTTTGTCCTTAAGCCATTTTGCCACAACTTTGGAATTATTCTTGGGGTCAATGTCCATTTGGAAGAACCATTTGCGACCAAGCTTTAACTTCTTGACTGATGTCTTGAGATATTGCTTCAATATATCCACTTAAGTTTCCTACCTCATGATGCCATCTATTTTGTGAAGTGCACCAGTCCCTCCTGCAGCAAAGCACCCCCACAACATGATGCTGCCAACCCCGTGCTTCACGATTGGGATGGTGTTCTTCGGCTTGCAAGCATTTGGCTCCAAACATAACGATGGTCATTATGGCCAAACAGTTCTATTTTTGTTTCATCAGACCAGAGGACATTTCTCCAAAAAGTACGATCATTGTCCCCATGTGCAGTTGTAAACCGTAGTCTGGCTTTTTTATTGCGGTTTTGGAGCAGTGGCTTCTTCCTTGCTGAGCGGACTTTCAGGTTAAATCGATATAGGACTCATTTTACTGTGGATATAGATACTTGTGTACCTGTTTCCTTCAGCATCTTCACAAGGTCCTTTACTGTTGTTCTGGGATTGAGACAGAACGCGTCTCCTTCCTGAGCGATATGACGGCTGCGTGGTCCCATTGGGTTTATACTTGCGTATTATTTTTTGTACAGATGAACATGGTACCTTCAGGCATTTGGAAATTGCTCCCAAGGATGAACCAGACTTGTGGAGGTCTACAATTTTTTTTCTGAGGTCTTGGCTGATTTCTTTGATTTTTCCATGATGTCAAGCAAAGAGGCACTGAGTTTGAAGGTAGGTCTTGAAATACATCCACAGGTACTCCTCCAATTGACTCAAATTATGTCAATTAGCCTATCAGAAGCTTCTAAAGCCATGACAGAATTTTCTGGAATTTTCCAAGCTGTTTAAAGGCACAGTCAACTTAGTGTATGTAAACTTCTGACACACTGGAATTGTGATACAATGAACTATAAGTGAAATAATCTGTCTGTAACCAATTGTTGGAAAAATTACTTATGTCAAGCACAAAGTAGATGTCCTAACCGACTTGCCAAAACTATAGTTTGTTAACAAGAAATGTGTGGAGTGGTTGAAAAACAAGTTTTAACGTCTGCTTAAAATTACTTATGTCAAGCACAAAGTAGATGTCCTAACCGACTTGCCAAAACTATAGTTTGTTAACAAGAAATGTGTGGAGTGGTTGAAAAACAAGTTTTAACACCTAAGTGTATGCAAACTTCCGACTTCAACTGTATATTCAAGTAGCAAGGTTGTTCTTGTATGCTGGATATAAAAGAAGCTTCAGCATTCACACTGAACTAGCGGGGAAGATTGAATGGTTAGAGCTTCTCTGGTGTGATACGATCACATTGGCTGGTGGTAAAAATGCAATAAACGGAGATCCTCTGTTCTCCCCACACCCTGTGTTTATGTTTGCAATGAAATGTATTACCTCAGAATGCCCAATGCTATAATGTTTGCAATCAAATTCAAGGAATTAAGTTTTCCTATCAATCTAATTTGCATAAACATTGTGATTGGAGTATAGCTGTGATGGTTATCGAATTTCCTCGAGCTCATTAATGTTAGCTAAAGAGACTGGTACTAAGGCTATAAATACAGTAGGACACAAACATTTTTATTTTTTTTTATTATGGCACGGCATCAACACGCACTCAGGTGTGACCAATTAGTGGGCACTGCCAACCAGTGCTGGAAAAAGTACCCAAAGTAAAGATACCTTAATAGAACATGACTTAAGTAAAAGTGAAAGTTACCCAGTAAAATACTACTTGTGTAAAAGTCTAAAATTATTTGGTTTGAAATATACTTAAGTATCAAAAGTAAATGTATTTGCTAAAATATACTTAAGTATCAAAACTAAAAGTATAACTCATTTCAAATTCCTCATATTAAGAAAACCAGATGGCACCATTTCCAGGGGCTACCTCCAACACAAGACATAATTGACAAATAAAGCATTTGTGTTTTGTGAGTACGCCAGATCGGAGGCAGTAGAGATCACCAAGGATGTTCAATTCACAGTTTTCAGCTGTGCTAACATAATTGCAAAAGGGTTTTCTAATGATCAATTAGCCATTTAAAATGATAAACTTGGATTAGCTAACACAACGTGCCATTGAAAGACAGGAGGGATGGTTGCTGATAATGGGCCTCTGTACGCCTATGTAGATATTCCATTAAAAATCAGCTGTTTCCAGCTACAATAGTCATTTACAACATTAACAATGTCTACACTGTATTTCTGATCAATTTGATGTTATTTTAATGGACAAAAAAAATTGCTTTTCTTTCATAAACAAGGAAATTCTAAGTGACCCCAAACTTTTGAACGGTAGTGTACACTTATCTCCCTCACCAGCTTTAAGCACCAGCTGTCAGAGCAGCTCACAGATCACTGCACCTGTACATAGCCCATCTATAAATAGCCCAAACAATTACCTTATTCCCTACTGTCTTTATGTATTTATTTTCCTCCCTTGCACCCCATTATTTCTACTTTGCACATTCACCTACTTACTGTAAATGTACAATTCCAGTGCTTTTAATTGCTATGTTGTATTTACTTTGCCACCATGGCCTTTTTATTGCCTTTGCCTCCCTTATCTCACCTCAATTGCTCACATTGTATATAGACTTGTTTTTGTACTGTATTATTGACTGTATGATTGTTTTACTCTATGTGTAACTCTGTGTTGTTGTATGTGTCGAACTGCTTTGCTTTATCTTGGCCAGGTCGCAGTTGTAAATGAGAACTTGTTCTCAACTTGCCTTCCTGGTTGAACAAAGGTAAAAAAATGTTTTTAAATGAGATGAATAATGCAGTATATGTAAACATTATTAAAGTGGCATTATTAAAGTGACGAGTGATCCATTTATTAAAGTGGCCAATGATTTCAAGTCTGTATGTAGGCAGCATCCTCTCTGTGTTAGTGATGGCTATTTAACAGTCTGAGTGCCTTGAGATATAATCTGTTTTTCAGTCTCTTTGATTCAGTCTATTTGATGCAGCTGTACTGACCTCGCCTTCTGAATGGTAGTGGGGTGAACAGGCAGTGGCTTGGATGGTTATTGTCCTTGAGGATCTTTTTCACCTTCCTGTGACATCGGGTGCTGTAGGGGTCCTGGAGGGCAGGTAGTTTACCCCTTGTGATGCGTTGTGCAGACTGCACAACCCTCTGGAGAGCCTTGCGGTTGTGGGCGGTGCAGTTGTCGTACCATTTTCTTTAATATTTTTTTTTTTACCTTTATTTAACTAGGCAAGTCAGTTAAGAACAAATTCTTATTTACAATGACGGCCTAGGAACAGTGGGTTAACTGCCTGTTCAGGGGCAGAACGACAGATTTGTACCTTGTCAGCTCGGGGGTTTGAACTTGCAACCTTCCGGTTACTAGTCCAACGCTCTAACCACTAGGCTACCCTACCATGCAGTGATGCAGCCCCACAGGAGGCTCTCAATTGTGCATCTGTAAGAGTTTGTGAGGGTTTTAGGTGACAAGCCAAATTTCTTCAGCCTCCTGAGGTTGAAGAGGTGCTGTTGCACCTTCTTCACCACACTGTCTGTGTGGGTGGACCATTTCAGTTTGTCCGTGATGTGTACGCAGAGGAACTTAAAACTTTCCACCTTCTCCACTGCGGTCCCGTCGATGTTGATAGGGGGGTTCTCCCTCTGCTGTTTCCTGAAGACCACAATCATCTCCATTGTTTTGTGGACGTTGAGTGAGAGGTTGTTTTGCTGACACCACACTCTGTTACCCAGGAATGATTTGATATTGATATAAAAACGCCTGCACTGGGCCTTTAACTTTCTTGGAACAATTTGAGCAACTATCCTGCACCATTCCCAGAAACTTGTGGGACGGTGGTATGCAAAATAACCATAGGACAACCATGCTCTCACCAAGCTCTAAAAAACATATGGTTCTCAGAACATTATGTGCTAGCTGGGTGAAGATGTCCCAGGGCGATGGCTGCTCTTTACAACATTATATCTACTCCAGCCAGGAGCACAAAGAGCCAGGAGCACAGGCAAAACATTAGCAACAGCAACAGCTGACCCTCCTATCTACACAACTAGCTGAGAAAGAGACACTATATAGAAATAAGATCCAAGCCCTCAAAATGCAAGATCCTGCCCAGTGGCATAAGAACATCAATGGCTTAACCAACCTCTCAGAAGTCAGGCAACCTTCCACATAGAGGGTCTTAGAGCAGGTGACAGAAAACAAACAGCAAATGAAATCAACAAAGCACTATCAAAATTAGCACAGTCCCAACCACCCATCAACTCAGCACTGCTGCCCTCCTTTTAACCAGCACACCCTGCTCCAGAGGTCCAACCCTGGGAAGTCTACAGAAAATATCAGAAAACCAAGCCACTAACCTCTCTAGTGAGCAAAGTAGCTGAGAGCTGTGACATCCTACCCCAAATCGACACCCAACAGTATGGATGTCTACAAAGCCAATCAACCACACTGTCTGGTGGATCTAACCAATGAGCTATTCAAGTCCCCGGATAACAATGGTTCCATCTGCTCCCTGGCGACCAAAGTCTTCAACCATGTCTGCCACAACCTCATCATCACCAGGATGTAATACCGAGCTTGGGCTTAGCCCATCACCCGCCAGATGGATAGGCAACTTCCTCTCGAATAGACACCAGGTGGTGAGGTATCATGGTGTGCTGTCGGACAGTGTCAGTATATCTTGTGGCCTACTGTACCTCAATGAACTCTGCTCAGCCCGCTGATTGTTATTGAATATATCAACAGTGCACCCAGGCAAACTGCAGTTTTTGGATGACCTTAATTTATTAGATACCAGAAGAACTGGTTGACCTGGAGAAGTAGTCATACCAGACCCGCTCTTCAGCTAAACTGGAACTGATCCACTGCAGGACTGAGCATTTCTGTTGCAGCGCCATCCCAGCCATGGTTTGCCTGCTGGTCAGTTGATGATGAACATTCTTTTTTTGCCTATAACTGTTGTTTATTGTATTTTAGTTTGTATTGCCAATTTGAATATTAAAATGTAAGTTGTACACACAATTCAGCATGTTGTGCCAATTGTACAATGTTATGTTCTGTTCTCTCTCCCTCTCTCTATCTATCCTATCTAAACAACTAGCCACCCTAACCCCCACACACTCCATCTATCATAGCTACAGAACAACATGGCAACAACGGAAATTTAAGCAATACTAAATATCTTATATTGAGTGATAATTATATTTTTCTTACCAAACTAATTTATGTAACTTCAAAAGCAGATCATTTTGCTTATTTTAATCAACAACAACAAAAGAGGCTTAATATAAGTCATTTGTCTTATTTCAAGATATTTCACTAATCGTCTTATTAAGATAAAATATCTAGAAAAATATATTGAAATAAGATAAATGATTTGTATTAAGCATTTTTCGGGGGTAAAATAAGCAACCATACAGGCATACACTCTGCCTCCTCCCATTTCACCCCCAACCCACTCCATCTCTCCTACAGAACTAGCCACCACAAGGAATGGCCTCATCCTCCTCCATTAACTACAGCCCATAATAATACCCAGGGGACAGACCAGGCCACCATTAGCACACGTCAACATACAACATTCACGATTACATACACCACTGTGAAAACCCATTAACCAATTCTTAACATGCAGCTAAACCCTTAGTTGGCAGCTCTGTTTTCCAGTCATTGATTTACACACACAAGCTGAGGCAAAGGATTGAACCAGAGTCTATTCTGTATGGGTAGCCATGATTTCAAACAACATGTAGAGAGAAATCTGAATCAGAGATAATAACAAGAAGCAACTGAGGAGAAGTGATAGGGGGCTACAGGACAAAAAGCTGAACCAAGAAACAAACAAAACACTGGCTGCTATTGCCCTTTGCACACTGACAGGCAGGCGGCCTAGGAGGGGACTGCCTATCTAAGTGGCAGTGTTGTGCCAGTTAATGCTGCCTGACAGCCCTCTAGATGTGCCGTTCCGCAGGCAGTACTAACGGCAGCCAGAGCAGAGCAGGCTGGCAGCAGGGTAATTAAAGTAAAGTGCTGCCTGACGGTGGATGGATGGAGGCTGACAGGGCTGAGAGAGGGATCTGATTACCCTCTTCAAGCTGCAGCTCTCTAGGGCTGCAGGCTGGATCCCCACTCCACCCTTCCCTGCAGCTACAGTACAATACACTCCCTGAGCATAACAGAATAAAAATGTGAGGGTTTATATCTGATAACAGCAGGGTGTGGTGCAATAAAATGCAGCCTGTTGAAATGCAGACTGTATCAGTGACGTGCAGTCAGGGTAGGCAGTCTAATAAAATTAAAGCTGTTATGAAAAGCCTAATAAAAAATACAATTATATAAAAAATTGTAATTCTATTTTTATTTTATTTTTATCAAATGTCTTTTCTCGGTGATTCTGGCAGGTTTTAAGCTCAAAATCCCAAAATGTGCAGAAACTGCATCAAAACCTCAGGAAAGACACCACGGTATGCATTCCTTCCTTCCCATCCTTTAAAATCCATTCAAATCGTTGATGCACACGGCCGTTCATGATTCCAGTCACTGTTAACGGACAGGGTCAGGGTAGGACTCACTGCTTTGCCTAGCTGACATTGAGTGGATTTTATATTTTGCATGTTGCCTAAACATGTTTTGTGGGAAAGCTCTGCACATTTGGGCATGTCTACATAATGTTGACACGTGCATCCCTTAAACTGAACGAAGCTTGCTCGCAAAAACAACATGACTAAATGGACACTATTGTACCTCAAAAAAATTCCAAGTTACTGTATGTATTAGGTATTTTATTAGCATCCCCATTAGCTGTTGCGAAAGTAGCAGCTACTCTTCCTGGGGTCCACACAAAACATTAATACAGAACATTAATAGACAAAACCAACTCAAGGACAGAACTACATAATATACATTTAAAAATGTCACTCAGAGCTATATATCAATACATACAGTACACACAAAATATTGAGGTGAAAAAGGGGAGAGGAGTTGTGCCGTGTGTTGTTTATAACATTTTTTCAACCAGGTTTGCTGTTCATTTGAGCAATATGAAATCGAAGGGAGTTCCATGCAATAATGGCTCTATATTATACAGTTTTTTTCCTGGATTTGGGGACTATGAAAAGACTTAGATTTCCAAAGAAAACTTGATATAATTCAGAGAGGGAGACCAACACCTGAGGAAGGGACAGAAAACAAAAGTGGTGTGAAATAAAAGAGTGGCTGTGTGACTGCGCTACTAGAAGCCGCCTGTACTCTTTCTCCTGCCTGCTCTTCTCAACCGGGGACAACGTTTGGGTGGAAGGCAGGCTACTGCAATCTCAACAACCTGACCAATGCCCTCAACAAACACGAAAAGTCAGCATCGCACATTCAACACCAGATCACCCTATAAACTTTTTGAGAACACTTGATCGATCTGGCGTTAAATGATGGGCAAAAACAACAAGTGACCATCCACAATGCTAGTGACCATCCACAATGCTAAGGTAGGAAGGAAAACTGTGAGATTTTGAAGGACCTTATTAGAGCAACATGCTACCTAGGGAAACAAGAGTTAACATTTTGCTGTAATGATGGCGCCGGAGAGAATGGATGCCATTTTACAGTCTCCTAACCAATTGTGCTATTGTGTGTGTTTTCTCCCGTTATTTGTAACTTATTTTGCACATAATGTTTCTACCACAATCTCTTCTGACCGAAAAGAGCTTCAAGAAATCAGGACAACGATTACTCACCTTGTATTGAAAGATTTTTTTTTTTCAATGAGTTGGACGAGAGGGATTTACTCCAGACACCCGAGAAGGCCCTCATCTCCGTCATTCCCAGGAGAAAGAGATGGAGATATCGAGGACGAAGGTCCGACCACGAGTGTGTAATTTGCCTTTACCTTCGGTCCTATTAGCCAACATACAATCATTGGATAATAAAATAGACGAACTACAAGCACGTATATCCTACCAATGGGACATTCAAAACTGTAATATCTTATGTTTCACCGAGTCGTGACTGAACAACGACATGAATAACATACAGCTGGCAGGTTATACACTGTATCAGCAGGAAAGAACAGTAGCCTCTGGTAAAGACAAGGGGTGGCGGTCTATGTATATTTGTAAACAACAGCTGGTGCACGATATCTAAGGAAGTCTCAAGGTTTTGCTCGCCTGAGGTAGAGTATCTCATGATAAGCTGTAGACCACACTATTTACCAAGAGAGTTTTCATCTATGTTCTTCGTAGCTGTCTATTTACCACCACAAACCGATGCTGGCACTAAGACCGCACTCAATGAGCTGTATACGGCCATAAGCCGCTCATCCAGAGGCGGCGCTCCTATTGGCCGGGGTTAATGCAGGGAAACTTAAATCTGTTTTACCTAATTTCTACCAGCATGTTAAATGTGCAACCAGAGGGGAAAAAACTATAGACCACCTTTACTACACACACAGACACGCGTACAAAGCCTCTCCCTCGCCCTCCATTTGGCAAATCTGACCATAATTCTATGCTCCTGATTCTGGCTGACAAGCAAAAACAAAAGAACAAAATTGCACTCCACACTGCCCTTTCCCACCTGTACAAAAGGAATACCTATGTGAGAATGCTTTTCATTGAATAAAGCTCAGCGTTCAACACCATAGTGCCCTCAAAGCTCATCACTAAGCTAAGGAACCTGGGATTTAAACCTCCCTCTGCAACTGGATCCTGGACTTCCTGACGGGCCGTCCCCAGGTGGTAAGGGTAGGTACATTCGCCACGCTGATCCTCAACACAGGGGCCCCTCAGATGTGCATGCTCAGTCCCCTCCTGTACTCCCTGTTCACTCATGACTGCATGGCCAGGCACGACTCCAACACCATCATTAAGTTTGCTGATGAAACAACAGTGCCTGATCACATATAGGGAGGAGGTCAGAGACCTGGCCGTGTGGTGCCAGGACAACCTCTCCCACAATGTGATCAAGACAAAGGAGATGATTATGGACTACAGGAAAAGCAGGACTGAGCACACCCCCATTCTCATCGACGTGGCTGTAGTGGAGAGCTTCTAGTTCCTTGGTGTTCACATCACCAACAAACTATCATGGTCCAAACACACCAAGGCAGTCATGAAGAGGGCATGACAAAACCTATTCCCCCTTGGGAGACTGAAAAGATTTGGCATGGGTCCTCAGATCCTCAAAACGTTCTACAGCTGCACCATCGAGAGCATGGTTGCATCACTGCCTGGTATGGCAACTGCTCGGCCTCCGACCGCAAGGCACTACAGAGGGTAGTGCTTATGGCCAAGTACATCACTGGGGCCAAGCTTCCTGTCATCCAGGACCTCTATACCAGGCGGTGTCAGAGGAAGGCCCGAAAAATTGTCAAAGACTCCAGCCAACCTAGTCATAGACTGTTCTCTCTGTTACCGCACGACAAGCGTTACCGTAGTGCCAAGTCTAGGTCCAAAAGGCTTCTCAACAGCTTCTACCCCCAAGCCATAAG
Organism: Oncorhynchus mykiss; assembly: GCF_013265735.2. Lineage (NCBI taxonomy): Eukaryota > Metazoa > Chordata > Actinopteri > Salmoniformes > Salmonidae > Oncorhynchus > Oncorhynchus mykiss. Next base: position 11,620,918 of record NC_048592.1, read on the forward strand.
GCTCCTATTTTACACTGCTGCTATTCTCTGTTTATTATCTATGCATAGTCACTTTAACTCTACATACATGTATGTACATATTACCTCAATTACCTCGACTAACCGGTGCCCCCGCACATTGACTCTGTACCGGTACCCCCTGTATATAGCCTCGCTATTGTTATTTTATTGCTGCTCTTTAATTATTTGTTACTTTTATTTCTTATAATACTTAACACATATTTTTCGTAAAACTGCATTGTTGGATATGGGCTTGTAAGTAAGCATTTCACTGTAAGGTCTACACCTGTTGTAAAATTTGATTTGATTTGAGTACAAGCTTGCTAAAAAAAAATTCCACTGTGTTTTCGGTTATCAAACAGAATACAGAATGATTTGATTGAAGCAGTTTTTGATATGATTCGAAAGGACATTGAAGATGAGATTAATCAGGCTCCATTTGTTGCAGTAGAAGTAGATGAAACCACAGATGTTACAAACAAAGCCCAGATCTCTGTGATTTTTTCATTATGTGGCTAAAAGCAAAATCAAGGAGGCGTTTTAGGAATTGAATGATGTGAGGGATAGTGCCTAGTGATTAGTGCTTTTCGAGGTCGTTTCGGTTTCAGCTCGATTATCAGTTCAGAAAACTGCCATTTTCGTCCTTATGCTAGCTAGCAGTAGCCACAGCAGCCATTTTGGAATGTCATTCTCAGCCAATTAGCTTCTTTGTTGTTATTATTATTTCAATCTTCTCAATGTATCAGTGTGGATAAAGGTACAATTTGGAGTACAGTGGCATATCACACCCCTACATTGAGGTAAATTTTCCGACCCATATATCGCGCTGGCTCCACAGTGTCTTAAAGTAACCATGATTGTGTTCCGACCCCAGTGCAACTCAGTGTAAACAACTGTAAAGGTAGGGTCGGTATCTTCTGGTAAACACCCATCGAAATGATTTCAGTAGCAATAGCAGCCAGCCAGCCAGACCATCTAACGTTATCTCTGTCCTCCTTATACTGTACTGTCTTCAGTCATCCTATTTATCTAGGCTAACCTGCCTAAGTATGCTGCAGAGCTGTTTGACTAAATCATTTTACTAGCTCTTCAAAGTAGATAAGGCATACTTTCACAAACTGTCTCTATCCCTCTCGTCACTGTTGTGTACATTCCTCTTTCATGTGGTCTATGTGGTCTGTGTGTATCTAACCTAATGTAGCAGGTGTAAAAGTGTATCTATCTCTGTCCGAACCAGAAAGAACAGGCACAATGGATTATGGTCATTGTAGTTAATTACCACGTTTATGCGCTGAACTAGGTTGAATATTTGCTTCATGAAAACTCCAACTCCATTCAGCCCAGCGTCCCACATAGTTCTTCACTTTATTTCTCACGTGAATGATTTGATTTCTCTCTAGAGAAATGGTGCGTCGGTCAATTAGTTGTTTAATAACCAACATTTTGGTTAATCATTCTGCACTAGTGAGTGATGGCAAACGAGCTGCGGCCTTGGCGGATTATGTATTGGGAGTGTTGGGGAAGTACAACTGAGTTGAAAAGCTGGTTAGCTCAAACATACAATGGGTCCTCAGTGATGGCATCCCAGCTTAATGGGGTGCAGGCCAAGATAAGAGAAAAAGTGCCCGAAGTTCCATTTATTCACTGTTAAACTTGGTGTTCTCACAGTCAGTGAAATGCAGCCCAGAGTGTAAAATAATTTTCAAAACAGTAGAAGGACTCACTTTGACTTTCAAACTCAAAAGGAATGAATAAGACTTCCACAACACTACCACGGAGAGGTTCACTCTGACGGACAGACGGATGGACTTCATTTCCAAGCCAAGGTAGGTCTAAATGCATTTTTCCCACCCAGTTAGGTTACTGTTGACTGAACATGAGAATAGTGCTGCTTACCATTCAGCACAAAGAAGTTAACCTGTAGGCTATCACATTAGTTGCCTCCAAGGCTGTGGATGCTACATCGGCCTACGGCTGAGTTTAACAGTGTGTCATTTTGTTGGATGATATGAAATATGCTGCCATAGGAGGCTATCGCTTGTGTATCTTAGCTACATTGGTATTTACATTTGGTGATATTTTTTGTTCATTTCGGTTAATAGCTTATGTCACTGGTTGTTGGAGCTATCTGTTATATGGAGGATTTGGGCTTCATCGATGTCTATTTGTGAGTAAATCTGGCATTGATAATAGCCAGTGCCTACCCAGCCACCGACCTCACCGCACATCACTGGACTGTATCCATTTTTGGACTTGTTAGTCTTTGATATGATTCTCTCACAACTATATTCCTTTAATCTTTCTCTCTGAACCTCCCCACCCCCTCTCCACTCCCTCTTTCTCCTTCCCCCTTTCTCTCCCTTTCCATCTCTCACCATCGTGGTTGGGGTTCCCCAGGGTCCAGGGTTCGTCTGAGTCGAAGTGGGTGTCCCCTCCGATCCCAGGGCCCGGAAAGTAGGCGTGAGCTAGGAACCCGCCCTCACCGTCGAAGGGTGAGCTGTCGCCATGGAAACCTGAGGTGAGATCAATTTAATTTCACTTCAAAGTTTACATGGGGAGAACGGGATTAGGCCGACATTGACATAGTTTCAGTTTTCCTCTCCCAGGCACCATTCAATACAATTCTCACCTGAGGCGAAGATGATGGTGATGTCCACATCACGCCTGCCGCTCTCCAGGGCGCTGTAAGGGACGGCCTCAAAGTGAAGCGGCGTCACCCCCTGCCACACGTCAAACGCACGCCGGATGGCATCGTGGGTCTCCCTGGAGCCCACTTTGGGCGTGACGTTCTTTATGCTGAGGGAGGAAGAGAGGGTGAGTCAATTAAGAACATATTCTTCTTTACATTGACAACGTGTTTTACAATAAAGACCTGATGTTAGGAGAGAAAGGGATAGGGGATATGATAAAAGTGGAAACAGATAGTGTGATCCATCCTGGGTGGGTGGTTATTGGGAGGTTGGATGGTACCACCAGCTAGATGAGAGCAACATTTTACAGGTCATTTTTTTTTAATAAGACATTGACAGTAATATAAATAAAATATTTTACTCCTTAGAAAGATTTAACTCCTATTCTGATCTAACCGGAACAATTATACACACATTCATTCATAATTTTTACTGCAGTGGGCTAAATCAAGGTCGCAGTCTTAAACAAATCTACTTTGAAACAAAAGTATGCACCTCACACACATGGTTATGGGCTTTAAAAAAAGAAGACACCTGTACCATGTCAGATATGTATTAAATGTTGAGTTTGCATCCCAATATGACACTTTATATACATCACAGAAGACTAAAACATGACAAACCATTTGACATGGAAACACTGAGTTTTCAGCATTTAAAAAAAAGAATGTTGATTAATTATGACATTCAAAAATATATTAATAACATTCCACCCATGAGGCCACTAGAGGGTGATTTGGTCATTCAATTGCAGGAAGGGAGGCTACAACAAAGCTTTAACACAAGGCAGCCCCGCAAACAGAGCATTTTAAATAGAGAAAGAAACAGATGGCTACAGCGTCACATACAGCACCACATATCATATACTGTAGGTCCAAATCTGAACCCCCCCCCCCTCCCACTATAGCTTGGGGAGAATATTCTCTAAAATGGTTGACGAGAAGCTGAAAAAAGTTTCAGTGTTAAACTATTCCAACAAACCCGGCAGCTTTCACTGCACTTTTAACACAGCTGTCGTTATCAGTCGCTCGCAGACAGAGAGAGAGAGAGAGAGAAAGAGAGAGAGAGAGAGGGGGGGGAGAGAGAGAGAGAGAACGAGAGGAATTTTCTTCCCCGTTTTCTCTCCCCAACTCATTTTCATGTAGAGCGTGCAGTCAGCAGCGACAGCCAGGCTGACTGACATTCCATTAGAAGAGGTGCCTCATCAATTCACATGCAGGAAGGAAGGAAGGATTTAAATAAATTGACAGTGTTATCGTCTATTACGGCTGTAACCTGTCAATTTCCCACAGCGCCGAGCAGCACCCCTTATCCCGCTCTCTCAGACCCCATTAACAGTGGAAACTTAATCACGCGTGATAAGATGGGGAATTTGAATATTTTTGTTGCGATTATTGGATGATTTACATAGAGGTATTTGGAGAGAAATGGACGAAGTAAAAGTTGTCCTCGTCCTCGATCGTCCTTGCTATTAAAATTTGGCAGTTTGTCTTCTGGTACTCTTAAAAGGAGAAATGAAAGATAACTGCAAAGGAATGCAATGGAATGCAAATAATAAGAAAGTTGAAAACCATTACATCACTTTATTCTGTCCTCTGACTTGACTTCTATTCACACACAAACAACTCTTCTTCTATGTATATCAATGTGTGTGTGTATGTGCGTGTGTGTGTGTGTATGTGTGTGTGTGTGTGTGTGTGTGTGTGTGTGTGTGTGTGTGTGTGTGTGTGTGTGTGTGTGTGTGTGTGTGTGTGACTGTGAGTGTGAGTGTGTGTGTGTGTGTGTGTGTGTGTGTGTGTGTGTGCATGTGTGCGTGTGTGCCCATATGTGCAATCTCTAAGGCAACGCTGAGGGAATGTGACACCAAGGAGGAAGAGAGAGCACAAATTAATAACTACACTGACAAACACAGAACCCTATAATAACCCTTGGCTAATCTGACTAACGGCTGGTTGTCATGGTAACCATCAAGGCTGCTGGAATGAGTCTCTCACCTGTAGGTGATGCGTATGTGCGAGCATGTGCCGGCCTACATTTCTCACCTGTAAGTGATGTGTGTTCGCTGCCACTTCTGCCCCGTCAGTGCGTACCTCCGCTTCCGCGACCTTGAAATGCCCTTTAGTTTGTCTGGATTTCCACACCTCGGCCTCTTCATCCAACTAAGAACAAAGGAAGTAGTGGAGGTGGAAGAAGAGGACAATGGAGGGAAGAGGAAGACAACAGTTTGGGTTTGGCGGATTCCAGGAAAACGCTAATTGCCCCAATACTTAGTGCCAACTGTAAAGTTTGGTGGAGGAGGAATAATGGTCTGGGGTAGGCCCGTTAGTTCCAGTGAAGGGAAATCTTAACACTACACTATACAATGACATTCTAGACAATTCTGTGCTTCCAACTTTTGGGGAAGGCCCTTTCCTGTTTCAGCATGACAATGTCCCCATGCACAAAGCGAGGTCCATACAGAAATGATTTGTCGAGATCGGTGTGATAGAACTTGCCTGGCCTGCACAGAGCCCTGACCTCAACCCCATCGAAAACCTTTGGGATGAATTGGAACGCCCACGGCGAGCCAGGTCTTATCGCCCAACATCAGTGCCCGACCTCACTAATGCTCTTGTGGCTGAATGGAAGCAAGTCCCCTAGTGGAAATACTTCCCGTAAGAGTGGAGGCTATTACAGCAACAAAGGGGGGACCAACTCCATATTAATGCCCATGATTTTGGAATGAGATGTTCGACGAGCAAGTGACCACATACTTTTAGTCATGTAGTGAACCTACAGGATGTTTGACTGGTTATATCTGATGCCACATCAAGAACTACTCTGAACTAGAATACCAAACACACGGCCTTACATACTGCAGTGTAGTGGACAATGGGACTAGTACTTCCCACTATAATATACACTGAGTGTACAAACCATTAGGAACACCTTCCTAATATTGAGTTGCACTCCCTTTTGCCCTCAGAACAGCCTGTATTCGTCAGAGCATGGACTCTACAAGTTGTTGAAAGCATTGTCCTATGGGTGGTGGACCATTCTTGATACACACGGGAAACTGTTGAGCGTGAAAAACCCAGCAGCGTTGCAGTTCTTCACACACTCTAACCAGTGTGCCTGATACCTACTACCATACCCGTTCAAAGGCACTTAAATATTTTTCTTGACGATTCACCTTCTGAATGGCACACATACACAATCCATGTCTCAATTGTCTCAAAGCATAAAAATCCTTCTTTAACCTGTCTCCTCCCCTTCATCTACACTGATTGAACTGGATTAAACAAGTGACATCAATAAGGGCTCATAACTTTCACCTGGATTCACTTGGTCAGTCTGTGTCATGAAAAGTTCCTAATGTTTTGTGCACTCGGTGTAGAGCTAGCTGCCTCTTACGTCCCCTAATAATCCTACTAACACTGACCTTAAACATCAACCCAAACAAAATACATCATCATAAGCCTTAAAACAGTAACTGCAAGACTGCACCGAGATGGTGTGACAAAAAAAGTTATTCAAGTATATATACAGTCAATCGGAAAGTATTCAGAGCCCTTGACTTTTTCCACATTTTGTTGCGTTACAGCCTTAAAATTTATGAAATTGTTTTTTTCCTACATCAATCTACACACAATACCCCATGAGGACAAAGCAAAAACAGTTTTTTTAGAAATGTTTGATAATTTATTAAAAATAAAAAAATTGAAATATTACATTTACATAAGTATTCACACCCTTTACTCAGTACTTTGTTGAAGCACCTTTGGCAGCGATTACAGCCTTGAGTCTTCTTGGTTATGGTGCTACAAGCTTGGCACACCTGTATCCAGGCTGTATCACATCCAGCCGTGATTGGGGAGTCCCATAGGGCGGCACACAATTGGCCCAGCGTCGTCCGGGTTTGGCCGGGGTAGGCCATCATTGTAAATAAGAATTTGTTCTTAACTGACTTGCCTAGTTAATTAAAGGTTAAATAAAAAAATGTAAACAATAACAATGTTGGTGAGTTTCTCCCATTCTTCTCTGCAGATCCTCTCAAGCTCTGTCAGGTTGGATCGGGAGTGTTGCTGCACAAATATTTTCATGTCTCTCCAGAGATGTTCGATCCGGTTCAAGTCCGGGCTCTGGCTGGGCCACTCAAGGACATTCAGAGACTTGTCCTGAAACCACTCCTGCGTCGTCTTGGCTCTGTACTTAGGGTCATTGTCCTGTTGGAAGGTGAACCTTTAACCCAGTCTGAGGTCCTGAGCACTCTGGAGCAGGTTTTCATCAAGGATCTCTCTGTACTTTCCGTTCATCTTTCCCTCGAACCTGATTAGTCTCCCAGTCCCTACTGTTGAAAAACATCCCCACAGCATGATCTTGCCACCACCATGCTTCACCGTAGGGATGGTGCCAGGTTTCCTCCAGACGTGACACTTGGCATTCAGGCCAAAGAGTTCGATCTTGCTTTCATTAGACCAGATAATCTTGTTTCTCATGGTGCCTTTTGACAAACTCCAAGCTGGCTGTCATGTGCCTTTTACTGAAGAGTGGCTTCCGTCTAGCCACTCTACAGTGAAGGCCTGATTGGTGGAGTGCTGCAGAGATGGTTGTCTGGAAGGCTCTCCCATCTTCACAGAGGAACTCTAGAGCTCTGTCAGAGTGACCATTGGGTTCTTGGCCACCTCCCTGACCAAGGCCCTTCTCCACCGATTGCTCAGTTTGGCCGGGGGGCCAGCTCTAGGAAGAGACTTGGTGGTTCAGACAGGGTCTGAATACTTATGTAAATAAGGTATTTCTGTTTTTTTTATTTTTATACATTTGCAAAAATGTTTAAAAAAATAAAGTTTTCACCTTGTCATTTGTCGTGGAAATTCAAATCAATAATGAGGAGAGACAAGATCAATCACCAATCAGGATTTTACTTTATTCAAAAAGTATTAATAACATTGATTCATTTTTGCAATAATAAAGCTGGTCGACGAACCACCCTTAGATGATTCGTTGAGAGCCCAACGAGCGGATTTGAGCCACAGCATTTTATAACAAAGTACATCCTCCTGAATGTTCATGACAAACAACAGATGTGTGAAATGGGTTAGGATTTGTTAGGATTTTATATGAAATAAATTAATAATTTACAGCAGACAGTATCTGCTGTATAGACTGTTCTCAATGTGTGGAAACCAGGGTCTGACCCCCAAAACAAGGTTCCTCTCATAATTATCCATACCCGAGCCATCTCCACCCTGGTACCTCCCAGAACACAAACACTAACTCATGCTATGGAATGCTTTCTTTAGATTTTTATCACCAAATGCATCGTAAATCCACTGTCAGCATTAAGCCCCCAGATGCCCAACTCAGAAGAACACACACAGATGACAGTGTTCTAAGAACCTATTCCATAAAACAACACTTTGATGCAATAACAGCATAATAACATCATCTTGTAATTTCGCTCTAACACATTATGGGGTATTATGTGTAGATTGCTGAGGAAAATGTTTTTTTTTATCAATTTTGTAACGTAACAAAACGTGGAAAAAGTCAAGGGGTCTGAATACTTTCTGAAAGCACCGTATATTGCTTCTGGGAGCGAAACAAATATTATAGTACAAAACAAAGTAAATATTTGACCATAAACATGTGACATCGAGTTGACTGAAATGGTTCTTTCCATTCTGGAATACTGTGCTCAGAGATAATATGTAAAAGATAGAGCCTCACCTTAGTGTGATATCACTTCATCAATTTAAGCAAGAAAGAGAAGAATGAAAAGTGTTATGATCTCAATGGGCTGCTAGTTAGAGATGTTGGAGCTAATAAGTCCATGTAGGCTACATACATTTATCATTGGTGATAATTACGTTTTTGTGTTCCTATTTTCACTGATACATCAGTGCCATTCTGTGTGTGTGTGTGTGTGTGTGTGTGTGTGTGTGTGTGTGTGTGTGTGTGTGTGTGTGTGTGTGTGTGTGTGTGTGTGTGTGTGTGTGTGTGCGTGTAAGTGTGCGTGTATCTACTCACTATGTGGTCCTCTCATCCAGTGTCCCTGTGACATTGAGGCCGTAGACGCGCTGCATTGCTGCTATGGCTTGCTGCATGGTCTGGGCTGAGCGCAGGACAGCCATTCTGGGGTCTGTGTGGGGCAGGTAGCCGTACTTCTGTAGCCATCCCTACAGGAGAGAGAGGGAGAGAGAGAGAGTCATGACAAATGCTGCTATTACTTTGTTGTTACGTGAGTTATAAGCTACATTTTGGTCATTGTCACCAAGATGGAAATGACAGCCTGAAATGGACGCAGGTCTGTCCTTGCTCATAACGTCTCGAGTGTGAGTCAAACTGATCGTACAGTCCAGGTTCATAACTCTCGGGACGGAAGTGTAGCCTGTAAGCCACGTCCTACGGGCTACAGTATACCTCCATGCCTTCCAGAGTTACAGGAACACTCAGGGCTGTCTATCACCACCACCACTCAAAGCTTCCACCCCACACACAGTGACACTGACAGAGAAAATGCCTTGTTCAGGTTCAGATCTTCTGCATATTAGGATGGACCGAAGTCCAGTATTCAAGGCTGAACATTGTAACCCACATGGCTATGCCCAGTTACCCGAATCAGTTCCCAATAACATTCACTCTGTGTTTCTACCTCTAACCACCACTGGTCAAAGCTGCCACCCACACAGAGTGACACTGCCACCACTGCACTCCTGAGTAAAGCAGAGGTTCAGTGTCGTCCAGGGGTCATTGTCAGACCCAATCCCCCGTTTACCGTAGCCAAGAGCCATGAGGTGGCGGCTAGGCAGGCAGCCACGCTCCACCACAGCTGTCCACACTGCCAACCAACTGCTGCTGCCGCGCAATCGCCATCATTACCCAGCCTATGAGACGCTCCCGCTAATCCTACATCTATCTCTCCCTCATCCCTCCCTCTATCCCTGTATCTCTATCGCTTGCTCTCCGCTGCTCACTGAGCCAAATGCCTTGTTGTTGTTTGTCCATCTTTCCACCATCCCTCAATCAGATGTAGCCAATTGTTTGTTTGTTTGTTTGTTTGTTTGTTTTGTCTGTGTACAGCTAAGGCCCAGGTTCTGGTTCACAGCACAAAGGAATGAATGAGGATCCGATGCCAGAATGTATCATTTGATTTGAGGGATGAGAGAGAATAGCCTACAGTAGACTAGGCCTATACAGATAATGTGACAGAAGCAATTAATATGGTATAATATATTCAACCCGATCTATCCTATTACGCAACTTGGATCACATCTTAATCTGCACAACCATAAACCCACCCAGTTGCGTAGGTAATTTATAGAATACTAGTATATACAGTATACTACATATATATTTACAGATGTATGATAACAAATATTACAGACGGTGTCAGCTCATGAGCTGACTGAGCGGAAGGGCGCTGGACCATCTCGTTCAAAACAATGCCAACAGCATCCGATGTTGTTTTTGAGATTGTAAAAAAAAAGAGAATAGAACGCATAATAATTTCGATGTTCCGCGCGTCTTGAAACATCCATCCGAATCAGATACATTTGCCATGCCATCCACCATACTTCAGTGATGATGTAGCAGACAAATAACAACCCTCGTCTACAGTTAATGTTGTTTTTCGCGCAAAGCGCTGCCACCCGAGCAGAGGAGAGTGCACAGTAATTTATGATGAGCAGCCGCGAAGCACTAGCAGGCCATTTATCTTACCTCAACGCTGAACTGGTGATGCTCTTCTCCGGACACAGCGCATACAATCCACAGCAAGAAATGCAAGCAGAACGCTGCTGCGAAAAAACAATCCAATGGTTTTCTTTTAGATGAGGATACTAAGGTCATAATGACCCGTTTTTCCCAAGTGGGTTATTAGATAAAACCGCCCGTCGTGTGATTAGGTTCGTGCGTCAAATTAAGAAAACCATCCGGTGAGCTGTCAAAGCCAAATTCGGAGACGCGCATAAAAGGACGGCCGCGGTGGTTTTGCCAAGGGGATAAACCCAGATGCCATGTATTATTTTCTCATGTCAAGCTGTGATAGAATTAGGCATGTTAGATCCACCGCCTCCGTCGCTGTTATTTACATCGCTGGTTTGGTTTATCCAGCGGCATCGATGGCCATGTACAGTAATCATACCTCCAGAGTCTACGCCTGCGCTTTGATGTTTCCAGCAGCGCAACACACCCCATGAAGGCGTAAAGACCAGCGTCATGTAATGTTTGCCTGGCTACCCAAACTCCTTGCTTCCAAACGCAACGTGATGTACGCCCACGGCGGTTTTATAGTTTATCTCATGCTATTTTACACATTTTGCCAAAATGTTGCCGTTTTAGAGGGATCCTTGAAAGACAGGACAATCTCAACTTTTTCCCCAAAAAATATGTATCTTAATATTAACACAATGTAAATCCCTGAGCCAATTTCCTGCTATTCTACACATTTTTCCACGAGTCTGAAAGAAAATGTTGCCGTTTTAAAGCAAATTGCCTGTAATTTAAAAAGAACATCATGGTTTATGACGTGTTCATATGCTATCTGGTGGACCCGAACTCCGGGTGGACCCCAACCTACATTTTATTTGATATATTTCGTTTTTAGGGAGGGTTGGGGGTTGCAGCGGGGGTAAACTAGTTTCTTCTCCCCAGTGAATATAGAGCAGAGGAAGAATTCCGTTTCAGTCGTCAGGCAAATGTAATATACCCTGGTATGAAATATGTATACTGGTAATTAGAAATAGCCCGAGACAGATGGAACAATCATCCTTCAATATGCACTGATATCATTAAAGTACAGACTATTACACGGTTATAACAATGTAATGTAATACATGGTATATTAACAGTTTTAATCATATGGCCTATTCCGTGATGAGATACATACAAAGATACACATATGATATTCAGCGAAGACAAGCATTTTAATATCAATAACCATTCAGTCAGATAAGCCTATCCCAACACCACTCTTGGAAATACTCCATTAGCAGGTTCATGGTGATTGGTGAATGAATGCATGGAGACAAGAAACCTCATCTGGGTACCAATGTCAGGAATCTGCACGAGACAGAGATACTGTACTTGAACCACAAGCTGGCAGTGTTTAGTTGAGAAACAGGTTCCCTACTACTACTTCAATGGGGTCAAGATGGATCGGAATTAAATAATGATATGGTGTATGCTACACCCTACTCAATGGATATGAAAGATTAAAGAGACATTGTTACATTTGTTGGATAGAATACGCCTCCGTCTCTGTGTCTTGCTCTTGATAGCAGACCTAGGGTGCACTGCAGTGTAGGAGGGAGTCAGGGGGAGTCAAAAATGATGCTATTTTAAACCGACACACTCCATGGAAAATCGCCACAGATCTGTCTCACCTTTTCATGATGAAATTGGATTGATTACTCAGTGCATTCGGAAAGTATTCAGACCCCTTGACTTTTCCCCACATTTTGTAACGTTACGTTTGGTGGTTACAGCCTTTTTCTAAAAATCAATTTCATAATTTTTTTCCCTTATCAATCTACGCACAATACCCCATAATGATGAAGCGAAAACGGGTTTTTAGAAATTGTAGCAATACCTTATTTAAATACCTTATTTACATAGGTATTCAGACCCTTTGCTATGAGACCTGAAATTGAACTCTGGTGCATCGATCATCTTGAGATGTTTCTACAACTTGATTGGTTGGAGTGCACCTGAGGTAAATTTGATTGGACATGATTTGGAAATGCACATAGATCCCGCAGTTGACAGCACATGTCAGAGCAAAAACCAAGCCGTGAGGTTGAAGGAATTTTCTGCAGAGCTCCGAGACAGGATTGTGTCGAGGCACAGATCTGTGGAAGGGTACCAAAACATTTCTGCAGCATTGAAGGTCCCCAAGAACACAGTGGCCTCCATCATTCTTAATGGAAGAAGTTTGGAACCACCAAGACTCTTCCTAGAGCGCGTCACCTGGCCAAACTGAGCAATCGAGGGGAGAATCAAAATTGAACTCTTTGGCCTGAATGCCAAGCATCACGTCTGGAGGAAACCTGGCACCCGCAGCATCATGCTGTGGGACTGGGAGACTAGTCAGGACCTTCCAAAAGGAAAACGACCCTAAGCACACAGCCAAGACAATGCAGGAATGGCTTCGGGGCAAGTCTCTGAATGCCTTGAGTGGCCCAGCCAGAGCACGGACTTGAACCCAATCGAACATCTCTGGAGAGACCTGAAAAAAGCTGTGCAGCAACACTCCCCATCCAATCTGACAGAGCTTGAGAGGATCTGCAGTGAGGAATGGGAGAAACTCCCCAAATACAGGTGTCCCAAGCTTGTAGATTCAAGGCTGTATTCACTGCCAATGGCGCTTCAACAAAGTACTGAGTAAAGGGTCTGAATACTTATGTAAATGTGATATTAAATTACTTATTTTTTGCAAAAAATCTAAAACCTGTTTTTGCTTTGTCATTATGGGCTATTGTGCGTAGATTGATGTGGGGGAAAAAACAATTGAATACATTTTAGATGAAGGCTGTAACGTAACAAAATGTGGGAAAAGTCACTGTATGTACTGTACAATGAACATTCTGATACTGTACTTTCCTTAAGGGTTGAAACAGGACAGGATGACTAGTCTACCACTTGTGGAAAGATTCCTTTTGGATTAAAGTAACCAGGTTCATTCATATACTCTGAGTGTTTACTGTATAAGCCAATGGGATGCTATGGAGACCACATGCTCTGACAAGAACTGTAATTGCCTGGGGAGATCATTGGGAAACAGTAAACCATCACCAATGAGACAAGTCCTGTTTCACTGTGTCAGTACAAAAATGTGTGTGTGTTTCTTTGTTTTTCTGTACACATAGCAGACTATATGGGGACAGCCAGGACTGAAATAATAGTTTTTTTTGTCACATCAGTCTGCCTTTGAACAAGGCAGTTAACCCCCAACAACAACTTCTCCCGGGCCCTGATGATATCGATTAAGACAGCCCCCCACATGTCTCTAATTCAAATTGTTTTGGTGAAATGCAGAAAACACATTTCGGTTGAATGCATTCAGTTGTCAATCGTTATCACATTATGTTGGAGCAGGGGAGAACGACTGACCCCTCTCATTGAGGATTTCAGTTCAAGGCTGACCGGAGTACTGCAGGCAATGTTTTTAGAAAACAGAAGACCACATTATAGTCAATCAAAGTATGGCGATCTTTGTGGTCAATATCCATGAATATTTAAAAAAATCTAACACAATAATGGTACCAATACGTGCTTCTGTTTCACCAGATGTATGTCCTTGAACCGATTGTTTTAGTATCGCACACAGAATAAGTTATAAAGATAATTTAGTGGCTACAGCAGTCTGCAGTATCCCAGTCGGCTTTCAACTTGAGTTACTCAATGAGAGGGGGCAGCACTGACCTTGCCTGCAACGTCACTTCCTAGAGTAGCTCAAACTGCGCCTGCAATGTTTCCATAAACTCCTCCATAAGGCAAGATGGTGACACAGTAAAATGACATTTTCTGATCTTCAAATTATTTTTAGCATGTGGATGTGTTGCAACTAGTTTGCCGTCTTAGAAAAGATTAAGGTAACACTTGACACCCAGTGTAATAACACATTATGACACTGTCATAACCATATCATAATGTCTTAACAGCTGACATAACTTTCATAATGTGGTCATAACACTGTCTTGACACATATATTTAGACCTGTTGTGACATATTGTACTATTTTATGGCTGGTTATGACACCTTCATAAGAGTGTCAAAACACACAAAACCTACCACACAAGGCAGCACATTCCATTATGCCATAGCCTACTTGTCAATATTATGTTCATGTTACATAACATTTTCTGAAATTTACCATATTCAATTATCATTGTAATTGTAATTGCGCACAAGTTGATGTCAGACATGCACCTACCCCAATGCTCTGTTGCTGATGACCGGGATGAATGCAGGAGCAGATTTCAGGAGCAGGACAAGACACCCTCTTTTTGACTGATGACTGACATAAGGGCATGTACTTGATAGGCCTATCTGGCTTACATGATTAGGATGGCCATAATGCTTCTTGACAGTGTCATAAAGTGTATTTTCGTAGTCCAAATAAAGTGACACAGGATGGTCATAATGCTTCATGACAGTGTCATAAAGTGCATTTTCTGAAAGTTATTTTAAATAAGGATGAGAAGAAAAAAAACATGACTGTAATGAATTCATTATGACAACAACAAAGCAAACTTTCAAATGAAAGGAAACTTCTTGGCAGGGAAGGAAAAAATACATTTGAATAAATGTTGGTTTTGACACTCTTATGTAGGTGTCATAAACAGCCATAAAATAACACAACAGGCGTAAATAGATGGGTCATGACAGTGTTATGACCATATTATGACAGGTTATGACAAGCTATGTCAACTGTTATGAAATATTATGACATTGTTATGACTGGGTGTCAGGTAAATTGTTACCAAAATGGGTATGTCTGTCTCTGTGTTTGCCAAAATAAGTAAGGGGAAAATATGTGTGCATTGTGCAAGTGTGTGCACCAATTAGTAAGGAACTCACCACACCTGGTTGTCTTGGGCTTAATTGAAAGGGAAAAAACAAAAACCTGCAGACACTAGGTCCTCCATGGAATGAGTTTGACACACCTGCTGTAAGCAGTCTATGGACAAGGTATGACAGCAATCCATGCTTTGGTTTAGTTTCCTTGGCACTATTTCCACATGCTAACGTTTTAGCATTTGTGCCACGAATCCAGTTCAAGTCATGGGACCGATATTATAATTTTTCATGCATCATGTTCAAAATATGTATAAGTTGCTTTGTTGGGTTTCACAATCACTTTGAGATACTTTCGGATGATTTGGGCATGATGCGCGAAAAATGCTAATATCGGTCCCATGGCTTGAATGGGATTTGTGCCATATGCTAAAACCCACAAATGTACCACAATTCACAAACTTAATCTCCCCTGGTAAAAAAGCATCTACACAATATTTCTACTAGCCTAACATTTGGTTTGCAACAGTTGCTGTTTGTCTAAACCTTGCTGCCTGCCTCCAACCTGTGTAACAACGTTGCTGTTTCTTTTTTGAAATCACCAACGTGACGAGACTGACAGCTTCTCTGAGCCAGGCAAATTAATTTCTCTGTAATTTTGCAACTTCAAGCTTTTTTTGTGTCTCGGGTTCTATTTTTAAGAAAAAAATGTATTGTGATTTTTATTTGACATATATTAAGTAAACACTAAAATAACCTAAAATGTTTGTTTTTTTCAGCTTTCAATATGTTTTAGCAATGTCTCACACCCAGACTTGTCACATTCTGCTATGTATTACACTTTATATTTAATGCACCTGGTTAGGAAATGTCACACTCTGACCATGATTTGCGTTGTTTGTTTCTATGTTTTGTTTGGTCAGGGTGTGATAGGAGTGGGCATTCTATGTTGTATGTCTAGTTTGTCTATTTCTATGTGTTTTGGCCTGATATGGTTCTCAATCAGTGGCAGGTGTTTGTCGTTGTCTCTGATTGGGAACCATATTTATTTAGGTAGCCTGTTTTGTATTGTGGTTCGTGGGTTATTGTGATGTTGCATGTATTGATAGTGGTCACGGTCGTCTTGTTATAGTTTGTTTAGTGTACTTCGTGTTTTTTCGTCTATCATTAAAAGGATGTATTCACATCACGCTGCGCTTTGGTCTACTCACTACGACGATCGTGACAGAAAAATAATATTATTTTGCTATATACATTTTTTATGCACTAAATATATTATTTTCTAAGAAATACAGTTGTCTCTCAGTATTGCGCCATTACCATCACACTGAACAAAGTAATCAATCATTTTCAATATTTTAGACATCAAGTCACACAAGAACTGGGAAGTGGAGAACATGGCTATGACAGTGTTTGAAATTATATCTCAATCTCCAAGAATGCATAAAAATAGAGCATTATTTTTATTCTGCGTCATTACTGCAATGGCTATAACTCGTCTGGATTGTCCTCTATTTGAAAAAATAAATCTCATTCTGTTGTGGTTGGAGTTTATCAAATGATAGCTGATCCTATTAACGAAGTAAACCTTATGGCCTGGCAGTTAAATCCCAAAACAAGCAAATTGTCATTACCAACACTGTCATTACCATCACGAAGTAGAACAAAATGTAGAACATTTGCATAAAAAGGGTATACCCCTGCTCAATACTGCTTATTACTTCATCTTTCACCGTCTTTATAACAATCACTCATATTTTCAATATACTTTTCCACCAAGTTATTTTTAACAAGTAATGCATTTTATCGTTACTCTAGTCATAATCTTGGTTACCCAGAAGTAATATTCTCAAAAAAGTTGTCACTTCCCGTTCTTGAGAGATTGCCCTAGTCATTACCGCCACACAGTAATTACCACCACAATCTACACATATTTGTTATTTAAGAAAGAATATAAGTACACATTAAATATCATACTCCTGTCTTCTTCAGGTGTAAAGCACCTACTTGTTCTCAATATAGCTACTTAGAAATTCTAAATACATAACAATTTCAACACGTAATTGCATATTTATACAATAAGGAATAAAAAATGATTCTTTATAAATGTGGTAGTACCAAATCCTACAGACAGATAAAGCCAAAAAATCCCAAACCTCATTGTGTTTGTTATTCAATTTTAAACAGAAATGTCATGTTTATGATGTGAAAGTAATGACACCCGCACAAGTGGTATTGGGGACATTTTTTATTCAATAAAATGGTCACAGCCAATACCAGTTTATTATTCCTGATAAAATGAGAAAAGTATTTATGTTGATGAAAGTATTTTTCAAGAAACATATTTTTTCCAAAATATGTATATCCATCATAGTTAATGGATATGTGCAAAGAAATGGCAATAGAAACAAAGGTTTAACAAAGGAAAATGCAGATAGTTTGCTGTCATTTCAGCTGCTTGATGTGATTGTGTTAGCTAGCCTCCATGGCAACCTTATTTACTTAAATCAGTCCATGCCAATAGAATAGATGACCAGCCCATTTTGGCTAACAACTTCAGAATCTCAGCACTGACAACTGGCTTTTTCCCGGACCATATTGAATGGTGGAAGGATGGAATAAAACAAATGTACTCATTCAAATAATGTTTTTAGTGAAAACATGTCGTTAATCTTTGTTTAATACGTTGGCAACAGTTTTATAAAAGCAATAAGGCATGAGAACCCAGGAATTATTGTGAATAACAACCTCCTAAGGGCTGTTTCCCTATACCAGTCTGCTGTTCCCACATGCTTCAAGAGGGCCACCATTGTTCCTGTTCCCAAGAAAGCTAAGGTAACTGAGCTAAATGACTACCGCCCCGTAGCACTCACATCCGTCATCATGAAGTGCTTTGAGAGACTAGTCAAGGACCATATCACCTCCACCCTACCTGACACCCTAGACCCACTCCAATTTGCTTACCGCCCAAATAGGTCCACAGACGATGCAATCTCAACCACACTGCACACTGCCCTAACCCATCTGGACAAGAGGAATACCTATGTGAGAATGCTGTTCATCGACTACAGCTCGGCATTCAACACCATAGTACCCTCCAAGCTCGTCATCAAGCTCGAGACCCTGGGTCTCGACCCCGCCCTGTGCAACTGGGTACTGGACTTCCTGACGGGCCGCCCCCAGGTGGTGAGGGTAGGCAACAACATCTCCTCCCCGCTGATCCTCAACACTGGGGCCCCACAAGGTTGCGTTCTGAGCCCTCTCCTGTACTCCCTGTTCACCCACGACTGCGTGGCCACGCACGCCTCCAACTCAATCATCAAGTTTGCGGACGACACAACAGTGGTAGGCTTGATTACCAACAACGATGAGACGGCCTACAGGGAGGAGGTGAGGGCCCTCGGAGTGTGGTGTCAGGAAAACAACCTCACACTCAACGTCAACAAAACTAAGGAGATGATTGTGGACTTCAGGAAACAGCAGAGGGAACACCCCCCTATCCACATCGATGGAACAGTAGTGGAGAGGGTAGCAAGTTTTAAGTTCCTCGGCATACACATCACAGACAAACTGAATTGGTCCACTCACACAGACAGCATCGTGAAGAAGGCGCAGCAGCGCCTCTTCAACCTCAGGAGGCTGAAGAAATTCGGCTTGTCACCAAAAGCACTCACAAACTTCTACAGATGCACAATCGAGAGCATCCTGGCGGGCTGTATCACCGCCTGGTATGGCAACTGCACCGCCCTCAACCGTAAGGCTCTCCAGAGGGTAGTGAGGTCTGCACAACGCATCACCGGGGGCAAACTACCTGCCCTCCAGGACACCTACACCACCCGATGTCACAGGAAGGCCATAAAGATCATCAAGGACATCAACCACCCGAGCCACTGCCTGTTCACCCCGCTATCATCCAGAAGGCGAGGTCAGTACAGGTGCATCAAAGCTGGGACCGAGAGACTGAAAAACAGCTTCTATCTCAAGGCCATCAGACTGTTAAACAGCCACCACTAACACTGAGTGGCTGCTGCCAACACACTGACACTGACTCAACTCCAGCCACTTTAATAATGGGAATTGATGGGAAATGATGTAAATATATCACTAGCCACTTTAAACAATGCTACCTTATATAAATGTTACTTACCCTACATTATTCATCTCATACGCATACGGATATACTGTACTCTATAGCATCGACGGTATCCTTATGTAATACATGTATCACTAGCCACTTTATACTATACTATGCCACTTTGTTTACATACTCATCTCATTTGTACATACTGTACCCGATACCATCTACTGTATCTTGCCTATGCTGCTCTGTACCATCACTCATTCATATATCCTTATGTACATATTCTTTATCCCCTTACACTGTGTACAAGACAGTAGTTTTGGAATTGTTAGTTAGATTACTTGTTATTACTGCATTGTCGGAACTAGAAGCACAAGCATTTCGCTACACTCGCATTAACATCTGCTAACCATGTGTATGTGACAAATAAAATTTGATTTGATTTGATTTGATTTGTTTCCCGGACCTTAGCTTCGCGTAGGGCCTAAGAACAGCCCTTAGTCAGGAGTTATTCAGACAATAAATCCCAGGTTCTCATGCCTTATTGCTTCAAGGTTTACAACACTTCTGAAAACAAGAGAACAGCATGGCATTTCAGATCTGCATTTACACAAGAAAAGGAAATAACATGTTTTGGTCCGTGATGATGTTGACCCAAATATAAATGAATGGCCATATTAAAAACATCCTGCTAA
The DNA here is from genome assembly GCF_013265735.2 of Oncorhynchus mykiss. Lineage (NCBI taxonomy): Eukaryota > Metazoa > Chordata > Actinopteri > Salmoniformes > Salmonidae > Oncorhynchus > Oncorhynchus mykiss. Next base: position 11,640,882 of record NC_048592.1, read on the forward strand.
TCAACCTGTCCCCATAACTCCCCCTTTAACCCTGTATCAGAGCATGCACCAGCCATGACTATCTGGTACTCTCCACCGCTCTCTCCCTCCCTCGGGCTGTTTGTGTAGACCCTAACCTACTCAGAGCCCCAGCCCCATACCACAGCTGTCAGCAAGCAGAAACTCTAAACAAACACAACATAATGACCAGCTAGCCTACTGGGGATTCCTCTGAAAAGGGAGAGTGGTGGCTGAATGAAGATAGTGGTTGGTCATCCCTCCTTTCGTTCCATCATCACCTTTCAATTTAGCCCCTCCTCGTGTATTTAAGACCTGTTCCTCAGGGAAATACCTATTGGAGGAGAAAACACGCTCTTCACACAAAGGAAAATATTGGTAGGAAGCAGGTGTATAGTCTACTCACAGTAGACCGAAGAAGGTGTTAGGAGCATCTACAGTAACTAAAAGAAAAGAAACCCAACTATGATGGCTACATGTCCATAATTATTCAACAACAACCGGACAAAGCAGTCAAACCAATTAAGTGGTTAATTGAAGCAGAGAGATGGGGGATGCTACCGTGACTATTGTGTGAGGGAGGTGCCCTCCAGGTCTCAGGGCTCTGCTCTGGTTTGATCTGCATGAGAGGCACCAGCTGGACCAGGGTCCTCTCATTTAACTAAGTTATTCATTGAACGTAGGAAGAAGAAAAAACTTGAAACCAAATAATACACAGAGAGACCCCTCCCCAATACTCCTCAGAGAGAGAAGTATATTGGAGGTGGGTGGAGACAGGCACACAGAGGAGGAGGGGGAGGTACTGTACAGTACTGTAAACACCATATGGCATATCATATAGGAGGATCCTGTGTCAGTTTGAGGCTATATACCATCTGCCAGAGATACCCATCACTCCATTAGAGGTGCTGTTATGGCTTTGGATTGGTATATCAGCATTTTATAAGAAGATGGCAGTTCTTGTTCCTACCTATAGGCTTTGTTGCTCCAGCAGTTTTTCAGTACAGTTGTTAGTTCTGGTCAACTGACTTGGCCCCCTTTCAGAACTGTAGGATAACACTAAAATGTGGAGAACACACACATCAGACTTGAAATGTTGAAAGGGATAACTGAATCCTATTGTCAATGGTAGCCTGGAAATGGTTTGTTCACATCATTCAGTCTGCATTAACCAGGCTATGTCAACGGTTCAGTGATATAAGAAAGCTCCAGGCACTGTGAACAAACAGCCTAACACCAATTAATTAAGAGTTCATTAGCAGAGCTGCAGAGATTACAGAATACCACCTGATATCTGTAAAGCGTCTGCTTTCCTCCAGGCAGTTTTCACTCAGCTAAAACTAGCTAATATTTGAATGCGCAATGGGGACTTCACAAGATGGACAATATTTTCGCTGGTCGATTCCCCCTACTGTTAATGTCAACATCATTGTTTTGTGATGGATGAGATAGCATATGTACTGTATAATAACAGTGAAACAGGTACACACACACACACACACACACACACACACACACACACACACACATGCATACATTTTTGTGCGGACACAGTGAAACATAACTTCTCTCATTGCATGGTGATGGTTTTAACGTTTCCCAACAATCTCCCCTGGCCAATACAGTTCTTGTCAGAACATGTGGTCTCCATAGCAGCCCATTGGGTAATGCAGTAAACACTCAGAATATATGAATGAACCTGGTTACTTTAATCCAATAGGAATCTTTCCACAAGCGGCAGACGAGTCATCCTGTCCTGTTTCAACCCTTAAGGAAAGTATAGTACAGAGTGTGCATTGTACAGTACATTTAAGTGATAATGCCTGAGAAGCCGGTGTTTGGAGGATATATTGGCACGAGACAAAGTCAGCCGGCTTGATGACCAGCTGGCTTGATGAATTTATTCATACTATTTCATCCTTCCACAAGATATAGACGCAAATCTTGGGTTGCTACCCAAGCCGGCTGGTCATTCGTTCTATCGGTTCAGTTGCCAGCAACGAGACCCAGTCGTTCTGTCTTTTTGTTCTGTATCTATGGACGCGACCCAGTTGTTTGTTCTAAATGTTCTTATCCCTTGCCTGCTACAGTAGCTAGCCAACTACGGCTAGCTCACAGTCACATCAAAGAGTGCAGTCAGAATGAAAAGCAAAGTAGCTGCATTTACATTTGTTTAAGTTGTTTTCTAGTTACATTTATTTGGATACATCCATAACTGTAAGGGGTGCGAAACTAGTGGCAGTGAAGTCAGAGGCAGGAGAGCAGAACTAGGTAATAGCCGGAGCAGTTTAATTTCAAAACCAACGGCATAAAGAAAAAATCAACATGGGTACAAAACCCGACGCGCACCAGTAACCATGTGCACAAGCACTTACAACAAACAATTCCACACAAAGACATGGGGGGAACAGAGGGTTAAATACACAACACTTAATGAGGGAAATGAGAACCTGGTGTGTAGGAAAACAAGACAAAACAAATGGAAAATGAAAAATAGATCGACGATGGCTAGAAGACCGGTGACGCCGACCGCCGAACGCCGCCAGAACAAGGAGAGGAACCGACTTTGGTGGAAGTTGTGACAATAATAATGAGGCACGATTTCGCCTGGCATAGAACATGTGCTCACTTGTCAGGACACTGTTGTTCAGAGGATCTAGCCAACACACACAGCTAACACAATAACTTCAAATTAAAGCTGGAACAACTGAAAAACTAGCTGCACTTCGTTTCGTTTGACCTTTTTTCAAATGACTTCTTTGTATGTATCCATAACAATTATGCCAGCTGATTCATGATTTCGACTGGCTGAGAAACGCTGCCTGTCTCTCTCGTCCCGACTCCAGACACGTTCATTAATATGGAGATCGAATTTGAATATTGAAACAATGTTGAAAATGTCAGAGAGACAGACAGCATGGTTAATACAAATCTTTGCTGTTGAAAACGAAATGTTAGTCTAAAAGAAATGTGAGATAATGCTTTTCATAGCCGTTGTGGAGATCAAGTTTATAAATTGCTTGGCTGAGCTGATGAGACAGTGGATTGCGCAGTCAGATTGAACAGAGTGAATAGGCATTTTAACCTCATAGATTTAGCCGGTGGTAAATTGTGGAATTAGACACTGGCTGGAATGCGATTTTAACCAATCAGAATTCAGAATTAAACCCACCCGTTATAATAATAATCAATCCAATTTCATCATGAAAAGGGGAGACAGATCAGATATTTTCCATGGAGTGTGTTGGTTTAAAATAGCATCATTAGGCTCCCCCTGACTCCCTCCTACACTGCAGTGCACCCTTGGTCTGCTTTCCAGTGCAAGACATTTCCTCTGATACACTGCCCATGAGACATTATGTTACCTGGCTGAGAAAGAGAGGTGTATTCTATCAAACAAATGTAACAATGCCTCTTTAATCTTTCATATCTAGGGAGTAGGGTATAGCGTACACACCATACAATGATTTAATGTTGAAAAAGCAACTATAATTGATTACTTTGTTCAGTGTGATGGTAATGGCGCAATAGTGTGAGACAACTGTATTTCCTAGAAAATAATATATTTAGTGCTTCTAAAACAAAATGTATATAGAAAAATACATAGCAGAATATTAAAAGTCTGGGTGTGAGACAAGGCTACAGTGCAATACAGTGAAATCCAGACAATTGAGAGCTGAAGAAAAAATATATGTCAAATAAAACTCAAAACTCAAAACAGAGACACAAAAGCTTGTAGTTGCAAAATCACAGATAAATGAATTTGCCTGGCTCAGAGAAGCTGTCAGTCTCGTCAAGTTCTTTCTCACATGGCACATTGGAGATTTCAAAAAAAGACACAGAAACATTGTTGCACAGGTTGGAGAGGCAGGCAGCAAGGTTTAGACAAACAACAACTGTTGCAAACCAAATGCTATGGGGGAAATATTGTCTAGACGCTTTTTTTCCAGGGGAGATGAAGTTTATGAATTGTGGTACATTTATGGTTTAGCATGTGGCACAAAACCTATTCAAGTCATGGGACCAATAATAGCATTTTTCGCGATACATGACCAAATCATCCGAAAGTATCTCAAAGTGATTGTGAAACCCAACAAAGCAACTTATACATATTTTGAACATGATGCATGAAAAATTATAATATCGGTCCCATGACTTGAACTGGATTTGTGGCACAAATGCTAAAACGTTGGCATGTGGAAATAGTGCCAGGGAAACTAAACCAAAGCATGGATTGCTGTCATACCTTGTCCATAGACTGCTTACAGCAGGTGTGTCAAACTCATTTCATGGAGGACCTAGTGTCATTCATTCCACGGAGGGCCAAACTCATTCCATGGAGGGCCTAGTGTCATTCATTCCATGGAGGGCCAAACTCATTCCATGGAGGGCCTAGTGTCATTCATTCCATGGAGGGCCAAACTCATTCCATGGAGGGCCTAGTGTCATTCATTCCATGGAGGGCCAAACTCATTCCATGGAGGGCCTAGTGTCATTCATTCCATGGAGGGCCAAACTCATTCCATGGAGGGCCTAGTGTCATTCATTCCATGGAGGGCCTAGTGTCATTCATTCCATGGAGGGCCTAGTGTCATTCATTCCAAGGAGGGCCAAACTCATTCCATTGAGGGCCTAGTGTCTGCAGGTTTTTGGTTTTTCCCTTTCAATTAAGCCCTAGACAACCAGGTGGGGGGTTCCTTACTAATTAGAGCACACACTTGCACACTGCACACACTCTGTCTACATATTTTCCACTCATCTTGGCAAACACAGAGACAGATTTCATTTTAGCGTGCCACCATCTTGCTTCATGGAGGAGTTTTTGGAAACATTGCATGCGCAGTTTGAGCTACTCTAGGAAGTGATGTTGCAGGCAAGGTCAGTGCTGCCCCTTCTCATTGAGAATCTCAAGTTGAAGGCAGACCGGGATACTGCAGGCTGCCGGTAGCCACTAAATTATCCGTATACCTTCTCCTGTGTGCGATTCTAAAATAATCGGCTTAAGGACATACATCTGGTGAAATAGAATCAAGGATTGGGACCATTATTGATTTAGATTGCAGAACTCCAGTTAGCCTTGAACTGCAATCCTCAATGAGAGGGGGCAGTCGTTCTCCCCTGCTCCAACATAATGTGATGAAGACTGAAAGGGAAAGGGGATACCTAGTCAGTTGCACAACAAAACATTCAACCAAAATGTGTCTTCCGCATTTAACCAAACATATTTGAATCAGAGAGGTGCCTTAATCGATGTCATTGGCGCTGTTGTTGGGGGTTAACTGCCTTGCTTAAGGGCAGACTGATGTGACCAAAACAATAATAACACACACAAACACACACACACACATACACACACACACACACACACACACAAACACACACACACTCACACACACACACACACAAACACACACACACACATGCAAACACATACATGCAAACACATACATACACACACACAGATACACACACATCTCTGGCTCTGCAGTTATTTACATCATTATTTACAACACCTCTGTCTGTTTTATGTCCACAAAATAGGTGAGGAAGGCCTCTAGACCAGACCCAAGGTATGACATTAGAGAGAGGGTGATAAGGTTGCAATATATTGTTGCTATGATTTTAGCATATACTTTAGCCTATACTTTTTATAGCCTATAAATACCCTCTTCATAATACATTGGAAGCACATTTATAACGCCTCTATAGTCTGACTTAACGGACAAGTTCACTGCTTTTGTTTTAACAATTTTTCATATATTTTTTTTACAGAAATGGAATGTTATAGAAGTGTACTGTAAATACACATTTTTTTGTGATACTCCCCATGCTCATTCTGCAGTTGCAGGGGCACCCAGAACACTCAACTAAGTTGTTTTAGAAACGGCAATGCTCTCAGTATAGTGACGCAGGTCTTTAGATGTTGTACACATGAAATTGTCTAAGGGCTAAGGGCTGTTCTTATGCACAAAGCAATGCCGAGTGCCTGGACACAGCCCTTAGCCGTGATATATTGGTCATATACCACAACCCCCTGAGGTGTCTTATTGCTATTATAAACTGGTTACCAATGTAATTAGAGCAGTGGAAATAAATGTGTTGTCATAACCGTGGTATACGATCTGACATAACACGGCTGTCAGCCAATCAGCATTCAGGGCTCAAAATGTTACATTTCGCAACAACAACAACAAAAAAATCTTCTTCTGTATTTTTCTGTCCTTAATTGTAAATAACATCATGAGAATGTGTAGCGCCATACAGAAAATGTTGAGAGAGACCCATTGGAACGTCAAACCTGGTGACCCGTTTACCTGAGAGAATACATGAGAATATACACCAATGGTCCTCCCTACGGATGACGTCGGAAATCCCTTCCATTTCTCTTGCTTTCCTTCGAGCGCCTCGTATTGTGGAGCTACACAGCCTGGAGAGGAGGAGCTGTCAAACTTACAAGCAAAGGAAAAGTCCTTCAGTAGACGCCAGCTCACAGTTTCACTGTAAAGTTAGTTGAATTGTAGACCTAATTAGTATGGACTGACACAGTTTTCATTCGGAGAGGAAAAATGAAGACGAGTTTAAAAAATACCATGGCTACACAGTTTCAAATCTGGATCGTTTTCACCTCTTTAGTCTCCTTGGTCTCGTGTGCTTTACCGGAAAAGAAAGGTAAGACAACGAACTTTGATGTGCTTATGTTAGCATATTTTACGGAACATTTTTTGGTATCCGAATTGCTTTTCTTTAAATTATCAACGAACGTTTAGGTATTTCACTGCCGTGAGCTCCATACAAACTCTCAACGATGTAGAAACTCCAGACAGCCTGCTTGGGAAAGAATCCAGGAGAGAATAACTCTTCCTGGTTATTACTTGTCTGAGAGTATGTAGGACACTTGTGAAAAATAGTTAACTCACAGTGTATTATTCTCGTATATATCGACGATATACTTTCATAGTAAGGTAGGTCCAGTTTGATGTGCCAAGGAACACAGGAATGGACCAATAGACCACTACAGCGCGGACTACAGTACGCCTTCCATGCGAAACGCAGCCGTAGCCAACGCACCAGAATATTCACTCCATTGATGATGCCCGGGAATGGAGGAGAGTTGTTTCGTAATGGCTTCCACTGTACCATACTTTGAATTGCAACATACACTGAGTGTACAACACATTAGTAACACCTTCATAATATTAAGTTGCACTTCCTTTCCCCTCAGAACAGCCTCAATTCGTTGGGGGCATAGACACTCTAAAAGGTGTGGAAAGCTTTCCACAGGGATGCTGGCCCATGTTGACTAACTGCATTGCTTCCCACAGTTGTCAAGTTGGGTGGATGACCTTTGGTTGCTGGACCATTCATGATATGCACTGGAAACTGTTGAGCATGAAAAAATCCAGCAGCGTTGCAGTTCTTGAGACACTCAAAGTGGTCTGCCTGGCGCCCCCTACTACCATACCTTTAAAGGCACTTAAATATTTCATCTTTTTCATTCACCCTCTGAATGGCACCCATACACAATCCATGTCTCAATTGTCTCAAGGCTTAAAAATCCTTCTTTAACCCGTCTCCTCCCCTTCATCGACACTGATTGAAGTGGATTTAACAAGTGACATCAATAAGAGATCATAGCTTTCACCTGGTCAGTCTATGGCTTGGTCCTATTGTTTTGTAACCTCAGTGTACAAGTTGGAGAACATCATTTTGCACAGTATACATAATTTACGTACGTAAAGGACAAATCCAATTCCACTTTAAAATGTATGTACAACAAAAACCCGCCAAAAAGAAAAATTAAACCATACAACTCATGCACAAGACAAGGCCTGCCTTTAACAACAGAAAATTGTACAAGAAACAGTGCAGATCCAAAATTTGGCAACAGAATGACGGCACAAACAGCACAAACCATCATTCTGTTACCAAACGTATAATCAACAAATAATCTGTTTTAATTGATGTATGAAGCAGGTTTGCTGTAGGGAAAACAGTGAAGGTCTTTCTCATGGCCTTGTTCTAATGTATGAATGTACAGGGTTATTGTTAACTAGACACAAGTGGAGCTGTTATGTCTGCTACTCTAAACTATTTCATTTGTCTGTGTTCTTCAACCATTGTAGATTGTATTTTAACCACAGTACAATTGTAATGATTCTAAAGTAGACAAATGAGTTTAGTTGCATGGCACATTGAAGGTGTTTTTTGGTTTGTGGGTCTTTCCCTACAACCCTCAAACTCTACTCTGGACCTCGAAGCCAGTTCCACTGCTTTAAAAAAAATGGTCCCCCTCTAATCAGGTTTAGACCTTGGACACCAGGTAGGTGCAATTAATTATCAGGTAAAAAATGATTTAGCTCCGGACCTCGTAGGGTAAGAGTTAAATAGCCCTGCCCTACAACATGTACGACTTCTGACACCAATTTAGTTTGCTTCCTCAGTAAGCATGAATAAACTAAGTAAACAGAAGCTTTGAGAGGCAGAGTAAACCAGGAGGCGATAGGACAAGCACCCAGTGAACTGTATGTCATCCCTCAGCTGACAAGAAGGCCAATGTAGTCTTTTGTGGTGGCAATGTCGTGGGAGAAAATCTTTACGGAGATCAAAACATTTATGTTTCATTTTAGTAATGTAGGCTAGCTAGCAGATGTTATTATTTAGAGTGATTTACAATAAGTGGCACTCAAACTAAGAGGACAAAAACAACAACATCAATAACGCAGACATGCTAATCACAGTGCTTGGATGAAAGAGTAAGATTCAATGTTCAAAAACATTATCACCCAAAAAGTGTGTCCTAATGTGCAGAATTCAAGTCTATTATATTTGTACAACACTGGTTTGTTTACTCACATCAAGCCAGTTAGAACAGAATATAATGGTGGAATGACTCCATATATCCCAGGAGAGGCAGGTGGAAGAAGGTGGAAGCCTCTTTAAGCCTTCATAACCTTTAGATCCATTGTTCATCTATCATCATCAAGTCTTATTATCCTGTCCCCCAACACCACTGTAGCAGATAACAATCACAGCTTTCCAACCCATGCTCCCTACAGAGTGCCTACAAACCGTGGTACCTGACTAGAACCAACAACCCATGCTCCCTACAGAGTGCCTACAAACCGTGGTCCCTGACTAGAACCAACAACCCATGCTCCCTACAGAGTGCCTACAAACCGTGGTCCCTGACTAGAACCAACAACCCATGCTCCCTACAGAGTGCCTACAAACCGTGGTCCCTGACTAGAACCAACAACCCATGCTCCCTACAGAGTGCCTACAAACCGTGGTCCCTGACTAGAACCAACAACCCATGCTCCCTACAGAGTGCCTACAAACCGTGGTCCCTGACTAGAACCAACAACCCATGCTCCCAACAGAGTGCCTACAAACCGTGGACCCTGACTAGAACCAACAATCCATACTCCCCACAGAGTGCCTACAAACCGTGGACCCTGACTAGAACCAACAACCCATACTCCCTACAGAGTGCCTACAAACCGTGGACCCTGACTAGAACCAACAACCCATACTCCCTACAGAGTGCCTACAAACCGTGGACCCTGACTAGAACCAACAACCCATGCTCCCTACCGAGTGCCTACAAACCGTTGTCCCTACTGAGTCCCTATAGAGTTAACAAGTGCAACAGGTTTTATCAGCCCGTTCTAGCAAGTTCTTCTCCCAGTCCCAGCCGGTGTTCACAGAATCATAACAAGTCAGGCGTGTTTGTGAGCCAAAAGACAGATTTCCTAAATATTTCAGAGCAGCTAAACAAACTGGAAGGCGCACATTGGCACCCTGTTGTAAAAGAAGTGAAACGACCCTAAATAAGGCTTTTAGAGAGTCAGTAGTTGCCTGACTGGAGAGTTAGTCTTTTTAAGGTTCAGTACACAGAACATTAGTTTAGAAAGCTGGCGATGCATAGAATTTTGCAGAATTTCAAGCCCTGCCATAGAGTGATTCCTCCTAAAACCAGACACACAAAAATGTACCATGATTTGGGGTATTTTCACAAAATGTAATCCATAGAATAGTCCTTTGGCGGAAGGATTGTTGACATACGCTGCATTCGGAAAGTACCAAACATTGTGAGAAATTACCGTATGATATAGTCTGTTCATTTAACATCATTCTCCTCATTTTGGCTGATTTCAAAACAGCCATCTTAAATGTTACAGCTATGTCTCATCAAAGAAACTGAGAGGTTCGGATTGGAAAGGTATTTGGTATTTGGTTAGGATCCCCATTAGCATGTTGCGATAGGCAGCAGCTACTCTTCCTGGGGTCCACACGAAACATGAAACGTGTAATAATACAGAACATTAATAGACGAGCACAGCTCAAGGACAGAACTACATATATTTCAAACGTCACACACAACCTACATATTATCAGTACATCCACTTAGGGGAGAGGTATCGCTTAATCTGTTTTTTTAAACCAGGTTTGCTGTTCACTGTGTGTTGGAGGTTAACACTTTGAAGTGATATGAGTTACTCAGTAGAGAGAGAAGATGCCAAGAAAGTCGCATTATGTTAATGATGTTGTGGCTTGTCTTCCACATCAAGTCATAAAAAGAAATAAATGTAGCCTACTCAAAACGAAAAACTTCTGTGTCAGCATTTTCCTAGAATTTCTCTAGAGTTCTAGATAGACTATTATTTTTCTGTCCTGGGGCTAAATGTCAGTGTTGAACTTTTTCAGCAGTGGTGGCAAAGTTAGCATGGGATGTGGCCAATGTATGTATTTATATTTTTTCTTATCTTGGCCACAGAGACTGTGAACATTGTACCATTTTAAAGTTATTTTCCTGCAATTCTACAGATTTTGTCATGGGGCTGAGAGAAAATGTGCAGTTTGAAAGCTAATTTTATGCAATTCTACACATCTTGCCATAGCTTATGCTGTGTTCTTATGCTATCTAGATGATCTTATATTAAAATACTTTATATGGCTCCATTATATTTTCTATATACTTTATCTGGTTTTAAGTTAACACGGAACATTTTACCATCTCCCCCAAAAATTGTCAAAAATACGTGCCGGCCCGCAACTGCTAAATGGGTATAGGGGAAACACTGGGTGGGAGAAAACCACTAACACAACCCCACAGTACTGTTCTTCATGCATAAGTGACAATAAGAAGGACTGAAAGTCCTGCCCGAGTTTGCTCTGGGGATGTGAATGCATTTAGTAGATGTTGTTATCCTGTATGCATGGGGAAGACATCAAGGCAAGGCAGTGGGCTACTGGGCTCCCTCTGTCCTTGTTGAGCAGAATTGGAGATTTGATAATGCACTTAGCAGCGATTAACCATCTCCCACAGGAAGTAGGGCCTGTCAGCTCTGTCAGTCCTACTGTGACATCCAAGCGGCCTGGCTACCCGCTTAGTGGTTGTGGCGGGATTTAGGTATAACTCGTGTTGAGAGAGATCTTCTAGTTTTCCTCCCTGCAAGTTGGCACCAGCTTGGTTCCAGATCAGTTTGTGCTGTCAGTCTGACTTTATTGCTGTCCTTGTCACGCCAAACAGGCTACTTTTGGCGAGGCCTTTCCCCTAATCAACATGAATGGCATCTAGCCAAGGTCTTTCCTAATACAATATTTGGTGAAAAATATCTTCTGGATGATCTGAGATATCTTCTGATGTTCCTTCCTGCACTTCATTGGTATTAATGATGATAAACTGTCGTCTTCTGTGAGAGGACGTCAATAGAACCCATAGAATTATCATCATCCACCCGGAAGCAATCATTTCAGCAATTATACATTACCGGGCTCGGATGCATTTCAGTCAGTGTGTCTTCCAGTGGATCTATATTTGGAGAATTCCATACTGGTTAAGATGACTATTTTTGCAGTCATTAACAGTTTTCGATCGGTAGAAAGGACACATTGAAAGACAGGCATTTTCAGATGGTTGACATTTTCTTATTGCAGGCAGTCCTAAACACTCCTATATTGTCAATGTGTCATTTCATCACCCCTCCCCACCCCAAGCTGTCAGAGAGAGAAGAGATATGGAGGGTAGTAGAGTTCCCCTCAGCAATATTCTGCTATTCCCAGTTAATAGGTGACTGGAGCTCTTGTATGGCTATCGGTCTAGGCTGTGAGTGAGTGCAAGTGAGATGTGTAAGTATACATCCAGTCAAAGTGCAACAAACTAAACTGCTATCTTTCAATGAAGCTGTGTGAGTGGTATAGTCAGACTGTAGTGTATCTCCCCTGTTCTTGTATAAGAAAATATGACATAAAGGCACAGCAGGCGCTGCAGGTGAAAGATTATGTTCCGGTCTGACCTGAGGAAGACCTAAGGGTCGACATATTGTCAATAAAGCATAGATTGCGTGGTGCTTACTACTAGCTTATTTATTTTGTTTGCCACTTAACTCCTATACTATTCTTCCACACCTTCTATCTCAGTGCCACTGCACCGGACCAGAATCCTTAGAATCCAGCCATCATCCATTGTTTTCCATCATTTCCCATAACGCATTCCTTTTCTTTTAATATCGTCGTCGTGAGTGAAATATAGATTACAACACTTTAGTAACCACAGAAACAGCCTGGTTGTTCATTAGAATCAAAGAGGTGCTTGCCTGGCCATTGTAGCCGCTCTGACAGACCTGGGTTTAAACAGTATTGGTTGTCTTTCAAATATTTTGAATGTTTGATCCCTTTGAGTGTTTGATCAGTGCCAGATACAAAGGGTTTGCACTTTTGGGACAATCCCGTTGTTTCCATTGCGCCAGGCGAGCTCGGTCAAGTGCAGCTAAAGTGCTTGAAAGAAAACAAATACTATTTGAACCCTGGTGTGCTCTCTGATGACCTTCCCAGATTTCTCATCTGCTCAAGCCATTGTTGTGTATATGGCTTGTGGAGCATGGCCATGAGAGCTAACTGCTGCCTGGAGGGAAACCAACTCTCCCTCTCTGCTTCTCTCTTTGATAATCTGCTCTACCTCAGAGTGGCAGAGAGAGATTTCATTTTGTGAGACGAGTACAGTTTCACAGAGGGACAATGGTGGCTTTGTAGATTGCAGGTATCCAGGAAGGAACACTGATACCTCTGCTGAGGACTCTGATCTATGGCCGACATGAGCAGGGGCACCCAGCTGTGGTTCAAGGCCATATCTGGTCTTGAAGTGCTGTTAGAAATATCACTATATGTGTCTTCGTAAGCTGAAGCTATAGGACCTGATTTCCATTCTGTCATTAGGACACCATTATTTCCAGCTTGTTATCATTAATATGGCTTCTGTCCATTTTTGCCTTCATGGAAATGAATCAATAGGTGTCATGATAAGCAGGTCCAGAGCTGTTAGGCATACCAGATGGTAGGGGTGTGAACTAACGTTTAAATAAAATTCGGACCCTTAAAGGTCATGAACAGTCAATCATGTTTTTCATTAAGTTGGTTGATATTGAGATGAAACCAGATCAAAGTATGATGAAAAATGATTGTTGCTTCTACATTGATGAAGTTTGATCATAAAGTTGCTGGTTCCCTCTGTAACTGACAATTAACCTGTCAGGGAGCTGGAGGGAGATACACCCTCCTCCATGTCAAACACTTGGATTCAGGAGGCGGGATTATTAAGGGGATAGGGTGACATCACCCTAACTCTCATTTTAATACACCAATGGTAACACAATATTCTCTTATCTAATTTAAATAAATACTGCCAACATCGGAGAAGGCATGTTTGCAGAGGGGTATTGTATATATAGCTAGATGTCTACTCTACTGGTGCCTAAATTTGACTGTAGGGTGTCATCAAATTCAATAAAAAATGTACACTATTCATCTATGGCAAAGATACTTATGTCTCCCCTTTCATCTGTGCCTGGTGTTAGCTAGTTACTGGCTAGCTAGTTCTTCAGCCAGCATGGAACAAAAGGGGGGGAAGGGTTGTTCAAAACTCTGACACAGTTGTCATGTCAACACATCCGTCAGTGCTCCTGTGAACCGCATCACAAGAGACATGCCAAACGGGAGACCTACAGTAACAGTCTGGACACACCTACTCATTCAAAGGTTTTTCTTTATTTATACTAGTTTCTACATTGTAGAATAATAGTGAAGACATCAAAACTATGAAAAAGCACATGGAATCATGTAGTAACCAAAAAAGTGTTGAACAAATCAAAATATATTTTATATTTTATATTGTTCAAAGTAGCCACCCTTTGCCTTGATGACAACTTTGTACATTCTTGACATTCTCTCAACCGGCTTAATGAGGTAGTCATGCATTTCAGTTAATGGGTGTGCCTTGTTAAAAGTTAATTTGTGGAATTTCTTTCCTTCTTAATGCATTTTAGCCAATCAGTTGTGTTGTGACAAGGTATGGGTGGTGTACAGAAGATAGCCCATTTGGTAAAATACCAAGTCCATATTATGGCAATAACAGCTCAAATAAGCTAAGAAAAATGACAGTCCATCATTACTTTAAGACATGAAGGTCAGTCAATCCGTAACATTTCAAGAACTTTCTTCAAGTGCAGTCGCAAAAACCATCAAGCGCTATGACGAAACTGTCTCTCATGAGGACCGCCACAGGAAAGGAAGACCCAGAGGATAAGTTCATTAGAGTTAACTGTACCTCAGATTGCAGCCCAAATAAAAGTTCAAGTAACAGACACATCTCAACATCAAGTGTTCAGAGGAGACTGCGTGAATCAGGCCTTCATGGTCGAATTGCTGCAAAGAAACCACTACTAAATGACACCAAAAAGAAGAAGAGACTTGGGCCAAGAAGCATCAGCAATGGACATTAGACCTTTGGAAATCTCTTTGGTCTGAGATTTTTTGGATCCAACCAACGTGTCTTTGTGAGAAGCAGAGTAGGTGAACGGGTGATCTTGGGGAGGGGCCAACCTGAATTTGTCGAATAAAAACTCGTTTTAGTTCTATTTTACAATTGTTTGGACTAATGATTCCACCCCTGCTCTTTCTCTTCGCTAATGATGCAAGTGTGTTCAGTCTTTGGTCTGTTGCATGTAGAATATCTTAGCCTATTCATTGATCATAGGCTCTGCTTTACTGAAGTTGCGAGACATTGCAAGCCAAGAAATTGCAAGATACATTGTTCCATTGGGACATACAGTTTTTGATTGCCAATAGATAGGCTTAGTGCGAGGGTTTGTGTTCTTGGATGTACGGCAACTAATAAATCTCCATTCCAAAAATACTGAATCTTAACCTAGTGGAATCGAATCTTGACACTCAGAAATGGGAGTCGACACCAGGAGTTGACGTACAAGGAGTCGAGGAATTAACAGTTGGAAAAATGGCAGAGAAAGACAAGCGACAACAATGAAGTCCTGTATGGCAATACTTTGAGAAGTTCAATGAGAAGGAAATGCAGACTTTGCCAGGTGGAATTGAGGTTGGCCTAAAGTAATGGTAGTACAGGTCCAATGCTTAACCATCTGAAAGGGACGCACCGTGAGACCCAAACCATTGCTGGAAGCAGAACAGCTGCATTGTGAATTCACATGGAATTTAATGTATTTTTCTTATAGTTCAACGGGAAACCGATAAAACAATGGCAGTTTAAACGTCAAGAAATGTTTTCCATCCCCTACCAGATGGTCAGCAGTGATTTCAGTGAAATATTATTCAGTTCTAATAAGGAAATCAGTCAAGAAATAAATTCTATGGATTTCACATGACTGGGAATACAGATATGCATCTGTTGGTCACAGATACCTTTTATAAAATAGGTAGGGGCGTGGATCAGAAAACCAGTCAGCATCTGCTGGGACCACAATTTGCCTCATGCAGCGTAATACATCTCATTCTCATAGAGTTGGTCAGGCTGTTGATTGTGGCCTGTGAAAAGTTGCCCCCCTCTTCTTCAATGGCTGTGCGAAGTTGGTGGATAGGAACTGAAACACGCTGTCATACACGTCGATCCAGAGCATCCCAAACATGCTCAATGGGTGATATGTCTGGTGAGTATGCAGGCACATGGAAGAACTGGGACATTTTCAGCTTCCAGGAATTGTGTACAGATCCTTGTGAACGGCCGTGCAATTTTCATGCTGAAACATAGTGATGATTGAGGATGAATGGCACGACAATGGGTTTTAGGATCTCGTCACAGTATCTCTGTGAATTCAAATTGCCATTGATAAAATGTAATTAAGTTCATTGTCCGTAGCTTATGCCTGCCCATACCATAACCCCACCACCACCATGGGGCACTGACATTGACATCAGCAAACCGCTCGCCCACACGACGCCATACACACTGTCTGCCATCTGCCCGGTACAGTTGACACTGGAATTCATCCGTGAAGAGCACACTTCTCCAGCGTACCAGTGGCCATCGAAGGTGAGCATTTGCCCACTGAAGTCGGTTACGACGCCGAACCGCAGTCAAGTCAAGACTCTGGTGAGGACAACAAGCACGCAGATGGGCTTCCCTGAGATGGTTTCTGAGTTTGTGCAGAAATTCTTTGGTTGTGCAAACCCACAGTAATTATCAGCTGTCCGGGTGGCTGTTCTCAGAATATCCCACAGGTGAAGAAACCAGATGTGGAGGTCCTGGGCTGGCTTAGTTACACATGGTCTGCGGTTGTGAGGCCGGTTGGGCGTACTGCCAAATTCTCTAAAATCACATTGGAGCAGCTTATGCTTTATTACAGACAGAAATAATTCTCAGCGCCAAAACTTGAGACATATGTGACATTGTGCTGTGTGACAAAACTGCACATTGTAGAGTGGCCTTTTATTGTCCCCAGCGCAAGGTGCACCTGTGTAATGATCATGTTGTTTATTCAGATTCTTGATATGCCACACCTGTTAGGTAGATGGCTAATCTTGGCAAAGGAGAAATGCTCACCAAAAGGGATGTAAAGACATTTGAGAGAAATAAGCTTTTTGTGGAAATGGAACATTTCTGCCGTCTTTTATTTCAGCTCATAAAACATGGGACCAACACTTTACATGTTGGGTTTATATTTTTGTTCAGTGTAGATATGCTTTGGAGAAGGGGCTTTGTCTACATGTAGTTACTAGAGTTGGGCGATATGGACAAAAAAACATATCGCGATAAATTGTCTGAATTGATGCGATAACGATAAATGGAACAATAAGTTTATAACATTAATGTGCATCAAATTAATTGTTTTATTATCCTTTAAACTACTAGTTTTATGGTTGTAGCCATCAATTGTCTCATTAATCATCACCCATATTACAAAACATATTTCATTTTAATCTTCTCTCTAGTATAGGCTACTTATCGCATTGAAGGATATCAGCAAAATGCCTGGGGATAAGTGATCGGTATGGTCGGTGTCGATCATTTTTGGTTTATTGTCCCAGCACGAGTAGTTATTAATTGAGGTGATTTCAGTCCTTTGTATTTACATGGTAACAGAGTAATGGAGTGCTTTTATAGCCTTTCCATGATCCAGTGGGTCATCTGTGGCTGTGTGAGAGGCTCCAGTGGAAAGAGACGCAGGAATTTAGGCTGGAAAAACGAGCTAAAGGCCCTGCTGCTATCTTACCATCTCAACAGGTGCAGGCAGTATCGTGTACCAGGAAAACAGCCCATTGCTCACTTGAGTTCTGCGACCCCTTATACTGATTGCGATGAAGTCATATTTGACTAATAAAAAAAGTTGATCAGATAACACAGACTGTGAATTAAATGCTTTGACTGAGTATTTTTCTTCCCCATAAGCAAAATCACTGTCAATATCCTTTATTTTATTGAGGCATGTTATCACAGTATGATTGCGTGCAATTATGTTTTTTCTCTCCAAATATTTCGATTAGTAAGGTTAAAGCGTACAGATAACCTATAAACTCTGCATATGCTGTAACAGTAGGCCTGTTTAAGTATATAGCAGCACACAGCTTTTCAAATATTGAACTGCAATAATGGCACAAACATTGGCAGTTGTTCTTCTATGTTGTAAAAGATAAAAGACCTATGGCCTAAGTACAAAAGGGGTTTTATGTAATACCATATAGATGTCAGCTAATCGAAAACTTAAAGAACTCACTTCCAGTTCCTTGCCTGTTATTTGGCTGTTTGGTTGGCTAGTAGACAAATGAATGTGTTTTCCACTGTGGCCTAGGTATATCCTGTGGGTCCTTCTCTCTCTCCCTCTCTCTCTCTCTCTCTCTCTCTCTCTCTCTCTCTCTCTCTCTCTCTCTCTCTCTCTCTCTCTCTCTCTCTCTCTCTCTCACACACACACGTTCACTCTTTCACACCCTCTCTCTCACACGCTCTCTCCTCTTGACTCCTCTCACAACTAAACCTGGCTCTTCAACAGATGAAAAAGTGACTGGAATCTTTCTTCTCTATCAACCAAAAAAGGATGATTTTAACACCTGAAAATCAAAGATATACAAACAACCTTCAGAAAAACAGGGTCAGATTCTTGACATTTGGTTTGGAATATTGCCACATTTCCGTGCTATCCCTCAGTTGCCTAGTCTTTTCTTTAATCTTCATACACTCCCTAACACATTGCATCATATTTAGATACCAGAGCCTGGAATTTCTCATTTTCTCATCATTTGAGGTGTGGTAACTTCAGTAACAAGCCTACCCTTGGGTCTTAAAGCAGAACATTTATGTGGAATATGGCTTGCACAAAAAGGATTCCCCCATTAGGAAGAGAACAATAGCTCCACAAACAAAACAAGTTGCCTTTGCTTCCCCAAACCGTCCTTGGGGCTGGATCAAGGGAGGTGGCTGTCTGATTTCAATAATGGGTGCGCTTTCCTAATACCAATACCTACATTTTAGCCTCTTCCTGTGTGGTCCTCCCATCGGTCTAATAAACAACATGGTTATATTCAAGCTCTATATGAGTCATGTGTTTGTTTCAGACCCCTTTACTTTTTCCACATTTCGTTACGTTACGCCTTATTCTAAAATTGATTCAATAAAAAATGGTCCTCATCAATCTACAGACAATACACCATAATTACAAAGCAAAAACAGTTTTTCAAACATTTTTGCAAATCTATTAGAAATAACATACAGAAATACTTTTTACATAAGTATTCAGACCCTTTGCTATGTGACTGGAAATTGAGCTCAGGTGCATCCTGTTTCCACTGATCATCCTTGAGATGTTTCTACAACTTGATTGGAGTCCATCTGTTTTAAATTCAATTGATTGTGCATGATTTGGGGAGGCATACACCTGTCTACATAAGATCCCACAGTTGACAGTGCATGTCAGAGCAAAAACCAAGCCGTGAGGTTGAAGAAATTGTCCGTAGAGCTCTGAAACAGGATTGTGTCAAGGCACAGATCTGGGGAAGGGTACCAAGGTCCCCAAGAACACAATGGCCTCCCTCATTCTTAAATGGAAGACATTTGGAGCCACCAATACTCTTCCTAGAGCTTGCCAAACTGAGCTTAAGGGGGAGAAGGGCCTTGGTCAGGGAGGTAAGAACCCAATGGTCACTCTGACAGAGCTCCAGAGTTCCTCTGTGAAGATGGGATATCATTCCAGAAGGACAAACATCTCGGCAGCACTTCACCAATCAGGCTTTTATGGTAGAGTGGCCAGACGGGAGCTTGGAGTTTGCCAAAAAGCACCTAAAGAAGATTCTCTGGTCTGATGAAACCAAGATTGAACTCTTTTGCGTGAATGGCAAGCATCATGTCTGGAGGAAACCCGCCACCATCCCTACAGTGAAGCATGGTGCTGGCAGCATCATGCTGTGGGGATGTTTTTCAGCTTCAGGGACTGGGAGACTAGTCAGAATCGAGGGAAAGATGAACTGAGAAAAGTACAGAGAGATCCTTGATGAAAACTGCTCCAGAGCGCTCAGGACCTCAGACTGGGACGAAGGTTCACCTTCCAACAGGACAATGACCCTAGGCACATAGCCAAGATAACGCAGGAGTGGCTTCGGAACAAGTTGCTGAATGTCCTGGAATGGCCCAACCAGAGCCCAGACTTGAACCCGATCGAACATCTCTGGCGAGACCTGAAAATAGCTGTGCAGCGACGCTCCCCTTCCAACCTGATAGAGCTTGAGAGGATCTGCAGAGAAGAATGGGAGAAACTCCCCAAATATAGGTGTGCCATGCTTGTAGCGTCATACCTAAGGCTGTAACTTGAGGCTGTAATCGCTGCCAAAGGTGCTTCAACAAAGTACTGAGTAAAGGGTCTGAATACTTCTGTAAATGTAATATTTCATTAATATATATAAATGGGGCGCCAGGGAGCCTAGTGGTTAGAGCTTTGGACTCGTAACCGAAAGGTTGCAAGATCGAATCCCCGAGCTGACAAAGTAAAAATATTGTCATTCTGCCCCTGAACAAGGCAGTTAACCCACTGTTCCTAGGCCGACATTGAAAATAAGAATTTGTTCTTAACTGAATTGCCTAGTTAAATAATGGTAAAAATATATATATTTTTGCTAATATATATATATATATATATATATATATATATATATATATATATATATATATATATATATATTTTTTTTTTTTTAACTTTTTCATTATGGGGTATTATCTGTAGATTGATGAGGGAAACAAATTATTTAATCCATTATAGAATAAGGCTTTAATGTAACAAAATTCAGTCTAGGTGTCGTAATACTTTCCGAAAGCACTGGATATAGTTAATTTGTCCATTTGTACATGCACATTCTTATTCTCCTTATGTTCTGAATCTATAATTGTTGAGATTCGGCATGTTTGCCTTCTAATTTCCCTCTGAGTTGTAGATCGAGGCTTGTTTTATGATATCCTGATTTTGAGGAATTCCTATTCACTGTATAATGCACTACTTTTGGGTAGAACCCCGTCTGTCTGTCCGTCTGTCTGTCCGTCTGTCTGTCTGTGTGGTTCAATTTCTGCCCCCCAAAAATGCCCTCCTGGAAATATTTTATGTAGTAATTTGAGATTTTCCCCTGGTGTCAGACAGATACCTGTTGGTCTCTGTTGTAATGTGTATATCTGACGTGTGACCTGTGATTTGTCAGCCTGACAAGCCAGTCTGACTGCTGTAAAGCAGATGTGATTTTCCACACCTGAGGCACTTTCACGCTTACACTGTCTCTCAGAGAGAAAACATTTCCTCTAAACCTCATGTAAGGCTAGTCTCTAAACCTCATGTAAGGCTAGACTCTAAACCTTATGTGAGGCTAGACTCTAAACCTCATGTAAGACTCTAAACCTCATGTAAGGCTAGACTCTAAACCTCATGTAAGGCTAGTCTCTAAACCTCATGTAAGGCTAGACTCTAAACCTAATGTGAGGCTAGACTCTAAACCTCATGTAAGACTCTAAACCTCATGAAAGGCTAGACTCTAAACCTCATGTAAGGCTAGTCTCTAAACCTCATGTAAGGCTAGATTCTAAACCTCATGTAAGGCTAGACTCTAAACCTCATGTAAGGCTAGACTCTAAACCTCATGTAAGACTCTAAACCTTATGTAAGGCTAGACTCTAAACCTAATGTAAGGCTAGCCTCTAAACCTCATGTAAGGCTAGACTCTAAACCTCATGTAAGACTCTAAACCTTATGTAAGGCTAGACTCTAAACCTAATGTAAGGCTAGTCTCTAAACCTCATGTAAGGCTAGACTCTAAACCTCATGTAAGGCTAGACTCTAAACCTCATGTAAGGCTAGACTCTAAACCTCATGTCAGGCTAGACATAAAACACATCGTAGATGATTTATGTGAAGGCGCCTGTGTGTGTATTTTAGATAGAAGTACAGGGCAATTCCACGGTAACATGATGCTGAATGATGCTGAGACTTAGGTGTTTCACTTTAAAGTATATGTCAAACACAAATCTATGTTAAAAGGTTTTTAGAACTCATCCTGGTGCATAGAGTTGTATGGTTTGTTTAACTTGAATATTTAATTGTTTTTTGTTTGGCATACATTTTAAGTCTCAGCATCATTCTGTTACTGTGGAATTGCCGTACATCATTTAAAAGTATACAAATGTACAGTACATACACTCACCGGCCAATTTATTAGGTACACGGCCACGTTCACGAAAATGGATCGTCCCTACAGACAGTGAGTCACGTGGCTGTGGCTTGCTATATAAAGCAGACAGACTGGCACCGAGGCATTCAGTTGCTGTTCGATTGAAAGTTAGAATGGTCAAAACGAGTGACCTAAGCAACTTTGAGCGTGGTATGATCATCGGTCCTAGGCACACCTGATCCAGTATCTCAGATATGACCGCCCTCCTGGGCTTTTCACGCACATCTCAGTGTCTAGGGTTTCCTGAGAATGGTGTTATCAAACAAAAGATGTACAACTTGCCTGCTAAAGGTAAAATTGTCTTGCCTCAACCCGGTAGAGAGAACTCAAATGTCTTACAAAACCAAGTGTACAAACAGTTGATTCAGGTGGAAATCCTGTCATGTCTTGTCAGTGAGTTTTCATCGCTTGACTACATGTAACTACAGAATGGCATGTTTTCTTTCCCCATGATGGCAGTGCATGCTTTATTTCAATGGGTGTGGTAAAATAGTTGGTCCAGGCCTATATAACTTCAAATGTTCTACTAATGCTGCTTTCAGTGCATAGAGCCTGAACATTTTTGCAGACGAATAGCCATTGTTTGGTCTAAACGTGACAGAATTTTAAACACAACTGATTGTGCTTCCCGCAAGGCCATGGCTGAAGATAAAACCTGAGCCAATAACGTGATATTATTGCTCTTAAGAATTCCACTGTTTCTACTGCAAATACATTTGTCTTCCCAGGATACCAACACTGACAGACTTTCAGCCCGGATAACGTTGCATTTTGTAACCCCATTTATCTGCCTGTAAACCGTCAGAAAACCACAGTACTATCACAGTCAAATCCAAATAAAACAAAATGTTAATTGTCACCTGCTTCGTTAACAACAGGTGTAGACTAACAGTGAAATGCTTACTTACGGATCCTTTCCTAACAACGCAGAGCTAAAGAAAAAAGATAAATAGCAACAACATAATGGTGACACAATGAATAAATACACAGTCAGTGTTCCTCTAAAAGTTCCTGTGATAGTTCCTGTGATAGTTCCTGTGATAAGAAGAAAAGACGTGCTAGACAGAACAACCGTCAAGTGATACATTAACGCCTCCCACCCAGCTTCATTCTTCAAAACCCTTCTGTAAACAACTACAACATGTCTGAATAATGTTGACAAGGGAGCTAAAATCGAGAGAGAAAAAAAGCATGGGGCTACATTCTGAAGCCAGGCGTGCTTTAGGCCTACAGGCAGAGCACTGGCGATGTGTGTGCGTGTGTGTTATCCCGCTGGCTCCTGATCAACAGCCTCGTTGACACCACTCGTTCTGAAGGCTGGATTAACTAAACACACACAAGGTCCCAAGCTTTACCCAACGGGCCAGCTGAGCTGCCTGTAACATCAACAGACCGAGTGCTGTCCTGTTTGGTTGTTACATTTTCCCGATGCACTTGTTATATATGCTAGAGGGAGAGGGGGGGAGAGAGAGAGGGGGGCGGTGGGTTGAGAGACAGAGAGAGTTGTTTATTTATTTGCCACTCTTTTTCTTTTTTCTAATCTTATTTTTATTTAATGAAATGTATTGACTGAAGATTACACAATACAACAGCAGTACTGTTGTACCTGTATGCATGATTATACAGTATGTACTATTATTATTACTACTGAAATGAACTGTATTTCGTTATCGTCATTGCATTGTACTGTATTTACTGAAATGCTGTGCCAGTATACTGCTTTGGCAATATCTACAAATTGTAACTCATGCCAAGAAATCAATCTGAATCTGAATTTGAATTTGAGAAAGAAGAGAAAACAGAAAAGGGAGAAAAAAGGGAGAGAGAGAAGAATAGGGAAATAGTGTGAGCGAGCGAGCGCCGACTCAGAGAGACAGAAACCGAGGGAGAGAGAGAAGAAGGGGGAGGAAAGAGAAAGCTAAATGCACGTGCATTCAGCCACTGATCCAAACAGACCAAACCTGAATGTATTGCCCCATCTCCGTGGAAACCCCAACCCGGTTGGACAAAAGGTTCTTTCTCCAGGGCTTTGGCGTCTGCTGTGACACTGGCTTATCTGTTTTCTGGGGTGTTAATGGGCTGTGCAGACATGACTTTTAGACACATTGTTATTTAACCCTTTGTCAACACTGGGAGAAAGGCCAGTTCCTTGGCTGATATTTATTGGCACGAGAGAATTCCCTTAGATGGGTCAATTGTTTCAGATAATAAGGCCGGAATATCCTGAATTTAACTGATGTACCTTTCTGTTAAAAAAATGTAGGCATAAAGCAACTGGTCCAACGTCACATTGTGTCATTAAAGATTTGTGTTAACGTATTATTTATGTAGGCAGTTAGTGTAAGCTAACTACTGTGCAGATACGTGATAAAACTACAATACGAGTACTGAATAAGTTGGATGGAATTGGTAAACCCTCTATTCACAAATGTCTATATTAGTACCTACTGTATGTTACTGGGGAGGAAATGATGACATAGGCTTATCCCTGTATGAGACATGATGATAGGGCAGCAGGCAGCATTTCATAGCCAGGCCAGGCAGGGTGTCTCACCCTCTAGTACAGCATTTACAAGCTCAGACAAATCTCAGCTCTGAAACAATGTTCTATCATCTACAGTTCTTTACTGCAGGGAGGAGCTGCATGTTGATATCTAGTGGGTATCATCACTCATTATCAATAGCATAGAGATTATCTGTGATTTTGTATGTCGTTTGATTAACTTGAGATACTGGTCAGCAGGGCTGTGACTCTTCTTGACATTGTGTGTCAATATCGAGTTGGCATCCCATATCCTATCAATAAGTTATTTGTTTATTCAACTTGATGTTTAAGATATTGATTACTGGTCTGCGTGAGCGTGATGGCCCATCTCTCACCTTTGTAACTGCCTGGGCTTGTAGGTTCAACCAGCTGATGACTCATTGCACTTAAAATGTATTTCCTGGTGGGAGACAGTCTTTTTTAAAAGGCCGGACAACTTAATGGCCACATGTTGTCATAATAGGAGCCAGAAGGCTGCAAAAAAAGTTTCCCATCTGGAGAACAGGGCATGATTGATGTTCTCATTCCTTGTCCACAGAGACTGTACTATGTTACCTTACATTCAACCTTTTTATTTATAGAGGTTAGTCTTGTTGAGATAAAATCTCTGTCAAAAGAGACCTGGTTGACATTACCATATTAGGGCAGGTATTTCATAATATTCCCATACATTGCATGACATTATAGCATAATGAGTTGCCTAATCTAGAGCAGACGGCTGAAATATTATTGGGAATAAATGATTTGTTCTCGGGAACAAATGGAGGTTTATGGGGGTTTCCATTATATAAATACCTAAGAGTGCAAAGTTGGACTGGTTCCAATAGGATTAGCCCAGTAGACCTGTATTCACTATATTATCAACCTCCCCTTCTGAGCTGATTATGGTAGAGCGAGAGAGTCAGAATTGTTCAAATGGATTCACTTGTCTGGGTATTATCAAAGCATAATCCACCGTGGGCATGGCATACACAGTAATAATCGCCCGTGCAGAATATTGCCCCAAACATCAGAATACATTTAAGAGCAACACAAGCAAGTTAGATTGCTTTCAAATAGTCAAGCATGAGGTATGCAAAGAATGCCAAGCAGCTATCGCCATTGGCAGTGAACGGGGAACACTCCGTTGGGTCATTGTATATGGGTCATTTTCCCCCCGTTGTCTGTCTGAGGCAGACACTAAGTTTTGGGTGTCGTCTTTAGATCTCAGGTGTTTATCTAAAGGATGTGAAGTTTTCCCAGGACAAATTACCCAAAGTTCTGTTTTTTTGGCACCAACAGTACCTACAACTGAAAAGGCAATGGAAAGTTAGACATACGACATTTTTTACAGGAAACGTCATTGCATCTGCTGAGAGGAGTTTGATCCAAAGCTCACGTCTCTCAATAAGAATGCTGTAATGCCATTGGTTGGACTGCGTGATAGCTGTTTTAGCCAAACAATTGTAGGACCGTCCATGTTCCTCATACACTGTATATACAAAAGTATGTGGACACCACTTCAAAATAGTGGACTCGGCTATTTCAGCCACACCCGTTGCTGACAGGTATATAAAATTGAGCACACAGCCATGCAATCTCCATAGACAAACCTTGGCAGTAGAATGGCCTTATTGAAGAGCTCAGTGACTTTCAACGCGGCACCGTCATAGGATGCCACCTTTCCAACAAGTCAGTTCTTAAAATGTCTGCCCAGCTAGAGAAATGTAAAGGTCTAGGAGCAACAATGGCTCAGCCGTGAAGTGGTAGGCCACACAAGCTCACAGAACTGGACCGAGTGCTGAAGTGCTTAGCGTGTAAAAATTGTCTGTCCTCGGTTGCAACACTCACTACCAAGTTTCAAACTGCCTCTGGAAGCAATGTCAGCAAAATAACTGTTCGTCGGTAGCTTCATGAAATGGGTTTACATGACCGAGCAGCCTCACACCAGCCTAAGATCACCATGTGCAATTCCAAGCGTCAGCTGGAGTGGTGTAAAGCTTCACCATCTGGCAGTCCAACGGACGAATCTGGGTTTGGCAGACGTCAGGAGAACGCTACCTGCCCGAATGCATAGTGCCAACTGTAAAGTTTGGTGGAGGAGGAATAATGGTCTGAGGCTGTTTTTCATGGTTTGGGCTAGGCCCCTTAGTTCCAGGGAAGGGAAATCTTAACACTACAGCATATAATGAATGACATTCTAAATGATTCTGTGCCCAACCTCACTAATGCTCTTGTGGCTGAATGGAAGTCCCAGCCGCAATGTTCCAACATCTAGTGGAAAGCCTTCCCAGAAGAGTGGAGGCTGTTATAGCAGCAAAAGGGGGGACCAACTCCATATTAATGTGCATGATTTTGGAATGAGATGTTCGACGAGCAGGTGTCCGCATACTTTTGGTCATGCAGTGTATCTTCTCCCTAGCTACCCACTCCTGGTCTGTGTGTATGTAGTATAAAGTGTGTCTCACACATACTGACTCTGAGCAAGGGCCCTAGGGCTCAGAAGTGAGTGCATTGCACCCTGATAGGGGAACGATTCGCTGTCCGCCAAGACCCAGACCCTTTGATGAGTGACGCAAAACAGCCAGAGCTCAGCACCGAGGTCCTGTGGTCCCTGCCAACAGCACTGCTTTGTATCCGGTGAGATGAGGGGGCGGCTTTGAAACAACTGTCCCCCGCTCCGCACTGCAACCATGATCACTTCAAACAACTAGCTTACAAAAACAAGTCATTGTTTTGGCTTCCGTTACCAACCATGTGTGATATGTCTTTTTGTCACACAGAACAAGGGTGATTTCAATCACACACCCCCAATCTAACATTAGAAGCCGTATGAGCCTCTGTTTCTGTGTGAGATTTTTCAGACAAGGGAAGTGTTACAGCGTTTTAATGTCAAGTTTCATATCATATTGTTTGCACAATTTCCAGAGAAGGGGATTGTTTTCTCAATACTCTGAAGATTATTTCCCGAGCTGAATACTTGTCGTTGTACCCCAAGCTCCAGCTCTTGGCACATCTTTCACATTTTATGCATTGCAGTTTGATGTGTCATCTCCAAGTCATAACTAAATTCTGTTGAGTTCACGGTGAAAATGGAATTGGTCACACTTTGGGCCAATATAAAACACACTGTAACCAAATCCCCCTTTCGTACTGTCAATAATTCTGAGGGCTCCTTAGACAACTACGCAAGCTAAGACGGTTTAGTGTGAAGAAGCCAAGAAACTGCTTATCCAAAGGAAATTCCCGATCACACTTGTAGGCGATGTCATGACAACGTCAGCTAGCTAAACTCGTGTGCCGAAACACCTCGTTGGGTCTAATGGTCAAGTCGCGCCGAACTGTGCATGCCGTCAAATCAAAGGCACTCCTTCGATATGAAGTTAATTTGAACGAAAATGAAAATGTGTCAGTTTGTCACTCCCAAGGTTGAAGTAACGACATGTTCAGCTGCTTAAGACATTGACTCGAATCTAGGTTTTGCCTTTATAGATCGAGAATAATTATAGAAGTCGAGTCTGCTCTGCGTTCCCGGAAGTGTCGCAAAGTTGGGCCTCTGTTGAATCACTTAGCTAGTAGCTAGCTACCCTCAGTGTGTGTGTGCGTGTGTGTGTGTGTGTGTGTGCGTCCACAAGAATCGTAAACGAACAAAAATCTGACCAACTGGGGACATTTTGTTAGTCTCCGCGAGGTCAAACACTATCTCTAGTGGGTTTAAGGTTAAGGTTATAATTAGTGTTGGGGTTAGAATTACGTTAAGTTTCAGGGTTAGGAGCTAGAGTTAAGGTTAGGAGCTAAGGTTAGGGTTAAGGTTAGGCTTTGGGGTTAGGGTTAAGGTTAGGAAAATGGGTTAGGGTTAGGTTAATGGTTAGGGTTAGGGAAAATAGGAATTTGAATGGGACTGAATTGTGTGTCCCCACAAGGTTAGCTGTACAAGACTGTGTGTGTGTGTGTGTGTGTGTGACTGAATGAGGAGGAAACTATTCATCACTAGGAGGCTATAGTAAAGGCTGCTTAATGCGTAGACCAGGGGGTGAAAGTGACGGTGAGTAAGAGCTGAGCAACACAATGCCGCTTACGGACTAAAACCTCAGTCTCTTTTAAAGTATGTATGCCTTTTTATGGGTCCAGAGAGGAAGAGGCTATGGAGTTAGTTAATAGGGATGTGACTAAGGCAGTAGCTGAGTTGGCACAAGTGGTTGGAATCACACAGGAACAGTACTAGGAGAAATTCAGTTTGATCCCTGATATCCCCTTCACGCTTCCCTAGTATAAACTGTTTTCAATCTGTCCCATTTAAAAGTTTAGAAAGATCAGGTTCAACTCACTACCCCTGACTACCATTACTTAACTGTAGCTTTCAGTGTAGGGTTGATAAGAGGCAACCAGTGTCTTTATCTCCTGTGCCCTTAGATGATGTTAAGGACAGAGAGCTCAGCCTTCCTTATCTGTGCTGCGTGCTGCTCTGCTTGGCTCCGCTCGGACCCGGGATGGCTTTGGGAATTCTGCTGAAACCAAACCAATAGGGCATTCCCGAATTACAGCTGCTTTTTCTTGCTGGAATGATGTGTGAAATGTGTGGGTTTTTCTGCCTGTGGTTTTTGCCCCCTCCCCTCCATTGGTAAAGGAAATGGGAAATGCCTCCACAACCTTCTAGTACTTGTGGATAGCCCTCACAGGATAGTTAAACAGGGAACATTTGGACAAGTGGGGACATTTTGCTTGTCCCCACAAATGTTTTTTTACATTTTTTATTTAGGCTTAGGAGTTCGGTTTAGGGTTAGGAATTTGGGGTTAAGGTTATAGTTATGGTTAGGTTAAGGGTTAAGGTTAGAGTTAGATTTAGGGTTAGGGGTTAGGGGTTAGGGAAAATAGGATTTTGGTCCCCACAATTTTTTGGTCCCAACAAGTATAGCAATACAAAAGTGTGTGTGTGTGTGTGTGTGTGTGTGTGTGTGTGTGTGTGTGTGTGTGTGTGTGTGTGTGTGTGTGTGTGTGTGTGTGTGTGTGTGTGTGTGTGTGTGCGTGCGTGCGTCAGTGAGTTAGCAGGCAGCAGTGAGTTTGTCTTGCCGGCCTCTCTACCGCCCACTCTCTCTCTCTCTCTCTCCAGTCTTCCTCTCTCTGACTTCCTGTGGGATTGTTAAAGAGGAGGATAGTGTTTGCAGTGGAAGGGGGGAGACACTGGGAGAGGAGGGGGAGACGGGGTAGAATGTCTTGAGCCTAAAAGGGGACAATGGGGAGAATATCTGGAGTGAAAGAAGGAAAGGAGGAAGTGGGCAGACTGTTGAACGTTTAAGGAGGCTGGTGGGTAGATTCTTGGATTTTAAAAGGGATAGAGTTTTGAGTGTTGGGTGACTGGTGGGATGTAGTGTGATTTAAAAACAGAGCAGTGGATAGCACATACAAATGGTGCCAAGTATGTTTATGACCTGGGTGTCTAGTGATTATAAAAGCCCAGATTGAATTATGGTCTTCTATATGGGGCAGCTGCGGGAAGTGATACTGGTGTAGATATCTATGGTCACTGGCAAGCTAAAATAAATTGATTATTTTACTTGGTTATTTGCACATCTATAATATCTCTTTCTGTGGCCACAAAGGGGCATCATTAGGAGCAGTGAATGCGCCATTGATAGTTCAAGTAAATGAATGAAGAGTCTGTTGTGTGACCAGGGATCACTGTGTCAATTCAAGGGATCACTGACTTGAATGTCATGAAAAGAGCTTCTTGAATCAATATCAGTATCGAACAGCAGCTCTGTGTATGCCAAGCCTACATCCCAGCAAATAGGGATGTCCTGAGGAGATTCGGCAATGTTCCCATTAGCCTCCTTAAGAGTTTCGGCAGGACGTTATCCCTTTGACGTTCTGAGAACGTTGCGTGACGGTCCCAAGGGAATGTTCTCTGGGGGACCTTTGTCTAGTTCCCTGTAAGTTCCCAGGACGTCACTGAGGACCATGTCAGGGCCTTTTTAGGATGTGCTCAGGAATGTCATTTTACTAGTTCTTAGGACGTTGTGTGATGTCCCAAGGGACCGTTCTCTGGGGAACCTTTTTCTAGTTTGTCCCAGGGACGTCCCCAAAGACATTTTTAGGAAGGTTCTTGGGACGTTATGTCATGGTCCCCTGGAGGTTTTGTCTAGTTCCAGGTTTATCCCGGGGACGTCCCTGAGCACATTTTTAGGATGTTCTTGGGACGTTGTGTCATGGTCCCCTGGAGGTTTTGTCTAGTTCCAGGTTTATCCCGGGGACGTCCCTGAGCACATTTTTAGGACGTTCTTAGGACGTTGTGTCATGGTCCCCTGGAGGTTTTGTCTAGGTCCAGGTTTATCCCGGGGACGTCCATGAGCACATTTTTAGGACGTTCTTTGGACATTGTGTCATATCCCCCTGGAGGTTTTGTCTAAGTCCCTGTTTGTCCTAAGTTAAGGATCCCAACTTAATTCAAAGGTTTTAATGTTTAAACATTCACACCCCTATGCAGTACAGCAGAGTAGAGTACAGTACAGTAAATTATACTGTACTCTACGCTAGTGTGCTCTACAGGGCCATAGCTACAAATGAGGACACAGGTCCTCATATTTACTTGTTACTTCTGTGAACTTTCACTATTGAAAGTATCAAGACTAGGAAATGTTTCTTAAACGTACAGAAGGCACAATTTCCGCAAAACTAAATCTAAACGTTGATATTAGTCATTACTTCAACATGACTGTGTATATGTGTCATGTATTTCCAATACCTTATGACTTTTTCTGCTAGATGTATTCGCTAGATCCCTTTTCCGTCTGTTTAACCAGAAGTCAAAGCCTTTGCTTATTCCAAATATTTGGGATGTCATTTTTTTTTGTCATTTTTTTAAAAATAAACGCCTTCGTTTCTCAAACCAAATTTGAAGTGCTCCTATGAACTTCTCCATCCTTATCAGTTATTGTTGCGATTTACACAAAACGGTGTGTGTGCTGTGCAACAGTGCAGAGTGACTGGGTCTATTCCAGCATTCCACCACAGGGTCACAGAGTAAACATACGACTGACCCTTCTGCTGCAGATATCTGGAGTGTCTCAGTGACTGCTAGAGAACACTATGTGTTTGTACAGGAACACTCTCTAACTGGGGTAAATATTAGCCTTTTGGCCTTTATTTGGTCTCTTTTCCCTCAGAGTTCTAAAGGACCAAACCGCTCCGAAAGACGACACTTTCAAAGCCGTTTACTTTCAGCTCAAACTGTAAGAGCTCTTCCAGTGAGAAGTCATGGAGTTGTGTTGTGCCTACAGAGGGCTCAATCTGCTCTCCAGATAGATTAACGTAAATGAAAGTGAACACAGTTAGAAGGGATCATCGGTCATTCACAGCATTCACTGGCGTTTGCTTGCCCTGTGCTCCTTGTGCTCCACAGCTGGGCTGGTGTTTTGTCCTCTTTGCAACCCTGAGGGGTATGGGAGGGAGGGGGTATCCGCCACCCTCCACTCCCATTGTGGACCACTTTTCTTCTGAGACGCCCCGAGTTGTTTTCTCAAAGGGATTGATGCTACATGCATCTCCCACGCAGAGGAAGATGATGTCGTCCCCTGGCCTCGCAGCACAAAGGACAGGATATTAGGACGGGTTTCTTTAACTGCACGTCCGTAGGCTTAAACAGGGTACTTCTCAGAATGAAGGTTTTCTATTAGGATACGTACCTTGTGTATGTTAACTGCATTAGTATTCATTTTGAATCATATTGCGAAATCGGGACTTGATCCCTCACCCCCTCGTCAACATCAGCCAATCGGAATGAAGGAGGGAGGAGGAAGTTTGTGCTCAATGCACAGGAAGTATGGGGGAAGTGCTTTATTTTCCTCCCTCATATAGTGGGCCTTTGAGATTATGCTCCCGTCGAATCTGGGGGTGTGGATGGAAACTTGAGGCAGTCCACTGCACCCCCGAGGAGCCTGTACTTTGTACTGCATCCAAGGAAAGCAGAAGAAACTGCTACACGATGCATCTGTTTTTCCATTCAGAAGCGTGGTGCCGTCGCGTTTAGGAGATCGATGATTCTTCTTATTAAACTGTTCTGACTCGTACAATTGATTGCATGTATTTAATGTTAAATTGATGATACTATCATTCTGCATGAATAGAAATGTAGCTTAAGTCTTACTAAGGAAATGAGTGTTTGTATTGATTTGTATTAAAGAGAGGATAACACTGGCGGTTGGGTTACTCTGCTGTGATTCTTTCTTCGGGGGGAGGAATAAACAAGAATATCAATGAACATAGCCACTTCCCCATTAATTATGAGTCAAATTTCACTAATGGAATTCTCAGACTCTGGTGGCAGTGTAATTGAATTGCAGGTAGTGAATGAGGGGAAGGAAACAAGGTTGTTGGATCATTTCTGTTTCTCCCAGTAGAACGGGCTGTCAATCATCATTCCCTTTACTGAAGATAGGCTATAGACACATTAGTACAACCCAGTTGGCGTATGAATATTGTTTACCGTTTTGCTTTTGTGAAATTAGAGACAATTGTTGATTCAGAATTCAACTTGTCCAGATTCCTCACAGGGTAATAGACCTACAGAGGTTCCTTGCAAACACTATTTTAGTAACAACTTTTTAGAACAACACAATGTTAATGCTGTAATAAACTTAACTTGTGGAGATGAAGTAGTTGCCTCATTACACGTCCCGCAGTTTAAAGATCTGATAGCCGCCAGAAACAGAAATCTGCTTTCACAACCTTGAGTTATAACACTAGTCCAGCAAGAAGACATCAAAAGGCAGATGTGTGACTGCACATTGAAGCAAGCTCAGATGACTAATGATCAGGTTAGTCTAGGATGTGAGTGTGTGTGTGTGTGCGTGCGTGTGTGCGTGCGTGCGTGTGTGTGTGAACACGTGTGTGTGTGTGTGTGCGTGCGTGCGCATGAGTGTGGACGCGTGTGTGTGTGTGTGCGCGCGCGCGTGTGTGTGTGTGCGCAGCGTTGTTAGGGCTGCAACACAAGGCGATCCAGGGAATGTTCTGTACAACTGAGCCTCTCAAACAGGAAGTCGTTTACCTGATTACATAACACACACAAAGAGGTAGAGGTTCTGGAGACTTGCCAGAGCCGCCACTCCCTGCCTGCTCCTCCTCGACTCCTGGCATAGTAAGTGACGTCACCGCAGCTGGGCGGAAAGGAAGTGAAGCAATCAGCAAAGCATTTTAACAATATCACAAACTAACTCCTCACTCATCCCATTGACTTCATCAGAAACCACTCCCTCTGCATCTTATGTAAATTGATGGTACTGTCATTCTCGATGAGTCAAACGTGCATCAGGTGTGACGGAATAAATGGCACATCCGGTACGGTTTAGCTACTTCTGGGTTTTTGATGTATCATTTCCACATTCAGGTCTCATGAAGCATTGTAATGGAATGATATCTAACTAGGGCCAAAGTATTTGAATAGTTCTCAGATCCATGTAGAGGCAGATGATTGCATCATTTGCACCAAAGTTTGTTTTCAATTTGAACTATTCATCTGGTATTCGTTATAAATCCATGATTCTCTCTTAATCACGAGCGTAGTGTTATTCTAACCGCTAGAGGCTGCATCTGAAATGGCGCACTTTATTTTTGGTTTCTTCTTGTCATGGCGTACACAGTAAGTCGTTTTATGGTGGTGTAATGTCAGGTCGTATAGAGCACCTCCTGGGTCTGCCATAAAACTGTTGATGAAATCAGTAGGCAAATACAGTGCAATGTTTACCATGGCCTATACACACACACGCACGCGCGCACACACACACACACACACTTTTTCTTCAGACTGAATATACCACTGACATATAAGAAGATTTTTTTATTTTTATTTCACCTTTATTTAACCAGTAGGCCAGTTGAGAACAAGTTCACATTTACAACTGCGACCTGGCCAAGATAAAGCAAAGCAGTGTGACACAAAACAACAACACAGAGTTACACCTGGAATAAACAAACGTACAGTCATTAACACAATAGAAAATAAAAATTTAAAAAAGATAAAACCTCTCAATGAGAGAAGGGCAACGGTGACGAGACACACGGTCAGGTTAGACCTGATTGTAGCCGTGTGGTGTGATATTGTAAGTGATGCTTATGGCACACAACAGTGAAAGTATGATATCACTCCCTATGATGATGTTTTTGGTTTATTCCTCTTCGGCCTTTCCGTCAGTCATAATTGAGTTAATTACGTTTATTAAATCTCACGTCATGCCTCTCCTAATTAAAACAAAAGAGGCAGCTTCCTACAGTAGCATCCTAAGTCTGCCTCTGTTGCTAGGCGTTAGGGGTTTGGGCCTGCCTCTGTTGCCACAGAGTTAGGTTGTTAGGCTGCGTCCC
Organism: Oncorhynchus mykiss; assembly: GCF_013265735.2. Lineage (NCBI taxonomy): Eukaryota > Metazoa > Chordata > Actinopteri > Salmoniformes > Salmonidae > Oncorhynchus > Oncorhynchus mykiss. Next base: position 11,675,758 of record NC_048592.1, read on the forward strand.
AAATAGCACCCTGTTCCCTGTGTGGTGCACCACTTTGGACCCGAGCAGTGCACTGTAAATGGAATAGGGTGCCATTTGGGACGCACCTTAGGCCAGTGCAGTGGGTGATAAGGGTTCATGTCAGGGTGTCCCCTCGGGGACTTGTTAATGAGGACTAGAACGAAAGGACTTCACCGAGGAACACAGCTGTTCAAGGTCCTATACTCTCTCTCTGATTGGCCCATTCGCTAGCCTGGTCCCAGATCTGTTTGTGCTATATTGCCAGCTCCTTCATTTTCTGCGAGACAACGACCAGATAAATTGGCAAGACAGCACAAACAGATCAACTGATCACAAGAGCTAGTAATAACAAACAAGTGAAGTGTACCATGGAAGGAGTAAATAAATAGAGTAAGATATTGCTTTGACATTTGTGTTGCCAGTTCATTTATGAAGTTCCATAGTGCATCATTTCAAGAGGACAAGCTTTGTTAGAATAATACTCCTTAGTAATGATATGTTTATTTCCTCCATTCTTGGATTTGAAAAGGCCAGTGTATGAGAGCATTGTGTTGTGTTATTAAGGTGTGTCTTATGCTGAGGCTGTCGCTTGAGTTCTGGTGCGTGTTCTGACTTTGCTGTCAGGACCAGGCATGTTTAGGAATGTATTCCTAGGAACACTACAACTACAGAATGTTCCCATCCAACCATTTAATGTGAGTAAAGAACATGTCTGATAAGAAAATGTCATGACAGGCCTGATGTAAACTTTCCAAATGTCAACAAAACAAAATACGCTAGACAAGGTGGGATCTTTTTGCGGATTTTAGAATCTTTGCAGGACAATCTGTCGCCAATTGGATGGAAACCTAGCTACTGACTTGAATTTGAGGAAGGTAAATTCCCTGTTTATCCCAGAGCTCTTACTCGGACTCCAGGGACACGTTTACCAGAATGTGAAGTAGTGTCGCTCTTGCTCAACCACAACGATAGTTTTGTTCGAGCGATTGGTTAGAATGCTGCTTATTGAGTGTGAAGTGTTGTGGTGCGGATGTTCCCTGGTTCTAGCCAAGGCTACTCTGTTTGTTCAAATTTGATTTTATTCCACATTTAACTCTGTACTGTACAGTCGTCTATAGTTGATCACTTGTGGTCTTTAGAGTGTGATGGTGCTTGGGGAACCACGCATCTTTCCTCATCTGGATCGAATCCCCAAGCTGACAAGGTAAAACTCTGTCGTTCTGCCCCTGAACAAGGCAGTTAACCCACTGTTCCCCGGTAGGCCGTCATTGTAAATAGAATTTGTTCTTAACCGACTTAAATAAAGGTTAAATCAAATCAAATGTGCCCCTGATTCACAGTGTCACAGTGTCACAGTGTCAGTCTCAACAGCCTGTCAGACCAGCTCAAGGGACAGACAGACAGAATGAACAGGAAGTCAGTAAGGTGACCTGTTTCCTCCAGACCCACATTCTCCTCAGTCAGTCTCTACTACTATGTAAATGATCCTCTTGTCTTCCTCTGCATACTTATCTCTAGTACTGCCTCCTTGCCTTGGCTTATCCGAACACGGGTTATGTAAGAGTAGATTACAGCATAATCAGCCTTTTATCTTAGGCGTTTGTTGTCCTGGCTCGCTCAATGGCTCTATTGTTGGTGCTAGAGCCTGTGTGTACATACACGTTATCAGCACTTGGAAGAGCCTGATCCATTTTTTTAATTGTGCCAAGAATGGGAGTTGTATTCCAATATGGCTCCAGCTTTCATTTCCACAAATGTCTTAAAGGTCCGGAAAATAGCCGTTTGAGTGACTAAAATATCACCCATTGTATATATATTTTGGGGGGGGGGGGGGGTATAGAAATGCTATAAAATAGAACGTTTTCTCTCATGGCTAACAACCAATGAATTTTGAAAAGACAAGCTGAGTGGACGAAAAGTTTATATTCATGAGCTGGCCTTGACTGAGAGCTCTTTGAAACACCTATGTCAAGAAACTTGGATGCAGAATTGCAGTAAAATCATCTCAATCAAATTTGGTGACACACAAAGCAACTCAAACAACATTGAAATTGCATCAATTATGTATTTTTTTTATATACAGGTGAAGTCGGAAGTTTACATACACTTTAGCCAAATACATTTAAACTCAGTTTTTCACAATTCCTGACATTTAATCCTAGTAAAAAATCATTGTTTTAGGTCAGTTAGGATCACCACTTTATTTTAAGAATGTGAAATGTCAGAATAATATAGTAGAGAGAATGATTTATTTCAGCTTTTATTTCTTTCATCACATTCCCAGTGGGTCATAAGTTTGCATACACTCAATTAGTATTTGTATTTGCCTTTAAATTGTATAACTTGGGTCAAACGTTTTGGGTAGCCCTCCACAAGCTTCCCACAATAAGTTGGGTGAATTTTGGCCCATTCCTCCTGACAGAGCTGGTGTAACTGAGTCAGGTTTGTAGGCCTCCTTGCTCGCACACGCTTTTTCAGTTCTGCCCACACATTTTCTATAGGATTGAGGTCAGGGCTTTGTGATGGCCACTCCAATACCTTGACTTTGTTGTCCTTAAGCCATTTTGCCACAACTTTGGAAGTATGCTTGGGGTCATTGTCCATTTGGAAGACCCATTTGCGACCAAGCTTTAACGTCTCACTGATGTCTTGAGATGTTGCTTCAATATATCCACAATTTTCCTGCCTCATGACGCCATCTATTTTGTGAAGTGCACCAGTCCCTACTGCAGCAAAGCACCCCCACAACATCATGCTGCCACCCCGTGCTTCATGGTTGGGATGGTGTTCTTCAGCTTACGAGCATCCCCCTTTTTCCCCCAAACATGACGATGGTCATTATGGCCAAACATTTCTATTTTTGTTTCATCATACCAGAGGACATTTTTCCAAAAAGTATGATCTTTGTCCCCATGTGCAGTTGCAAACCGTAGTCTGGCTTTTTTATGGCGGTTTTGGAGCAGTGGCTTCTTCTTTGCTGAGCGTCCTTTCAGGTTATGTTGACATAGGACTCGTTCTACTGTGGATATAGATACTGTTGTACCTGTTTCCTCCAGCATCTTCACAAGGTCCTTTGTGGTTGTTCTGGGATTGATTAGCACTTTTCGCACCAAAGTACGTTAATCTCTAGGAGACAGAACGCGTCTCCTTCCTGAGCGGTATGTTGGCTGCGTGGGTCCATGGTGTTTATTCTTGCGTACTATTGTTTGTACAGATGAACGTGGTACCTTCAGGCGTTTGGAAATTGCTCCCAAGGATAAACCAGACTTGTGGAGTTCTACATTTTTTTTCTAAGGTCTTGGCTGGTTTCTTTTGATTTTCCCATGACGTCAAGCAAAGAGGCACTGAGTTTGAAGGTAGGCCTTGAAATACATCCACAGGTACACCTCCAACTGACTCAAATTATTTTAATTAGCCTATCAGAAGCTTCTAAAGCCATGACATAATTTTCTGGAATTTTCCAAGCTCTTTAAAGGCACAGTCAACATAGTTTATGCAAACTTCTGACCCACTGGAATTGTGATACAGTGAATTACAAGTTAAATAATCTGTCTGTTAACAATCGTTGGAAAAATGTATTGTCGTGCACAAAGTAAATGTCCTAACCGACTTGCCAAAACTATAGTTTGTTAACAAGAAATTTGTGGAGTGGTTAAAAAACAAATTTTAATGACTCCAACCTAAGTGCATGTAAACTTCCGACTTCAACTGTATGTATACATCTCCCGTTTGTCATATCTCTTGTGATATGGTTCACAGCTGCACTGACAGATGTGTTAACTATATATATACAGTTGAAGTCGGAAGTTTACATGCACTTAGGTTGGAGTCATTAAAACTTGTTTTTCAACCACTCCACAAATTTCTTGTTGGCGTTTTGAATGACCTTTCCCCCTTTTGTTCCATGCTGGCTGAAGACCTAGCTAGCCAGTAACTAGCTAACACCAGACACAGATGAAAGGGGAAACATGTAAATATCTTTGCCATAGATTAATATTGTCAACTTTTCATTATATTTGCTGACAGACACCCTACAGTCAAATTTTGGCACCAGTAAAATAGCTACAAAACTCTTTAAACCACGCCCCTCCACAAACACACCTTCTCAGATGTTGTTTACAAGGCAGTACTTATTTAAATTAGGTAAGAGAATATCATATCATTGGTTTTTAAAAAAAAATTGCGTTAGGGTGATGTCACCCTATTCCTTTAGTAATCCCGACTCCTGAATCCAAGTGTTTGACATGGAGGACGGTGTATCTCCCTCCAGATCCCTGACCCCTGAAGTTAATTGAGAGGGGGACCAGTAACTTTATGATCAAACTTCATCAATGTAGAAGCAACAGTAATTTTTCATACTTTGGTCATCATACTTTGATCTGGTTTCATCTAAATACCAACCAATTTCATGAAAAACATGATTTTGACTGTTCAAGACCTTTAAATAATCATTGTTATCTAACTCCAAAACCCGTCGCTTCATAAACTCCAGAAGATGCCGCATTCATGGACCGATAACGTCCCTTTAAAGTTGCCAATATTCTTAGTTGTGACAGGGAGATGAGTGGAATAGATAATAATCCCCATGAAACGCCTGTTTGTGAAGAGTAACTCAAAATATTTCTGCACAGAGTTGACACGGTGCAGAAACTCAAGGCATTTGTTTTAACTAGCCAGAAAAGCAGTGGAAAGAGTCTGGGCCAAGATAAATATGGTCGGCCAGCTCAGAGCACACAGCGACTCATGAGTAAGCGGCAGCATCGTAGGGATCAATTTCCCATTCTAGATTCAATCCAGCTCAGCTATTTAATGCTATTGAATGAACCAAAGTATGACTGTGCACAGCACAGCTCACACCTACAAACAAAGAAACAAGACAACTTAAGCTCCTCTGACACACGTGTGTAAAGAGAGGCAGAAGTGACTCAGAGAGTCGGTGTACTTTGTTGTCTTGGGTATGCCAGTGTACATTTTAACAGTGACTATGCATGATGAATATCACTATCCATGTAAGGGTGCTTGGTAGCTAAGATATTCCTGTCTGAATCAAGGCAGCAGTTTTTCCATGTTCATTGTGAAATTCAAGTATGGTCACTTTTCACTCAGGTGATCTGTCTTCTACTTTCCTGGATGATTTCTAATCATCTTCTCTCCCCCCCAGTATGCCAGGGCATCACTAACCGGTTCAGCCTTCTGGGGTCAAAAGAGGGCCACTACTTGAACATGGTCAAGACCTACAGCAATTGTACCATTGTCCTGGAGAACCTGGAGGTCACACACATGGAAGACCACCATGACCTGTCTTTCCTCAGGGTAAGATAAAAGGAACGTTAGCCTGGTCCCAGATCTGTTTGCGCTGTCTTGTCAGCTCCCATGAACAATGACCATAGGAGATGTCAAGATGGCACAAACAGTTCTGGGACCAGGCTACAGGTAAGGAACCCCTTTGTTTGGAGAAAGCATTACTGGATGAAAACGTCACAGCCACAAAACAAATCTTGTTTTAACCTCCGGGCATGGTCCAAAGCTATTTCAATGGGTAAGCTGTCCAAAACACCTCAATAGAGCCTTATAGCTTCAGTTGAGATAGTCTCTTAGGTTGTGCTCATACTTGTGACTAGGTTCAGTGGTATGACGTTATAGACAGGTGAAAACCAGTAGGACCTGAGCTGGAGCCTCTAGGTCTGAAGTTGTTCACCCCTGGTATAGTGTGTGAAGACAAGGCCTAACCCAAATGTTTCCTTGTTTGTCCACAGTCCATTCAGGAGGTGGGTGGCTATGTTCTGATCGCCCTCAACACAGCCAACAGGATTCCCCTGGACAACCTGCGCATCATCCGAGGCCACACTCTCTACAACGATGGCTTTGCCCTGGCTGTGTTGATGAACCATAATAAGTCAATGGGAGCAGGCACCACTGAGCTGCCTCTGACCAGCCTCACAGGTCAGTCTCTTGGCCTGTCCCTGCTCTGCCCAGGCAATCGCTGTACCCAGCCGCATAATGACTGGTCACTGTGTGCCTTCTCACGTACTAGAACCAAACCAGGGAAACTCTGAGCCCTTGTTATAAGCTAGGGTCGGGTGGCAGCTGGAGCTAGGGTTAGGGTTGTGGTTGAGGGTTAGGGTTAGGGTTTAACCATGTTGTGTACATGAAGCTAGTGTTAGGGTTGTGATTGAGGCTAGGGTTAGGGTTGAACCAGGATGTGGACATGAAGCTAGGGTTGTGATTGAGGCTAGGGTTAGGGCTTAACCAGGTTGTGTACATGAAGCTAGTGTTAGGGTTGTGATTGAGGCTATGGTTAGGGCGTAACCAGGTTGTGTACATAAAGCAAGGGTTGTGATTGAGGCTAGGGTTAGGGTTGAACCAGGATGTGGACACGAAGCTAGGGTTAGGGTTGAGGCCAGGGTTAGGGTTGAGGCTAGGGTTAGAGTTGGACCAGGATGTGAACATGAAGCTAGGGTTAGGGTTGAGGCTAGGGTTAGGGTTGAACCAGGATGTGAACATGAAGCTAGGGTTAGGGTTGAGGCTAGGGTTAGAGTTGAACCAGGATGTGGACATGAAGCTAGGGTTAGGGTTGAACCAGGATGTGGACATGAAGCTAGGGTTAGGGTTGAGGCTAGGGTTAGAGTTGAACCAGGATGTGGACATGAAGCTCGGGTTAGGGTTGAGGCTAGGGTTAGAGTTGAACCAGGATGTGGACATGAAGCTAGGGTTAGGGTTGAGGCCAGGGTTAGGGTTGAGGCTAGGGTTAGAGTTGAACCAGGATGTGGACATGAAGCTAGGGTTAGGGTTGAGGCTAGGGTTAGGGTTGAACCACGATGTGGACATGAAGCTAGGGTTAGGGTTGAGGCTAGGGTTAGAGTTGAACCAGGATGTGGACATGAAGCTAGGGTTAGGGTTGAGGCCAGGGTTAGGGTTGAGGCTAGGGTTAGAGTTGAACCAGGATGTGGACATGAAGCTAGGGTTAGGGTTGAGGCTAGGGTTAGGGTTGAACCAGGATGTGGACATGAAGCTAGGGTTAGGGTTGAGGCTAGGGTTAGGGTTGAACCAGGATGTGGACATGAAGCTAGGGTTAGGGTTGAGGCTAGGGTTAGGGTTGAACCAGGATGTGGACATGAAGCTAGGGTTAGGGTTGAGGCTAGGGTTAGAGTTGAACCAGGATGTGGACATGAAGCTAGGGTTAGGGTTGAGGCTAGGGTTAGAGTTGAACCAGGATGTGGACATGAAGCTAGGGTTAGGTTTGAGGCTAGGGTTAGAGTTGAACCAGGATGTGGACATGAAGCTAGGGTTAGGGTTGAGGCTAGGGTTAGAGTTGAACCAGGATGTGGACATGAAGCTAGGGTTAGGGTTGAGGCTAGGGTTAGGGTTGAACCACGATGTGGACATGAAGCTAGGGTTAGGGTTGAGGCTAGGGTTAGAGTTGAACCAGGATGTGGACATGAAGCTAGGGTTAGGGTTGAGGCCAGGGTTAGGGTTGAGGCTAGGGTTAGAGTTGAACCAGGATGTGGACATGAAGCTAGGGTTAGGGTTGAGGCTAGGGTTAGGGTTGAACCACGATGTGGACATGAAGCTAGGGTTAGGGTTGAGGCTAGGGTTAGAGTTGAACCAGGATGTGGACATGAAGCTAGGGTTAGGGTTGAGGCCAGGGTTAGGGTTGAGGCTAGGGTTAGAGTTGAACCAGGATGTGGACATGAAGCTAGGGTTAGGGTTGAGGCTAGGGTTAGGGTTGAACCAGGATGTGGACATGAAGCTAGGGTTAGGGTTGAGGCTAGGGTTAGAGTTGAACCAGGATGTGGACATGAAGCTAGGGTTAGGGTTGAGGGTTAGAGTTGAACCAGGATGTGGACATGAAGCTAGGGTTAGGGTTGAGGCTAGGGTTAGAGTTGAACCAGGATGTGGACATGAAGCTAGGGTTAGGGTTGAGGCTAGGGTTAGAGTTGAACCAGGATGTGGACATGAAGCTAGTGTTAGGGTTGAGGCTAGGGTTAGGGTTGAACCAGGATGTGGACATGAAGCTAGGGTTAGGGTTGAGGCTAGGGTTAGAGTTGAACCAGGATGTGGACATGAAGCTAGTGTTAGGGTTGAGGCTAGGGTTAGGGTTGAACCAGGATGTGGACATGAAGCTAGGGTTAGGGTTGAGGCTAGGGTTAGGGTTGAACCACGATGTGGACATGAAGCTAGGGTTAGGGTTGAGACTAGGGTTAGGGTTGAACCAGGATGTGGACATGAAGCTAGGGTTAGGGTTGAGGCTAGGGTTAGGGTTGCTTTTGGAGCTGGAGCTAGGTTATCTACACCGTTTTATTACATTGATTAATTCACATCAACATTCAACATCTGAAAATAAACGCATCTCTCTCCATTTTCCAGAGATCCTGAAAGGAGGAGTGAAGTTCTCAGGCAACCAGCTGTGTAACGTGGAGACCATCCAGTGGTTGGACATCGTGGACATTGACAGCAAACCCAACATGCAGTTACCTGAACCCAACAGAAATCGTCTCTGTAAGGAGCTCCTGTTACAGCACATGAAACAATGCGTCACATAAATGCACCTACCATAATCCCATTCAATGTTTTGTGTTTTTATACACGCTTGAGGCTAGATTTATTCATGTTGTTAGATATTAACAGGAAGCTGCTTCACCCAGCGCAGCCAACAGTTTAGTCATGTTTAACTTTCAACTAATCAAAAACTTTGCTTTATTGAACATTAAAAGACTGAAGTACACTATAAAGTTTTAAAGTACACTGAAGTTGCAGAGTTCTTGAACTATTATTTTGATATATTTTCTGTAGGTAAAAATTGTGATCCTGGATGCTTCAATGGTTCATGTTGGGCGCCCGGCCCAGAACACTGCCAGACATGTAAGTCTGTAAACCAGACTCTAATATTGTTGAAAGGTATACTGTAAGACAAAAACAAGGGCTTAGTTGTATGATATCATAACTGGCACTTGCACATTACTGATGCTGTTTTCCTTCCGTCTAGTGACGAAGCTGAACTGTGCCCAGCAGTGCTCTAAGAGGTGTAAGGGTCCGTCTCCCATCGACTGCTGCAACGAACACTGTGCTGCAGGCTGCACTGGACCCAGACCTACAGACTGTCTGGTGAGAGACCCTAACCATAACCCTAACCCATCTTCACACTGTATCTGACCCGGACCTACAGATTGTCTGGTGAGAGACCCTAACCATAACCCTAACCCATCTTCACACTGTATCTGACCCAGACCTACAGACTGTCTGGTGAGAGACCCGAACCATAACCCTAACCCATCTTCACACTGTATCTGACCCAGACCTACAGACTGTCTGGTGAGAGACCCTAACCATAACCCTAACCCATCTTCACACTGTATCTGACCCAGACCAACAGACTGTCTGGTGAGAGATTCTAACCATAACCCTAACCCATCTTCACACTGTATCTGACCCAGACCTAGAGACTGTCTGGTGAGAGACCCTAACCATAACCCTAACCCATCTTCACACTGTATCTGACCCAGACCTAGAGACTGTCTGGTGAGAGACCCTAACCATAACCCTAACCCATCTTCACACTGTATCTGACCCAGACCTACAGACTGTCTGGTGAGAGACCCTAACCATAACCCTAACCCATCTTCACACTGTATCTGACCCAGACCTACAGACTGTCTGGTGAGAGACCCGAACCATAACCCTAACCCATCTTCACACTGTATCTGACCCAGACCTACAGACTGTCTGGTGAGAGACCCTAACCATAACCCTAACCCATCTTCACACTGTATCTGACCCAGACCAACAGACTGTCTGGTGAGAGATTCTAACCATAACCCTAACCCATCTTCACACTGTATCTGACCCAGACCTAGAGACTGTCTGGTGAGAGACCCTAACCATAACCCTAACCCATCTTCACACTGTATCTGACCCAGACCTAGAGACTGTCTGGTGAGAGACCCTAACCATAACCCTAACCCATCTTCACACTGTATCTGACCCAGACCTACAGACTGTCTGGTGAGAGACCCTAACCATAACCCTAACCCATCTTCACACTGTATCTGACCCAGACCTACAGACTGTCTGGTGAGAGACCCTAACCATAACCCTAACCCATCTTCACACTGTATCTGACACAGACCTAGAGACTGTCTGGTGAGAGACCCTAACCATAACCCTAACCCATCTTCACACTGTATCTGACCCAGACCTAGAGACTGTCTGGTGAGAGACCCTAACCATAACCCTAACCCATCTTCACACTGTATCTGACCCAGACCTAGAGACTATCTGGTGAAAGACCCTAACCCTAACCCATCTTCACACTGTATCTGACCCAGACCTAGAGACTATCTGGTGAGAGATCCTAACCATAACCCTAACCCATCTTCACACTGTATCTGACCTAGACCTAGAGCGGCTGGTGAGAGACCCTAACCATAACCCTAACCCATCTTCACACTGTATCTGACCTAGACCTAGAGACTGTCTGGTGAGAGACAGACCGACAGACAGACACGCCACTTTCACAAGTGGCAGAGACAGATTCCACCTTCATATTGTACTGGTGTCATAGGGTGGGACAAGAGTGACCATGAACGATTCTGGGCTTCAGTTAGGCTTTAAGTAGGGTCCAGAGTTTCCCCTGGTCAGGTCACGTGGTCTGACAAAACCCTGGCTAGTCATAGGTCAAGAATGGCATCTCTCACATATACTACATATACTAGGCCGTCTTTGTAAATAAGAATTTGTTCTTAACTGACTTGCCTAGTTAAATAAAGGTTAAATAAAATAAATAAATAAAAACATTTTTTTCTTTTGTAGTTATTTCTTCACCCAATAAATGTGTTAGGAAACAGACACATTGCATTTCACATTTCACACATCATTATTTCTGTCTTATGATGCTCCCTTTTGTCTTATTGGCTGGTGACCAACATACTTTACACCAGTACCACTGTTTTCTATCCACTTTATGATTAAAACCACATTGTATTGCTTTTGTATCCGGTGTCCCTTTCTATCGCTGATTAAACCCTGCTTTTTGACAGTGCCTTGAGAATCAGGCTTAGTCCCCAGCTGGGAAGCTAAGCCAGCGTCACCTATTCCTCTCTGGCTAAGCTGAGCCGTGAAATAGCAATGCAGTGTTATAATCTGTGCATACGGGTCTGTTATGGTCCTATTGCTCTGTCTATGATGGCTGGGCCGTATTTATTAGGACATGTAACATTTTAAAACATTTTGCAGCGGAAAGTGAAAACAAGCGTTTCTTATTGGACAGGTTCAGGTAGTCCATTTCCTGTTTGTCTGTTGTCTTTGGTTTGCTGCTTAATGAACATAGCCCTGTTTGGTGCCGTAGGCCTGCCGGGACTTTCAGGATGACGGGACGTGTAAAGACTCGTGTCCGCGCCTCCTGCTCTACGACCGCAACCTTCACCAACTAGTCAACAACCCAGACGGGAAGTACAACTTCGGGGCCACCTGCGTCAAGACCTGCCCTCGTAAGAAAACCCACATGTTCCGTCCATGTCCCCTTATGACCTCTTCTATGAGGCTACTGTATATGATAAAGGATATAAGGATTCATTAGAAGGGGGGGGTCAAGGACTGGAGTTGGAAAACGCTGGCCTATAGGCTGGTGTATTACTCTAAGTCAGTCAGTCTGTGCCAGTCTCTGAGTTGAATCAGAAACTGCATAAACGGATTTAGGTTCAGGGAGAGCTAATACTATAGACGCCTCTACTTTCTCCAGGCTGTTAGAATCAGCTCTCAGACACTGCCATGCATACAATACTGTCCGATACACAGTACACAATGCATTACATAGATTTGTTATATATTCAGTTTTTTCCCCCTCAGATAACTATGTGGTGACAGACCATGGAGCGTGCGTTCGGACATGCAGTGGTGACACGTACGAAGTGGACGAGGGAGGAGTCAGGAAGTGCAAGAAGTGTGATGGACTGTGCCCCAAAGGTACAGTTGATACTGCCACAACAAAACTGCACTGCGTTCGTTTTCTGGCTTGTGATTTCTCAAACATTTTTGTGTGGCAAAGAAATTAGATGCCGGGCCTACCGGGTGGCGCAGTGGTTAAGGGCGCTGTACTGCAGCGCCAGCTGTGCCATCAGAGACGCTAGGTTCGCGCCCAGGCTCTGTCGTAACCGGCCGTGACCGGGAGGTCCGTGGGGCGACGCACAATTGGCCTAGTGTCGTCCGGGTTAGGGAGGGCTTGGACGGTAGGGATGTCCTTGTCTCATCGCGTACCAGTGACTCCTGTGGCGGGCCGGGCGCATTGCGCGCTAACCAAGGTTGCCAGGTGCACAGTGTTTCCTCCGACACATTGGTGCGGCTGGCGTCCGGGTTGGATGCGCGCTGTGATAAGAAGCAGTGCGGCTTGGTTGGGTTGTGTATTGGAGGATGCATGACTTTCAACCTTCGTCTCTCCCGAGCCTGTACGGGAGTTGTAGCAATGAGACAAGATAGTAGCTACTAAAACAATTGGATACCATGAAATTGGGGAGAAAAAGGGGTAAACATTTTTTAAAGAAATTAGATGTCACGTTTGTTTTTATTAACATATTACTAATTTTCACAGTTTGCAATGGACTTGGAATGGGGAAACTTGACAAAATTCTGTCAATCAACGCCACCAACATTGACACATTCAAAAACTGCACCAAAATCAATGGGAACATTGCTATTATCTACACGTCTATCCATGGGTAAGTGTTAAGAACATATAGAATAAGAACTAAGAGCCTGTTGAGTAAGACCTGACTCGTTTTTTACATCACACTTAATGTGTTGTATTTGTATTTGTGAATATGGCAGATACATTTCACAGTTCTTGCTATTCACAGGGACCCATTTACCAAAGCACCAAAGATGGATCCTGCCAAGCTAGACGTTTTCAAGACGGTCAGAGAAATCACTGGTAAGTGGCAGTGCAGACTAGTCTATTAACTATACTAAAAGGTTACCAAAAGAGCCATGTTGTTGATTATTTTACATTCAAATATGTATGTTTTCTTCCTGTTCTATAAAAACAAACATCCAGGCTATCTGCTGATTCAGAACTGGCCCGAGAACATGACATCCCTCAGTCCCTTTGAAAACCTGGAGATTATTAGAGGACGGACCAAACAGTAAGACCACTGTTCAGTCTCCGCATCTATTATAGAGTGGCAGTAGTGAGCTGGTCAAGCCCTTAATAGCCACCTGGAACTTCTAAAAAAAATGAAGTGTCTCCCTCCCTCTCACTCCCCTCTCCTCTCTCTCCCTCCTCAAGTGGTACGGTGAGCTTGGCCATAACCCAGCTAACCATCACCCACCTGGGTCTTCGCTCGCTGAAGGAGATCAGCGATGGAGACGTGGTCATCACCAGGAACTCCAACCTCTGCTACACCAAGAAGCGCCACTGGAAGCAGCTGTTCAAGTCCGACAGGCAGACCATACAGCTGGAGAGCAATGCCCACGCAGCCGCATGCGGTAAATCATAAAGTCATTCTATTGACGTGTGTGGTCACATAACACCGACACAAAAAAAAGGAACAGCAGCAAACAAGAGCAGTCGCAACAAACACCAACAGTCAACACCATAATGTCACATAAACAACTCGAGCCCGTAATAAAAGGGTGATAACACAACGCTCTGTGTTTACTAAAACAAAGGTCACATCGGGGTATGTGACTCTGAGATTAATATTGGCCCATGCCAATCTCTATTGTTGTGGCCATAAAACTGTGAAAGTGTGGGAGAACTAGGAAATGGACGCTAGCTTGTTGCTTGTACAAGGTTGTGTGAAAAGTCAAAAGGATATTTTGAATACTATATATACTTTATGTCTTGGTTAAAACAATGATTTTGTGTCGATATCTATGTGTTTGTGCATGTGTGTTTGCAGGGCTGCAGAACAACACATGTGACACAATGTGTACCAGATATGGCTGCTGGGGACCTGGACCCACCATGTGTTTCGCCTGTCAGGACTACAGCCGAACAGGAAGCTGTGTAGACTCCTGTAACCTGCTAGAGGGGTGAGGGAGGATCCCTTGTCTGTTCCCCATTTATACAATTAAAGGGACCTGATTCTGCAAAGCTGAAGCAGTGAAGAAGAGTGAAATGAACGTTTTGTACACTTGGCAAAGAAAACTATTGGCAACTCAAGCTATCAATTGAACATGGGTATTTTGCAAGATGCAGTTTTGCATGGAATGAAATAGTAAAACCAGACAGAAGACTTGCCATCAGGAGTACATGTAAGAAGTTCTTAAGGCAGTAAGGCGACAATTAACCCAATTCATGAGAAGACAGTCCTCTCAGCTGGAATGGGAGCACTTAACTCATAGATATTTAACTTCGGGAGTCTCCTCTGTCTAACATTGCTTACAATGGAACTCTTGCTATGAGGAAAGGGATCAATGCAACCATCTGCAAATGGAACCACCTAAAATCAAATGTTGAACAAGTAGGAAGTATGGCCTGCTCCCAGATCTGTTTGTGCTGTCTTAGCAACTCCTATGGGACGATGACAATAAAGGTTGGCAAGACAGCGCAAACAGATCTGGGACTAGGGTAGTGGAAATATGCTACATGCTGATGTTTTGTCCTCATTCTGCAGGGAGCCACGTGAGACTGAAGTGAATAAGACGTGTGTGGAATGTCATCCTGAGTGTCAGCTCCTCAATGGAACCCAGACCTGCACTGGACCAGTATGTGTGTATCTTATATTTATTCTATGTCTAAGTATTTGTCTCTATATTATAAACGGGGTGGTTCGAGCCGTGAATGCTGATTGGCTGAGAGCCGCGGTATATCAGGTATACTGCTCTAATTACATTGGTAACCAGTTTATAATAGCAATAAGGCACCTCGGGTTTGTGGTATATGGCCAATATACACGATATGGCCAAAAAAATGGGCATCAATATGGAGTTGGTCCCCCCTTTTGCTGCTATAACAGCCTCCATCCACTCTTCTGGGAAGGCTTTCCACTAGATGTTGGAACACTGCTGCATGGACTTGCTTCCATTCAGCCACAAGAGCATTTGTGAGGTCGGGCACTGATGTTTGGCGATTAGGCCTGGCTCGCAGTCGGCGTTCCAATTCATCCCAAAGATGTTTGATGGGATTGAGGTCAGGGCTCTGTGCAGGCCAGTCAAGTTCTTCCACCCCAATCTCAACAAACCATTTCTGTATGAACCTCGCTTTTTGCCAGGGGACATTGTCATACTGACACAGGAAAGGGCCTTCCCCAAACTGTTGCCACAAAGTTGGAAGCACAGAATCATTTAGAATGTCATTGTATGTTGTAGCGTTAAGATTTCCTTTCACTGGAACTACGGGGCCTAGTCCAAACCATGAGAAACAGCCCCAGACCATGGTCAACTGTAAGTGCTGAAATTTTGAAGAGGAAAGGTCAACTGTAAGTGCTGTTATTTTGAAGAGGAAAAGTAAACTGTAGGTGCTGTTATTTTGAAGTGGAAATGTCTAGGAGCAACAACGGCTCAGCTGCGAAGTGGTAGGCCACACAAACTCACAGAACGAGACCACAGAGTGTTGCAACTGAGGACAGACAATTTTTGGCGCTACGCGCCTATGCACTCAGTGGTCCCGTTCTGTGAGCTCGTGTGGACTACCACTTCGCGGCTGAGCCGTTGTTGCTCCTAGATATTTCCACTTCAAAATAACATCACTTACAGTTGACTGGGGAAGCTCTAGCAAGACAGAAATTTGACAAACTGACTTGTAGGAAAGGTGTCATCCTATGATGGTGCCACTTTGAAAGTCGCTGAGCTCTTCTGTAAGTAATTTATGGAGATTGCATGACTGTTTGCTCAATTTTATACACCTTTTATACACCTGTCGGCAATGGGTGTGGCTGAAACAGCCTTATCCACAAATTTGAAGGGGTGTCCACATACTTTTGTATGTATAGTGTACCACGGCTAATGGCTGTAACCAGGCACTCCGCGTTGCGTCGTGCATAAGAACAGCCCTTAGCCATGGTATATTGACCATATAGGGGCGGCAGATAGCCTAGCGGGGAGGAGCGTTGGGCCAGTAACCGAAAAGTTGTCGGATCGAATCCCAGAGCTGACAAGGTTCTGCTCCTGAACAAGGTAGTTAACCCACTGTTCCTGATGACGGTGATGTCGATTAAGGCAGCCCTCCGGACCTCTCTGATTCAGAGGGGTTGGGTTAAATGCGGAAGACACATTTCAGTTGAATGCATTCAATTGCACAACTGACTAGGTATCCCCTTTCCCTACCACCCCCGTGCCTTATTGCTTAATATACTATGCGTCCATCTCCATGCCATGTCCCAGCACAGTAGGCACAATGTATTTCTCTAGCATGCTATTATTATACAATAGTTGTGTCTGTTAAATAAAGTATGTCTGCACACAGTTGTTTCTTTTAGATGTGTATGTAATACAAGGGCTTGCTATCCTCTTCTCTCTCTTTCAGGGCCAAGAGCAGTGTACCCAGTGCGCTAACTTCAAAGACGGCAACAACTGTGTCCTGGGGTGCCCTAGAGGGGTGCCAGGGGTGGCAGGGGGCAAGAACACCTTCATCTGGAAGTATGCAGATAAGATGAAGGTGTGCCAGCTGTGCCACCAGAACTGTACCCAGGGGTAAGTGAAGGAATCTGTCACAACCGCATAAATACCGCAATACACAAATACAGACACATGCATCCCATTTGAATATTAAAAATGAAATGTCTCAGTAAAGAAATGGATGTAGAGGTGTTGGAACGGACACGTGTTCATACGTGCGTTATGTGTTTACAGATGCACCGGTCCTGGTCTGAGAGGCTGTCAGTCTATAGGGTAAGCAATTGACTCTTATCGTGAACAGTAACTTACAATGGTACTGTTCCAATTGTATTCAAACTTAGAAACACTCAGTTCACTAAGCTAATGAACAGTTATCATTTGTGTGTCGTTTTTTTTCTTCTCTGCGCTGTTTGGTTACCACCTGTCTCCCATGCAGTAACTCTGGCCTATCGGTGATCGCGGCTGGTGTGGTGGGTGGGCTGCTTGCCTTCCTCATCATGGGCCTGTCTGTCTTCGTGTTACTGAGGCGACGCCACATCAAGAGGAAGAGAACCCTGCGAAGACTACTCCAGGAGAGAGAGGTGAGAGGCAGACACTGGGGGCTTTCTACAGATGGAATGTAGTCATCGTTGATAGTGCATCAAAGTAAACCGTCCTTATCCGCATCTATTGCTATTCTACAGTTAGTTGAACCGTTGACCCCCAGTGGTGAGGCCCCCAACCAGGCTCTGCTCCGCATTCTCAAAGAGACCGAGTTTAAGAAGATCAAAGTGTTGGGATCAGGGGCCTTCGGCACTGTCTACAAGGTAAATACAAGCGCTAACTTCTTCTAGATTTCGTTCAGAGAACTCCAGTATCTTGGGTTGTACTGTAGTGAAGGAGCTTATGGGAATGTGTGTTACGACTGCGTATAAACCAACACCCTTTAACCACATCTACGTCTGTTGTCAATTTTGCAATTAACAGCCACATATTTAACGTACCACATCCTGCGTCATAATCCAGTCCACAGTAACTACCAGTTAGTTTGCCTATCCCATGTTCCACTGTAACGAACCAAAACCTTTAAGAAATTATTAATGTACACTCATTTTTCTTATGATTATTTAGTGCCTGGAATTTTTCCTGACCTCTTGACATGGCATGAAAACATCTGTACTTTGTGTGTGTGTGTGGTGTGTGTGGTGTGTGTGTGGTGTGTGTGTGTGGTGTGTGTGTGTGTGTGTGTGTGTGTGTGTGTGTGTGTGTGTGTGTGTGTGTGTGTGTGTCTGTGTCGTGCAGGGTCTGTGGGTCCCTGAAGGAGAGGACGTGAAGATTCCTGTGGCCATTAAGGTTTTAAGAGAGGCCACATCACCTAAAGCCAACAGGGAGATCTTGGACGTGAGTTATATCACTCTATGTCACTTCACTCTTAGACAAGGCTGGTAGAAACACAATCCAGAAATGTTTCGGCCCTCAAGGCCCAGGGTTGGCATCCCTGCTTAAAGATGTTTGTTCATGGGAGTTAGAACTGGTATCTTCCGAATATAAAGACATTCTATATCTGATTTACAGTAGAATCTAAATTAGTGCTATTAAGCACAGTATGGTATCATACATTCATTGATGGTTACCCATACATACCACACTGTACAAGCACTTTCAAACAAAACATTAGTTGGCAAATTTGTTTTTTTGACCTAATTTAGCGGCATAATATGTTATTGAGAAGCCTATACAGCCACTATTGCATGTCACTGGACACTAATTCCAAGCACATGCTCATCAATTCAGGAAGAAGCTGAAATAATGACAACATTTATTTAGAAAATGGGAAATGGTGTCAGGTTTCTAGAAGTCATTTTCTCAGTGGGAGCGTAGGAAATGAGATTAACTCATTGAGAAGGTTTGGACCAGGGTTGGGGAGTGGGAGGAGGATACTAATTCAAGGTTAAGGTTTTCTGGAATGAAATCTAAAATCTTTTCCAGTAACCGCAGTTAAAAAAAAAAAACACAGTCCAGACCTGGGTTCATTAAGTATTCGGAAATACTTTGGCTGGCTGGCTGCACTTGATTGAGCTTTCCTGGCGCAGTGGAACCAATAGAATAGCCCAACTTCATGCCCCACCGATCTAGCACTCCAGGCAGTCTCAATCAAACGCCCCAAGTATTTGAAAGATATCAAATATGATTTGAGCCCAGGTCTGGCACGGTCCTGTGAATATTCCGTTTCAGGATTTAGAGTGCATGGACAGCTGAGGTTTTTGCAGTGATGTTTCTCTTGACCTCTCACCACGAAGGTCAAGAGCTTTCTTTAAAGAAAAGGTCTTGCACGTTTACGTATCTGGCTCGTAAGCGTACATTGTCTTCAAGCTGTCAGTTGTTGAAATGGTTCATGTTTAGATATCATTATTGAGTTTTATGAGCGCACACTAGAATGATGCCAGCATCACTAGCCCTAAAGGCGGTATACTGTACTATACTGCCCTGGAATAAATGTTGGTACTATATCTAACCGACTATAGGAGGCCTATGTGATGGCCAGCGTGGACAACCCCCATGTGTGTCGTCTGCTGGGCATCTGCCTGACCTCCACAGTGCAGCTGGTCACCCAGCTCATGCCCTACGGCTGTCTGCTGGACTACGTCAAGGAGAACAAGGACAACATCGGATCCCAGTACCTCCTCAACTGGTGTGTGCAGATCGCCAAGGTAAGACTATGGTGCATTTAAGCGACCGGGCAGTATGTGTTCATTCAATGTAGTGAATTTCCAAGACGCTGTTGTTTTTCCAACTAACCAAAAGAAAAGTGTGTCTGTGAAAATTCATATTCTTTTTTTTACTCTTGTTACGGCTACATTTGGAATTTCAAACCACAAAATGCTGGGTGCACTTCCTGTCCTGAAGTCGTCTGTCATGCTCTGCAGCATAATTATACAGATCTGGTGTCAGTCTGTGTTTGATTTAGAAAACTTGTTGCTGTCTTGTCACACAACGATCATGACGGGGTTAGGCATAAATGGCGAAACTGGAACGTGGCACCCAGACTATGATAAGGCACGGACCTCTTTCCTAACCATGTGACTTGACCAAAACTCTGGCCCTTTAAGACTACCCATGAGTCACAGTGTAGTGGATTAAAACTTAATCAAACAGTGAGTCAGTGGAAAGTCCGGAAAGGCCGTGTATGTCCATACACTCCTATAGACACCTACAGTTCAACGTTCACTTGACATCTTGTTGACCTTTTTAAAACAATAATACAATGAGTCACTATAAAGTGCTGTAGCCCTATCGCTCTGTTTGAATACAGTTAGAATGCTCTAAAACAGGGCCCATGTATGGCCATAGACTCACTCATTCGCTTCTACCTCCTCATTTGATCCTTTGACCTGTGGTTGGCCTCAGGGGATGAGCTACCTGGAGGAGCGTCACCTGGTGCACCGTGACCTGGCAGCGAGGAACGTCCTGGTGAAGACCCCTCAGCATGTCAAGATCACGGACTTTGGCCTGGCCAAACTCCTCAACGCTGACGAGAAGGAGTACCACGCAGACGGAGGAAAGGTCTGCTCCTCATTCCCCTCATTACTGATTGAATTGAATTACTGTGAAGAAATGTAACGCAAGGAACACGTTTTTTTGCCAAGTAAATATAATATTATGGTCCCGTTTTTTTCTTCTTTCTTTTCTGTACGATGGTGATTTATGTTACTATTTCCATCCCGACCTAATATAGTCTATCGATAACACAGTTGCTATACTTTACCTAAATACCTAATGTTGTCTTGGTCATCTGGAAGAACTACCTCAGTTTGTGAACCCTAACTCATAAGAGCCCTCTCTCTGCAGGTACCAATCAAATGGATGGCACTGGAGTCCATCCTCCACAGGAAATACACACATCAGAGTGATGTTTGGAGCTATGGTCAGGAACCCACATACCCACACTATTTAATAGGATTAATGCACGAATCCATTTAACATACATATATCAAAACTGGATGTACAGCAATGCATGTCAATGCTGGAATTAACCACAGTGCTTGTGTAAATCCAGATGCATAAATATTGTTTCTGGATCATGTACTTAATCAGAACTGTTCAAATCAGGTCCAGATAGGAGTATTGGGTTTTTGAGTATCTGGGAGATTAGAGAAACGGGTATCTGGTATCGCTGATCTAACTTTACACCGGCAGGTCCTGGAAGTCCGATATCTTACAATGTAGAATCCTCCACCTCAAACCAATGTCCTTAACACACACCACCCCTGGTTTGGACACACAGTTTGGATGCATGCACGCACACACACACTCTGCTCTGTGGGCCGGTCTCCAGATCCGGTTCTCTGAAGTTGTGTCTTCTACTCTACAAGGCAAAGACATCAGCAGGCCCTGGCAGCACCACCCGCCAGCCCTCCTAAGCCCCTCTTTCTATCCTCCTCTCCTCTTTTCCTTTTCCTGGTCCTCCTCTTCTCTTTTAAACTGATCCAACACCAACGGAACCTGGCAACTCCCACTCCTAAGGACACATCCAACTCACTGATGTTGACTCTGTGGGGTTTTTTAGAAAGTAACTTGACATTGTTGGTTTCTGCCTAACAGCTTTTCTGGAATAAAAACAAAGTAATGTTCCCTAGTTATTTAACTTTAACTGGGATTGTTTCTATGCCACTAAAAGTAGCCCTTTACACTCGTACCTCTATACGGGTTGAAAATGGCAGGTTTGTGCACTGACAAGCGCATAAATTGGAATGCAGTGGGTGTACAGTAACATGCTATGAATGACGCCATTTTGGGATTGCGTAAACAACAACAGTAATTATGTGAAGGCGGGGATGCAGGGTTGCGTTCCAAACAAAACAACTACAAGTGTGCTTGCTCTAGTTCCTCAACGGCACAGCTGAGAGAGCTCAAAAAAGCACTTTATAGTTGAAGACTCTTCTTTGAGTCATAAAAGTGGGTTGAAATGTCTTAGGAACAATGTACACGTCAGAGAAGTGTGTGGCCACTTGGAGACACCAGTTAGTCCTCTCAGTCAAACCCTTGTCAATTTTCTGTCTTATGTTGCACCTACCCCACATTTCCAGGAATATTCTTATCATGGTACTGAATGTATCCAGAGTATTTTCTGATTTTGATATCAACAAATGCGGCGAAAAGTACAGTAAATGTAAAATGCACATAAAATCATCAGTGAAATGTTTGGATTCAGTCTTGTGTCAGGTGAACCGTTGTGTCCTCACCTTTGGTCTAGTAATTGTCCCATCATCTCCAAACTGTTCCCTTTCATTTGCTACCACGGTTATGCATATGCTTTTCATATTTCTTCTGTAAGAAACATTTCCATTTAGCCCTACCCAAACAGGCCAATTCCCACAAGTGAAAACGGTTCATTGTGACAGTAATGAACACTTTTAACTGAGATTAGGTCATTGACTGTGCCTCTGATCTATTTCACTGTCCCTCTGTTTAGGTGTGACCGCGTGGGAGCTGATGACGTTTGGGACCAAGCCCTATGACGGGATCCCAGCCAATGAGATAGCAGGGGTGCTGGAGAAAGGAGAGCGGCTGCCCCAGCCCCCCATCTGTACCATAGACGTCTACATGATCATGGTCAAATGCTGGATGATCGACGCAGACAGCAGGCCTCGTTTCCGGGAGCTGATAGCTGAGTTTTCCAAGATGGCGCGGGATCCCCCACGTTACCTTGTCATCCAGGTGAGCGGTGTAACTCATTGTCATGAATTACTGTGGAGTCACAGACCACACAAACCGATTAAACTCACTCAGCCACTGTAAGTTTAGTGAACAAAACACGTACCTACTCTATAATTCTTTCGGACTGGTCTTTGGGTGCTGATGCGTGTGTCTCTTCCAGGGTGACGACCGAATGCACCTCCCAAGTCCCACAGACACCAAGTTCTACCAGAGCCTAATCAGTGGAGAGGACATGGAGGAAGCTGTGGACGCAGACGAGTACTTGGTACCTCAGCACAGCTTCTTCTCCAGCCCCAGTACCTCCCGTACCCAGCTCCTACACTCTATGGTAAAATAACACATGCACTAGGCTAGCCATAATCTACTGCTTTGTAATCTCGTCCACTAGCCGGCTCTGTCTGTCGAACCGTCTGGTTTCACAGTGCCTCAGAACGGGACTTGACTGGAAGTCTATGGAAGGAGCGGACGAAGCAACTGCCCGTTTTAATTGGCTGATCTCTCATTCAATCACCATCTAGCATAACCCTCAGAAACCTCCCCACTACATTGTGGACTTCAAGGCGTGAGCAGCACAAGTGATTTAAACAAGGTTTATGTGAGTTTGGAAAATCTGAAAGTACACATCTTCAATAAATAGTTTTCAAATAGAAACTGTATATGCCCGAACCCAGAATCAGTTGGGCTTCCCAAAAAGAATATGGTCAATGGGATTTAACATTTATTTTGATTGACGATTTTCGCCATTTTTCAAAGTCCCATCTAATACAGCTAATTCACCACACCCCTTTCTGTGTTGTTACCAGGCTCTATGCACCAGCAATATGAGCCTGGAGACGAGGCTCAAATTGACAGAGAGATACTATTTCTCAGGAATAGTCTACTCCTAGACTAAAAAGCATGTTCAATGGGGATTAGTCCAGGAGAAGGCTGAATCTGTATCCAGAAAACCAGCCCAAAGAAAAGGTTTCCACCATCCAGCAGCCACTGGCTCTCTTCCTCTACACTCATTTCTAACACAGAGAATAGTTTTTTTTTTGTCTATTAAAGAAACTGGATAAAATGCATCATTGCAGTGAATCAAATAAAAGGAATTCCATCTAACTTTTTATGCTCACAGCTCTTTTCTGTTGTTTTACAAAGAAGGGGTCTGCAGAATTTTGGTATCCACCTCCACTGAGTTCACAGTTTTACAGGGTGAAATTTACATTTATTGGGCAATTTAGACTACTGGAGGCAATTTAGGTTTCCTTACTACACCTTGTATTAGAACCAACAATCCTTGTGGCCAATTGTTTCCGCAAATGCTAGAACAATCTCTTATTTATTTATTGATCCTGTACTTAACAAGATTAAATCAGGTCAGGTAATGGTGATAGTACGTATCCCAGTTCAAGTTCTTAGTTAGCCCCTTTTGCAATCGTAGTGAAATTGAATCTTGGTTTATGTCGGCCGGGGAGGAAAGAGTAAATTGAATTTACGTGGGCGTTTATACCGTGTCATACCTGGCTTGAACAAGACAGGCCTCAATCGCCCACTTCCTGTTCCCGTTAAAATGTCGTCAGGGGGACTCTTCTTCTTCCCCTGTCCTTGTTCTGACCCCCTACTCCCCCACTACTCCCTCACCCCCGCTTCCTCCCATGTGCCCCTTGATTGATTGCATTTGAGATTAGGAGAAATCCTCTCTCTCTCTCTCTCTCTCTCTCTCTCTCTCTCTCTCTATAACTCTTTCTTACTCACTCTCTCTCCTCCTCTGTTCTCTTCAGACTCAACTCCAAGAGGTCCAGTGTTGGCTACCCGGGCTGTATGCCTGCCACAGAAAGCCGGCTGGTTACTCCATAAGCTTTCAATTTTGATTACCTTCGCAGGCAGGCAGCACTACTTGTTAAATATTTTTCTGCCAGAATACAAGTGGAGGAACCTGCTTATATAATAGAAGCGTTTGGTACACTATACAGCCTTTTATGGACTTGGACCGTAGTCTTTGGCAGATGGTTCCCTGCTTAACTTGTTTTAATTTCCTCTTATTCAGCCTCTCGAAAACAATTACATTTGGATGAGCTGTTTTGTCACTCTTTTTATTCATTGTGGTCGTTTTTATTTCACCTTCTTCTTCATACACAGTAATGAAATTAAAAGGTTTTGACCTTTTGAAACATTACTGTAAAGAATTCAACCAACAAGAACTTAGTAGAAGTAGGCCTACAGTAATGTGGATATTTATTTGTGTTTTTGTGGTGTTTTATCATATGTGTTGGAATGTAATTTTTGACTCGGGTGTAAATCTGTGTTTCAGAGCCAAAATAGCACATTGAACAGCAGCATTGGATTGTGCCACAGCAGAAATGAGGTAAGAGAGACACACATCACAAATGTAACATTGAGGTTAATTGAAAAGCAAACTTTGTAGCATTGACACAGAGTCTTTCACAGTATGGAACAACAGCTCTCATCTCTAATTCATATGATACTTTGCAGTTAAGGTGTGGTTTTGGGCTAACAACGATTTTATTCTTCCTAGAATGGGTTCCCTGTCAGAGAAGGAAGCATGGTTCTCCGGTACATTGCTGACCCCACAGACAGGTTCTTGGACCACGCCTTCCAGCCAGCTCCAGGCGAGTGTGCCCCTTGACCTCCCAAAGGGTCTTAACCCGAGAACATGGCTCACTTAATAAGAAATAGTGATACATTGTGAAGTTTTCCTACCAGAAATTGTTTTATTTTGAAAAGAAGAAGGACCTCTGCTAGGCAATGGCTGTAGGCCATTGCAGAGCGTCTCTGTCATTGTTTAGAAAACTAAAATCGAACAGTTTAATAAAATGTCTTCACTTAGTACCTAGAGTGGTTGTTTACCTGCTGTCGTAACTCATTTCTGTTATTTCGCTTCAACAGACTACATGAACCAGAATGGTGTGTCGGACATGATGAACCCTGTATACCAGCACCCCGGTCCCCCTCGCACCCTCCTCCCCACCATCTCCTCAGACGACACAGAGACAGAGTACCTGAACTGCTATAAGAATGAGGCAGTGGGGCCTGAGTACCTCAACACCCTCCAGCCCTCTCTCCTCTCCCCCACCACCTCCAATGGCATCTCCCCCATCACCTCTAGTGGCCTCACCACCACCGCCAACAGCCTTTTCCCCATGTTCAATGGGCTCTCCTCCCCGAGCTCCAATGGCCTCTCCCCCACTTCCAATGGTGGTCTCCACTGCGTCCAGAAATACCAACCCCCGAACAGTATAGATAACCCAGACTACCAGCAGGACTTCACCCCTTCCGTCAAGACCCATGCCAACGGACACATCCCGGCCGCAGAGAACACAGAGTACCTAGGCCCAAACTGAGGCCTGTTATCCCCTACCTCCCACTGTGGATGAAAAGAGACACCGGGTAATAAGGCTCTCTATCCCACTGAGAGAAGACATAATGTCTTTGTTTAGCAGGGGTAGCGGTACCATGGACTGCTTTGCAATGTATTTATCCCTGCCTTAAACGAGCCAAGTGTGTGTGCTTTCTATTGTTCGCCACTTGTAGTACGGTACAGTGCTGCGAAAGTCTCCTCATTCCAAAAAATCGTCCATTTCAAATGGAGTCTGAGCTGATAGTTTGATGAGATGAGACAGAAACGAGGCTCTTGGTGTTTAACTCCATTGGGTGAAAAAGAGCAAGAGAATACCTTAGGCCTATACTTTCAGATGCTGTAGCCCATATCAGAAACCCATAGGTGTCATGTTGCACAAAGCAATGTTGTGATACGAAAGAGGAGAAACAATATTACTAGACAAAATAGCGTATCATTCAATCCTTGAGATCAGATGCTCCCTGTGAAAGAAATGTAAAAACACTTATATGTCGGCGCACCCTTTACTTGCCAACACATAAACGGTACATGTACTAGAAGGTGGCACTGATACAGTATTGGTGTATTGAGTATATAGTATTGGGTATTTAGCTCCCACATCTAAAGGGATGGAACTGTTAGAACAATAGTTGGACGTCTGAGCTCTTCTGTGTGGAACCTACAGTTTGAGACCTGCTGGAGTCAAATGTTGCTGATCGTTAAGTGTCGGAAGTGGGAAGGAGGAGGCCCTCATCGGAGTCTGATGGTGGCTGGTCCATGGAGGGCGTTGATGGAGGAACTTCTGAAACCTTACAGGACTCTTCCTAAAGAAGCGGTTGTTAAGTACACCTCTGTGGCAAATTGCTATTTTTTGCTATTGATGACTTTGCTGAAGGCTTTATAACTTTCATCATATGGCCAGATGGGAGAGACACTGGCCCCTGTTGGTGACCCATTGTAACTGCATCAACATTAGGACATCTGTGTTGCTTATTATTGTTTTGTACAGTAAGGCCTTTCGTTCTAACACTACAACTGTAAATCTTCTCACAGCTTTAAAGTCTTGCACTCTTGCAGGTGCTCAAACTTTCAAAATGAATCTCTTTCCTAGTTTTAAATGAACATATTAAATAGCTACTTGTCATTTGAGAGCCTGTTGTTTGACAGAGGTACATGTATAGATAAGTATGAAATGATGTTGTGTACAATATATTCAATTTGGCCACCTATAAATAATCCTATCAACATTCTTCATCTAGATGGTCTTGCCACTTTATATATAAATATGCAGTTATTGATGAACTGTAATTATTTCATTTCAAAGTGAAAATGAATTAAACGTATTTATATTTAACTATTTGGCGTGTTTTTTAAATACCTATTTACATATTTGAACTGTTCAACTGACAATCTGATTGTTTTTCATTCTGTTTTACTTAGTTGAACAAACACGATTATTAAGGGTCTCATGTAACAAAACAAAACGAAAAAATACAATTAACGTTACTGTAATGAAGACTTGAAGAGTCCAGGGTTGAATGTTCTGTGTGTCAACGTGAGAAGGGTGCAATTGCAGCCTGCAATTCGGGACGTACAAAACATTAAGACACCTTCCTAATAACGAGTTGCACCTAGGGCTGTGGCAGTCATGCCATTTTGTCAGCTGGTTATTGTCATGTAAAAGACTGCCGGTCTCACGGCAATTGACCGTTAATTAACATAAACACATTTAGCATCTCCTGGCCTCCACTCATTCCCAGTTGTCTTGAACACACTGAAGTCGGAAGTCAAAGATTTACAAGTACACAGTTGTTTTGAACCCTGCATTAATCTCAGCGGCAGGAGGGCGAGAGCAACAGAGAGTCCGCTTCTCACGGTCCCTGCTCTTTCCTTCCCTTCCTCTGGTGAGGCTAACCAGAGGGGGGTGGGGGTGGGGACCGTTTTTCACCTGATGGCGAAACACAGCATATGCTTCATGCACAAATTCATGTTGTGCCTGTGACTAGAGACAATGAAATATACTGTTCTTCGATATTAAAATAGACACGACGAGCTGCTAATAATAAAATCGCAGGGCTATCAATACACTTAGCTACTCATTCATTGCAGCTGCAGCTGGAAGTAGGGAGAAGCACGTTTCATGTTTTGTAATAGTATTGAATAAAAACATTATTGACAGTGCTGAATTAAAAACTTAAACATGAACTCTCATAAAAACACCAGCTCTTTGCTGGATTTTCTTACAGTCTCGATTTAGTTACAGATCTACCAGGTCCACCTGGTAGGCAAGGTTTGTCTTTTCAGACAAATGAAATGGTTCAAAATGGGAACACTTGCCTACCCGGTGCGCAGGGCTTCTGGTTTAAGTACTGCCAACAGCACAACATAAAAATATATTTATTTAGGCTTTTCTGTAGAAATGTTTGGTGATTGACTAGGAATGCCTTGAAGATCGACCAGTCTATCGGGATCAACCAGTTGGTGACCACTTGCCTACACCATCACATTAAATGTATTATTTATTTTAGGCAGGTCTAAATAAACATTATGATATGAAGAAAATGGATTTCAGAAGAACAGAATATGAGTTGGCCTACTGTACGTTATCTGGCTATGACCCATGCCAGAGGCTTTAGGCTTGTTCATTTGTCAGACAAGATATGCTTATAATGCCTACCATTTTTTTATATTATATGATGTTATACTAAGAAGAATATAATTGAACTTAGCTGAATAAAATGAAAGGATATTTTTCCCATTCCAGACCAAGTGCGCATTAAAGTGATCATTTGAAACAGGTCCTATATGCTAGATTCAGAGTTATTTGGCAACTTTAGCTGTGAATTACACAAACCTTAGAATGACTTCTAAATCAAAAGATTTAGAAGCCTTTATGGTAGAGTGGCCAGACGGAAGCCACTCCTCAGTAAAAGGCACATTACAGCACGCTTGGAGTTTTCCAAAAGGCACCCAACGTCTCTCAAACAATGAGAAACAAGATTTTCTGTTCTGATGAAACCAAGATTAAACTCTTTGGCCTGAATGCACCATCAATATGTGAAGTGCGGGGGTGGCAGCATCATGATGTGGGGATGTTTTTCAGCTGCAGGGACTGGGAGACTAGTCAGGATAGAGGCAAAGATGAACGGAGCGAGGTACAGAGACATCCTTGATGAAAACCTGCTCCAGAGCACTCAGTTCCTCAGACTGGGATGAAAGTTCCCTTTCCAACAGGACAACAACCCTAAGTACACAGCCAAGACAACACAGGAGTCCTTCTGGACAAGGCTCTGAATGTCCTTGAGTGGCCCAACCGGAGTCCGGACTTGAACCCGATCGAACATCTCTGGTGATACCTGAAAATAGCTGTGTAGCAACGCTCCCCATCTAACCTGACAGAGCTTGAGAGGATCTGCTGAGAAGAATGGGAGAAACTATCCCAAATCCAGGTGTACCAAGCTTGTAGTGTCATTCCCAAGAAGACTTGAGGCTGTATTTGCTGCAAAAGGTGCTTCAAAAAGTATTGAGTAAAGGGTCTGAATACTTATGTAAATGTTTTACTTTGTTTTTACTAATTTCTACATTGTAGAATAATAGTGAAGACATCAAAACCATAAAATAACACATGGAATCATGTAGTTACTAAAAAAGTGTTAAACAAATCTAAATACAGTATATTTTATATTTGAGATTCTTCAAAGTAGCCCCCCTTTGACGACAGCTTTGCACACTCTTGGCATTCTATCAACCAGATAGCTTCATGAGGTGGTCCCCTGGAATGCATTTCAATTAACAGGTGTGCCTTGGGGTTGGTATACAAAAGATAGCCCTATTTGGTAAAAGACCAAGTCCATATTATGGCAAGAACAGCTCAAATAAGCAAAGAAAAATGACAGTTCATCATTACTTTAAGGCATGAAGGTCAATCAGTCTGGAAAATGTCAAGAACTTTCAAAGTTTCTTCAAGTGCAGTCTCAAAAACCATCAAGCGCTGTGATGAAACTGGAGGACCGCCACAAGAACGGAAGACCTAGAGTTACCTCTGCTGCAGAGGATGAGTTCATTCGAGTTAACTGCACCTCAGATTGTAGCCCAAATAAATGCTTTACAGACACATCTTAACATCAACTGTTCAGAGGAGACTGAGTAAATCAGGCCTTCATGGTCGAATTGCTGCAAAGTAACCACTACTAAAGGACACCAATAAGAAGAAGAAACTTGCTTGGGCCAAGGAACATGAGCAATGGACATTAGACTGATGGAAATCTGTCCTTTGGTCTGATGAGTTCAAATGTGAGATTTTTGATTCCAACCGCCAGGTCTTTGTGAGAAGCATATGTGGTTCCCACCGTGAAGAATGGAGGAGGAGGTGTGATGGTGTGGGGGTGCCTTGCTGGTGACACTGTCTATGATTTATATAGAATTCAAGGCACACTTAACCAGCATGGTTTCCGCAGCATTCTGCAGCGATATGCCATTCCATCTGGTTTGCACTAAGTGGAACTATCATTTGTTTTCCAACAGCACAATGACCCAAAACACATCTACAGGCTGTGTAACGGCTATTTGACCAAGAAGGAGAGTGATGGAGTGCTGCATCAGATGACCTGGCCTCCACAATCACCTTACCTCAACCCATTTAAGAGGGTTTGGGATGAGTTGGACCACAGAGTGAAAGAAAAGCAGCCAACAAATGCTCAGCAGATGTGGGAACTCCTTCAAGACTGTTGGAAAAGCATTCCTCATTAAGCTAGTTGAGAGAATGCCAAAAGTGTGCAAAGCTGTCATCAGGGCACTAGTACTTTGAAGAATATAAAATATATTTTGATTTGTTCAACCATTTTTGATACCATATGTGTTATTTCATAGTTGTGATGTCTTCACTATTATTCTACCATGTAGAAAATAGTAAAAAATAAAGAAAAACCCTTGAATGAGTAGGTTTGTCCAAACTTTTGACTGGTACTGTATTTATTTTAAAGTTAGGACATGTGGGAGGCAGAGGCGCTCCAGTGCAGTAGGTGGCGTTAATGCACAATAACGTTGGATGCCAGCCGCTATAAACCGCACAGAAGAAGGGGCGACACGGTTAGACAGTGTCCTTAGCCCCCGCCTGTCGGTTATTGTGTTATGTTAACGACGGCAGGTGTTCAGCGGGTGGGAGCGAAGTATGCTATGTGGTAATTTAGCCAGCTAGTCCTAAAGAGGATAAAGATACACAGCAGGCGCGAAACCATTTGCTAGCTAACTAGCACACAGTGTCGCCGCAGCCTCCCGCTGAGCTATCAGGAGGCGGGGGCGACCGGTACTAGACAGTGTCCTTCGCTCCGCCTGTTGGGCACTGTTTTCCCGCAGTTTTCTCCGGTACACAGCAGGCGGGAGGCGAGGGTGACACTGTGTGCTAGCTAACTAACTAGTAAGCTAGTAAGCTACTAAACTAACTAACTAGTAAGCTAGCACAAAGTGCCACTAACAAACTAGCCAGCTAATTAGCTAGCACTCGCGAGGCGGGGGTTACCGAAAGACCGTCGCCTCCGCCTGTAGGGGACTGTTTTACCGCAATTTTAGTAACGACTGTGAGGGCAGGCAGGAGCGAAGGACACCGTCTACCGGTATCCTAGCTAGCAAGGACGACTCCAGTAGGCAGGGCGAAAAAAAATCTAATACTTATATTTCCCTTTTTTGACTGGTATTCAAAGTTGTCACACAAGCATGAAGATGTTGCGCTTGGGGAGGGTTCATGAAGGAACCAATGGATGCTCGAGTGGGACGCCCTGAATTGCGGGATGCAGTTGCAGGCTGTGGTCAAAGTCAAGAAAACGTTGCACAATGTGACTAGCAAGTGTCCGCGCTATCCAATCCTGGTGGTGGTAGCAATATGCCAAAGGGTTGTTCTCCAGTCACCAATGCCGTCATGAACAAGTCAGAGGATAACAGGAACACTCCGAAGTCTTTTTGAGTATAGGGATGGGGCTCTTATCAGAAAGAAGCTATTTCTTTTTGTTTTTCATCTTCATAATTTTGACAGAGGGACATTATAAATGGGTAAGTCAACCTACGTGTTAAATAGCTTTCTGGACGGGAGACTTTTAGCTAAGTAGCTAATCTCTTATTGCGTATCTATATTTAGCTTGCTGTCAATCACCGGGAGACAACGTTAGCTAACTAAAGTGTGTCAAGCGAGCTAAATCATTGTCAAAAAGCAAAGCAAGGCCTGTTCACTTTTAGTCGGTGCTGTTAGTGTTTGTTCAGCGTAAAGTTGGCTTGGTAGGTAGTGTTAGCTAGCATCTATCAACCAGCATCATTTGGCCAGCTAAAGTACTATGGCTACAAATTGTACAAGCAGCCAGTTCAGCCAATGTGAGCTAGTTCGTTTAATTCGTTTAACTAACTAGCTAGGACGCAAACAGCTAGTTCTAGCTAGCTAACCTAATCCACACATTGCGAAATATTTTTGCGTCACTGTCACGCGATTATCATGTAGCTAGACGAAACTCGTTCATCAAATGCAACAAGGTCTAGGAAATGACCACTTGTTTTTCACAAATCTAATATTTGCGTGATCTGGGCTCACATGTAAAATATTCGGTCTCGAGAAGTGAGACAATATCTTTAAAGCCACTGATATGCATCCTCTATCTCCTGCTCAAATAAAAAAACTTTTATTGCGAAAGAAAATACAATACAATCCACACTAAAATAAACCCAACCCAAAGCAATTGTGTTGATCAGACTTGGTCTCGTGGAATGGAATTCAATAGGCCATTGTCAAAATGGACAATTGCTGTCATTGTACTCGCGGATTAATTTGCATCCCGAAGATAAACTAGGGGTGTATTCATTAGTCGGATTCCGTTGCAAAATGTTTGGTCTGTTAAATGTTTTTTCTATGGAAACCTTTTACGGTTTACTCTAGGAAGAACCACATGGAAATAAACGGGAGGAACCTACGTACATTTGTCCAAAATGAACTCTTGTTTTCGTTGCAAGACGTTTTCCATTTGGAATTAACGATGTCTGTTGTAAAACGTTTTACTACAGAATCGGCTTAATGAATACACCACAGGACTCCTCATTCCTACAGTCAAATAAATTCCCATACACATCTCATGCAGCAAAAGGGCAATTCATTTTAAGATGTGGAAACAGTATTTTATGGGGTAGCAATAGAACATTTTTTGGATACTGAAGGTGAAAAGTATTGTAATTGGAGACCTGTATCCTCAAGGAAAGAACTAGAGTTTCTCTTCTGAATTTCCCCCTTCAATCAGATATTTTAATGACATTACTCAGCCTGTTAAGTGTCTGGCCATCCTCCTCAGAGGCAACTGATTAAGTGGTTTGTGGCGGATGGCGGGGGCCTTCAACTTCATTCCACATTGAAAAACAAGGCCTGTGTGTCAGAACAGACATAGGCTAGGAGGAGGACGGCTAAGGTCTGGTCACAGAAAAGGAAGAAAATATGTTGATTAAAGGCCTCACACACCCCACTTCAAAAGCATGTGCAATAAGTGATGATACATGTTGGAAGTCATTTGACAGTAGTTTAGCCGTAGTAAGTTCAGTCTGGTTTGTCTTAGAGTTCCACTTACTTGAAACCCTTGACAGTGACAATTTAAGGAGCCAACCGAGTCTCATCCAGGTGAGACGACCACATTCTAAAGAACAGGGCTCCAAAGGAAACACGGTGTACTGTGCATTATCAGTCAGTACAACAAAGACAGAAACGTGTGCTCGGAAGTCAACCATCAAAATAGTCAATCAAATTAGCAAGAGAGACCAACAGCACGTGATTGCCAGAAGTTAAGGTTGTATTTTGGGACCTGAAACACAGGGGTTCTCCCGAGGTGCATAGTAGACTCATATTACATTCAGATCTGGTATAGAGAAAAAAGTAAAATTTAACCCAAAGGTGCAGAATATGTCGGCTCACTTCTGCTTTAATTCAGCAAGAATATAATTTGGGTTTCAGCTGTCTTTAGCATTGAACAAAAGCATAGAGTGCCTCTGTGAAATTCCTTGACTTTTACACAGTAGGGCAATTCCACAGAAACATAATTCTGCTGAGTCTCAGACTTTCACCTTAAAATCAGAGGAGGTTGGTGGGAGGTATAGGATCATTTTAATGGCTGGAATGGAATGTAGAGAAACATGGTTTCCATAGGTTTGATATCGTTCCATTTATTCCATTCCAGCCATTACAGTAAACCCATCCTCCTATAGCTCCTCCCACCAGCCTCCACTGCCCAAAAATGTATGCCAAACAAAAACCATTGATTTCAAAGTTTACAACTATGCACAATGACTACTTTGAACAATTGACACAGAACATTTCACAAAAACACATTTACTGGAACAGTGCAGTTTGGTAACAGAATTCAAATCGAATCAAATTTTATTTGTCACATGCGCCGAATACAATAGGTGTAGTTGACATTTCCCATTAAATGCTTACTTACAAGCACTTGTAAGAAAATATTTATTAAATAAACATAAGTAATTTAAAAAATAAAACAACAGAGGCTATATACAGGGGGTACCGGTACCGAGTCAATGGGCGGGGGTACAGATTAGTCGAGGTAATTTGTACATGTAGGTAGGGTTGAAGTAACTATGCATAGACAAACAGCGAGTAGTATCAGTTTAAAAACAAGGGGGGGTTAATGCAAATAGTCCGGGTGGCCATTTGTTTAATTGTTTAGCAGTCTTTTGGCTTAGGGGTAGGAGCTGTTAAGGAGCCTTTTGGACCTAGACTTGGCGCTCTGATACCTTTTGCCCTGCGGTAGTAGAGAGAACAGTCTATGACTTGGAATTACGGTGAAATCTGTTTTATGTGACCATGTTTTCTAAAAACGTTGTTAAATATCTGCTCCAAATAATCAGGTGTCAGCTCTGCCATGATACCTTGAGTTAGAAAACATATATTTTGGTTATTGAACTACAGTACATTATACTGTACTCTCCTCTAGTGTGCTGTACTGCACTAAACTATACTCTACTTTTTACTGTATGGTACTCTACTCTGCTTCACTTTACTGTGCACACTTGTGAAATATCGACATCTATGATAGGAGCAAATCAGAACCACTCACCAATCATGGACATCTATGTTTGGGCTAACGTCCGTGGACGTTGAAATCAAGGCCAGGGCGGACTGATCAAATTGAAACTATTTTTCAACGTCTATGGATGTCTGGTGTCGGGCGATACTCAGTGGGAGAGGGAGGGGGTTGTCCAGAATGTTTTCACACTCTCGCTTTTGAGTATCAGACAATAGAAAGAGAAAGAAAACAGTTGAACATAAGTGTGTCAGTGGAAGAGAGGACAGTAGCAGGTGACCCAACTGTGGGGCAGCATACTGTAGTAACATGGGCTACGAAAAGGCGCCAATTCAACAGAGCAATTCATACGCTTCTCTAAGGTGTGTGTGAGGTGTGTCTAAGGTGTGTGTGTCCTCTCTTCAGTCTCTCTGGATCCCACTGTCCCCAAGTAGACTCTCACCAACCACTATATATATATATTTTTTTTTAATTGACAAGGTAATAGAAACTGACCACAATACTTAAGTGGCAGTCTTTCACCAATGTATATTCAATGACATATTCCAGACTTTTGGTACATTAGGAGAGGAGTTGGCCCTTAAAAGCATCTCAAAAGTACAAAGCATTTTTTTATGATTTTTTTGTGTTTTTTTTGTTAAATGTCTTCTCAGCCCACATGCTCTATATATGTCATGTATGCATTAACTATGTATTCATACTATGACTCTCCCATTTCATGGAATGCCCACCTCCCTCATACAGCATGTTGGCTGAATTGTTTTATCTGGTTCTTCAATGATAGACGCAACAGACGAGGTTCACTTAGATTCTATACAAGTAAAGACCAACAAAATCCAACGTATTACATGGAATGTGCACAGGCTACACATGGTTCTTGAACACCTAAAGGGATTGTCAGCAGATCTGGCTTTCCTGCAAGAGTTACCTTTCAAAAAAAGGAGAGTAGGAGTGAATAGGAGCTGGGTTGGAGAGGACTATGCTGCCACGTACTGTAGTAACAGCAGAGGTGTAGGCATCCTGATAAATAAGAATACACCCTTTTCCCAGCGGCAGGTAGGAGCGTTGGGCCAGTAACCGGAAGGTTGCTGGATCGAATCCCCGAGCTGACAAGGTAAAAACCTGTCGTTCTGCCCCTGAGCACGGCAGTTAACCCTCTGTTCCCCGGCCGCCAAAGACGTCGATTTAAACACATTTTTTTACGGCAGCCCTCCGCTCCTCTTTGATTTAGAGGGGTTGGGTGAAATGCGCAGTGGTGTTTATTTTATTTATTTCACCTTTATTTAACCAGGTAGGCAAAGTACTAGGTGGTAGTTGTCAAGTACTTAAGTAAAAATACTTAAAACGGGAACATGTGCTACTCAAACTGGTCACTGAAATTCACACTTCTATTCAATACAACACATTGAATGTAGCTTCACACTGTTCTCTCTGTGTGTGTGTGTGTGTGTGAGAGAGAGAGAGAGAATCTACATGTCATTGTGGTAGTAAGGGGAAAACACTGCATGATACCTTCTTTACTCTTCAGTTAACACAGACATACACACACTCTCCTTTCCTCACACACTCCCTCTTTCTCCCTCTTAAACACACACACCTCTCTCGCCCACAAACACATACTGCTCGCAACTTTTATAGTTTAGACTTACATTAGGCCTATATGAATCCTACCTCTTGAAGCACACCTCATGAGTAGCAGACCCGTTTCCTTTTTTTCCTGTGTCAATCAAATTAGCCTGGACCTACTGTCAAGTTACCAGGTTGTTAGCTAGCTAGGTAACATGACTGAACAACGTTGTTTGTTATCAAACCAATAATTAGCGACCCGGGATTCATTTAAAACGGCCCGCGACATGGTTTGTGAAATTATATACACTGAACAAAAATATAAAAGCAACATGAAACAATTTCAAAGATTTGACTGAGTTACAGTTCATATAATGAAATGAGTCATTTGAAATCTATTACTTAGTTCGACATCTATGGATTTCACATGACTGGGAATACAGATATGCATCTGTTGGTCACAGATATCTTGAAAAAGAAAGGTAGGGGCGTGGATCAGAAAACCAGTCAGTATCTGGGTTTGACCACCATTTGCGAGGAAGCCAGATATGGGAGGTCCTGGGCTGGCGTGGTTAAATGTGGTCTGGGGTTGTGAGGCCAGTTGGACGTACTGCCAAATTCTCAAAAATTATGTTATTGTAGAGAAATTAACATGAAATTCTCTGGCAACAGCTCTGGTAGACATTCCTGCAGTCAGCATACCAATTGCATGCTCCTTCAAAACTTGAGACATCTGTGGTATTGTGTTGTGTGACAAAACTGCACATTTTAGAGTGGCCTTTTAGATTGTCCCCAGCACCAGGTACGCCTTTATAATGATCATGCTGTTTAATCAGCTTCTTAATATGCCACACCTGTCAGGTGGATGGATTATCTAGACAAAGGAGAAATGCTCACTAACAGGGATGTAAACACATTTGTGCACCACATTTTTGAGAAATACGCTTTTTGTGCGTCCGGAAAAATTTCTGGGATCTTTTATTTCAGCTCATGAAACATGGGACCAACACTTTAGATGTTGCGTTTTTTATATTTTTGTTCTGTATACAATGTTGGTACTGTGATATTACTGTGGTATCTGTATACCGTTGAACACTACTAAGAACATGAACAAATTCATAGTTCAGAACAACATAACAATATGGAAGAAAATTCTACGTATTCTACAAAAACCAATATCACTCCCTAAAAACACACCCCTATTGAACAATCCTTCGGATAGCTTTTCAGAATTCACTGATAGATTGGTCCACATGGAAAACTAAATGAATAGAAACTGTAAATGTCTCAGTACAATGCATTTATTTCCATGAAATAATTAAAAATACATTTTTGGACTGACCAATGAAGATCATTTCTTGATAGGAAACTTCGGTTTGAAATCTTTTGGACGTCAGAGTAATCTTGAGGGAATCCTATTTGAGTCAAAAGGATGTTCATATGATAGGTAAGATATATAAAACCTTACAGAGAGCCTACCCAACTGACAATCTTTTAGAATATGTTTTACTATTGGAACCAAGATTTAAAAGGAACTGATGTTGGCACAAGATGGAGGGAGTGTTGGAACATAGCTAACAAAATTAGTTAATAAAAATGGACGCTTAATCCAGTATAAACTAAAGTATAGAATTTATTACACAACGAAATTCACTAATTCTACAGCACAACGACAGAGTCATGCCTTAAGTGTAAAACTAACAATGACTCAATCCATGCCTTCTGGGATTATGGTAAAGTCTTGGGAGCTGTTGGCGGAGTTAGAAAGTTGTCTGTCAGAAGTATTACAATGTACATTTGACTTTTTCCGCCTGTCTGCATATTTCAAGACATGACATATGAGGGTGCAGTTAGATACCCCACTTGTTGGATGAAACATTTCTCATCACTCATCTTACTTTTTTTTATTATTTTTTTTTTAACTAAAACTGGAAATCAGCCAGTATTGTGAGTATTGTGCACTTCCGGTGCCGACAGCGATGGCCGCCTCGCTTTGCATTCCTAGGAAACTATGCAGTATTTAGTTTTTTACGTGTTATTTCTTACATTGATATCCCAGGTAATCTTAGGTTTTATTACATACAGTCGGGAGGAACTACTGGATATATAAGAGCAGTGTCAACTCACCATCATTACGACCAGGAATACGACTTTCCCGAAGCGGATCCTCTGTTTTGCCCACCACCCAGGACAATGTATCGGCTCCCAGCCGGCGAACCAAAACAACGACGCCGTAAAAGGGGCAGTCGAAGCGGTCTTCTGGTCAGCCTCCGGAGACGGGCACATGGCGCACCGCTCCCGAGCATACTACTCGCCAATGTCCAGTCTCTTGACAACAAGGTTGAAATCCGAGCAAGGGTAGCATTCCAGAAAGACATAAGAGACTGTAACGTTCTTTGCTTCACGGAAGCGTGTCTCGAGTGAGCCATGTTATCGGAGTCGGTACAGCCACCTGGTTTCTTCACGCATCGCGCTGACAGAAACAAGCATCTTTCTGGTAAGAAGAGGGGCGGGGGGTATGCCTTATGATTAACGAGACATGGTGTGATCATATAACAACATACAGGAACTCAAGTCCTTCTGTTCACCTGACTTAGAATTACTTACAATCAAATGTCGACCGCATTATCTACCAAGAGAATTCTCTTTGATTATAATCACTGCCGCATATATTCCCCCCCCAAGCAGACACATCGATGGCCATGAACAAACTTCATTTGACTCTATGTAAACTGGAAACCACATATCCTGAGGCTGCATTCATTGTAGCTGGGGATTTTAACAAGGCTAATCTGAAAACAAGACTCCCTAAATTCTATCAGCATATCGTTTGTGCTACCAGGGCTGGTAAAACCCTAGATCATTGTTATTCTAACTTCCGAGACACATATAAGGCCCTCCCCCACCCTCCTTTCGGAAAAGCTGACCACGACTCCATTTTGTTGCTCCCTGCCTATAGACAGAGACTAAAACAGGAAGCTCCCGCGCTCAGGTCTGTTCAACGCTGGTCCGACTAATCTGATTCCACGCTTCAAGATTGCTTCGATCACATGGATTGGGATATGTTCCGCATTGCGACAAACAACAACATTGACGAATACACTGAGCGAGTTTATTAGCAAGTGCATCGGTGATGTTGTACCCACAGCAACTATTAAAACATTCCCAATCCAGAAACCGTGTATTGATGGCAGCCTTCGCGCGAGGCAGTGCGAACCACTGCTTTTAATCAGGGCAAGGTGACCGGAAACATGACCAACTACAAACAGTGTAGCTATTCCCTCCGCAAGGCAATCAAACAAGCTAAGCGTCAGTATAGAGACAAAGTAAAGTCGCAATTCAACGGCTCAGACACATAGGTATGTTTTTTAAAATGTATTTTACCTTTATTTAACCAGGCAAGTCAGTTAAGAACAAATTCTTATTTTCAATGACGGCCTAGGAACAGTGGGTTAACTGCCTGTTCAGGGGCAGAACGACAGATTTGTACCTTGTCAGCTCAGGGGTTTGAACTTGCAACCTTACGGTTACTAGTCCAACGCTCTAACCCTGCCGCCCCAGGGTCTACAGTCAATCACAGATGACAAAAAGAAAACCAGCCCCGTCGCGGACCAGGATGTCTTGCTCCCAGACAGACTAAACAACTTCTTTGCTC
The DNA here is from genome assembly GCF_013265735.2 of Oncorhynchus mykiss. Lineage (NCBI taxonomy): Eukaryota > Metazoa > Chordata > Actinopteri > Salmoniformes > Salmonidae > Oncorhynchus > Oncorhynchus mykiss. The sequence goes on from NC_048592.1 coordinate 11,715,626, forward strand.
GCTTTGAGGACAATACAGTGCTACTGACACGGCCCGCTACCAAAACCTACGGACTCTCCTTCACTGCAGCCGACGTGAGTAAAACATTTAACCCTCGCAAGGCTGCAGGCCCAAACGGCATCGCCAGCCACGTCCTCAGAGCGTGCGCAGACCAGCTGGCTGGTGTGTTTACGGACATATTCAATCAATCCTTATCCCAGTCTGCTGTTCCCACATGCTTCAAGAGGGCCACCATTGTTCCTGTTCCCAAGAAAGCTAAGTGCTTTGAGAGACTAGTCAAGGACCATATCACCTCCACCCTACCTGACACCCTAGACCCACTCCAATTTGCTTACTGCCCCAATAGGTCCACAGACGACGCAATCACAACCACACTGCACACTTCCCTAACCCATCTGGACAAGAGGAATACCAATGTGAGAATGCTGTTCATCGACTACAGCTCAGCATTTAACACCATAGTACCCTCCAAACTCGTCATCAAGTTCGAGACCCTGGGACTCGACCCCGCCCTGTGCAACTGGGTACTGGACTTCCTGATGGGCCCGCCCCCAGGTGATGAGGGTAGGTAAGAACATCTCCACCCCGCTGATCCTCAACACTGGGGCCCCACAAGGGTGCGTTCTGAGCCCTCTCCTGTACTCCCTGTTCACCCACGACTGCGTGGCCATGCACGCCTCCAACTCAATCATCACGTTTGCAGACGACACTACAGTGGTAGGCTTGATTACCAACAACGACGAGACGGCCTACAGGGAGGAGGTGAGGGCCCTCGGAGTGTGGTGTCAGGAAAATAACCTCACACTCAACGTCAACAAAACGAAGGAGATAATCGTGGAGTTCAGGAAACAGCAGAGGGAGCACCCCCCTATCCACATAGTGGAGAGGGTAGTAAGTTTTAAGTTCCTCGGCGTACACATCACGGACAAACTGAATTGGTCCACCCACATAGACAGCGTGGTGAAGAAGGCGCAGCAGCGCCTTTTCAACCTCAGGAGGCTGAAGAAATTTGGCTTGTCACCAAAAGCACTCTATAACTTTTACGGATGCACAATCGAGAGCATCCTGTTGGGCTGTATCACCGCCTGGTACGGCAACTGCTCCGCGTACAACCGTAAGGCTCTCCAGAGGGTAGTGAGGTCTGCACCGGGGGCAAACTAACTGCCTTCCAGGACACCTACACCACCCGTTGTCACAGGAAGGCCATAAAGATCATCAAGGACAACAACCACCCGAGCCACTGCCAATTCACCCCGCTATCATCCAGAAGGCGAGGTCAGTACAGGTGCATCAAAGCAGGGGCCGAGAGACTGAAAAACAGCTTCTATCTCAAGGCCATCAGACTGTTAAACAGCCACCACTAACATTGAGTGGCTGCTGCCAACATACTGACTCAACTCCAGCCACTTTAATAATGGAAAAATGTATGTAAAAAAGGTATCACTAGCCACTTTAAACAATGCCACTTAATATAATGTTTACATACCCTACATTACTCATCTCATATGTATATACTGTACTCGATACCATCTACTGCTTCTTGCCTATGCCGTTCTGTACCATCACTCATTCATATGTATGTATATGTACATATTCTTCATCCCTTTACACTTGTGTGTATAAGGTAGTTGTGAAATTGTTAGGTTAGATTACTCGTTGGTTATTACTGCATTGTCGGAACTAGAAGCACAAGCATTTCACTACACTCGCATTAACATCTGCTAACCATGTGTATGTGACAAATAAAATTTGATATGATTTGAAAGGCCATTGCAGTTTGCTTTGGTTATGTTGTGCCCATTAGGAACTGAATGGTAAATGATGACTGTAGCCGGTGGCCACGCATAACGTTTTAATTTGGTTTGTTTAAGTTGGCAATCACACACATTTGAAAGTGCAAAAGTCTGTGTCACTATGTTACCGTGGAATTGCCCTCTTGATAATGCAATGTTTAAGAATAATCATGAATGAATCATGATGAGTGAGATGCCGTTCAATAAAAGGCTACAATGAAGGCTACAATAAAACGAGTTCTAACCTCTCACCATTACCAATAGCAGCCAAGGTTAGAATTTTTTGAGAGGCAAGACACTCATCATTATTCACCATTCATTCATTATTATCCATAATCATGGTAGGATAGCATCCACATGAATGCAGAAGTGTTCAGCAACGTCTTCTATTCTTACTTACAAAAAACGACATTCACCATTCAGTTCCTATTGGACAAAACACAACCAAAACAAACCGCAAATGCATCCAACAAGTTTGTAGTCTGCAGCTTGATGTAGTCAAGGAATATGGGCTCAAATACTCATCTTTTGACTACTTTAATACACTATTTGGCCGAAGTGAATTTGTACAAATGCTTAGGACTTCTTCAAATGGGGAATAGCCTACATGAAGTGCTTTTATTACTAAATGTTAAAACGGATTTGTATGAAAATACCCTCAAATAAAAGTTGACATTCTCTACTGTCACCTAATAAACTCAGCAAAAAACAGAAACTGACCTTTTTACGGACCCTGTCTTTCAAAGATAATTCGTAAAAATCCAAATAATGTCACAGATCTTCATTGTAAAGGGTTTAAACACGGTTTCCCATGCTTGTTCAATGAACCATAAACAATTAATGAACATGCACCTGTGGAACGGTCGTTAAGACACTAACAGCTTACAGACGGTTGGCAATTAAGGTCACAGTTATGAAAACTTAGGGCACTAAAGAGGCCTTTCTACTGACTCTGAAAAACACCAAAAGAAAGATGCCCAGGGTCCCTGCTCATCTGCGTGAACGTGCCTTAGGCATGCTGCAAGGAGGCATGAGGACTGCAGATGTGGCCAGGGCAATAAATTGCAACGTCCGTACTGTGACAGTGCTACAGGGAGACAGGACGGACAGCTGATCGTCCTCGCAGTGGCAGACCACATGTAACAACACCTACACAGGATCGATACATCCGACCATCACACCTGCAGGACAGGTACAGGATGGCAACAACAACTGCCCGAGTTACACCAGGAATGCACAATCCCTCCATCAGTGTTCAGACTGTCCGCAATAGGCTGAGAGACGCTGGACTGAGGGCTTGTAGGCCTGTTGTAAGGCAGGTCCTCACCAGACGTCACCGGCAACAATGTTGGCTATGGGCACAAAAACCCACCATCGCTGGACCAGACAGGACTGGCAAAAAGTGCCCTTCACTGACAAGTCGCGGTTTTGTCTCACCAGGGGTGATGGTCAGATTTGCGTTTATTGTCGAAAGAATGAGCGTTACACCGAGGCCTGTACTCTTGAGCTGGATCGATTTGGAGGTGGAAGGTCTGGTTTTTTGCTTCACTGTCCAAATACATATGAAGGGGAGTGTATGTAGCCTACAGAACAGCACATTTAAAGTTCTGATAAGCCAAAGAGAATTTCCATCACTTTAGAACTAACTATGAATCAAGTCCTCTTTGTACACCTCTCACAAGACAAATGTTAAGATGGTTTGTTTTGGTCCCCATATGTCCTCTCAGGTTCAAGCCCAGCACTGTGTGTGGTACGGTGAGTGTGGGGAGTCCGACAAGGTCCCGGGGAAGAAGTACAACTGCAACTATACAGGACCACCTATCCCACTCCCAGCAGAGGGCCATGAGCTGCTCACAGTAAGGTTTATCATGGAAGCTTTTTTTTTTAACTGGTTCTCTATGTTTTCATTACACTTCTGAAATTACACTTGACTCCAATTGTAATGTTCTCACATGTTTTACTTGAACAAAACCAGGTTAGGTCATCTGAATGATCCCTGTTCTTGTTTTGTGTGTGTAGGAGCTGTGTCCAGGCTATGACTATGGGAACCAGAGTCTGTGCTGTGATGTCCAGCAGCTCCTGACTCTTCAAGGGAGCCTTCAGCTTCCCCTACAGTTCCTCTCTCGGTACGCACCATAGTCTTTGCAAAAATAACTTTGTCATTCCATGTGCCATACTTGGACATACTCCCGTAATGGCTATGATTTGGTTTAGCGAGATGCCTTAGCAGTAAGGTAGCTTTGTTGATATGTTGTCATCTCTGTCAATCTAAAGTTCCCTGACTCTCTCTGGGTTCTCCGTCTCCAGATGCCCAGCCTGTTTCTTCAACCTGATGAACCTGTTCTGTGAGCTAACCTGCAGCCCCCGCCAGAGTCTGTTCGTGAACGGCACCCAGTTCACTAATGACACAGCTGCCAACAAGACCAATGTGGTGGAAGTCCAGTACTACATTGGACAGACATTTGCCAATGGTGAGGGGGCACATTGCCTGGTCCTCTAGACTGGGGCGGCAGGTAGGCTAGTGGTTAGAGCTTTGCGCCAGTAACCGAAAGGTTGCTAGATCGAATCCCCTAGCTGACATGGTAAAAATCTGTCGTTCTGTCCTCTGAACAAGGCAGTTAACCCACCGTTCCTAGGCCGTCATTGTAAATATGAATTTGTTCTTAACTGACTTGCCTAGTTAAATAAACATTTTAAAAATAAAAATCTGTTAATGCTTTCTTGCCAACTCCTATGGTCATTGTCCATAGGAGTTGGCAAGACTGCAAACAGATTAGGCTAGTGGGCAGATCAGGTCACAGTTTGAGAGTGGAAGAGTGGAAATATACAGTCACTTCCATTGGCTAGCACTGTTGTTGACATAATGCTACAGATATCAGTCAGTCCCAAGGTGTATAATGTAATTTTGGTCCTCTCTCTTGGCAGCCATGTATAATGCTTGTCAGGATGTCCAGGCCCCCTCCATTAACGTGAAGGCCTTGTCACTGCTCTGTGGTAAGGACGCCAGTGACTGCAACGCCACCAACTGGATCGAGTACATGTTCGACATCAACAATGGACAGAGTCCCTTCCCCATCATCCCTATATTCTCAGGTAAGATGCACAATACAGAATATGTGCCATTTACAACGAAAGGGCATCTGTCTCCACAAGTATTCATACTTATTTCAGTTAAGGATAACATTGGTCTCTGTTTAAAACAGCACAATGACTCCACATCCTCTGACTATCCCCACCTCTCCAGACGTGCCAGTGTCCGGTATGATCCCCATGAACAACAAGACATACGGCTGTACGGAGGGTCTGGAGGATGGCTCTGGGCCATGCTCCTGCCAGGACTGTAGCCAGGCCTGTGGCCCCCAGCCTGTCCCTCCGCCCCTGCTTCCGCCATGGACCATTCTGGGCATCGACGCCATGGTGGTCATCATGTGGATCTCTTATGTGGCCTTCCTCCTCATCTTCATCGGAGCCGTGATCGGAGCCTGGTGCTACAGGCAAGGACCGACGCATATTATGACCTGACTGAAGCAGTGTTTTCCTAAGATGTATCTAATGGTGCTGTTTTTTTTTTTTCTTTTCTCATCCAGAAAAAGGACAATCGAGTCGGAGTATGGTCCCATTTTGGACAGCAATAACCCTCCCTGTCTGAACAATGACAACATTGACCAAGGTACGGTGCTGCATATCAATCAAGTCTTTGTGCAGCACTTACTTGTTTTACTTAACTTTCTGGACTCCCAGCTATTAAAGTATCTACATACGACAGTGCCAAATCAGCCCAAAATGCAGTAATATTCTCAACAACAAAAAACTCCCATTTTCTACCTGACCGTTAACTCCTTCCCTCATCTCTCGCTCTGTGTCACAGTGGACGCGTCGTGTGGTGAGACGCTGGGCGAGCGCTTCGAGAGCTCCCTGCGTTCCCTCTTCGCCCGCTGGGGCTCGTTCTGCGTACAGCAGCCCCTCGTGGTCATCCTAGGCAGCCTGGCCGTAGTGGCCGCCTGCTCAGGGGGCCTGGTCTACATGAAGATCACCACGGACCCCGTGGAGCTATGGTCCTCTCCCAGCAGCCAGGCCAGGCAGGAGAAGGACTACTTCGACAGCCACTTCGGACCCTTCTTCAGGGCAGAGCAACTCATCATCACCACCACGCTGCAGTCAGAATCCGTCTACTCCCCGAACCCCGCGGGGGCTGACGTGCCCTTCGGAGCCCCCCTGGACAAGGACGTCCTCCACCAGGTGGGTTAGTTGGAGGAACTGGGCTGGGGGGGGGGGGTCATGGATTGAGGTGTGATTAAAATATTCAGATGGAATTGTTGTAGCATTTAGAATTGGATTATGGGTTGTGGACATTTTGGTTCAAGCTATCTGAGTAGGGTTTCCTCTAGGATTTCTTTCAGCAGCTGAAACCCTGGATCAGTGACCTTAGTTATAATCTTTTGCTCCCGCCTCTGCTAAATTAGTATAGGGGAAACGATGCTGTGTCAAGAATATATCCGCTGTATTGTTGATCAAGTGTGGAGTCTCTTCAGGAAGACCTACAGTATTTGGTCTTTGCCTTAGTTCTAATGTGACATTTTATAGTTTTAGTTTTTCTCAAATTTTAACACAATCTCTTATCTCAGGTGTTGGATCTCCAGACGGACATAGAAAACATAGTGGCTTCATACGGGGACCAGAAAGTGACATTAAAGGATATCTGCTTGGCCCCGCTGGCCCCCTTCAACGACAACTGCACCATCCTCAGTGTTCTCAACTACTTCCAGAACAGCCACAAACAGCTGGACCGTAGCGTAGGCGATGAGTTCTATGTCTACGCCGACTACCACACACACTTCCTCTACTGCGTCAGGTGAGTGGCCCTCAGAACACTTTCTCTAGTGACATTCTGCACCTGGGGAATGCTACAGAACTCATGAGATTGTACCAGTTGCCAGTTCCTCTCCAACTCGAGTCATTCACATTGAAAGATTGGTTCTGATATTGCACATTGTAAAATGTTTTTATTGCGCTTTGTTTTCCTTCAGCAGGTATATACTCATAGCTGTGTGTGGTGAACAGTTAGTCTTAGATTTGTGTATATTACCTCCGTTATTAAATAATTCTGTCTGTCTCTCCTGTGTGTAGTGCCCCAGCATCCCTCAACGACACCAACAAGCTCCATGATCCCTGCCTGGGCACCTACGGAGGCCCTGTCTTCCCCTGGCTGGTCCTGGGAGGCTATGATGGTGAGTGGGGATACTTTTAACATCATCACACAAAGAAATAGAATCTAGAATTAGTCCGTGGGAATAAGAATTAGTCCGTGGGAAATATACCTTCTTTTTTTTTTTACATTTTGTAGTGTTTTTTTCTTCCCTATCGGTGTGTTTGAGTGTATTGTATGTGTTTTTATGTTTTTAAATTAGGAAAACGTGTCTTCTACAAAAGGCTAAACCTTATTGCTTAACTCCTGTATATAATCACAAATGTTTTTATGATGCAGAGATAGCTATGCAAAGATAGTTATTTGGTCACTGACCTTGTAGAGTCGGGTTTAATGAGCGAAAACTCGGACTGTTTGCAACTTTGAATCTGTGTCTTGGAACATCCTTCAGACTCTTTGATATTGATTTTACTATTGTTTACTGTGTTTTTTTTGTATTGAACTTTGTCAACACAAATTCCCTGACCGCGGCACTTTTTTTGCATCTTGTTCTCTCACCCCAGCCACCAACTACAACAACGCCACAGCTCTAGTGATCACGTTCCCTGTCAACAACTACCATAACGACAGCATCAATCTGGGGAAAGCTCTGGCCTGGGAGAAGGAGTGAGCAAAACAAATGTTTCAGATGCTAGTGTATATACTAAAGCAATTTCACATTTCAGTCAGATTTGGTTTTGTGCCATGATTTGCCATTTTGAAGTAACACATCCCTCCATTTCCAGATTCATTGTTTTCCTGAAGAACTACAGCAACCCCAACCTGACCATCTCCTTCAACTCTGAGAGGAGCATCGAGGACGAGATCAACCGCGAGAGCGAAAGTGACCTCAGCACCGTCATGGTCAGCTACGTCATCATGTTCGTCTACATCTCCCTGGCGTTAGGACATATCCACAGCTTCAGGAGGTTGCTGGTTAGTAGTAATAGTTTACTTTATTTAATACGTGTTTTGTCGACATCTCCCCGACTCAAGACAATAGTTTAGGTCGTTGTCTAGCTCAAAAGAGAGGTCAAGCCCCTGTGCGCAGCATTGTGTTTCCTGCAAGGTTCTGATTCTGAACGACTAACCCTCTGTCGTTGTTTTCTGCCCAGGTGGACTCTAAGATCTCCCTAGGCATAGCAGGCATCGTGATAGTGCTGAGCTCAGTGGCCTGTTCTCTGGGCATCTTCAGCTATGCTGGCATCCCTCTCACCCTCATCGTCATCGAGGTCATCCCCTTCCTGGTGCTGGCTGTCGGCGTCGACAACATCTTCATTGTTGTCCAAACGTACCAGGTACGTGTATGTATGTGGACATTATGTGTATGTAACGGCATGTATATGGTCACTGTCGAACTCTGTAATGGCAGTGATGAATGAATGAATGAATGAATGTATTGATCACCATGTGTGATGCGTTGTTGTACAGAGGGATGAGCGGATGCCTCAGGAGGAGCTGCACCAGCAGATAGGCCGTATCCTAGGAGACGTGGCTCCCAGCATGCTCCTCTCCTCCTTTTCTGAGACAGTGGCTTTCTTCCTGGGTATGAGAATGACCTGTAACCTTCAGCCACTTAACACCTCTCGTGTTGACACACTACTTGGCTACATTATAGAAAAATCAAACGTATTGTATAAGGCAGTATGTGAATACTTGAAGACGTCAACTAGGTCCTTTGTCATTCCCATGGATATCCGTATTGACTGCAATTTGTGTAACGACAAGCTTGAGTCTGGAGCTCTGATGTCAGTGGGTTACCTACCTTTTTCCTGTCCAGGGGCCCTGTCCACTATGCCAGCGGTGCGGACCTTCTCCCTGTTTGCTGGGCTGGCTGTGTTCATTGACTTCTTGCTACAGATCAGCTGCTTCATTAGCCTGCTGGGCCTGGATGCCAAGAGACAGGAGGTAAGGAGGGCTGGGCTGGTATGGGGGTACTGTAGGGCTTGGTTAAGGGTTGGGGATGACTTCTTGCTACAGATCAGCTGCTTTGTCAGCCTGCTGGGCCTGGACGCCAAGAGGCAGGAGGTGAGGACGGCTGGGGAATAAACTAAATGTTTCCACACTGCATTTGCTTCTCCTTTGAGAGGACTGGTGATGACTCACAGGGGTAGGCTTGGCATGCTAAACAGTAGCTGTCAGCATTCTGTGTCACTATTTGCTAACTCCCTGTTTCATTACCATGTTATTCCCAGCTAAGCATGAGCGTCACGGTTACAGCCCACTTCAAGTGAGCAGTGCACTGATGTCACATTTAACAGAGAGAGACACAAGTTATCTAATTAGGAAGTACATTCTGAACACCTGTTTTTAAAATGCTATACTGATTGGGTCCTTGGGGCCTTATTCAGGATTTCCGGGTTAAGTCAACATCATTCTCTTGCACTTCAAGAATTTAGACGTTGTTTTTCCAGGGGAATCGTCTGGACATTGTGTGCTGTGTGAAGCTGCCAGTTGGCCAGGAGGAGAGGACAGATGGCTTCCTCTTCCACTTCTTCAAGAAGGTCTACGCCCCCTTCATCCTCAAAGAGTGGGTCAGACCCATTGTGGTGAGTGCTGATGCTCAGATTTAAATGTACAATAGAGTCAGCGTTCAAACCAACATGTTTTGTAAACAGTTAGCCACTAAACTTCCATAGTGTATCTTTAACAACTTCTCTCGGACAGGTGGCTGTGTTTGTGGGGATGTTGTCCTTCAGTATCGCTGTCACCAATAAGGTAGAGATTGGACTGGACCAGAAGCTCTCCATGCCTGATGTAAGTATGTATAGTACGTCTAACCAACCCCACCAGCCTCACTCCGTGTGCTATTGATAATCGGTCTTCTCTTTTGATGCGTGGGATAATGTCAGACATTTTGTCTCGTGTTGAATCTCCTATCCACTAGGACTCGTACGTGCTGGACTACTTTAAGAACCTGAGTGAGTACCTCCACACGGGTCCTCCGGTCTACTTCGTGGTGGAGGATGGCCATGACTACCTGAGTCTGGAGGGCCAGAACTCTGTGTGTGGAGGGGTGGGCTGCAGCAACAACTCTCTGGTCCAACAGGTCTACGCAGCATCTCTCATCAGCAACTAGTGAGTGAAGCAACAGCAACCCCTCCCCACTTCTTTCACCTTTGGGCTGCATGTTGAAATCCCTAGTATGATGTGAAATCAGTCGGGGTTTAACAGGGAGACTAGAACTCTGGTTTTGAACTCGCTGACAAACAGTGCTGGGATTCGCGACACCCGCAATAATATGTGTATGCAACCAATAAAATGTGATTTAATTACTTGACAAAGTCATATTACATATTACTTGTTACATGTAACAAAACCACCCACCACTTCTGTGCATGGCCAAAGAGCTCTATTTTCATGTCGTCCAACAAATGTTAATGCCTGTAGTTTGCTAAACTGCATTGGCACCTGGATTGGAACCGGTGCATTGGTCAGATGACATGAAAATAGAGCTCTTAGGCCACGCTCACCAGTGGTGGGTTTGGTGTCAAAAGAAGGATGAATATGCTGAAAATGACCTCATGCCTGCTGTAAAATATGGTGGTGGATCTTTGAATTTATGTTATTTTTTTGCCCACTGGGGCCATTCGAGATCAACAGCATGATGAACTCTACCTAGTACCAGGATATTTTAGCCCAAAAAACTGGTTGCCTCTGACAGGAGGCTGGTCTAAGATCCCTCCCAATGTGTTCTCCAATCTCATGAAACATTTTTGAAAAAGGCTCCGTGCTGTTATCCTCGCAAGGGGAGGATAACAATCATTTTGACCCCTTATCTAAAAAAAAAAAAATTACTTTCTGTGAGCAATTGTACTAGTATTAAATCATATAATTTCATCCTTCAAAATCCAGCCGCCAGTGCTGGTTAGACCTCTGCATAGAGATGGATAACTAGAGGGCGCCCTTGGCACTAGACGGTGAATCCCTATGGGCTTTGTTATCACAGAAGCGATCAATGGCACAGCTTTCACACAGAGGTGAAATATTTTCTGAAATTGCTTTACTTGAAAAAGTAACTATTATTCCTCCAAATTTAAAAAAATAACGCGTTACATTACTCCGTTACTCATAAAAGTAATATCATTACATAACGTGTTACTTTTGTAACGCATTACCCCAACACTGCTGACAAATACCTTTCTTGTTTGGAGGTATTATAAGACTTTCTTGAATGTCTTCCAATAGAAAAGGATCTAGTCATCTCAATGTAATTCTCCCCCCAGCACCACTATAGGATTCAACCCGTCGTCATGGCTGGATGACTACTTTGACTGGGTGAAGCCTCAGTCCTCCTGCTGTAGATATTACAACTCTTCTGGGGCCTTCTGCAATGCCTCAGGTAACACACACACACACCTGCTGTAGATATTACAACTCCTCTGGGTCCTTCTGCAATGCCTCAGGTACCAACGTTAAACCATTATCCAATGTGCCAATAACACACTGCTCTGATCAGGTCACGCACTCTCTTTAGTCTCTTCCAACGGCTTCTGGGCAAAGCAAGTCTACACGTTCAGGTCAACTCTTAACACGTCTTAACAATGTCTCACTCGCATCCTGATTTTGAAGACACCGGCTACATTCCGATATCAAGCTGTTGCGAAACGGTGCCATTCTGAAGTATTGCTTTTAGTCAATGAGGCAGTATATTTGAAGGGCTTTTTCTTTGTAATTGCGTGTTAGAAATGTTGCACTGAAGTACCTACATTTGTCTACTTTCATCAGTGGTGGACACGTCGTGTTTGCGCTGCCACCCCATGACCCCCAGTGGGAAGCTGAGGCCCATAGAGCAGGACTTCATGAAGTTCCTCCCCATGTTTTTGTCAGACAACCCCAACGTCAAGTGTGGGAAAGGGTAATGGTTGTTTCTCTATGGCAATGAAGGCATTGTAGTTCATAGTTGAGTGTGTATCGAGACATATTGACTGGTTGCATTTCATGCTTTTACCTTGATGTAGTTTACACTTTTCTTTTTTGCTTCTCACTGATGGCGTTGAACTCTGACATTGAGATTCAATCATTCCGTTTAAAGGAATTGTCATTTGTTTGAACTGACTGACTCTGTATTTGCCTCTAACGTGGTCCTGCAGTGGTCACGCGGCCTACAGTTCAGCTGTGGTCCTAAAGGGGAACGACACATCTGTGGGGGCCACCTACTTCATGACCTACCACACTATCCTCAAGGACTCCCCTGACTTCATAGACGCCATGAAGATGGCCCGCGTCCTGGCTGACAACATCACAAGCGCCATGGGCCACAAAGTGTTCCCCTACAGGTAGACTATGGTATCAAACACATCAAATACGCCGTTTCCATGTGGTTGAAACCACTCGATTGACCATTCCAGCCATTTTTATGACCCCGTCCTCCCCTCAGCAGCCTCCACTGCCTCACATGTTGTGAAACAAAGCGCGAGGCTTTTTTAGCTGGTGATATAACTGGTGATATAACAGTCACTGGTTATTTTTGCCCTCACGAGAAGAGAAATATAGTCACAACTCACTAGTGAGATAGATACGCCCTGAACTCGCCCATTCTGAGTTCCTGATTTTCGGGCTAAATAGAACCGCTCTGAAAAGCTGTTAAATTGTGTGGCCCAGGTCTTTGTTCTGCAAAATAACCATAAAAGGTGAAGTAAGTCAGTCATAAATAAACACACACTCATAACATGTTGTTTTAGCTGCCCTCATAACATAGATTGTTCTCCATCTTTTTTCTTTTCTTTTCTTATACATCCAGATTTTATGCCACCCCCCTGTTTACTACACATCCTGTTTTAAGGGTTCAAGAGGGGTTGTATAGTACATGTAAACACTGCATGTAAGATGCCATCATGCCGTATTTTGTCCTGTCAAAGTACTGCCCTTCAGTTTTTTTTGTTTGTTTTGCTTCTGGGTCAAAGTGCCTTGAGTTGCCACACTAGGGACCTTTTTCAGTTTGAACCTTTTTAGAAGTACATCATTCACAACATGTCATTGTCTACATATACTGTACTGGAGTTCTGTTGTTTTCCCCCTCCAGCGTGTTCTACGTGTTCTACGAGCAGTACCTGACCATTGTCTACGACACGGTCTTCCAGCTGGGCGTGTCGCTGGCGGCCATCTTTGCGGTGACCGCGGTGCTGCTGGGCTTTGAGCTGTGGTCAGGAGTGCTGGTCAGCATCACCATCGCCATGATCCTGGTCAACATGTTCGGGGTCATGTGGCTCTGGGACATCAGCCTCAACGCTGTGTCCCTCGTCAACCTCGTCATGGTGAGAGAAGGAACAGGCTGATATTTTTATATATATATATATAAATAAATCCCAAATTATGTCTTCCTATAATTTGACGTTTTGGTAGTTATTTCTAAATGATATGTTTTGACCAGAAAGGAGGATGCAGAACACTCCTTGTTGTGAACGCAGCCCAGGATCTCCGGTGTATTCATTGTGTGTGTGTGTGTGTTGCAGAGCTGTGGTATCTCTGTGGAGTTCTGCAGTCACATAGTGAGGGCTTTCTCCATCAGTGTGAAGAGCACCAGAGTGGAAAGGGCTGAAGAAGCTCTGGCCCACATGGGCAGCTCAGTAAGTAGATCTCTACTCTTGTGGTTCAACCCACACTAGCACACTTTGTGCTGTGTTCATGGAAACGGCACACTGTCTGAATATGTATTTTTAAAAAAAGCATGTAGCTCATCCTTTGCCCGAGGATTGTCTGTTCTATCAGTAATCTGACATGTAAAAAATAGTACGGAGTGGCTGCAGATCCAACGTTTTGGGGATCTTTACACTGCACTAAAAGATCCGGAGCCTCGCGAGGCTTCTGCACGTGTATATTCTCTACTTTACTCAGGCGACCGGTCATGGTGCTCCTTTAATAAAGTTAGATCAAAGGTGAATCGATGTCTGTAAGATCACACAATGATAGTGTTCTACATAACAGAACTGAATATGATAGTGTAATGTCATGTAATGTATAATGTTACTGTAAGAGAAAAACACCACTGCGTTTTTCTCTCTCGTAGCCAAAACTCAAGTGCGCTCTACAGGGCAAAATACACAGGTAGGCTATATACAGTTGAACACCATCTGCTCTACATTTCGTTCACTCTGTTCAAAACAACACTGTAGGCTACTTTGAAGCCTCTTTGAAACTAAACTGTATAACTCAAGGAGATCAAAATGCATATCACCATGTAACTGATTGAGATCAATTGGTTGCTATGCAGAATGAGGCTGCGTGGACGTTTCACGGGTTAAACTGAACGAATGATCATGCGCGGTTGAATGCGATGGTGTTTTTGTCTTAAAGTAACGTTACATTATTCTATTAAATTGGGTTCTGTTATGTAGAATTACTGTGATCATTGTGTGGTCCTGCAGACACGGATTCCGTTTTGATGTGACTTTATTAAACGGGCACCGTTCCTCTGAGTAGCCTGTTCTCTGAGAGTAAAGTAGAGAATGCAGGCTGCACGTGCGCAGAAGCTTCGGGAAGGATCTTTGAGTGCAGAAGACTAAAGATCCCCCCCCCCCCCCCCAAATAAAATGGCTCTGCAGCAATGGAGGGGGGGGAAAACTGTGTGAAATTGAATTCTCGGCTTGAATGGATTATCTAGGAAAGTAGAAATCACTTGATTTGTTTGGCTCTGTTTTTTAGAACCTGGTTATTGATTTCATTTTTGACTGCAGGGAATGCTGAGCACCAGAATGGAACTAAACCATGGTTCCTCTTCTCCCAGGTGTTCAGTGGGATCACTCTGACTAAGTTTGGAGGCATCCTGATCCTGGCTCTGTCCAAGTCCCAGATCTTCCAGATCTTCTACTTCCGCATGTACCTAGCCATGGTGCTGCTGGGGGCCACGCACGGACTCATCTTCCTCCCTGTGCTGCTCAGCTACGCAGGTATGCATAGGGTGATTTTCTCAATTGGGCAAAAGTCCATCTTCTAAACTCGCCATGTGTAGGAGAGTACCACGTTGATAATAAGCGAACGGAGGCTCCTCCCTTCGATAGCCCCTCCCCCCCGAGAAACCTCATAATTATCGTACCGGCACCCTATCATGGAAGAGTTTTGAAATTTGTCACAGCTGTAGTTTTCTTGAAGAAAAGCGTGCACACATTTCAAAACGATACGCTACTTATCTACATGTCTGACACAACCAGCTACAGCTTTTCTTTTACCACTTTACACATCTTATTTGGGGATTCCTCTGTAAACATAATTTGCATGATGACGCGCAGGTGGAGAGGATGTCTCATTTCATAAGAGTAAAATTGTTTCCTTTTCAGGTTGGAGGAGTCGAGCAAAACCAATTAAGATTCTCCCAGTACACGTGTGTGTGTGTGTGTGTGTGTGTAAATGTGTGGCCTTTCACCGCAAATATAATTTGCATCACACTATAGCACCTCTCTGTAAGCTCACTAAAACCCTCAAGCCCCAAAAGGAAACTTGCCCTGAAATTCACCTAGTATTTTGTGTAGTGTCTCATCTTACTTAGTACCAGTTTGTCTTTATGTCAATGTTTACACTGCATGGAACGAGGATAAGGTTGCCTCCCAAAAGTTTTAAACGATTTCACCATTGGAAAAATTACACAATCTGTCGGTCTCTCTTCCCTCAGGTCCTTCGGTAAACAAAGCCAAGGTGTTTGCAGCCAACAAGCGCTATGCCGGCACAGAAAGGGAGCACCGCCTCAACTTCTAGAGGCTCTGTGGGGCAAAGAGCAGGACAATGATGATTTTGAACTAACTAACCTTTCTGTCCTGGTCTGGGAGAGACAATGTGGGGTGACGGAGGTAGAAACAGCAGTTTCTATGATTTCTGACACGCACTCGCAATGCAGGGATGCAACTCAGGAATAACTGTTGGGTGTGTCTCTGAGGCCTCTCACACTTTATTTAATTCTGATGGGCAATTCTGGGTAGTTTTCATTAGGGCACACAGTGGAAAAATGTTTTGCAATGGACATTTCTTGTCGACCAGTAGTCTTTCCCTGTTTTTGTCTGTTTTGGTGCCTAATGAACACCACTGATTTCAGTAACCTAGAATAGCCCCCTAATGTAACATTAGCAGCAATAGGATGATATACTGTTTCCCCTCTCAACACAGGAAGTCAGCTATGTGAATATAGGAAAAACTTAAACCCCCATAAACGTCTAGTTTACATCTTATGACCCTACTCTTTATTTTCTCTTGAGGACCAGCTATTCTTTAGATTAGCTAAGTAGAATGTGTAAAGAGAATGATAATATATGCAAAAGATTACTTCTCTGAGAAGAAAATAAAGTTTGACGAATCATTTATGTATACTGTAATGTAACTAATAATGAAACCAAATAATGTTTAAAGATACAGTTAACCTGGTATACATTCCAGGTGTTCCACACATAGAAAAATAATTACTGTAATTTTGTTTCTATGGTTCCACAGTTACTGAAAAACTTGA
The DNA here is from genome assembly GCF_013265735.2 of Oncorhynchus mykiss. Taxonomy (NCBI): domain Eukaryota; kingdom Metazoa; phylum Chordata; class Actinopteri; order Salmoniformes; family Salmonidae; genus Oncorhynchus; species Oncorhynchus mykiss. Next base: position 11,732,037 of record NC_048592.1, read on the forward strand.
CTAGCTTGATTTGAGGCAACTTTTATTAACGTTATTATAATAATATTGTGTGACAATATGGGTCAATATTCACAGTGACGCAGAGTAAGAGTGATGATCTTGGACCAGGGCCACCATGTCCATATAATGATAAATGAAAAGGCAAAACTGATCCAAGATCTGTGAACAAGAGCTCAGTCTGTAAGTACATTATACTAGGCTTGGTCTGGCTTCACATCTTGCAGTAATGTTTTTGCTTACAGTTAGGGCTGTGCCCAGTTGTCTGTAGTACCTCAGAATGTAGGGTTGAGCAAAGATATGAAAGTAAAATTTATTATTGTTATTATGGGGCAACCAGGGGCTCGAGATGTTTGTTACAGACATGCTTGTTGACAATGCTGCGCATTGGCACTAGAAAGAAGCACAATGTTGTAATATGGTAACCATGTCTTGAATGAAAATCTTAATGTTTTAACATTTTAATGCGTGGACTGTATTGCAGCTCGGTATTGACAGATTTAAATCTGATTTGCAATAGAATCTCATATTGGTATATTGGTACACCACTATAGATTTGCTTAATTTGGTAAAATAAAATAAAAAATAAATCACTAACTAATATCTCATGTGTGCCTTATTTTGAACCTAAATGCACTGAGCAAAAATATAAACGCAACATGTAATGTATTAGTTTCATGAGCTGAAATAAAATATCCCAGAAATTTGCCATATGCACAAAAAGCTTATTTTGCTCAAATTCTGTGCACAAATTTGTTTACATCCCTGTTAGTGACGATTTCTCCTTTGCCAAAATAATCCATTCACCTGACAGGTGTGGCGCATCAAGAAGCTGATGAAATGTCATGATCATTACACAGGTGCACCTTGTGCTGGGGTCAATAAAAGACCACTCTAAAATATGAAGTTTTGTCGCACAATGACACAGACGTCTCAAGTTTTGAAGGAGCGTGCAATTGCCATGCTGACTGCAGGAATGTCCACTAGAGCTGTTGCCACAGATATCTTATGTTACTTTCTCTACCTTAAGCCACCTCCAATGTCTTCTTAGAGAATCTTGCAGTATATCCAACCCGTCTCATAACCGCAGACCACGTGTATGGCGTTGTGTGAGCGAGCGGTTTGCTGATGTCAACAATGTGAACAGAATGCCCTATGGTGGGGTTATGGTTTGGGCAGACATATGCTACGGACAAAGAACACAATGGCATTTTATTGATGGCAATTTGAATGCACAGCGATACCGTGATGAGATCCTGAGGCCCATTGTCATGACATTCATCCGCCCCCATCACCGCATGTTTCAGCACGGCCCCATGTCGCAAGGATACACAATTCCTGGAAGCTGAAAATGTCCCAGTTCTTCCATGGTCTGCATACTCACCAGACATGTCACCCATTGAGCATGTTTGGGATGTACGACTGCATGTTCCAGTTCCTGACAATATTCGGCAACTTCGCACAGCCATTGAAGAGGAGTGCTTCAACATTCCACAGGCCACAATCAACAGCCTGATCAACTATATGAGAAGGAGATGTGTATAACGCTGCATGAGGCAAATGGTGGTCACACCAGATACTGACTGGTTTTCTGATCCACACCCCTACCTTTTTATTTTTACATTTTTTTAAAGCCGTCTGTGACCAACAGATGCATATCTGTATTCCCAGTCATTTGAAGTCCATAGATTAGGGCCTAATTTATTTCAATATACTGATTTTGTTATATGAACTGTAACTCAGTAAAATCTTTCAAATTTTTGCATGTTGCATTCAGTATACATGTTCAGAAGGAACCGCATGGTTGAAGGGGGTTATGTAAAAAGAGACCACATTGTGGCGCCAGATACCATAGTAGAGCTAGCTGCATGGAACTACTTCTCCTGACTGTTAGTGTTGACTTATTTTTCAGCAATCTGTAGGGCTATTGCCGCTGTTATACAATATTTCCTCACTTCAGATGGGTGTGGTCTAACTTGCTAGTTTCGATACCTTACATTTACTGCCAATTTGAAGGCTCACGTTTTGTTTTCACTGCCTTGTGGTTGAAACGTGAATATTGAAAGATATTTTTTTTGTTGTGGTTTTTAAAACCAACCATTTGTAACAATATGAACGTCTAAACTTCACCCACAGTGCGTGCACTTCCACATCGAAAATGATATCCTAATAAAAAATCGTCTGCCAAACCGAGAAGGACTGACGCCTCTCTGGCCAAGACTTGCAGCCTTGTTGTCACACAAAATGCCACTTCATCATTTATTCATCAGTTTTCTCTTTCAGTGTTTGGGCTGTTCTTTGAATCTGTCAGAGAGAGATTAAAATATTAATTTCCCCCTGGTTGGGGCTGTGTAGGGAACCGGAGAGAGGAGGAGAGGGGAACACACGAGAGTTGAACGGGGGAGGAGGAGAATCGAGGTTCTTGTGTTATGTAAGCCCTGTGTGGCTCACCTCTCCCTGGACCCAGCACCTGACCCAGCTCACGCACATCTGAGCCCCAGTACTTAACCCCAGACCGGCTACAGCTTAGTGCAGACGACACAGCTGTCACTGTACCACACTATCCTCAAGGACTCCCCTGACTTCATAGACGCCATGAAGATGGCCCGCGTCCTGGCTGACAACATCACAAGCGCCATGGGCCACAAAGTGTTCCCCTACAGGTAGACTATGGTATCAAACACATCAAATACGCCGTTTCCATGTGGTTGAAACCACTCGATTGACCATTCCAGCCATTTTTATGACCCCGTCCTCCCCTCAGCAGCCTCCACTGCCTCACATGTTGTGAAACAAAGCGCGAGGCTTTTTTAGCTGGTGATATAACTGGTGATATAACAGTCACTGGTTATTTTTGCCCTCACGAGAAGAGAAATATAGTCACAACTCACTAGTGAGATAGATACGCCCTGAACTCGCCCATTCTGAGTTCCTGATTTTCGGGCTAAATAGAACCGCTCTGAAAAGCTGTTAAATTGTGTGGCCCAGGTCTTTGTTCCGCAAAATAACCATAAAAGGTGAAGTAAGTCAGTCATAAATAAACACACACTCATAACATGTTGTTTTAGCTGCCCTCATAACATAGATTGTTCTCCATCTTTTTTCTTTTCTTTTCTTATACATCCAGATTTTATGCCACCCCCCTGTTTACTACACATCCTGTTTTAAGGGTTCAAGAGGGGTTGTATAGTACATGTAAACACTGCATGTAAGATGCCATCATGCCGTATTTTGTCCTGTCAAAGTACTGCCCTTCAGTTTTTTTTGTTTGTTTTGCTTCTGGGTCAAAGTGCCTTGAGTTGCCACACTAGGGACCTTTTTCAGTTTGAACCTTTTTAGAAGTACATCATTCACAACATGTCATTGTCTACATATACTGTACTGGAGTTCTGTTGTTTTCCCCCTCCAGCGTGTTCTACGTGTTCTACGAGCAGTACCTGACCATTGTCTACGACACGGTCTTCCAGCTGGGCGTGTCGCTGGCGGCCATCTTTGCGGTGACCGCGGTGCTGCTGGGCTTTGAGCTGTGGTCAGGAGTGCTGGTCAGCATCACCATCGCCATGATCCTGGTCAACATGTTCGGGGTCATGTGGCTCTGGGACATCAGCCTCAACGCTGTGTCCCTCGTCAACCTCGTCATGGTGAGAGAAGGAACAGGCTGATATTTTTATATATATATATATATATATATATAAATAAATCCCAAATTATGTCTTCCTATAATTTGACGTTTTGGTAGTTATTTCTAAATGATATGTTTTGACCAGAAAGGAGGATGCAGAACACTCCTTGTTGTGAACGCAGCCCAGGATCTCCGGTGTATTCATTGTGTGTGTGTGTGTGTTGCAGAGCTGTGGTATCTCTGTGGAGTTCTGCAGTCACATAGTGAGGGCTTTCTCCATCAGTGTGAAGAGCACCAGAGTGGAAAGGGCTGAAGAAGCTCTGGCCCACATGGGCAGCTCAGTAAGTAGATCTCTACTCTTGTGGTTCAACCCACACTAGCACACTTTGTGCTGTGTTCATGGAAACGGCACACTGTCTGAATATGTATTTTTTAAAAAAGCATGTAGCTCATCCTTTGCCCGAGGATTGTCTGTTCTATCAGTAATCTGACATGTAAAAAATAGTACGGAGTGGCTGCAGATCCAACGTTTTGGGGATCTTTACACTGCACTAAAAGATCCGGAGCCTCGCGAGGCTTCTGCACGTGTATATTCTCTACTTTACTCAGGCGACCGGTCATGGTGCTCCTTTAATAAAGTTAGATCAAAGGTGAATCGATGTCTGTAAGATCACACAATGATAGTGTTCTACATAACAGAACTGAATATGATAGTGTAATGTCATGTAATGTATAATGTTACTGTAAGAGAAAAACACCACTGCGTTTTTCTCTCTCGTAGCCAAAACTCAAGTGCGCTCTACAGGGCAAAATACACAGGTAGGCTATATACAGTTGAACACCATCTGCTCTACATTTCGTTCACTCTGTTCAAAACAACACTGTAGGCTACTTTGAAGCCTCTTTGAAACTAAACTGTATAACTCAAGGAGATCAAAATGCATATCACCATGTAACTGATTGAGATCAATTGGTTGCTATGCAGAATGAGGCTGCGTGGACGTTTCACGGGTTAAACTGAACGAATGATCATGCGCGGTTGAATGCGATGGTGTTTTTGTCTTAAAGTAACGTTACATTATTCTATTAAATTGGGTTCTGTTATGTAGAATTACTGTGATCATTGTGTGGTCCTGCAGACACGGATTCCGTTTTGATGTGACTTTATTAAACGGGCACCGTTCCTCTGAGTAGCCTGTTCTCTGAGAGTAAAGTAGAGAATGCAGGCTGCACGTGCGCAGAAGCTTCGGGAAGGATCTTTGAGTGCAGAAGACTAAAGATCCCCCCCCCCCCCCCCCCCCCCCCCCCCCAAATAAAATGGCTCTGCAGCAATGGAGGGGGGGGAAAACTGTGTGAAATTGAATTCTCGGCTTGAATGGATTATCTAGGAAAGTAGAAATCACTTGATTTGTTTGGCTCTGTTTTTTAGAACCTGGTTATTGATTTCATTTTTGACTGCAGGGAATGCTGAGCACCAGAATGGAACTAAACCATGGTTCCTCTTCTCCCAGGTGTTCAGTGGGATCACTCTGACTAAGTTTGGAGGCATCCTGATCCTGGCTCTGTCCAAGTCCCAGATCTTCCAGATCTTCTACTTCCGCATGTACCTAGCCATGGTGCTGCTGGGGGCCACGCACGGACTCATCTTCCTCCCTGTGCTGCTCAGCTACGCAGGTATGCATAGGGTGATTTTCTCAATTGGGCAAAAGTCCATCTTCTAAACTCGCCATGTGTAGGAGAGTACCACGTTGATAATAAGCGAACGGAGGCTCCTCCCTTCGATAGCCCCTCCCCCCCGAGAAACCTCATAATTATCGTACCGGCACCCTATCATGGAAGAGTTTTGAAATTTGTCACAGCTGTAGTTTTCTTGAAGAAAAGCGTGCACACATTTCAAAACGATACGCTACTTATCTACATGTCTGACACAACCAGCTACAGCTTTTCTTTTACCACTTTACACATCTTATTTGGGGATTCCTCTGTAAACATAATTTGCATGATGACGCGCAGGTGGAGAGGATGTCTCATTTCATAAGAGTAAAATTGTTTCCTTTTCAGGTTGGAGGAGTCGAGCAAAACCAATTAAGATTCTCCCAGTACACGTGTGTGTGTGTGTGTGTGTGTGTGTAAATGTGTGGCCTTTCACCGCAAATATAATTTGCATCACACTATAGCACCTCTCTGTAAGCTCACTAAAACCCTCAAGCCCCAAAAGGAAACTTGCCCTGAAATTCACCTAGTATTTTGTGTAGTGTCTCATCTTACTTAGTACCAGTTTGTCTTTATGTCAATGTTTACACTGCATGGAACGAGGATAAGGTTGCCTCCCAAAAGTTTTAAACGATTTCACCATTGGAAAAATTACACAATCTGTCGGTCTCTCTTCCCTCAGGTCCTTCGGTAAACAAAGCCAAGGTGTTTGCAGCCAACAAGCGCTATGCCGGCACAGAAAGGGAGCACCGCCTCAACTTCTAGAGGCTCTGTGGGGCAAAGAGCAGGACAATGATGATTTTGAACTAACTAACCTTTCTGTCCTGGTCTGGGAGAGACAATGTGGGGTGACGGAGGTAGAAACAGCAGTTTCTATGATTTCTGACACGCACTCGCAATGCAGGGATGCAACTCAGGAATAACTGTTGGGTGTGTCTCTGAGGCCTCTCACACTTTATTTAATTCTGATGGGCAATTCTGGGTAGTTTTCATTAGGGCACACAGTGGAAAAATGTTTTGCAATGGACATTTCTTGTCGACCAGTAGTCTTTCCCTGTTTTTGTCTGTTTTGGTGCCTAATGAACACCACTGATTTCAGTAACCTAGAATAGCCCCCTAATGTAACATTAGCAGCAATAGGATGATATACTGTTTCCCCTCTCAACACAGGAAGTCAGCTATGTGAATATAGGAAAAACTTAAACCCCCATAAACGTCTAGTTTACATCTTATGACCCTACTCTTTATTTTCTCTTGAGGACCAGCTATTCTTTAGATTAGCTAAGTAGAATGTGTAAAGAGAATGATAATATATGCAAAAGATTACTTCTCTGAGAAGAAAATAAAGTTTGACGAATCATTTATGTATACTGTAATGTAACTAATAATGAAACCAAATAATGTTTAAAGATACAGTTAACCTGGTATACATTCCAGGTGTTCCACACATAGAAAAATAATTACTGTAATTTTGTTTCTATGGTTCCACAGTTACTGAAAAACTTGACTAGCTTGATTTGAGGCAACTTTTATTAACGTTATTATAATAATATTGTGTGACAATATGGGTCAATATTCACAGTGACGCAGAGTAAGAGTGATGATCTTGGACCAGGGCCACCATGTCCATATAATGATAAATGAAAAGGCAAAACTGATCCAAGATCTGTGAACAAGAGCTCAGTCTGTAAGTACATTATACTAGGCTTGGTCTGGCTTCACATCTTGCAGTAATGTTTTTGCTTACAGTTAGGGCTGTGCCCAGTTGTCTGTAGTACCTCAGAATGTAGGGTTGAGCAAAGATATGAAAGTAAAATTTATTATTGTTATTATGGGGCAACCAGGGGCTCGAGATGTTTGTTACAGACATGCTTGTTGACAATGCTGCGCATTGGCACTAGAAAGAAGCACAATGTTGTAATATGGTAACCATGTCTTGAATGAAAATCTTAATGTTTTAACATTTTAATGCGTGGACTGTATTGCAGCTCGGTATTGACAGATTTAAATCTGATTTGCAATAGAATCTCATATTGGTATATTGGTACACCACTATAGATTTGCTTAATTTGGTAAAATAAAATAAAAAATAAATCACTAACTAATATCTCATGTGTGCCTTATTTTGAACCTAAATGCACTGAGCAAAAATATAAACGCAACATGTAATGTATTAGTTTCATGAGCTGAAATAAAATATCCCAGAAATTTGCCATATGCACAAAAAGCTTATTTTGCTCAAATTCTGTGCACAAATTTGTTTACATCCCTGTTAGTGACGATTTCTCCTTTGCCAAAATAATCCATTCACCTGACAGGTGTGGCGCATCAAGAAGCTGATGAAATGTCATGATCATTACACAGGTGCACCTTGTGCTGGGGTCAATAAAAGACCACTCTAAAATATGAAGTTTTGTCGCACAATGACACAGACGTCTCAAGTTTTGAAGGAGCGTGCAATTGCCATGCTGACTGCAGGAATGTCCACTAGAGCTGTTGCCACAGATATCTTATGTTACTTTCTCTACCTTAAGCCACCTCCAATGTCTTCTTAGAGAATCTTGCAGTATATCCAACCCGTCTCATAACCGCAGACCACGTGTATGGCGTTGTGTGAGCGAGCGGTTTGCTGATGTCAACAATGTGAACAGAATGCCCTATGGTGGGGTTATGGTTTGGGCAGACATATGCTACGGACAAAGAACACAATGGCATTTTATTGATGGCAATTTGAATGCACAGCGATACCGTGATGAGATCCTGAGGCCCATTGTCATGACATTCATCCGCCCCCATCACCGCATGTTTCAGCACGGCCCCATGTCGCAAGGATACACAATTCCTGGAAGCTGAAAATGTCCCAGTTCTTCCATGGTCTGCATACTCACCAGACATGTCACCCATTGAGCATGTTTGGGATGTACGACTGCATGTTCCAGTTCCTGACAATATTCGGCAACTTCGCACAGCCATTGAAGAGGAGTGCTTCAACATTCCACAGGCCACAATCAACAGCCTGATCAACTATATGAGAAGGAGATGTGTATAACGCTGCATGAGGCAAATGGTGGTCACACCAGATACTGACTGGTTTTCTGATCCACACCCCTACCTTTTTATTTTTACATTTTTTTAAAGCCGTCTGTGACCAACAGATGCATATCTGTATTCCCAGTCATTTGAAGTCCATAGATTAGGGCCTAATTTATTTCAATATACTGATTTTGTTATATGAACTGTAACTCAGTAAAATCTTTCAAATTTTTGCATGTTGCATTCAGTATACATGTTCAGAAGGAACTGCATGGTTGAAGGGGGTTATGTAAAAAGAGACCACATTGTGGCGCCAGATACCATAGTAGAGCTAGCTGCATGGAACTACTTCTCCTGACTGTTAGTGTTGACTTATTTTTCAGCAATCTGTAGGGCTATTGCCGCTGTTATACAATATTTCCTCACTTCAGATGGGTGTGGTCTAACTTGCTAGTTTCGATACCTTACATTTACTGCCAATTTGAAGGCTCACGTTTTGTTTTCACTGCCTTGTGGTTGAAACGTGAATATTGAAAGATATTTTTTTTGTTGTGGTTTTTAAAACCAACCATTTGTAACAATATGAACGTCTAAACTTCACCCACAGTGCGTGCACTTCCACATCGAAAATGATATCCTAATAAAAAATCGTCTGCCAAACCGAGAAGGACTGACGCCTCTCTGGCCAAGACTTGCAGCCTTGTTGTCACACAAAATGCCACTTCATCATTTATTCATCAGTTTTCTCTTTCAGTGTTTGGGCTGTTCTTTGAATCTGTCAGAGAGAGATTAAAATATTAATTTCCCCCTGGTTGGGGCTGTGTAGGGAACCGGAGAGAGGAGGAGAGGGGAACACACGAGAGTTGAACGGGGGAGGAGGAGAATCGAGGTTCTTGTGTTATGTAAGCCCTGTGTGGCTCACCTCTCCCTGGACCCAGCACCTGACCCAGCTCACGCACATCTGAGCCCCAGTACTTAACCCCAGACCGGCTACAGCTTAGTGCAGACGACACAGCTGTCACTGTACCACACTATCCTCAAGGACTCCCCTGACTTCATAGACGCCATGAAGATGGCCCGCGTCCTGGCTGACAACATCACAAGCGCCATGGGCCACAAAGTGTTCCCCTACAGGTAGACTATGGTATCAAACACATCAAATACGCCGTTTCCATGTGGTTGAAACCACTCGATTGACCATTCCAGCCATTTTTATGACCCCGTCCTCCCCTCAGCAGCCTCCACTGCCTCACATGTTGTGAAACAAAGCGCAAGGCTTTTTTAGCTGGTGATATAACTGGTGATATAACAGTCACTGGTTATTTTTGCCCTCACGAGAAGAGAAATATAGTCACAACTCACTAGTGAGATAGATACGCCCTGAACTCGCCCATTCTGAGTTCCTGATTTTCGGGCTAAATAGAACCGCTCTGAAAAGCTGTTAAATTGTGTGGCCCAGGTCTTTGTTCCGCAAAATAACCATAAAAGGTGAAGTAAGTCAGTCATAAATAAACACACACTCATAACATGTTGTTTTAGCTGCCCTCATAACATAGATTGTTCTCCATCTTTTTTCTTTTCTTTTCTTATACATCCAGATTTTATGCCACCCCCCTGTTTACTACACATCCTGTTTTAAGGGTTCAAGAGGGGTTGTATAGTACATGTAAACACTGCATGTAAGATGCCATCATGCCGTATTTTGTCCTGTCAAAGTACTGCCCTTCAGTTTTTTTTGTTTGTTTTGCTTCTGGGTCAAAGTGCCTTGAGTTGCCACACTAGGGACCTTTTTCAGTTTGAACCTTTTTAGAAGTACATCATTCACAACATGTCATTGTCTACATATACTGTACTGGAGTTCTGTTGTTTTCCCCCTCCAGCGTGTTCTACGTGTTCTACGAGCAGTACCTGACCATTGTCTACGACACGGTCTTCCAGCTGGGCGTGTCGCTGGCGGCCATCTTTGCGGTGACCGCGGTGCTGCTGGGCTTTGAGCTGTGGTCAGGAGTGCTGGTCAGCATCACCATCGCCATGATCCTGGTCAACATGTTCGGGGTCATGTGGCTCTGGGACATCAGCCTCAACGCTGTGTCCCTCGTCAACCTCGTCATGGTGAGAGAAGGAACAGGCTGATATTTTTATATATATATATATATATATATATAAATAAATCCCAAATTATGTCTTCCTATAATTTGACGTTTTGGTAGTTATTTCTAAATGATATGTTTTGACCAGAAAGGAGGATGCAGAACACTCCTTGTTGTGAACGCAGCCCAGGATCTCCGGTGTATTCATTGTGTGTGTGTGTGTGTTGCAGAGCTGTGGTATCTCTGTGGAGTTCTGCAGTCACATAGTGAGGGCTTTCTCCATCAGTGTGAAGAGCACCAGAGTGGAAAGGGCTGAAGAAGCTCTGGCCCACATGGGCAGCTCAGTAAGTAGATCTCTACTCTTGTGGTTCAACCCACACTAGCACACTTTGTGCTGTGTTCATGGAAACGGCACACTGTCTGAATATGTATTTTTAAAAAAAGCATGTAGCTCATCCTTTGCCCGAGGATTGTCTGTTCTATCAGTAATCTGACATGTAAAAAATAGTACGGAGTGGCTGCAGATCCAACGTTTTGGGGATCTTTACACTGCACTAAAAGATCCGGAGCCTCGCGAGGCTTCTGCACGTGTATATTCTCTACTTTACTCAGGCGACCGGTCATGGTGCTCCTTTAATAAAGTTAGATCAAAGGTGAATCGATGTCTGTAAGATCACACAATGATAGTGTTCTACATAACAGAACTGAATATGATAGTGTAATGTCATGTAATGTATAATGTTACTGTAAGAGAAAAACACCACTGCGTTTTTCTCTCTCGTAGCCAAAACTCAAGTGCGCTCTACAGGGCAAAATACACAGGTAGGCTATATACAGTTGAACACCATCTGCTCTACATTTCGTTCACTCTGTTCAAAACAACACTGTAGGCTACTTTGAAGCCTCTTTGAAACTAAACTGTATAACTCAAGGAGATCAAAATGCATATCACCATGTAACTGATTGAGATCAATTGGTTGCTATGCAGAATGAGGCTGCGTGGACGTTTCACGGGTTAAACTGAACGAATGATCATGCGCGGTTGAATGCGATGGTGTTTTTGTCTTAAAGTAACGTTACATTATTCTATTAAATTGGGTTCTGTTATGTAGAATTACTGTGATCATTGTGTGGTCCTGCAGACACGGATTCCGTTTTGATGTGACTTTATTAAACGGGCACCGTTCCTCTGAGTAGCCTGTTCTCTGAGAGTAAAGTAGAGAATGCAGGCTGCACGTGCGCAGAAGCTTCGGGAAGGATCTTTGAGTGCAGAAGACTAAAGATCCCCCCCCCCCCCCCCCCCCCAAATAAAATGGCTCTGCAGCAATGGAGGGGGGGGAAAACTGTGTGAAATTGAATTCTCGGCTTGAATGGATTATCTAGGAAAGTAGAAATCACTTGATTTGTTTGGCTCTGTTTTTTAGAACCTGGTTATTGATTTCATTTTTGACTGCAGGGAATGCTGAGCACCAGAATGGAACTAAACCATGGTTCCTCTTCTCCCAGGTGTTCAGTGGGATCACTCTGACTAAGTTTGGAGGCATCCTGATCCTGGCTCTGTCCAAGTCCCAGATCTTCCAGATCTTCTACTTCCGCATGTACCTAGCCATGGTGCTGCTGGGGGCCACGCACGGACTCATCTTCCTCCCTGTGCTGCTCAGCTACGCAGGTATGCATAGGGTGATTTTCTCAATTGGGCAAAAGTCCATCTTCTAAACTCGCCATGTGTAGGAGAGTACCACGTTGATAATAAGCGAACGGAGGCTCCTCCCTTCGATAGCCCCTCCCCCCCGAGAAACCTCATAATTATCGTACCGGCACCCTATCATGGAAGAGTTTTGAAATTTGTCACAGCTGTAGTTTTCTTGAAGAAAAGCGTGCACACATTTCAAAACGATACGCTACTTATCTACATGTCTGACACAACCAGCTACAGCTTTTCTTTTACCACTTTACACATCTTATTTGGGGATTCCTCTGTAAACATAATTTGCATGATGACGCGCAGGTGGAGAGGATGTCTCATTTCATAAGAGTAAAATTGTTTCCTTTTCAGGTTGGAGGAGTCGAGCAAAACCAATTAAGATTCTCCCAGTACACGTGTGTGTGTGTGTGTGTGTAAATGTGTGGCCTTTCACCGCAAATATAATTTGCATCACACTATAGCACCTCTCTGTAAGCTCACTAAAACCCTCAAGCCCCAAAAGGAAACTTGCCCTGAAATTCACCTAGTATTTTGTGTAGTGTCTCATCTTACTTAGTACCAGTTTGTCTTTTTGTCAATGTTTACACTGCATGGAACGAGGATAAGGTTGCCTCCCAAAAGTTTTAAACGATTTCACCATTGGAAAAATTACACAATCTGTCGGTCTCTCTTCCCTCAGGTCCTTCGGTAAACAAAGCCAAGGTGTTTGCAGCCAACAAGCGCTATGCCGGCACAGAAAGGGAGCACCGCCTCAACTTCTAGAGGCTCTGTGGGGCAAAGAGCAGGACAATGATGATTTTGAACTAACTAACCTTTCTGTCCTGGTCTGGGAGAGACAATGTGGGGTGACGGAGGTAGAAACAGCAGTTTCTATGATTTCTGACACGCACTCGCAATGCAGGGATGCAACTCAGGAATAACTGTTGGGTGTGTCTCTGAGGCCTCTCACACTTTATTTAATTCTGATGGGCAATTCTGGGTAGTTTTCATTAGGGCACACAGTGGAAAAATGTTTTGCAATGGACATTTCTTGTCGACCAGTAGTCTTTCCCTGTTTTTGTCTGTTTTGGTGCCTAATGAACACCACTGATTTCAGTAACCTAGAATAGCCCCCTAATGTAACATTAGCAGCAATAGGATGATATACTGTTTCCCCTCTCAACACAGGAAGTCAGCTATGTGAATATAGGAAAAACTTAAACCCCCATAAACGTCTAGTTTACATCTTATGACCCTACTCTTTATTTTCTCTTGAGGACCAGCTATTCTTTAGATTAGCTAAGTAGAATGTGTAAAGAGAATGATAATATATGCAAAAGATTACTTCTCTGAGAAGAAAATAAAGTTTGACGAATCATTTATGTATACTGTAATGTAACTAATAATGAAACCAAATAATGTTTAAAGATACAGTTAACCTGGTATACATTCCAGGTGTTCCACACATAGAAAAATAATTACTGTAATTTTGTTTCTATGGTTCCACAGTTACTGAAAAACTTGACTAGCTTGATTTGAGGCAACTTTTATTAACGTTATTATAATAATATTGTGTGACAATATGGGTCAATATTCACAGTGACGCAGAGTAAGAGTGATGATCTTGGACCAGGGCCACCATGTCCATATAATGATAAATGAAAAGGCAAAACTGATCCAAGATCTGTGAACAAGAGCTCAGTCTGTAAGTACATTATACTAGGCTTGGTCTGGCTTCACATCTTGCAGTAATGTTTTTGCTTACAGTTAGGGCTGTGCCCAGTTGTCTGTAGTACCTCAGAATGTAGGGTTGAGCAAAGATATGAAAGTAAAATTTATTATTGTTATTATGGGGCAACCAGGGGCTCGAGATGTTTGTTACAGACATGCTTGTTGACAATGCTGCGCATTGGCACTAGAAAGAAGCACAATGTTGTAATATGGTAACCATGTCTTGAATGAAAATCTTAATGTTTTAACATTTTAATGCGTGGACTGTATTGCAGCTCGGTATTGACAGATTTAAATCTGATTTGCAATAGAATCTCATATTGGTATATTGGTACACCACTATAGATTTGCTTAATTTGGTAAAATAAAATAAAAAATAAATCACTAACTAATATCTCATGTGTGCCTTATTTTGAACCTAAATGCACTGAGCAAAAATATAAACGCAACATGTAATGTATTAGTTTCATGAGCTGAAATAAAATATCCCAGAAATTTGCCATATGCACAAAAAGCTTATTTTGCTCAAATTCTGTGCACAAATTTGTTTACATCCCTGTTAGTGACGATTTCTCCTTTGCCAAAATAATCCATTCACCTGACAGGTGTGGCGCATCAAGAAGCTGATGAAATGTCATGATCATTACACAGGTGCACCTTGTGCTGGGGTCAATAAAAGACCACTCTAAAATATGAAGTTTTGTCGCACAATGACACAGACGTCTCAAGTTTTGAAGGAGCGTGCAATTGCCATGCTGACTGCAGGAATGTCCACTAGAGCTGTTGCCACAGATATCTTATGTTACTTTCTCTACCTTAAGCCACCTCCAATGTCTTCTTAGAGAATCTTGCAGTATATCCAACCCGTCTCATAACCGCAGACCACGTGTATGGCGTTGTGTGAGCGAGCGGTTTGCTGATGTCAACAATGTGAACAGAATGCCCTATGGTGGGGTTATGGTTTGGGCAGACATATGCTACGGACAAAGAACACAATGGCATTTTATTGATGGCAATTTGAATGCACAGCGATACCGTGATGAGATCCTGAGGCCCATTGTCATGACATTCATCCGCCCCCATCACCGCATGTTTCAGCACGGCCCCATGTCGCAAGGATACACAATTCCTGGAAGCTGAAAATGTCCCAGTTCTTCCATGGTCTGCATACTCACCAGACATGTCACCCATTGAGCATGTTTGGGATGTACGACTGCATGTTCCAGTTCCTGACAATATTCGGCAACTTCGCACAGCCATTGAAGAGGAGTGCTTCAACATTCCACAGGCCACAATCAACAGCCTGATCAACTATATGAGAAGGAGATGTGTATAACGCTGCATGAGGCAAATGGTGGTCACACCAGATACTGACTGGTTTTCTGATCCACACCCCTACCTTTTTATTTTTACATTTTTTTAAAGCCGTCTGTGACCAACAGATGCATATCTGTATTCCCAGTCATTTGAAGTCCATAGATTAGGGCCTAATTTATTTCAATATACTGATTTTGTTATATGAACTGTAACTCAGTAAAATCTTTCAAATTTTTGCATGTTGCATTCAGTATACATGTTCAGAAGGAACCGCATGGTTGAAGGGGGTTATGTAAAAAGAGACCACATTGTGGCGCCAGATACCATAGTAGAGCTAGCTGCATGGAACTACTTCTCCTGACTGTTAGTGTTGACTTATTTTTCAGCAATCTGTAGGGCTATTGCCGCTGTTATACAATATTTCCTCACTTCAGATGGGTGTGGTCTAACTTGCTAGTTTCGATACCTTACATTTACTGCCAATTTGAAGGCTCACGTTTTGTTTTCACTGCCTTGTGGTTGAAACGTGAATATTGAAAGATATTTTTTTTGTTGTGGTTTTTAAAACCAACCATTTGTAACAATATGAACGTCTAAACTTCACCCACAGTGCGTGCACTTCCACATCGAAAATGATATCCTAATAAAAAATCGTCTGCCAAACCGAGAAGGACTGACGCCTCTCTGGCCAAGACTTGCAGCCTTGTTGTCACACAAAATGCCACTTCATCATTTATTCATCAGTTTTCTCTTTCAGTGTTTGGGCTGTTCTTTGAATCTGTCAGAGAGAGATTAAAATATTAATTTCCCCCTGGTTGGGGCTGTGTAGGGAACCGAGGAGAGGGGAACACACGAGAGTTGAACGGGGGAGGAGGAGAATCGAGGTTCTTGTGTTATGTAAGCCCTGTGTGGCTCACCTCTCCCTGGACCCAGCACCTGACCCAGCTCACGCACATCTGAGCCCCAGTACTTAACCCCAGACCGGCTACAGCTTAGTGCAGACGACACAGCTGTCACTGTAGCAGACAATGCTGTTAAATGAATAATAAGGTTGTAGTGTACAGCTGATTTGCATTAATATATTTAAATCCTTTATTTGAATAGAGACATACACTGAATCATTGAAAGTCATTTACCCCATGCTTTTCCTTGTTTTCAGCATCAGTCCCTCAATGAGCTTTACAAGTTGAGAATGTGAATATCGCCGTGAAACAAGGTAATGTTTATGAACAGAAACCGTACAGTATACTGTACTATCTCTCAGGTGCAAGGTTGCTGTGTCCTGTGGTCATTCAAGTACAGCATTTCCCATCCATTCAGATTGTTGACAATACCTCCAGATTTACACGGTTATCAAAACGCCAAGGTAAGCCTACACGAAACACAGCCCTTATTTTACGTGATTCTAAAATACCCTATGGGGGAAAATGAATGGTGAAAAAAACTATTGGAACCCTTTCCCTGTTTTGACTGCTAGGTTTTATGACTCATACTATGGTCCTCTAGTGCACCATTGTTTTAACGGAACAAAATGGTTACCAAAAGGCAATATAGAAAATGTGGGACGAAAAGGCAGCAGCTCACTAAACTAAAGCAAGTTATGTCAAATGTTCTACTGGCACAGGGAGGGAGAAGACTTACTGTCCAGCAACAGTTACCATACAAGCTGTAGACCTGGTGCATTATTCCATTAATCAAATTGAATAAGGGATTTAAAAACACCTCGGGGGGGGGGGGGTAGTTCATGTGAAAGAATGTAGAGAGAAAAGGAATGCTGTGAAGTCACACATTATCATTCCTCTCTGCTGTGAGGTCACTTTGCTTGACGTGCATTGCCGTGACATCTTATTGGCACAATGACATGCTGTATGCTTACCAAAACCTTTACTCAAGCAACACACATCACGTGAGTATAATAAGGGCAGACAGAGGATCAGCTCCTGCTGTCTCTCGCTAGTCGCCTACCAGGAATCCAAAGCAAATTCTGCAACGCCTCCACATCTCGTACTACACGTACTTCTTGTCAACACCTTACACCTAGCAAGTCATTGAGTTGCATTATTTGCTGCCAACACTATCCTAGGGGTTCAAATTCAGGCCACTGGCTGTATTTTCTACTTGAGACATTGGACTGAATCACTTTAAAGGGTCCATTAATGAGTAAGGTGAGAGAGGCATTTAATGCCCTGTTGTTTTGAGTCACTGGTTATCTGTTAGAGCCGGGCTCAGTTGATGCCAAAATAGACTGAGTGGTAAAAAAAAAAGTCATTTAGCAGACCCTCTTATTCAGAGCGACTTACAGGAGCAATTAGGGTTTAGTGCATTGCTGAAGGACACATCGACAGATGTTCGACCTAGTCGGCTCGGACATTCAAACCAGTATACTTTCAGTTACTGGCCCAACACTCTTAGGCTACTCGCTGCCCAGTGGGACTAGAGAATCATCTCAGACATGCAGAGGATCAGATTCACAAACAAGTCCAACTGCAGGGCTGCCTGGGGCCTGTTCAGGGGGATGTAAATTTACAGAATGTTTACATAGAAGTGTATCTCTAAATAGCCCACCCAATCTACCTACCTCATCCCCACACTGTTTTTATTTTATTTACTTCTCTGCTCTTTTCACACCGGTATCTCTACTTGCACATCATCATCTGCTCATTTATCACTCCAGTGTTAATCTGCTAAATTGTAATGATTTGCTACTATGGCCTATTTATTGCCTTACCTCCTCATGCCATTTGCACACACTGTATATAGACTTTCTTTTTTCTACTGTGGTTATTGGCTTGTTTATTGTTTACTCCATGTGTAACTCTGTGTTGTTGTCTGTGTCACACTGCTTTGCTTTATCTTGGCCAGGTCGCAGTTGTAAATGATAACTTTTTCTCAACTAGCCTACCTGGTTAAATAAAGGTGAAATAAAATAAAAATTGTTAAGACTACATAAAATAATGTCTGTCAGCTAGATAGGAAATTGTGTCAGCCTAATTCATTATATGTCTATCTGCAACATACAAAACATTTCACATCACTGACTGAATACACCCCTGTGTGCCCCACTCCCCGCTGACCAGACAAACAGCCAACCAGGGAGTCCCTCTCCCACTGACAGCCACAACACGCCACACAACACCCACCATTCAGTTCCCACCATTCACTTCCTTGTTTACAAACGTGGTGGGCCCAGCAGTGACCTGGGTTGAAAACCCCTGAGTCACTGCATCACTCACAGCATCAAGAGGAGGGGGGGGGGGGCAAACTGCCGTTTCAGCCAAATGTTATTTTAAAAAGAGGGAAGGGCAATGGACTAGGCCAGGGGGCTTGCCCCCCCAACGATGGAACACATATTTGGTACAATGGAGGTGGCTGACATGTGAGCTGACCCCAGGGAGGGCAGTCAATAGCCCCCTTTATGAGGCACTGAGAGGGGTATTAGGAGTATCAATGGAGAGGACTAAGCCATATAGGCCATGTGGCCGTGGCCAGGCCTGGAACTGTTTGTTTTGATTGCAGCACGAGACTGGGACTGGCGTGACTGCCCGCCTTGTTTACCTTGGATATGTGTCAGGTGGCCCGAGAGAACCTGTTCATTCCCTCCCTTTCTCGTTAACTCTCTCCCTCTCGTTTGCTCGATTTTCCTTTTTCCCCTCCATGAGAAACTTTCCTCTCCGATTGCATCAGAGCCACAGCCGGGCACAACAACATGAGCATTGAGCTCAATGTAGGACAGAGCCGGGCACTCAATAGCACTGGCAGGCCTTCTTATGCCGTGTTCACTTGCTAGTCTGACATTTCTGACTTGCTGACTGGTTCAACCCGGCAAGTGTATAACCACAGATTTCCTAAACCCAGAAGATCAATATCGCAAGACTTCCGGGAATATTAACGAAGCAGACCAGGCCGGGGTTTGGGGTTTGATAAATCAATGAGAGATGTAAATTCTTCCTTAGTTGTTCATTTCCTCAAAATCTAAAGGCAAAACCTAGATTCGAGCCAATGTCTTAACTAGTTGAACATGTTATTACTCCAACTTCGTAAAACAACATATCGAAGGAGTACCTTTGATTTGATGGCCTGCACATGCATAGTTCAGTGCGAGAGGACCATTAGAAACACGTCTACAGCATGAGCTTAGATAGCCGATGTCGCCATGTTATCACCTACAATTCCTGATCGGGGATTTCTATTGGCGAAGCAGTTTATGCCTATCTTCTTACGTACTGTCTTTGGTATAACTACCACCAGTAACAAGTCGACATTTCCGAGTTGCCTAGTTCCGACTAGCAAATGAACGCGACAATAGTCACACTGACTTGGAGTAGTTTTTTTAATGCTATACTGCCAAGAAATATTTTGATTTTACTAGGCAAGTCAGTTAAGAACAAATTCTTATTTACAATGACATCCTACCCCAGCCAAACCTGGACGACGCTGGGCCAATTGTGCGCTGCCCTATGGGGCTCCCAATCACAGCCGGTTGTGATGCAGCCTGGAATCAAATCAGGGTCTGTAATGGACGCCTCTTGCACTGAGATGCAGTGCTTTAGACCGCTGCGCCACTCGGGAGCCCGGGATATACTTAAATATTCATAGTCTAATTTACAAGTTATTCATAATATCCCCTTTTAGGTGACAGACTCAATGTCACCGTAAGATGTGTAATGTGTTTTAACACTTGGGGCTAAGCCTCCTTAAGTTATCAAGGGGGGTAGGATTCTATGAGAAACATGCACTGCCTGATCATGCATGCTTGAATTGTAATAGATGATTGGTTCTCTGCAATAAATATTTAGAGTGGAACCAGATGATCTTACATAATGGCTGGCAGTAAATCAATTCACCAAGATCAGCAGCCAGCAGGATAGAGTGACACAAAATGATGAGGAAGCCAATCACATTTCAGGAATCTTGTTTTAATTGAACAAGCAAGGCAGTATATTTACAAACATACACACATGTATTTTGGTGTTGTTGACCATGAGCTTTCTGCCAAACCGTAAAAAAAGTGTGTATCCTACAACAAATTCTTTGGGTTTAGAAATCAAAACATCTAACAATAGTATTTCACCCTGATTTCAGCACTATCCATCTTTTCTGTATGATTAAAATGACTACAATTCGATTAAAATCAGTGTTCAAAAGACAAAAACGATTTTGCTCTGATAAAATAAACAATACTTTCCTGTTTTTCAAGAGAAACTCTTGGTAACACTGCTATGATGTCACAAAAATAGCATTAGCATATTCCGAGTCAGTATTCATGTCATAAGAAGGAATTCCCCTCAACCACGCCACAAATTGGAGAAAACAAACATTCTTTCCCATTGACCCCCACTGTAAAAGAGACAACTTCGTCGTAGATTTTTTTGTTATAAAGAAATAACAAACGTGCCGAAAAGCTGCTGTGTTGTTCGATCAAATTTGATTGTTCACGAACACATATTTGCAGATGTAATCACTGGTGTAGCGAAATTCTTACGTAGAGTGCAGTCGGAAAGTATTCAGACCCCTAGACTTTACCACATTTTGTTATGTTACAGCCTTATTCTAAAATTGATTACTTTTTTCTTTTTTTTATTCTCTACACACAATACCCCATAATGACCAAGTGAAAATCGATTTTTTGAAATTGTTGCAAATATATTTAAAAATTAAAACAGAAATACCTTAAGTATTCAGACTCTTTGCTATGAGACTCGAAATTGCATCCTATTTCCATTGATCATCCTTGAGATGTTTCTACAACTTGGAGTCCACCTGTGGTAAATTCAACTGATTGGACATGATTTGGAAACGCACATATCGGTCTATATAAATGTCCCACAGTTGACAGTGCATGTCAGAGCAAAAACCAAGTCATGAGGTCGAAGGAATTGTCTGTAGAGCTCCGAGGCAGGATTTTGTCGCGGCACAGATCTAGGGAAGTGTACCAAAACATTTCTGCAGCATTGAAGGTCCCCAAGAACACAGTGGCCTTCATCATTCTTAAATGGAAGAAGTTTGAAACCACCAAGACTCTTCTTAGAGCTGGCCGCCAATCGGGGGAGAAGGGCCTTGGACAGGAAGATGACCAAGAACCTGATAGTCACTCTGACACAGCTCCACAGTTTCTCTGTAGACATGGGAGAACCTTACAGAAGGACAATCATCTCTGCAGGACTTCAACAATCAGGCCTTTATGGTAGTGTGGCCAGACGGAAGCCACTCCTCAGTAAAAGGCACATAACAGCCTACTTGGAGTTTGCCATAAGGCACCGAAAGACTCAATCCATGAGAAACAAGATTGTCTGGTCTGATGAAACCAAGATTGAACTCTTTGGGATGAATGCCAAGAGTCACGTCTGGAAGAAACCTGGCACCATCCCTAAGGTGAAGCATGGTGGTGGCAGCATCATGCTGTTGGGATGTTTTTCAGCAGCAGGCACTGGGAGACTAGTCAGGATCGAGGGAAAGATGAACGGAGCTAAGTACAGAGAGATACTTGATGAAAAACTGCTCCAGAACACTCAGTACCTCCGACTAGGATAAAGGTTCACCTTTCAATAGGACACCGACCCTAAGCACACAGCCAAGACAATGCAAGAGTGGCTTCAGGACAGTCTCAATGTCGTTGCGTGGCCCAGCCAGAGCACGGACTTGAACCCGATCGAACATCTCTGGAGAGACCTGAAAATAGCTGTGCAGCGACATTCCTCATCCAACCTGACAGAGCTTGAGAGGATCTGGAGAGGAGAATGGGAGAAACTCCCCAAATACAGGTGTGCCAAGCTTGTAGCGTCATACTCAAGAAGACTTGAGGCTGAAATCGCTGCAAAAGGTGCTTCAACAAAGTACTGAGTAAAGGGTCTGAATACTTACGTAGATTGATGAGGATCAGTTTTATAATAAGGCTGTAACATAAAATGTGGAAAAAGTAAAGGGGTCTGAATACTTTCCGAATGCGCTGTACATGTTTATGTACATGTAACCAGGTAAATCCCGACCTACGGTTTGCAATGGTCCCACGTAGGGAAATAGAGCATGCGAGAAGAGCCCTGTGGCTTCAGACTATTCAGTGTGGGAGTGTGGGAAATTGTGGTGACCCAGTGTCCAAGTAGGCTACACATAGCCATTTGTTTGGAAAACATTTAAATCACAGGTAAGAAAGACATTTAACTAATGTAGTATAGTCCGTGTGTAACTCCAATCACTACTTTATAGTCCGTTTGTTTGTGTTGTTGGTCTTGGCTAGTTTAATGTTCTGGTTGGTAGCTAGCTAGCACTCACGTTGCTAACATTAGCACCTTCATGAAAAGGGGCATGAGGGAAGCCCTACAATATTACAATTTTCTAAGTAGTGAGAACGCTTGGGAGCAGGCAATGTTGAAAATTCATCCTTAGACATATTTTATTTTCCTTAACTGTTATTTTGAAATTGACAAAATCAAGCAGACAACAAGAAAATTGTGTTTGAAAAAAGGTCACGTTTTTGCTGTGAGCCAAGGTTATTTTCCCTACAGGTGGGCAGGGCAACAACGTTCTATTTAATACTGACTGGGACCATAACAATGGTGACCTTAGAACTGGAACCACTCGTCATAAAAGACAGATGGCACAATCATATTGTGACCGTGACAAATTCATCACCTGCCATATCAAACACTTAGTCAAGCCTTGACAGATATTTTGATTATGACGCTAATTCAAGTTCAGTTTCAAGATCAGAGCTGTAGCATTGGCAACATCATGCCCTACTTCTGATACCTTTCCACCCACTCCAGTAAAAGCACTGGAAACGTGCCGATGATACACTCTAACATAGAGCACAGGAGATTACACATTGAATGATAAGAGTGGGCCCATTCACATAATGTCCAAAGCAAGCACTCAACAGGTAGAAAACAAGAAGAATACTTAAATGTACTGAATAATATACAGTATAAAATCCTATTAAATCTGTAAGTATTTTGCAATCTAAAAAGGTTGTGTCGATAAATTGGCATGCGGATCGCGGTATTGGTGGCTGGGAAACAGAAAAAGAAAATGGATTAGAAAATATATTGAAAGCCATTTAGAGCAACTTCCCTTCCAGGGTTTGAGTCAACTCAAATTGAGCCGAATGAGTTTGTTTCACAACCCTCACCCAGTCAAGAGTCTCCGAAAATGGCCTCTATCCATGTCTAGAATATTCTAAAAGTGCACTTCTAGCGAGGAGAGACTGGAAAACGTTTTTTCAAAAAGCACAGAGTTACTGGGATAACAGTCCTGTCAAAATCGGCCACGCGACAGGTTTGCGTCATTCTCCACGACAATCATAAGGCAACCAAAACATGCCAAGCAAGGATTACAACAACAAAAAAATAATTGTTATGAACAGCTTTCGCCAACTTTCAGCTACCAATCTTTTGAAGGTGTAGATAGTGTTAAAGAAAGTAGAAGTAAAAGTATGAGAAGAATGTTGAAGTAAGAATATGGGTAACTTTGGCTGCTTTCAAGTCTCGATCTGAAAATGTACATATGAATGTGGTCTGCAGTAGAGTGTAGAGGAGCTCCAGCCCTATGGATCTCCAGGCTGCAGGGAGACCAGCTGGTCGTGGGACTCGGTTAGGTGGGGTGGTCCAGTAGGGTAGGTCTCCTGGTCCTGGATCAGGAGGGCTGGGTGTGGGTTCTCCTCCTGATGGGTCACTAATGCTAGGAGGTCTGGACGAGGCGTCTGTAGTGTGGCATGACCTCGTTCTCAGGCAGGTGCAGGTTGAACTCCAGGGCCACCAACACAGGGAACTCAAAGGCTATCAGCTCCCTCCTGTTCACACGAAACCTCTCCTCCAGTTTCTACACATCAGAGAAAAAAAGGGAGATGAGAAATGTACAAACTAACCCACTTTATTACTTCCTACATCCTGTAATACACACTGAGTGTACAAAGCATTCAGAACACCTTCCTAATATTGAGTTGCCCCCTCCCCATTCTTGACACACAAGGGAAACTGTTGAGTGTGAAAAACCCAGCAAAGTTGCAGTTCTTGACACAAACCGGTAAACCTGGTACCTACTACCATACCCTGTTCAAAAGGCACTTAAAATCTTTTGTCTTGCCCCTTCACCCTCTGAATGGCAACACATACACAATCCATGTCTCAATTGTCTCAAGGCTTAACAGTCCTTCTTTAACCTGTCTCCTCCCCTTCATCTACACTGATTAGTAGATTTAACAAGTGACATCAGTAAGAGATCGTACAGTGCCATGAGAAGTATTTGCCCCATTTGTCATTTTCTATACTTTTGATACTGAATGTTATCAGATCTTCAACCAAAACCTAATATTAGATAAAGGGAACCTGAGTGAACAAATAACACAACAATTACATACTTATTTAACTTATTTCATAAACAAAAGTTATGCAACACCCACTGCCCCCGTCTGAAAAGTAATTCCTCCCTTACACTCAATAACTGGTTGTGCCAACTTTAGCTGCAATGACTCCAACCAAACGCTTCCTGTAGTTTCTGTAGATCAGTCTCCCACATTGTTGTGGAGGAATTTTGGCAGCGACATTTGTGGCATTTCAATTCAATCAAGTCTACATGAAAATGGCTAAAAAGCAACAAATTTGAAGTTTTGGAATGGCCTAGTCAAAGTCCAGACCTGATCCCAATTGAGATGTTGTGGCAGGACTTGAAACAAGCAGTTCATGCTTGAAACCCACAAATGTCGCTGAGTTAAAGCAGTTCTGTACGTAAGAAAATCGGCCAAAATTCCTCGACAGCAATGTGAGAGACTGATTCAAAAATATACAAAAAAGAGAAAATCAGAAGGGGGCAAATACTTTTTCACGGCACTGTAGCTTTCACCTGGCCAGTCTGTCATGGAAATAGCAGGTGTTCATAATGTTTTGTAAACTCAGTGTAGAGTGACTACAAAAAATATAATTTTGTCTATGATCCCTATGCTAGCCACTTTGCCATCTGTCATGTGGTGCTTTTCTGTCACACAGATAAAAGCAGATTCTACACAGACTACATAACAGCCGATATCTTTACAACATCTGAAAAAGTGTGTAACTTCAAAGGAACCACGTCTAAAGGAATTCATATGATATAACAAATCGTATATTCCGTGCAGAATCGCTGTTTTGTCGGCGTGACAGGAAAGCGCCCATGATTTCCACCAGGCTGCTCAAGAGCCGAAGCCTAATGCACTAAGAGATGACGACGACACTCACATCTATGAGCTGCTTGACCTCATGCTTCTTGAGGTCTCCGCCGATCTTGGCGGCGAGCAGGACGCAGGCGCCGGCACAGAGTTTGCGGTTCTGCTTGTTGAGTTTCCCCTGGAGGACCAGCTTCTCGAAGTAGACGAAGGCCATGGCTACGGTGGGTTCCTCATAGCCACACTCCTCCTGGGCCAACTTACGGATCTCTCTCTTCAGACTGGTGAAGGGATGGAGAGAAAGGTGGTGAAGGCCGGGTTGATAACAGACAAATGCAGAGAGGTCAATGCTAAAGAAAAAAAAAGAAAACCCCAAAAGTACCAGTGTCCACAATGTCTGCCAGGAACTACTGTTGATACGATTAACCACAAGGGGTTCAAATAAGGCTGACACAAAACTGATCTTTTCAACATCATACTGAAACGTATGCGTCGTGTAGACGTCCCTACCTCCGGACTTTGCTGAGGGTCAGCCGTACGTGGGGGAACTTCTCCTTGAATGTTTCGTTCATGTCCTTCTTGAGGTCAGAAGGCTTGACGTACTCTATGACTGTAGTCTGAAAAGAGAGATCAAAGTATTGGTGTCAGAAAGACACGCTCGGATGTTAAGCTCTGCTGTTTGTAAAATTGTGCAAGTGTTACGTCATTGTGTATGTGGAAGAGGACACAGAGAAGCATCAAATCTCACTATGGAAGGTGATGTGACCTTTAGATTCAGGGTTAGGTTTCATTGAGGTGGCGGTTGAGTATCAGAGACGGTGCACGAGATATTGGAGTCAGGCAGAGGAGGCTGGTGGGAGGAGCTATTGGAAGGGAACTAATAGAACGAAGTGAAACGTGGTTTCCAATAGGTTTGATAGGGGTCCATTTATTCCGTTCCAGCCATCACAATGAGCCCTTCCCCTTATAGCTGCTCCAACCAGCCTCCTCTGGACACAGGTAATATTGGGTGGCACACCGTACACGTCCCACAATAAGATAGAATAATATTCCAGAACGTTTACGACACTTTACATTTCCAAGCTTTGTACGTTCCGTTGATGTACTTTAACTGAGCCATTTAACTTTATTTCAGGTCAGAGGTTCATGTCCGTTATTTAGGAAGATAGAAGGAGCACCCCCCCCCCCCCCCCCCCCCCGAATCGAGGTATGTGATAGGAGAGTGATAATCAAAACATATTGCCCAAGTTGGCTCACGGTAAGTCATTTGCTTTGTTCAAACTTGCATTGCTCCCTATCTGAATCCAAAATATACTAAAGTATTTGCACCAACCAAAATATTTCTAAGTATACTTTGACTACTGCAGCAAATCTGTGGCTACTGTGGGCCCTGGGAAACCTGGAGGGAGCATTTCTAAAATGAAAGGACTGTAAAATGTATAGATTTATCTTTTACCGCAAAGGAAACTAAATGTACTAAAATGATTTCTATCCCACTCTACAGTTAGTAGCAGACTTGAAAGATCAGTTCAAGAAAGATAAAAGGCTTAGATTAGCACAGTGACTGATCGTGCAGTGAAACGTTCAGCATCTACTGGTCACATTCCTCGAGTGAAAACACAATAGCTATTGTTGTTTCGCAATGGGAGGAAGATAAGAGAAAAAAAATAAACTGTCTAGCCTTAACTGAATACTTCACGTCTGGTCTGTCTATTCTACCAGCCCAGATAACACCAACGGAGCCAAATGAGAAATGAACTGGGAGTCTGTTGTTGTTGCTTTGATTCGAACACAAAACGAGCATTCCCTTGCCAAATTCTGGACATGAGAAAGTGATTAAGTAATAGTGAGGTATGTCCACAGGAAAAGGAGTGGAGCGGATAAACAGAGGCGAGTCTGAAATGGCACCCTATTCCCGACTTAGTGCACTACTTTTGAGCAACTCTATAGGCCCTGGTCAAAAGTAGTGCACTATACAGGGAATAGGGTGCCTTGTTATGAAGTGGCTGTTTAAAGCGCTACTGTATAGAGAGACAGGGAGTGTCTTCACACACGTCACAGACAAGTAGGAGTGTGAGCTGAACCAGGGATTGGGCCAATGACCTTTCTGATTAGAATGGTCAGACAGCCTCTTTGGACTCACAGTGAGTTCAGTTGATGCAGTATGAGGTAGAGCCACGCGCAAACGTGTGGCGAGCTGGCATTTGCCTGAGGACTTTTCCAAAAAATATTGATGCAAAAGCGTTCAAAAATAGGAACAAAGTACAGTTTTTTTTAGGCTGATTTGCCTCAATTTGTCAACTCACGCAAAATGGATCTGTCCTTCGCATCGGAGGGCTGCAGGTTCTGTGCGTGTCTTGACCAATCAGATTACGGAGATCACAGGTCGCGGGGGCCGGGGTACAACGCACGTCGAGCAAAGCTCAAAGCGCACTCTCCACTTTCCTCTGAACGACAAAAACTAAAACCCTTTCCATAAAATGTTGTAGCTGCCTACACCTAAATATTAGTGAGCTGACATGCTGTATGGATATAAAACGAGACGATTTCTCAGTCTGATAAACTGTAGGAGTCCTCAACCTTTTCTTGCCCAGTGACCCACTCCCAGGAAAACCGCAGACCCAGGGACCCACTCCCAGAAACACCGCCGACCCAGTGACCCACTCCCAGAAACACCAGTGACCCACACCCGGAAAAACCGCCGACCCAGTGACCCACACCCGGAAACACCGCCGACCCAGAGACCCACACCCAGAAACACCGCCGACCCAGAGACCCACACCCAGAAACACCGCCGACCCAGTGACCCACACCCAGAAACACCGCCGACCCAGTGACCCACACCCAGAAACACCGCCGACCCAGTGACCCACACCCGGAAACACCGCCGACCCAGAGACCCACACCCAGAAACACCGCCGACCCAGAGACCCACACCCAGAAACACCGCCGACCCAGTGACCCACACCCAGAAACACCGCCGACCCAGAGACCCACACCCAGAAACACCGCCGACCCAGTGACCCACACCCGGAAACACCGCCGACCCAGAGACCCACACCCAGAAACACCGCCGACCCAGAGACCCACACCCAGAAACACCGCCGACCCAGTGACCCACACCCAGAAACACCGCCGACCCAGAGACCCACACCCAGAAACACCGCCGACCCAGTGACCCACACCCGGAAAAACCGCCGACCCAGTGACCCACACCCGGAAACACCGCCGACCCAGAGACCCACACCCAGAAACACCGCCGACCCAGTGACCCACACCCAGAAACACCGCCGACCCAGTGACCCACACCCAGAAACACCGCCGACCCAGTGACCCACACCCAGAAACACCGCCGACCCAGTGACCCACACCCAGAAACACCACCGACCCAGGGACCCACACCCAGAAAAACCGCCGACCCAGGGACCCACACCCAGAAAAACCGCCGACCCAGGGACCCACACCCAGAAAAACCGCCGACCCAGGGACCCACACCCAGAAAAACCGCCGACCCAGGGACCCACTCCAAGAAAAAACGCCGACCCAGGGACCCACTCCCAGAAAAAACGCCGACCCAGGGACCCACTCCCAGAAAAAACGCCGACCCAGGGACCCCTATCATACTTTAGCAAAAAATAAATAAATATTCATGTCTAAATAAAAATATTATTGTTTTACCAGGGGGAATTAAGAAGTAATCAACATTTTAAAATAAATAGATTTGGTAGATTTGGTAGATTTGGTATTTTGACCTCCTAGCATTATAATTGGAAGAGGAAGTGAAAACTCTAACATAGTCTATTAGCTAGAAAAGTCACTAAACACATTTTCACTCAAATCTGTTTCGCTGGTTAAATAAGGTGCCCCCGGTTGAATA
The DNA here is from genome assembly GCF_013265735.2 of Oncorhynchus mykiss. Taxonomy (NCBI): domain Eukaryota; kingdom Metazoa; phylum Chordata; class Actinopteri; order Salmoniformes; family Salmonidae; genus Oncorhynchus; species Oncorhynchus mykiss. Next base: position 11,761,233 of record NC_048592.1, read on the forward strand.
CCTCTGCTGTAGGCTACTAACAGCAGCTGTACACAGCCTACTATGCACCCTGTCCCTCTGGGCAGGGTAAACAAAGTGGTAACATTATGTATTTATAGCTCATCTGTTTGTGATAGGAGAAAATGTGAATGTGATCCAATTAGGTTTAGATTCAAACTTGGACTGGCTAGGCTACCTAGAACTTTTTAATCCAGAATTATTTAAATAATCCAAATCAACACAATAGTGATGACATGGAACCTGTTCACTTTGAATTAGGCCTACAGTTGCGTAGGCATACACGTTGCAAACTTGCATGAAGCAAAGTCAGCCCTGTGAGTTCTATTGTAATTGTTGTCTCTGTGTCGAGGAAACCCCCACGAGTCTGGTTTTAAAATATAATTCACATGAACAAGTACAAGGTTGCTGCAGTTTGACAGGGTTTTCATCCCCCCCTTGGGGACAGAAGTTTTTTCAGCAGTTTTTTTTAAAACCATGTGGCCTGATTTTTTTTTTTTTTAACTCTGTGGCCATCATAGCCCACATAAAACCTTTTTTGCAACTGACGAATCACTGTCATGTGGTCCAGAGTTTTATCTGGTTAGGTTACCAGATCAGGAAAAACTCTGGGCCCCAGGGAAAAAATTGGAACCTTTGTCGTCACCTCTGGTCTGTGATAATAAATAGGAGCTGGTTCGTTGTTTCTCTTAGGTTGTGTCTCTGACAACTATTTATTTTGAAAAATGTTGATAATAATATGAAAAAACAAGATAGGCCCCAAATCTTTCAAATACTTTAGCTGTGCTTGTTTGAACTTGTCTGGCACAATGGAGTACAATCCCTGTCCATGCGGCACTAAAGGCAGGCTCAATTCAAAATCTCAAAGTATTTTAAAACAAATGCTGTTTGAACTCAGGCCTGGTAAGCAGAGGGATGTCTCACCATGTATGAGGGGAAGATTAGGACTCTCTTGTGCTTCCCACACGGCCACTGGGGATCGTCCAACAGATTAGGGTCGTACTCCCGGATCAAGTCCCCCAGATCGTTCCCTGTAGGGGACAAAATGACAGAGTCACACAATGAGCCAAGGACACAAACAAACACCGGGGACAAGAAAGAAGAACATAGTGTTTTTCCACTTCTTCTAATACATAGTCAAATTAAATCAAATGTTATTTGTCACATGCACCGAATACAACAGGAAATGCTTACTGACAAGCCCTTAACCAACAATGCAGTTAAGAAAATAAATAAAAAGTAACAAAATAACAATAACGAGGCTATATACAGGGGGTACCGGTACCGAGTCAATGTGCGGGGCTACAGGTTAGGCGAGGTCATTCGTACATGTACAGTGCCTTGCGAAAGTATTCGGCCCCCTTGAACTTTGCGACCTTTTGCCACATTTCAGGCTTCAAACATAAAGATATAAAACTGTATTTTTTTGTGAAGAATCAACAACAAGTGGGACACAATCATGAAGTGGAACGACATTTATTGGATATTTCAAACTTTTTTAACAAATCAAAAACTGAAAAATTGGGCGTGCAAAATTATTCAGCCCCCTTAAGTTAATACTTTGTAGCGCCACCTTTTGCTGCGATTACAGCTGTAAGTCGCTTGGGGTATGTCTATCAGTTTTGCACATCGAGAGACTGACATTTTTTCCCATTCCTCCTTGCAAAACAGCTCGAGCTCAGTGAGGTTGGATGGAGAGCATTTGTGAACAGCAGTTTTCAGTTCTTTCCACAGATTCTCGATTGGATTCAGGTCTGGACTTTGACTTGGCCATTCTAACACCTGGATATGTTTATTTTTGAACCATTCCATTGTAGATTTTGCTTTATGTTTTGGATCATTGTCTTGTTGGAAGACAAATCTCCATCCCAGTCTCAGGTCTTTTGCAGACTCCATCAGGTTTTCTTCCAGAATGGTCCTGTATGTGGCTCCATCCATCTTCCCATCAATTTTAACCATCTTCCCTGTCCCTGCTGAAGACAAGCAGGCCCAAACCATGATGCTGCCACCACCATGTTTGACAGTGGGGATGGTGTGTTCAGCTGTGTTGCTTTTACGCCAAACATAACGTTTTGCATTGTTGCCAAAAAGTTCAATTTTGGTTTCATCTGACCAGAGCACCTTCTTCCACATGTTTGGTGTGTCTCCCAGGTGGCTTGTGGCAAACTTTAAACAACACTTTTTATGGATATCTTTAAGAAATGGCTTTCTTCTTGCCACTCTTCCATAAAGGCCAGATTTGTGCAATATACGACTGATTGTTGTCCTATGGACAGAGTCTCCCACCTCAGCTGTAGATCTCTGCAGTTCATCCAGAGTGATCATGGGCCTCTTGGCTGCATCTCTGATCAGTCTTCTCCTTGTATGAGCTGAAAGTTTAGAGGGACGGCCAGGTCTTGGTAGATTTGCAGTGGTCTGATACTCCTTCCATTTCAATATTATCACTTGCACAGTGCTCCTTGGGATGTTTAAAGCTTGGGAAATCTTTTTGTATCCAAATCCGGCTTTAAACTTCTTCACAACAGTATCTCGGACCTGCCTGGTGTGTTCCTTGTTCTTCATGATGCTCTCTGCGCTTTTGACGGATCTCTGAGACTATCACAGTGCAGGTGCATTTATACGGAGACTTGATTACACACAGGTGGATTGTATTTATCATCATTAGTCATTTAGGTCAACATTGGATCATTCAGAGATCCTCACTGAACTTCTGGAGAGAGTTTGCTGCACTGAAAGTAAAGGGGCTGAATAATTTAGCACGCCCAATTTTTCAGTTTCTGATTTGTTAAAAAAGTTTGAAATATCCAATAAATGTCATTCCACTTCATGATTGTGTCCCACTTGTTGTTGATTCTTCACAAAAAAATACAGTTTTATATCTTTATGTTTGAAGCCTGAAATGTGGCAAAAGGTTGCAAAGTTCAAGGGGGCCGAATACTTTCGCAAGGCACTGTAGGTAGGGGTAAAGTGACTATGCATACAAGCCCTCAATGTTGAACATGTAATTGATTCATCTAAAACGTCACACTGCGGATGGTTATGCCTCTGAAAAAGTGATATGTATCACACCCACTCTGACAGGCCTACTCATATTCAGGGGCCTCTCTCTAGCATGGAGGATCCACACACTGACCTGTACGAAACGCTACAACTACTCCAGAGGATCCACACACTCATATGACTGACCCGTGTCGATGCTGCTCTGGTTGCTGTTGGCCCGGGCCAGGCTGAGACTGCGGTGGCTGACGTTACGAGACTGAGTGAAGGACGACACGGAGTCTATGGTGTTCCTGCGTCCGCTGCCCAGGGCGTTGGTGGGGTACAGGAACTGGGTGTACGACACAGTCTGTGGGAGAAAGAGAGAGAGACACACTCACATTTTCAAGAGCATGTTACTGTTAACTAAGGCGCTTGTGTTCAGGCTCTCACACAGGGTTTGTCTCCAGTCCTCTCTCACCTTTCCGTCGGCCCCCAGCTCCACTCCCTCCAGCCCGATCACCATCTCCTTGGCACTGACCCCGCCCGAGGGGTGCCGCTGCCGCCCGCTTTCCAGTTTCACATCCCTGCCAGGGCGCAACACCTTTAGACATCCCTTCCCATAAAAGCCCACACCCCCTGCCAAACAGTCTGCTGTCTAGACTCCACCTCAGCATTTCTAACTCTGTCCATCTAGTGTGCTTGTTATTGATTTGTAGAGCACTGCACTAACCCAATCAGATTCTCCGATTACCTGTATGCGATCTCTGACTGGGTGGGTGATCTTTGCTAGAATTTGGAATCCTAAGATGTATACAGCGAGGGGTTGAAATGAGAGTGTGGATTAATACAGGCATACTGGAGCATTCTGCCAAGTAGGGTTGAAGGAATGCGGGCGGTTGCATCACCAGTACTCTACATTTCATATCAGTGTGTTAGATTTCGAAAATAAAAAAAGCAGGTGACATGCTCGACTAAAGAAGGAAATGTAGCACTGCACTGAGCTGAAACTGTGTCAGTGGTACACAGTCGTTGGAAATGACCCGTCGGGTTACAGATGTTCTAGAAAAAAAACCTTTCAGGGTCCAGTGTTGCTGTAAAACCATCTAGCAACTAAAGGTTTCACATCGACTCATACTAATTAAAAATGCATTATTATTAAAACGTTCATCCCTTCATGGACGTTCACCAGACTGATTTGACAAAAGGGTATGTGGTGGTTACAGTAGCCAGTAGCGATGGCAGGAAAAGGCCACTGGACAAGCATGACTGCTTTACAATGACACACAGATGGCCATCACATGACCATTGTTATTAGGATTAGATGGCAGACTGTCTGAGGTGGAGCTGTGATGAAAATAGCATTGTCTGGCACATGGGAAAATCTTGTTGACAGATGCATCACACACACACACACACACACACACACACAAAGATCCCAAGGCAGAAAACCTTAAGGAAGGGAGATAAGAAGAGAGGAAACTAAGCAAGCCAGGAAAGCCAGGGGTTGCAGTCTGTCAAAGGATGAAACAGAGAACACAGTAGTGGAAGGAAACAAAAGAGGATCTTGTCAAGAGGCTGAGGGATCAATTCATAAGAAACGAGGGGCAACAAAAATAAAATAGATCTGCCTTTTCACAGAGATTAACAATCTAAACAAGCAGAATCAGACCTAAATGTATTAAAATGTTTTTTTAAATTATTATTAACAATTATCAAGGTTACAAAGAGACCTCCAGTTCAGGAGTGAGCAATGAAAACGATGTTCTTTTTAATATTAACAACAGGAGACGGCTCTAAAGAAAGGAATGTGGAATTGGACCAGATAGAGAACATACGAGAAGCCAAACACATTCTAGGTTCCCAGAATTCTACGGTGCCATAAATAGTTATTATGAACACTGTCGTCAATAACAACTCTTAATTGGGGCAAGAAAGGGAGAAAATACAAGAAAAAGTCATACCAGACAGAAGCTTGGACTTGTTCCTAGTCTAGTTCTACAGTGCATTCAGACTGCTTGACTTTTTCCACATTTTGTTACATTACAGCCTTATTCTAAAATGGATTAAATAAATAAAAATCCTCAATCTACACACAATACCCCTAAATGACAGTGAAAACCGGTTTTAAGAAATGTCGGCACATTTATGAAAAATTAAAAAACAGAAATACCTTATTTACATAAGTATTCAGACCCTTTGCTATGAGACTCAAAATTGAGCACAGGATTCCTGTTTCCCTTGATCATCCTTGAGATGTTTTGACAACTTGATTGGAGTCCACCTGTGGTAAATTCAATTTATTGGACATGATTTGGAAAGGCACACAAACACACCTGTCTATATAATGTCCCACAGTTGACAGTGCACGTCAGAGCAAAAACCAAGCCAATGTGGTCAAAGGAATTGTCCGTAGAGCTCCGAGACAGAATTTTGTCGAGCCACAGATCTGGGGAAAGGTACCAAAACATTTCTGCAGCATTGAAGGTCCCCAAGAACACAGTGGCCTCCATTATTCTTAAATGGAAGAAGTTTAAACCACCAAGACTCTTCTTAGAGCTGGCCGCCATGCCAAACTGAGCAACCGGGGGAGAAGAGCCTTGGTCAGGGAGAAGACCAAGAACCCGATGGTTACTCTGACAGAACTCAAGAGTTCCTCTGTAGAGATGGGAGAACCTTCAAGAAGGACAAGCATCTCTGCAGCACTTCAACAATCAAGCCTTTATGGTAGAGTGGCCAGACGGAAGTCACTCTTCAGTAAAAGGCACATAACAGCCCACTTGGAGATTGCCAAACGTCACGTTTCACCTGGCACCATCCCTACGGTGAAGCATGGTGGTGGCAGCATCATGCTGTGGGGATGTTGTTCAGAGGCAGGGACTGGGAGACTAGCCAAGCTTATAGTGTCATACTCAAGAAGACTCAAGGCTGAAATCGCTGCCAAAGGTGCTCCAACAAAGTACTGAGTACTGGGAAACTAATCAGGATCGAGGATCGAGGGAAAGATGAACGGAGCTACAGTTGAAGTCGGAAGATTCCTTTCACCTTAGCCAAATACATTTAAACTCAGTTTCACAACTACTGACATTTAATCCTAGTAAAAATTCCCTGTCTTAGGTCAGTTAGGATCCCCACTTTATTTTAAGAAAGTGAAAATGTCAGAATAATAGTAGAGAATGATTTATTTCAGCTTTTATTTCTTTCATCACATTCCCAGTGGGTCAGAAGTTTACATACACTCAATTAGTATTTGGTAGCATTGCCTTTAAATTGTTTAAACTTGGGTCAAATGTTTCAGGTAACCTTCCACAAGCTTCCCACAATAAGTTGGGTGAATTTTGGCCCATTCCTCCTGACAGAGCTGGTGTAAATGAGTCAGGTTTGTAGGCCTCCGTGCTCGCACACGCTTTGTCAGTTCTGCTCACAAATTTTCTATAGGATTGAGGTCAGGGCTTTGTGAAGTGCGACTCCAAAACCTCGACTTTGTTGTCCTTAAGCCATTTTGCCACAACTTTGGAAGTATGCTTGGGGTCATTGTCCATTTGGAAGACCCATTTGCAACCAAGCTTTAACTTCCGGACAGATGCCTTGAGATATTGCTTTAATATATCCACATAATTTTCCTACCTCATGATGCCATCTATTTTGTGACGTGGACCAGTCCCTACTGCAGCAAAGCACCCCCACAACATGATGCTGCCACCCCCGTGCTTCACGGTTGGGATGGTGTTCTTCGGCTTGCAAGCCTCTCAATTTTTCCTCCAAACATAATGATGGTCATTAAGGACAAACAGTTCTATTTTTGTTTCATCAGACCAGAGGACATTCCTCTAAAAAGTTTGATCTTTGTCCCCATGTGCAGTTGCAAACCGTAGTCTGGCTTTATGGCGGTTATGGAGCAGTGGCTCCTTCCTTTGCTGAGCGGCCATTCAGATTATGTCGATATAGGACTCATTTTACTGTGTATATAGATATTTTTGTACCGGTTTCCTCCAGCATCTTCACAAGGTCCTTTGCTGTTGTTCTGGGATTGATTTGCATTTTTCGCACCAAAGTATGTTCATCTCCAGGAGACAGAACGCGTCTCCTTCCTGAGCGGTATGAAGGCTGCGTGGTCCCATGGTGTGTATACTTGCGTACTATTGTTTGTACAGATGAATGTGGTACCTTCAGGCGTTTGAAAATAGCTCCCAAGGATGAACCAGATTTGTGGAGGTCAACAATATTTGGCTGATTTCTTTTGATTTTCCCATGATGTCAAGCAAAGAGGCACTGAGTTTGAAGGTAGGCCTTGAAATACATCCACAGGTACACCTCTAATTGACTCAAATGATGTCAATTAGCCTATCAGAAGCTTCTAAAGCCATGACATCATTTTCTGGAATTTTCCAAGCCGTTTAAAGGCACAGTCAAATGAGGAATTGTGATACACTGAATTATAAGTGAAATAATCTGTCCGTAAACAATTGTTTGAAAAATTACTTGTGTCATGCACAAAGTAGATGTCCTAACAGACTTGCCAAAACTATAGTTTGCTAACAAGAAATATGTGGAGTGGTTGAAAAACAAGTTTTAATGACTCCAACCCAAGTGTATGCATGTAATCTTCCGACTTCAACTGTAAGTACAGAGATATCCTTGAAAACCTGTTCCAGAGTGCTCAGTTCCTCAGACTGGGGCGAAGGTTCACCTTCCAACAGAACAACGACCCTAAGCACACAGCCAAGACAATGCAGGAGTGGCTTTAGGACAAGTCTCTGAATGTCGTTAAGTGGCCAGAGCCCGGACTTCATCCCGATTGAACATCCCTGGAGAGACCTGAAAATCGCTGTGCAGACACACTCCCCATTCAACCTGACAAAGCTTGAGAAGATCTGCTGAGAAGAATGGGAGAAACTCCCAAAATACAGGTGTGCCAAGCTTGTAGTGTCATACCCAAGAAGACTCGAGGCTGTAATCGCTGCCAAAGGTGCTTCAACAAAGACATGAGTAAAGGGTCTGAATACTTAGTGGACTCCAAAATTACTGGCACCCCTGACGGGCAATGCACATACAATACTTGTAAAAATATAAACAATATAATTGTAGAGATAAAACTCAAAATACCAACATGTGAGAAATACTGTCCTTTATTAATGTTTCAATGGAACCCACCAAAATCATTTATTGATTTAATTCAAATTCAATGTCCTCCAAATCGAGGTTTCACAATTAATGGCACCCTTAAAGATTATTGTAAATAACATCTACCAAATTTAAACCAGGAATTAAATTGAACGTATTTAAGTTTATCTAAGTCTTAAGGAACTGTATTGAGCCATTAGGGTATAAAAATGAAGTAAAAGGCATGCAATATCTCTTTGCCATCCAACACCATGAAGAAAACAAAATAACTGGAGGTTCAAAAGAGACAGATGGTCGTAGACCTTCATAAATCTGGTTAATGGCTACAAGAAGATCAACAAATGATTGAATATACCACTGAGCACTGTCAGGGCAATAATTTAAAAATTCAAACGATATGGAACAGTTAAACCTCACAGGTAGAGGACGCAAATACATTTTGCCCCCCAGGAGAGGGAGGAGGATGGTGAGAGAACCAACATAATCCCCAAGAATCACTGTGAAAGAATTGCAGGCCTTGATGGCTACTTGGGGTCACCAGGTTTCAAAAAGCACCATCCGACGCCACTTCCACAACCACAGGCTCTTTGGAAGGGTTGCCAGAAGAAAGCCTTTTCTGACCCCAAGACACAATCACTTGAAGTTTGCAAACGTCGTTTAAATTATGACTGGAAGAAGGTGCTCTGGTCAGATGAGCCCAACATTGAACATTTTGGTCAGGTACAGCATGTTTGGCGTTGAAACAGAGATGCATACTAGGAGAGGCACCTCATATCCACTGTGAAATATGGTGGTGGGTCAGTGATGTTTTGGGGCTGTTTTAATTCCCAGAGGTCCAGGGGCACTGGTTAAGATTGATGGCATAAGGAATTCCACGAAGTATCAGGCAATTTTGGCTGACAATCTGGTTGCCTCTGCCAGAAGGCTGGGACTTGGCCGTAGGTGGACTTTCCAACAAGACAACGATCCAAAACATACCTCAAGATCCACACAGAAATGGTTCTGTGACAACAAAATCAATGTTCTGCCATGGCCATCTCAGTCGCCGGACCTCAATCCAATCGTACACCTGTGGGCTGAGTGGAAGAGGGCAGTTGATAAGCGCAAACCCAAGAATGTGAAAGGATCTTGAAAGGACCTGCATAGAGGAATGGTCCAAAATCCGTCCAAATGGGTTCCTTAACCTTGTCAAATATTACAGGAAAAGACTCCATGCTGTTATCCTTGCCAGAGGTGGTTGCACTAAGTACTAAATGAGGATTGCCAATAATTATGAAGCCTTGATTTTGGTGAAATGTATTTTGTATTAAAGAATTGTATGATTCTGGTTGGTTCCATTGAAACATTAATAAAGTCCATTATTTCTCACATTTTGGTATTTTGAATTTCTCTATAATTATATTGTTTAAAGTATTGTTTGTGCATTGCCAGTCAGGGGTGCCAGTAATTGTGGAGCCCACTGTATGTAAAAGTGATATTTCAGTTTTTAATTTGTAATAAACTTTCTCAAAATGTGTTTTTCCTTCGTCATTATGGGGTAGTGTGTGTGTGTGTGTAGATTGACAAGAGGAAAAACTATTTCATACATTTTAGAATAAATCTGTAATGTAACAAAATGTCGAAAAAGTCAAGTGGTCTGAATACTTTCCGAATGCACCGTGTGTCTCGTGGACATAATGTCAGTGATCATAATTGTACATGGCACAATTATATGGAGTATTTCCATTTTAGGACAGGCATGTTATTTTAGCTTGGGCAGTTCTATACATAGTCAAAGTGTATTTTGCTGTAGTGACACTCCCAAGACCCATCCAAAGACGTTATTTAACTGTCAACGGTCAATTACAGGTGTAGGCTGTTGCATGAGAACATTCCTGCAATGCAGGAAATCTAAAACTTGTGGTAGATTTGAGGTTTAAGAAAAAAGGAAAAAAAAGTCTGCTGAAGTTTGTAATTTCCACTTTGAAATTTCAGACTGGATTTTCCCTTACAACATTTTTTTTAGCAACCTCAACAAAAATGTCCATTCATTACAATCCACATAATAATTCACATTTCCTTTTGATGCTGTCGAAAAACCTCTGTGGCAGCGTTAGGTCAGGGCTCAGCTATTGGATATAACTAGGGGCTCTTTACAACCCCTTGATGTCTTAGGAAGACTACACCACATCAACAAAGAGGTCACGACCCTGGAAAGGCTCCTTCTTTCGCTCTGTCCATTGTATTCTCTGTGTTGATCAGTTCCTTTTCTCTTACTCCTCCTCCAAAACGAGAAGCTCTTTCTTGAGGGGCACTAAGACCTAGGTCACAACAACACCGCCACTATCCCCATAGACAGGCAGGCAGGCCAGGTGGGAGGATACCAGTCCGGAGAGTGTTCAGGACTACTATGGGTTCCCATAACATGTAGGAGTCTGAACCTTGTGTTGCAATGAGGACGATGACTACTGATAAGCCAGGGTTTCTCTTCCAAGGGCCAGAAAATATCTCCTCTAACCACACAGGGAGGATAAAAAACACATCATATCAGGTGTAAACTCCAAACAGAAACTCCAAAATGCTCTGTTATGGATGGTTCATTTGGGTCCACTCCGAAAATGTTGTGATGCGTGTTATGCAGTTGCAGCAAAGCGCATGCAAAGTTCAGAGTGAGTGCTGAGATAAAAGCATGCTACGGAATCTTTGACGGCAGCAATGACTTGAGGAAAGGTGCAGTCTACATGATAACAGCAAAGCCAGAAACGGTTGCAACGGGCAAGACAGTGTTTTATTAGAATGAAACTAACTGAACTTCATGACTTCTTCCAAAGAGATCTCGAGACACAGCCAACAGCAACCTATAGGCCAGAGGACTGGTAGGGGAAGCTATATGAATAAAGGGCTCGTTGGAATGGCTGGAATGGAATTAATGGAACGCAGTCAAACACATAGAAACCACATTTGACTCCGTTCCATTTATTCCATTCCAGCCATTACAATGAGCGCATCCTCCTATACCTCCTCACACCAGCCTCCTCCGCTATAGAACTATATGAAAACATAGGGAAATGGATACAAGCCTTAAAAAGGGAAAATCCACCCAAAAACTATTTGTTGGTATTTTTTTTCAGTACTCCACTTTTGATACAGTCCCAAAATGTATTTTATGTCAGCAGTCAAGGTTCTCCAGATATTAGACTTCATGATGATGCAAAATGTATAATTTGAGTGGATTTTCCCTTGAAAATGGGTGTGATTAATTACTTGTTCATCACTCTTAAAAAAAAAAGTATCTACCAAAGCCAACACGTTCAGGAAATTGTTCAATCTAACAATGGTCAACCCTCCCAATGTAATAAAGTACCCGTTATAGGAGATTATATCTGCAGAAACAAAAGGAACTAGGATCGTTTCACGAAAAGAGTGCCTTTTATTTTAAGTAGGAATTGTGCACCAAAATAGAATCAGAAGCCTGTTATATTAAATGTGCCATTTAAAATAAGCCATAAAAAATTAAATAAATCTGAGAATTTGTTTATAAAAAAGTGATTTGTTGTTATAACAAAGTTGTTAACAACATGCGAAAATCAGTGTGGAAATCTGTTGCAGTGCAAAGTGAACTACAAAACCCACAATGCAATGCTCTCTCTCTGGGCTGGCTGGCTAGCTAGCTAGCAAACATAGCTACACACAATAATTCCAAAGTCAAGATCAGCAAGTTAAGTGGCTGTAAAAATCGCCTGAACAATTTAGGAATCCATCTCACAGAGTTCAACTTGGAGTTGGTCTCCGCCAAGGTGAGTGCAGAGTACATTGCTATGGCAACAACGGCCCTTTCCCCACAGACACACAGGGTTTAGGTAGCCTAGCGATTAAGAGCGTTGGGCCAGTAACCGGAAGGTGGCTGGTTCGAATCACGAGCAGGCGAGGTGGAAAAATCTGCCGTTCCGCCCATGAGCAAGGCAGTTAACCCCCATACACAACTGCTCCCCGGGCGCCAATGACATGGACGTCGATTAAGGCAGCTTCCCGCTCCTCTTTGATTCAGAGAGTTTGGGTTAAATGTGGAAGACACATTTCAGTTGAATGCAACTGACTAGGTCTTCCCTTTCCATTGCGAGATGGTATTTGAAGGAGAAACTGAGTAAAAAAAAAATAATTGGTACTTGCTTATAAATAATGGCTTATATTGAGCACATCTAAGCGAAATACATACTTTGCCATGAAGATATACTGTAAACAGATTGATGTGTTTTTGCTAATTTTTTTTAACCTCTTTCTCCCCAATTTCATGGTATCCAATTGGTAGTTACAGTCTTGACCCATCCCGTACGGACTAGGGAGAGGCGAAGGTCGAGAGCCGTGCGTCCTCCGAAACACGACCCAGCCGAGCCGCACTGCTTCTTGACACAATGCCCGCTTAACCCGGAAGCCAGCAGCACCAATGTGTCGGAGGAAACACCATACAAACCCTCCCCTAACCCTCTTTCGGACAATGCTGGACCAATTGTGAGCTGCCCCATGGGTCTCCCGGTCACGGCCGACTGCAACACAGCCTGAGACTCGAACCAGGATCTCTAGTGGCACAGCAAGCACTTAGACCACTGCGCCACTCAGGAGGCCGGATGTGTTCGAGACAAGTAAGCCCATACAATCTATTGGCTGATTTGGCGATCTGGAGTGCAGGTAATTGTTTCATCCCCTATATTATCCCCGATATTATTATTGTTATTGTGTTATCCCCTATATTCAGTGGCAAGAACCATGTAGCTTCTCAAAAGGCACCGAATTGGTGGAATGAACCCATGAGAGAATGGAGAGAAAGCAGGGAACGAAGTTACAAAGGTTAGAAGGATGGCATGCTGTAGGATACATACCCTGCTTGGCTACAATCTCGATAGGGCAGGACAGAAAATACACTATAAAGGGATCTTCTGCCACTGATTAGGACTATCCTATAAAAACAAAAATAATAAATATGCTAATTAGGAAGTAACTCTGAAAAAGACACTCAGATCTACAGGTTAAAAGATGGAGGGAAAAAAAAAGTGTGCAGTAAAACAATCAAGATTTAGAAAACTAAATGAAATCCTGTATTTATTTACATGTATATGTGTTGTGTGAGAGTTGTGTAGTCAGTGGTTTGGGGACAAAATTATGCATTTTTTTTGTATATTGATCTTTTAAAATGAGGCTACTAGCAATGTCTAAAGAGACTAAATAAAAGACCAAACTTGTTCTTAAAATATCAGAATATCAGCTGCACATAAAGACATTGAACGATAGAACAGTACAGTTGAATCACTCCTGAAAGAAGTGGTTTGCATAACTACTGCTTCATAGACGTTGGTCACTGATTTATACCTTCGGAGTTGACATCCCAATGAGAGGCCTACTCATTGATTAATATCAATGTCACAGGCAGAATGTAACTTGTGGCAATGTGTTACTACTGTATATGGCACACTGATAAGCTAGATACGAGTAAGTTAAAATAACAACAGTAGCATAGATGTACTTCTATTTTCTTCCTGGGACAGAAATATATATAATAAATAAGAAATGGGTTCGGTACACCCAAGTGTAAAAAAAGCTTGAGGCTTGTAGCTCAAAAATTCCAGAATAAAAAGCTACTCGAGTGATCGGTGTAATACGAATTGAAGTGCCGTGGAAATAGTTTAGCTGTCCATTTCCTTTTAGATTCCAGAAAACAGCCACAAAAAGGTGATAGTATTCATTACTGAGAGAAGCTGAACAATAGCTACATATAACTGTGTGCATATATATATAAAAATAAATCGGTGTGCTAAAATGTCCTCAGTGCTCTGGAATTTAAGTCAGCATGCACGCACCATTGTAAACGTGAGAGAGTGACGTGTTGCATGACTCATTTGTGATTCAGCGGTGTGATCCTTAATATATAGCCTGAACGAAATATTCAAAACAAGATCTAAAACTCAATTTGAGAATATTTCAGTGAAAACTAACCGGGCTCCCAATGAACTGCTGAGCAGTCTGACACATCAATAAGATCAGTTACTAACCAATAGCACATTAATTGATACAGTACTTCTAAGCTATAAGGAATAACCTTCAATTAACAACCTACATCTCTTGTCCAAGATGTAGGCTAAAGTTGGGTAACCTGATAGACATTCAAACTGCTGAGTGTTCATTGGGGGGCATCCTGACATTTTCCATTAAAACTTTGTATGGAATTAGGACTGGAGTTGTTTTCATTCATACCTTCCATTGCGTATATCATGTTGCCTCATGTTCTTGATGAAGTGAACCTTCTTGAAGCTCTTTGGTCGGGGTGAACCTGAGAGGGTTCTGCATCTACAAACACACCAAATAGATAAGACTGATCAAAACAAAAATGTGATTAAGTGGGATCCATTTGAGCCGTGAAGACCACATATATTTTTACAACTAAAACAGAGAGACGGCGCCAGACCAATACATTACCGCAGCAGCATGACGTTCCTACCATCACTACCCCACAGGACATAAAAGTACTCCACAAATCAAACTGAAGTGAAATTATAGTCCCCCCCAATGTCATTATCTACCTAAATACTTCCCCGGCTAAAGCTGTTCTTGACAAGTACAGCTCTAACATGAGAGGAAAATATGAGCAAGCCAAACGTATGTTTCGGGGCGGCGTGCCGTGTTGTGCGGTCTGTGACAGTTGTTGCTGTACAGTACCTGCGTAGAGGGGCGTTCTCCTCAATGTCTTCCAGTGTCTCCAAGGAGGAACGCTGAGAAATGAGCCTCCGTCTGTGGAGAAAAGGATAGAAGAAGAAGAGAGGGCAGGGGGAGGAGAGAAATAAAGAGGCAGTTGTTAGGAAAGATGCTGGTATGGAATTTACAAGCAAATTGCAGTGCTGCTAAACAGCTCTTACCTGGCCATGGAGGGGGAAAGGCTGGACACAATAAGAATTAGGCCTATTTCTAATATTTTATTCTGCATTGCAAGATTTTTTTTGCGAAATATGAATATGATTTTAAAATGTTTATTCTTTGACCAAATTTAGCAAAGACCATTATATGAGTATTGGACAACCTTGCAGAAATCGTCAACACGGTCCTGTTCTGAACGCAAATATTGAAGATCTAAAAGCAACAGTGATCAGCAACGACAATAATTTTCATAGTTCTTTAACGGTCTGGAGAATGAATGAGTAGCCTAAACTAACTAGACCTCATGTGCCTCCAAGTCAGATTTGAGGCATAGCTAAAACCTCCACAGCTGTGTGCTGTGCTGCCTCTTACAAAGCAGAGCTGTCGTCACTGAATCAAGTAAATCACCGACATCAACACTGCCTGGCTGCCGTCGTCAATGACCACTGTTGTGCTCGAAATTCTGACCGGCAGCCTCTGTGTGAGATCATGTAGAATGGTTAGAACAATCTAGAGTCAGGCACTGGTTTGGTCGGTAACTGAGAGGATAAAGACAAGGGATGATTCTGAAAGCATTTTCTCATGTAGAACGGTTTCCTCACAGACAGGCCTTTCTTTCACACTTGGGTTGCGTGACTCAACAGGCAGAGCCACATCTATTAGGCTATTGCTGCATTTATTTTTTTATTGAACTAGGCAAATCAGTTAAGATCAAATTCTTATTTACAATGACGGCCTAGGAACGGTGGGTTAACTGCCTTGGTCAGGGGCAGAACTGCAGATTCTTACCTTGTCAGCTCGGGGATTCGATCTAGCAACCTTTCAGTTACTGGCCCTCGAAACTCTACTACCTACCGCCCCTATATAATCAGCTGACAGTCTTAGAAGTAGGCAGCCAGCCCTACTGAACATGTGAGATTAAGCCTATACAAGCTCGAGAAATGTAATCTGGACTTTTCTACATTAAGTCATAACCTTACATATAAAGGACAAAACAAGAATTACAATCCATCTCATGAACCATGGATTTAAATTCACGGTGGAAGAAAAATAACCAGTATACCAGTATTTCCAGCATTATCCACTAGTGTTGCTGCAGGAAATCCTAGGAAATGTTCTGATTATGGATAAACTGATAAGATTACTTGTCTCTCCGTCCCTAACAACGGGAGTCGTTGTCCACAAAGCGGCATGGCAGGCTGTCTAGCTCCAGCCTATCCTTTCTTTGGAATGATGGATACATGTAATTATATTAATACTTTTTGGAATATTCGATGAGGGTTGTTGACGTCAACTGCCTGTATTCAATGGAGAGAAATGCTATGCTACTTAGCCCCATGCCATGAATATGCATAGCCATCTCGAGACAACTCCGATATAAAGTATTTTTTCTCAAAGTTGCGGGGATGTCACATTCTACTTATTTCGGTACTCGTAAGAACCTAAGCATTATGAAATGCCGTCACTGACGCTCGTTTAATGCGAGTGGGTCAGAGGCGCAATCATCAATGCCGGGCGTACACTACATCACTTTCAAAATCCTAACATTGTGTAACGGTTAAGGTGTTGGCTTGTAATCGCTGGACCTGGGTTTGAGTCCAGCTTAAGCAAAGTGAGGTGTAGAATCAATGATGTACAAAAAAGTATTCCCGCCCAAATAATAGGCTTTCACTACACTTTGTAACCATAATTTACTCAAGTGTTTCCTTTATTTTGGCAGTTACCTGTATGTCTCTCCACCTTCTCCCTGGAGAACATATTAACACGAACAGCTAGGCAATAGCAGTCAGCTGAACAAATACAGGCCTGGTTCCAGGTACTCCATGACAAATGATTAGGTTCACTCAATTACAGATGGCCTACTACACCATCGCTGTTTTTGAGTAGAGGACAAATAAAGTCTTATAACTCGGAGACATCTTTCCTTTTTTTAATGTTTTTGGACAGAATACAAGTTTTCCTTTGACTAAGAGGTTTTCTTTCACAGTTCGTACGGTACACAACTGAGGAACTGAGCTCTCTGAAAATCCAGCTGGCATGAAAACTAGTTTCCACAGTTCAGCGGGACACTAGGATTTTGATCCAGCCACTGTAGATGAGCAACGGCAGGCCAGACAGGACATGGTTTTTGGCAAAGGACAGTTTCCACACCAGTGTAAACTGTGGACACAATAACACACAGACCAGACCACTCATTCACTTCAGACAAAACTTCAGACGCGACCAGCTATTGGATGTTAAACTGAGGGTAAGGTTGGATGTTGGATCAATAGAATCCAATGGTCTGGTCAGACTCAGAAGCTTCAACGTAGAGCACAGGCTACTTTGGATTCTAGCCTCCTTCAATGTTGAAAGAACAATGGCATCTGTTAGTAAGAGCTGCCAATTGTCTCTTTGTTGCCTCAAGTGGTTGTTTTCAAGCCCTGTTCAAATTAACAACGAATCATTTCAAGCAAGGTCAATGATCAATCTTCACAATAAACGTAAAAATAAAACCCATATTTAACCTGTTTAGGTTACGGCGCAGTAGTGCTCTAGAATATTACAATAGTTTCACATGCACGCCCATTGGCAGCCTGCCATGGACATTGCCTTCCCGTTCCACTGTCGGGTGACGGAGTGGAATTAAATAGGTCGTTCCACAAATCCGGTGCCTTTTGAAAAAGTGTAACTTGGTCAAAATAACATTTGATTTCACCAAATTGGAACAGAATGTGAAAAGGAGCAGATGTTCAACTTCATAAGAAACACAAAAGATAAAAAGGAGGACCAAGGCACTCCTCATATAACTAATTCAAATGCCTTTATTTGTATGGCATGTTCAATGGAACCAAGATTTTTAAAAACTCACTCGCTTCGGCATTAAGGCCTTAGTCAGGGAGTATGAACACATTTTTCCCATCAAGAGGTTAAATAAAAACATTACTATAGTAAGTGCCTATTAAAGGCCCAGTGCAGTCCCCACAAATATTTGACTGTGTTTTATATACATTTCCACACTGAGGGTGGAATAGTACTGTGAAATTGTAAAAAATTATGATGATGCCCTTTTAGTGTAAGAGATGTTTGAAAAAGAATGCCTGAAATTTTAGCCTGTTGTGGTGGGATGGAATTTTGGCCTGCCTGGTGACATCACCTCTTTCCCAATAACAGCAAATGATCCGTTTCCCCCTCCCCAGTCAGTCCTATCAAAAGTCTTTGCTAAGAAGCTATTTGTTTCTTTTTTACCATTTTAATTGAAAACAATCACAGTAAAGTAATTCATTGTTACCCAGAAATGATTTGGATACCGAGGTAAAAACGTCTGCATTAGACATTTAAGTGCAAAATAAAGTAACAGGGTTGATGATTTCATCTTAAATCAGCTATAAATCCCCTTGTGACAGGGGGAATGGAAGCTTGTTGTGTGCAACCGGGAGGCGCAATTGAATGCTTCACAAAAATGCTTAATAAAATTTTTTTTAAAAGAGTCTAACCTGTCTATCTATGGGTAACAGGGTTGACGTGTTAGCCTGTCTATCTACGGGTAACAGGGTTGATGTGTTAGCCTGTCTATCTATGGGTAACAGGGTTGATGTGTTAGCCTGTCTATCTATGGGTAACAGGGTTGATGTGTTATGCTCGACCCGCTCATTTTCCCACCACAAAACACCAGAAAATGGCCAGACATCCTCACCATATTAAAACGAGAGTTCAGTTCACTTAATAGGGTTGACCTTAAAAACGAGGGCGGACGTAAATGAATCACGTGAAATAATTCATCTTCAGAAATGACTGTCACACCAACAAAATAACTATGGCTTTATAATGATAGAGAGAAATGTTGGGGTTAAGTAGCTAGTAGTGCATAAGTAACAGACCCTCTCAAAGACAATAAGCTAGCTAGCTAACTTTAGCCTGACGCTACAACGTTACCGACAGTATTGGACATTTTGAAGACTTCTGTTTGCAAGTCCATAACTATGGATGTTATTGTTACACTTTCTGATCTAGACTCTTTTGTTGGATCTTACTTTCTTTCAACCAGGAGAGTGTGCAAAAGGGTGCCAATAAACCCAACTGTATATTGTTCAAGACACAGAACCGTGTGGTTAGTTGCCCCCCGCACCTCCCTGATTCAGAGGTTGGGTTAAATGCGGAACACACATTTCAGTTGAATACATTCAGTTGTACAACTGACTAGGTATCCCCCTTTCCCAGTGGCTTAACATAAAGTAAAAACGCTGAATCCATTTCGTCCTCCATCCCTTAAAATAGCATGTAGTCTAGGGTGAGAAACAGTGCAACTAGCATTGTGGAACTTGAACTAGTGAACTTGTATTCAGAGATCCATTTTGGAACTAAGGAGTAATCCATTCTGACGAGCTGGTCTCAAGACTCATCCCCAGTAATGTCTCGATTACGGTGGCGTTTTTAACCATAATCTCTACAGCTGCTTGGAGCTTTTGCGTACAGTTCAAGTCTCAAGGGTTTCAGAGGAAAACTAGCCTAAGTATGCTGCTTACATAAACATGTGATTATGCCAGCTATGACATCACCGAACAATCAACCTCCTAACCTAAAGGATATGACTCAATCATACAAAACTGCAAAAGGACCAGACCATTGTAATGGCTTTTATACCGCATGTGGTTTCTCTAGTATGGCTTCCCTTGGCTTCATAGTCTCCTCATAGTAGGCTTCTGAAAAACTGGTTTAAAACATGGAGAGACTTTGCAATGCACAATTTAATTAACTGCCTTAAAAACTGTCAATCAACAACCATTTCTATGAAATAGATTTTGTGCCAACAATGCTCACTACGCTAAATATACATTTACATTTAAACCGGTGCAAACAGATCAACAGCTCAGGCGGACACACCTTTAGCAGCAAGACGGAGTGGGTGTCTTACACAATGCCTTTTCCATTCCAGCCTAATTTATGAGTCTAGGTTGAGCAGTAGAATACTGCAGCCTGGGCCTCCCGGGTGGCGCAGTGGTTAAGGGTGCTGTACTGCAGCGCCAGCTGTGCCATCAGAGTTCCTGGGTTCGCGCCCAGCCGCAAAAAAAAAATTTTTTTAAAGAATACTGCAGCCTATGTAGACCCAGCCATCATCTGCATGCATTCAAACCAGGGCACACCGAACAAGAGGATGGTTTTAAGCAGCCCTGAGCTCTGGCCTAGTATCTTTCGGCACTTGATCTGAGGGTTGGGGGCTGGGGATTGCTGGCTGGGAGCAGAAGCAAGACTGGAGGCCAAAAGAGAGAGAGAGGGAAGGGGGAAAGATTTTTTTTTTTTTTTATTAAAAAATAAACATATGTTGACTCCAATGCTTCCCACACTTGGCTGGATGTCCTTTGAGTGGTAGACCATTCTTGATACACACTGGAAACTGTTGAGCGTGGAAAAACCCAGCAACGTTGCAGTTCTAGAAAAACTGGTGCACCTGGCACATACTACTATAACCCGTTCAAAGGCACTTAAATATTTTGTCTTGCCCATTCACCCTCTGAATGGCACACAAATACAATCCATGTCTCAAGTCTTAAAAATCCTGGTTTGACTTGTCTCCTTCCCTTCATCTACAATGATTGAAGTAGATATAACAAGTGACATCAATAAGGGATCATAGACTGACCAGGTGGAAGCTATGTCATGGAAAGAGCAGGTGTTCTTAATATTTTGTACACACACACACACTACCGTTCAAAAGTTTGGGGTCACTTAGAAATGTCCTTGTTTTTTAAAGAGAAAATGTGCTTTTGTCCATTAAAATAACATCAACTTGATCAGAAATACAGTGTAGACATTGTTCATGTTGTAAATTACTATTGTAGCTGGAAACAGCTGATTTTTAATGGAATATCTACATAGGCGTACAGAGACCCATTATCAGCAACCATCACTCCTGTGTTCCAATGGCACATTATGTTAGCTAATCCAGGTTTATCATTTTAAAAGGCTAATTGATCATTAGAAAACCCTTTTGCAATTATGTTAGAACAGCTGAAAACTGTTGTCCTGATTAAAGAAGCAATAAAACTGTCCTTCTTTAGACTAGTTGAGTAGCTTCAGAAAATTATCACCCTATTCTTGTTCTGAGAAATGAAGGCTATTCCATGCGAGAAATTGCCAAGAAACTGAAGATCTCATACAATTCTGTGTACTACTCCCTTCACAGAACAGCGCAAACTGGCTCTAAGCAGAACAGATAGAGGAGTGAGAGGCCCCAGTGAGCAAGAGGACAAGTACATTAGTGTCTAGTTCGAGAAACAGACGCGTCGCAAGTCCTCAACTGGCAGCTACCCGAAAAAACCCCACCAGTCTCAACGTCAACAGTGAAGAGGCGACTCCAGGCTGCTGGCCTTCTAGGCAAAGTTCCTCTGTCCAGTGTCTGTGCTCTTTTGCCCATCTTAATCTTTTATTTTTCTTGGCCAGTTTGAGATATGGCTTTTTCTTTGCAACTCTGCCATTGGAAAAGAACCAAAAAACAAAGCAAACTGGAATGCTATCTGGCCTTAAACAGAGTCTATGTACAGACTCAGTGAGCATAGCCTTACTATTGAGAGAGGCCGCCGTAGGCAGACCTGGCTCTCGAAAGAAGGCAGGCTATGTGCCAATCAGATCAGGTGAAAACTGAGCTGCACTTCCTAACCTCCTGGCAAATGTATAACCCTATTAGAGAGACATATGAAGCACAAACACAATTGTAAATACAAACTATATTTATTGGTCTATTTATTTTCCCTTTCATACTTCAACTATTTGCACATTGTTACAAAACTGTACATAGCCCGGAATATAACATTTCAAATGTCTATATTATTTGAAACTTTTGTGAGCATTGGGGTGGCAGGTAGCCTAGAGGTTAAGAGCGCTGGGCCAGTAACTTGGATATTATTATTTTTCCACTTTTGTTTATTATCTAGAGAGAGAGAGAGAGAGACAGAGATGAAAGCGAAAGAATGTCTAGTCTGGTGCCCTTGGGAGAGGAAGTGGAGGATAGAAAACGAGAGAAAGGAGAGCCTGGCCGGGCAGCGTCTCTGAAAGCCTGGGCATCCTGCCTTTCCTTTCCCAGCCAGGGTTCTCTGAACCTGGCCACGTTTCCACCAAGCTGCTGCCCTGAGAAAACAAACCAGCCACTGTGGGACTCCCGTCTATAGTATGCCTGTGGAAAATGTGGCCAGGGTCTATCAACAGGTCGCCCTAGTTAGCTTATAATTCAGTTTACATGGGCTTCCTTCTCCGACTTACCGCATTCCATAACCTGTGGGGGTTTAGCTAATAAATCATGGTACTGTAACTCAGGCTCACTGCATGGCTAACTAATGCAATGAGAAGACCCCTATGCAAACTTTAATCATCATAACACCTTCAAGATAAATATATTGCAGTAGGCTAATGAATTCAACTTTGTGTAAAACACTGTTGGGGTTGATAAAAACACATGAATTCTGCTTTTAAAAACATTTTTAACAAAACATATACCGTCTTGTAAGGTCTTTGTTAATATAACAACTTCATAACACATTCATTACCAAATGGCATGATTTACGCTACATGTACTTTTCACCATTACGATATGGCATTAGCTCATGACAGATTTCAGGGGCAGTTTGACTAATGTCACTTCGAGGAAGTCAAAAGGTGAACTAAACGCATCACGATGGCTTCATGAATGCGTTGTCCTGTGAAGTCTGGCAGCTGCAAGACGCGGAGTGTCTCCGTCGCGGAGTGTCTCCATCGCGGAGTGTCTCCATCGCGGAGTGTCTCCATCGCGGAGTGTCTCCATCGCGGAGTGTCTCCATCGCGGAGTGTCTCCATCGCGGAGTGTCTCCATCGCGGAGTAGCCTGAGAGTGTAGTGTATCTAACAGCATTTTCTGACACAGTGAGAGAAAGAGAAGACTGTTACTGACAGCTCTCCTGCAGTGGCGAGAGCGAGCGAGAGAGAACTGTTACTGACAGCTCTCCTGCAGTGGCGAGAGAAAGAGTCAGCCTCATATTTCCCTGTGCTCTGGTCTACTTTACAGAGTAAACAACGGTATGGAATAAAAGGCATCCGTGGTACGGTGTATTTGGGAGTGTTGGGTTACAGGATGTTTATATCGCATAGGAGAGGGCAAGGCGGCAGGTGCTGGGCCGCTTTAGAAAGATATACACATCCAACGGATTATGGGGAGAAAATACCCATACCCTCAGCTCCAGAATAAACAATCCAGAACAAACAATAGGCCTACCTGGGCAGCATTAGCTCTATATACTGTACTGTGCAAACCAATAGGCTATATTGTCAGTTAGCCCTCACTTAATTGGCCATGTGAGGTAGCAAGTAGATTACCAGTCCTCGAGATAGGAAACATTTGTCTGAAGTGATGAGGTCTGTGAAAGGAACTAGGCCACAGCTTGATCCATATAGGCCTTCATCTCCATGCCTGTCAAGTAGTCATGGTGGGACTGAATCTGCATGGGGGAGAAAAAGTCACCCCTTTCTTCCTTCTGGACATGCCTTTAATTGTTTGACCTCACATGGTTTCAGTGCTATCCCGAACATGTTTTACAAATTCTGTTTAAAAGGACGTGCATCATACTGTTAAGGCAGGCTAATCGAAATGATGGCACAACGGTTAACCGTTTCCACCTCATCCGGTTGATATGCAACATTGATTCCACTTGAATCAATGGGCCACCGCATGTGTATTGGTGTATTAATGAATCTCGGCACACAAGTGTATAAGTCGCTCATTGAGGAGATACGGTTTCACAAATCTGAGGGCACTTTGTCTTTGCTGTCTGTCTCTTTCTTTTTATTTAACATGTCTTTAGCAGTACACTGACTAAGACTTATGATGACCTTTGAGCAACCATGCTACAAAATGTGACAGGACGAACCCGTTCTGTTGTTTAAATTATCTCTGTTGATAAACGTTAACCTAGCCTAGCCCAGCCCAGATCTGTGGATCACGTTTCTTGGCTTCACTCAACAAAGACCTTCATCAAGATAACACTTACCTGTTGCAATACTGTAGCCTGTAGTGTAGTGTTGACTACTGGGTTGCAATATTGTCGCATACGACATAATGCCTAATTTGTGAGAGTGCAGTGTAAACACTGCCTGTGTGGGCTTCTGTGCCAGTAGTCTACCCAACATAGGCAACATTGATATACATAACAGTCAGTGTAAACTCCTTCACAACTCAATGAATGTAAACACTAACGCTACATGATGCAGAGATCTACAGTTACCTTGATCTCTGCAGTTCCAGTCCCGAGTTGGCGATCTGTCCTCCCTCTAGACAGCAGACCTGGGAAGCCTGCCTAGGGTGGGCAGCAGGCACGACTCCCTGAGTGTAGGTCTGGAGCCTGCTTCTAGTCGCGGCTGGTACTACAGAGAAGGACGAACTGAAAATCGAAGGACCGAAAGCATCCCCTTCCGGATCTGTACATGCTGGAGCTGCAGCGGTGGGACCAATCCCAAAACTGGCTCGGGTGTTAGCAATCAGAGCCTGGTTTGCAATAGCGAGCGCCTGGGCGGCGGTGGAGGTTGCTACCGCAGCGCCACTGCCAACCGCGTACAGCGGGCGCTCTGCTGTGGAAACCAGGCTCTGTCTAGTCCTGGCCTCAATTGAATTATCCTCTTCGATCTGATTGTCGGCATCATCTTGCACGGGTCGACCATCCAAAGAAATGTTACTGAGAAAAGACAGCGCGGCTTGTCTCCTCCGAGGGTCTATGCGTTTCCGCGTATGCTCGATACTGGAATACTTGATCTGAAGCGTGGATGTGTTGCTGCTCATGGCAGCCGCCATGGTCCGCTTTCAGCTATACGAAGCTGCGAGCAGCGGTTTTGTCAAGATGACATTAAAAGTGTGTAAAGAGTGCTTATGTAGTTAGCAAATGCTTGTCTTTTAAGTGCAAGCGTTACACTGACTAAACACAGGATGGTCACGTGTGTGCAGTATTGTGAATTGTGGCAGCAGACAATTTGGACCAATAAGCTTTCAGGGATACGTATGAAAGGTTTTTTTCCTCCCCTCTTCTATGGAATTACTTTTGTGCCTTTTTAATATCAAACAAACCTTTTGAATTCGTGAATTAAATTCTTAATGCAAACAAAAATGATACTGAAAGCAAAACATTAACCCACAAGTGTTGAGGTCGAATAAATAACATAGCAAGGAAATCCTTTTGAAAGGCAAGAACAAATACATTGTAAATGAATGCGGATTTTTTTTTTTTTCATTTAAACATTTTCAATGATTGCAAAGAAACGCTTCCCTCTTTGTCTGCAATATGTTCTTTATTTGGTTACGTTACCCTGCCCGCCCTTCGTTATAGCTGCCTTTTTGGAAGGTTTAAAGGGAAGCGTAGAAGATGCGTCTCTATTGGTCAACTGGTTTTGGAATGACAGGTCATCCTTGATTATCATCCTTATTTAACTTTTACATTTTGGATAAAAAAGGTCTCAGTGGCTACTAGATAGCTAGACAGGGTAAAATGTACGACAAGAAGGACATCGGGAAACATCCTAGGTAAGTGTCTTTTTTTAGGTAGTTAAATTAGCATGGTTATATAATTTATATCATCGATAGCTAGCAAGATATGATGCACTGAACATACTCTGAAGTTACTCTAGAGGTACAGTATGTGGCTATTCGAGAACAAGGGCACTACTAACCCCTTTCTAGCATAATAACGGGCTAAAGGAACCTACCATTCATTCCTACTAGTCCAAGGACTTTTTCTGTTTAAAAGGCGAATTGGCTCTGGAAGCCCAAACGGCCAAATACTCCATCTAAACATGAATCGATTCTCAATTGTGGTACGGTTCTAGAAACATAAATCCCTCTACTTTCATAATATCACATCAAAATAATTTCACAAATACAAAATACACACAGAGGAGGAAGGGCTCATTCTAATGGCTCGAATCGAGTCAAACATAATTCCCTTCATTACAATGAGCCCCCATCCTCCTATTGCTTCTCCCACCAGCCTCCTCTGGTGTACACTGCTTTTACCGGTTTTAACAGTTGCAGGAGACAGTATTTTTAAGTGACAACGTGTTTGTGACGTCTGTCTTCTGTTTACAAACCGGTGTTTGGAGACACAGATAGCTAATTAGCTACCACTCTGTCTGTTTTCAGTAAACAAGCCTGTAACATGGAAATATAGCAGCGTGAAAACCCTAACCCTAGAAAAGTGTGGATCAATTTAACCTTTAGTTTATTTTTTACAATTTATTGCCGATATGAAAGATAAGGTCCTAATGCTTCCAAATCCGTACCACAAGTAATGCGTGTTAGTATTCAAACCGAGCGTCGTGGCTCTTAACAAAGCTCTCAACACTGGGGCCCCACAAGGGCGCGTGCTCAGCCCCCTCCTGTACTCCCTGTTTACCCATGACTGTATGGCCATGCACGCCTCCAATTCGATCATCAAGTTTGCAGACGACACAACAGTAGTAGGCTTGATCACCAACACTGACGAGACAGCCTATAGGGAGGAGGTGAGGGCCCTCGGAGTGTGGTGTCAGGAAAACAACCTCGACGTCAACAAAACAAAGGAGATTATCGTGGACTTCAGGAAACAGCAGAGGTTGTTTTCCATAAAAGTTTAATGCTTTTCGACCTGTCCCCAAATTAATGTAAATTAATGTAATTGGTTCAGAGTTTGTTTTGATATTTTAACTTGCGTATGTGATCGCGTTTGGTGTGGGGAGGACAAAATAAATGTATGCACGATGACGAAGCAGGTTTGGGTTCCGTGTTAGGTTTCTCACAGTACAAACATTGCAATTTTCCCTGGCCAGATCTGCAGTCCTCATGCCTCCTTGCAGCATGCCTAAGGCACGTTCACGCAGATGAGCAGGGACCCTGGGCATCTTTCTTTTGGTGTTTTTCAGAGTCGGTAGAAAGGCCTCTTTAGTTTTCTAAGTCTTCATAACTGTGACCTTAATTGCCTACCGTCTGTAAGCTGTTAGTGTCTTAACCACCGTTCCACAGGTGCATGTTCATTAATTGTTTATGGTTGAACAAGCATGGGAACCGTGTTTAAACCGTTTACAATGAAGATCTGTGAAGTTATTTGCATTTTTACTAATTATCTTTGAAGGACAGGGTCCTGAAAAAGGGATGTTTCTTTTTTTTGCTGAGTTTATTTTTATATATATATATATATATTCTTATTCCTTAGATTTGTGTGTCTTAGGTAGTTGTTGTAGAATTGTTAGATATTGCTGCACTGTCGGAACTAGAAGCACAAGCGTTTCGCCACACTCGCAATGACATGTGTACGTGACCAATAAAATGCTAAACGTGTATGTGACCAATAAAATTCGATTTTGATTTAGCACTGAGATGCAGTGCCTTAGACCGCTGCGCCACTCGGGAGCCTGACACAAGTAGGTATCCTATATTAGGTAGGTCTACTACTACTACTTGGATAGGTAGGTGGTGGAGGTTGGAAGCCTAGAGGTAGAGAATATCTACATTATGGATGCAAGTCATTACTTTGCACTGATTCTCCCCGGAGGCAGTACCAATATGGATTTAACCTAAAAGTCATGTGACTGTGTCCGTTACATCCCGATTCTCCACCCTGCACTTGCACACTTTTCTTGCAAGGATTTAGTCATGCTGGAAACTCCATCCTGCTAATGCTTACACACCTATCCTATGCTTTTAAATCCATGACGAGGTGTGTGCAAGTGCAGACTTCAGGAGAAGGGTAGAGAAGTGGGACGTAGCCCTCGTGTGCTCTCTCAACCACCTCTATGTCTAGCCCTGTAGCTGAAGCCTACAGCAATATTCCGATTTTATGTGCTACTCTACGGCATGGTAGTGTTTACAGTAGAGTTTAAATGGAATTATATTCTTATTGTAGTCGTCGTCCCCCCCCCCCCCCCCCCTAACAGTGTTAGGTTTCTATTCATGTTAACCTCTTTGCATAATTTGTGCTCATTTATTCCACAGGCGGTTGTGGCTGATGACCTGTCTCCATAGCTGAGAGAAGCCAAGGAGGAATATCACTTCATTCCCAACAATACTGCTAATATTTCTAACTGTACCGATGAGAAAGAGTAGGGCAG
Source organism: Oncorhynchus mykiss (assembly GCF_013265735.2). Classification (NCBI taxonomy): domain Eukaryota; kingdom Metazoa; phylum Chordata; class Actinopteri; order Salmoniformes; family Salmonidae; genus Oncorhynchus; species Oncorhynchus mykiss. Next base: position 11,789,282 of record NC_048592.1, read on the forward strand.
ACTTATACAGTTACAATACAGAAATGTTCTTGCTCTTTAGTGAAGTTCTGCCAATCATATGTTGGAAACCATTTATCAAGGAAAACGAGTTGAACACTTTTTGTGGAAGTTGTAATCTGTTTCTTGAACACCAGTGTTTCATCTAAGGACAATAATAACTATTACCTGTATCAAAATGTACAATAATGGGTATATCCTTAATAAAATAATTGATAGTTAATTGCCATGTCCATACACAATTAACCAACACTTATCTGCTTTATGCTTCTGATTTTCCAGTCAACATTAACAAGGAAAACTATACACAATAATGCAGCTTTAACAGCATTGAGGCAAGTAACAGTTTTGTCAACTGTCTCCCCAATGACTAGCTCAAAGAATGTTATGTCCATCTATTCTGTCTATTCATATTTGACAAATACACATTATTTGGATCTATTGTTACTGGCCATTTAAGCATGGATTGATGTGTTTAGAAAAATAGTTTATGTTGCAGCTATCTAGCAAAAGTACCACAGTCATATCAAAGATTTGTATAACTAACCCAAGATAGACGACAGCCTGTCGTTTTCAATGGGAGCAAATTAATGATAATGGTCAGAATAAGCAAGGAGGTGAGCAGCTAGGATGTAAACAAACTGGATCATTGGGTGAGGCTGACCAGTCACTCAAAAACCGGATGACCAATAGAGACTCAACATTTTAGGCTCCCTCTTAACCCCGTGGAATGAATGTGCCAAAACTTTGCAACAGCAAAAAAAAAAAGGTAGCGAAAGCACATACAGAACAGCGAGACAGATATTTTACAAGATGTATAAATGTGAAGCATGTGGTTGGCGTTTCCATTCACTACCAAATATGATGGTGAGAGGAAGCCCAGTGGCCGGAAGTAGGAGAAGATGGAGCGATATAGCGTTAGGCTAACATTCTGCACATTTTCATAGCGATTTTAAACATTTGATCTAAATACAATTTTCTGTTTCCAAAACTAGAATATGTTGCGAACAGAGTGGACAACATTTTGTAGACTTTACCCTTGCCAAAGTAATTGAAAAAAAGGAGCATTGATAAGGAAAGCATAGCGCGTATTGAGTCGTTGCACATATGCACGTCACCGAGTAGGCATTCCCTAACGGAAATGCAGGCTAGAATGCCCCAACAGGCTCTCGATAGCTGGTGCTTGGCTCGGTCCACCTCTTTGCTTGTTCTGCCCACTATGATTCATTTGCTCCCATTGGAAATGACAGCCTGTGGTCTGTATTGGGTTAGTTATAAAAATATTTAGCGAAAGCAAAGGTCGGGGTAACGTAAGCAAAGATAGAAAACTTGAAGGCAAAGACGGGAAAGGTTTCACTGAAACCTTTTTTTGGGGGAAAGTATAGTATGCGTTGGTGTCATATTGTGGAAATAATTGGTTAAATAACCTATACATTCTACCCTAATCCCCTAGGCTACCAAGACTTCAAAGCATAAATATTGAACATTTACTGCATGGAAGCCTCTAAAATACCTACATTGAATCTGTAAAACAACAGACCTTGATATTGAAAATAAGTGGGCTGCGCATTTTTTGAGCAAACAGAGAAATATAGAGGACTGATCTATATATCTGTGCCATTATAGCTTCTGCGACAGCATGGTCACCCAGTTGACTACTTTAAAATTGTGGAAGCCCTCAATGGCGCTGCCCCTGCTATAAGACTTTTGGCCACTAGAGGCCTCTATCCTTCTCTATCGGTATATTGGGGTTGTGTCATTGCTTCGCCCACCTAGCAATGAGTTTTTGTATGAAGGTCAATGAGAGGTTTATTTGATCGAATAGTGTCGTAATACTTAAGTTGTTACGAGTGTACTGATATAAGTAGGACCCGTGAGACCCCTGCAACTTTTAGAAAAAACACAGTATCGGAGTTGTCTCGAGATGGCTATGCATATTCATGACAGGCTAGTAGCATCGAATCTCTCTCCATTGAATACAGGCGGTTGACGTCAACAACCCTTATACAATATAAAAAAAATGATTACAATAATGAGATGTATCCACCAAGCCAGAGAAAGGATAGGTGGGAGCAAGACAGCCCGCTGTGCCGCTTTGTGGACAACGACTTCCATTATTAAGGTGAAGGGACATCTGGTCAGTATATACATAATCTTCGGTTGCATCCGTTTACAATGGACCAACATCACATGCGCACTAGCGCTCAGTGCTCACAGAAAGAAGGGATGAAAATAAAAATGAAAATAAAATTGGATGAAAATAAAATGATAATATCTTCGGCTGTGAGTGACGGGGAAAACATTGGCCTCAGCAACCGTTATTTGAATAATTCAATGGATGTTTTGTGCACAAAGGTGATGACGAAAGTGTCATTAGGAATTTTCAAATCTGACTTCTCTATGGTTGCCGTCTATGGAAGTTGTCTTTTTGGGCCGGGCGTCAGTTAAACTGCAGTACCGAAGCAACACTGTAGGAGCAGTTGAAACAGTGCTCTAGACCAGAACCCTGGCCCCTCGAATGGAACCTGCACTATTTCCAAAATATGAAATTCTGCATTTCTGCAACATTTGCGCCATCTGTCTGCTTTACATGGTTTAGTCTGATTTAGTAGTCAGGTTAGGAAATTTTTAGACTAAATATGCCAATATCACAATACTGCAGTTATACACCAATACAAAATAGTGCTCATTTCACTGAGTCTGCGTTCACCAATCACCAATGTGTAGTAGGAACCCCCCTGGGTGGCATTAGCGTTTTTGCCTTTCATTCATGAAAGATAGTTCCCTAAAACGCCATCCAGGAAGCTGTGTTATTTAGACAGTTTATGATGAAAAGTCCTCCACTCACCACTGGATGTCCCTGTGGCTCTTCTAATCTCACTGTGTTCATTTTAAACCCACACCGGCTCCCATGTCAGATTCTTGCTGAAAAAATCCTAACCAACTCCTGCAATTGAGGAGTAGACGAGGGCTGCTAGTAGTGTCAAGTTGAACATTCTTTCCCGAGAAGACAAGCAGTCAAAAGCATTGGGGTGATTGATATTACTCTGACCTCTGGTGAGTCAACCACACTGTCCCACTAATACATCCAAATGGAGTTTTAGACTGACTACTGAATAATAGTTGCAGAGGAATGTTAGGGGATGACATTTAATGATTTAATACCTATATTTGGGGCTAGGGGTAATTGGGGCCAGGAGTTTCTCAATTTCTGGTATGGTCAAATGGGCAGGAAAACTCCTGGCCCTAGCTATAGTAACTTCTGTAGTTGTGTGCTGATTTTGAGCAACTCTTGACACTGATCCAAGCCCATGCTGCCCATTTGTTTTATTACTTCCTAACCACAGTAGCGGAACACTACTGTGCAATGCCATACAATGATGTAAAATGAAACCAGTGTGCACTGCAGATCTTAGGCTCAGATGCCTTAGGTTAGATTCTGTCTCTGAACTGCAGGTCCTTTAGCCACCTACCATTAATCTGAGCTGCCCATCAGCGGGGAAAGAGAGAGAGAGAGATGCAGGCTACGGCTCCGACTCCTACTACCCCATCCGTCGCCGTGAAACACTGGACTTCCTGTGTTTGTGTGAAGCTTCCTACAGATGAAGTGCTTTGGCACCTCATTGTGAGCCGCAATGCACATGACTCTGCCATTACTTTAGAGTCGATTAAGGAAAAACATGCCAAGTGTTAGAGCACCATAAATTATTACGAGCACTACTCCTGAAGGGTTATGAGGTGCAGACAATACAGCCTTGTCCAAAATTATTGGCACCCTTGATAAAGATGAGCAAAAATGACTGTATAAAATAAATTATTCAAATACTGAACTATATTGTGTGCTCAAGCAAATGAGTAAATTATATTGTATACTAATACAATTGCTCAGAGAATTATATTTTGTTTAACAAGTAATATGTTTATCCCCTCAAATATACTGTAGGTGTCATAATTATTGGCACACCTAAAAGATTCTTCTAAATAAAATAAAACAAAATAAAATCTGTATTAACATTCTACTTTTTTAAGTTCATTTCAGCTCAATGAACTGTATTGTGGCCTTCCATGGCTTCCTGTTTGACTGGGGTGTAAAAATGAGGAACACGCATGTAAAATCCCTTTGTCATTGGTCACCATGGGAAAAGGCAAAGAGCTCACAAATGAAAAAAGACTAATGGTTGTTGACCTTCATAAATCAGGTAATAGGTGCAAAAGATGGAAAAATAATTACATTTACCACCTACCACTATGAAGGCAACGATTAAGAAGTTTAAAGTAAACATGCCTGGTATTGAATGCAAGTGTTGCTTGTCCCCATGGACAGTGAGGAAGATGGTTTGGGAGGCAAACAAAAATCCAAGGGCTGAATTTGGAGAATTACAGTATGTGGTCGCATCTTCGGGTCACCATGTCTCCAAATCTACAAATAGACGCCACCTCCAAACCAATAGGCTCTTTGGAAGGGTTGCCAGAAAAAAACGACTTTATTGAGAGCAACAAAAACATGTAAATGCCTGAAGGTTCCTAAACGTCGTTGACACTTGGATTGGAACCGGTGTTATGATCAGATGACAGGAAAATAGAGCTCTTTGGCCATGTACACCAGTGGTGGGTTTGGCCTCAAAAGAAGGATGCATATGCAGAAAACAACTTAATACCTACTGTAAAATACGGTGGGGGATTTTTTATATTATGGGGCGGTTTTGTTTCCACTGGTCCTGGGGCCCTTTTTGAGGTCAAGGGCATCATGAACTCTACCATGTACCAGGACATTTGAACCAAAAACCTGGTTGCCTCAGCCAGGAGGCTGAAACTTGTCCACAAGTGGATCTTCCAGCAAGACAATAACCCGAAGCATACGTCAAAATCCACAATCCTACATTTTGCAATCGCCATCTCAGTCCACCGACTTGAACCCCATTGAAAACCTGTGGTTTGAATTGAAGAAGGCAGTCCTTAAGCACAGAAAAATGATATAGAGGATCTGGAAAGATGGTCTAATGGTCTAAGATCCCTCCCAATGTGTTCTACAATCTCATAAAACATTTTAGAGAAAGGCTCAGTGCTGTTATCCTTGCAAGTTGAGGGTGCAGAAACAGGGGTGCCAATAATGTATCTTTTTGACAATTAGTTTTATGACTTGTTAAACAAAAATCTCTTTCTCTGAACAATTGTATTAGTATAACGTAATATCATTTAGCTCAGTATTTGAATTATTTATTTGATACAGTATTTTTTGCTCATCTTTATCAAGGGTAACTTTGGACCTGACTAGTTTACAGCAAGCAACAAATGGGAGTGGAGGGATGTTGTAGAATGATGGTAATAATGGGGGTAATAAAAAAAGAGGAGGATGAGAAACGAAAAAGAGATGAGCCAGGAAAGGGGGACGGTGAGGGTGAAATATCTTAAACGATGCAATTGTTTATTCTTTTTTTTAATCCATTATCTTACTTGGCATGAATCAACGTCAGATACTTTCTTCAGTTTTGAGTCAGGATGGTCGAGGATTTTGTTAATACTAGTGGTGGGAAAGTCTGTATCTTTTTGTTTTTCAACCAGTAATATTTTGAGCTAATGCAGGGTACGGCAATTAAAATGCCTGTCAAGCTAGTATCAGGGGGTGTTATTGTCGCTTACCTTAGTTGGGCTTGCTTGGAGAAGGACACACTTTGTATGCATGCCTAGAACACACACACACACACACACACACACACACACACACTTCCAGAACGCAGCACCCTAGGTCAGCAGCCACATGGAAAAACCCAACAAGACCTTCATCTTTAACACTTCACCGTGGCATGAGCATGGAAAAACAGCCCATCATGACTGCAGAACATTTTATAAATCCCTAACAGCCATAGCAACGAAACCCTTTCTGTAACATGAGAAATAAGATAAGTCGTTTAAATGGCCTTTTAAAGCTTTGATATGCCCTGAGGAGAGCAAAAAAAGATATATCAAAATTAGCCGTGTTCAGATTAGTGGGTGTGTTGATGAAAGATTAAGATAAGAGGGAGAGTGTGAGGAGGGAGAGCAGCACTTCCACTGTGTGAGCGCCTACAGTAATGTAATGGGAAAAAAAGGGTCTTATCAGTAGCTAACAGCTTAAGATCTCCCTGTGGTTCACCTCCATTCATATTCCAGATGCAGCCACGTCAGTATTCGACGTCCATCCATGTCTGAGGGCGTCCACTAGGCGGCCACTAGGGGCAACAATGAGCTCTGTTATCTTCAAGTAGGTTGCGGTTTAGCCAGGGCGATGGGGATGGCGGATGGGAATTTCCCTCTCATTCCAAAGGTTGCAAGTTCGAATCCAGCAATGTTTTCAGCCTATCCCAAACCTCAACCGTTACCTTAACCATTCGGAGTTAATACCGAACCTTAAAATCTTTGAGTTAATGCCTAAACTTAACCCTAACCTTAAATTCCAGAGTTAATGCCTAAACTTCACCTTAAACTCTTTGAAATTTGACGTTTGCAACAACTTCGAAATTTGACGTTTTGGAAAACATACATTAACGTCTAATTTTGACGTGAGACTGTGAGAGCTAGTTGCTGGATGACTCATATACACATAGACCCTCATGAGGAAGGGGTAGCTCTCTGGGTAATCTTAGGAATTTCCCTCTGAACTGGTTTGGATTGCGCTTTTAGGTCAGACTTTACATTGAGTGCATTTTTTCTCCTTTAGTAATTCTGTAATTACAACTTAATGTAAAGTTTTACACACGTAAGAGGATCTTAATTATTAAGAGAGAGAAAATAACAGAAAGAGATTACCATCCTGGTTCTGTATCAAAAATCAAATACAATTGTATTGGTCACATACACATATTTAGCAGATGTTATTGCGGGTGTAGCGAAATGCTTGTGTTCTAGCTCCAACAGTGCAGTAGTATCTAACAATTTACAACAATACACACAAATCTAAAAGTAAAAGAATGAAATTAAGAAATATATAAATATTAGAACGAGCAATGTCGGAGTGGCATTGACTAAAATACAGTAGAATAGAATACAATATATACACATATGAAATAAGTAAAGCAGTATGTAAACATGATTTAAACCGTATTAAAGTGACCAGTGATTCCAAATCTATATAGGGCAGCAGCCTCTAAGGTGCAGGGTAGCGTAACCCGGTGGAAGACAGTTAGTGATGGCTATTTAACAGTCTGATGGCCTTGAGATAGAAGCTGTTCTTCAGTCTCTCGGTCCCAGCTTTGATGCACCTGTACTGACCTCGCCTTCTGGCTGATAGCAGGGTGAACAGGCCGCCCCCGGGTGATACAGCCCGACAGGATGCTCTCAATTGTGCATCTGTAAAAGTTTGTGAGGGTTTGAGGGGCCAAGCAAATTTCTTCAGCCTCCTGAGGTTGAAGAGGCGCTGTTGTGCCTTCTTCTCCACACTGTCTGTGTGGGTGGACCATTTCAGATCGTCAGTGATGTGTACGCCGAGGAACATAAAGCTTTCCACCTTCTCCACTACGGTCCCGTAGATGTGGATAGGGGCGTGCTCCCTCTGTGTGTGCTGAAGTCCACGATCAGCTCCTTTTTTGTTTTGTTGACTTTGAGTGAGAGGTTTTTCCTGGCACCACTCTCCCAGGGTCCTCACCTCCTCCCTGTAGGCTGTCTCGTCATTGTTGGTAATCAGGACTACCACTGTTGTGCCGACTGTAAACGTGATGATTGAGTTGGAGGCTTGCATGGCCACGCAGTCATGGGCGAAAAGGGAATATACAGGAGGGGGCTGAGCATGCACCCTTGTGGGGCCCCTGTGTTGAGGATCACCGAAGTGTAAGTGTTGTTTCCTACCTTTACCACCTGGGGGGCAGCCCGTAAGGAAGTCCAGGACCCAGTTGCACAGGGCGGGTTCAGACCCAGGGCCCTAGCTCAATGATGAGCTTGGAGGGTACTATGGTGTTGAATGCTGAGCTATTTTCAGTGAACAGCATTCTTACATAGGTATTCCTCTTGTCCAGATGGGATAGGGCAGTGTGCGGTGCGATGGCGATTGCATCGTCTGTGAATCTATTGGGGCGGTAAGAAAATTGAAGTGTGTCTAGGGTGTCAGGTAAGATAGAGGTGATAATATCCTTAACTAGCCTCTCAGGATGACAGAAGTGATTTCTACGAGGCTATAGTCATTTAGTTCAGTTACCTTTGCTTTCTTGTGTACAGGAACAATAGTGGAAATCTTGAAACAAGTGTGGACAGCAGACTGGGATAGGGAGAGATTCAATATGTCCGTTAACACTCCAGCCAGCTTTGCGAGGGTTAACACTCTTAAATGTCTTACTCATGTCGGCCACAGAGAAGGAGCGCCCACAGTCCTTGGTAGCAGGCCGCGTCGGTGGCACTGTTATCCTCAAAGTGGGCAAAGAAGGTGTTTAGCTTGTCCGGAAGCAAGATTTCGGTGTCCGCGACGTGGCTGGTTTTCACTTTGTAGTCCGTCATTGTCTGTAGACCCTGCCACACACGTCTCGTGTCTGAGCCGTTGAATTGCTACTCCACTTTTTCTCTGTTTGTATTCGGCCATATTCCCAGCCACTTTGCCATGGTTAAATGCGGTGTTTCGCTCTTTCAGTTTTGCACAAATGCTGCCATCTATCCATGGTTACTGGTGAGGGTAGGTTTTAATATTCACAGTGGGTACAACATCTCCTATACACTTCCTGATGAACTCAGTCTCCGTATTCGTCAATGTTATTCTACGCGGAACATATCCCAGTCCGCGTGATCAAAACAATCTTGATGCATGGATTCCGATTGGTCAGACCAGAGTTGAATAGACCTTAGCACGGGTAGTTCCTGTTTGAGTCAATAGGAAGGGAGGAGCAAAATGGAGTCGTGATCAGCGGGCGGGGGAAGGCCTTGTAGGCATTTCAAAAAGTTGAGTAGCAGTGGTCCAATGTTCTTCATGAGTGCTACAGTCAATATGTTGGTACAACTTCAGCTTCATGAGGAATGCTTTTTCAACAGTCTTGAAGGAGTTCCCACATATTCTGAGCACTTCTTGGCTGCTTTTCCTTCACTCTACGGTCCAACTCATCCCAAACCATCTCATTTGGGTTGAGGTCTGTTGATTGTGGCGGCCACATCATCTGATGCAGCACTCCATCACTCTCCTTGGTCAAATAGCCCTTGCACAGCCTGGAGGTGTGTTTTGGGTCAATGTCCTGTTGAAAAACAAATGATAGTCCCACTGTGCGCAAACCAGATGGGGTGGCGTATCGCTGCAGAATGCTGTAGTAACCATGCTGGTTTAGTGTGCCTTGAATTCTAAATAAATCACTGACAATATCACCAGCAAAGCACCATCACACCTCCTCCTCCATGCTTCACGGTGGGAACCACACATGCGGAGCTCATCTGTTCACCTACTCAGCATCTCACAAGGACATCATCTCAAATCATCTCAAATTTTGACTCCAGACCAAAGGACAGATTTCCACCAGTCTAATGTCCATTGCTCGTGTTTCTTGGCCCAAGCAAGTCTCTTCTTATTATTGGTGTCCTTTAGTAGGGGTTTGTTTGCAGAAATTTGACCATGAAGGCCTGATGCATGCAGTCTTCCTTAAACAGTTGATGTTAATATGTGTCTGTTACTTGAACTCTGTGAAGCATTTATTTGTGTCACGATCGTCGTCCTCCTCGTCTGAGGAGGAGTAGTTGGAAGGATCGGAGGACCAAAATGCAGCGTGGTATGTGCTCATCGTGAATTTAATGAACACTTGAAGAAACTATACAAAACAATAAACGAATAACGTCCATGAAGTTATAATAAGAACTGTGCTGACTGGCTCAGGACAGACTGGCGGCTCTGGCGGCTCAGGACAGACTGGCGGCTCTCGTGGCTCAGGACAGACTGGCAGCTCAGGACAGACTGGCGGCTCAGGACAGACTGGCGGCTCTGGCGGCTCAGGACAGACTGGCGGCTCAGGACAGACTGGCGGCTCAGGACAGACTGGCGGCTCTGGCGGCTCAGGACAGACTGGCGGCTCTGGCAGCTCAGGACAGACTGGCGGCTCAGGACAGACTGGCGGCTCTGGCGGCTCAGGACAGACTGGCGGCTCTGGTGGTTCAGGACAGACTTGCAGCTCTGGCGGCTCAGGTCAGACTGGCGGCTCTGGCGGCTCAGGACAGACTGGAGACTCTGGCGGCTCTGGACAGACGGGAGACTCTAGCGGCTCTGGACAGACGGGAGACTCTAGCGGCTCTGGACAGACGGGAGACTCTGGCGGCTCAGGACAGACGGGAGACTCTGGCAGCACTGGAGAGGAGGAAACACCTGTAGGCAGAAGACGGAGAGACAACCTGGTGCGGGGGGCTGCCACCGGAGGGCTGGTGCGTGGAGGTGGCACTGGATAGACCGGACCGTGCAGGCGCACTGGAGCTCTTGAGCACCGAGCCTGCCCAACCTTACCCCGTTGCATGCTCCCGGTAGCCAGGCCGGTGCGGCGAGGTGACAATTTGGGCTGCAATCTGAGGTGCAGTTAACTGTAGTGAATGTATCCTCTGCAGCAGAGGTAACTCTGGGTCTTTCTTTCCTGTGCCGGTTCTCATGAGAGCCAGTTTCATCATAGCGCTTGATGGTTTTTGCGATTGCACTTGAAGAAAACTTTGAAGTTCTTGGAATTTTCTTGAATTGACTGACCTTCATGTCTAAAAGTAATGATGGACTGTCGTTTCTCTTTGCTTATTTGAGCTGTTCTTGCCATAAGATGGACTTGGTCCAAATAAGGTTATCGTCTGTGTAACGAGTGCCCTGAGAGTCGGGAAGCAAGTTCAGGGAGAGAGTGTTTTAACCAGTTGCATCTCTAGGGGCGCTATTTCATTTTTGGATAAAAAACGTTCCAGTTTTAAGCGCGATATTTTGTCACGAAAAGATGCTCGACTATGCATATTCTTGACAGTTTTGGAAAGAAAACACTCTGAAGTTTCAGAATCTGCAAAGATTTTGTCTGTAAGTGCCCCAGAACTCATTCTACAGGCGAAACCAAGATGATACGTTAAACAGGAAATGAGCAGAATTTCTGAAGCTCTGTTTTCTAATGTCTCCTTATATGGCTGTGAATGCGACAGGAATAAGCTTAGACCTTCTGCCGTTTCCCCAAGATGTCGGCAGCATTGTGACGTATTTGTAGGCATATCATTGGAAGATTGACCATAAGAGACTACATTTTCCAAGTGTCCGCCTGGTGTCCTGCGTCGAAACTGGTGCGTAAAGCCATGTGCAAGTATTTTTCCATTTGATTGAGAGGGGAAACCATGCTTCCACGAACGATATATCATCGAAGAGATATGTGAAAAACACCTTGAGGATTGATTCTAAACAACGTTTGCCATGTTTTCAGTCGATATTATGGAGTTAATTTGGAAAAAAGTTTGCGTTTTGAGGACTGAATTTTCGTTTTTTTTTGGTAGCCAAATGTGATGTACAAAACGGAGCTATTTCTAATACACAAAGAATCTTTTTGGAAAAACTGAGCATCTGCTATCTAACTGAGAGTCTCCTCATTGAAAACATCTGAAGTTCTTCAAAGGTAAATTATTTTATTTGAAGGCTTTTATGTTTTTGTTGAAATGTTGCGTGCTGGATGCTAACGCTAATGCTAACGCTAAATGCTACGCTAGCTAGCTACTTTTACACAAATGATTGTTTTCCTATGGTTGAGAAGCATATTTTGAAAATCTGAGATGACAGTGTTGTTTACAAAAGGCTAAGCTTGAGAGATGGCATATTTATTTCATTTCATTTGCGATTTTCATGAATAGTTAACGTTGTGTTATGCTAATGAGCTTGCTGATAGATTTACACAATCCTGGATACAGGGGTTTTTTCATAGCTAAACGTGACGCAGAAAACGGAGCGATTTGTCCTAAACAAATAATCTTTCAGGAAAAACTGAACATTTGCTATCTGAGAGTCTCCTCATTGAAAACATCTGAAGTTCTTCAAAGGTAAATTATTTTATTTGAATGCTTTTCTGTTTTTTTGTGTAAATGTTGCCAGCTGAATGCTAATGCTAAATGCTATGCTAAATGCTACGTTAGCCATCAATACTGTTACACAAATGCTTGTTTTGCAATGGTTGAGAAGCATATTTTGAAAATCTGAGATGACAGTGTTGTTAACAAAAGGCTAAGCTTGAGAGCTAGCATATTTATTTCATTTCATTTGCGATTTTCATGAATAGTTAACGTTGCGTTATGGTAATGAGCTTGAGTCTGTATTCACGATCCCGGATCCGGGATGGGGAGATCAGAAAGGTTAATAAATAAACGTAACATAAAACAAAACCAGAAAAACACAAACAACACACAGACATGACACAAAAACAATAACGCCTGGGGAAGAAGGGAGTGACATAAATAGGGAAGGTAATCAGGGAGGTGATGGCATTCAGGTGAGTCTGATAACGAGCAGGTGCGCATAATGATGGTGAATGGTGTGCGTCATAACGAGCAGCCTGGTGACCTAGAGGCCAGAGAGAGAGCATACATGACGGTACCCCCTTCCCGGCGCGCAGCTCCAGCCACAGGACACCGACCAAAATGACAATCCCGGGGATCAGGAGCGGACCGGTCATCCCTGCTGATGCGCAAAAACCTGTCGCCGGCTGGAGCACGGGAACCTGACAGACCGGCTGATGCAGGGGACCCTGGCCATCCGCCTGAGGCATGAGAGCCTGACGAGCCAGCTGTGGCATGAGAGCCTGTAGCGGCTCCCGGACCCGACGTCATTCCCACAGAAAAAAAAACACTCCCTGATACTTCCCTTAGGTGAGGCGTTCTTCTGTAACGAGTGCACTGAGAGTCGGGAAGCAAGTTCAGGGAGTGAGTGTTTTAATAAATAAATGTAACATAATACAAAACCAAGAAAACACGAATAACACACAGACATGAAACAGAAACAATAATGCCTGGGGAAAGAACCAAAGGGAGTGACATAAATAGGGAAGGTAATCAGGGAGGTGATGGAGTCCAGGTGAGTCTGATAACGTGCAGGTGTGCATAACGATGGTGACAGGTGTGCACCATAACGAGCAGCCTGGTAACCTCGAGGCCGGAGATGGAGCACACGTGACATTCTGTATACCACCCCTACCTTGTCACAACACAAATGATTGGCTCAAACACATTAAGAAGGAAAGGAATTCCACAAATGAACTTTTAACAAGGCACACCTTTTAATTGAAATGCATTCCAGGTGAAGCTGGTTGAGAGAATGCCAAGAGTGTGCAAAGCTGTCATCAAGGCAAACGGTGGCTACTTTTTGGTAACTACAAGATTCCATATGTGTTATTTAATAGTTTTGATGTCTTCACTATTATTCTACAATGTAAAAATAAAGAAAAACCTTAAAGAGTTGGTGTGTCCAAACTTTTGACTGGCACTGTACACGGCTGTGACTATAACCGATGAGGATTATCCTGGGAGGTATTACGGTCGGTATGGTGTTGGTTGTCTGTGGTCAAGAGAGCAGTAGGAGTGGTTGTGGTGCGTTCTGGTTGTGTGTGTGTCTGGTTTGAAGAGGAGTGGGAGGAGGGGTCTCTGGTCATGCCCCCCCCACCAGCCCCAAGCCCCCTCGTCCCTCTCCAGGCCCACCCGCACTGTCCACCACAGCTCCCCAGTCCAACTTCAAACATGCCGGGTTGTGGTGATCTATGGAGATGGCCAGGCAGCTCTTTCAACTGAGTCAGGCCAGGTCCATCAAAGGATTTATCTCCTCAGAAGATTAAAGGGGGCCAAGGCGTCTGCCAAACAAAGGCTAAGGCTGAGGGTCAACCCAGGCCTCTGCTTGAGAGATTTATACTGAGGCAGCCTTCACATTGTAGACATTGTAGCCCTCTCAGCACCTTGTGACGTCCCCTCACCTAAAGCTCTATATTAACCAGACCTACTCAAATATGCTGAGAATTAACATTGCGATGTATGTCTGCAAATTGTTACCCAAATATGATCAATATCTCAAAATATTTTTGGAAATTATGAGAAAAACATTAAACGTTAAAGCCATTCATCTGAAATTGTTTAATTGAAAAACTTGAGGAGGATTTGGCAAAATGTCGGTGTGGTATATATTGTTCTTTGCGTCACCACGTGCATAGTTACATAAACTAAGTTGTGAGATTCTGAAGTAGATTCTCGGCTAACATCAACTATAAACACATGAGCAAATAGTTTTGAGTCAAACTCCGAGGCAGGGTGTAAGTTACTCAACCCTCCTCTACATTTCTGACATGTTCCTGGCATCACTGAGGATTCCACAGTAATGAGGAAATCACTTTTATGGAGCATTAATAACGGTTAGGGGGGAAAAAACAAATTCGCCCCTTAAACAGTATAAGAGCTATGCATTCTGTGAGTGATCCTATTGGCTGAAGGAGTAGCTCACCTGGTCCGTCATACATATGTAACACTCCCATATAGCCTACTAGTACATCAAAAAACATTTTCGTTATAGAGCATGCCCTCTCAATGACTCTATGACCAAAACACTGAATCAAGCTCTCTCTGTCCTCAGCTCCAGTCATTAAGGGACATTAGAAGCAATTTGATCACAATACGATTGCATTTTCAAGAGTTCCACCGCGTCATACACTCTTAGGAAAAAGGGTTCCAAAAGGGATCTTTGGCTGTCCCCATAAGAGAATCCTTTTTGGTTCCAGGTAGAACTTCTTGGGGGTTTCATGTAGAACCCTCTGGGTGCTCCTATGAGAACAGCCGAATAACCCTTTTAGGTTCGAGATACTCTTAGAAAAAAAGGTGCTATGTCCCCCACAATGAAATTGGGGAGGGAACTATGGATCTGTGTCCGTCCGTTCGTCAGACACATTGGTGCGATTTTGATTAAACTTGGGTGAATTGTGCGTCTTGCCATAGAGATCCGGCATTTACTAAATGACACTGATTGACCCAAGGTGGGAGCTATAGTAACTGAAACGTATTACTCACACTCACATATCTCAATTGTCCCAAAGGGGGGCGCTGCATCATTCGTGGGGGACAATATGTTTTCCTGTTGCCTTGTTTTTCTTGGGGATGAGATTGGTTCGTTTTAAGAGTAGGAACGCAGGCTTGTGATAACATACTTTGCCGTCTAGCTCAGAATGAAAACACTAATTTGTATTCATTTGCGGGCGGCTGGGTGTGGGTAAGACAGAGTGAGTGAGGGAGTTGAGGCCTGTGGCTAGATAGGACCAGGCACCGTTATGACTAGGGGGGGAACGATATGGGTTCACTCAGACCATCTGGAATACCAGGGGACGTCTCATTAAGAGCGAGCAGAGACAGTCGAACCAGAATCATATCATTCAGAGAGGTCTTCCATAATGAGTTGTTGTCTTTCAGACACAGCCTTATTGATGAAACATACCAGCGAATTCCATAGTAAAGAACGTTGGGCCACGTAGAGGAAGGATGCGGGAGGTAGTAGAATATACATTTCCACTAGATTCCAATAGTAAGGGGGGTGATGCTGAATGGACAATATTCAATGGTGTATATTCAATGGTGTCAAAGTCAGAGATACCTAATTTCTGGATCATGATCCTCTAGTTTGGTTTTCACCTGTGCTGATGAATTCCAAGGCAATACATGTGTCTCCCTTCTACTCCAACTTCTCCGTTGCCCTTGGTGTATCACTGTGTGTTTTCAGGTGTATTCATTTGTCTGCTTTTTTTAAGCGCCTGCCTCTGTGTGTGTGTGTGTGTGTGTGTGTGTGTGTCTACTGTACATGCAGTGTGGAGCCTCGCCCAGGGTAGTAGTAGGAGGAGTATTCATCACCATGTACTCAGACTGTACAGGGTCAACACTGGGCTGGAGGAGACGCTCACTTCACTGTGCCTGGCACCAGCCGGCACCTCACGCATGCACGCGCACACGCACACACACACACTATTCAGGCAGCCTTGAGAAATGCAGCCAGGACAGAATGTACATTAAAACAGGAGGGAGGCTCTTCTGTCTATCCTCCCCTCTTGCCCTTACTTTCTCGCTCCACCTCTCCTCCTCTATTTCTTCTCACAGTTTCGTCCCGATCGTAGTGCGAGGTAACCTTCTTCAGCTTTGCCCCCTCCTCCGTACACAGAAAACAACATCCCGTTTGTGCGGAGCTGGATACAAATGGCATTCTCCCTCATACCTCTGTCTCCTCTTATTATGTTTACAGTGATGTCAATGGGAACAAAGTGGATAATATGACCCCTGGAAAGCGGAGAATGGAGCACAACACTCAGCTCCGAGCATGACTACACCTCTCTGCTCTAGCCCTGCCAGTAGAGCTGCTATTGTCCCAGGTGTCTTACTTCCAATTCAAATAAGACTGGGGAGATAAGACTGGGCACCTTAATTGGGGAGAGTGGGCTTGTGGTAACGAGCCGTTCTCCCCTCAGCTGCCTCCTGTGCGTTGTAATGTAACAGTAATATCTAGACTTAGGGTTGCCACACCCGTTTAATCAAATACAGAACGGTTCTGTATTTCACTGAAACATGGATTTGACCATATTAATGACCAAAGGCTCGTATTTCTGTGTGTTTATTATATTATAATTAAGTATATGATTTGTTATTTGATAGAGCCGTCTGACTGAGCGGTGGTAGGCAGCAGCAGGCTCGTAAGCATTCATTCAAACAGCAGCTCTTAGCAATGCTGGGAAAAGGTGTTTATGACTTCAGCCTAATCTCGGGAGTTGATAGGCTTGGCAATACTAAAGCTCCTATAAGAACATCCAATAGTCAAAGGTATATGAAATACAAATGGTATAGAGAGAAATAGTCCTATAATTCTTAATAATAACTACAACCTAAAACTTCTTACCTGGGAATATTGAAGACTCATGTTCAAACTTTCTTCTCCAACACTGTTTTTGCATTACACACACACACACTCACTCTCTCTCTCTCTCTCTCTCTCTCTCTCTCTCTCTCTCAATACAAGAGGTCATGAGATGCTATTTTGTCTTGTAAACACTCCGAGCACGGGTTTACCTCTGTAGCTCCAGTGCTAAAGGTCTGACTGGAACAGGGCTCCCAACAAGGAGCAGATGAGGAGAGCTGTGCTCTAGAGGTTTATGACTGTGCATGTGTCAGTGTCGGGTAGACTGTCAGAGACGGCTTAGCAAAATCTACAACAGGTCCTAGAACTGCTGGATTACTATGGCATATACCAGCATCGTCAACCCCCTGTTTTTCAGCCCCAAAAATGTGAAACTGAGACATACCTTTGTCCTAAGACTAAAATACAGTCTGAAGAACCCCCGAAAGGAGAAATAAAATAATTTAAGTAACTTTTAGAAATCAGATTTACTACAGAACTAATGCACCGTTGAACATATCTAACTCAACCTTATTTGTCAATTGTATATGGTGTCCTTGGGACATATAACATGCCTCTAATATAGTTCAATCATTTTTATGATACCCCTATTTAAAATAAATCACTTCTCAATGATCTGAGGTACTTGACCCTGGCAGTTCTAACCAGCAGACAGACAAGCACTGCTCTCCATCATAATATCCAATTTAATTTATCTCCACTTCGTCAGTCTGTCAGAACCACTCAAATACAACCGCAATTTTTCTGTCAGAATGATTCAAATGTAACTTCCATTTTCCCCCCATGTAGTCTGTCATGGCTCTCTTGTTCTGTTGACGATGGAGTGGAGTGGATTACAGCGATAACATAATGAGCACCGTTCAGGAATAGATGCGGTAAAGAGGTAAGTCGAATTCGAACAAAACAATGAAGTTCCCATGGAAACACGTGGGGGGGAAAGATCCCGTCTCCTCATTTCCCCTCAGCTAAATTTGTCTACGTTTAGGCAGTGGTGTAAAGTACTTAAGTAAAAATACTTTAAAGTACCACTTAAGTAGTTTATTTGCATATCTATACTTTACTAATTATATTTTGGACTACTTTTACTTCACTACATTCCTTAAGAATTTATTGTACTTTTTACTCCAAACATTTCCTTTGACACCCAAAAGTACTCGTTATATTTTGAATGCTTTAGCAGGACAGGAAAATAGTCAAATTCACGCACTTATCAACCCCCTGGTCATCCCTACTGCCTCTGATCTGACGGACTCACTAAACACAAATGCTTTGTTTGTAAATGATGTCTGACTGTTGGAGTGTGCCCCTGGCTTTCCGTAAATAAATAAAAACAAGAAAAAAGGTGTCATCTGGTTTACTTAATATAAGGAATGTGAAATAATTTATACTTTTTACTTTTGATACTGAAGTATATTTTAAACCAAATACTTTTAGACTTTTACTCAAGAGGGATTTTACTGGGTGACTTTTACTTGAGTCATTTTCTATCAAGGTATCTTTACTTTATCTTTACTAAGTCTGACAGTTGGGTACTTTTTTCCACCACTGCATTTAGGCTACCGTTTCTATGTGTATTTCACACTATGTTGAGGTAAACATCTGTGTATAATGCTTGTATGGACGTCAACCGCAACACATGTTCATGTCATCCTTACCAATCGTCTGTATTACAGTTAAAAAACGACTTTGACGACCACCGCCGACTTCTGTATGCTAGCTATGCTAACCAGCTTCTACGAATGGGAGTTAGCATTAAGGAGTCAACTCTTCTAAATCTGAAAAGAGACAACTTCTACATGTTATGCAGCGAAAACAGCCAGATACAGTGCCTTGCGAAAGTATTCGGCCCCCTTGAACTTTGCGACCTTTTGCCACATTTCAGGCTTCAAACAAAGATTTAAAACTGTATTTTTTTGTGAAGAATCATCAACAAGTGGGACACAATCATGAAGTGGAACGACATTTATTGGATATTTCAAACTTTTTTAACAAATCAAAAACTGAAAAATTGGGCGTGCAAAATTATTCAGCCCCCTTAAGTTAATACTTTGTAGCGCCACCTTTTGCTGCGATTACAGCTGTAAGTCGCTTGGGGTATGTCTCTATCAGTTTTGCACATCGAGAGACTGACATTTTTTCCCATTCCTCCTTGCAAAACAGCTCGAGCTCAGTGAGGTTGGATGGAGAGCATTTGTGAACAGCAGTTTTCAGTTCTTTCCACAGATTCTTGATTGGATTCAGGTCTGGACTTTGACTTGGCCATTCTAACACCTGGATATGTTTATTTTTGAACCATTCCATTGTAGATTTTGCTTTATGTTTTGGATCATTGTCTTGTTGGAAGACAAATCTCCGTCCCAGTCTCAGGTCTTTTGCAGACTCCATCAGGTTTTCTTCCAGAATGGTCCTGTATTTGGCTCCATCCATCTTCCCATCAATTTTAACCATCTTCCCTGTCCCTGCTGAAGAAAAGCAGGCCCAAACCATGATGCTGCCACCACCATGTTTGACAGTGGGGATGGTGTGTTCAGCTGTGTTGCTTTTACGCCAAACATAACGTTTTGCATTGTTGCCAAAAAGTTCAATTTTGGTTTCATCTGACCAGAGCACCTTCTTCCACATGTTTGGTGTGTCTCCCAGGTGGCTTGTGGCAAACTTTAAATGACACTTTTTATGGATATCTTTAAGAAATGGCTTTCTTCTTGCCACTCTTCCATAAAGGCCAGATTTGTGCAATATATGACTGATTGTTGTCCTATGGACAGAGTCTCCCACCTCAGCTGTAGATCTCTGCAGTTCATCCAGAGTGATCATGGGCCTCTTGGCTGCATCTCTGATCAGTCTTCTCCTTGTATGAGCTGACAGTTTAGAGGGACGGCCAGGTCTTGGTAGATTTGCAGTGGTCTGATACTCCTTCCATTTCAATATTATCGCTTGCACAGTGCTCCTTGGGATGTTTAAAGCTTGGGAAATCTTTTTGTATCCAAATCCGGCTTTAAACTTCTTCACAACAGTATCTCGGACCTGCCTGGTGTGTTCCTTGTTCTTCATGATGCTCTCTGCGCTTTTAACGGACCTCTGAGACTATCACAGTGCAGGTGCATTTATACGGAGACTTGATTACACACAGGTGGATTGTATTTATCATCATTAGTCATTTAGGTCAACATTGGATCATTCAGAGATCCTCACTGAACTTCTGGAGAGAGTTTGCTGCACTGAAAGTAAAGGGGCTGAATAATTTAGCACGCCCAATTTTTCAGTTTTTGATTTGTTAAAAAAGTTTGAAATATCCAATAAATGTCGTTCCACTTCATGATTGTGTCCCACTTGTTGTTGATTCTTCACAAAAAAATACAGTTTTATATCTTTATGTTTGAAGCCTGAAATGTGGCAAAAGGTCGCAAAGTTCAAGGGGGCCGAATACTTTCGCAAGGCACTGTATATCCAAATCGGACTTAAGTAACCACATTGTGGGCCTGTTACAATACATAAATCATGATGTCTTTGACAAATGTCCACTTTGTTACATCAGATTTGTTGAATGTGGGCCAATATGGTCAATTGTAACGTCTGCATTCCATTGACTCCTTTACCGCAATTATCCTACAACACATTAGGTCATGAGAATTGGAGCGCATTCTGCACGAATGATGAAATGACTCACCAATGGGACCTGAATCAGTCCACAGAAAGAAGGAATGATATATACACGGGGCTCCACTGGAATTATTACATTTCATTCTGGTTTTTCTCCCTCCTTTTCTTAACGGAAGAGCAAAGGAGCTGTTCTCACAGGCGGCTCAGGTCTGAAAATTAGCTTGTTACACGCGTGGGAATTTTAAGTGACAGACAGACAGAAAGAATGGGTCAATAGCCAGCAGGTCGTCAGAGCTATTTTTGTTTGTCCAAAATTCAGAAGTGCAAGAGTTTGCCTGTTACTCAGGAGGGGGCTGGTGTTTTCATTATGGCTCAGCTCAGTTTCCCATTGAACCCCCTCCCCTCCTACCCACTCTCTCTCTGCCATCCCGTCTCCCCCCTCCCCCGAGCAGGAAAACCTTGCAGGCCGCCTTGGAGACAGGCTGGCTGCGCAGGAGGCCTGGGCAGATGCACTGCAGATATGTTTGCGTGTGTGTGTATGTGTGTGTGTGAGAGAGAGAGAGTGTGTGTGTGTGTAAGCTCTGGGCCGCGACCCTCAGCGGCAGGACATTGACCAGATCCTGTCAGAGACAGGGCAAGAGCCGGCCCAGCGCCTCCTCTCTCTCCGTCTCCGTCTCTCTCTCTCTCTCTCTATTCCTCCCACCCCTTTCTGTCTGTCCTCGTTCCCTCCCTCTATCTCCAGCCCCATCCTCTGCCTGCCTGTCTCACCACCAGCCCAGAGGGGAGCCATGGGGGGAGGACTGGACAGGCCCCCTGGAGCCATTGCGTTAATCTGGAGCCACACACACGCACACAATAAGACCCCTGGATCACTTCCTCTCTCCAACAGAAGCTAATGGATAGCTGAGGCAGGGTGACAGGGCAGCTTTTGTGACAGCAGCAATGCCGGACCACTTATGAAAACAGCCTCTTTCGAGCAGCATCAGCACTTTTCCCTTTCTTTTGTCTGTTGTGGCGGAGCGGAGGAAACGCATCGGGTGGAAATATGAATAATTTGTCATGTGAAAGGATGGTGGATGGCACATGGAGTGTCAGTTTGTGTTGTGGGGAGACAACAGAGGGGGCTTCATGCCCTGATTTATAGAGCTACTAAAGGCCTTCTACTTCAGTAATATTCAAACTTTTTCCTGACTTGTGTTCAACACCAAGTCATTTAACCTGCGAGCATAGCTGCAGCATCCCCTGATAAATACAAATAAAATACAAATGCATATTTTTTCGAGTAGGAGACTATTCCAAACAACAACAAAGAAATATGGTGTTGTGATGATTGACCTTATAGACTAGCCAACAGGACCAACTCTCTCTCATGGTCCTCCACTATCCCAGCATGCCAGGCAATACCAATGACTTCCTGACTCCGTCTAAGTGGCAGACCCTGGGGGGGATGAGATGAAAGAACTGGCACAAGTTGAAATGCCAGCAGGGATGTATTGAAAATGCTGCAGCCGCTTTGATGTCAAGCTAATTAAGCTTTCACTAGTTTGATCTTTTCTAGAGAGAGGAGGGTATTTACAGCACCCCCGAGGGGGTGTGGTATACGGTCTCATATACCACGGCTGTCAGCCAATCAGCATTCAGGGCTGGAACCACCCAGTTTATATTTAGAGCATAGTGTACAGGCTATGGTCAGATATTGAGGTGGTGTGGACGACTGGGTTTGAACTCGGGTCTCAGGCTACAAAACTGTATTGGCCTGCTGAGCTAAAGCCTATACGGATTATCTTGGGGAGCTAATGAAAGTCTTCAGGTCGCAAGCAAGGTTACTCATCATCTTTGCATGGTTGCTTACGAGAGGCAAATGCTGTGAAAAAAAAAAATGTGTTAATTGAATTCCCGGCCTTACTTTTCTGAACCATTTGTCTTCCGAGCAAGTAGCGGGGGGCGTCGTCCACCACCCCTCTCTTCCTATTATACAGTGTTCACATGAGTCATCATCTCACAGTCCTGGACTTTCATACCTCCTTTCCCTCCCTTTGCTCTGAAACATAACCTACAGAGGCTACTACAGAACGGTACACTACCGATCCATCTCTCGCTGGAATATACAACTCCCACGCCCTGGAGCATTAAGGAAGTGGTGGAGTAACACATCCAGCTCCTTGTGGCTGGGAGGTTAAACCTAGTTTGTCATCAGATTCTAGTGGGAGTGAGGTGCTGAAGACATTGTGCAAAGAACAACCAGGCTTGATCATGAGCAGGGGACGACTCCTCACTCCATCGACTAGTTCCAGGATTTCTCAGTGCCACTCTTTGAAACTGGAATCTTATATTTCAGTGGCCCGTTGCAGTGTTTTTGAAACGGGTGGGATTCTGTTATTGTAGCCACCCATGCAAAAACCATCTTTATTCACCTTTCATTTTCAGGGTTCTTCTTCTTTTTTTTCCTGTTGCTGTGTTTGTATTTGGCCAAATTCCTCATTTTCCTAGTATTTTGCCTTCAATTGAGGCACAGCACTTGTAAGCTATAAGGGCTCTCTCCTCAGGGCAGCAATAGAAAGCTCAAGTCCGTTAACCCTCCACATATAGTGACTAGCCAGTGCTACATATGTCTGACCCAACATGGGCCAACATGTAATCCTAAACATCCCCAACTGAATGTTTCTGTCAACTTTCCACCACCCTCTGATAAATGAGATGCAGCGGAGGAGTGTTTAACGAGTCATAAACTACCATTGTTTAACATTATAAACAGATCCATTTATCATTTGTTACCATATGAAAATAAACCGTGAAAATGTAGCCACCATTTCAGGCCAGCAATAGAAGGGCCTTGTAGTTTGTAAGCAGTGAACAGATTTGGGAGTGAAGTGGAGATGGGAATGTTGAGTAGAAAAGCTCTCTCGGGATCTTTCCAAACTCTACCCTACATATTCTATTATGCTAATAGCTCATGTTGCATATTCCCTTATGTGATGTATGGCAGCTTCATTTTGCTTGGCTAGAAACTATATGAATATGACAAGTGGCATAACAAACTTGATACAGTGTATGGTGTGTTTCTTTTGACTTTCCCAGGTTCTGTTGCTGCCCCTTTGTGATTCAATATGATTATTGTTAGAAATGTGTCATAACAATTTTGCCACAGGCTATGGCACTACATTTCGCTTCTGCATTATAAATGGTTTATGGTTCATCCTTAGAAGTGATGTTCCATTTAAAGATATGTTCCGTTTAAAGTGGAACTGAGGTTAGTTTAGGAACCTGGAGCTGGAGGCCCACTTACTGAACACCAGGAAGACTGTGACATGGAGACACAGAGAGTTCAAAGTTCACAGGTCAGACTGCTCGTAGTCCTCACTGGTCTGGATAAGAGAAGTTCTAAGTGAAGACTCTGGAATCATCTCTTCTGGGGATGTTCATTTGTTGTCATTATTTATGTTTTCCTGCAGGGAAATATCTATTGGAATGTTTTATTTTATATTTGGAGTACCGTATTATTATAATTAATGGGGTCTTTTTAAGGGAAATATGTATATTTCTTTATAAAAAGCTATGTATCATATGTCAGATTCAATTAGCAAATATGAATGACTATGTTCTGGAGGGAGTGTCTTGTTTCAATTTAGACTTAAACAATAGCATGGCCTGAACTTGATACCCCGCAATTTTGTCTTGTACTTTTGAACATGTCTTTCCACATGAGTACAGTTTTGTAACAAAGAAATGCACAATAGAATAAATATTAAGGCAAAACCTTGGGATGTTTCCCAGATTAAATGATCAATGATTAAAATGTTCATTTTCACTCTCGTCCTCAGAGACTGAGAGCGCTCCACTATGACACGTAGGGAGAATTCACTGTTGGGCTTTTCACATTCTTTTGGTGGGACGGTTCAAGTTCCAGGTCGACCTAGTAGGTATCAAAGAGCCAAGTGGATACATTTCATTCACAACACATTTCTGGCAGCGATCCAACGCAAAGCAACCACCAACGTCTGCTCTGTACTGTTCTGTCTAGCCAACCCCGTTCCTATACCTCAAGTGAAAATGTAAACGTCAAATTCAAAGTAGGCCGCTCGACGCAAACATCCGCTGTACTGGGACAGCAGGTAAAATACAGTTCTGTCATATTTACCTCCTATATTTACCTCCTATATTTACCTCCTATATTTACCTCCTATATTTACCTCACACTAGCCGTTCTTTAATCTCTAATCCAAGGCTCAGGCTTCAGACAACACAAGGCTAACAGACCCATTGTATGGCTCACACAGCGAGGGAGGCAGCAAAGGTGTGTGTGTGTGGGGGGGGGGGGGGGGGTGAGTAAGCCCTACTTTACATAGTCAGAAATGCAAACACTGGATCAGAAGAGGGCAGGGGGCATCTGCAGGTGAATGGTCAAAGAGAGGTGAAAGGTCAGACTAAGGAAAGGAGGGAAAGTAGAAAAGGAGGGAGGGAGCTTCGAGGAGGAGATAAAGGGTGATGGAGGAAGAAACTGAGGGAGGTAGGGAGGGAATAAAGAAGTGGAAGAGGGATACAGGGAAGGAGGTAGGGAGGGAGGGATTCAGACCGGTCGAGGTTTTAGTGCCCTACCTGCACATAGGTTAACCTGGCGCCATGCAGTGAAGCCAAACAGTCCCTCCGTGGGTTGATGAAAAATGGCAATGCAAACACCGCTGCGCCGCTCGTTATGTGACTAACTGAACAAAACACTTCTAGCAATCCTTGTCTCGCTGTAGGAGGGAATGTGCATGGAGGCACTGTTTCTGAAGCATGGCTACACTCAGATGCTTAGAAATGGTATTTAAAAGCGTTTATGACAACATAAACACATGGATAATTTCACTAAGCATGCTGAGGTCAGAGGAATCCACTAGGCTTTAGGCTATTAGGTGTTGGGCTTCCATGTGAGATGTGGTTGTGAGGTGTTCCCATGGATGCTGTGACACTTTATAAACAATAATGAGAACAGGGTGTGCTCAAATACAAGCACACACGCACACACCCACAAACACTCACACACACACACACACCTTGCCCCACCAGGAGTCGTCCCACCAACAGAGTCAACTACAGGACCACACAGTGGGTATTTACGCCTCACACTTCTCTGCATAAACACCTCTGTGTATGAATTGGTCTTGGGCAGCTTACCAACACTCTGCTCTGGCCTCAGGGTAGGTAAATTATGGGAACAGAATGGATTGAACAGTAGGGCTTCTTTCCTCCCCCTTCACCCCCTCTCCCCCGTTTTATGTGTGTGTGTGTGTCTACGTTCTCCCAGCCAGCCACCTAGGGCCAATCAGTCAATGGTTCCCCTGGGGCCATTTTGAGAAAAAAAAAATCACTCTCTAGTCAAGTAGTCAAGAGATGCCACGGCTAATTCTAAACAAACTATTGATGTTCCAGAGGCCCAGTAAATGTTTGGCAGTGTGTGTGTTTACATGTTCTACTATCCTCGTGGGGACCTGCAATCCCTAAATGTTCCCACAAGGATTGTAAAACAAGGAAAATTCTCCGTCGTGGGGACATTTCCTACGTCCCCATTAGGACAAAGTCTATTTTAAGCTTAGAGGTTAGGGTTGCAATTAGGGTTAAAGTTGGAATTAGGGTTAGGCGTCAGGGTTAGGTTTAGGATTTAGTGTGTGTGTGCGTGCGTGCGTGTGTGTGTGTGTGAGGGTCACAGAACGGTTCTGCTTGACAGAATGTCCATTTGGCCATTTAGCAGACTTCACCTGAAGTGGGGCGGCATCAAGATAGCCTCAAACTAAGTGGCAGGTGCCTATGGGCTCCCCATTGTAGGTGTAGGGAGAAGTTACCTCTTATTTCATGGTCTAAGTCCCTAAACCATAACTTACCAGGATCAGGTGAACCACTGCTTGTTGAGGGCCAGTGGTATACAACTCCCTAACTTCTTCTGTGGCGAACTAACAGCAATTACAAGACATATGTTGGCTGTAGCCACTACTGTGTTCTCTCAGTGGAATCCCTAGGATAAGCCACTGACACGATTCTCACATTTGTTTTTATCCTCTGATGTTTAGCTCTTGGACATCCAATACTGTAATGTACTGCAATGTCAACAACAGTTGCTGCTAGGGTAGGGTCCCATTTGTAAGTGGTGTATTGGGGGGGTAAATCAACTGATAAGACTGTCACAATAGACCCTGGGCCTGCTGGGCTGAGTGAAAAAGGTCTGTGACAGAGTGACAGACACACTCCAGAGCCAGATAGAATTCCATCCACCTCCGGTTAAAACAACATTGCATTCTGGTGATTCTAGCTATCGCACTAACTCTAAAACACAGTCTCATCCACCAAAAGAGACTTGTGTATTTATTTTGGTATGTGCTGCCTTTCTTTCCCCTGAATAATGAATTAGAAAAACACGAGGCCTGGACGGCCTGGCCACCTCAATGCCTGGTGTGGGAGAGAGATGTATAAAACAACAATTGATTTGATTTGAGAGAGTTGTGTGTTCAGTCCCAACGCTAGAGGGATGGACGGATGGAGGGGGAGAGGAGAAGGGATGGAGGAAGGGAGGCCTCTAGAGACCCCCCCCCCCCTCCCCACCACCACCACCTTACAGTGATGAAGTCATATCCTAAGTACACCAGAGGAGGCTGGAGGGAGGAGATATAGGAGGACGGGCTCATTGTAATGGCTGGAATGGAATAAATGGAACAGAGTCAAACATGTGGTTTCGATATGTTTGAAACCTTCCATTTATTCCATTACAGGCATTACAATGAGCCCGTCCTCCTATATCTCCTCCCACCAGCCTCCACTGCAGTACACAGTCTCAGAGAGACAGGCAAACAGAGGACAGAGAGAGGGGAGATGGAAATGGACAGGGCGAAGTTCTGTGGGTGACGGTGACAGTGATGCTGTTATAATGTAGGAGTTGGCTGGGTGTTTGTGGGTGTCTAGGGAGTTACCATTGTAAAAGTTAACTTCGGAAATACAGTGGATGGGGTGATGGTTGTAGTACTGTCAGGAAAGGGGATACTGTAGTTGTGCCAGAGAGATTGAGCAACCAGCCTCCCCCTCAACCCTCCCCCTCTAAACACCTTATTTCTCTTTGTGTCCTCTCTCTGTGCGGTGCTGGAGAGAAGGGTTAAATCAATGTTAGTGATGTGATAACCGGCCTGTTTATGGAGGGGCCTCCGGCCAGCGGGACGCTGCTACGAGAGCTTCCGGCTTTAGCTACTCACTGATGATGTCATGATGTCATATCAACTTCACCCCTTCCACCCCCACCAAGCCCTGTCCCTCAGGAAACCCCTATTGTCCCCATCATCACTACCCCATACAGTGGTGTAAAGTTCTTAAGTGAAAATACTTTAAAGTACTACTTAAGTCTTTTTTGGGGGGTACCATATATTTTCCTTGACACCCAAAAGTACTAGTTACATTTTGACAGGAAAATGGTCCAACTCACACAAATAATCAAGAGAACTTCTCTGGTCATCCATACCGCCTCCGATCTGGCGGACTCACTAAACACAAATGCTTCATTTGTAAATGATGTCTGAGTGTTGGAGTGTGGCCCTGGCTATGCATCAATAAAATAAAATGTTTTATACTTGCACTTTTACTTTTGATGCTTAAGTATATTTAAAACCAAATACTTTTAGACTTTTACTCAAGTAGTATTTTACTGGGTGACTTTTGCTTTAACCTGAGTAATTTTCTATGAAGGTATATTTCGTTTTACTCAAGTATGATAATTGAGTACTTTTCCCACATCTGTCCCCATACCATCCCCGTGCTCTATGACATATATAGTGACATGGTCTCGGCTGTTTTACATCTGTTAAGATCCATGACGTCACGTCCTTTCTTACAACCTCCATGCCTGACTTGTAAAGTGGCTGTACACAGCATTTACCTCTCCCTTTTAATTTACTTTCACCACACAATCCAGCAGATCTGCGGCACAGATATCATTAGGCCAAAAACAATAGAGAGGATTTATCTGATGTCGAGCCTGAAAGACTGTGTCACCCCCTGCTGTAGAACTCACATGTGAATTAGCTCAAAATACAGACTTTCTGAAGCTTAAATCCTCCATTAAAGCCTGTTTTACTGGCCCTGCCCGGGTTGGTGCACTTTAAGTCTACACTTTCTCCTCCTTTCCGGTTTCCCTGTGAAAAACAGAGGGTGAGGCAGACTAGAGGTGAGTTTCAGTTCAGAGTTGAAAAGGGCAACTTTGGAAAACACTCCCAGGTATTCAGCGGGCAAATACAGAGCTTTGTATGATAACAGTCGAGTTGACTTGTTGCTCTTGAACACTACACTGTAGATTTTGTGTAATTAGGAGTGTTGCAGCAGAAAGGGGGGAGAGGAAGATAAAGTGTGTCAAGGTCGATTTGTCAGGTGGTGGTGGATGGGGGGGGGGGGGTGCTTTGTGCAACAGCTCACTTGGCAGCTAATCCTACAGTACAGCAGAATGTGTTGCAAATACCAGGCTAAGGCAACGTATCTCTTGGTATTAGCTGAAGTCATGTTGTGGAGCTGCACGGTGTTAATGCAGTGAGTAAGAGCCAGCTAGTCATCCCGCCTGCCTAAGGATAATACTGGACAAATTCACTGGAATTTTGTTTTCATAAAAGAGGACGGGGAAAGCTTAATAGGGAGCGAATAAATCAATAGCCTTTTTTTATTCTCCCTGAATAAGTGACTGCAGGAGTGTAATAATAAACATCTTAGCCAGAGATTGATGGTGGATGATGGGCCTGACTAAGGGCACGTAGCGGTTAACCCTGGCATAGGGGCAGTGGGCAGCGCCCATCTTGAACCCGCCTGACCAGCCTTTTCCTCCAAAATTCCCACATTACGCAGGCCAGAAACAGGAAGAAATGACAGACATAATTTCCCTGCGATCAAACATTGTTGATCTTTACATTAACACGACCTGATGCAATCTGCTTTCAGACCGGGTAGCACAAAATAATTGAATGTGCTGAAATTAGAGACTATTTTGAGGTTATTTCCTCTGTTTCCAGTGCTGGGGCAGATTGGCCTTAATTGAAGAGAGAAAAACAGGAAGCTTTAAAGTCACGTCTATAATTAATTGGCGGTCCCAGCCAAAGGGTCTGCGCTGGTCAGTCTGTCCAGGGATCAAGGGGAGGTTTGAGATGTGTTCTCTGCGGCCAGAGTAGACACTGCTGTGTTCACATCATAGAAAAAGAATTACAGAGCTTTGGCTTGAATGGGAATGTCCGTTGTGGTAATGCTATTGTATTCCTATGAGTCCTGGGCTGCCCAGAGCTCCTTTCTCCTCTCAGAGGCCCAACAACATCCTACATGTTATCCTCATTATGCGCCTCCACAGCTATCTGGAACTCCAAATGAAAATGTATAGCGTTTTCAAGACTTCAATGAGCCAAATAATGTTTACACAGCCATACCAGAGAGGAGAGAAGGGGAGAGAGAGGGAGAGCGAGAGAGAGGGAGGGACAGAGAGGGAGGGAGAGACCCTGGCCCTGCATTGCCTTCATAGCAGGAAGGAGGGGCTGGTATCCCACTAGACTACATAGCCTGTACTTGACCTGAGTGACTAGGGCTGTAACTCTATGCAGAATCTCTGAAGAGTGAGCCATGGAGCCAGAGGACTGATACCAGCCAGAGGGATGGATGTGTTTTCCACCCATGCAGGCACGCACACACAATATGTTGGAATGGGGTGACCATCCTTCTCCTCCTCACATTGTTCTCTGTCTGTCTCCCACCAGACATTGTGTTTGTACTGCTGCCGGTGGGACCGGAGGAAGATAAGATGCATATATTTACATATCAGAAGTGAACGCATGGGGAAGCCATGATGCTGTGCAGTAATATAGTAAGAGCATGGCAGTTTGTGTAACAGTTGGCAGGATTAAAGGAGATCAGCCTTTTATATTCATAACGGAAATAACTTAACGGTTATAACAGTCTATGAACACAGGCAAAGATGACAGTGTTATACATTCTTGTAGGCCAATATAGTTTACCTCAAAGATTATGATTGACACCTGCTCATACGTCACCACACTATAATTCGTCTCCCCGTTAAAAGAATGACTAGCATGTTGTTTGTTGACACAGTTAATTGATTAAAATGTGTCCACTGTGATTTCACATTGTTTTGTTTTTGAAAGGCCTGGACTTTGACGGAAATACTCGGGAATTATTGCATTTGGCTGCGAGCTGGGTTTCCCATACACACAAGTGCTGAATTTAATTCAAAACCCCTTTGGACGCCAGGCTGACTGTTGAGCTAGTGGGAGAGGAGAGATAGCTATGACCGGACTCTGAACTCACAAGAATCTTGGATTATGCCTTCCTTGGAAAGACTAGGAGAGAAAATACTTAAATGAGTTACATGATTTACTAGGTAGATTTCAAAGTACGAGCTCGGGTTCTTTATTGAAAGAGAGAAGAGAAGACAGTCGGTCAGAGAGCTCGAGACATAGTAGTGGTGCGTTTCCCATTAGGAACAGTAGAACAATAGCTCGACGACAAACCTGTCTCATCGTCATGGGGGAATAAATGATCATTTGACAGTCAAATTTTGTCAGGCTTTTGTGTATTCAGAGGCCAGAGAACCCTCTCACTTTCTTAACTACGGAGCCTTGGCTGGTATTTTCATATCCTAGTAATACCAAAGAATGTTTCTGGGTTGGAAGCTGCATCATATGCTGTATATATATATATTTATATATATATACAGTTGAAGTCAGAAGTTTAGATACACCTTAGCCAAATACATTTAAACACAGTTTTTCACATTTCCTGACATTTAATCCGAGTAAAAATTCCCTGTCTTAGGTCAGTTAGGATCACCACTTTATTTTAAGAATGTGAAATGTCAGAAGAGAGTGATTTATTTCAGATTTTATTTCTTTCATCACATTCCCAGTGGGTCAGAAGTTTACATACACTCAATTAGTGTTTGGTAGTATTGCCTTTAAATTGTTTAACTTGGGTCAAGCGTTTCGGGTAGCCTTCCACAAACTTCCCACAATAAGTTGGGTGATTTTTGCCCATTCCTCCTGACAGAGCTGATGTAACTGAGTCAGGTTTGTAGGCCTCCTTGCTCGCACACGCTTTTTCAGTTCTGCCCACAAATGTTCTATAGGATTGAGGTCAGGGCTTTGTGATGACCACTCCTATAGCTTGACTTTGTTGTCCTTAAGCCATTTTCCCACAACTTTATAAGTATGCTTGGGGTCATTGTCCATTTGGAAGACCCATTTGCGACGAAGCTGATTTCTTGAGATGTTGCTTCAATATATCCACATAATTTTCCTGACATCTATTTTGTGAAGTGCACCAGTACCTCCTGCAGCAACTCACCCCCACAACATGACGCTGCCACCCCCGTGCCTCACGTTTGGGATGCTGTTCTTCGGCTTGCAAGCCTCCCCTATTTTCCTCCAAACATAACAATGGTCATAATGGCCAAACAGGTTTATTTTTGTTTCATCAGACCAGAGGACATTTCTCCAAAAAGTACAACCTTTGTCCTCACGTGCAGTTGCAAACCGTAGTCTGGCCATTTTATGGCAGTTTTGGAACAGTGGCTTCTTCCTTGCTGAGCGGCCTTTCAGGTTATGTCGATATAGGACTCGTTTTACTGTGGATATAGATACTTT
Source organism: Oncorhynchus mykiss (assembly GCF_013265735.2). NCBI lineage: Eukaryota > Metazoa > Chordata > Actinopteri > Salmoniformes > Salmonidae > Oncorhynchus > Oncorhynchus mykiss. Next base: position 11,821,370 of record NC_048592.1, read on the forward strand.
TGTACCCGTTTCCTCCAGCATCGCCACAAGGTCCTTTGCTGTTGTCCTGTGATTGATTTGCACTTTTTGCACCAAAGTACATTCATCTCTAGGAGACAGAACGCGTCTCCTTCCTGACCGGTATGACGACTGTGTGGTCCCATGGTGTTTATTCTTGTGTACTATTTTTTTGTACAGATGAACGTGGTACATTCAGGCGTTTGGAAATTGCTCCCAAGGATGAACCTTGAATTTATTTTCCGCGGTCGTGGCTGATTTCTTTTGATTTTCCCATGATGTCAAGCAAAGAAGCATTGAATTTGAAGGTAGGCCTTGAAATATATCCACAGGTACACCTCCATGACATCATTTTCTGCTGTTTTAAGGCACAGTCAACTTAGTGTATGTAAGCTTCTATGTTTATTTGATTGAATATGTTTTATATATACAGTATATATACTGTATACAGAAATAAATATGTATTTCTCTGTGCTTCTGTGTTTATTTTATTTAATATGTTTTTAAAAATCACATAAAAAAATGATAAAGAGTCAGTTGGCCAAACGTCTGGTGACAGGACATACCTTTACATGCAAATTAAATAACGGCAGGTTCCTAATCTGCCCATGGCTACTCGACATTGGACCATTTTATGTCATGTTCATTAGAAGTAGTTAGGAAAGCTATATCACGCACAATTAAGTCAGTCTTCCGCATGCAGTGTGTTGTGTCCAGGAAGTAAAGTCCCCTTCCCAGTAACCTGCCGTGGTCAACTGTGGAATGCCAGGTGAACGAACAAAGGGGTTGGTGTTGAACAAACACTTGGTAAGCATGACCGATACGTTCCCAGCTGGCGTAGGAGTTAATCTTTACATCTTATTATGTTCCTCAAACAGAACAAGCCTTTTACCTGCTTACTGCAGCACAGGATAGAAAAGAAACACCTTCTAATCTACTGTACTGCACCTACTGTAACAGATATTAATAAAGCATGTTATATTTAGGTGTTACAGTATAACCTTCAGAACGTTACATCAGCAAAGGACCTTTTGTTTATGAAAAAAAGAAAACAAATATTTATAAAAAATATTGAATTTTATTTTGTAAATATTTTTTCACAAAAGTAGTGCACTGGGTTTTTACTAGTTTTAGCGGACGGATATAGACGTCTGTAGCGTCAGCTTGGCAAAAAAAAGTAGTTGTATAATTAAAAGACCAGATTCAAAAGTTGGAATGTTTGTTCTGTCCCTTTCCCTGCAATTGTCATTCTAGTGGAATCCAGGACCAACAAAACCCTGTCCTCAAACATCTACATCAAAAGGTGCAACGTTATGGTCAAAGACACAAAACATCCACATCAAATTCAACATTTTTCTTGATCAAATAACATGGAAAACTATCACTGCAATATTAATTGACTGTCCTTTACAAACTACTTATTGTAAATGTACATTACTGTATTGTACATAGGCTGGTCATCTAGGTTTGTACCTGTAGACTTTCCATCACCATGAAGAAAAACAATGACCAATACAGTAATTGAGTACATTGAGACATCAAGTGGTTTGTGATGATGTTGCTCAGTTGGTAGAGCATGACACTTGCAATGCTAAGGTTGTGGGTTCGATTCCCAGAGGGGGCCATCAGGAATATGTATGCACTCACTACTGTAAGTTTCTATGGATAAGAGTGTCTACGGAAAGGAAATGAATAGACCTTTTCAGTTTTCACATAGAAATAAGTTGCATTTGCAAAGTATTTTTAAGAAACTAGAAAACATATATATCTAAGCAAGTTTTTTTTTTATTCCACAAGTATTATCAGATGAAGTGTTTAGTACAGATAACTATCAAACTCAAATTACAAATGCTGGTAAACCCTCAAATACATTTAGCTGTTAATTAAGAAATGCAGCAGACTGAAGCCAAATGAGAGATGTGTTGGGTGGGTATTTTAATGTGGTTGTCTCTTTTGTATATATGTTTCCACGTGGCAAGCGTTTGTACAGTCACTCTGCCAAAACAGTACACAGTTACAGTAACTCACCCTTCTAGATAACTTGAAATTGTCTAACCAGGTCTTGTGTCTTGAAGTCCCTTAGGCTAGCTATTGCTAGCCAAATTATTTAGCCAATTAACTTGTGCCAGCTGGTGTGCAACCTTGGCAAAGTTGTTTTGACATTGGATAGCCTTTCTCTTGGGCTAGTTAGGGACCGTCAATAAATTACATAATGTAAATGGGAAAATATTTTCATGTTGCACAACTGTCACAAGCTCATTAAATGCTTTAACTATTTGTATGGGAATTTCTACAGTGCATTCGGGAGGTATTCAGACCCCTTGACTTTTTCCACATTTTGTTAAGTTACAGCCTTATTCTCATCAATATACACAAAATACCCCATAATTACACAGCTGAATACTGCAAATGTATACAAAATAAAAAACAAGACACCTTATTCATACCCTTTGCTATGAGACTCGAAATTGAGCTCAGGTGCATCCTGTTTCCATTGATCATCTTTGAGATGTTTCTACAATTTGATTGGAGTTCACCTGTGGAAAATTCAACTGATTGGACATGATTTGGAAAGGAACACACCTGCCTATATAAGGTCCCACAGTTGACATTGCATGTCAGAGCTAAAACCAAGCCATGAGGTTGAAGGAATTGTCCGTAGAGCGCCGAGGCAGGATTGTGTCGAGGCACAGATCTGGAGAAGGGTACCAAAACATTTCTGCAACATTGAAGATCCCCAAGAACAAAGTGGCCTCCATCCTTCTTAAATGGAAGAAGTTTGAAACGACCAAGACTCTTTCTAGAGCTGGCCAACCAGCTAACCAGCAATCGGGGGAGAAGGGCCTTGGTCAGGGAGGTGACCAAGAACCCGATGATCACTCTGACAGAGATACAGAGTTCCTCTGTGGAGATGGAAGAACCTTCCAGAAGGACAACCATCACTGCAGCCCTCAACCAATCAGGCATTTATGGTAGAGTGGCCAGACGGAAGCCACTCCTCAGTAAAAGGCACATGACAGCCCACTTGGAGTTTGCCAAAATGCACCTAAAGATCTCAGACCATGAGAAACAAGTATCTCTGGTCTGATGAAACCAAGTTTGAACTCTTTGGCCTGAATGCCAAGCATCAAGCCTGGAGGAAACCTGGCACCATCCCTACGGTGAAGCATGGTGGTGGCAGCATCATGCTGTGGGGATGTTTTTCAGCAGCAGGGACTAGGAGACTAGTCAGGATGGAGGGAAAGATGAATGGAGCAAAGTAAAGAGATCCTTGTTGAGAACCTGCTCCATTGTGCTTAGGACATCAGACTGGGGCGACGGTTCACCTTCCAGCAGGACAACGAACCTAAGCACACCGCCAAGACAAAGCAGGACTGGCTTCGGGACAAGTCACTGAATGTCCTTGAGTGGCCCAGCCAGAGCCCGGACTTGAACTTGAACGAACATCTCTGGAGATGAACCAAAAATAGATGTGCAGCAATGCTCCCCATCCAACCTGACAGAACTTGAGAGGATCTGCAGAGAAGAATTGGAGAAACTCCCCAAATACAGGTGTGCCAAAGCTTGTAGCGTCATACCCAAGAACACTCAAGGCTGTAATCGCTGCCATAAGTGCATCAACAAAGTACTGAGTAAAGGGTCTGGATACTTATGTAAATGTGACATTTCAGTTTTTTTATTTGTAATACATTTGCAAAAATGAATAGAAACCTGTTTTTGCTTTGTCATTATGGGGTATTGTGTAGATTGATGGGGGAAAACAGGGATATCGAGTGTAAAACCAAATTGACCATTACAATAGGGTCATGCAGCTGCGCTCCAAATTGATGATTACTTGCATGCTGTGGGCGTGTGGGCAGGATTTAAAATAAAACAACCCAAACAAAACTTACAGTACCCTTCATTCCATGACATACAATTTTTTCCCTATCTTGCAAATATCGGATTTGAACCAGACTTTATGACCAAAATTATCCTATTTACACAATTTCGACACTTAGAATACATTTTTCTGACTCTTATTTTTGCCCCACAGGCCATTTTCAAAAATAAGTTTAGTTTTAGGCGCGGACCCTCAAGTATGTTCACTCATCCATTTACGACTACAACACTTACAAGCCCAGTGCAGTCAAAATTGTGATTTTTTTTTCCTGTGTTTTATACATATTTCCACACTGAGGTTGGAATAATACCGTGACATGATAACGTTTTAGATTTAGAGCTGTTTGAAAAGCGCCTGAAATTTCTGGCTGTTTTGGTGGAATGGAGACATCACCAGGCGGTAAATTAGTTAATAGACCAATAACAAAGACAGTTCCAAACCTCTCTGCCAATCACATCTAATTTTCAGTTTTCCCCTCCCCACTCAGACCACTCCCAGATAGTCCTAGCAAAATTCTTGCTTGAGAAATTACTCTTTGCTAAGAAGCTATTTTTGTTTCTTTTTGACGATTTTTACTGAAAACAATCACACTAAGGTACTTTTTATTTAACCTTTATTTAACCCAGAAAGTTAATTAAGAACAAATTCTTGTTTACTATGACGGCCTGGCAAGAGGCAACAGGCCTCCTGTGGGGACCAGGGCTGGGATAGAACAAAACAAAAAAACTATGTAAGACAAAATGTACAGTACAACACAGACAGAAGACACTGGCAACAGCACAAATACAACAGCGAACAAACAGTGGATGTGTGTGCGTGCAGGCATGTGTGTGGTGTGTGTGACTTAAAACAACATGCTTCCTTACATAAGGCAACGCAAACTAGTGACACCGGCTGACAACTAGAAACAACTACATGTCTCAACAATCTGTCCATCAATTTGTCCTTTGAACTCCTCCAGGGAGACCAGATCCTCTAGTATAAAGTTGGCATGGAGGGAATTCCAAGCCAACCTTCTTGGTAACGTAATTGTTATCCAGAAATGATTTGATACTGAAATAAACTGAAACAACTGCATTGGACCTTTGAACTACTGTCAGTCTCAGAGTCACTTCCACCTATCATTCTATCCAGGATCACTTCCACCTATCATTCTATCCAGGATCACTTCCACCTATCATTCTATCCAGGATCACTTCCACCTATCATTCCATCCAGATCACTTCCACCTATCATTCCATCCAGGATCACTTCCACCTATCCAGGATCACTTCCACCTATCATTCTATCCAGGATCACTTCCACCTATCATTCCATCCAGGATCACTTCCACCTATCATTCTATCCAGGATCACTTCCACCTATCATTCCATCCAGGATCACTTCCACCTATCATTCCATCCAGGATCACTTCCACCTATCATTCTATCCAGGATCACTTCCACCTATCATTCTATCCAGGATCACATCCACCTATCATTCCATCCAGGATCACTTCCACCTATCATTCTATCCAGGATCACTTCCACCTATCATTCCATCCAGGATCACTTCCACCTATCATTCCATCCAGGATCACTTCCACCTATCATTCCATCCAGGATCACTTCCACCTATCATTCCATCCAGGATCACTTCCACCTATCATTCCATCCAGGATCACTTCCACCTATCATTCCATCCAGGATCACTTCCACTTATCATTCCATCCAGGATCACTTCCACCTATCATTCCATCCAGGATCACTTCCACCTATCATTCCATCCAGGATCACTTCCACCTATCATTCCATCCAGGATCACTTCCACCTATCATTCCATCCAGGATCACTTCCACCTATCATTCTATTCAGGATCACTTCCACCTATCATTCCATCCAGGATCACTTCCACCTATCATTCCATCCAGGATCACTTCCACCTATCATTCCATCCAGGATCACTTCCACCTATCATTCCATCCAGGATCACTTCCACCTATCATTCAATCCAGGATCACTTCCACCTATCATTCCATCCAGGATCACTTCCACCTATCATTCCATCCAGGATCACTTACACCTATCATTCAATCCAGGATCACTTACACCTATCATTCCATCCAGGATCACTTCCACCTATCATTCCATCCAGGATCACTTCCACCTATCATTCAATCCAGGATCACTTCCACCTATCATTCCATCCAGGATCACTTCCACCTATCATTCCATCCAGGATCACTTACACCTATCATTCAATCCAGGATCACTTACACCTATCATTCCATCCAGAATCACTTCCACCTATCATTCCATCCAGGATCACTTCCACCTATCAATCTATCCAGGGTTCACGGGTTGTCAGTTATGACTGATCCTCACTCTTCCTCTCTGCTGGCAAAAAGGGTTTGTTCTCTTGCCCTTCCTGCAATCTCAGTCTAAGAATGCATCTCCTCCCATAAAGACTGGTTTCGCCTTCCTACAACTTCCTCACATTCCTCACAGTCACGGAACGAACGAAAAAGACCGAAAAAAGACAACACTATCAGGCTAGCTAAGGTCGCTGCTGGCGTCTTCCCTTGCTCTATTATTCATGCTTCTACTGTCATTGTCAACAAACGGTTATTGTCAACTACAGAGCTTCACAAACCTTATTTTCACTTTCACACTCCCACACATAGCTACAGTATATCTCTCAAAAAAAGTATATGATAAAGGCCTTAGAATAAGCATTCAATGATATCTCCTGATGTATTGAAATTATCTTTCCATCGTATTTTGCCATTCAAATCCTCCAAGAAACATGAGTCGGCAGTCTTAAAGAGTATGTATGTGTTTTTAATCTTTTAAATATGCTCTCTCTCTCTCTCTCTCTCTCTCTCTCTCTCGCTCTCTCAATTCAATTCAATTCAATTCAAGGGGCTTTATTGGCATGGGAAACATGTGTTAACATTGCCAAAGCCAGTGAGGTAGGTAATATACAAAAGTGAAATAAACAATAAAAATTAACAGTAAACATTACACATACAGAAGTTTCAAAACAATAAAGACATTACAAATGTCATATTACGTATATATACAGTGTTACAAAGATGTACAAATCTATCTCTCTCTCTCTCTCTCTCTCTCTCTCTCTCTCTCTCTCTCTCTCTCTCTCTCTCTCGGTGTGTCTGTCGAGGAAACCCAAAAGGGCTGAGTCAGAGATCCCATCGCTTCCGGAGGCAGACAGGGCCAGCCAGGACAGAGCCAAACAGAGGGAGCTCCCCTTTGAAAAGCCTCTCTGTGGAAATATCAACGGGCAACTCCTGGGGGAGTCACTCTGCTGTACTAGTCTTACCCATTCCTACCCAAACAGCCCCAGGGCCTGGGACCTGGCTGGGGTCATAACATATTCATTAGGACCAGTGGTGGTGGGTGCCGTTTAACATGAGGGATGCCAATTTTTTTTCATGAGCATGGTCTAATTTCTATTACAGCATATTAGATGTCCAACTGCCTGGCACCCTCCACAGCAACCCTCCAAAGCCCCCACCATTTCTCCTTTACCCAAATCCAGATAGCCGATGTTCTGAAAGAGCTGCAAAATCTGGACCCCTACAAATCAGCCGGGCTAGACAATCTGGACCCTCTCTTTCTAAAATTATCTGCCGAAATTGTTGCATCCCCTATTACTAGCCTGTTCAACCTCTCTTTCGTATCGTCTGAGATTCCCAAAGATTGGAAAGCTGCCGCGGTCATCCCCCTCTTCAAAGGGGGTGACACTCTAGACCCAAACTGCTACAGACCTATATCTATCCTACCCTGTCTTTCTAAGGTCTTCGAAAGCCAAGTTAACAAACAGATTACTGACCATTTCGAATCCCACCATACCTTCTCCGCTATGCAATCTGGTTTCAGAGCTGGTCATGGGTGCAACTCAGCCACGCTCAAGGGTCTAAACGACATCATAACCGCCATCGATAAGAGACATTACTGTGCAGCCGTATTCATTGACCTGGCCAAGGCTTTCGACTCTGTAAATCACAACATTCTTATTGGCAGACTTGACAGCCCTGGTTTCTCAAATGATTGCCTCACCTGGTGTACCAACTACTTCTCTGATAGAGTTCAGTGTGTCAAATCGGAGGGCCTGTGACAGTCTCTATGGGTGTGCCACAGGGTTCAATTCTCGGGCCGACTCTCTTTTCTGTATACATCAATGATGTTGCTCTTGCTGCTGGTGATTCTCTGATCCACCTCTACGCAGACGACACCATTCTGTATACTTCTGGCCCCTCTTTGGACACTGTTAACTAACCTCCAGACGAGCTTCAATGCCATACAACTCTCCTTCCGTGGCCTCCAACTGATCTTAAACGCAAGTAAAACTAAATGCATGCTTTTCAATCGATCGCTGCCCGCACTTGCTCGCCCGTCCAGCATCAATACTCTGGACGGCTCTGACTTAGAATACGTGGACAACTACAAATACCTGGGTGTCTGGTTAGACTGTAAACTCTCCTTTCAGACTCACATTAAGCATCTCCAATCCAAATTTAAATCTAGAATCGGCTTCCTATATTGCAACAAAGCATCCGTCCCTCATGCTGCCAAACATACCCTCGTAAAACTGACCATCCTACCGATCCTCGACTTTGGTGATGTCATCTATAAAATAGCCTCCAACACTCTACTCAACAAACTGGATGCAGTCTATCACAGTGCCATCCGTTTTGTCACCAAAGCCCCATACACTACCCACCATTGCGACCTGTACGCTCTCGTTGGTTGGCCCTCGCTTCATACTCGTCGCCAAACCCACTGGCTACAGGTTATCTACAAGTCTCTGCTAGGTAAAGCCCCGCCTTATCTCAGCTCACTGGTCACCATAGCAGCACCCACTCGTAGCACTCGCACCAGCAGGTATATCTCACTGGTCACCCCCAAAGCCAATTCCTCCTTTGGTCATCTTTCCTTCCAGTTCTCTGCTGCCCATGACTGGAACGAATTGCAAAACTCTCTGAAGCTGGAGACTCACATCTCCCTCACTAGCTTTAAGCACCAGCTGTCAGAGCAGTTTACAGATCACTGCACCTGTACTTAGCCTATCTGTAAACAGCTCATCTATCTACCTACTTCATCCCCATACTGGTATTTATTTATTTATTTTGCTCCTTTGCACCCCAGTATCTCTACCTGCACATTCATCTTTTGCCGATCTACCATTCCAGTGTTTAATTGCTATATTGTAATTACTTCGCCACCATGGCCTATTCATTTCCTTAACTTACCTCATTTGCACTCACTGTATATAGACTTTTTGTTTTCTTTTGATCTACTGTATTATTGACTGTATGTTTTGTTTATTCCATGTAACTCTGTGTTGTCGAATTGCTACGCTTTACCTTGGCCAGGTCGCAATTGCAAATGAGAACTTGTTCTCAACTAGCCTACCTGGTTAAATAAAGGTGAAATAAATAAATAAATAAATAAATAAAATGTCCTTCATTCATATTCCATTCACCCAGTTCCATGTAACGTTGATAGGTTTAGGCCACTACATAACACTCAGATTTCCCCTATACCCATCATGAGGTTGCTACAACCTACCTTATGAATGAAGGTTTACAACGTAGGTACACACAGGTCGAGAGACAAATTTGAGGTGACAGAAAGTGACATTGAATAACGCCTTGCTCACTCTTTCCTGCATTTAGCTGATGTAATCATTAGTCCAACAGTTGCAAGCGAAGGTTTCTATTGGACAAATTCAGGTATGTTTATCCCCATTTTGTTTTTTGCTTCTGTTTACTCTCATAACAGCCACGTTGTATTAGTTATCTTCCCTTTGCTTGTGGACTTCAATGCACAACAAATCAGCTGTATGTAACCAGGCGAAAAAACCTTTCCAAGCCAAACAGCCTACATCATTGTCACCATATTAGCTGAAGTAATGTCATAGTCAGCATAACTAATAGAACTAACGCGTTAGTAAACCCAGCTACAATCATGCAGTAACGTTAGTCAGTAAGCAGTTACACTGGCGGGCCCCAGTGGCAATAGATTAGTAATACCAAAAGTTTACCTTGACTTGGAAGAGTTCCAGTGTTGTGTTGGAAAGTCATAGCCAGCTAGCTAACACAGCTAACATTGCATTGCTCTGTTTGAGCAGGGTTTTTCAGTAGGCTAAACTAGCTAGCTGCATTTGCTAGCTAAGTAAGTGAAACTGTGAAACTGAAAGTGAAAAAAAATGACAATCTTTATCTCTTGCTCTATTTCTCTCTTGCTTCTCAATTTTAGAAGAAATTAATTTGTTCAAAACTGTTCAACTATTGTCTTTCTATCTATTTGAGTCAACTACTCACCACCTTTTATACACTGCAGTGCTAGCTAGCTGTAGTTTATGCTTTCAGTACTAGATTAATTCTCTGATCCTTTGATTGGGTGGACAACATGTCAGTTCCTGCTGCAAAAGCTCTGATAGGCTGGAGGACGTCCTCCGGAAGTTACATAATTACTGTGTAAGTCTATGGAAGGGGGTGAGAACCGTGAGCCTCCAAGGTTTTGTATTGAAGTCATTGTACCCAGAGGATGATGGAAGCTAGCTGTCCTCCGGGTATAGCATGGTGCTTGCTACCTTACAGAGTGCTGTTGATGCTACTGTAGACATTATTTGCAAAATAGTGTGTTTTAATCAGTTATTCTGTGACCTAATTATATTTAGTATAGTTTTATATAAAAAAGTATAACTTTTTTAATATTTTACCATTTTTATTTTTATGAAATTCACTGAGTAGGGTGGTCCTCCCCTTCCTCCTCTGAAGAGCCTCCACTGATTAGGACCCAACGGAAGAAAACAGTCTAAGACAGGGATAAATTCCCTATATTTTTCCAATAAGAGCCGCTGGTTTTTGTTTTCCATTGAAAAAGGAGTTTACTACTCTATTAGAAAAAAAGGTGCTATCTAGAACCTTAAAGGGCTCTCCGGCTGTCCCCATAGGAGAACCCTTTGAAGAACCCTTTTTTGTTTCCAGGTAGAACCATTTTGAGTTCCATGTAGAACCCTTTCCCCCTTTCCCCTATGCGGCAGCCTGAAGAACCCTTTTGATACCCTTTTTCTAAGATAATACAGTGTGCCCTAATGAATGTTACCCAGGCTTGCAGTCTCTCTGTCCTCATGCTGTGCTGTGCTGCTAACTGTTTACCTTGGCTCCAGTCCTCCCGCCAGAGGACTTTCAACTCAGTAGCGCTGCCCTCGGGAGTGACACGGACTCTCTTACTCACTGTCTAAATAAAGCAGCCTTAGGCGTCAGTTGCTGTGCGTGTGTGTATCCTCCTCTCTCTCTCTGTCTTTTTTTCTCTCTCTCTCACACACTTGCACTTTCACTCTAATTCTCTCTCAATCTCTTTCTGTCTCTGCCAATTTAGAATAGCACATTCAACACAGATAAGACTCTGTTACGCTGCTCAGTGACAAATACATCAGCCTATTGCACCATTCACCAAACTCCTAAAATAGGTTTGAGGCTTTGGTTTGTGTCACTTGTCAGTTCTTACTACCGATCTTCACAGCTACAGATGGTGAAATAACATAGTGACTGTTGTCATGCGCATGACCCTCAAGCTTAAGCACATGAATTCAGAGTAACACATGGGAGGAGGGCCTCAGTGATGTAACGTGTTCTGAATCCTCTTAGGAAAAAAGGTGCTAACTCTAACCTAAAAGGGTTCTTCGGCTGTCCCCATAGGAGAACCCTTTGAATAACCCCTTTTGGTTCCAAGTAGAACCCTTCTGCTTCTAGGTAGAACCCTTTTGGGTTCCTTGTAGAACCCTTTCCACATCGAACCCTAAATACTTCTACCTGGAACCAAAAAAAGTTGATCCATGGAGACAGCTGCAAAGTGTAAGAAGACATTACTAGCCTAGGACCACTTCATAAATTCATAGACCTATAAATATTTGTTCTTATTTCAGGTTTCACACTACGTTTGATTTACGTATCTAAAGGAAAGTTTGTCATTTGTCTCGGTTGCAGCAGAGCCTATTTAAAGCTTGTGTGAAGTCATTTCTGTTAAAGGCCCATTGCAATCAAAAACGTGATTTACCTGTGTTTTATATATATATTTCGACGCTGCGAGGTTGGAATAATACTGTGAAATTGTGAAAAGGATGATAAGAGCTGTTTGATGAGACCGGCTGAAATGACAGCCTGAAATATCAGCCTGTTTTGGTCGGAGGGAGTTTTGGCCTGCCAATTAGTTAAAAGACCAATAAGGACGACAACTCCCACTCAGACTACCACACCACAGTCCTAGTAAAACATTTCATTGAGAAATTGCTCTTTTATAAGGTTGTTTCTTGTTGAAAATGTAAATTTAAAAAACAATCATACTAGAGTATTCAATTGTTACCCAGAAATGATTTGATATTGAGATCAATTCAAGCTGCTTTGTACCTTTTAATATGGATGATGCATAACTGCAACCCCTCAGGCAAAGACTGGAGGGAAATTAAGCCTGCAGACACTTGCCAACTCCTTGGGCATGTGCTATAGAGGAATAAAATACAAAAGATCAAAAAATGAAAAATAAAGTTGTTGAAAATATTGAACTGGTGACATTATCAAAATAATGGATTATAATAACGTTTTTCCTACACTGGTCTGCTCAAAACTAGTGTCATGCAAGGGGACAGGTAGTACAAAACAATTGCCATTTTCTTATAATAAAAGTGAAACAACATTTAAATAACTTTTATCTCTAAATGATGTATCTGGTTGCTGTGCAGTGCAATTTTGAACATAGCTACGCTGACACTCAATAAACTCTCCAACATCAATATGTCAAAATTGCAGCCAGATAACCTAAAGCTCAGGCATAAATCTAACCATCTCTAAAATGTCCGTGTCTACCTATGGTATAATTTACAAGCTATATTCACTTAAATATATTTCACACTGTGACAGGCACAATACACGTGATTTAACACACATTGAAAACACTGATAAAACCATTGTAGTGATTGCATATCATGGCGTAAAGAAGCAATTGTTGTTGTGTGTAAGAGGAAAGGCTCATTTTAATACAGAATGAGAAAACAACTAGACCAACACTGTCTGGAAATTCAAAACCCTCGGGGATCCATTGCAGCTTCTCATAACATATTTCCCTTGAAGGTACCATCTTAAACATGTACAAACTGTAATACACAGTTTTAATAAACGTTTTGATAACGTTTGGTTTATTATTCCAGCATGAAGCACGAACCTCCCTGAATCATGAGGTGGAAGAATTTAAGTGAGGAATACCACTGCCAATTTATTTAATGCCAATATAACAACAAATGTCTAAATATTATTCAAATATAAGGGGTTATTTAATATCACAATTTCAAAATGGTTATATGTACCTTCATAGCAATTGGCTAGATGGAGCTAAAACTCTTGCTGCAAACTCTGGCACATACCACAAAAACACTGAGATACAACGACACACCAACAACGTGTAGATTTCCTTAAAATATTCTAAGATGGGCAATTATTCCAAAATTCACATATCAACAGAACAATTTATTTCAAATATTGAAATAATATCATTTAAAACTGTATCAATGATAAAAACAACCAACCAAAGAAATACAAATATCCAAACAAAAAAAATAGGGAAAACAATGTTATTAATAAACATGATATTTCAAAAAAATAAATAAGTCCAGAAAAAAAACTATTACCAGGCCCTGTTTCAGCTGAACGACCCTGATGGTGAAACTGAAATGCATTTTAAAACGGCAGTTTCACAATGACCTTCAGATTCATTCCACCGAAAATTGACATTCCCCAGAGAACGAGAGGAATTTGTCTGGCCCTAAAATGGATCCACCGAGAGTTCTGCTGAGCGAGGCGCCATTCACACCCCTGCTGGAGGAGAGGGAGACATACAGTATGATCTGTGTATTGAATGGGAAAGTCGTATTTCCACTTCAAAAGTTGAAAGTCAGGAATATGTACTGTAGAGCTTTTGACATATTTTGAGTAAAAATACAAGGGCGCGTTTGTATTCCACTTTTTGTTGCGTGTTGAGTCAAACCAAAATCAACAGTGATTTGTCATATAAGGTCATTCTTGAAACCAGTGAAAGGTTGTTTTCTACCTACATATGAATATTTTCACGTCACTGAAACATAATTCTTGGCATAAATCACACGTTTAAGATTATTCTCAATTGAAGCTACAGTTTCATCACCGTGTGTAAATGTGTAACATTTTACTCATTGACTAATTTTGTTTTATGACAGTCTACAGTTGGTTGTAGGAACAGCCAAAACAACCAAAAACGTATTAGGGGCAATTGATCAATTCCGCATATGTTTGTCCATATAGCAACATTACAGTATTTTATGTTGACCTTATTTAGCCTTTTCATTTCATTTTTGTCAAATGTTATATAAACATCAAATGCATGTATACATGTATACTGTTTCTACCAGTTAGGTAGTCTTTGTTGCAGCCAGATAATATTGCAGCAGTCTTCTTTTGCAGTTTTGTATTGTAACAAAAATATGCATCTATAAAACAATTGTGGGTGCCATTCATTCAAACAGTACTTAGCTGTTGTACACGTGTCAAAGATTTTGCGGACATGTTCTCTCTTTTATATCCTCGCCTAAAAAAAACCCACTTCTACCAATTTCTTTAAAAAATAGTACCATAAAGTGAACAGCATTTTAATTTAATCTGTAGGATTTAATTATTTGCGAATTGAGTTAATCATTCAAAACAAAAACTGACCAACATAGGATGTCGCAGTCTTTGATACCCTGTTTAAAACCAAGAGTTTCAGTCAGATACAGTAAGAGCTATCAGTGGAAAAACTTGCAGATTTACGATCACTGTTAACAACTACTAACTCAACAAGAGAGAAGGAAATACAAAAGTATATTAAAAAACGAAGATATAAGATTTTTTTGTTGTTTCAGTTCTACTCTATGTCCATATCTTTATTTAACAATCATAGTCATATTTTCAACAATGGAAGATTAATAAATACTTTCTCTTGATTCAGGAAGGTTGCCTTGGTAACATGATAGCTTGATTCCAGTTGCAAAAAAATGATAATCAAAATGTCCTCTGTATGCATGGTTGCGCTTTTCTTAAGCACTAATATCCAATTAACCACCTTTGTCTTGAGTGGGGGAATCCATAAAATTATGTACAGGTTTCTTCATTTCAGACATTTTATCCACCTCCATAGCTGAGCGAGAGAGCGAGAGGAGAGAGGAGAGGAGAGGAGAGGAGAGGAGAGGAGAGGAGAGGAGAGGAGAGGAGAGGAGAGGAGAGGAGAGGAGAGGAGAGGAGAGGAGAGGAGAGGAGAGGAGAGGAGAGGAGAGGAGAGGAGAGAGAGAGAGAGAGAGAGAGATAGAGAGAGAGATAGAGAGAGAGATAGAGAGAGAGAGAGAGAGAGAGAGAGAGAGAGAGAGAGAGAGAGAGAGAGAGAGAGAGAGAGAGAGAACAGCAGGTCGGTCCGGAACACATCCGAACTGCAGTGTCAAGAATGCATCAACAGGCCTCCTCTCACATATTTCCCTTGCTGTTAAGGCACTAAGGTTTTCTCATATAATTCTGGAAATCAATCCCAAATATTCCACAGACGTTTCAAACTTGCATGAGCGTGGAGGGAGGGGGGGGGGGGCTGTCTCTGTCCAACTGTTGTTAGCTGGGAAGTAGGAAACAGACCCAGAACCATCAAGGCACAGAATATTTCCACCACACAACAGCAGGACATCCAGAGAGAGAGAGAGAGGATAGTGTGGTGGGTTCCATCCCCAGCTCGTGACTCAGGCAAGAGCCATGGGGCACCAGGACTCTCCCCTGACGGAGCCGGCTATGTCTGGAGACTGGGTGAGGCCCACGCTGGTGTAGAGACTATCCTGGCCTGGGTACTTCACGACGGCAGAGCCATCAGAGCCTGAGCCATCCGCTGGTCCACTCAGGACAGAGGACTGGACCTGGAACAGGACAGAGAAATGTTAGTCACAGATTCAAAAGAAATTACTGGGTCTTTCCATAAAATAAGTGCCTTTTTGCATCCCTTTGATATTTTTACTAGAAATTGTGAACCAATATTGAATTTTAAAAGCCTGGTGAGCTGGTTTGACTATTTTTGGCAATTTTCTGGTGTTTTGTGGTCGAAAACTGATCGGTTGGAGCATAACACATCCACCTTCTTAACCATAGATAGACAAGCTAGAAATGTTTTAGCACATTTTGTTTACTTTTTTAAAGCTTGAAATCAATTGCTGCTCCCTGTTGCACACAACAAGCTTCCATTCCTCCTGTCACAAGGGGATTTAAGGCTGATGAAAGATGAAAGATGAAATCGTCAACCATGTTATGTCAACCCTGTTACTTTATTTGCCACTTAATAGGCACTCACCATAGTATGTTTTTATATAAAATCTTGAGACGGGAAAATGTATTTTTTATGAAGTTGAAAATGTGCTCTTAATGACAGAATGTGAAAATAAGGCGAATTCAAACTTTTTTGGGCCAAATTACATTTCTTAAAAGGCACGGAATCGGTGGAACAACCCTACTATTCTCCATTGGTTTTCTATAGTCACAGCCAGTGCTTCCAGAAGCCTATCAATGATAAATCTTCATTTGTAACTGCTAAAATGGATATACACTGAGTGTACAAAACATTAAGAACACCTTCCTGATCTTGAGTTTTGCCCTCAGAGCAGTCTCAATGAGTGGTGGATCACTCTTGATACACACGGGAAACTGTTGCGTGGGGAAAAACAAGCAAAGTTGCAGTTCGTGAACCAAACCGGCGCGCCCGGCACCTACTACCATACCCCATTCAAAGGCACTTAAATCTTTTGTCTTGCCCATTTACCCTCTGAATGGCACACATACACAACCCATGTCTCAGTTGTCTCAAGGCTTAAAAATCATTCTTTAGAGAACAAGTGACACATCAGCTTTCGCCTGGTGAGTCTGTCATGCAAAGAACAGGTGTTCATAATGTTTTGTACACTCAGTGTATAGGCCTATCTGCAGTGAATCTCCACATTATTATAGCAAACCGGCCCATTTATCAAATGATAGGAACAGACAAATGTCATGAATAAAATGTACTTTAAATAGCCCTGTAATATTGTTTCATTTGGAACAAATCGGAGACTATGTTTTAGGACAAAATTCCGAAGAGCATCATCTCTGAGAAATGCAGACCACTTCCCAGAACCCATTACAGACAGCCTTTAAATACCCCTGAAGACACCAGATACAGTAGGCTACATCCCACATACCGTATGACTCAATACTTTTGAATCCTGTATTATCAGGCCAATATTATTGCTATCACGAACATATAAGATGAAAGTGTATTATTAGCCTGCCTGCTCCTACATTTGTCAACAGTATTCATTCAAAAGAATACCAATTAGTGCAATAAATAAAACGATAAAATCCTATTTCATATATATATATATATATATATATATATATATTTTTATTTTTTTTAAGTAAAAGTGGGTCTATCCTACCAAAACCGTGGACTTATATTTGACGCTAACTGAAATGTGTTGGAAGAATTCAGCCGTGCATAATTTGTTACACAAGACATATCCGAGGAGGGGACAACAGTCGAATCTCAATAGCAAACGACCTTGAGTCCGTTTTTATAACACACGCGGCCTATCCCGCACCTGAATATTCGTTTTCTTTTTGAATACGCTATATCAAAATATGGATCGTTCGTATTAACCCTGGCACCTGCGTGTTGGGAGAGCTGTTCTTCGAGCAGTCTTCAGAGTTGGAAGAAGACGTCGACGTCGGAGTCATGGCGACTGAATTACTATTTCCTGTGGTAAAATGATTTAAAAAGTATATATATATATAAAGAGAACCATACAATTGAAGCATTTCAATTATACAACAGAGAGAGAGAGAGAGAGAGAGAGAGAGAGAGAGAGAGAGAGGGATCTGCTTACCAGAGGATCCCTTGGTTTTGTTCAAAGTTTTAGGTTTTCTTTTCCTCGTCTGAATTCCCTCTTTCTTCATGGCGAGCGGCCGAGGTACCTGCAAAAATAACGACTACATTAGTCTGTCATGTTTTTTGATTACACGTTTTGTCAATGTATGAAAACATGTACATTGTCCTTTAAATATAAACTTTATTATTATTAATAATAATAATTTATTAGACACACTGAATGCACTGATCCCGTTTAATATTGTTCTCCATAGTCATTAAAACAATTACGCACGGCAATTAGGCACGTGTCAGTTACAATATTCTCTGCATTTGTCGAACATGAAGTTAATAAAAAGGGGTAACTTGTGACATAATGTAAATATTGTGTCTTACTCCATGTAATTTTGTGTAGAGCCCACATGCGTTGCAGACCGGTTCTCCTTCTGCGTTTCTGCGCCACAAGGTGGTTGTGCTCGTCTGACAGTTGGCGCAGGAGAGGCCGATTCGCCGGGATGATGACTGGGAAAAGGCAATATATAAACAACGATAAACACACTGGAACATAAAGATATGAAGCTACGATTAAGCAAAGGTGAGCGCGTGCTGTAAACGTGAAATGGAGAGATGTCTGAGCCCGCGGCTACCTGACTAATGGAATCTTTGGCTGTGATCCAAGCACTTTAATTCATCATTGGATATGAAGGGCATGGATTCTCCTCTCTTATGACTTATGACTCTCTTTCTGTTATCTGCACTAATTTCCGAACAATAATATTGGTCATATTCATGTCATCCATTTAACTGGCAGTTGCGTTCAGCTTATTACCATGAATTTCATTGTCAGGGAGTTCGTGGAAAAAGGGCATCAGTCGTTTGTTAGTGTGCGTAATAACTGCGTAATGGCGCCAGGAGAATGTGTGTCTGAAAAGTTTTTTTTCCCCCGTCACGTAGCCTCTGTACACTTGTTGACCCTGACTAAATTACCGATATGACAGCCAGAATGACCTTGTTAATATATGAACGCTGGCTAAATTGAGGGTGCAATAAAATGGTCTACCGTTTAAGCGATTTTTTTGTCCCCAAAAAAATCACTATAAGGAGTATAGAGATCTGAGGTGATAACCTTAAGCCATTGCTTTAAATAAATAGACACGAAATTGAGTGGTTAAGTAGTCCCCTGGGCGTGTTCAGCTTACCATCCGCTTCTGTGGTTTAATTAATGGCCGACTGAGTCCATTCATTTTGCTGTACAGGCCGCAGGCGTTGCAGAGAAAGTGGCCCGTGCCATCCCGTCTCCAGAGCGGCGTTGAGATGGAGCCGCAGTTGACGCATTCCCTGCTCTCTCCCAGGTCGTCGAGAATATCTGCGGGAAACAGATAGGCAATACACCAATCACTTACATGACACTTCAGAGAGGTGCTTGGGCATTAAAAGAGCCATTATTTTTCTTAGGCTTAATTGAGCACCTGCCTTGAAATATGTTATTGTACATTGTACATTTTTAAGTAAAAAAAAAAGTATTATTCACCATTATTTTCAAAATTAGGTATATTCTAGGCATATGTGATAGCAAATTAAGATTATACATTCAATACACAAGGAGATTGCACTTTTGACTGTACTTTAGCTATTTTATCTATGTCTAATGCATTACGTTACTTTAAGAAACTCATAATGTTTCCATACTAGTTTTATATGTGCAGTCAGAGGGTGTAATCAACAATGCATTTATTTGAGTTACACCAATACAAATATCAAAATACGATAGGTTTAGAAGTCGTTATAAAACATTTGATATCAGGGATAGGCCTAAACTTTAATTCACGCAACAAATGCATTGATAATAGCCCATGTAACTAATATATAGCCTTCACTCTTAGAAAAAAGGTTTCGGGTAGAACCAAAAAGTGTTATATTGCTTGCTTCATTTATGGCACCCCTAAAGGTTCTATATAGAACCATTTTGTAGGGTTCTTTGATCAGAACCCCATCAGAACCCCAGGGGTTTTTCACTGAACCAAAATTGGGATTCTACCAACCTTTGGGGTTGCCATATATGAAGCAAGTATAGAACCCTTTTTGATTCTATCCAGAACCTTTTTTTCTAAGAGTGTAGGGCTCCCGAGTGGCGCAGCGGTCTAAGGCACTGCATTTCAGTATAAGAGGCGACACTACAGACAGACACCGTGGTTTGAATCCAGGCTGTATCACAACCGGCCTTCATTGTGAGTCCCATAGGGCGGCGCACAATTGGCCTAGCGTCATCCGGGTTTGGCCGGTGTAGGCAGTCATTGTAAATACGAATTTGTTCTCAACTGACTTACCTAGTTAAATAAATAAAAAAATATAGCCTAATTAACTTGCTATTCTAAAATTGAACATATTTACCATGTCTTACCATTACTATAAAACATGTATTTTAGCTCCGATAATTTCCTTAACCAAATTGAATTAGAATTTATTGGGGCCCATTAGACCTAAACACTTGTAATCGTAAGTTATCATCACATTGTTTCACCCATTCCCTTGTTGCCTATGCGTTAAACCGCTATTCGATAGATGGAGAACTAAAGTTCTCACATAATGGAAGTCCACATCATTAATCAGCTTTCTTCGACACTTCTGAGAATAGTAAGCCTACCTCCATTGGGTCCTCGAATCGTCAAGGGCGCACCTCTGCTTTGCAAAGTGTGCAACATGGTGTTATCGAATGGTCCTCCAGGCCAAGGCGAGGACAACTGGGTTAGCTGCGGTCCAACATACGGGGAGTAGGGACTGGCGTAGGATCCACCGAGGGGCCGCGGGAGACCGTACTGGTCTCGACTGCCCACATTCAGCGGGTTACTGTAGCCGTTATCCCTGGACGCTACGTTGTTCATTGGCGGGCTTGGAGGGTAATGGAAACGGTTGGAGGTATGAGGACTCCCGGTGCTGTAGGAGGGACTCTCCGGAGTAGACTGCGACCAGACTGAATGGCTTGTGATCGCATGACTAGGCTGTGCCGACCCGCTGGCTTGCAAATAAGGGAGGCTGGATATCATGGGTCCCACCCGGGAGCTCGGTACATACACTGGAGAGTTGGGGTTGGAGTGCATATAGCCCCCAGAGGGCGAGTCGTACCCCGCCTGGCTCTGGTGGGCCGCGGCGATGGCTAGTGTTTGATACATGTCGCTGGGGTCGACGATAAGGCCCCCCTTGTGGTGCGGGTGCGCTCCACTAGAGATGATTAGTTTGTTGCCCTGGTCTAAATCCGTGAACAGCGCGATGTCCTCTGTGGTGGGCAGGGCAGTGTTGTTGTTATGGTGTCCGTGTCCGAAGTGAACGTAGGAGTGTAGAGATGGTCTACCTGGCCCCTCGTCGCGCCGGTGTCCCACTAAGTCAAGTTGATCGGTTGTCGGCGGTGACCTGAGTCCCTCCGAGTCGTGCGCGTGGCCGTGACTGTCCCTCCTGTCCTGACCGCCGTGTAAGTAGCTCTGTTCAGCCGGTGACCCTGGGCTGCTGGACACTTCTTGCTTGACCATGGACCAGCTGTTTTCGCCCAGGTCCATCCAGGATCACTTTCCATACACCGTAGGGCTAGAAAATCGTGAGGGTGTTGTCTGCCCTGGGAATGAAAGATAATATGTTATTATCAAGATCAAGTAGGCTAAAAGGGTATATCATATTGTGAATTGTTAACTTAAAACAGGTCCTTGGGCGTCAAGTAACTATTTCTGGTATCATAAAGGATATATGAGATGAGGTAATCAAAATCGTATTACAATCTCAAATATTCTTCCCAAAGATTTGGCCCAAAGAGTTACATTTGAATGACCTTTCAAGCGATACTATTAATTTGCAAGAAACATGTAATCCCCAATGATAACAATATCATATCAATTCCATAGCTTACCCTCTGGGAAACTGCGTAATACAAACCCAACATAGCCCTTGATGTGGGGCTTGGTTTCATTTTGAAACGTATTCGCGTAATTTTGAGTACATGACACAAAATGATAGGCGAAAGGCTAGGTTACTTAGCACACAATACTCGATCCTCACTATTAAAACTATATGATGGTTATAGACTAATAGTTACGACGTGTTTGGCAATACCACCTAAGGTATTAATCCATTAGAAATGTAAGCACACCGCGCGCTCTGACCGGAGGAGTTGAATCCATCCGTGTCAAAACCTTGTCCTCCCCTCTCGAGATAGCCTCTTCATAATTACAAAAAAACCACACACCGTTACAGATAGGAACAAAATGCAATATATCTTTGGAGCAAAGTGATAACCGCTTGATAAGAAGCATAACAGATAAGACCCAAGAGGCAGGGTAATTGTGACAAACCAATACCCCAAATGATTTAGGTTCTGCGCAACTGGCACCCAGGAGCACGATCACTGAAACCAGATGTTTTACCAAGACTGGACTGAAACATAGAAGACAAAAGAGGAGAGGAAGGATTATTCACCACACACCTACTCGTTCTGTGCCATCGGTCGCTCGTTGAAGTTTCCTATAGTGTCTGGGTCGTAGCTGGTCTCTGGGAAGATAGGAATGAAAGCGTTAGCCTACTGCGCGCTTGACGAGGTTTTTAGAGAGGAGGCGCTTCTCGAGGCTGCAGTTGGAATCTGAGGGCGTTCTCTGATTGGATTTCAGTTTAACAAACATATCAACTGGTTGAGGGTGCTAGCCTTTGAGACTTGATCATGTCTAAAATGACCCAAACTGTACATGCAATCAATTTAACGTTTCACGGTAGGCTATTGACTTTTTGTTGTTGAAATAAAATCGAAATTCATATATCAGAGAAAATACATATACAGAGAAAAGCATGTTTTGGCATCGCACATTGGTTTACTCACAAAATAGTTAAGATATTCAAAGAAATATGATATTACCTGAGTTTATTTAGAGCAAAAAGGGGGATTTTTCATAATTGACATCAAGCCTGGTTTAAACGGATATTGCGTACAAATTAGTTAGGTGTACAAACCACGACTATCATGATGAACATTAACCTATCAGAGGCTCACAAATTATAGTAGGCCTATCATTATAGACATTAGACAAATTAAGTAGTCCCTATGCTAACATTCTTCAGAATGTGTTTACAAGTTCTGGCAAGCAATACATTGTAATAATGTAAGATGTTACAGAACTATCGACAAAACTGTTGGCATCGAATATAGAGTTTAAAAAAACAATATTCAATTGAAAAACTTTTCAATTTACAAAGTGAAATATTTAATAGCCTATCAATTGCACCATACTTAAAATAACTAACATTGAATGATAAAATCATTATAATTAGAAAGTAAAAGGCCCTAAAATACAAACCTCGCTGAGAACAGCTGTTTTAAAATCGCCTATTTTTGTTTATTTATTTGTTTATTCTCAATTTCGGCGTTATGTTAGGGAAGACCATTCACAGTTAGTTTATTTAAGTGAGCCCTTAAATTGATTAAATGGGGTCAGCCTCGGAAGCACAAACTCTCAGCACGTATCTGTTGTTGCAGAGAGGATTTACATTGAACTGGCGATGATTACTTCAGTTGGAATATACATTGGCTCAGTGAAATTATCAAAAGTGACGAGTTGTCAATTAAACCATTCATTTACTACTAGTCTTCAGCACTCCTTCCAGACGTTAACAAATAGTCCCGTCGTTAGTCGACCTGGGAAGAATTCAACTGGTATTTCTTTCTATTTACATTTTGTCTGGATAACACTGTTAGGCGATACGCGTTTCAGGGTAAATTATATGTCACCATTTCGTTGCACTGAAAGAGAGAGGATAGACACGAGCCATTGCAAAATGCTCTATCCTCTGTTTGACTCCTCTTGTAAAATGGGTTCAAACAATGGCCATTCTTCTTTTAATTTGGTCTTTGCATTCCTTTCACTTTTCGTTGCTTTGCAAAGGGTAAACCTAGGCAGCATTTTAGAAACGTTCTCTGAGAGGTGTAAGCAACTGCATACTTCTAAAATAGGTATCAGAACTATGACTATTGGTTTAACGCGCCATGAATTGGACGTGTCCTCGTGCGTAAAAGAGATAGCACTAACAGCTATCACCTAGGCTATTTTGATAAATCGTTGAGAGCAAAGCGAAAAAGTCAGAACATAGCTAATCAAATGCACGGTGGAACATGGAGTAAGCAGGCTGGACATTGGGGGGCCGAGGCAGACATTTATCAGGGAGGTGCGAGAATACATCATTTTACTGTCTGTTCCAATGCGACTTAACGAATGAGGTGTTTTCGCTGTGATGCCATGAAGTGTGTCTCTCAGATAGTTAGCCTACCTGTGACGAATCCCCACCCGCAAAGTGTCAGGACGCCACTCAGTCTCAGCCTCTATCTTCACACTATCCAGGGACGGACAGGCTCAGGCAGGGGCAGACCGGGAGAAGACTGTTTGAAATCAACAATAAATAGTCTATATCATTTGGAAAAATAATAAAAAATAATAATTTACTGTCGCTGTGGAATAATTTAAGGTTTATTATAATGTAATGGCATTATTAGGCCTAGATGGGCCTACATTCGAATTACCTCGACTAGCTTATAATATGAATGTTATAATTATTCATAATAATAATAATAATAATAACAATATAATAATATATATTTGAAAATAATAGTAGTGGTAGTACTAGTAATGATAATAAAATGCTATTATTTTGTGATTAATTTCTTTATTGATTTTCAAGTTGCCGTATCTTCATTCGTATCTTAATAATGTGTGTCTGTTTCGTTGCGTAATCGCCCTCAGGTGTCATTGCCTTATACTGTATGTACTGACATCATAATGATTATCTCCTACTACTCGTTTTCTGTTATATTGAAAGAGAGTTTTCAATTTTTCCTATTTTGAGACATGAATGTTGTGTGTGTGCCATTCAGAGGGTTAAGATATTTAAGTTTCTTTGGACGGGGTATGGTAGTAGGTGTGGGAAGCATTGAAGTCCAAATGGGCCAGCATCCCTATGGAATGTCTATGGACTATACCCAGACGAATTGAGGCTGTTCTGAGGGCAGAAGGGGGTGCAACTCAATATTAGGAAGGTGTTCCTAATGTTTTGTGTACTCGATAGGCCTATTCATGTGATGATAAACGTATTATTATTATTGATTTGGCGTAATAAAAATATCAGTTAAAATCGTAAGATCAGATTTGATTGGTTTAATACAGACACAACACCTAAAAATGTATGCTATTCATGAATGGTGTTGAAGGCAAAAAGGAAGTCTGCTTTGTCTGTAGTGTAATAGAATAGTGTAATCAAAGGTGAGAGTTTATGATGAATTGGGAACAATCAGTAAATGAATGTCTACCTTGTAGCATTCAGACTTTTACTTAATTATTCACCTCAGTTTCGATTGCGTCTCAATAATTGATTAGATTAGGTGGAGATGTTTTCATGTGCTCGGAAATTGAAAGAAAATGTTACCGTTAATGTTTTTATTTGATTAAATGTTTTATTGCAAATCTTATCCAATCCAATATCGTCGCCAAGACCGCTATGCGATCACATTTGAGATATCCTGTTAATATTACATTTGACAATATAGACCTTGAAATTATTATTATTGTTATTATTATTGCGCTATTACAACAATTATAATAACAACAATAAGATACACTTTTGTTTTATCCACTAGATAAATGTAATGCAGCATTTTATCATTACATTTTGAGTGTCCATTTAATCTCACAAACGGGTGATAAAAACAAGATAAAGATAAGCTAAGGAATGGGATTTATCGTTGTAGGTACTCTCTCTCGAAATTACTGGACAATTTCTCGAGCATTTTTGGAGTTTAGACTCAGCTGGTAGTGAGATAATTCAGTCAAAGAAATTACACAGCTTTGTACAGAACACAGCACATGGCATCCATCAAGAGGATCCACATACAGTAGGATATATTTCGAGGTAATTTATGAATAGAAGATCATTTCAGAGCAGAATGCTATTTCATTGTTATTAAAGGAGAAAACCTAATGGTTTGATTAAATCCAAAGGACGCCACTAATGTCCGCTAATTATGGTTAACTCGAAAGGTCGCCGAGTCGAATCTCCTAGCCGACTGGGTGAACAATCTGTTGACTTGCAGTGCACTTAACCCTAATTGCTCCTGTATGTCACTTTGTATAAGAGCGTCTTGGAAATGTAAAAATATTGTAATGTCGTGACTCAATACAAATAAATAATTGTTCGACATATTTTCACGTTATGCTTTAGCGATACATACAATCTAATTTCAATTGCCATATTGAATATGGCTGATAATTGGTTGTTATTTAACTGACCCCTAAAGACATCTAATGCATTGGGATAACGTTTAGAATTAATGACCTAAAATGGATATATCTAACCTTCCATGACACACATATACAGAGAGCATAGTATCCCACTTTCTTATTCGGATTCACAGTTAGTACAATTTGTTTATAGGTCGCCCGGCTCTTTGTACATAACTTGGACTTTGGGAGGAAGAGTTGTGATTTGTTCTGGATGTCAAATAAAACTCCGTGTCTCATTATGGAGGCTGTGGAAGTAATTTCCGGTATTTGATGGATCTCTTCACTGTGTCTGAAGCGTTTGGGGCTTAAAACAAATGAAATGCCCTATTTACACATGTTTGTTTTTATGGAAGGCAGGCACAGAGCAGTTAAGTTTTATGCCTGAGACTGTCTCTGTTTGTCCCTCTGTCTGTCTGTCTGTCTGTCTGTCTGTCTGTCTGTCTGTCTGTCTGTCTGTCTGTCTGTCTGTCTGTCTGTCTGTCTGTCTGTCTGTCTGTCTGTCTGTCTGTCTGTCTCTACCTTCCCACATGGCTGCATGGGCAGTGGCTCCCATAGAGGGTTAAGTCAAAATGAAACTGCATTAAAACAACAGTTAACTCTTAGGTCATAGCCATTTCCTGCAGTCAAATGACACAGTGACCTCATGGCTGGAATGATTATAACATTTTTAATAATATAATGAATAAACATGATTCAAATGTCTTTGTTATACACTACATGACCAAAAGTATGTGGAGACCTGCTCGTCGAACATCTCATTGAAATGGAGTTGGTCCCCCCTTAGCTGCTATAACAGCCTCCACCTCTTCTGGATGTTGGAACATTGCTGCGGGGAATTGCTTCCATTCAGCTACAAGAGCATTAGTGAGGTCGGGCACTGATGTTGGGCGATTAGGCCTGGCTCGCAGTCAGCGTTCCAATTCATCCCAAATGTGTTTGATCGGGTTGAGGGCAGGGCTCTGTGCAGGTCAGTCAAGTTCTTTCACACAGATCTCAACAAACCATTTCTGTATGAACCTCACTTTGTGCTCAGGGGCATTGTCATGCTGAAACAGGAAAGGTTCTTCCCCAAACTATTGCCACAAAGTTGGAAGCGCAGAATCGTCTAGAATGTCATTGTATGCTGTAGCTTTAAGATTTCCCTTCACTGGAACTAAGGGGTCTAGCCCGAAGCAGGAAATAAAGCCCCAGACCATTATTTTTTACAGTTGGCACTGTGCATTGGGCCAGGTAGTGTTCTACTGGCATCCGCCAAACCAAGATTTGTCCGACTGACTGCCAGATGGTGAAGCGTGATTCATCACTCCAGAGAACGCGTTTCCACTGCTCCAGAGTCCAATGGCGGCGAGCTTTACACCACTTCCCCCGAAGCTTGGCATGGTGATTTTTAGGCTTGTAAAACCCCTTTCACGAATCTCCCAATAAATAGTTATTGTGCTGACATTGCCTCCAGAGGCAGTTTGGAACTCAGTAGTGAGTGTTGCAACCGAGGACAGACAATTTTTACGCATCATGCCCTTCAGCACCCAGTGGTCCCATTCTGTGAGCTTGTGTGGCCTACCACTTCGCGGCGGAGCCATAGTTGCTCCTAGACGTTTCCACTTCACAATAACAGCACTTACAGTTGACCGGGGCAGCTCTAGCAGGGCCACAATTTTATGAACAGACTTGTTGGAAAGCTAGCACTGAGCTCTTCAGTAAGGCCCTTCTACTGCCAATGCTAGTCTATGGAGATTGCATGGCTGTGTGCTCGATTTTATACATCTGTCAGCAACGGGTGTGGATGAAATAGCCGAATCCACTCATTTGAAGGGGCGTCCACATACTTTTGTATACATAGTGTATTTAATTTCTTCTTTAATGTATATAAAATGTAATATTGGGATGCAAACTTGTGATTGAATACATTCAAACTCTATTATTTATTATTTTAAGCCTATAACCATGTGTGTGAGGTGTATACTTTTGTTTCAAAGTAGATTTGTTAAAGACTATCAAGAAACATTCTGTGTGACCCTGACTTAGCCCATTGCAGTAGAAGGTTTATTTAAAGTAAGAATTAGGTTTATCTTTAGCAGTGTGGTTAGGGATAGTTGTATGATAATATTTTAAAGAGAGAAACTGTTGGGTGACAACTGCCATGGGGGCTGCCCCAGTGGCTGATGGGATGTGGTGGGTGAGCGTCAGTCTGCTGTTTGGAGTGGTAGATGATTAAGCGAGGCAGGGCAGGTGTGTAAAAGCAACCTTTGTCGTTTGGACAGTGTGAACCATCCTTGCTGCTTTCCAAGGCTCGCCCACAAAAGGGAACGCCCTCACCTGCCCGATTACGAGTGTGTTTGTGTCTGTGTGTATGTGTGTATGTGTGTGTGTATGTGTGTGTATGCGTGTATGTGTGTGTGTATGTGTATGTGTGTGTGTGTATGTGTGTATGTGTGTGTGTATGTGTGTGTGTGTGTGTGTGTGTGTGTGTGTGTGTGTGTGTGTGTGTGTGTGTGTGTTGGGGAGAGGCCAGGGGATTGGTGGCAAGCTAGCTATCCTCGCTGGCTAAAAAACTTCCGGGGAAGTGTTGTACAGCCACAGCCAGTCAGCTACACCCTAGCTGGTTCAAGTGACGAACCACTGTCTATGATCAACTACATTCCTCTCCATCTAAATGATACTGATATAGTTGAGAGTTTTTGATTAGCTTAGCGCTGCATTTATGATCCTAAGGGATTGGTGTCACTTCGCAAACTCGTAAAAAACACTAACATAAAAGTAGCATGTTGAATAGTATGGCTCAGTACTGGATAATTTACAGCTATTCCAATTCATACTCATAAAAGCCTTGCATCAGACAATGAGGGCGACACCCAATCTTTAGTATTGTCTCCATACGTATCAGTCTATCATAGTGAAGTCGTCACAGGTTGGTGATATGGGCTGCCTTTGACTCAGTTGCCTCTCATGTCTTGACCTTGGCTCTGTTTTCTAATTGTAGTGTAATAATAACGAAACACAGGGTAGATAGGAGTTACAGAAGGGAACCAACTACTCCATGTGACACAATGTAGACAAGATTATGAGGCTCGGTATCTGTTTATGCAACCATATCAGGACCTCTAATGCCCAAATTAGTATGAGTAACTTCCAGATGTATACCCGATCATGTAACGCACGACAACTCAAAGGAGAAACACACTGAAGTTGCATTTTAGTTTACGTCTTCACTGTGATTTTGTCCGGTTTATACCAGCAGGAAAGAGGTCACAAAATTGGAATTAACCCAGGCCAAACCATTCTTTATGTCTCGTGGTCTAATGTGTCTTTACAAGCATTTCGCTACACTCGCAATTAGGTCTGCTAAACACGTGCATGTGACAAATCAAATTTGCTTTGAAGGCCAAACCATTGTCCGTGACTTCTTTCTAAACCAGCGTTTCTTGGGTCACCCCAGTCTCGAGCCTAACTCAATACATTTGCATCTCCTCTCATTCTGACAGTGTACTGCTTTCTTACCTATCTCATAAACAAATAAGCGGTTCATTTTCCCGTGTAGCTGGTGGAGGGACATGGCATGACACACATAAGTAAATCTAGTCTGATTGACAATAAGTCTAATTTACAATACTTGACATGGTGAGGTTACTGAGGGCCAAATTGGGTCAATACGACATGCACATAACGCTCACATCAATCATGCATTTGTGTAGATGGGAGATTTACAATGATAGATAGTCATTTCAAGTTGCATGCACAAATTTGTCGCATTGGGAATTTATCGGGGAGCGTGGTTTGAATGGTGGCATACCGGCAGTGGCGGTTCTAGCTTGTAAGGCTCCCTGGGTGCCCCCCTCCCTTCAGCCCCCGCCCCTAGCGGCTGCCCGTGTCGCCCATACCTAAATCCGCCCCTGCATCCTGGCCCCTGATATAGTTGGGGTTCCTCTAGCTCTACCTTCCTCTCTTTCTCTTGGTACCCCTCTCTAGCTTAGCCCAGTCAGTGTGGAAGGGCTAGCTCCAGTGGTGGGGGTCCATGGTCATCCAGCCCCTCACAACCTCATGTCAGAGAGCTTCTCCTGGGATGCTCCTACAGGGACGGGTCCCAGATAAGCCCTCCATCCATCCATCACACATCTGACTCAAGTGTTTAAAAAGCCATTAGACAACCTAACCAGATAAGCCTGAGGTGTATAATTCAACACTCGCACCGATTGAGGGTAATAAGAACTTAAGCACTGTAATTGTGAAGAAAGATTACAATGGCAGAGTGCACTGCTCTAGCCCACAACTCTGTTATGTTGCTATCTTGTACAAAGATGATATGGTAGCACTTCATTTTAGAATACATACATGACCACAAAATGGTAATTTTCACTAATTACCTAAATATTACTAATGGTTTAGACAAGACATGGCCTTTAAATGAACACCCCTGTATTGGGTCTCTGAAAGTAAAGCTAATAGATGAGGTTTGGTTTTCCAAACCCGAGCAAGGCCATGTTATTGTTTCCACGTTAACATCCCCGTCACCTCCATCCTGTTAGCTCGCCAGCTAGAGCCAGCTCCTCTCTGTGTTTTGTCTTAGCAGAAGGTCAGGTTTCCAGAACACCCTGTGACTTTCCCTGAATCAGCTGTTTAGATGTTCGGCGCACCAGAGAAAAAGAGCAGCCTTGGCAGAGGTGACGTCATTAGATAGTAATGAGGTGTAGGGGTGGGGGTAGAGGGGGCAGTGGTGTAGGGGCGGGGGTAGTAGTTGGGGGGATTGAGGGCTGTATTGGGGAGGGGGAGTAGAGAGAGGATAGGGCGGCAGACAGACATAGGGAAAGAGGAGAAGGTCCAGACCTTAGCATACACAGGCCTCTCAGCTGGTCTCAATGCCTGGGCATTGTATTATACCTAGCGGTTCTACTGCTTATTAGGGAGATACTGTATGAAAGGGCCGTAAAACCTCAGTCTTGGTAGATTAATGAACTACCCGCTTGTCTATTGTTCATTTTTGTAAGGCAGGAAGTGTACATACCTGTACTGTACCTAAGTTAGGTGGATATTCATCTAGGTTAACTCAGAACTAGAGTCTTGTGTGGTCAGGAGCTCTATTAAGTTCTGGATCCATATGTATTAAGAGAAGAGATAGAACGAGGATCAGAAGCAGAAGCGGAACGAAGAGCTCCAACCTCTCTCTTTCCAAGTTATGGGAAAGTCTATGGGTCAAATGTCCCCTCCCCTTCCAGAATTCTAAAGATGCAAAATTGTGAAATGTCCAAAGCACGGAACTAATGCTGCTCATTATCTCACGCTCCGTTGTGTCATGACAGATCTACGGTCCCATTTATGTTTACGTAGTCTGTTCACGTGACATTAGGTGGACCTTGGAGGCTTGTTTTTGCAATTGAAATAGCTAGGTAAAAGTCTGTAGTACCCAGTGTTGGGGAGTAACGGATTACATGTAATCTGCTACATGTAAGGGATTACAAAAACCGTTAACTGTAATCCATTACATTACCAGCAAAAGTACTGTAATCAGATTACAGATACTTTTGAAAAACTAGATGATTACTTTGAGGATTACTTTTACATTTAGAAAGGATGTTTGCGGAAGAAAAATCTTTGACGCTTCTCTGTTTTCTCAATGACATTCAAATCAGCATTGAAAAAAGGTGCAAGTGTAAGTTTGTTCCACCTGAACGAGTCTGACCACAAGTCAGAGTCCACTATGACGACACACCAAATGGGTTTGATGGATCGCAGGAACAGAGCAGGAGTAAGCTACAGTCCAAGCTATGTCTTCCAATGGTGCGACTGCTGTCGGCATCCAAAGATTATCCAACCGCTGCCGCGGTCATCCCCCTCTTCAAAGGGGGAGACACCCTGGACCCAAACTGCTACACACCTATATCCATCCTGCCCTGCCTATCTAAGGTCTTCGAAAGCCAAGTCAACAAACAGATCACTGACCATCTCGAATCCCACCGTACCTTCTCCCTGTGCAATCCGGTTTCCGAGCCATCGATAAAAGACAGTACTGTGCAGCCGTCTTCATCGACCTGGCCAAGGCTTTCGACTCTGTCAATCACCATATTCTTATCGGCAGACTCAGTAGCCTCGGTTTTTCTAATGACTGCCTTGCCTGGTTCACCAACTACTTTGCAGACAGAGTTCAGTGTGTCAAATCGGAGGGCATGTTGTCCGGTCCTCTGGCAGTCTCTATGGGGGTACCACAGGGTTCAATTCTCGGGCCGACTCTTTTCTCTGTATATATCAATGATGTTGCTCTTGCTGCGGGCGATTCCCTGATCCACCTCTACGCAGACGACACCATTCTGTATACTTCTGGCCTTTCCTTTTACACTGTGCTATCTAACCTCCAAACGAGCTTCAATGCCATACAACACTCCTTCCGTGGCCTCCAACTGCTCTTAAACGCTAGTAAAACCAAATGCATGCTTTTCAACCGCTGCCTGCACCCGCACGCCCGACTAGCATCACCACCCTGGATGGTTCCGACCTAGAATATGTGGACATCTATAAGTACCTAGGTGTCTGGCTAGACTGCAAACTCTCCTTCCAGACTCATATCAAACATCTCCAATCCAAAATCAAATCTAGAGTTGGCTTTCTATTTCGCAACAAAGCCTCCTTCACTCACGCCGCCAAACTTACCCTAGTAAAACTGACTATCCTACCGATCCTCGACTTCGGCGATGTCATCTACAAAATAGCTTCCAATACTCTACTCAGCAAACTGGATGCAGTTTATCACAGTGCCATCCGTTTTGTTACTAAAGCACCTTATACCACCCACCACTGCGACCTGTATGCTCTAGTCGGCTGGCCCTCGCTACATATTTGTCGCCAGACCCACTGGCTCCAGGTCATCTACAAGTCTATGCTAGGTAAAGCTCCGCCTTATCTCAGTTCACTGGTCACGATGGCAACACCCACCCGTAGCAC
This sequence comes from Oncorhynchus mykiss, assembly GCF_013265735.2. Taxonomy (NCBI): domain Eukaryota; kingdom Metazoa; phylum Chordata; class Actinopteri; order Salmoniformes; family Salmonidae; genus Oncorhynchus; species Oncorhynchus mykiss. The sequence goes on from NC_048592.1 coordinate 11,854,417, forward strand.
TCGCTCCAGCAGGTGTATCTCACTGATCATCCCTAAAGCCAAAACCTCATTTGACCGCCTTTCTTTCCAGTTCTCTGCTGCCTGTGACTGAATTGCAAAAATCACTGAAGTTGGAGACTTTTATTTCCCTCACCAACTTTAAATATCTGCTATCTGAGCAGCTAACCGATCGCTGCAGCTGTACATAGTCCATCGGTATATAGCCCACCCAATTTACCTACCTCATCCCCATACTGTTTTTATTTTATTTACTTTTCTGCTCTTTTGCACACCAGTATCTCTACCTGCACATGTTCATCTGATCATTTATCACTTTATCACATTTATCACATCTGATCATTTATCAATCTGCTAAATTGTAATTATTCACTCCTATGGCCTATTTATTGCCTACCTCCTTATGCCTTTTGCACACAATGTATATAGATTATTTTTTTCCCCTACTATGTTATTGACTTGTTTATTGTTTATTGTTTACTCCATGTGTAACTCTGTGTTGTTGTCTGTTCACACTGCTATATGCTTTATCTTGACCAGGTCGCAGTTGCAAATGAGAACTTGTTCTCAACTAGCCTACCTGGTTAAATAAAGGTGAAATAAAATAAAGTTGAATAAACGCTTGGAGGTAAGGATGACAGCAGTGGTGTAGACTACAGCGATACGGATATCACTTATAATTAATATCTACATAGGGCATTGATGTAAATCACACTGCTGCTCTCTCATTTAGCCATTTGCACCTTACGGATTGTGGTTGTTGTGGATGGCTGATCACAAATCTAAATGTGTATTTGAACCCAATAATGGTTGAATTCAAGAAGTTTAAGCTGCCTATCAATCATTGTTTTTGAAACCAGTGGACAGCCAGTGAAAAATGCGCTCTTGCAAAAGCTGCTTAGTGCAGATCCCAGCCTAAGAAATACAAGTGGGCATTTATTGCTCAATATAATTCATGGTGATAAAAAATAAATAATACATAGGCCTAATGGACACATGGTCAAACTCGCACACTTTTGATAGACTCAAATGGACTTGTAAATTATATATATATATACTGTATATATATACTGTATATACTGTATAATTTACAATTATATATATATATATATATATATATATATATGTATATGTGTGTATGATTCCTGAAGAATTTAACTTATAAATGCCTCATGAGCTGTCATACATCCATGAGAACCCAAAATATAAGCGTGTAAATGTAAACAAACACTGTATAGCCTCATAACATGGTTAAAACAATTATTTTGATAACATGGGTGGTCAGTCCTTGCATCCATCGCGCTGTCTATTAATCTGAGAGTGGTTACATTTCTCCAGGCCCATCCCTCAGCTTTTCACCAAAACAGAGGCGTGGCAACTGTTTTGTTATTGTTTCATCTGTGGATTTGCCCTTTAAATGGCTGCATATTATTAAGATAATGTCGCCAAGAAAAAGGTAAACAATATGTCAGCATATGGCATTGAGTCGTTCAATTTAACGTCCATATGGCCTCCTATGTAAACTTTAACACTGATTTATCCTGCAATAGATGTCGTTCAAATGGGAACATACATTTTTCTCTTCTTCTAATGCCTCTTAAGGGGAAAGTAATCTAAAAGTAACTGAATGTAATCAGATTACGTTACCGAGTTCGGATAATCCCAAAATTACGTTACTGGTTACAATTTTGGACAGGTAACTTGTGACTGTAACGGATTACATTTAGAAAGTAACCGACCCAACCCTGGTAGTACCATAACCTCATTTTGACTGTGTAGAACTGAACACTAGCCCCAAATTGGTCCTTGGAGTTCTGAGTTGCCAAGTCAATCCAACACTTTTTGGGACATTTTAGAAACACCAATCCAATTGTAACAAATGACATAACTCAAAAGGTCTTGTCCTCTTTCACTATTCTGTTCAAATGCACAACGCTAAGCTAGGGCCTTGACCTTCTCTATAGACAGTGGAAAATGTATTCAAATGTGTGTAAGGCTGTTTGAGTGTGTAGAACAAACAAGGGGCCCGGCAGACCTGATAACATCTTGTTACTGAAAAGACTGCAGAGCTCAACCAACCAAACATGGCCACCATCATGTGGCAACGGTTTCCCTTGTCCTTCCATGACCGTATGACCTTGTCTCAGGCACCTCAAACAGCTATACTTGCACATGTGTACACGCAGACACAGACACGTGCACGCGTGCACACACACTGCTCTTCCACACATAGAATAAAACACACTGTCACATAAGCACTCTACTTTACTTTACTCCAGTTGCCCAGACAATGAAAACATTGAGGTGCTATAGGTCAGTACAGTTTATGGCGTGACAGAGTCTTTGTTTGCCTGAAAACAGTCAACATGTGAATTCTACATGCTCCAATTATACATTTTTTTTAATCAGATCTCCATCAAACAGACCAATCATGCGCCTTCCTTTGTGCCTGTGTCTCCGTCCTCAGTGTGCTGTACCAGGCAGAGCCATAGTGCCCGCAGCTCCCTCTGTTTGTCCGGAAATGTTTGCTCATGGCGGGAATATTACACCTAACTATACTACAGCAAGAAAAGACATGAAATGACTCCAGGTCTGACTGAAAAGCAATGTGTCACCTCCCTTCCACTTCACTGTAACTGATTCGTTTATAAATTCACCTTCCCTCCCGATACTCTTTCTCTCGTAATTCCATGTCAAAATGACATCTGCGTAGGAGCGGGTCTGGCCCTTCGTTTCCATGGTTGAGTTTCCGTGGTGAGTTTGCCTTTGAGGAGGGGGGGGGGGGGGGGGGGGGGGGGCATTCCCATGACCTTAAAAAAAACCTGTATGATTCTATAAAATGAGGTCATATCAGGATGATCTCCAGCACGTCTCATTTACTGTAACATTGTGACTTGCTGCCTGTACCACTCTACCTCAACAAAAGGGGACAAGAACGACATGGGAGATGGGAGTAGCTACTGGATCAAACCATTACCGGTCTCACTTCCACGTAGTGTCTATATGGCACGTTGTCCCCTCAGAAGGACAAAGCTGTTCTCTGTTGATTTCACCAGATTTGGATTGGGGTCTCTGTGTATGCGTCTTATTGTAAATACTGTAGCCATAACAGAAACACAAAGCAAACTAAGCACTTAGGAAAAAGTAGACTTGAAGCACTGTGTTACATGTAACTGCAAATGTGTCAGGAAAACATTTTTACAGGTAAATTATCATTAAAAAAAATATCCTCATAGGCAATATGCGATACATTTACATACAGTGCCTTGCGAAAGTATTCGGCCCCCTTGAACTTTGCGACCTTTTGCCACATTTCAGGCTTCAAACATAAAGATATAAAACTGTATTTTTTTGTGAAGAATCAACAACAAGTGGGACACAATCATGAAGTGGAATGACATTTATTGGATATTTCAAACTTTTTTAACAAATCAAAAACTGAAAAATTGGGCGTGCAAAATTATTCAGCCCCCTTAAGTTAATACTTTGTAGCGCCACCTTTTGCTGCGATTACAGCTGTAAGTCGCTTGGGGTATGTCTCTATCAGTTTTGCACATCGAGAGACTGACATTTTTTCCCATTCCTCCTTGCAAAACAGCTCGAGCTCAGTGAGGTTGGATGGAGAGCATTTGTGAACAGCAGTTTTCAGTTCTTTCCACAGATTCTCGATTGAATTCAGGTCTGGACTTTGACTTGGCCATTCTAACACCTGGATATGTTTATTTTTGAACCATTCCATTGTAGATTTTGCTTTATGTTTTGGATCATTGTCTTGTTGGAAGACAAATCTCCGTCCCAGTCTCAGGTCTTTTGCAGACTCCATCAGGTTTTCTTCCAGAATGGTCCTGTATTTGGCTCCATCCATCTTCCCATCAATTTTAACCATCTTCCCTGTCCCTGCTGAAGAAAAGCAGGCCCAAACCATGATGCTGCCACCACCATGTTTGACAGTGGGGATGGTGTGTTCAGCTGTGTTGCTTTTACGCCAAACATAACGTTTTGCATTGTTGCCAAAGAGTTCAATTTTGGTTTCATCTGACCAGAGCACCTTCTTCCACATGTTTGGTGTGTCTCCCAGGTGGCTTGTGGCAAACTTTAAACAACACTTTTTTATGGATATCTTTAAGAAATGGCTTTCTTCTTGCCACTCTTCCATAAAGGCCAGATTTGTGCAATATACAACTGATTGTTGTCCTATGGACAGAGTCTCCCACCTCAGCTGTAGATCTCTGCAGTTCATCCAGAGTGATCATGGGCCTCTTGGCTGCATCTCTGATCAGTCTTCTCCTTGTATGAGCTGAAAGTTTAGAGGGACGGCCAGGTCTTGGTAGATTTGCAGTGGTCTGATACTCCTTCCATTTCAATATTATCGCTTGCACAGTGCTCCTTGGGATGTTTAAAGCTTGGGAAATCTTTTTGTATCCAAATCCGGCTTTAAACTTCTTCACAACAGTATCTCGGACCTGCCTGGTGTGTTCCTTGTTCTTCATGATGCTCTCTGCGCTTTTAACGGACCTCTGAGACTATCACAGTGCAGGTGCATTTATACGGAGACTTGATTACACACAGGTGGATTGTATTTATCATCATTAGTCATTTAGGTCAACATTGGATCATTCAGAGATCCTCACTGAACTTCTGGAGAGAGTTTGCTGCACTGAAAGTAAAGGGGCTGAATAATTTTGCACGCCCAATTTTTCAGTTTTTGATTTGTTAAAAAAGTTTGAAATATCCAATAAATGTCGTTCCACTTCATGACTGTGTCCCACTTGTTGTTGATTCTTCACAAAAAATACAGTTTTATATCTTTATGTTTGAAGCCTGAAATGTGGCAAAAGGTTGCAAAGTTCAAGGGGGCCGAATACTTTCGCAAGGCACTGGATTGAACACAATAAAAACTGAATTGACATTTCCCTAAAATAATCTATTTTTGAGTACTTAAATTCATATTCTTTCATACACTGATCCACTACCCAGGACTCTTGTTTGACACCCCCCCCCCCCCCCCTCCCCTCCTACCTCACCCCCTGCCCTCCTATCCCTCCCCACTTTACAAAAACATTGGGCATTGTGTGTGATTTGTTTTGATAGAACATGGTCCATAGCCTAGAGGTGTTGGCTCCACTCAGATCAGTGTTTACAGAACAAGAGAGAACACACAGCTCAGACTCACAAAGAGCATCAAGATGCTACAGGCGCTGGGGACGATGAGTTTGTGTGTTTGTGCGTTTGCGTGTGTGTACTAGCCTTCAACAACCCAGCATGGAACTAGAATACCAAGCACTGATAATGATGGGAACCGATTAGGATAGGAGGAAAATGACAGCATTTATCTTGAACGCTACTCTGTGACAACATCGTGTGACTTACACTGTCCATAACAAGTGGGAACCGATTAGGATAGGAGGAAAATGACAGCATTTATCTTGAACGCTACTCTGTGACAACATCGTGTGACTTACACTGTCCATAACAAGTGGGAACCGATTAGGATAGGAGGAAAATGACAGCATTTATCTTGAACGCTACTCTGTGACAACATCGTGTGACTTACACTGTCCATAACAAGTGGGAACCGATTAGGATAGGAGGAAAATGACAGCATTTATCTTGAACGCTACTCTGTGACAACATCGTGTGACTTACACTGTCCATAACAAGTTGGATAATAGTTAGGATAATGACATATTCGTCGCAACACATTGGATCAGCTCTTATCCATCGTGAGATAATAATAAGGCCAAGATAACACTTCATTTTTAAGTTAGAATTAAATCATGTCAGGCAATACACCTTTATCAAAATATTGCCTTTGTGTTACAAAGACCAGTATAAAAAAAATGAAGGTGAGGCACTAATCTAGTGATCTGCTTGAAGTGTAAATGATAGATATTTTTTACAAAGGAGCGGTTTATAGCAAGCAAACCCCTTTTTGACCAGGGAACTGTGAGGCTAGAATGTCCTGAGAACGTCAACAAGCATCTGTGTTTCTATATCTACGGCACCTGTGTGAGGCTGAGGACACCCAGGGTTGCTATAGGCTAATAAATCATTGACCTCACCTCCCTCCACAGCCAATTCTTGGGAGATATTGACTAGAACAACATCACATTCTCTCCTCTGGCCCACTTCAATCCCGGGAACAATGGGTATAGATGAAATGGAGGTGGGTTATTCTGAGAATGTGTCTGTTTGCCTGGTTACCTGCTACGGCGTACCAACACTGGTATTCAAGAGAGACATGCCTTCCAAGAATGAAGCGATCGTTTAAGTGTAGGTAACAAGCAAACATATGGCTTGAAGCATAAAAAACTAATATCCAAACAAACCTCCTCGTGTTTTGTGACTAAACATTGTAGCAAGTCCATTGCAACACAGTGAGGGAGGCATGTAAACTCAGCAACAAAAAAAGAAACGTCCCTTTTTCAGGACCCTGTCTTTCAAAGAGAATTCGTAAAAAATCAAAATAACTTCACAGATCTTCATTGTAAAGGGTTTAAACACTGTTTCCCATGCTTGTTCAATGAACCATAAACATTTAATGAACAAGCACCTGTGGAACGGTCGTTAAGACACTAACAGCTTACATACGGTAGGCAATTAAGGTCACAGTTATGAAAACTTAGGACACTAAAGAGGCCTTTCTACTGACTCTGAAAAACACCAAAAGAAAGATGCCCAGGGTCCTTGCTGGGTGACTGGAGTCTTTTGACAATGTTTTGGGCCTTCCTCTGACACCGCCTGGTGCTACCCTCTGTAGCACCTTACGTTCAGATGCCAAGCAGTTGCCTTTACAAGCGGTAATGCAACCGGTCAGGATGCTCTCGATGGTGCAGCTGTATAACTTTCTGAGGATCTAGGGATCCATGCCAAATGTTTTCAGTCTCCTGAGGGGGAAAAGGTGGTGTTGTGCTCTCTTCACAACTGTCTTGGTGTGTTTGGACCATGATAGTTTATTAGTGATGTGGACACCAAGGAACTTGAAATTCTCAACCCTCTCCACTTCAGCCCCATCTATGTTAATGGGGGACTCTTCGGCCCTCCTTTTCCTATAGTCCACGATCAGCTCGTTTGTCTTTCTCACAATGAGGGAGAGGTTGTTGTCCTGGCACCACACTGCCAGGTCTCTAACCTCCTCCCTATAGGCTGTCTCATCGTTGTCGGTGTTCAGGGCTATCACTGTTGTGTCGTCAGCAAATGTAACGATGGTGTTGGAGTCGTGCCTGGCCACGCAGTCATGGGTGAACAGGGAGTACAGCAGGGGACTAAGCACACACCCCTGAGGGGCCCCAGTGTTGAGGATCAGCATGGCAGATGTGTTGTTGCCTACCCTTAACACCTGGGGAGCGACCCGTCAGGAAGTTCAGGATCCAGTTGCAGAGGGAGGTGTTTAGTCCCAGGGTCCTTAGCTTAGTGATGAGCTTTGTGGGTGCTATGGTGTTGAAAGATGAGTTGTAGTCAATGAACAAAATTATCATATAGGTTTTCCTTTTGTCCAGGTGGAAAAGGGCAGTGTGGATTGCGATTGAGATTGGGTCATCTGTGGATCTGTTGCAACGGAATGTGAATTGGGTCTAGGGTTTCCGGCATGATGGTGTTGATCTGAGCCATCACCAGCCTTTCAAAGCACTTCATGGCTACTGATGTGAGTGCTCCGGGACGGTAATCATTTAGGCAGGTTACGTTCGCTTCCTCGGGCACAGAGACTTCAGTGTTGCTTGCCTCAAAGTGAGCATAAAAGGCATATATCATATATCATATATCAAAGGTTCTCCAGAGCACATTCGACTTTTGCCCTGGCGGAAAGATTCAGAGGCACTAAATGTCAACCAGGCCTTCCTACACTTTGTACAAGCCATCTTTACGTCTTAGCGTTTTATGATGCACAGGATAAGGCTCACTCTGAAGGTCTCTCAAAGGATCCAGTTAGTGAAGGACAGAAGAGATGGAGGGATTCAGAGTATGGGTTAGATGGGAAGGAAGGACGGAGGTATGGGGGAGTGAGGGAAGAGTGAGTGTGAGAGAGAGAGGGTGAGGAAGAAAGAGAGTGAAGGAGAGAGGGAGAGAGAGACAGGATAAAAGAGCAGGCCGGGCCAGGCCTGAAAGGGAGGTTCCAAGCAAACACTTCTGCTCCCTGTACTGAGATGTTCCCACTGAATAACACACACTTGTGTGTGGAGGATGCACCGATGTCATGCCGCAAAGGTCGGCAAGAGTCTCAACAACAAGAGGTGTCAATCAGTAACGTGGTTATATGGGCTGTGTTAATACTTAATAACATGTGCCCAGATCCAGTGCCAGGATAAAGTGACTGAGGGGGCAGTTGAAATCAACGAGGGGGAGCAAAGTTTTGTATTTGAATTATATTAAATTCTGCTTGTATAATCCACAACAAACATAAAGTTCAAATGCTGAGATTGCGAGATCATTGAGTGCTTTTGAAATCTTTAGCCTATCTCTGCCGCTCTGTATCAGCACAATGGACAGCGCCCTACAGCTAGGCCGTTTTGGTAATGAATATAGGCTACAACACAGGTGTCAAACTCATTCCACGGAGGGCCGAATGTCTGTGGCTTTTCGCTCCTCCCTTGTACTTGATTGATGGATTAAGGTCACTAATTGGTAAGGAACTCTGCACATCTGGTTGTCTAGGGCTTAATTGAAAGAAAAAACTAAAACCTGCAGACACTAGGCCTTCCGTGGAATGAGTTTGACACGCCTGGGCTACAAGATAGACAGGGCAATTCACCGGTTACAAACAGCCTATGTGAATGCAGCCATGCACACAGCTGTCTCACCAAGATAATGCAAACTAAATGCTGAACGTAATACCTTAGTTATTCATGCATGCAAACAAAAATACTGAATAGCAGTTTGGCTTAGAATACCGACAACTGTGAATGTGAATGAATGCGAACGGAACAAAACAGTGGTACCAGGTCGTAGACCTAGTAAACTAAATATTAGATCGATAAAGGCATGACACAATCTAAATTCAGGCTAGTTACATTAACAGCAAACAAACACAGTAAACAAAAGGCCAACAGAGATCCAAATAACCAACACATAGCCTACTGCCTGTTACAGTGAGATGCAGCCATACACAGCTGTCTTGCCGAATATGGAGGCCAAAACAGGCCCGCTTCAAACATTGAAAAATCATGCTGCTCACTCATGAGTTCAGCAACACATTGTGATACGGCACAATATCCAGGTCCTGTTGGCCTACTGTACTGTCCACCACGTATAGTTGAAAAGGTGTATATGCATAGCGTTGCTGTTACCTTGGAGCTGGTGGTGTTGTGTCAGTGCTGCCACTGGCACTGCACTGTGCCCAAATGTCTTCGAACTCGCTGTCGCCTCTCAACTTCTCGACGCACTCCAACACACTGTGGCCCACTTTGACTCCAGTGCAAAGCTCTGTTGCTTTGGCATGCTTATTGGACACATGAATGATACATGATACATGTACTGTCAATGCTTGACTTGGACTGAAATAGGTTCTGGTACTCATTTTGGGTGCTGGTACTGTTTATACTTAGGTGCAGGAGCTCCACAATACTTTTGAGCTAATATTCAATAAGACCTCAAGCAGTAGAAGATTTGAGGTGCCGGTACTCAGCTCCGATGAGCTCCTACCCAAGTCAAGCACTGTGCACCATCTTGTTTCAGTTTTTACCACACTCCACTGGCCTCTCAACGTGTGGCTGAGGAGTTAGATGTTACAAAAGACAAGAAAATATGTCCTTGAGAAATACAATTTGGGGAGTTCTACTAGTGCTTACCTCTACAGGATCGGTGGGTCCCCCGCGGGACAGTTGAGCTAATGTAGGCTAATGCAATTAACATGAGTTTGTAAGTAACAAGAACATTTCCCAGGACATGGACATATCTGATATCTGAAAAAGCTTAAATTCGTGTTAATCTAACTGCACCGTCCAATTTACAGTAGGTATAACAGTGAAATAATACCATGCTATTATTTGAGGAGAGTGCACAGTTATGAACTTGAAAAGTAATTAATAAAGCAATTAGGCACATTTGGGCAGTCTTGATACAAAATGTTGAACAGAAATTCAATGGTTCATTGGATTAGTCTAAAACGTTGCGCGCACACTGCTGCCATCAATTGGCCAAAATCGAAATTGCGCCTGGGCTGGAATAATACATTATGGCCTTTCTCTTGCATTTCAAAGATGCTGGTACAAAAAAAATACAAAAAAATGAATGTTTTTTTCTTTGTATTATATTTTACCAGATCTAAAATGTAATATTCTTCTACATTCATTTCACATTTCCACAAACTTCAAAGTGTTTCCATTCAAATGGTATCAGGAATATGCATATCCTTGCTTCAGGTCCTGAGCTACAGGCAGTTAGATTTGGGTATGTCATTATAGGCGAAAATTTTAAAAAGTTAAATTGAGTGAGTATTCACAAAGCTCTAGTAGTGCTTTACGATATTGTCATATACATAGCTCCAGCCTGTATAAAGTTGTGTCTGTGTCAGCCAGACATGCCAGTAGCCTTCCAGGGTTAGAGGCACAGGAGTGTGGGCTATCCATCTCCCCCCCAGCCCCACTCCCACAGACGGCCTTGTGGCTCCACACAGAAAGAGCCTCCATCCTTGACAGACACCTTCGCTAGATCCTGGAGCAGCATGGAACTGGAGCTGCTTTCCCTTATCTTACTACACCCTCACACAGAAACAAACACTTGCACATTCGCATGCACGCACGCACACACACACATACACACACATCCCAGCTTGCTTTGCTTGATAAATACGGCCTGCAGAATCCAAACTCAGGTCAGGGTAACCTCATGGTGACCCACACAGGCTCCATCTCCTGTTGTGACCTCCCTCACCCCCATTACCACCTCACCCCCCTGCCAAGCCCGGCCATCGCTCTCAGCCAATCTCCACCCCCCCATCTCCAACTAGGAGCCAGCACCCAGCCATACACAGGACACATTAAGGGAGATAAATGACAACATTTCTATTTGTCTACTTCAAATCTGGTTCTGTTTCATTTTTAAATACTGTTCACTGAGGTTATTATAGTTTTGTGTTTTTTAGGTTGGTTTATATTTCTATTAGCTTTAAGATTTCTCTTTTAAATTCACTTTAGTTTCAGTTCTTTTTCAGATCTATTTCGTTTTTATATTATTAAGTTTCAGTTTTAGTGTTAGGGACAGAAAGTATGTGTGGGAGGCTAGGAGGCATGTATGTGTTGTACAGTTTTTGGGGATGTCACTTCTTGCCACTGGGGGCAGTAGTGCATAAGGTGATAGGTCAAGTCATAGGTTAGGTTAGGTTAGGTTAGGTTTACAGGTAGACTCAGCAAGATGAGGTACGTAGATTCACCAAGTAAACAGTAGTAGTGGATACATTTCTGCAACAACCAGGAGCGTTGAAGCTCGAGACTCAACTTCACCACTGTTTTGGTGCGTGTGACCGTGTGAGAGCAACATCTTGCATCATGCTCGTCTAAATGGGCGTGCACCTCTGTTCAGACATTGCTGACGCCTGCCAGATCTTACAACACCTGGATAGGTATTTTGCATATCTGCTTACCACATCATGGTCGCATTCCCTTGCTCAGACGCTGCATGCATCAACCAAAGGTTGCATGCCACGTCATCGATTGTGCAGTCGGACAACAGACTGCTACAGTGCCTTCAGGAAGTATTCCCACTTCTTGACTTTGTCAACATTTTGTTGTGTTAAATGGATTAAATATAGTTTTTTTTTCCACTGGCCTACACACAATACACCATAATGTCAAAGTGGAATGATGTTTTTCGAAATTTTTACAAATGAATTACAAATGAAAGGCTGAAATGTCTTGAGTCAACAAGTATTCAACCCCTTTGTTCCATGGACTCATATTATGTGCAATAAATTGTGTTTAACATGATTTTTGAATGACTACCTCATATTTGTACCCCACACATACAATTATCTGTAAGGTTCCTCAGTCGAGCAGTGAATTTCAAACACACATTTAATCAAAAAGACCAGGGAGATTTTTCAATGACCCACAAAGAAGGGCACCAATTGGTAGATGTGTATAAATGAAAAAGGAGACATTGAATTTCCCTTTGAGCATGGTGAAGTTATTAATTACAGTTTGGATGGTGTATCAATACACTCAGTCACTACAAAGATACAGCAGTCCTTCCTAACTCAGTTGCCAGAAAGGAAGGACCCCACTCGCAGATTTCACAATGAGGCCAATGGTGACTTTAAAACAGTTAAAGTGTGTAATGGCTGTGATAGAAGAAAACTGAAGTACAACATTGTACTTACTCCACAAGACTAACCTGTCACGCCTGCTCCTGCTTTCTGGTGCTCGAAGGCGCCAGGCTACCCTTCATTACTCACACCTGTCACCATCATTACACTTAGCTGGCCAATATTGGACTCACCTGGACTCCATTACTTTGTTGATTTCCCTTCTATATATGTCTGTTCCTCAGTTGGGTCCCTGTGTCAGCATTATTGCCGTTATGTCGTTTTGTTCCCCCTGTCCAGATGCTGTTCTTGTTTTGATGTCACTTTCCAGTAAATGTTTACTCCTGTACTTGCTTCTGGTCTCTAGCGTCGATCCTTACAGAATACTGACACCACTAAAGGAAGCATCATGGAGTTTTTGGTTTTTATTGGTGATGTCGGGTCCGGGTGCAGTCGCCAATGAAACCTGGGGTGCCTCAGCTAGCTCGTCGGGCTTCTACGCATTAGCTGGCTCGAGAAGTCTTCTTGCCTTGGATGTCTCGGCAGGCGCACAACCCCACGTCATGCTTCAGCCACCCCATCAGGCTCCCAAGCCTCAACCGGCTTGCCAGGCCCCCACGCCTCTGCTGGCTCGTCCGGCTTCTACGCCTCAGCCAGATTGTCCAGCACCATGCCTCGGCCGGCATGTCAGACTCACCCAGGTGGCGCCCCTAGGGGGGGGGGGGGGGGGGTCTACTGTCACGCCTGCTCTGCTCCCACTCTCCCTCTCTGGTACCCGAGGGCATTACGCACACCTGTCACAATCATTACGCGCAGCTGCGAAATATTGGACTCACCTGGACTCCATTACTTTGTTGATTGCCCTTCTATATCTGTCTGTTCCTCAGTTGGTTCCCCGTGTCAGCATTATTGTCATTATGTCAATTTGTTCCCCCAGTCCAGACGCTGTTCTTGTTTTGATGTCTGTTTTCCAGTAAATGTTTACTTCCTGTACTTGCTTCTCATCTCCAGCGTTGATCCTTACAGAAGCTAATTGACAGAGTGAAAAGAAGGAAGCTTGTAGGGAATAAAAATATTCCAAAACATGCATCTTGGCACTAAAGTAATACTGCAAAGAAATGTGCCAAAGCAATTCACTTTTTGTCCTGAATACAAAGTTTTATGTTTGAGGCAAATCCAACATCAATCAATCAAATGTATTTATAAAGCCCTTTTTACATCAGCCGATGTCACAAAGTGCTATACAGGGACCCAGCCTAAAACCCCAAACAGTCAGCAATGCAGATGTAGAAGCACGGTGGCTAGGAAAAACTCCCTAGAAAGGCCAAAACCTAGGAATTAACCTAGAGAGGAACCAGGCTCTGAGGGTAGGCTAGTCTTCTTCTGGCTGTGCCGGGTGGAGATTATAATTTTGCACGCCCAATTTTTCAGTTTTTGATTTGTTAAAAAAGTTTGAAATATCCAATAAATGTCGTTCCACTTCATGATTGTGTCCCACTTGTTGTTGATTCTTCACAAAAAAATACTGTTTTATATCTTTATGTTTGAAGCCTGAAATGTGGCAATAGGTCGCAAAGTTCATGGGGGCCGAATACTTTCGCAAGGCACTGTAACAGTACTTGACCAAGATGTTCAAATGTTCATAGATGAACAGCAGGGTCAAATAATAACAATCACAGTGGTTGTAGAGGGTGCAACAGGGCAGAACCTCAGGAGTAAAAGTCAGTTGGCTTTTCATAGCCGAGCATTCAGTGTTAGAGACAGCAGGTGTGGTAGAGAGAGAGAGTTGAAAACCTCAGGTCCGGGACAAGGCAGCACGCCTGGTGAACAGGTCAGGGTTCCACAGCCGCAGGCAGAACAGTTGAAACCGGAGCAGCAGCACGACCGGGCAGACTGGGGACAGCAAGGAGTCATCAAACTATTGCAGCATAAATACTGGAGGCTGAGACTGGAAGGGTCGGGAGACACTGTGGCCCTATCCGACGATACCCCTGGACAGGGCCAACCAGGCAGGATATAACCCCATCCACTTTGCCAAACATAGCCCCCACACAACTAGAGGAATGTCTTAAAATCACCAACTTACTACCCCGGGGCAAGGCTGAGTATAGCCCATGAAGATCTCCCCCGTAGCACAAATCCAGGTGTGGAAAGCTCTTAGGGACTTACCCCAAAAAGACTCACAGCTGTAATCGCTGCCAGAGGTGATTCTAAAATGTATTGACTCAGGGGGTTGAATACTTATCTAATCAAGGTATTTGTGTTTTTTTTCCCATATATTATTTTCAAATGTTATAATTTTTCTTCCACTTTGACATTAGAGTATTTTGTGTAGATCGTTGACACAAAAAAAGACAATTAAATCCATTTTAAACCTACTTTGTAACAACAAAATGTGGAAAAAGTCAAGGGGTGTGAATACTTTCTCAATGCACTGTATAAGAACACAAGGGGTTTCCGTTTGATTTCGTTTTGGAGTCAAAGATAATAGTTTCAGTATAGTTTTAGTCTTTCAGACGGGTTTGTTGATTACTTCATTTCAATTGACTAAATATTATTTTCATTATTCTTTTGTTTTAGTTTCAGTTTTCATCTATTATAATAACCTTGCTGTTCACACACTCTGCCCTCCTCACTAATTTAATTGATACGTTTCCTCCAAGTTTTCTGAAGCCAGAAAGAATAGATTTAGATGTCAAAGCAATATTGAAGTAATGTGAATGTCTTCATGCAGCCAGCCAGGCAGATGGAGATGTGTGCTCAGTGCAAACAGACCCTTGTACCGAGGAGGGTAAAGCCAAAGCACTCAGCACAGCAAAAACCTGTGCTAATGTCTGTTTCTCCTGCTAAATTGTTTTTTGATAAGGGAATATCTAGAGATAAGTGTTTTCACTGTCCCGTCTGCAATGCGGAAGCCATCTTGATAAATACTCTGTAATCTGTAATCCACTACTGCCTGTTTAGGAATCTGACAGACTTGATTTTGGTCAAATAAAAGAACGGGCTGTTATTTATGACATTTTAATAGTTCGTAGTATGAAGCGTACATGACCTTTCACTATATTAGCAGAGTAACTGCCTTGGGTTAAGGTTGGATTTGTTCGCTTTCTCGTTGCTTGATACTTTATAGTCAGCATTGGGTTAAGGTTGGATTTGTTCGCTTTCTCGTTGCTTGAGGTTGTGTCGGTGAGCCATTGGGAATAATAATAATAATTATAAATTTTTTTACATAGTGTTGAAACAGTTAACGCAGCACAGCGTGACCGAAAGAAGCGCTGGACCTAAGGTGAGACTGTACAGTGACTAACACAACACCATGGAGAACCTTCTCAAGGAGAACCTTCTCAAGGATGGATCTGTAGTACAAGGCCTTGTAGTACCAGACACACACACACACACACACACACACACACACACACACACACACACACACACACACACACACACACACACACACACACACACACACACACACACACACACACACACACACACACACACACACACACACACACACACACAGAGAGAGAGAGAGAGACGTCATTAGAGGACCACCTGGCAAAGAGCTGGAAGCCCAGTCTACAGAATGTATCACACAGACATTGTATTAAAAAAATACTTTATTTAACTAGGCAAGTCAGCTAAGAACCCATCTTTATTTACCATGACGGCCTGCCAAAAGGCAAAATGCCCCCTGCGGGGACGGGGGAGATGATTAAAAATAAAAGAAAGATATAGGACGAAAAACACATCGCGACAAGAGAGACACCACAACACTACATAAGAGAGACCTTAGACGAACACATAGCATGGTAGCAACACCACATAACAACAACATGGTAGCAACACAACATGACAACAACATGGTAGTAACACAACATGGCAGCAGCACAACTACACAGTAGTAGCACAAAACATGGCACAAACATTATTGGGCACAGACAACAGCACAAAGGGAAAAAAGGTAGATACAACAATACATCACGCAAAGCAGCCACAACTATCAGTAAGTGTATCCATGAGTCTTTGAATGAAGAGATGGAGATAAAACTGTCCAGTTTGAGTGTTTTTTGCAGCTCATTCCAGTCGCTAGCTGCAGCGAACTGAAAAGAGGAGCGGCCCAGGGATGTGTGTGCTTTGGGGACCTTTAACAGAATGTGACTGGCAGAATGGGTGGAGGATGAGGGCTGCAGTAGGTATCTCAGATAGGGGGGAGTGAGGCCTAAGAGGGTTTTATAAATAAGCATCAACCAGTGGGTCTTGCGACGGGTACACAGAGATGACCAGTTTACAGAAGAGTATAGAGTGCAGTGGTGTGTCCTATAAGGAGCATTGGTGTCAAATCTGATGGCCGAATGGTAAAAAACATCTAGTCGCTTGAGAGCAACATACCTGCCGATCTATAAATTACGTCCCAGTAATCTAGCATGGGTTGGATGGTCATCTGAATCAGGGTTAGTTTGGCAGCTGGGGTGAAAGAGGAGCGATTACGACAGAGGAAACCAAGTCTAGATTTAACCTTAGCCTGCAGCTTTGATATGTGCTGAGAGAAGGACAGTGTACCGTCTAGCCATACTCTCAGGTACTTGTATGAGGTGACTACCTCAAGCTCTAAACCCTCAGAGTTAGTAATCACACCGGTGGGGAGAGGAGTATTCTTCTTACCAAACCACATTACCTTTGTTTTAGAGGTGTTCAGAACAAGGTTAAGGGCAGAGAAAGCTTGTTGGACACTAAGAAAACATTGGTGTAGAGCATATAACACAAAATCTGGGGAGGGGCCAGCTGAGTTTAAGACTGAATCCTTTGCATATAAATGGATGAGAGCACTTCCTACTGCCTGAGCTATGTTGTTGATGTAAATTGAGAAGAGCTTGGGCAGTGGCTGAGACAGCAGATGTTCTGACTTCATACACTGCACTTTTTGAGAGAGGTAGTAAGCAAACCAGGCCAAAGACCCCTCAGAGACACCAATACTCCTTAGCCGGCCCACAAGAATGGAATGGTCTACCGTAGCAAAAGCTTTGGTCAAGTCAATAAAAATAGCAGCACAACATTGCTTAGAATGAAGGCAATGGTGACATCAACTTTAAGGTTGCAGTGACACATCCATAACCTGAGCAGAAACCAGATTGCATACCTGAGAGAATACTACAGACATCAAGAAAGCCAGTCTGTTGATTATCGACTATTTCAACACTTTTGATTAATAGGGCAAAAGAGCCTATAACAGTTAATCAGCTTGATTTCCGCATTTAAATAAAATATGCACTGTGGCTGCCTTCCAAGCAATGGGAATCTCCCAAGGTGGAGACAGGTCAAAAAGGTCAGAGATAGGCTTGGCGATGATAGGGGCTTTGTGTACAGCAAACTGTCTGCCATAGTGACCTCCAGCAGAGAGAGAGCTGTCTGTCTGTCTGTCCCCCCCATACAGGATTCAATAAAGGGCAGAGGCCCCCTCCACCAGTCAGCTATCCAGTTAAGTGGATATATATATATTTCTCTCTCTCTGTCTCTCTCTCTCTCTCTCTCTCTCTCTCTCTTTCTCTCTCTCTCTCTCTCTCGCTCTCTCTCTCTCTCTCTCTCTCTCTCTTTATATATATATATATCTCTCTCTCTCTCTCTCTCTCTCTCTCTCTCTCTCGCTTTCTCTCTCTCTCTCTCTCTCTCTCTCTCTCTCTCTTTATATATATATATATATATATATATATATACATATATATATATGAAAAATATAAATACAGTTTGACAGACTATGACTAGTATCTTGGGTTAGCTACAATCTGAGAAGCCAGTTCAGTTACTGAGAGAAAGGGGAGAAAGTAAGAGCCACCTAGCTTTATTTTGGGGGGCCATTCCCCCCAAATATCCAGTTAACTATATGGCACCAAGGGTGAGAAATTCCACCAATGGAAATGTGCAGAGTTCACCTGTGTTGCTGTCCAAACCAGGTGCAGTATTCTCAGGCTATGGGGTAAGCCAGCCTTCAGCACTGGAAAATATAATTGTGGTTGCTACGTTTCACACAGAAATTAGAAGACCATAAGATTTGCTGCCACTAAAGTCAAAATATTAAAACAATTGTTGACAACCTGATTAATATTTATTAATTTGAATTAACACAACAATCCTATTATCACCAGGTTCCTTTTGATGTTCTCTTTTCTCTGCGATAATGACATCTTAGCTTGGGACAAACTGCATAAAAAACACTATAGTTATCTCTTTAGGTGTCCTTTTAAGTGATTCAGAACTGGAAAAGGATAAGTGGATCAGTGGAATAAGCAGTGCTACAATTCAGTTGAGGGTGGAACAAAACAACGGTTCCTCTCTCAGGCAGCAAGGCAGCAGGTGCTCCGATCTCTACCCTCCACCACACTGTAACCTTGAAGGGAGTAGACAGGAATGCTGCCTGCCAGCCACACTATCTATCTGAGAGGAGAAATACTGACTGCAAAGGCTATTTTCTGTGGATGTGTGAGAGAGCAAGTGTGTGTGAGAGAGAGAGAGAGAGAGAGAGAGAGAGAGAGAGGGCGAGAGGGGTAAAAAAAGGGAGAGAGGGTGAGAGGGATAAAATCAATATTCCAGAGTCCATCAGAGGAACCAGTTTTTTTTTTGTGTGGTCGGTAGATGTATGTAAAACCACACTATGACCCCATGAAAAATAAAGTTAATGTCTAACTTCTTTATCTCTCTTTTACAGCCAAGGGTTGTACCCCGAATCAATACACAATGCACAAATATCCCAGAGCTCAGTGCTCTGGACAGAGCGAGAGAGAGCGAGAGAGAGAGAGAGCTGAGTGACGAAGAGGGCCTGAGATTTCCCCAGCCTTAGACCACCTGGGAAAAAAAGCTATTTTAGAGCAGGCCTGGTTCCTGCTGAACTGATAAAGGGAAAATGTAAACTGAGGTCAGAAAGTTTAACTCGCATTTAAAAAGAGGCTCTGAAAGACAGAAACCTCTGAAAGACAAAGCATTCAGTAGCTCCGGGTCATGATTCCAGCATGTGTAGGCTGCGTTTGAGTGGTATAATGTTTCCAGCCGAAAGATTATTCATTGAGATAGACTTATTCATTGTGAAAATTAATGCGAAAGGAAGGAACAATGGATTTAAGTTCGTTGAAATATTCAAAGTCCACAGAGCTTTACTCTATAGACAAAAATGAAATACTGTAAGAGCGTCTATTTGGTTATTAATGATAGCCACTCCCATAGCAGACTGTACAGGCTCCCTGATACCCTGGAAGTGAATGCACATCAGGAAGCCAAATCCACAGGACACAGGGACACAGGGACCCAGTACAGACCAGTGCCAGGAACTGTGTTAATGGTTAAAGGGGAAGCCTCCTAGAACCAACTTATCTGGTTATAAACAGCCTATGTGGCATTGATATGAGTCAGAAACATTCATTATCGTGTCAATATTTTCTACAAAATGCACATAGGATCATTTTGGTCATAAAGTCAGTCTCGTCCAAAACGAGATTTGGAAGTGAGCTCGTCACGACGGGTAGGGATGGGCTGGGTATGGATTCCTTACATGCTCACTTATGATGTCCAGTTGCCCAGAGACACAATGTGTGGTCTACCGCCAGTTGCCATGTCTTGTGGACATATTGTCAAGTCTACGATGCATGCACACTTGCTTGGCATAGGATGGAAAATAGGCTTCCATTTTCTGTCTTCCCGTAAACACGCGCTGTAACATAGAGATGTGGCCGTGTGGGAACACTAACCCTAACCCTATAATGCTTCCAAAACCATACCGCAAGCCATGTGTGTTAATGTTCAGACAAAACTTCACAAAACTCCCCCGTACAGAAGACGCCTTCGTTCAATGACTCTCATGTGTGACGGAATGAACTGAGAGTCGTGATCAAGTGCTAGTGTGTGGTGAGTTGTGATACTGTGATGTAACTAGCTAAATACATAGCCTGTCCTTAATGTGTAATGTGATGTAATGTTATAGAGAGGGATATTTGCACAGCTAACATTGCACCTGACAATAAAGTTTGATTGGGTGTAACTGTAGCTTGCTATCGATAATTCAACTCAAACTGGCTAGCCAAGAAGATCCCTGTGCTAGATGACGTTAGAAAGCTAGCCAATTCATTTAAAATCCAACAAATATTTTGATAACTAACCCGGATTTGCAAGATAGTTAGCTAAGTTACTTTTTTGAGAACGATTCTGTTGCTTGGGTAAGCACTTGCTCTCAATAACTGGCGGCCTTATGCTTTTGCAGTAATGGAATTGGGAGTCATGCTCAAGGGCTAGGTTAGTTAGCGCTAGCTAGCTAGCATTCGGGGGCTTTGTCTGCTACTAGTGCTAAAACAACATGCCTGTTCTCATAAAGTCTATTGTGTATGTTCTAGTGCAAAAATAAATGAAGGATGGTACTTGTCTAGCCTGAGTACATTTAATAAGGGGTCCTTATTACAGTGTAATGACATGTATAATGACATTGTAACAAGTATTGTAGTTAACTGTAAGAACTCATAGTTACAGTGTAATGACAACATGTACAGTGTATTCAGAAGGTATTCTTCCACAAGCTTCCCACAATACGTTAGGTGAATTTTGGCCCATTCCTCCTGACAGAGCTGGTGTAACTGAGTCAGGTTTGTAAGCCTCCTTGCTCACACACGCTTTTTCAGTTCTGCCCACACATTTTCTATAGGATTGAGGTCAGGGCTTTGTGATGGCCACTCTAATACCTTGACTTTGTTGTCTTTAAGCCATTTTGCCACAACTTTGGCAGTTTGCTTGGGGTCATTGTCCATTTGGAAGACCCATTTGCGACCAAGCTTTAACATGTCTTGAGATGTTGCTTCAATATATCCACAGAATTTTCCATCCTCATGATTTAATCTATTTTGTGAAGTGCATCAGCCAGTCCTGCTGCAAAGCACCCCCACAACATGATGCTGCCATCCCTGTGCTTCACGGTTGGGATGGTGTTCTTCGGCTTGCAAGCCTCCCTCTTTTTCCTCCAAACATAACAATGGTCATTATGGCCAAACAGTTATATATGTATGATCTTTGTCCCCATATGCAGTTGCAAATCGTAGTCAGACTTTTTTATGGCGGTTTTGGAGCAGTGGCATCTTCCTTGCTGAGCGGCCTTTCAGGTTATGTCGATATAAGACTCGTTTTAATGTCGATATAGATACTTTTGTCCTGTTTCCTCCAGCATCTTCACAAGGTCCTTTGCTGTTGTTCTGGGATTGATTCGCACTTTTCGCACCAAAGTACGTTCATCTCTAGGAGACAGAACGCATCTCCTTCCTGAGCGGTATGGTCCCATGGAGTTATACTTGCGTACTATTGTTTAATAGACGAACGTGGTAGTTTCAGGTGTTTGGAAATGGCTCCCAAGGATGAACCAGATTTTTCTGAGATCTTGGCTGATTTCTTTTGATTTCCTCATGATGTCAAGCAAAGAGGCACTGAGTTTGAAGGTAGGCCTTGAAATACATCCACAGGTACACCTCCAATTGACTCAAATGATGTCAATTAGCCTATCAGAAGCTTCTAAAGCAATGACATCATTTTCTGCCAACCTATAACCAAAAAAATGGTGGAGTGGTTGAAAAACGAGATTTAATGACTCCAACCTAAGTGTATGTAAACTTCCGACTTGATCACGCTCTCCGTAGCCGACGTGAGAAAGACCTTTAAACAGGTCAACATTCACAAGGCTGCGGGGCCAGACAGATTACCAGGACGTGTGCTCCGGGCATGTGCTGACCAACTGGCAGTTGTCTTCACTGACATTTTCAATATGTCCCTGATTGAGTCTGTAATACCAACATTTTTCAAGCAGACCACCATAGTCCCTGTGCCCAAGAACACGAAGGCAAACTGCCTAAATGACTACAGACCCGTTGCACTCACGTCCGTAGCCATAAAGTGCTTTGAAAGGTTGGTAATGGCTCACATCAACACCATTTTCCCAGAAACCCTAGAACCACTCCATTTTGCATAATGCCAAAACAGATCCAAAAATGATGCAATCGCCATTGCACTCCACACTGCCCTTTCCCACCTGTACTAAAGGAACCCCTATGTGAGAATGCTATTCATTGACTACAGCTCAGCGTTCAACACCATAGTACTCTCAAAGCTCATCACTAAGCTAAAGATCCTGTGACTAAACACCTCCCTCTGCAACTGGATCCTGGACTTCCTGACAGGCCTCCCCCAGGTGGTGAGGGTAGATAGCAACACATCTGCCATGCTGATCCTCAACAATGGAACCCCCCCAGGGGTGTGTGCTCAGTCCCCTCCTGTACTCCCTGTTCACACACGACTGCATGGCCAGCCACGACTCCAACACCATCATTAAGTTTGCAGACGACACAACAGTGGTAGGTCTGATCACAGACAACAACAAGACAGCCTATAGGGAGTAGGTCAGAGACCTGGCCGTGTGGTGCCAGAATAACAACCTATCCCTCAACGTAACCAAGAAAAGGAGATGATTGTGGACTACAGAAAAAGAAGGACTGAGCACTCCCCCATTCTCATCGATGGGGCTGTAGTGAAGCAGATTGAGAGCTTCAAGTTCCTTGGTGTCCACATCAACAACAAACTAGAATGGTCAAAACACAGTCGTGAAGAGGGCACGACAAAGCCTATTCCCCCTCAGGAAACTAAAAAGATATGGCATGGGTCCTGAGATCCACTAAAGGTTTTACAGCTGCAACATCGAGAGCTTCCTGACTGGTTGCATCACTGCCTGGTACGGCAATTACTCGGCCGTACCAGGCACTACAGAGGGTAGTGCGTACGGCCCAGTACATCACTGGGGCTAAGCTGCCTGCCATCCAGGACCTCTACACCAGGCAGTATCAGAGGAATGTCCTAAAAATTGTCAAAGACCACAGCCACCCCCAGTCGTAGACTGTTCTCTCTACTACCACATGTCAAGTGGTACCGGAGTGCCAAGTCTAGGACAAAAAGGCCTCTCAACATTTTTACCCCCAAGCCATAAGACTCCTGAACAGGTAATCAAATGGCTACCCGGACTATTTGCACTGTGTGCCCCCCCAACCCCTCTTTTATGCTGCTGCTGCTACTCTCTGTTTATCACATATGCATAGTCATGTACATAGTACCTCAATTGGGCCGACCAACCAGTGCTCCCCGCACATTGGCTAACCGGGCTATCTGAATTGTGTCCCGCCACCCGCCACCCACCACCCGCCAACCCCTCTTTTATGCTATTGCTACTCTCTGTTCATCATATATGCATAGTCACTTTAACCATATCTACATGTACATACTACCTCAATCAGCCCGACTAACCGTTGTCTGTATGTAGCCTCGCTACTTTTATAGCCTCGCTATTGTATATAGCCTCGCTACTGTTACTTTTCACTGTCTTTTTACTGTTGTTTTTATTTCTTTACTTACCTATTGTTCACCTAATACCTTTTTTGCACTATTGGTTAGAGCCTGTAAGTAAGCATTTCACTGTAAGGTCAACACATGTTGTATTCGGCGCACGTAACAAATAAACTTTGATTTGATTTGACTTCAACTGTATCTACACTAAGCTGACCAAGTTTGGGCAATGTCCACATGTAGCCTACACCTGTAGGGATATTAGTTATGGGATTTGTCCCCCTGGAAAGAGCTAACAGCGAACATATGGAGAGACGAGGCAAAACTGCTGGCTGTGAAGCACCAATAGGCCGCCACCTGTGCTAATTGGCTATCTAGGTTTTAGGGTTAGAGCGCTCAAACTCAACTCTGGACCTCAAAGCCAGTTCCACTGCATTTGTTCATTGTTCTCATCTAATCAGGGAATGATTTAGACCTGGGACACCAGGTGTGTGCAATGAATTACCAGATAGAACATGGACGGGATGAGTCATGTGTGAGTTGGTGTCAGGTCAGTCGGTGTTGAGCGACGAGGAAAAGGCTACAGAGGCAAGCAAGACCACAGGAACTTCTGTTATGGGTGTGAGGAAGCACTGCCTCTACCTAAGCTGGAGGACACATCTTTATGTTTCGACTGTGTGGAATGAACGAGGAAAAATAACGTTTTGACGACAGTGAGGAAAGAAGAGGTGGAGTTTGACGAAGATGGCGATAAATAGGGAAATGGGGTGTCAAACAAGACAAGTACAAACAAACTAAGAAGTACGCCAGATCAACTGGTGTGGTGGAAGGTGTGGTGAAGAGCTCGGGAGCCCAAGCCTTGCATCGATGGACTTGATAAAGAAGAATCTGGTCCAATTGGAGAAAATTGATCCTTGCCTTTTGGCGGATCCATTCATGGTTTTAGCGTGGGTGGGTAAGGAGTAGAACTAGTGAAGGTTACTTGTAGTGCACTTGTGATATTTGTTTGTGTTTCTGTGTCACGCAACTTGGGTTAATATCTGTTTCTTGCTTTGCTCTTCGGAACAGGGCACCAGTAAAAGGAGGGATTTCTGGGGTAGCGTTAAGTGTGGAAGTAGAGCAATTGAAGTTGAAGATTCCCGATGTGTGTGACGCCCGCCGTTTGGTGTGACGCAGACCTGGTGGTGAGCATGGTGAAACAGAAGAGTCGCTGTCAGTCCTTTTGAATTTTGAGTCTTTACCCGACAAAGTCATTAAATAAATCAAATGTATGTATAAAGCCCTTTTTACATCAGCAGATGTCCCCATGTGCTTATACAGAAACCCAGCCTACAGCCCCAACCATCAAGCAATGCAGATGTAGAAGCATGGTGGCTAGGAAAACCTCCCTAAAAAGGCAGGAACCTAGGCAGAAACCTAGAGAGGAACCAGGCTCTGAGGGGTGGCCAGTCCTCTTCTGGCTGTGCTGAGTAGAGAGGAACCAAGCTCTGAGGGGTGGCCAGTTCTCTTCTGCATGTGCTGGGTGGAGATTAAAAGAGTGCATGGCCATTAAAACCAAATCGTTCTTCAAGATGTTCAAATGTTCATAGATGACCAGCAGGGTGAAATAATAATCACAGTGGTTGTAAAGGGTGCAACACGCCTGCACCTCAGCATTCAGAGGTCGAGACAGCAGGTGTGGGAGAGAGAGAGGGATGTGTCACGTTCTGACCTTTATTTCCTTTGTTTTGTATTTATTTAGTATGGTCAGGGCGTGAGCTGGGTGGGCAGTCTATGTTTGTTTTTCTAGGTTTTGGGTATTTCTGTTTCGGCCTAGTATGGTTCTCAATCAGAGGCAGGTGTCAGTAGTTGTCTCTGATTGAGAATCATACTTAGGTAGCCTGGGTTTCACTGTGTGTTTGTGGGTGATTATTCCTGTCTCTGTGTTTGCACCAGATAGGACTGTTTAGGTTTTCACTTTTCTTGTTTTGTTTAGGCTGTTCATGTATAGTTGTCTTTATTAAAAACATGAATAACCACCACGCTGCATTTTGGTCCGCCTCTACTTCACCACAGGAAAACCATTACAGAATCACCCACCACAACAGGACCAAGTGGCGTGGTAACGGGCAACGGCAAAAGCAGCAGCAAGAGAAGGAACAGAGGCAGCAACAGCAGGAACAGCAACAGCGAGGTCAGGATTTCGGGACATGGGAGCAGAATCTGGACTACACAACTTGGGAGGAGATAGACAGGTGGGCGGTCGACCCAGGGAGAGTGCCAGAGCCCGCCTGGGATTCGATGGAGCAGTGTGCGGAAGGTTACAGGAGAATGAGGTTGGCGAAGCAAGCACGGCGGCGCGGATGGAAGCCCGAGAGTCAGCCCCAAAAATGTCTTGGGGGGGGGCACAGGGGGAGTGTGGCAGAGTCAGGAGTCAGACCTGAGCCAACTCCCCCCGTTTATCGTGAGGAGCCAAGGAGGAGCTCAGAACCAGAGCTGGTGTTGGAGGTGAGCGAAGCAGAGACTGTGAAGGAGTTAATGGGGAAATTGGAGGAGAGTGATATGAGGGAGTTGCTGGTTTGGTGCATGAGGCACGACATTCGCCCGACGGAGCGTGTCAGGGATTTAATGGCACCGGGGTCAGCTCTCCGAACTCATCCTGAGGTGCGTGCTAGGGGTCTGGTGAAGACTGTGCCAGCCTCATGCACCAGGCCTCCTGTGCATCTCCCTAGCCTTGCATGTCCTGTGCCATCTCAGCAATACAGTGCTCCTAGCAGTGCTAACCGTGGCGGGCGTGCTGCTGGTCAGGCACCGCGTTATGCGGTGGTTCGCACGGTGTCCCCAGTACGCATACTTAGCCCGGTGCGCTACATCCCAGCTCCCCACATCTGCCGGGCTAGGGTGGAGATCCAGCCAGGGCGTGTCCTCGGCCCAGTACCACCAGTGCCAGCACCACGCATCAGGCCTACAGTGCGTCCCGCCTGTCCGGCGCTGCAAGAGCCCCTCATTCCAGAGGCGCCAGAGCTCCTTAGTCCAGCGCTGCCAGAGCCTTCCTCTCCAGCATTGCCAGAGCCTCCCGTCTGCCCAGCGCCATCTGAGCTACCCGTCTCTCCAGCGTTGCCGGAGCCTCCCGTCTGCCCAGCGCCGCCTGAGCCACCCGTCTGCCCAGCGCCGCCTGAGCCACCCGTCTGCCCAGCGCCGCCTGAGCCACCCGTCTGCCCAGCGCCGCCTGAGCCACCCGTCTGCCCAGCGCCGCCTGAGCCACTCGTCTGCCCAGCGCCGCCTGAGCCACCCGTCTGCCCAGCGCCGCCTGAGCCACCCGTCTGCCCAGCGCCGCCAGTGCCGCCAGTCTGCCAGGAGCCGCCAGTGCCGCCAGTCTGCCAGGAGCCGCCAGTCTGCCAGGAGCCGCCAGTGCCGCCAGTCTGCCAGGGGACGCCAGTGCCGCCAGTCTGCCCGGAGGCGCCAGAGCCCCTCAGCCCGGAGGCTCAAGAGCCCCTCAGCTCGGAGGCGCCAGAGCCCCTCAGCCCGGAGGCGCCAGAGCCCCTCAGCCCAGAGGCGCCAGAGCCCCTCAGCCTAGAGGCGCCAGAGCCCCTCAGCCCAGAGGCGCCAGAGCCCCTCAGCCCAGAGGCGCCAGAGCCCCTCTGTCCCGAGCAGCTGTCCCTCTGTCTGCATTTTGGTCCGCCTCTACTTCACCACAGGAAAACCCTTACAGGATGGTCGAAAACAGCATCTCCGGGACAAGGTAGCACGTCCGGTGGACAGGTCAGGGTTCTAGAGTCGCAGACAGAACAGTTGAAACTGGAGCAGCAGCATGACCAGGTGGACTGGGGACGGGGACAGCAAGGAGTCATCAGGCCAGGTAGTTCTGAGACATGGTCCAAGGGATCAGATCCTCTGGGAGGGGGGAGAGAGAGAAAGAGAGATATGTGAGAATTTGAGGGAGCATACTTAAGTTCACACAGGACACCAGATAAGACCAGATAAGACCAATTCACCAGATAGGGCAGACTGCCCCTAGCCCCCAGGCACATAGACTATTGCAGCATAGATCATGGAGGAGGAGACAGGATGTTAGGATATCTCAGCTATTCTGTTAGAGCTTTTGTGTCTAACCCGCTGCAGTGTTTCAGATGTCATGTTTATGGTCATGTTGCAGAAGTGTGTAGGAGGGAGATTCCAAGATGTAGGAAATGTGCAGGAGGGCATGGGACAGAGGAGTGTCTAGTGCCGGTGAGTACAGAAGGTGTCGTATGCTGAGGCAGTGAAGAAAGTAGAGAAGGATGGGTCTACGGTGAAGGATCCTGAGGATCCTTGTGAGTAGTAGATCTGTGCCAGAACAGAGGGAGAGGCCAACAATGCTTCAGTAAGGTTGGATTCTTAGCGTTCATAGCTATGGTTATCAATTGTACAGCAGGGATGGAACCTAAGTCCCAGAAAATAGATGTGGTGGTAGTGACAGAGAAGTACTTGGGGCTTGAAATGAGATTTAACTTCAGAAGAGTTACAGGGTGTGTTGAGTGGTGGTGTCCTGTCCCGTTGGCCTGGGATAGTATCAGGTAGGGTTAAATAGTGGAATAGGTGGTGGGTTTTTAATGAATGTAGGGTTAGTTGGCATGGTAGGTTTTCCTTTTCAGTATCAAAGTATAAAGGATATATACCCCAGTTGTTGGCGGTAATGAAACATATATTGGATGCCAACCGTCGTTAAACCTCACCAAAGAAGAAGATCTGCAAGTTATAGAATATTGTGTTGACAGCGGAGCTGACTGAAGATCGGGGATTCAACTTGCAGTTGTTGATATTGTTTCCATGATCACGTCTTTACGTGATGTGATAAAACTTCAAGTTGCACGCTACTTTCATATCAAGGTGTTGTAGTACGAGTGTCTCATGAAACATATTCCAGACACTGTACTTTTTGCTATCTTGCCATAACTGTGATTTGATCGAGAAATATCAGCTAGCTAAATAGGCTAGCCAGCTGTAGCTATCCCCAAGCTATGCTAGCTAGCTACTGTCAGGTTGGCTAAGCACAAGGTCAGCACAGGCTTTAGCCTACACATAGTCTGAATAGATCATCTTGAGATGGTGAGTCAGTCAGGTGGGGAGAAGTCCTCAACTTCAAAACTGCTCTCCATGGCAAAGCTAGCTTAGCTTACCTCTTACCTCTGTCAAACAAAACATGCAAGAATTAACTATCGCCATTGAATTCTACCATGCATTCTACCATGTATCTATACTGTGCATTATAGGGAAAAAGTGCATGCTCTAGAATGTCCTTCAAGCCAATCAGAATGGAGTATTCTGCAATGCCATGGTATAATTAAGCAATAAGGCCTGAGGGGTGTGGTATATGTCCAATATACCACGGCTAAGGGCTGTTCTTATGCACGACGCAACGCAGTATACCAATCAGAATTTGTTTTTCCCCAAAAAAGGGCTTTATTACAGACAGAAAAAGAGAGAAATTAACATTCAATTCTTTGGCAACAGCTCTGATGGACATTCCTCCAGTCAGGCTGCCAATTGCACTCTCCTTCATCTGTGACATTCAGTTAGAGTAGCCTTTTATTGTCCCCAGCACAAGGTGCACCTGTGTTATGATCATGCTGTTTAATCAGCTTCTTGATATGCCACACCTGTCAGGTGGATGTATTATCTTGGCAAATGAGAAAATTCTCACTTTCAGGGATGTCAACAAACTTGGGAACAACATTTGAGAGAACATTTCTGGGATCTTTGGCTTGGAAAGGTTCTATCGCCTAGTCACAGAAATCTGTTGTATTGTGCATTAAAGTCCAAAAGCAAAGGGAAAAGGTGAGAGGAGGAGACCCGCTGTCACGACTTCCGCCGAAGTCGGTCCCTCTCCTTGTTCAGGTGGCGTTCGGCAGTCGACGTCACCGGCCTTCTAGCCATCGCCGATCCACTTTTCATTTTCCATTTGTTTTGTCTTACACACCTGGTTTCAATTCCCCAATTACTTGTTCATTATTTAACCCTCTGTTCCCCCATGTCTGTTTGTGAGTAATTGTTTGTATGTAGTACGGCCCGTTAATGTTAAGAGCTGTTTCCTGCACTTGGCCCTCCTATGTTGAACATAATAAACGGCTCTCTATCCACCGGATGTGTATCAAACTCACTAAAAGTGGCAGTAATAAAGCCTCTCTTGAAAAAGCCAAACCTTGATCCAGAAAATATAAAAAAGTATTGGCCTACATCGAATCTTCCATTCCTCTCAACATTTTTAGAAAAGGCTGTTGCGCAGCAACTCACTGCCTTCCTGAAGACAAACAATGTATACGAAATGCTTCAGTCTGGTTTTAGACCCCATCATAGCACTGAGACTGCACTTGTGAAGGTGGTAAATGACCTTTTAATGGCTTCAGACTGAGGCTCTGCATCTGTCCTCGTGCTCCTAGACCTTAGTGCTGCTTTTGATACCATCGATCACCACATTCTTTTGGAGAGATTGGAAACCCAAATTGGTCTACACGGACAAGTTCTGGCCTGGTTTAGATCTTATCTGTCAGAAAGATATCAGTTTGTCTCTGTGAATGGTTTGTCCTCTGACAAATCAACTGTAAATTTCGGTGTTCCTCAAGGTTCCGTTTTAGGACCACTATTGTTTTCACTATATATTTTACCTCTTGGGGATGTCATTCGAAAACATAATGTTAACTTTCACTGCTATGCAGATGACACACAGCTGTACATTTCAATGAAACATGGTGAAGCCCCAAAATTGCCCTCGCTAGGAGCATGTGTTTCAGACATAAGGAAGTGGATGGCTGCAAACTTTCTACTTTTAAACTCGGACAAAACAGAGATGCTTGTTCTAGGTCCCAAGAAACAAAGAGATCTTCTGTTGAATCTGACAATTAATCTTAATGGTTGTACAGTCGTCTCAAATAAAACTGTGAAGGACCTCAGCGTTACTCTGGACCCTGATCTCTCTTTTGAAGAACATATCAAGACCCTTTCAAGGACAGCTTTTTTTCCATCTACGTAACATTGCAAAAATCAGAAACTTTCTGTCCAAAAAGGATGCAGAAAAATTAATCCATGCTTTTGTCACTTCTAGGTTAGACTACAGCAATGCTCTACTTTCCGGCTACCCTGATAAAGCACTAAATAAACTTCAGTTAGTGCTAAATACGGCTGCTAGAATCCTGACTAGAACCAAAAAATGTGGTCATATTACTCCAGTGCTAGCCTCCCTACACTGGCTTCCTGTCAAGGCAAGGGCTGATGTCAAGGTTTTACTGCTAACCTACAAAGCATTACATGGGCTTGCTCCTACCTATCTCTCTAATTTGGTCCTGCCGTACATACCTACACGTACGCTACGGTCACAAGACGCAGGCCTCCTAATTGTCCCTAGAATTTCTAAGCAAACAGCTGGAGGCAGGGCTTTCTCTTATAGAGCTCAATTTTTATGGAACGGTCTGCCTACCCATGTAAGAGACGCAAACTCGGTCTCAACCTTTAAGTCTTTACTGAAGACTCATCTCTTCAGTGGGTCATATGATTGAGTGTAGTCTGGCCCAGGAGTGGGAAGGTGAATGGAAAGGCTCTGGAGCAACGAACCGCCCTTGCTGTCTCTGCCTGGCCGGTTCCCCTCTTTCCACTGGGATTCTCTGCCTCTAACCCTATTACAGGGGCTGAGTCACTGGCTTACTGGGGCTCTTTCATACGATCCCTGGGAGGGGTGCGTCACCTGAGTGGGTTGAGTCACTGATGTGATCTTCCTGTCTGGGTTGGGCCGTGGTGGAGATCTTTGTGGGCTATACTTGGCCTTGTCTCAGGATGGTAAGTTGGTGGTTGAAGATATCCCTCTAGTGGTGTGGGGGCTGTGCTTTGGCAAAGTGGGTGGGGTTATATCTTTCCTGCTTGGCCCGGGGGTGTCCTCGGATCGGGCCACAGTGTCTCCTGACCCCTCCTGTCTCAGCCTCCAGTATTTATGCTGCAGTAGTTTATGTGTTGGGGGGCTAGGGTCAGTTTGTTATATCTGGAGTACTTCTCCTGTCCTATTCGGTGTCCTGTGTGAATTTAAGTATGCTCTCTCTAATTCTCTCTTTCTTTCTCTCTCTCGGAGGACCTGAGCCCTAGGACCATGCCTCAGGACTACCTGACATGATGACTCCTTGCTGTCCCCAGTCCACCTGGCCGTGCTGCTGCTCCAGTTTCAACTGTTCTGCCTTATTATTATTGGACCATGCTGGTCATTTATGAACATTTGAACATCTTGGCCATGTTCTGTTATAATCTCCACCCGGCACAGCCAGAAGAGGACTGGCCACCCCACATAGCCTGGTTCCCCTCTAGGTTTATTCCTAGGTTTTGGCCTTTCTAGGGAGTTTTTCCTAGCCACCGTGCTTCTACACCTGCATTGCTTATTGTTTGGGGTTTTAGGCTGGGTTTCTGTACAGCACTTAGAGATATCAGCTGATGTACGAAGGGCTATATAAATACATTTGATTTGATCTGAATGTGGGTTCTCCTTTTGTATCGCATTTGTATATTTTGAGTAAGGTACGTTTATTTACTCATATCTGCTGTCCTGCGCCTGACTCCTCTACACTAGCTTCACACAGACCTCATTACACCCGCGTAGATGTGAAACAGAATTATACAACAAGCAAATGATCATGTTGTTTGTATGTGGCTGCTATCAAAGTGAACTGTCTTTGTAATGATAAGGGATGTATTCAATTCCGCCGATTCTGTTGAAAACGTTTCTTAAATATAAGCAAACGGAACAAAACAGGGATAAATATACCTGAATTTGTCCAATGGAAACTCTCGTTTGCAACTGTTGGACTAATGACTACTTGAACTCTGTGAAGCATTTATTTGGGCTGCAATCTGATGTGCAGTTAATTGCTGATTTCTGAGGCTGGTAACTCTAATGAACTTATCCTCTGCAGCAGAGGTAACTCTGGGCCTTCCTTTCCAGTGGCGGTCCTCATGAGAGCCAGTTTCATCATAGCGCTTGATGGTTTTTGCAACTGCACTTGAAGAAAATGTCAACGTTTTTAAAATGTTCCGTATTGACTGACCTTCATGTCTTAAAGTAATGATGGACTGTCGTTTCCCTTTGCTTATTTGAGCTGTTTTTGTCAAAATATGGACTTGGTCTTTCACCAAAAGAGCTATCTTCTGTACACTAACCCTATCTTGTCACAACACAACCGATTGGCTAAAACGGATTAAGGAAATCAATTCCAAAAATGAACTTTTAACGAGGCACACCTTGGGGCGGCAGGGTAGCCTAGTGGTTAGAGCGTTGGACTAGTAACTGGAAGCTTGCAAGTTCAAATCCCCGAGCTGACAAGGTACAAATCTGTCGTTCTGCCCCTGAACAGGCAGTTAACCCACTGTTCCTATGCTGTCATTAAAAATAATAATTTGTTCTTAACTGACTTGCCTAGTTAAATAAAGGTAAAATCAAACCTGTTAATTGAAAGGCATTCCAGGTGACTACCTCATGAAGCTGGTTGAGAGAATGCCAAGAGTGTGTAAATCTGTCATCAAGGCAATGGGTGGCTATATTGAAGAATCTCAAATCTAAAATATATTTTGATTTGTTTAACACTTTTTTGGTTACTACATGATTCCATGTGTTATTTCATAGTTTTGATGCCTTCGCTATTATTCTACAATGTAGAAAATAGTTTAAAAAAAATTAAGAACAACCCTGGAATGAGTAAGTGTGTCCAAACTTTTGACTGGTACTGTATATTTTTCAATATTAAAAAGTAAAAAAACATGTTTAAGAAAGTGTTTTGCTTTGGTTGTACCTGGAACAGTTCTCTGCTCTGTTGCTACTCTTGCATGACATTACTGAATCAGTGAAAGGACAACATTTCTGTCCTACACACACTTCTTTAATATTAGTTACTACATTCCATTTCCTAACAGATGATCATTTCTATAATGGCTACATTACAAAAAATATAATACATTTGTTACAGCTGAAACATGGTGTTACAGGATTTACAGCCTCTCTGTTTTCTCAGAAGTCTGTCTATTCAATCTCTCTCTGCATCAAAAGCACTTGAGTTTGGTTTACTGCCCAGCCAAAGGTTGCACTTACACAGCTTTATATAATTATTAAGTAAGCAATTATGTTAACCCACTGTTTTAAAGATAATACAATGATAAGGTTCTGCCAGTCACACTGTGGTGTAGTTTGTCCTATAACGCTGTTCTCCCTCCCTGTAAGAAAATAAATCGCTTCTCCACAGAGGCCATAATGTCCTCCCCTCTTTCAGGTTGAGTGTTTGTTTAAATTTCTGAAATTTACCTGAGAGAGGCACTGTAAGAAACCTTAGTCAGCGACACTTTGTCATGACCCCGCTTAGCTAGTGGCATTTTATCAAAGCTCATAAACGTTGAATGACTATATATTGATAAAGACTGTTTAAAGTGTCATCTGAACGATAACATTTGTACTGTAAATGTGGCCCTACAGGCTCTAACCCTTGGCTTGCAGAACTCCAATCGGGTTGTGGTGGTGATAAGCATGGTGCCTATTGGGCCACAGCCCTACACACATTAATATGGTCAAAAGTGACACAACCTTTGTGGGGACATCAAGTCAAATCAAATTTGATTTGTCACATGCACCGAATACAACAGGTGTTACCGTGAAATGCTTACTTACAAGCCCTTAACCAACAATGCAGCTCAAGAAATAGAGTTAAGAAAATATTAAATAAAGAGGTAAAAAAGAAAGAAAAGAAAGTAACACAAAATAACAATAATGAGGCTATATACAGGGTGTACAGGTTAGTTGAGGTAATATTTACATGTAGGTAGGGTTAAAGTGACTATGCATAGATAATAAACAGCAAATAGACGAGCGGTAGCAGAGACATGGGTGACTGGAGTCTTTGACATTTTTTTGGGCCTTCCTCTGACACTGCCTAGTATATACAGTGCCTTGCGAAAGTATTCGGCCCCCTTGAACTTTGCGACCTTTTGCCACATTTCAGGCTTCAAACATAAAGATATAAAACTGTATTTTTTTGTGAAGAATCAACAACAAGTGGGACACAGTCATGAAGTGGAACGACATTTATTGGATATTTCAAACTTTTTTAACAAATCAAAAACTGAAAAATTGGGCGTGCAAAATTATTCAGCCCCTTTACTTTCAGTGCAGCAAACTCTCTCCAGAAGTTCAGTGAGGATCTCTGAATGATCCAATGTTGACTTAAATGACTAATGATGATAAATACAATCCACCTGTGTGTAATCAAGTCTCCGTATAAATGCACCTGCACTGTGATAGTCTCAGAGGTCCGTTAAAAGCGCAGAGAGCATCATGAAGAACAAGGAACACACCAGGCAGGTCCGAGATACTGTTGTGAAGAAGTTTAAAGCCGGATTTGGATACAAAAAGATTTCCCAAGCTTTAAACATCCCAAGGAGCACTGTGCAAGCGATAATATTGAAATGGAAGGAGTATCAGCCCACTGCAAATCTACCAAGACCTGGCCGTCCCTCTAAACTTTCAGCTCATACAAGGAGAAGACTGATCAGAGATGCAGCCAAGAGGCCCATGATCACTCTGGATGAACTGCAGAGATCTACAGCTGAGGTGGGAGACTCTGTCCATAGGACAACAATCAGTTGTATATTGCACAAATCTGGCCTTTATGGAAGAGTGGCAAGAAGAAAGCCATTTCTTAAAGATATCCATAAAAAGTGTCATTTAAAGTTTGCCACAAGCCACCTGGGAGACACACCAAACATGTGGAAGAAGGTGCTCTGGTCAGATGAAACCAAAATTGAACTCTTTGGCAACAATGCAAAACGTTATGTTTGGCGTAAAAGCAACACAGCTGAACACACCATCCCCACTGTCAAACATGGTGGTGGCAGCATCATGGTTTGGGCCTGCTTTTCTTCAGCAGGGACAGGGAAGATGGTTAAAATTGATGGGAAGATGGATGGAGCCAAATACAGGACCATTCTGGAAGAAAACCTGATGGAGTCTGCAAAAGACCTGAGACTGGGACGGAGATTTGTCTTCCAACAAGACAATGATCCAAAACATAAAGCAAAATCTACAATGGAATGGTTCAAAAATAAACATATCCAGGTGTTAGAATGGCCAAGTCAAAGTCCAGACCTGAATTCAATCGAGAATCTGTGGAAAGAACTGAAAACTGCTGTTCACAAATGCTCTCCATCCAACCTCACTGAGCTCGAGCTGTTTTGCAAGGAGGAATGGGAAAAAATGTCAGTCTCTCGATGTGCAAAACTGATAGAGACATACCCCAAGCGACTTACAGCTGTAATCGCAGCAAAAGGTGGCGCTACAAAGTATTAACTTAAGGGGGCTGAATAATTTTGCACGCCCAATTGCTCCGTTTTTGATTTGTTAAAAAAGTTTGAAATATCCAATAAATGTCGTTCCATTTCATGATTGTGTTCCACTTGTTGTTGATTCTTCACAAAAAAATACAGTTTTATATCTTTATGTTTGAAGCCTGAAATGTGGCAAAAGGTCGCAAAGTTCAAGGGGGCCGAATACTTTCGCAAGGCACTGTAGGTCCTGGATGGCAGGAATCTTGGCCCCAGTGATGTACTGGGCCGTAAGCACTACCCTTTGTTGCGCCTTACAGTGGGATGCGGAGCAGTTGCCATCTGAGGGTGGCCCGTCAGAACGTCCAGGATCCAGTTGCAGAGGGAGGTGTTTAGTCCCAGGGTCCATAGTTTAGTAATGAGCTTTGTTGGCACTATGGTGTTAAAAACTTTCTTTGCACGCTTTGAGGATAACACAGTGCCACCGACATTGCCCGCTACCAAGTACTGTGGGCTCTCCTTCTTGGCCGACGTGAGTAAAACATTTAAACGTGTTAACCCTCGCAAGGCTGCCGGCCCAGACGGCATCCTTAGCCGCATCGTCAGAGCATGCGCAGACCAGCTGGCTGGTGTGTTTACGGAGATATTCAATCCATCCCTATCCCAGTCTGCTGTCCCCACATGCTTCAAGATGGCCACCATTGTTCCTGTACCCAAGAAGGCAAAAGTAACTGACCTTAAAGACTATTGCCCCATAGCACTCACCTCTGTCTTCATTAAGTACTTTGAGGGGACTAGTCAATGATCGTATCACCTCTACCTTACCAGACCCACTTCAATTTGCTTACCGCCCCAATAGATCCACAGATGACGCAATCGCGTCACTCTGCACACTGCTTTATCCCCTTTGGACAAGAGCAATACCTATGTAAGAATGCTGTTAATGACTATAGCTCAGCATTCAACACCACAGTACCCTCCAAGCTCATCATTACGCTCAAGGCCATGAGTCAGAACCTTGCCCTGTGCAACTGGGTCCTGGACTTCCTGACAGGCCGCCCACAGGTGGTGAAGGTAGGAAACATCACCTCCACTCCACTGATCCTCATCACGGGGGCCCCACAAGGGTGCGTGCTCAGCCCTCTCCTGTACTCCCTGTTCACCCATGAATGCGTGGCCAAGCACACCTCCAACTCAATCATCAAGTTTGCAGACAGCACAACAGTAGTGGGATTGATTACCAACGATGACGGGCTCTGGGCGTGTGGGCCTGGAAAAACAACCTCTCACTCATTGTCAACAAAACAAAGGAGATGATCGTTGACTTCAGGAAACAGAGGGTGCACCCCTCTATCCACATCAACGGAACCCCAGTGGAGAAGGTGGAAAGCTTCAAGTTCCTTGGCGTACACATCACAGACAAACTGAAATGGTCCATCCACACAGACAGTGTGGTGAAGAAGGCGCAACAGAGCCCTTCAACCTCAGGAGGCTAAAGATTTTTGGCTTGTCACCTAAAACCCTCACAAACTTTTACAGATGCACAATTGAAAGCATCCTGTTGTGCTGTATCACAGCCTGGTACGGCAACTGCACCGCCCGCAACTGCAAGGCTCTCCAGAGGGTGGTGCGGTCTGCCCAACGCATTACCGGGGGCAAACTACTAGACCTCCAGGACACCTACAGTACCCGATGTCACAGGAAGGCCAAAAAGATCATCAAGGACATCAACCACCAGAGCCACTGCCTGTTCACACCGCTTTTATCCAGAAGGCGAGGTCAGTACAGGTGCATCAAAGCTGGGACCGAGAGACTGAAAAACAGCTTCCATCTCAAGGCCATCAGACTGTTAAACAGCCATCACTCGCACATTAGAGGCTGCTGCCTATAGGCATAGACTAGAAATCACTGACCACTTCTTCAGGCTAGTGTCCTTTTTTCTGAGTTTTCTGCCGGACTTACGTGCCCAAAGTAAACTGCCTGTACTCAGGCCCAGAAGCCAGGATATGCATAGAATTGGTACCATTGGAAGGAAAACACTTTGAAGTTTGTAGAAATGTTAAAATAATGTATGAGACTATAACACAATAGGTATGGTATGAGAAAATCCAAAGAAAAACCCACCGGAATCTTTTTTTTTGAGAGCCCATGCTCTTCCAATGGAACGCACCTGCTAATTTTGCTTTCCTATTGAACAAACTTCTTTCCGTATGAAATATTTTTGTTTAATTACATTGTAGGGTATCTGAGGATTGATTTGAAACGTATTTTGACTTGTTTTAACAAAGTTTAGCGGTAGCTTTTTGGATTCCTTTCTCTGCATATTGAACGAGTGGATTACTCAAATCGATGGCGCCAACTAAACAGACTTTTTGGGAAATAAAGAAGGATTTTATCTAACAAAACGACCAGGCATGTTGTAGCTGGGACCCTTTGGATTGCAAATCAGAGGAAGATTTTCAAAACATAAGTGAATATTTAATCGCTATTTGTGATTTGATGAAGCCTGTACTAATTGAAAAATATTTTGATGCCGGGTGCCATTCTCAAACAATCTCATAGCATGCTTTCGCTGTAAAGCCTATTGTAAATCAGACAATGCAGTTAGATGAATAAGACTTTAGGTACATACAAGTGTCTTATATTGGTTAAAAGCTTAAATGTTTAATATCCATAATTTTAATGATTATTTATTTGAATTGCGCACCCTTCAATTTCACCGGAAGTTGTCGACAGGTGTCTCGTTGGCGGGACGCCTAGCCCTAAGAATGGAACACTAGTCACTTTAATAATGTTTACGTATCTGGCATTACTCATCTCATATGTATATACTGTTTTCTATACTATTCTATGGTATCGCATTCACTCAATAATGTTTACATACCTTGCATTACTCATCTCATATGTATATACTGTATTCTATGCTATTCTACTGTATCTTAGTCCGTTCCGCTCTGACATCGCTCGTCCATATGTATATAGTCTTAATTCATTCCTACTTAGATTTGTGTGTATTGGGTATTGGGTATGTTGTGTAATTTGTTAGATATTACTTGTTAGATATTACTGCATTGTCAGAGCTAGAAGCACAATAATTTCGCTACACCCACAATAACATCTGCTAGTCACGTGTATGTGATTTGATTTGACTGAACAGCATTCTCACATAGGTGTTTTTATCCAGGTAGGAAAGGGCAGTGTGGAGTGCAATTGAGACTGCGTCACCTGTGGATCTGTGGAGTGCAATTGAGACTGCGTCATCTGTGGATCTGACGGGGCGGTATGCGAATTAGGGTCTCAGGTTTCCGGGATGATGGTGTTGATGTGAGCCATGACCAACCTTTCAAAGCACTTCATGGCTACCGACGTGAGTGCTACAGGGTGGTAGTAATTTAGGCAGATTACCTTCGCTTATTTTGGTCTGCTTGAAACATGTAGTTATAACAGACTCGGTCAGGGAGAGGTTGAAAATGTCAGTGAAGACACTTACCAGTTGGTCTGCGCATGCTCTGAGTACATGTCCTGGTAATCCATCTGGCCTCGCGGCCTTGTAAATGTTAACCTGTTTAAAGGTCTTGCTCACAACGGCTACGGAGAACGTGATCACACAGTCGTCCGGTCATCGGCATTTAGCTCGTCTGGTAGGCTCGCGTCACTGGGCAGCTCGTGGCTGGGTTTTCCTTTGTAGTCCGTAATAGTTTGCCAGCCCTGCCACATCCGACGAGCGTCAGAGCTGGTGTAGTAGGATTCAATCTTAGTTCTGTATTGACGCTTTGCCTGTTTGATTGTTCGTCTGAGGGCATAGCGAGATTTCTCATAAGTGTCCGGATTAGTGTCCTGCTCCTTGAAAGCGGCAGCACATGGCTTCTGGTTGGGATATGCACGTACGGCCACTGTGGAGACAACATTGTCGATGCACTTATTGATGAAGCCAGTGACTGTGGTGGTATACTCCTCAATGCCATTGGATGAATCCCAGAACATACTCCAGTCTGTGCTAGCAAAACTGTCCTGTAGCTTAGCATCCGATTCATCTAAACGCTTCACAGTATTTATTGAGTGAGTCACTGGTACTTCCTGCTTTAGTTTGTGCTTGTAAGCATGAATCAGGAGGATAGAATTATGGTCAGATTTACCAAATGGAGGGCGAGGGTACGCTTTGTATGCGTCTCTGTGTGTGGAGTAAATGTGGTCTAGAGTTTTTTCCCCCTCTGGTTGCACATGTGACATGCTGGTAGAAATAAGGTAAAACAGATTTTAGTTTGCCTGCATTAAAGTCCCCGGCCACTAGGAGCGCTGCTTCTGGATGAGCATTTTCTTATTTGCTTATGGCATTATACAGCTCGTTGAGTGCGGCCTTAGTGCCAGCATCGGTTTGTGGCGGTAAATAGACAGCTACAAAAATATATAGATAAACTCTCTCGGTAAATAGTGTGGTCTACAGCTTATTATGAGGTACTCTACCTCAGGCGAGCAATACCTCGAGACTTACTTAATATTAGACATTGCGCACCAGCTGTTATTGACAAATAGACACACACCACCACCCTTCATTTTACCAGATGTAGCTGTTCTGTCCTGCCGATGCACGGAAAATCCAGCAAACTGTATATTATCTGTGTCGTCGTTCAGCCACGATTCTGTGAATTATAAGATATTACAGTTTTTAATGTCCCATTGGTTGGATAGTCTCGAACGGAGATCATCCAGTTTATTCTCCAGTGATTGCACATTGGCCAATAGAACGTATAAGAGGCGGGTTACCCACTCTGCTGACGACTTCTCACAAGGCACCCCGATCTCCGCCCCCAGTATTTCCGTCTTTTCTTCACGCGAATTACGTGGACCTCGGCCTGGTCTTGGAGAAAATAGTATATCCTTTGCATCGGACTCATTAATGAAAAATCTTTGTCCAGTTCGAGGTGAGTAATTGCTGTTCTGATGTCCATAAGCTCTTTTTGGTCATAAGAGACAGTAACAGCAACATTATTAACAATATAAGTTACAAAAAATGCGAAAAACAACACACAAAATAGCACAGTTGGTAAGGAGCCGTTCATAAAGCTACACCAAATTGAAGAGAAAAGTGAGAAA
Organism: Oncorhynchus mykiss; assembly: GCF_013265735.2. Classification (NCBI taxonomy): domain Eukaryota; kingdom Metazoa; phylum Chordata; class Actinopteri; order Salmoniformes; family Salmonidae; genus Oncorhynchus; species Oncorhynchus mykiss. Next base: position 11,895,389 of record NC_048592.1, read on the forward strand.
GATAACGATTTATTTTAAAGCCTGATATTTCCCAGGTAGTTACTTATAAATTGCTTGTTAAAATGGTAACTATCTAATAAGTGCATAGTAATTACACTTTGGTTTCTTTGAGATTCATTGACACAAACATCACTACGGTATGTACCATTTGGTACCAATTATATTGACACCTTCTCTGAAACATAATAACGATCGTCCCATGTCCTCCGTCAATGGTGAACTTACCATTAGGCAGAAGAGACAATTGCCTCAGGCCTCACATCATAAAGGGACCTCGTGAGCTGGGCATAAGAAAATTAAAGCCCCCCCCATGCTCCGCTGGAGGCATAATAAATAAATAATAAAAAATCACCATCAAAATATGACTATTTAAGCTAGAGATATCAGTTTCTTTGCATGGGCTGCATCTCAATCCACTACATCCTACAATGTCGTCTTTCCGCATCTGCAGTGGAATGGGTCGTGACTAGTTACCACAGCCACAAAGTTATAATTATGGCTAAACCCGGCCTATTTCTAAAATGTATCTTCTTAAAATCAGATTTTAAACCTAACCTTAACCACACTGCTAACCCTACCCTTAAATTAAGACCAAAAAAGCTCATTTTTGTTTTCATGAATTTTTACAACAAACAACAAATTTGCACTTTGTGGCTGTGGTAACTAGATACAACCGGTGGAAGGTGGCAAAGCTACAATGGTGTTTGTCAGTCCAGGAGACATCCCGAAAATCGGTCTTCTCATGAAAACATCTATAGCGCCCGAACAGTCTGTGCTACACACTGATCTGACCCATCTAAAGAAAGATGAGACTCGCTCTACAACCCACACAAGTACTTCTCTGAAGATAACCCGGTACCGGGCCCAAAAATGTATGGAAGTGAAATGGGCATTTCCATGTAAAGGTATACGGGTAACTCCATGTTAAATGTTTTATTTTAATTTTCCTGATTTGACTTATCTCTCTCAGATATAGGACAAACATACTGAGGCCTCCAAATCACTAAATCGCCTTTTATAAATGACTAGACATGATTTCCAGTTGATGAGAAGCACATTGTAATTGATAATAATGTGGGTTAGAGATGTCTTCTTGATTGTTGCTAGTCACCTGAAAAAGATGAGAAACATGTGATAAGAGTTTGAGTTAGGAGCACGGCAATTGGTTTGGCGCCGAAACATTTTGCTGAGAGTCTCCCCATAACATACAGTAGTAGCTCTTTCTGGTCATACATGTAGTAATCAAAAGTTACAAGTACAGTATGATGTTGCTTGCTATTTGAAATGTCAAGGTGAATCTTCAGAAATGTAAATGAATACATTGTTTTCCGTTGTGATTGAAGAGGTTTTGTTCATTTCCAGAGCATTGAAGGGCAAATGGGGCACGTCCAAGTGCATAGATAATTAATGATACGGGTGAAGGGTCTATCAGAGTCAGCTACGAAACGTGTACACATAACCACAGCAGTGTTCTAGAACAGTGGTTCCCAACATTTGTATAGTCCTGTACCCCTTCAAACATTCAACCTCTAGCTGCGTACCCCCTCTAGCACCAGGGTCAGCTGTACCCCCTCTAGCAGCAGGGTCAGCTGTACCCCCTCTAGCACCAGGGTCAGCGCACTCTCAAATGTTGTTTTTTTGCCATCATTGTAAGAAAATGATGGCATCCCAGAGTTGCCTCTTCACTGTTGACGTTGAGACTGGTGTTCTGCGGGTACTATTTAATGAAGATGCCAGTTGAGGACTTGTGAGGCATCTGTTTGGGAGTAGTACACAGCGTTGTACGAGATCTTCAGTTTCTTGACAATTTCCCGCATGGAATAGCCTTCATTTCTCAGAACAAGAATAGACTGACGAGTTTCAGAAGAAAGTTATTTGTTTCTGGCCATTTTGAACCTGTAATCGAACCCACAAAAGGCTGATACTCCAGATACTCAACTAGTCTAAAGAAGGCCAGTTGTATTGCTTCTTTAATCAGAACAAAAGTTTTCAGCTGTGCTAACATAATTGCAAAAGGGTTTTCTAATGATCAATTAGCCTTTTAAAATGATAAACTTGGATTAGCCAACATAACCTGCCATTGGAACACTGGAGTGATGGTTGCTGATAATGGCCCTCTGTACGCCTCTGTAGATATTCCATAAAAAAATCTGGCTTTTCCAGCTAAAATAGTCAGTTACAACATTAACACTCTTCCGATTGCATTGAGGAGTACACCACATCAGTCACTGGCTTTATCAATAAGTGCATCGAGGAAGTCCCCCCCCCCCCTCCCCCAGTGACTGTACGTACATACTCCAACCAGAAGCCATGGATTACAGGCAACATTTCCACTGAGCTAAATGGCAGAGCTGCCTCTTTCAAGGTGCGGGACTCTAACCCGGAAGCTTACAAGAAATCCTGCTATGCCCTGCGACGAACCATCAAATAGGCAAAGCGTAAATACAGGGCTAAGATTAAATCACACTACACCGGCTCCGACGCTCGTCTTATGTGGCAGGGCTTGCAAACTATTACAGACTACAAAGGGAAGCACAGCTGCGAGCTGCCCAGTGACTCGAGCCTACCAGATGAGCTAAATCACTTCTACGCTCGCTTCGAGGCAAGCAACACCGAGGCATGCATGAGAGCATCAGCAGTTCCGGACGACTGTGTGATCACGCTCTCCGTAGCCGATGTGAGTAGGACCTTTAAACAGGTCAACATACACAAGGCTGCGGGGCCAGACAGATTACCAGGACGTGTGCTCTGGGCATGTACTGACCATCTGGCAGGTGTCTTCACTGACATTTTCAACATGTCCCTGATTGAGTCTGTAATACCAACATGTTTCAAGCAGACCACCATAGTCCATGTGCCCAAGAACACAAAGGCAACCTGCTTAAATGACTACAGACCCGTAGCACTCACGTCTGAAACATGAAGTGCTTTGAAAGGTTGGTAATGGCTCACATCAACACCATTATCCCAGAAACCCTAGAACCACTCCAATTTGCATAACACCCAAACAGATCCACAGATGATGCAATCGCCATTGCACTCCACACTGCCCTTTCCCACCTGGACAAAAGGAACCCCTATGTGAGAATGCTATTCATTGACTACAGCTCAGCGTTCAAGATCCCTCAAAGTTCATCACTAAGCTAAGGATCCTGTGACGAAACACCTCCCTCTGCAACTGGATCCTGGACTTCCTGACGGGCCGCCCCCAGGTGGTGAGGGTAGGTAGCAACACATCTGCCACGCTGCCACTCCAAAACCATCATTAAGTTTGCAGACGACACGACAGTGGTAGGCCTGATCACAGACAATGACGAGATAGCCTATAGGGAGGAGATCAGAGACCTGGCCGTGTGGTGCCATAATAACAACCTATCACTCAACGTAACCAAGACTATGGAGATGATTGTAGACTACAGGAAAAGGAGGACCAAGCACGCCCCCATTCTCATCGACGGGGCTGTAGTGGATCAGGTTGAGAGCTTCAAGTTCCTCTCTGTCCAAATCAACAACAAACTAGAATGGTCCAAACAAGACAGACCAAGACCAAGACAGTCGTGAAGAGGGCATTACTGGGGCTAAGCTGCCTGCCATCCAAGACCTCTACACCAGGCGGTGTCAGCAGAAGGCCCTAAAAATTGTCAAAGACCCCAGCCACCCCAGTCATAGACTGTTCTCTCTACTACCGCATGGCAAGTGGTACCGGAATGCCAAGTCTAGGATAAAGAGGCTTCTCCATAGTTTTTACCCCCAAGCCATAAGACTCCTGAACAGGTAATCAAATGGCTACCTGGACTATTTGCATTGTGTGCCCCCCCCAGCCCAACTTTTTATGCTGCTGCTACTCTCCGTTTATCATATGTGCATAGTCCTTTTAACTATACATTCATCTACATCGTACCTCAACTGGGCAGACCAACCAGTGCTTCCGCACATTGGCTAACCGGGCTATCTGCATTGTGTCCCGCCACCCACCACCCGCCAACCCCTCTTTTATGCTATTGCTACTCTCTGTTCATCGTACATGCATAGTCACTTTAGCCATATCTACATGTACGTACTCCCTCAATCAACCGGTGTCTGTATGTAGCCTCGCTATGTATATAGCCTGTCTTTTTACTGTTGTTTTATTTCTTTACTTACCTATTGTTCACCTAACACCTTTTTTTGCACTATTTGGTTAGAGCCTGTAAGTAAGCATTTCACTGTTGTATTCGGCACATGTGACAAATAAACGTTGATTTGATTTGAACATTGTCTACACTGTATTGCTGATCAATTTCATGTTATTTTAATGGACAGAAAATTAGCTTTTATTTCAAAAACAAGGACATTTCTAAGTGACCCCAAACTTTTGAACAGTAGTGTAGGTACAGTTGAAGTCGAAAGTTTTCATACATCTTAGCCAAATACATTTAAACTCAGTTTTTCACAATTCCTGTCATTTAATCTTAGTAAAAATTCCCTGTCTTAGGTCAGGTAGGATCACCACCTTATTTTAAGAATGTGAAATGTCAGAATAATAGTAGAGAGAATGATTTATTTTAGCTTTTATTTCTTTCATCACATTCCCAGTGGGACAGAAGTTACACTCAATTAGTATTTGGTAGCATTCAAATCAAATCAAATGTATTTATATAGCCCTTCTTACATCAGCTGATATCTCAAAGTGCTGTACAGAAACCCAGCCTAAAACCCCAAACAGCAAGCAATGCAGGTGTAGAAGCACGGTGGCTAGGAAAAACTCCCTAAAAAGGCCAAAACCTAGGAAGAAACCTAGAGAGGAACCAGGCTATGAGAGGTGGCCAGTCCTCTTCTGGCTGTGCCGGGTGGAGATTATAACAGAATATGGCCAAGATGTTCAAATAATAATAATCACAGTAGTTGTCGAGGGTGCAGCAAGTCAGCACCTCAGGAGTAAATGTCAGTTGGCTTTTCATAGCCGATCATTAAGAGTATCTCTTCCGCTCCTGCTGTCTCTAGAGAGTTGAAAACAGCAGGTCTGGGGACAGGTAGCACGTCCGGTGAACTGTTGAGGGATCCATAGCCGCAGGCAGAACAGTTGAAACTGGAGCAGCAGCACGGCCAGGTGGACTGGGGACAGCAAGGAGTCATCATGCCAGGTAGTCCTGAGGCATGGTCCTAGGGCTCAGGTCCTCTGAGAGAGAGAAAGAAAGAGACAATTAGAGAGATCATACTTAAATTCACACAGGACACCGGATAAGACAGGAGAAGTACTCCAGATATAACAGACTGACCCTAGCCCCCCGACACAAACTGGCCCATTCATTTTCACTGTATTATCCAAAACGTCTTTCAAGCTGTCAGGCATTCCCCTGGCAGCAAGAGCCTCTTGGTGGATGCTGCAGTGCACCCAAGTGGCGCCGGGAGCAACTGCTTGCACGCGGGTTACCACTCCACTATGTCTCCCGTGCCATCAGTACAGATACCAAAATGAGCAGCGGCTACACACGGACCGTTAGTGGAATTCCCACGAGAGAGTAACAGTTAATGTGATTGGGTGTTAATTATTTCACTAGGCTACCTGTATTTGATATTGCGTCGTTATTTCGCTGAACACACTTTTTGGCAGTGAAACGAGGCTAATAAGGCGAGAAAAAAAACTCAGCCAAATGTATAGCCCTGTTGGGAAATATAAATGGACAGTTTGAAAATGTGAAGAACAAAACATTTAAACCATTTAAAAAAAATATGTGAATAACATTTTTATTTGGCGTACCCCCAACGGCATTGCGTGTACCCCTGGGGTGGTGGTAAACAGATGGTGGTCTCAGAGCCATGTACCTACGTCCCAATGGGATTCTGGAGTATCGTGTCTATGGGATATGCTTCATGCAATAGTAGTTTATCACAGGGGTTTATGTCCCAGGTTGTATTTACGCTTAAAAGCATGTGTGGCACCTCTAGGGATATGTGTCCTTGCAGTAATGAAATGTATGTTTATGATATGAAAATGTACAGATTGAAATTCATGCATGGTGAAAGGTTATTGGAAGTTAAGTAAGTTGAAGTTTAGTTTGAAAATCTCTATTTGGTTCAGTGTTTCCTTTTGTTGCAACAATTAATTTGTCATTTTGTTTTTGTAAATACTTGTACAGTTCTCCAGTAATCTACACATTTGCCAATAAAAGCTTAACTCTAGGCAGAGAAAAACGATCTTCATTGTCAGCCTCCTCAATTTTCAAATCCTACCACTGGGTCAACCTTCACAGAGGGTTACTGGGATGTCATTATTAAATATCAAACTTGTTAAAAAGATTCTGATAGGACAATTTTCACACTCCCACCATATGACATCAATACAGGCTACCTGCCATCGATGAGAAAGCATAAATGAATGATGTCATTCAATGATATCAGTCCCCACAAGAGATAAGAGTTAATAATACTGTAGTAGGATATCTACTGTACAACAGACATTGCAGTATTCCATACTGTGGTGCATTGAATTGCTCTGCACATGCAACTGTAGGCTATCTTAGTGTAACTTGAGTGTTCAAACAACAAATTGGGTAACATGTGAGCATCACATCAAGTCATGAGTTGTTTACTCATTTGTTCCCCCCACCATGTTACATATGTGGTAAGTTTCCCACATAAGAGGGCCAGGACACTTTGCCCTGATCAATAGCAATAAAGCAATCCATTTGTCAGTCTGGGGCTGTATGTATGGAGGTGGGGTTGGTGAGGAGGAAAATAATATAGCTCATTTACAACTTTACTGTGGCGGTGGGGAGGGCGGTGGTTTCAGGCTGAACTCCATGAGCAAACACACACACACACACACGAGCGTGCACGCAAACACGAGCGCACACACACACAGCCCCCACCCTCTACCCCCCAGTATAAGGCCCCCTTGTCCAAGAAGTGCATGTCAGAGTGCACTTTGCCCAGGCCAACCATAAAGCCTGACCATAAATATAGCTCTGGTTCTGAACTGGGTGACATGTGAGAGGACCTTCAGACGAAGAGCGATCAATGCCTCCAACACAGCACTCAGACCTAAGACAGGCACATATACAGCCAATTGCCAAACAGTTATGAAAATACATGACTCCTATCTGGAACTGGGATGACATGTCAACATCCCAAATAAAGAGAAAGGAATCAACTCCTTCCAACAAGGCAGATTTGAATCGAAACGAACAAATACATGATTCTGAACATATCTAGGGGAAATGCTATTTTCAAAGAGGGTGGCAAATTGATTTCCCTTCATAATGCTCTGGCAGGACTACATGCATGTAGCCTCTCTTGAGTTATGTTCAATAGGCCAATAAACTGACTGGGCATTGGATATATTGCCACCTTGTGGTATGCTCTACAACCTGCACTTCAACTATATTGTTCCTCATCCTTCTTTAGTTTAGAAAAATATAATTAAACGTTTTGAAGTGATGGCATACTGAAACCTTCAATAGAATGTGTTCCTGCATCAAACATTATTTTAGCCAGGTATGCCTTCGTCGTGGAGCTTTACACAATGACAAAAAAATAGAAAGTTCAACTCAACATCTACATTTGTTTTTTTTAATTGAATATCAGAAACATACAATTATACTTGCATTAAAGTCGCTCAACAACGACACCACACCAGTCAACCAACAGATTCCCATTCAGAGTGACACAGAGAAGCATCCAGGGTCAATGCCCTGCATAAGGGCATATTGACAGATCTCCCAACAGGCCAAAAAGTGTGAACACGAACCCGCAAAGATCCCTCCACAGTTCCCCAATAGCTGTCCCTCAACCATTCGAGACCCCTCCCAAGAATAAAACATACAATTAATTCCATTCCCCACCCCCAATGCGCCAACAACCAGGAAAATGAACTAAAAATACATTTTTAAAAAAGACAAGAAACAGCAAACACTGCAAAAAAAACAAAAGGACATCAAGGACAACAAAAATCTTAACAGAAATTATTCAGACCACCTTGACTTTTTTACATCCTTATTCTAAAATGGATTAAATTGTCCCCCCCCCCCCCCCCATGAATCTACACACAAAACCCCATAATGACAAAGCACAACAGGTTTATAGACATTTTTGCAAAAAAAAAAAATTAAATAATCGCAAGTATTCAGACCCTTTACTCAGTACTTTGTTGAAGCACCTTTGGCAGCGATTTCAGCCTTGAGTCTTCTTGGGTATGACACTACAAGCTTGGCTAGTCTCCCAGTCCCTGCCGCTGAAAAACATTCCCCACAGCATGATGCTGCCACCACCATGCTTCACCGTAGGGATGGTGCCATGTTTCCTCCAGACGTGACACTTGGCATTCAGGCCAAAGAGTTCAATCTTGGTTTCATAAGATCAGAGATGTTGTTTCTCATGGTCTGAGAGTCCTTTAGGTGCCTTTTGACAAACTCCAAGCTCGCTGTCATGTGCCTTTTACTGAGGAGTTGCTTCTGTCTGGCCACTCTACCATAAAGGCCTGATTGGTGGAGTGCTGCAGAGATGGTTTTCCTTCAGGAAGGTTCAACTCCCATCTCCACAGAGGACCTATGTAGCTCTGTCAGCTCCCTGACCAAGGCCTTTCTCCCTTGATTGCTCAGTTAGTCCGGGCAGCCAGCTCCATGAAGTCTTGGTGGTTCCAAACTTCTTCCATTTAAGAATGATGGAGGCCACTGTGTTCTTGGGGACCTTCAATGCTGCAGACCCTTTTTTGTACCCTTCCCCAGATCTGTGCCTCGACACAATCCTACCACAGAGCTCTACAGACATTCCTTCAACCTCATGGCTTGGTTTTTCCTCTGACATGCAGTCAACTGTGGGACCTTATATAGACAGGTATGCGCCTTTCCAAATCATTTTATTTACCACAGGTGGACTCCAATCAAGTTGTAGAAACATCAAGGATGATCAATGGAAACAGGATGCACCGGAGCTCAATTTCAAGATCATAGCAAAGTGTCTGAATACTTAAGGAAATAAGGCATTTCGGTTCATTTGTAATACATTTAGAACACCTTCAAAAAAACTTTTCGCTTTGTCATTATGGGGTAGTGTGTTGATTGATGAGGGACATTTCAAATAAAATATATATTTTAGAATAACACAATGTGGAAAAGGTGAAGGGGTCCGAATACTTTCCAAATGCACTGTAAATATAGACCATCGGAGGGAAAGATACCACTTACCATCTGTGTGCTGGGTAAAAAAAAAGACCACTGTGAGGTTAAGGGGAGACAGTTGGGTGAACAGCTGGATGAATTATCCCTTTAAAACATAGCTTTGCTGTTTCTGTTGTGTTGCACAGTATGTTATGTGGCCGGCCCAAGGGGGTCTGGTCCTTGTCCTGAGCAGTGGGTGTGTGATCAGCAGCAGATAGGCAAGGCAGGCAGTCTGCTGGGGGGATCCAATCATGGCTCAGACCCAGCCAGGCCCAGTCGTCCATTCAATCATCCATCACCCTGACTGACTGACTGCAGCACTGCCACCCCGTCGGGGTGCTGGAGACAGCACTATCTTCGCTGGCCTGAGGATTGGGGAGAATAGCTGTGCTGCATGAGGGGAGGGCTGTTTGCTGACAGGGTCGTGAGGGGTCGGGGGTCGTTATTCCCCCACCAGGCAGTCAGTTTGTCAGTTAACCCCTGCTGGGTGCGAGTGACAGGAGCCCATTAGGTCCTGCCCGTGTAAGAGAGGGATGGAAATGACAGTCACACCAGGACACTGACTGTCTTTGACCCCCCTCCCCCCAGCAGTGGATTTAGGTACAGGCGACATGGGCAAGCCGCCCAGTGCAGCAAGGGACACCCGCACAATTATTATTTTTTGAATATTCCAAATGGTGACTTTTGCACGATGGGTTTTCTATCGCTCATTCACACATCACGTTAATGATATCATGTCACTGTGTGAGACTGTGGGTCAATTAACCTGGTCGGAGCGGGCGCCCTGATTGCAGTTTGTGAGCTAAGCAGGCTACTGCCTGGGAAGGTCTACCACTCAGAAGTACGAGATGGGGAGGGAGGTGGGGGTAGGTTGACTTCAGATCTCCCCACTGGAAGCCAGAGGTAGGGGGAGCGGGGGAATCTATCAAATAGCTCACCTCTTACTTTGTACAGTACTAATGCAATTAGTTGCCCAATTTAGTTTATGTGTTTCTTGTTTGAAGTGCAATAGTGTAATAATCAGGCTCTCTTCTTTATAAGTGTGTTATTCCATTTATGTATTTTAGTGATATAGGATTTGTGAAATGTAGTTGTTTTTTTGTTAAAAGTAGTGTACCCCAATGTGTTTCAATAAGTATTTTTCTTTTTGTATACATTTTTATATGTTTTTAAATGTTTTGATTATAATGTATTTATTTGTGTAAAAATTTGTTAGTGCAGAATGGTGATTTTTTTTTGGGGGGGGGGGGGGGTCACCCAGGGAGCCATACAAGCTAGAACCACCACTGCCCCCCCAGGACTGTGCTGTGATCAGTGAGGGAGATCATAGAACCATTCCTAGTGTCTGCTGATTTACCTTAGTTTGCAGCCCTTCAATTTTGTTTAGTCAATCATTGTTTTGTATATTGATGCGATCAGCCAAATGCCTCTAAATGTAAATTTGTCAAAAACAAAGACAGTGAGACGCCAGCCTACACAGCAGGGGAAAGGCAACATGCTAATTAATTGTCCATCAAACATTTATAAATAAACAAGTTGACACTGTCGTCCTTCAGTCAATTTACGTTCACAAGAAACAAATAAAAAAAGGTACCTGTGGTTAGGATGTCCCAAGGTTCATTTTGAACTTTATTTCAGCTATACGTTTGTTTTTTAAAGCACTTTTAAGCAATACAATGACCAGCTTTCATGATACATGTTGTACTGCATACATCAAACATTCATGCCAAAAAAAAGGAGAGAATACTACCGAAACCTTTTTTAAATCTGAACAGATATAAGTATGGAAAATAAGGTACAAAATAGGCCTTTATAACAACTGCATCAAGACAATACTACGATAAAGCAATATTAGTGCTTCAAACTTTTAAAACGTTAACGTGATCAGTGAAAGGAATAAAAACGTTATTTCCTATAAAAAAAAAAGAGCTCGTTTGCACTGGCAAACCCATTTGCGAGGGAGCTGGTCACCTTATACAGAAGTGATCTGCTTTTCCCTCCAGAGAGGGATGTGCTGTATTAGTGTCAACATTGCCAGGGGAACCATGTTCTCCTTAGCCAAAAAAAAAACAAACACTGGTAGAAGGACACATGAAGAAGCTGACAAAAATATATCCCTTTCCTTATCAATCAATCTTACTATTGACTCTGAACATGTTAGACTTGCAGAGACAAAACAAGATATAAAATAATACTTTGATAATTTTTGTTGTTGCTGGAAGTCAATCAAAATAAAAGACCAATTTCAACATTGATATTGAAGCAGGATGTGTGGGTGTGGGAGAGGCTACATATAGATCCTATTTATGGGCAGCAATACAAAATAATTTACTCTATATTATCGTTTTGGCTTTCCATTAGATTTTACACTACCTCAATACATTATTTTATATATATTTTTAAATAAAATACAAGGTAAAGAGCACCTTATCCCCAAACAACTTCTTTAACAGGTACATAATTTTTGGAAGCAATGGCACAGGAATAATCAATGGTTATTAGCGGTGCTTATAAGAATCATAGGATGGATGAATATCAGACAGACAATACCACCTATAGTCTCGGGAAAAAAGCTCCACAGCAACTTGTGACATACGTGTTGACATACATGCTCAATAATGTGCGAATTCATCCATCCAGCGCGTACATGACGGACACTATTCACTTAGAGAAGGAGGCTGAATGAGACGTGTCTTGACTTGCACCTCCACTGGGCGTACAGTATTTAACCGCTGCAGCCCAAAGGTGACGCAATGCTAAACATGTGCTGCCTGCCTGCATTTCTCCACAGAGAGAGCGCGCGCGAGAGAGAGCGAGAGGTTGGTAAACAAGGTACAGCTGATGAGGTGTTGCCTGGCGATTGGACGACCGCCGTATCACTACGTTACCAGAGTTACGGTGGCGGTGGACCTCCAAAAGACCTCAGAAAGAACAGCACTTTTGCTTTTACGTTCAATCAGACGTTTTTTCTTCTACCTAGAGAGCATGCCAACTAGTGCAAACCGGTCCTGTTGATTGGTATTAAACACGCCGTAGGGGAGCATGTCACAACAATAACCCGACCTCGAATATGCACGTGTCGCAGGAGACCGGCTGAACTTTTTAAAAACGGACATTGCATTTGTACAAACATGCCATCATACTGTAATTATCATTGATTAACGTTGAGTAAACTCCAAAAGAACAGAATATCCCAGTCAGTAGCTTCCATTATGAATACGCTTGCATAAGAAACACAATTCCAATAGAACCAATGATGAATGGGCTTTAGATTTAGCATCAGAGGCAGTCTTCCAGGCTATTTCGCAAAGCCAAGAGTCCAACATGACAGGGCTGCGTGCCAAGGACCCCACCACAGATATCATTATAAGAGGACGAGTTTCTCTCCCGAGAGAGAGAGAGAGAATATTTGTAGAATCAATGATAAATGGGCTTTAAATTTAGCTTGAGGGAGTCCTTCAACAGAAGAGTTGACATGTCTTCCGGGCCTGTACATTTCCCAAGGCCAAGAGTCCAACACAACAGGGCTGCGTGCCAAGGACCCCACCACAGATATCATAACAGAAATGGTAAGAGAGAGAGATAGAAAGGAAGGTGAAAGGGCATTCTGAGGAGCAAAGCACTTTTTCCTGACACAGGGGGATCAAGAGACTAGTCTGCTGCAGGCTTTTAACTGAGATACAACACCAAGGTTCTCTGAAGACAATGTCAGCTTTTTTTTTTTTTTGTAACAAGGTTTCCATTTTTAAAAAGAAGCCACAATTGTAATGCTTAAGTCTATGTTTTGTTTTTCTGGTTGTAAGACGTCCTACGCTGGGCAGGGCTAGCAGACACAGAGGGGAGAGCAGTGAAGTTCAGAAAGATGAGAGAGCAGCAGCTGGTGTTGTTGGTTGTTGATGGGGGGGGGGGGGGGGGGGGGGTATGGGTGGTATAGTAGGGTAAGACTGAAGCCTGGGACACTAGTAGAGGAGGATGCGTCTCTCGATGGCCTTGCGGCAGATGGGGCACTCGCTCATGCGGTCGCCACACAGCTGGCAGGTGCCGTGGCCACACATGAAGATCATGTTCTTCAGCCGGTCCAGGCACACAGGACACATGGTCTGGAGAGATACGCACAGTAACACTTAGTACTCATCCCAGTTCTGATATAAACATACTGTATTTGGAAAATGGTTGCTGTAAGACATGGCTACAGATGCCAAGAGAGTCTAAAGCCATGTCTAAGGGCAAGTTAAAGGTGTTTAATATCCCCACGCTACTGTGCCATCAGAAAGTATTCACAACCCTTGACTTACACATTTTGTTGTGTTACAGCCTGAATTCAACATGTCTCACCCATCGACACACAGTACCCAATAACGACAAAGTGAAAACATGTTTAGACATTTTTGCAAATTCAGTGAAACAAAACAGAAATCGAATTTACACAAGTATTCACACCTGAGTCAATACATGTTAGAATCACCTTTGGCAGAGATTACAGCTGTGAGTATTTCTGGGTAAGTCCAAGAGCTTTGCGCACCTGGATTGCACACTCTTTTTTATTTTTTATTCTTCAAGCTCTGTCAAGTTGGTTGGTTGAGCATTGCTTGACAGCCATTTTCAAGTCTTGCCATAGATTTTCAAACCAATTTAAGTCAAAACCGTAACTAGGCCACGCAGACCTTGGCAAGCAACTCCAGTGTATTAGGTTAGTGTCATGCTGAAAGGTGAATTTGTGTCCCAGTGTCTGTTGGAAAGCAGACTGAACCAGGTTTTCCTCTGGGATTTTTGCTGTGCTTAGCTCTACTCAGTCACCACCCCCAAACAAAAAAACCTAGCCCTTGACAAGCATTCCCATAACATGATGCAGGCACCACCATGCTTGAAAACATGAAGAGTGGTACTCAGTGATGTGTTGGATTTGCACCAAACGCTTGTAAACTCATTTAAAAAAAAGGTCCCTTTTTCAGGACCCTTCCTTTCAAAGATAATTCGTAAAAATCCAAATAACTTCACAGATCTTCATTGTAAATGGTTTAAACATGGTTATCAATGAATCTTAAACAATTAATGAACATGCATGCACCTGTGGAACGGTCATTAAGACACTAACAGCTTAGACGGTAGGCATTTAACACAGCTATGAAAACTTAGGACACTAAAGAGACCTTTCTACTGACTCTGAAAAATCACCAAAAGAAAGATGCCCAGGGTCTCTGCTCATCTGCGTGAACGTGCCTTTGGCATCCTGCAAGGAGGCATGAAATTGGGCAATAAATTGCAATGTCCGTACTGTGAGACGCCTAAGACAGCGCCTACAGGGAAACAGGATGGACAGCTGATCGTCCTCACAGTGGCAGACCACGTGAAACAACACCTGCACAGGATCAGTATATCTGATCATCACACCTGCGGGACAGGTACAGGATGGCAACAACAACTGCCAGAGTTACAACAGGAACGCACAATCCCTCCATCAGTGCTCAGACTGTCCGCAATAGGCTGAGAGAGGCTGGACTGAGGGCTTGTAGGCCTGTTGTAAGGCAGGTCCTCACCAGACATCACCGGCAACAACGTCACCTATGGGCACAAGCCCACCGTCGCTGGACCAAACAGGCCTGGAAAAAAGTGCTCTTCACTGACGAGTTGCAGTTTTGTCTCAGCAGGGGTGATGGTCGGATTCACATTTATTGTCGAAGGAATGAGCGTAACACCGAGGTCTGTACTCTGGAGCGGGATCGACTTGGAGGTGGAGGGTCAGTCATGGTCTGGGCAGTGTATCACAGCATCATCGGACTGAGCTTGTTGTCATTGCAGGCAATCTCAACGCTGTGCGTTACAGGGAAGACATCCTCCTACCTCATGTGGTACCCTTCCTGCCAGCTCATCCTGACATGACCCTCCAGCATGACAATGCCACCAGCCATACTGCTCGTGATTTCCTGCAAGACAGGAATGTCAGTATTCTGCCATGGCTAGCGAAGAGCCCGGATCTCAATCCCATTGAGCACATCTGGGACCTGTTGGATCGGAGGGTGAGGGCTAGGGCTATTCCCCCCAGAAATGTCCGGGAACTTGCAGGTGCCTTGGTGGAAGAGTGTGGTAACATCTCACAGCAAGAACTGGCAAATATGGTGCAGTCCATGAGGTGGAGATGCACTGCAGTACTTAATGCAGCTGTTACTTTTGATTTTGACAACCCCCCTTTGTTCAGGGACACATTATTCCATTTCTGTTAGTCACATGTTTGTGGAACTTGTTCTGTTTATGTCTAAGTTGTTGAATCTTGTCATGTTCATACAAATACTTGCACATGTTAAGTTTGCTGAAAATAAATGCAGTTGACAGTGAGAGGACGTTTCTTTTTTTGCTGAGTTTATTTACGAAATGAAGTTGTATTTTTGCAGTTTTACTTTAGTGCCTTACTGCAAACAGGATGCATGTTTTGGATTATTTCATTATGTACAGGCATCCATCTTTTCACTCTGTCATTTAGGTTCGTACTGTGGAGTAACTACAATGTTGTTGATCCATTCTCAGTTCTCTCCCGACACAGCCATTAAACTGTTTTAAAGTCACCATTGGCCTCATGTTGAAATGCCTGAGCGGTTTCCTTCCTTTCCGGCAACTGAGTTAGGAAGGATGCCTGTATCTTTGTAGGGACTGGTGCATTAATACACCATCTAAAGAGTAATTCACCACAATTCATCACCACGCTCAAAGGGATATTCAATGTATTTTTATTTGTTAAAAGTACCGTCTACCAAAGGTAGAAAAGGTGCCTTTCTTTGCGAGGCATTGGAAAACCTCCCTGGTATTTGTGCTTGAATCTTTGTTTGAAATTCATTGCTCAACTGAGGGACCTTACAGATCATTTTGTGAGTGGGGTACAGAGATGAGGTAGTCATTAAAATAAATTATGTTAAACACTATTATTGCACACAGAGTGAGTCCATGCAACCTAATATGTAAAGCACATTTTTACTCCTGCACTTATTTAGGCTTGCCATAACAAAGAGGTTGAATATTTAGACTCAAGACCTTTCAGCATTTCATTTGTAATAAAAAATAATAATAATTTCCAAAAAAAACATACTTTCCCTTTGACATTATGGGGCATTGTGTGTAGGCCAGTGACACAAAATCACAATCGAATCCATAGTAAATTCAGACTGTTACAACAGAACGTGGAATAAGTTCAAGGGTGTGGATACGTTCTGAAGGCATTGTAAGTGAATGGTTTGTGCCGAGCATACATAAAAAAGGGAATGTTCAACATTTGTTTATTACAATTAAACCAAATCTGAACCAAGAACAGGGGCAGAAAAGTATTTAGTCAGCCACCATTTGTGGGTACACTTCAACTATGACAGACAAAATTAGGGAAAAAAATACAGAAAATCACATTGTAGGATTTTTTATGAATTTATTTGCAAATTATGGTGGAAAATAAGTATTTGGTCACCTACAAACAAGCAATATTTCTGGCTCTCACAGACCTGTAACAACTTCTTTAAGAGGCTTCCTCTGTCCTCCACTCGTTACCTGTATTAATGGCACCTGTTTGAACTTGTTATCAGTATAAAAGACACCTGTCCACAACCTCAAACAGTCACACTCCACTATGGCCAAGACCAAAGAGCTGTCAAAGGACACCAGAAACAAAATTGTAGACCTGCACCAGGCTGGGAAGACTGAATCGGCAATAGGTAAGCAGCTTGGTTTGAAGAAATCAACTGTGGGAGCAATTATTAGGAAATGGAAGACATACAAGACCACTGATAATCTCTCTCAATCTGGGGCTCCACGCAAGATCTCACCCCGTGGGGTCAAAATGATCACAAGAACGGTGAGCAAAAATCCCAGAACCACACGGGGGGACCTAGTGAATGACCTGCAGAGAGCTGGGACCAAAGTAACAAAGCCTACCATCAGTACCACACTACACCGCCAGGGACTCAAATCCTGCAGTGCCAGACGTGTCCCCCTGCTTAAGCCAGTACATGTCCAGGCCCGTCTGAAGTTTGCTAGAGAGCATTTGGATGATGCAGAAGAAGATTGTTAGAATGTCATATGGTCAGATCAAACCAAAATAGAACTTTTTGGTAAAATCTCAACTCGTCGTGTTTGGAGGACAAAGAATGCTGAGTTGCATCCAAAGAACACCATACCTACTGTGAAGCATGGGGGTGGAAACATCATGCTTTGGGGCTGTTTTTCTGCAAAGGGACCAGGACGACTGATTCGTGTAAAGGAAAGAATGAATGGAGCCATGTATCGTGAGATTTTGAGTGAAAACCTCCTTCCATCAGCAAGGGCATTGAAGATGAAACGTGGCTGGGTCTTTCAGCATGACAATGATCCCAAACACACTGCCCGGGCAACGAAGGAGTGGCTTCGTAAGAAGCATTTCAAGGTCCTGGTGTGGCCTAGCCAGTCTCCAGATCTCAACCCCATAGAAAATCTTTGGAGGGAGTTGAAAGTCCGTGTTGCCCAGCAACAGCCCCAAAACATCACTGCTCTAGAGGAGATCTGCATGGAGGAATGGGCCAAAATACCAGCAACGGTGTGTGAAAACCTTGTGAAGACTTACAGAAAACATTTGACCTCTGTCATTGCCAACAAAGGGTATATAACAAAGTATTGAGATAAACTTTTATTATTGACCAAATACTTATTTTCTACCATAATTTGCAAATAAATACATTAAAAATCCTACAATGTGATTTTCTGAAATTTTTTCCCCTCATTTTGTCTGTCATAGTTGAAGTGTACCTATGATAAATTACAGGCCTCTCATCTTTTTAAGTGGGAGAACTTGCACAATTGGTGGCTGACTAAATACTGTATATAAACTCAAATTATGCATGGCGTTTAACAAGGTCTTTAGTACATACCACCATGTCGTCTTTCGTACATACCACCATGTCGTCTTTCGTACATACCACCATTACATACCACCATGTCGTCTTTCGTACATACCACCACGCTTACCTGCTCCTTGATGTCCTGCAGTTGCTGCTGCAGCTTCTGAACGTCAGCGTTGACATTGGTGTTGTCTTTGTCTCTCTGCATGGCCGGGATGTTACCGCTGGCTGTAGGAGGGAAACAAGGATAGAACGCACACAAAGTTGAGAAAGTAACCAACAACCAACATATGCAGGCTCTCAAACTAGTGGCCCCCGGAGCCGTTTCAATGCAGCCTAGAGAGACCGCAAGCGGGAGAGATTGAGAGAGAGAAGGGGAGATGCCTTTCATTCTGTTGGTGGCAATGTCAACGCAAACCTCCCTTATATTGACATGCTGCTCTAAAGGCCAAACGAATCAAGCAATCATACAGCCCCGTCTATGTGGGCCATTCTGGGAAGAGTTCTACACTTGAATCCAGGCCTTTTTTTAACAAGCAGAGATTTCAGAGTTCGACACATGCACTTCCCCAGACAGTGTTCGGCCGAAAGTGGTCCGAGGCCACGTGCTTGAGGGCACAACCTGTCTGAATGGTGGAAATCAGTGTAATTGTGGGTGTGTGCGATTCTGTGTGTGGTGTGGAGCGGTGAGCGAAGGACCGCTGCAAAGGAAAAGGGGGTTTAGGCAGCAGGGCCTAGGCCAGGCACGGCAGACAGCAGAGGGGAGTTTTGAACCAGGGCAGAGGATGAGATACTTACACCAACTTAGCGCCAGATTGTTGGGCTGGAGCAGATCCTGCTGCGACCCCCCTGCCATTAGAGCTGAGTTAGAGCTACCTGCTGAGAATAACCAGTCACAGTGTTATAGCAGGAGCCCCAGATACAACTCCACAAGACAAGGCCTGAGGAGGAGCAGTCTACTCTCTATTAAAAGGCCTCGAGAGACAGACAGAGAGAGAGAGAGAGAGAGAGAGGGCAAGGAAAATGAGGTTATTAAATCAGAAATAGATGTTAGGTGGGAGGTGGGGGGTGGGGGGGTGGGGGGGGGGGGGAGTCTTCTCTAGATCGAGTAAGGCAGCTGGCTGCAACCGCTTCCTCCCAAGTCGAAAAACAAAAACACACTAAATAGTGTTATTAGGACCAGGAAAAAAAGCTGTTTGGGTCAGCAGTACCCAGCAGGTAACCTGACAACTCTTTAGTGCTCCCCATTAAACACTAAGGCTAGGACAGTCTCGTCTAGGTTGGCATCCCTCTTCAAATGTCAAGGGACATACGGGAATGTGCATGTGCGCATCTGTGTGTGATAGACGATGTACTGTGTATTTGAAGAGATCGGTGTGTGTGTGTGAGTATGTGTGTGTTTGTGCGGTATGTGAGTTTGTGGCAACACACAGAAAGATCTTTCGACAAGCGAATCTTCGGCAAATCAATAGAAAAATCAGTGAACTTACAACAGTTTCCCCTTTAACTCAACATAAAATAATAAGGACAACAAAATAAAGGGAACTGCGTGTGAGGTGCAGTCATAAAGGAGGGACAATAATGTGATCGAAGACCGTGGGCAACTTAAAGACAACACTAGGGGATGGTGAACGTAACCCAAAATACACACGTTAAAAGAAATGACCAACATTGTACCGTCACTGCTTAGCTAACAGATTGATTTGGATGGAGAAATGGACTGATGGCGATATTGGAAGCAGTTTGACAAATATACTTCTAGGGGCCATTTAAGGGAAAATGAATAGCCAGTTATGGATGCCAATTTCTGTTAATCACATGAGTGCATGCTGCTAAAATGTTATAAAACTGACGTGACTGAATTACATGTTATGATTAAACACATTCCATTAAAATTGGTCAGCCAGTTCTCGTCTGATTAAGTTGACGATCATAGATGACGCATTAAATGACCTCAACTAGGGAGGTGGTGTCCAAGTCTGGGAAAATAACACACTCGACTAAAAAACACAAAACAATGACAACGCTTGAATAATGAGTGAGCAAGACGGCTGTGAATCAGAAAAACCAAAGCCAACAGCAACAGAACATGTTCATCGTGGGGGGTGGGGGGGAAACGAAGGGACGGTGAGTCATGACAAGAAAGGAAGGAGGATAAAAAGGGAATTAAAAGGGAACGTGTGGAAGATTCACTCACTAAGGTCCTCATCATCCTCATCATCATCATCATCATCATCAGCTGCATCATCCTCCATACCTTTCCCTCCACAACACAGGACGAAGGGCGTGCGGCGTTCCACAACAGCCCGGCATTGTACGCACTTCTTCATGAGGCTGGCACAGTCTGCAGCGAGGGAGGGAACAAACACGGACAGAGTCACAGGTCAGTAAGGCCCGCTGGAACAGGCGACAGGGCCCCATTCCACAAGGCACGCCGGACGCGACCTAGGCTGGTTCACTTAATGTACTTACTCTCACAAGCGCACATGTGACCGCAGGGCTCGAAGAGCACGGCAGCCTTCTTGTCGGAACACACGACGCACTCCTCAATCTGTACGGAGACAACAACAAAAAACAACATCCGATGTCAATGAAAAGAAGGAGAAGAAAAAGTCGTACCTCCGATTGGAGGATGTCTTTACCACCCCCCCCACCCCCCGCCCCAAACAGATTGAAAACATCTATCAATTGATTCTCTCATTAGCAACTTATTCAGCTTGATACTTACCGAAGCGCAACAACGGTTAGCATAAATCACTCAGGGACATCAATGGGAGACTAAAGATCCTAAGTCAGAACCCCTCCCTAAAATGCTCCAATACAGACATGATCACTTTATTGAGGCTGGGTGGGTGTGCAACAGTACCTTGGTTCTGGACTGGACCTGGTCCTTGCAGATGAGACACTTCTTGACTCGGGGGGAGCAGAGAGAGCAGGTGGCGATGTGTCCGCATGGTCCGAACAGGGTGTCTCTCTTCATGTCAGAACACACCATACACTCCTCCAGGGTCTCACCGTTACTGTTCAGAGACGGGCTGCGAGAGCCCACCTGGCCACTGGAGGGGAGACACGGGGAGAGAAGAGGGCGTTGGTGAGAAAGAGGAGACCGGACACAACGGAAGGTAGGGGAGACAACTACTTGAAGCGCAACAACCGCGTTATAGTGTGGGTTATAAGGTCTGGGCTGGGAGCTGGGTAAAGGAGCTGGGGTTTCTTACCTGGTCTTCTCCTTGTGGCACTTGGCCAAGGCCTTACAGAGGCTGGGGTCGGGGCAGAGGTCCAGAGGGGACTGGCCCTTCTTGTTGCGGATGGTCAGGTCTGCTCCGTTAGCCGCCAGGAAGCAGGCGATGGACGCTGCACTCTTCTTCTCTGCTCCCTGGGTGCCCAGGCCCATGATCAGCTGTGGAGGACCAACACACAGGAGTCAGTAACGCTGCCTTTTTCTGTCTCCCTTATTCTTTCACCCATTCTCGGTCTTTGTCCCATTCCATCTCCCATTTACCACCTCCCCCTCCCAGCTCCACCAGACAGAGGAGAGGAGAGCAGAGCAGACAATGTCTAATTAGAATGTGTGAACTAGCGTGTAGGGCTGTACAGGTTGAGGCTGGGTCACTCTCCCATAGCATCACTTTACAAGATGGCAGTTGAATTAGCCACCCAAATGGCTCCATCAGTACAGATGTAAGCCACTGGTTAGAAAGAGTCAGACATGTTGAGGATAAATGATTTGGGAGACGGGGGGCTTTGAAAAGGCCCAGCCAGCCGAGTGAGGAGCTGTCTCTCCTCACTCGGCATAGTAATCAGTCGAAACGGTGCTTGCAATCACAATGAAGCATGCCCCTTTATGTAAATCTCTCAATGGGACTTTCTTGTTTAACCCATCTAGATAGTCCATTGATGCGCCAGCGAGTCAAAATCCCAGTCAAAATCCGTCAGTATAAGCTAGATCTCTGTTTTTTTGTTGTTGCTTTGGATGTGTCTCAATCCACCACATCCGCCAGTGTCGCACCTCCGCACCTGCGGTGAAAGGCGGCAGAGCAAGAGCGTGGTCTGTTAGACCATGAGACATCCCGAAAACGGTTTGGCCTACAACCTATAATGACCACTCTGGAAAGGGGAGACTCCCCACGAACGCGATGGTGTTCTCCGTTTGGCTCTACGACCCCGCAAGTGTCACGGGATTCATCTCAAGGTAACCGGTACCGGTTTAAAAGAAACAAATGAAGGTATGAAGGTAGTTTACCCAAAAAAGGCATTAAATATGTATTAAATAAATATATATATTTCATCAGTTTTTTTAATATCTCCAAGATTTAGGGCAGACACGTCAAAACCTTGATTCTTATGATTTATTTTCGGACTGTCCTTTTTGCCATTTATGAATGTATTACTCAAAAAGGGTCCTAAAATCCCAAATCAAACAGCTAAATGATCCATTGTTTGACCATCTTAAAACAACTCCATATGTTAGCTTAGCACCCCCTCTCCCCTCCCTCGACGTCTGAGACTCTAAATAATTCAGTAAATAAATAACCCTGTACCGTGTTTTTGGATGGTTCCCAGGGCTCCACCTTGCTGACGTCCTGCATGTCCTGCAGCTGGCGGAGCTGGGACAGCGTGTGGTGACGCAGCGCTTCGTGGAGAGGAGTGTCCCCATCCTTGTCCTGCACGTCCAGCTTGGCTTCCGCTCGCACCAGCAGCTGGAGAGAGACACAGAGCGTTCCAAATGAACATGGTGCTAATTTACAATGAGCATTTATTTATATAACAGTTCAGTACCAATTTTTAAAAGCGATCATCATCCAAATGAGTATAGCACCATATCGTAGCAAGACGTCCAGAACATGACTGTGGTCGTGCTGTGCCAGTCTGAGGCTGCACTTGCCAACCACTCCACAAGATGGCGATGTAACAGCTTTACCCAGACAGGAGCCCCATTACTCCCCTCTCACGTTCCCTCCCAGAAAGCTTTCTCCTTTCTTTGGCACTACGTCAGCTTGGACCGAGCGGGCTAATTCTACTGCAGGAGATCCTCCATTTTAAATGAAACGTGGGT
The DNA here is from genome assembly GCF_013265735.2 of Oncorhynchus mykiss. Classification (NCBI taxonomy): domain Eukaryota; kingdom Metazoa; phylum Chordata; class Actinopteri; order Salmoniformes; family Salmonidae; genus Oncorhynchus; species Oncorhynchus mykiss. The sequence continues at coordinate 11,918,431 of NC_048592.1, forward strand.
AACTGTCTTTGATGTTCTCAACAGCCTTTAGTGCACCGTCAGGGGGACAGATGGCGAGATAACTACAGATAGCATCTTCAATTAGTGGTAGGAGAGAGGGAGTGAGAGGAGAGGAGCGAGGGAGTGAGGAGAGGAGCGAGGGAGTAAGGAAAGTAGAAAAGAGGGAGGGAGGGAGTGAGGAGAGACTGACCCTGACTATCTGTGTGTGCTGTCTCTCCACAGCCAGGTGCAGGGCCGTCTGTTGGTTTACATTCTGGATGTCCAGGCTGGCACTGCCCTGAGAGGAGGAAACAGAGGGAACACACAGAGATGGGGGGGGGGGGGGAGGGAGAGAGAGAGAGAGAGAGAGAGAGAGAGCTATCGTTCAAATAGTCCTGTATAAACTCCCCAGTATAACATGCTGGTTCTGTGGTGTACCTCCTAATGTACACTACAGTACATTGGTGCATGACTGCATGGTTTAAGCTAGGGCTGAGCAATATAGCAAATTCATACACATTTATATAAAAGGAATTGGCGACTAGTTCTCATTCTGAGAAACAAGCGTCTTCTTATCCAGGTAGGCGACTTGATTTCAACATCTAAAAAAGTGGACAGGCTAGCATGTTGTTCAAACAGACAGAGATGGACAGAAGGGTGTGTTCAGAACAGTTCAACTATTCTACCTTTTTAGCAAGAAAATACATCTAAGTTGGCTAGACTTTACATATAAAGATTAGCAGGTTACTCACTAGCACATGGGCTTGTGCTTCAGGGATTGTTTGAGACATTTTCTATAATGCCTGCTACAAGAACTTGGTCATTCTTAGTGGGGATGTGCATTGTACATGGTTCTGGTTCAATTTGTAACCAAAAGGGCATTTTCATAGCCAGATCAGTGACTATTGAAAAAAGCAGGTTCCAACTATTTCGATAAAATAAAAATGATAACTCGTATGGTTGTGGAAGGCTTATATTTGGCCTAGGTATAATTTTACAAGCCCAAAATTCATTCGGCTATTCCAGACCGTTTGAAATGCAGTGGTGTGTTAGTGTGTGTCCTACCTGGTGAACCAGCAGCTCGGCCACCTCCACGTGGTTGTTGAGTGCGGCCAGATGCAGGGCGGTGTAACCATCGTCCTTCTTCTCGTCTACGATCCAGGGCCGCGGCAGCTTGGACAGCAACACACGCATGGCACTGCAACGAGAGAGAGAGAGGAGAGAGAGAGAGTGAGAGAGAGAGAAACAGAGAGGGAGGGAGAGAGAGGGAAGAGCAGGAAGATGACAGTTTGGTGCATGACAACAGAATCCTAGGAAGGAAGGAAGGAAGGTCATGGGGGCGCAATCAATTGATCAGTGCTGAATGACTCGGGATGAGTCCCAAATGGTGCACTGCCTTTGACTAGATTCCTGCCGGCCCTATGGGATAGGACAGTGATGGTCCAGTCACGTGGCCAGGATACATTTTGGAAATATGATAACATTCCTCAACGTATCTATAGATTCCATATCTCAAAGTCCAATACGTCTATTGAAAGGCATCACTCCACTGAGGACCAACATACACTACAGAGAAAGGTGCCGAAACACACAGCAGTGCACCCCCCCAAAAAAATAAATTTAAAAAAAACACATACACCAGTTTGATTTTTTCCAACAGTACATTCATTCTTACATGGAAACTACTAGAATGCTAAGGATGGCCTTGGCTAGTGGCACAACCACAGCTTCTATTTAGGCTAACCTTTGTGGAGTAGTGTACGAGTGCCTGACGGAATTTGAGAAACCCACATCCTCAAGTCAAACCCAGTTGAAAGAAGAGAGAAAGTCTCTCCCTGGTGAAGCAGCACAAAAGCCCCCGTTAATTGAGAGGCAAACTGGTCATTACACCACAGTTAGCTGCTTTCAGTCAGCTCTCCTTATGGGACGGGGGGAGATCTATTGTTTAAACAGGGTTGTTTAAGAGGGGTGCGTTGCGAGGCAGCAGCGAGCGGCTATGCTCCTGTTTGAAGGTCATTTGGAGGTTACATGCCTTATAGAGAGATGGCTGCTGCACGGGGAAACGACATGACGAGAAGGCAGGTAGTAGTGTGTCCGGACTGGAATAAGGCCTATTGACAATCTGCAGAGCACTTGGAAAAGAGAGCCAACTATGCAATGACGCCACACCAAAACAGAGAGGGGATAGAACATTGGACTGGAGAGAGCAACATTACAATGGAAAACTGGCCTATATGGGCAGACCCTATTTGAACGTGGGAGAGAGGCGGAGCGGTAGGAGGACAGAGACAGGCATGCGACAAACCCCACTGCTGAGCAGACTGGGTCTTCCATCAAACCTCCACAGCTAGCCAACACACATCCAAGTATCTCTCTATCCATCTCTCCATCCCCTCTTGCCCTGCCCAGCCCAGCGTAAGCAGCCTGGGCTAGAAGTGACCAGCCCACAGACCAGTCAAGTGGCTCTCATCCCAACACACACTGCATGCAGTGAGGCAATATCGTAACCTCCCTAATACAGTCAACCAGGCCAATAGTCAAAGACTAAACCTGGCTATATCTACTGACTTTGTTGGGGAACTTTTCACCTCGGCCCGCCCTAGCCGTGGAACGGCGTAGGTTGCATCTTTGAACTGCGACAAAAAGAAACACACAAAAAAAGCCAAGTTCAAAAGGGTTTTGCCTTGCCAGGACTTTACAGCCGTGTCATGTACTAGAGAACCAGCAGTGGAAGGAAGAGGGAGCGCAGTAGTAGCTAGGTAGATATTAGGTCCTTATACACATGTAGTAGTGAAACAAAAAGAACGATAGAGGAAGAAAGAAAGTAGAGAAGCAGGCACACGCTGGGAGTAGAGTTGGCTTTGGGGCTCGGAGCTCTCTGGAGTACCATTTAGCTGCAGGGTGGATTCTGCTAAACCCACACTCTCTCTCTCTTTCTTTAGAGTAATAAATAGCATCAGCATAGTAACCCTCCAAGCTGCAGCAGAAGTTCAGTATACATCTGTACAGAGCCGAGCTGACTGCTGTATTACTGCAGTGCTGCAGAATACCCTGATCCCTAGTCTCTCTCTCTCTGTCTCCGCACAGCGCCTGTCTTAAGCACACCTGCATTGCTTGCAGCCATCTTAAAATGCTTAATGCAGGAGAGCGTGGCTTAAACGTGTTGCCAACCAGCCGCAGCTCTACTGCTACCAATTCTCTAAACGGTCAAGACGTGTCACTGCGAAATAGTGCAGTTGTTCGTAAGATACGATGTAATGATCACGTGGAACACTTTCGAGAAATTTCCCTCAAGAATATTTAAACAACTGTATAAACTAATAAATATTTGACTGCTGTATTCTTATTCTCTATTCTACAGCACTGTTGAGTCGAGAGAGAAGATAATGTTGTCATCCCAAGAACTCTCTACAGCGTGACATTGAGAGTCAACCTTCCTGAGTTTGCACTCTCCTTGACGACAAGAGTTTTCATGAGATCCACAGGCAACCATCCCATGCAAAAGCTTTTGTTCTCTGGTCCTTGCTATCTGGTATCCTTGGGATGTCCCTACCCCACATTGAAGATGAAAGGTAAAATGGTTAACGCTGCAATGTGTAACTTTTTGGGCGACCCGACCAAATTCACATACAAATGTGAGTTATAGATCTGTCATTCTCATCGAAAGCAAGTCAAAAAAAGTGGTAGATCTGTTCTATGTGCACTACTTCTATGCTTCCCGTCAAATTTGGTTTTTGCATCTTTTACTTTCAGTTTTGTATACCTGCTTCAAACAACTTAAAAAAAATGTTTTAAGTTTTTTTGAAAATATATTTCACCGCGGTTTAGACAGTACAATGATTCTCTCTCTACCGTATACATCGTTTTGTCAAACTTAAATTAGCAGATACCCATAGACTTCCAGTCATTGCGCTAAAGCTAGCTAGCATTGGCTCGCAAAACTACCCCTCTAACTTCCTTCTTACTGGACACAGAGACATAAGAAAGGTAACCATGAGCTCATCTGACTGTGGAAACAAATAAAGGGCCTCATTGCAAAATAGCCTATCTTGACTTTGTGTCTGTGAAAACTAGTGACAACCGGAAAATGACGCAATTATTCCAAAACTGGAGCTCATTGTTGGAACACATTTTAGGTTGTGTCCCGCAAATTCGCATGTAAAAATGGAACAGAAAAAGCAAATGAACATCGTCTTCAAGAGTCAGTCAGACCTACAGACGTTTTCATGGGAATACTGATTTTCGTAATGTCTCATGGTCTCACAAACACCGCTGTAGCTCGGCCACCTTTCAACGCAGATGCGGAAGGCCGACAGAGACAGATGGGGTGGATAGAGACGCAGCCAGACCAACAAACATCACTAGCTTAAATTAATGGATTTTGATGGCCATTTTTTAAATTTGACAGATTGAAGATTTAAGGATTAAGATTTAAGGATTAAGGTAAACTTAAAGTTACAGGTCCCCAGTCCCAGGTCCCCCACCAAAGTGACTAGGGCCTGGCAGCAGACTGGTGGCCTCTGGTGTTTGTTAGGTGGTACTGCAGCACTGTGCTGCACTGGTCAATTAGTGCTGGTTGGGGTGGAGAGAGACAGAAAGGAGAGTCTCTCCAGTAAAGAAGAAGCTTGACCATAGAGATGGATAGAAGTCGCATTTGCACACTGCATGGACAGTGCCATCGAGGACTTTTACATTAGCTATCATGGCAAAGATAGGTACTCTCTCTTTCCAGCTCTATGAGGTTGGATAGATTGACAGGCTCCCTGCCACGCTGGGTGAAATGGGCAGACATTAATATTAATGCACCTGCCATGCTGCCTGGCCGGCACTGCTGCAATGCAGTTAGCTATTTGCCGAAGAGGCAAGATTTTTTATTTCTTTTAAAAGGGAGGATGGATGAAGAAATAACATACTAAATATCTCAAACTAAAAGCATAATTTTTGGGACAAATCACTCGCTCAACGCTAAACCTCATTTAGATCTATTACTAAATAATGTGAGCATTGAGCAAGTTAAGGAGACTAAACTGCTGGGTGTAACCGTAGATGGCAAGCTTTCAAGGTCAAAACAGACACAAATGGTTGCTAAATGGGAAGAGGTCTGTCCATGATAGGGCGTTGGTCTGCCTTCTTAACATCAATGCACAGTATTAAATAGAGCAATGACTACAAGTAACTTATCCACCCCAGGTAACTCAAACCAGCATTAAATCCAGTTTCAAAAAACAGATAAGGTTTGACATTTTTGCAAATGTATATTTTTTTTAAATACAACATTTACATAAGTATTCAGACCATTTACTCTGTATTTTGTTGAAGCCCTTTTGGCAGCGATTACAGCCTCGAGTCTTCTTGGGTATGACGCTACAAGCTTGTCACATCTGTATTTGGGGAGTTTCTCCCATTCTTCTCTGCAGATCCTCTCAAGCTCCATCAGGTTGGATGGGGAGCATCGCTGAACAGCTATTTTCAGGTCTCTCCAGAGATGTCTGAGCTTGACTGGGCCACAAGGACATTCAGAGACCTGTCCTGAAGCCACTCCTGTGTTGTCTTGGCTGTGTGCTCAAGCTCGTTGTTGTCCTGTTGGAAGGTGAACATTCGCCACAGTCTGAAGTCCTGAACGCTCTGGAGCAGGTTTTCATCAAGGATCTCTCTGTATTTTGCTCTGTTCATCATTCCCTCCATCCTGACTAGTCTCCCAGTCCCCGCTGTTAAAAAACATACCCACAGTTTGCTGCTGCCACCACCATGCTTCACTGTAGGGATGGTGCCAGGTTTCCTCCAGATGTGATGCTTGGCATAAATGCCAGAGTTCAGTCTGTTTCATCAGACCAGAGAATCTTGTTGAAAAAGTCAAGGGGTCTGAATACTTTCCGAATGCACTGTAGATCTTGTATTGTAATTTGCACTGTACCATGTATTAGACATATATATTCTTTGTATGTACTGATATGTAGGCCGTGTGTGTATTTCAGTCCCTTATTCATCATGTTTTATACTATGTATTATGTCATGTTTCATGTAGACCCCAGGAAGAGTAGATGATGCTTGTACAGTGGCTAATGTGGATCCTAATAAATACCAAATACTTGATGTTTTATCTTGGTGGTGTGTGAGTGTGTTTTCACTGTGAGAAAGGGGTTATGTGGGAAAGAGGGGGAGATAGAGGGAGAGAGCACATTGGAGATGGGAGGCAGAGGCTGTGGACAAGAGGTCGACCAATTAATCGGAAAGGCCGATTCTGCGTTGCATATAATCGATGCAGTGCGCATTCGCAAAAAAGGACTGTCGTTGCTCCAACGTGTACCTAACCATAAACATCAATGCCTTTCTTAAAATCAATACACAGAAGTATATATTTTTAAACCTCCATATTTAGCTAAATGAAATCGAGGTTAGCAGGCAATATTCACCAGGTGAAATTGTGTCACTTCTCTTGCGTTCATTGCACGCAGAGTCAGGGTATATGCAACAGTTTGGGCCGCCTGACTCATTGCGAACTAATTTGCCAGAATTTTACGTAATTATGACAGAACATTGAAGGTTGTGCAATGTAACAGGAATATTTAGACTGATGGATGCCACCCGTTAGATAAAATACGGAATGGTTCCGTATTTCACTGAAAGAATAAATGTTTTGTTTTCGAGATGATAGTTTCCAGATTCGACCATATTAATGACCTAAGGCTCGTATTTCTGTGTGTTATGTTATAATTAAGTCTATGATTTGATAGAGCAGTCTGACTGAGCGATGGTGGGCACCAGCAGGCTCACAAGCATTCATTCAAACAGCACTTTCGTGCGTTTTGCCAGCAGCTCTGCTGTTTATGACTTCAAGCCTATCAACTCCAGAGATTAGGCTGGTGTAACCGATGTGATGTGAAATGGCTAGCTAGTTAGCGGGGTGCGCGCTAATAGCGTTTCAAATGTCACTCGCTCTGAGACTTGGAGTAGTTGTTCCCCTTGCTCTGCATGGGTGACGCTGCTTCGAGGGTGGCTGTTGTCGTTGTGTTCCTGGTTCGAGCCCAGGTAGGAGCGAGGAGAGGGACGGAAGCTTTATTGTTACACTGGCAATACTAAAGTGCCTATAAGAACATCCAATAGTCAAAGGTATATGAAATACAAATGGTATAGAGAGAAATAGTCCTATAATAACTACAACCTAAAACCTCTTACCTGGGAATATTGAAGACTCATGTTAAAAGGAACCACCAGCTTTCATATGTTCTCATGTTCTGAGCAAGGAACTTAAACATTAGCTTTCTTACATGGCACATTTTGCACTTTTACTTTCTTCTCCAACACTTTGTTTTTGCATTATTTAAACCAAATTGAACATGTTTCATTATTTATTTGAGGCTAGATTGATGTTATTGATGTATTATATTAAGTTAAAATGTATATCATTATATAATATATCATTATTACACATACATTTTAAAAATCGGCCGATTATTCAGTATCGGCTTTTTTTGTCCTCCAATAATCGGTATCGGCTTTGAAAAATCATAATCGGTCGACCTCTACTGTGGACCTCCAGTAGTAGCAGGGCATATAGACTTGACCAGGGCGTTAACACAAAGGAGGCTTGGAGAGAGATTCCGGAGCTCATGGAGGGAGGGAGGGGAGAGAGGCCAAGTGTTAAAGGATGATGGAGACTCGAGCTGGAGAAATAAAAAGGCAAGCTCCTTTTGTTAGGCGCTGTGTTAAAGCTTGCAGGCAGCAAGAGAGAAAGTGCCTCAATGCAGAAGGGCACAGCGGAGAAAGTACGGGGGGGGGGGGGGGGGGGGGGAAGAGCGAGAGAACGAGAGAGCGAGAAAGGGACCAATACAGATGGGGAGAGAGGGATAGAGAAAGAGACGGAGGAAGAGAGAGCAGAAGTGAAGGCGTTGATGGAACTGGGTCACGCTGCGGGAGATCTCAGAAGTCCCTCAGGAGCACTCTACCAGGGCCTGTTGTCTTGGGCTGCAATTTGTCATTGACTGGGAGCCTGTATAGCGAGGGTGTGTGTGTGCATGGGTGGGTGGAATGGTCGACAAGGCCATTCTGCTACCCTTGCCTAGCTGACAGCCATCTGTGTGGTGGTCAGTACCTGGTACCCACAATGCAACAGGAGGTGAGCGGGAAAATAACTAATATAGGATAGAGCTAAATAAGAACAGTGTGTTCCATAATGTTTCGCTGAAGAAAAAAAAAAGAAATCCAGACTTATATATTTGGTGTTGTCAATATTTTATTTGGTGTTGTCAATATTTTAAGTTAACAGATAATGCGCTGTTTTCATCATGCAGGTATTTCATTGAATAATATGCAAGATGGAAACCTGTCTACTGCCAACTCCTGGCATTCAGGCTACCATCCTCTAGCCCTCTCTCTGGTGTGAGTCTGGGGAGTGACAGTCTTCAGTGAGAGCTCGGCTAGATGATGTAAATATATGATGATGTAGCCTAAATAAGTAAATCGAGCCCCACAGGATGGTCTTGGCTATTAAAAGGGGTATGGATGCCCACTGACCCAGTCCCACCGTTGAGATGGACTCCACCCTCTACTCTCTCTCAATGTAGACTGAAAGGCTAAATAAACCAGTGCAGGCCAAAGCAGCACATCACAGAGGAACCAGGCTCCAGCTCAATAGAAAAGCCTTTGATTAGGCTGGCGTGGCTGGAATAATTCTCCCTGCAAAGTGACCTTTGCTGTCTACCTGTCGTAGGCCCTGCGTGTGTGTGCTTATGTTAACCACTATTTATTTGCATATAACAGGATGGGAAGAAAGTTAATTGACTTGTGCATTTCTATGTTTTGGTTTGAATTGCTAAGCAATATATTGAATTGTGTGGTGACTGAGGAGACAAATAAAAAATAAAAATAAAAACATTATCATTTTTTAAAGCAACCGACCCAGATTTGGTTTTGTCCATCTGTGAAGTAGGCAATGATCATGCTTCATTTTTTAAAATTATCCTTAAATCACTTTGCATTGTGGAACATTCTGATTCATAGCGATTTAAGAAAACAGAGGTAGACAGTGAGGGGGACCTGAATGGCACATTAATGTCCCATTGGATCTATATGACCCAATTACTTTCCCACAATGCTCCTCTGCCCCTTGCACTTGCCTCACTCATCTCTGCACCAGCCATAACACACGTCCTGCCATAATACTCATAATCTACGTCCTGCCATAACACACGTCCTGCCATAATACTCATAATCTACGTCCTGCCATAACACACGTCCTGCCATAATACTCATAATCTACGTCCTGCCATAACACACGTCCTGCCATAATATTCATAATCTACGTCCTGCCATAATACACGTCCTGCCATAACTTATAATACACGTCCTGCCATAATACTCATAATCTACGTCCTGCCATAACACACGTCCTGCCATAATACTCAATCTACGTCCTGCCATAATACTCATAATCTACGTCCTGCCATAACACACATCATGCCATAATACTCACAATACACCGCCTGCCACAATACACACCCTGCCATAATACTCACAATACACGTCCTGCCATAATACTCACAATACACGTCCTGCCATAACACACATCCTGCCATAATACTCATAATCTATGTCCTGCCACAATACACATAATCTACGTCCTGCCACAATACACATAATCTACGTCCTGCCACAATACACGTCCTGACATAATACATGTCCTGCCATAACTCATAATATATGTCCTGCCACAATACAAGTCCTGCCATAATACTCAATCTACGTCCTGCCATAATACTCACAATAGACGTCCTGCCATAATACTCACAATACACGTCATGCCACAATACACACCCTGCCATAATACTCACAATACACGTCCTGCCACAATACACGTCCTGCCATAATACTAATAATCTACGTCCTGCCATAATACACGTCCTGTCATAATACTTAATTTACGTCCTGCCATAATACTCATAATACACGCCCTGCCATAATTTTCACAATACACGTCCTGCAATAACTCATAATATACGTTCTGCCATAATACTCAAAATACACGTCCTGCCACAATACACACCCTGCCATAATACTCACAATACACGTCCTGCCACAATACACGTCCTGCCATAATACTCATAATCTACGTCCTGCCATAATACACATCCTGCCATAACACTCATAATCTACGTCCTGCCATAATACACGCCCTGCCATAACTCATAATATACGTTCTGCCATAATACTCAATCTACGTCCTGCCACAATACACGTCCTGCCATAATACTCACAATACACGTCCTGCCATAATACTCAATCTACGTCATGCCACAATACACATCCTGCCATAATACTCACAATACACGTCCTGCCACAAAACTCATAATATATGTCCTGCCAAAATACACGTCCTGCCATAATAGTCATAATCTACGTCCTGCCACAATTCACATCCTGCCACGATACACATCCTGCCATGATACACGTCCTGCCACAAAACTCATAATCTACGTCCTGCCAAAATACACGTCCTGCCACAATTCACATCCTGCCACGATACACATCCTGCCACGATTCACGTCCTGCCACGATTCACGTTCTGCCACGATTCACATCCTGCCAAGATTCACGTCCTGCCACGATTCACGTCCTGCCACGATTCACGTCCTGCCATGATTCACGTCCTGCCACGATTCACGTCCTGCCACGATTCACGTCCTGCCACGATTCACGTCCTGCCATGATTCACGTCCTGCCATGATTCACGTCCTGCCATGATTCACGTCCTGCCATGATACTCATAATTTACGTCCGGCCACAATACACATCCTACCCCAACACACGTCCTGCCACAACACACGTATAATTCACGTCCTGACATAATATTCATAATTCACGTCCTCAAGCAGGGGAATGGATCCAGAAAATTGAAAAGAGGAAACACAAGGGTGTGTGTACGTAGATCAAATCACATTTTATTTGTCAAATACACGTGTTTAGCAGATGTTATTGCGGGCGTAGCGAAATGCTGCAATATCTTTTTTACATTTGTATTTTATTTTAATTTCCCCCCAATTTTGTGGTATCCAATTGTTAGTACTATCTTGTCTCATCGCCCCATGGACCGCCCGGTCACTGCCGGCTGCGACAGAGCCTGGGCTCGAACCCAGAGTCTCTGGTGGCATAGCTAGCACTGCAATGCAGTGCCCTTGACCGCTGCGCCACCCGGGAGTCTAACAGTAATATCTAACAATTTCACAACAATACACACAAATCTAAAGAAAAGGAATTAAGAATATATAAATATTTGGGCTAGCAATGACAACACAACAACGTTCCAAGTCACATGGACTAATGGACAAAATAGCTGGTAAACTATTACAGAACATACTTTCACTATTCCGACCCTGCCAATTTCATTCACTACAATCCTTTACCCTCATGATTGATTTCCTGACCATTTTTTCACCACAACTACCATGACTCGGACCATCAAAAATGGCACAAACAGCACATAGTATAACATAAAAAATATTCTTGCCCCTGGGGATTTTTCATGCTGTTTCACACTGGAGGTTAAGAAGCCATGCTTAGAGGGATTGACTAGGGGTTTGCAGAGCAAAACAGTGGTGGAGAATTAAGCTGCTCGAAGCGAGGGCCTTCGATCGACGGCCAGTCAGGCAGCCTCCTGCCTGTCAAAATATGGTCGACCGTCTGAGAGGCACCAAGGATCTACAGCATGCTCGTAAATCTAGCACTCTAAATCACCGGCTGCCTCGGCCCCCGGCCACACACACACACGTTTACACTCCAACGGATGGCTGAGTTCACTCTGTAGTAGATGAGCTGCAAGGGTACCAGCCACACTAGAATATAATAAACCAACACCTTTAAACCAATAACAAAAGGAGGAACAACCCTTTACCAGATTCTGTACATAAGTAAAGTGCAGTAATTGTAGAAGATCCAAACAGAGATTAAGAGGCTGCTGCAGTGTTGCGGGGATGGATGGGCATCCTGTGGTGAATTCTAACTTCTCACCCTCTTCCCAACTACAAATTACTTTGGGGATTGAAGATACACGGGCAGAAAGGAGTCCATATAGCTAATTCAAATGTATCCATTGTTTGCAGAGGAAAAATTGTGAGTAAAATGCTTTGTATCCAATACCCCCCGAAGCACTGAAACAACAGGGCCATATGCCCCAGTGCAATCCAGAGGATATGTATAATGTGGCTCACGAGGGAGCTGGGCTGTTTAAATGTACATTGTTGTACAGATAAGAACGAGCCCATAAAAACATGAATAAAATCCAACTGTAGTCCACCAGATCCATGGGGGTGCAAAGACAAAGAGTACCATACAGTTCTCAAGTTCTTGCTTTTCGTGTCCAAGCTACAGGCTAAATAATGGACTTGATAACTTCTGTATGGTTTTCCTTATTCGCAATTCCTTATTCAATGGTGTTGTGCTGGGGTGTCAATTATTTTTTGCCCCAGGTTGCTGCAGGGTAGCCTAGTGTTTAGAGCGTTGGACTAGTAACCGAAAGGTTGCAAGTTCATATCCCCGTTCTGCCCCTGAACAGGCAGTTAAACCCACTGTCCCTAGGCCGTCATTGAAAATAAGAATTTGTTCTTAACTGACTTGCCTAGTTAAATAAAAGGTAAAATAAATTTGGTCTTCAACTGAAAACGGATTACACATTTCCTCGCCATCAAAACTTGCAGAAAATAATCCTCCATCCATCATTTTTTGAATTTTCAATATTTCATGTCTGTCTAGCTTTAATTTCAGTGATTATTAGCTAGCTGAACAGTCAAAATCGGTATAAATGTAGGTCAATTATCTCTACACAGTTTCGATTTCGTTAGTCAGTCTGCACCTACCCCCCGATACACAAATCCACTGCGGACTGGACCCCCTCGCTTATTTTATGAATATATACAGATTAAGTCTGAAGTTTACATACACCTTAGCCAAATACATTTAAACACTTCTTCACAATTCCTGACATTTCATCCTAGTAAAAATTATCTGTCTTGGGTCAGTTAGGATCACCACTTTATTTTAAGAATGTGAAATGTCAGAATAATAGTAGAGTGAATGAATTATTTCAGCTTTTATTTCTTTCATCACATTCCCAGTGGGTCAGAAGTTTACATGCTACCAAATACTAATAGAGTATATTGCCTTTAAATTGTTTAACTTGGGTCAAATGTTTCAGGTAGCCTTCCACACGCTTCCCACAATAAGTTGGGTGAATTTTGGCCCATTCCTCCTGACAGAGCTGGTGTAACTGAGTCAGGTTTGTAGGCCTTCTTGCTCGCACACGCGTCTTCAGTTCTGCCCACAAATTTTCTATAGAATTGAGGTTAGGGCTTTGTGATGGCCACTCCAATACCTTGACTTTGTTGTGCTTAAGCCATTTTGCCACAACTTTGGAAATACACTTGAGGTCATTGTCCATTTGGAAGACCCATTTGCGACCAAGCTTTAACTTCCTGACTGATGTCTTGAGATGTTGCTTCAATATATCCACATAATTTTCCTGCCTCAAGATGTAATCTATTTTGTGAAGTGGACCAGTCCCTCCTGCAGCAAAGCACCCCCACAACATGATGCTGCCACCCCCGTGAGATACAGTGAATTATAAGTGAAATAATCTGTCTAAACAATTGTTGGAACAATTACTTGTGTCATGCACAAAGTAGATGTCCTAACCGACTTGCCAAATTTATAGTTTGTTAACAAGAAGTTTGTGGAGTGGTTGAAGAACGAGTTTTAATGACTCCAACCTAAGTGTATGTAAACTTCCGACTTCAACTGTGTGTGTGTGTGTGTGTGTGTGTGTGTGTGTGTGTGTGTGTGTGTGTGTGTGTATACAGTGCCTTGCGAAAGTAATCGGCCCCCTTGAACTTTGCAACCTTTTGCCACATTTCAGGCTTCAAACATAAAGATATAAAACTGTATTTTTTTGTGAAGAATCAACAACAAGTGGGACACAATCATGAAGTGGAACGACATTTATTGGATATTTCAAACTTTTTTAACAAATCAAAAACTGAAAAATTGGGCGTGCAAAATTATTCAGCCCCTTTACTTTCATTGCAGCAAACTCTCTCCAGAAGTTCAGTGAGGATCTCTGAATGATCCAATGTTGACCTAAATGACTAATGATGATAAATACAATCCGCCTGTGTGTAATCAAGTCTCCGTATAAATGCACCTGCACTGTGATAGTCTCAGAGGTCCGTTAAAAGCGCAGAAAGCATCATGAAGAACAAGGAACACACCTGGCAGGTCCGAGATACTGTTGTGAAGAAGTTTAAAGCCGGATTTGGATACAAAAAGATTTCCCAAGCTTTAAACATCCCAAGGAGCACTGTGCAAGCGATAATATTGAAATGGAAGGAGTATCAGACCACTGCAAATCTACCAAGACCTGGCCGTCCCTCTAAACTTTCAGCTCATACAAGGAGAAGACTGATCAGAGATGCAGCCAAGAGGCCCATGATCACTCTGGATGAACTGCAGAGATCTACAGCTGAGGTGGGAGACTCTGTCCATAGGACAACAATCAGTCGTATATTGCACAAATCTGGCCTTTATGGAAGAGTGGCAAGAAGAAAGCCATTTCTTAAAGATATCCATAAAAAGTGTTGTTTAAAGTTTGCCACAAGCCACCTGGGAGACACACCAAACATGTGGAAGAAGGTGCTCTGGTCAGATGAAACCAAAATTGAACTTTTTGGCAACAATGCAAAACGTTATGTTTGGCATAAAAGCAACACAGCTGAACACACCATCCCCACTATCAAACATGGTGGTGGCAGCATCATGGTTTGGGCCTGCTTTTCTTCAGCAGGGACAGGGAAGATGGTTAAAATTGATGGGAAGATTGATGGAGCCAAATACAGGACCATTCTGGAAGAAAACCTGATGGAGTCTGCAAAAGACCTGAGACTGGGACGGAGATTTGTCTTCCAACAAGACAATGATCCAAAACATAAAGCAAAATCTACAATGGAATGGTTCAAAAATAAACATATCCAGGTGTTAGAATGGCCAAGTCAAAGTCCAGACCTGAATCCAATCGAGAATCTGTGGAAAGAACTGAAAACTGCTGTTCACAAATGCTCTCCATCCAACCTCACTGAGCTCGAGCTGTTTTGCAAGGAGGAATGGGAAAAAATGTCAGTCTCTCAATGTGCAAAACTGATAGAGACATACCCCAAGCGACTTACAGCTGTAATCGCAGCAAAAGGTGGCGCTACAAAGTATTAACGTAAGGGGGCTGAATAATTTTGCACGCCCAATTTTTCAGTTTTTGATTTGTTAAAAAAGTTTGAAATATCCAATAAATGTCGTTCCACTTCATGATTGTGTCCCACTTGTTGTTGATTCTTCACAAAAAAATACAGTTTTATATCTTTATGTTTGAAGCCTGAAATGTGGCAAAAGGTCGCAAAGTTCAAGGGGGCCGAATACTTTCGCAAGGCACTGTATATATATATATATATATATTAATATATATATATATATATTATGAATGCATTTGAATTAACAGGTGTGCCTTGTTAAAAGTTAATTTGTGAAATGTCTTTCCTTAACACATTTGAGCCAATCACAAGTGTTGTGACACGGTAGGGGTGAAATACAGAAGATGGTCCTTTACCAAATAGGACTAAGTCCATATCATGCCAAGAAAAGCTCAAATAAGCAAAGAGAAACAACAGTCCATCATTACTGTAAGACATGAAGGACAGTCAATATGGAAAATAAAACCCCTTGAATGAGTAGGTGTCCAAAATGTTGACTGGTACTGTATAACGTAATGTATATAATGAGAAGGGCTTTCTTTGAGGGGGGGAAGCAGCGTCTTACTTGCACGCAATGCATCACATAGACTTTTCACTTCATTCTCCTGTCAGACTGCATTTATATGAGCGGTCCAACTTAACCAGGTAACTCACTGTGAATTATTCAGCAGATGTCAGATTATGAACATCGTAGAACCAGATCTTTCCGAGATCAGTGTGTACCATGCATGCAGTAACGTGGTGGCTAAGAACACACTAGATTTGAATGTGTACCATGCAGTAGCAGGCTGCAGTATTGTAGTCCTTGGGGGTGACTCATCCATCAAGATATAATATGTTCTGCATTAATCTAACATGGACTACTAAACCGGCGTGGTTCATTGATGTGCACAACATGATGTAGGCTAGATCCCATTATGAAGCTTTGCGCAATCAGAATTCGGGTTTCATTACATCTACAGTAATCATGCATGAAACACAAATGATAACATAGTCAACAGTGTCCAAAAGGTGTCCTCCACAACACAACACGCCAAAACACTATCATTGACTATAAAGAACTATCAAGTTGTGTCCGAATAGAAATTACGACCGCCGTTCCAATACATCAAATGAATATAAACGTTTGTTTTTAAAAATGGAGTGAGAAAATATTCATAGACCCCTGTCAGCCGTGTAGTAAGGAGTATATCCCCTTCATATCCTATATTTATCACCTGCATTGCTGAAGCACTTAAAGGGAAACAACACAAATAAATCCTGCTCTTTCTAGGTTTGGCAAAGAAGAGCAGGGCACAGTATACACACAGTACCACTGCTTCCTATACAGTACAGTGTTTTTTCTTGATCAAAATGGGACTGGGCTGTGGGCAGGGTGGTGGGCACGGCAATGGGTGCAGTCAGCCCGTCGACGCAGCTGAATTTTAGAACATTTTTTATTTAATTTTTTGTTTACCCTTATTTTACCAGCTAAGTTAACTAAGAACACATTCTCATTCATAGCAACAACCTGGGGAATAGTCATTGGGAAGAGGAGGGGGGATGAATGAGCCAATTAGAAGCTGGGGATGATTAGGTGGCCATGATGGTATGAGGGCCAGATATGGAATTTAGGCAGGACACTCTTCAAATCAAATTTTATTGGTCAAATACACGTGTTAAGCAGATGTTATTGCAGGTGTAGCTTGTGTTCCAAGCTTCAACAGTACAGTAATATCTAACAATTTCACAACATCAACAAATATAAAGTAAAGGAATAAGAATATATAAATATTTGGACGAGCAATGTCAGAGCGGAATAGACTAAGATACAGTAGAATAGAATACAGTATATAATTATGGTGAGTAATGGAAAATATGTAAACATTAAAGTGACTAGTGTTCCATTATTAAAGTGGCTAGTGATTTCAAGTTATATATATATATATATATATATATATATATATATATAGGGCCGCAGGCTCTGTGCTAGTGATGGCTATTTAACAGACAGAAGCTGTTTTTCAGTCTCTCGGTCCCAGCTTTGATGCACCTGTACTGACCTCGCATTCTGGATGATAGCGGGGTGAACAGTCGCTCGGGTTGTTGCTGGCCTTGATTATATTTTTGTCCTTCCTGTCACATTGGGTGCTGTAGGTGTCCTGAAGGGCAGGTAGTTGGCCCCCGGTGAATCTCTGGAGAGCCATGGGTAGCGGGCGGTGAAGTTACCGTACCAGGCGGTGGGTGATACAGCCGAACGGGATGCTCTCAATTGTGCATCTGTAAAAGTTTTGTAGGGTTTTAGGTGACAAGACAAATTTCTTCAACCTCCTGAAGTTGAAGAGGGGCTGTTATGCCTTCACCACACTGTCTGTGTGGACCATTTCAGATCATTAGTGATGTGTACGCCGAGGAACTTGAAGCTTTCCACCATCTACACTGCGGTCCAGTCAATGTGGAAAGCGGGGTACTCCCTCTGCCGTTTCCTGAAGTCCACAATCAGCTCCTTTGTTTTGTTGACGTTGAGTGAGAGGTTATTTTCCTGGCACCACACTCCCAGGGCCCTCACCTCCTCCCTATAGGCTGTCTCATCATTGTTGCTAATTAGGCCTACTACTGTTGGGTCGTCAGCAAACTTGATGATTGAGTTGGAGGCGTGCTTGGCCACGCAGTCATAAGTGAACAGGGAGTACAAGTATTCCCAGTCACCTTGTCATGGTTTAACGCGGTGGTTTGCACTTTCAGTTTTGTGCGAATACTGCCATCTATCCACGGTTTCTGGATAGGTTTTGATAGTCACAGTGGGTTTACCATCTCTAATACACTTCCTGATAAACTCAGACACCGTATCAGTGTATTCGTCAAAGTATTTCTCGGTGGGAACCCAGAACATATCCCTGTCAGCGTGATCAAAACAATCTTGAAGCGTGGATTCCAAATTGGTCAGACCAGCGTTGAACAGTCCTTAGCACTTCCTGTTTGAGTTTCTGCCAATAGGAAGGGAGGAGCAAAATGTAGTTGTGATCAGATTTTCCAAAGGGAGGGCGGGGGAAGGCCTTGTAGGCATCCCGGAAGTTGGAGTAGCAGTGGTTGAGTGTTTTAGCAGAGCGAGTACTACAGTCAATGTGTTGATAGAACTTGGGTAGCGTTTTCCTCAAATTTGTTTTGTTAGAATCCCGAGCTACAATAAATGCGGCCTCAGGACATGTGGCTTAGAGTTTGCATGAAGTCCAGTGAAGTTCTTTGAGGGCCGTTGTGGTATCGGCTTCAGGGGGAATATACACGGCTGTGACTATAACCAAATAATTATATTGGGAGGTTAATTATGAAACATACACCCCCACCCTTCTTCCTGTATGCGCGATGAACTTAGAACCCAGCTGGCTGTATGGACAAAGGCAGCATATCCCGAGAGAGTTATGTTTCCCTGAAACAGAGTATGTTACAATCACTGATGTCTTTCTGGATGGAAATCCTCACCCTGAGATCAACTTTATTCAACTTTATTATATAGAAAACTGAACATTAGCGAGTAATATACTCGGAAATGGTAGGTGGTGTGCGCGCCTCCTGAGTCGGACTAGAAGTCCACTCGGAATACATCTTCTCCACTGGCTGTGTTTTGGATCAGCCTCTGGAATCAGTTCAATTGCCCTGGGGGGTACAAACAAAGGATCCGATCAAGGAAAGTCAAATTCTTGGTCACAACGCTGGCGAGTTACCGCAACTCTGATATCCAAAAGTTCTCCCCGGCTGTATGTAATCAAACCCCCAAAATTAATTGGCTAATAACGTAAGAAATAACAAAAAAAAAAATGGAAAGTTGTCTAGGGGCACGATCTATCGGCACCATTTTCCTTATGATAAATGCCATGGGATCTTTAGTGACCAGAGGGTAAGGACACCAGTTTAATGTCCTGAAAGACAGCACTTTATATAGGACGATTTCCCCAATCAATGCCCTGGGGCAATGGGATATTTTTTGATGGCCAGAGGAAAGAGTGCCTCCTACTGACCCTTCAACACCACTTCCAGCAGCATCTGGTCTCCCATTCAGGTACCATCCAGGACCAACACTGCTTCGGTTCAGAGACAAACCAGCAGTGGGATGCAGGGTGGTATGCTGCTGGCAGTGTATAGACATTCTTGCATTTTTAAGCATATTTCCTGCAATTATTCAAAAATTCTTCATGGAACAGAGTATTTCTGGTCATTTTAAAGCGAATTTCCTACGATTCTACATATTTTGCCATGGAGCTGAGAGAAAATGTTGTACTTTTAAAGCAAATTTCCTGCAATTCTATGAATTTTGCCATGGCTAAATGGTGTGTTTGCTTAAACGTAACAAAATCAATACAGCTAAATTTATGTAATTTTCAAATCTCCCTGACAGTCTAGCTTTTATTTAGGTGACTATTAGTTGTCAGATTATATTATTTAAAAATACACTGAGTTTACCAAACAATAGGAACACCTAATATTGAGTTGCACACCTAGGGCTATTACGGTGATTGCACTACCGCCACATCAGAGGTCACGAGTCATGAAGGCAGTCAAATTCCAAGTGACTGTTTAGTCATGGTAAATTGGCTTCTCCAAGCTCTGACGCTGCTGATGGTCATTAGTAGCCTACCAAACTTACTAACTGCCTTGTACTCTGCACTCTTATTGTCCCTCTAATCACTCTTATGCAAATGTCATCGAAAATCAAAATCTGGCACTTAATGAGAGCCCATGAGCTCATGTTGTGCAACGTTTTCATATCCTTTGGAGAAAATATTTATATTTTATTCAGCATTGTTCAATTGTATTCTTCATACTATAAAATAAAGCCATGGAATTCTAAGCAAATATTGTCTGCTAAATTACCTCGTGTAGCCCACAGCCATATCAGGAGCTAACGTAAGGACAACGCAGAGTATGCTATTCTGTTCTTCCGAAATATACATTTTCTTCACATCATCTTTCTTTAGACCTGTAAAATAAATAATGGATTCATTGCGAAGGTGTAGGGTATATTACATTCATTTAGACTTTAAAAAAATGTATATGTTCCAAAAGGTTTTCATCAGTGGCTTGTAGGCTGTGTGTGGAATCCAGGAGATGCTACATTTGTTTATGTTAATTAACAGTCAATTACTGTGAGATTACAGGAAGTTATTTGCTTGACAATCACCGGCTGACAATATTTTGTGACCGCCACAGCCCTAGGTTGCACCCGCCTTCAGAACAGTCTACAACAACGTGTCGAAAACGTTCCACAGGGATGCTGGCCCATGCTGGCCCATGCTTCCCACAGTTGTGTAAAAGTTGGCTGGATGTCCTTTGGGTGGTGGACCATTCTTGATACACACGAGAAACTGTTGAGTGTGACAGACTCAGCAGTGGATTTAGCAAGTGACGTCAAAAAGAAATCATAGCTTTCTCAGTCAGTCTGTCATGGAAAGAACAGGTGTTCTTAATGTTTTGTATACTCAGTAGATCCATTATCCTTTCTACACCATTTAAATCTGGCTTCAGTCATTTAAGTTTGGATTGAAAGTACCCCCCCCCCCCCCCCCCCCAGGGCATTAACATGGAGTTGGTTCCCCCTTTGCTGTAATAACAGCCTCCACTCTTCTGGGAAGGCTTTCCACTAGATGACAGAACATTGCTGAAGGGACTAGCATCCATTCAGCCACAAGAGCATTAGTGAGGTCAGGAAGTCTGCGTTAAAATTCATCCCAAAGGGTGTTTGAGGTCAGGGCTCTGTGCAGGCCAGTCAAATTCTTCCACACCAATTGACAAACCATTTCTGTATGGGCTCCCGAGTGGCTCTGCGGTCTAAGGCACTGCATCTCAGTGCTAGAGATGCCATACAGACCCTAGTTCGATCCTGGCCTGTATCACACCCGGCCGTGATCGGGAGTCCCATCGGGCGGCGCACAATTGGCCCAGCGTCATCCGGGTAAGGGGAGGGTTTGGCTGAGTTAGGCAGTCATTGTAAAATAATCATTTGTTCTTAACTGACTTGCCTAGTTCAAATGGACATCGCTTTGTGCACAAGGGTATTGTCATGCTGAAAGAGGAAAGGGCCTTCCCCAAACTCTTGCCACAAAGTTGGAAACACAGAATCATCTAGAATGTAATTGTATGCTGTAGTGTTATGATTTCCCTTCACTGGAACTAAGTGGCCTAGACGAAATCATAAAAAACAGCTCCAGACCATTATTTATCCTCCACCAAACTTTACAGTTGGCACTATGCATTGGGGGCAAGTAGCGTTCTCCTGGCATCCGCCAATCCCAGATTTGTCCGTCGGTCTGCCAGATGGTGAAGCGTGATTCATCACTCCAGAAAACACGTTTCCAATGTTCCAGAGTCCAATGGCTGTGAGCTCTACACCACTCCAGCCAACGCTGGACGAGCAGTTCTTGTGCCGATGTTGCTTCCAATGGCAGTTTGGAACTCTGTAGTGAGTGTTGCAACAGAGGACAAATTATTTTTACACTCGGCGGTCCCATTCTGTGAGCTTATGTAGCCTACCACTTCGCGGCTGAGCTGTTGTTGCTCCAAACGTTTCCACTTCACACTAATAGCACTTACAGTTGACCCGGGCAGCTCTAGCGGGGCAGAAATTTGACAAACTGACTTGTTGGAAAGGTGCCACCTCATAATGACAAAGCAAAAACAGGTAAAAAAATGCCAAGAGTGTTCAAAGCTGTCATTAAGGCAAAGGGTGGCGATTTGAAGAATCTCAAATATAAAATCTATTTGGTTTGTTTGACTTTTTTGGTTACGACATGATTCCATGTGTTATTTCATAGTTTTGATGTCTTCACTATTATTCTACAATGTAGAAAATTGCAAAAATAAAGAAAAACCTTGGAATGAGTAGGTGTTCTAAAACGTTTGACCGGTAGTGTAAAACATCACTGTTTGGATTTAAATGGCAGAAAAATCCCAGCAGTAGGTAGGTAGTCTACACAATACAAAGGTTACATTTGAGTGAGTGTGTACATGCACTTGTGTATGTAGGTGGACTGAGTGGACACTGGCTGGGTTGGGGATGATGGAATTAAAGTCCCTCTCTGCGTGTCACTTGGGTTACAACAGGTTGGAAGGCGGTGTCATTTAGGTGTATGGTAAAACTGGCTCTTGGCAGGGCTCTACGCTTGACTTAATTTTTTTTTACAAGTAACATGCGGTCACCTAAGATAAAAGGTAGAAATAAAAAAACTGACTTTTTCTAGGTGCACTGCGTGCTACTAAATCCAAATTCAAGGTCACACAGCAAAATATTCAGACTCATATAAGAGTCAAATGGTCCTATTAGGTTCTAGACACACACAGCGAAAATGTGGTCTACGAGTGCAGCTCATCTCGTCTGCCTTCCAAAGGTTACCTGGAGTAACGCAACTCGATGAGATCACATATCTTTTAATGAATTACAGAGCCCTCATCGCAGTCCTCCAGCCACCCAATCTGGAATTAGGCCAGATCAACTGGGGAAAGGACCGATCACACACGCACTGCAGGTCAACAACAACAAAAACGTATCGTAATACAAATACAAAAAAAGGCCTCTGTATGTAACTGGGTGTCCCCTCTTGGTTTTATCCTGCAACGAGGAAAACGCTCCTATGTTCAATGTGGCTCAGGGGAATTGTTACTGTGTGTGCGAGTGAACATACGGCAACGGGGTGGTAGCATTGCATTATCCTCGTCAAACACCTTCCCCGTCAGCTCCCTTTATTGACACTGTGCAAACACCTGTCTTGGTCCTCTCCCATAATACCATATGAATATGAAAAACCATCAGGTCAAAATGCCAAACATACAGAGTGTGCATGTATGTACCATACACACCGGGTATACCAAACATTAGGAGCGCCTTCTTAATATTGAGTTGCTGGATGGAACAATTGATGGAACAATGGCAAGAGGATCAGAGGCTGAGGTTGGCTGCAGCCACAGGCTAACCCCTCCACCACGCACACAGTCACCCCCCCCACCACCACCACCACCACCACCGACCCCCTGGTAAGGTTAGCCATTCATAAATCACTTTTATTCCATCCGGTGCTCAAGAGCCTTACCCTCCCGCAGCGGTCTTCGGCACTGCATCTCAGTGCAAGAGGCATCACTACAGTCCCTGGTTCGATTCCGGGCTGTATCACATCCGGCCGTGATTGGGAGTCCCATAGGGCGCCGCACAATTGGCTCAGCTTCGTTCGGGTTTGGCCAGGGTAGGCCGTCATTGTAAATATGAATTTGTTCTTAACTGACTTGCCTAGTTAAATTATGTAAAATAAAACATTCTGGGGAAAAAATGGTTGGGGGAGGAGGGAAAGATAAAGTAAAATATATATATATATATTTATTAAATGTAACCTTATTTAACTAGGCAAGTCAGTTAAGAACGAATTCTTATTTACAATGACGGCCTACATCGGCAAAAGCTGGACAACACTGGGCCAATTGTGCGCCGCCCTATGGGTCTCCCAATTACCGTCTGGTTGTGATACAGCCAGGATTCGAACCAGGGTGTCTGTAGTGACGCCACAAGCACTGAGATGCAGTGTCTTAGACCGCTGCGCCACTCGGGAGCTCCAAGAAGGGATGAAGGGAAGAAGATTCTTGCTGATGGAAAGAAGAGTGAGAAGGATTAACCTCAAAAGTATGGTAACAGATCTGTGTGCGCGGTCTTGCCAACTTCTATGGTCATCATTGTCATCGATGATCACAGGAGTTGGCAAAATAGCACAAAGAGATCTGGGACCAGGCTACAAACTAGACTCAATCGAAAAAAATAGGTTATAATCCCGCAATGGTGTTGGTGTGATACACAGAGCTGAGCCAGGATCACAAAGTCAAAGACCTTGAAAAAGCTTCAAGATGATCAGAAGGATCGTCAAACTTCTGCTGACCATCAAACTCGAGAGGATCTCTTTCAAGTCCAGAAATTTGTGACGGAAGCTATGTCAATCACATGGGAGAGTATCAATTGAATAGCCCCCCCAAAAAGTACTTTCAAAAAAGCTGTCCAAACTGAGAGCACCGTGTGAATGTCGAGAACACATTGCTCAAACTCATCCACTCATTCTGGCACATGGAAAGTCCAAAAACAAGTTCCTGACGAGTTTTCAAAAGCTTTCATGGTTTTTGCACACCGAAATGTTCGGTTCTAGAAAGGAACCGCATTGAGGCCTACCAAAACACTACGTTGCCAATCAATCTCTTATAAATGGCTTGTCTTAGGGGAACTCTTGGTTGAATGGAGGAGTCGTCTTAAGACAGAGTGAAAACCCCCCACCCCTTTATCCAACTGAAACCATCCAATCAATTAGTGTTGTGGCCCCTTCCTTCGCATATTGATTGATTACCTGCTCAGCTTAACATCCAGCCCGTACTATTTATCACCCAGGCAGGGAGGACGCATGTGAGGCCGCTGGGGCTGGTTGAGTGATGCTGCTTCAGAGAAAGATGCTTGCCTGTCTTGAGGTAATTCTAATTAAACTGCTGGGCTTGGTTCAGGTTGGGCTGGGCGAAACGGGACCAGTAAGACAAACCACTGAGGGTTTAGCATTATGGACTGGAGTTTTTCCCCTGACTTACCAGGTCACCTGACCAGGCTAACTCCAAGCTCTAGCCATTGCCTCTAACGTGGGCCTGACTTTGTTCGGTCAAAGTCCATGGGTTTGCGAAGCAGTACCTCAGCGGGAAATTTTTGAGCGACCGCTTCAGGTGAAGCAAACTCAACGGCAGCACACTCTTAAACCACACATTGGCGGGAAAATGGCTGCTGGCTCGGCTAGAGCAGAGAAACTCACTATATGAAGGCTAGGGTGTTTTTACGAGAAGTCAACCGATTAATCGGAATGGCCGATTAATTAGGGCTGATTTCAAGTTTTAATAACAAATCGGTATTTTTGGACACCGATTTGCAATTATTTTTTTTTATACCGTTAATACAGTTAAGAACACATTCTTATTTTCAATGACAGCCTAGGAACGGTGGGTTAACTGCCTTGTTCAGGGGCATGATGACAGATTTTTACCTTGTCTGCTCAGGGATTCGTTTTTGCAATCTTCCTGTTACTAGTCCAACGCTCTAACCACCTGCCTTACATTTCACTCCACGAGGAGCCTGCGTGGCAGGCTGACTGACTACCTGTTACACGAGGGCAGCAAGAAGCCAAGGTAAGTTGCTAGCTAGCATTAAACTTATCTTATAAAAAACAATCAATCTTAACACAATCACTAGTTAACTACACATGGTTGATGATATTACTAAATTATCTAGCGTGTCCTGCGTGGTATATAATCGATGCGGTGCCTGTTAATTTATCATCGAATCACAGCCTACTTCGACAAATGGGTGATGATTTAACAAGCGCATTTGCGGAAAAAAGCACTGTCGTTGCACCAATGTACCTAACCATAAACATCACTGCCTTTCTTTAAAATCAATACACAAGTATATATTTTTAAACCTGCATATTTTGTTAATATTGCCCAATAACATGAATTTCTTATAATTATGGAAATTGTGTCACTTCTCTTGCGTTCCGTGCAAGCAGTCAGGGTATATGCAGCAGTTTGGGCCGCCTGGCTCATTGCGAACTGTGTGAAGTCCATTTATTACTAACAAAGGCCGTAATTAATTTGGCAGAATGTTACGTAATTATGACATAACATTGAAGGTTGTACAATGTAACACCAATATTTAGACTTAAGCCATCCGTTAGATAAAATACGGAACGGTTCCATATTTTACTGAAAGAATAAACGTTTTGTTTTCGAAATGATAGTTTCCAGATTCGACCATATTAATGACCTAAGGCTCATATTTCTGTGTGTTATTCTGTTATAATTAAGTCTACGATTTGATAGAGCAGTCTGAGCGGTGGTGGGCAGCAGCAGGCTCGTAAGCATTCATTCAAACAGCACTTTCGTGCGTTTGCCAGCAGCTATTGCGCTGTTTATGATTTCAAGCCTATCAACTCCCGAGATTAGGCTGGTGTAATGGCTGGCCAACCTGAAAACATCCTAATAAAAGTGTGTCAAGCAAGAATTAGCGGGACCTAAAGTGGTAGACAGCAAGCATCAAATCCTAGTCAATAAGTTATGAAATAATAATGTTGATGTACAATATTTAATGAGAAAGAAAAGAGCTGGCTAATAAATTAACTTAAAATCAGCAGAGAGCGCAACCATTAGTGCGACTGGTGGAGCCCTGCTTGAAGCCTCCCTTCCAGGCAGTGGGACGGCCAGCCTCCGCTTTCCTGCTTCTTACTGCATAGTAGACCTACCTCACACACAGGGCTGGGCAGTATACCGTATTTTACGATACACCGGCATTGATGCACGGGACCAGTTTGGGTTTTTCCTTTACCTTCTATAACGGTATTTGAATGTTTGGTTTGTTGAAATGTGATATGCCGTGTGTAACTCCCTTTTTTATAGTTTACTCCGCTACTTCCGTTCTCTCCGCTCGCGCCATGCTGCTTTCCACACAGACCTAGCCCCACCCCGTCAATCAAGCAGCGCATTTGTTACTTGACAACGAGACACTTACGTTCAGTCTGTATGGTCAATGCAGCACATGCAACAAATGTTGATGACAACGATGCTGTTTCCACTTTGTTTCTTAATAGAAATCCACAATTACACAGCTATTGTGTTTTCTTAGCCCCAACTTGCTAAGTCGTATTTGCCCCTATTGCTAATCGCTGGTTAGCTGGCTAGATGTACCGAGTCAGAGCAAATGTAGCTAGCTATGCAGCCTGATACCAGTGATGGTGTAACATAAATCAGCATGTTGTTTGTTCAACAGTATCTTTTAAATCAGAGGAATAGTAAAAGCATGAATATGTTCGCTACATAGAGTGGCTAAGAGAAAACATTGAATGTGTTCAAAGATTATTGTCCCCTAGGAAACACTGACCAACACTTTGGTTCTTACCCTGGTATTTTCATTCGTTGTGTATTCTAAGTGCCCACTATAATTGTCCAAATATAGATTTAGAATAATCATTTTTCCACAGTTCACCCAAGTGTGTTGATCTAAATCACAAGTCAAATAGCCACATTTGATAAAAAAATAAGACCTAGATTTTTTGCTCATATCTTCCCACCCTAACGTGGCAGTGTGGAAATTCTCTCAATGAGTGCAGGAAATGCAGAAATCGATGAAAATGCAAAAAAAAGTATTTGGGTTTAAGTTTAATTGAACAGTATAAAACAATCAGAGTGGAGAGTGACCCATTGAAATCTCAGGCTGTTCACCCCTTCAAATTAGTGGATTCGGCTATTTCAGCCACACCCATTGCTGACGGGTGTATAAAATAGAGCAAACAGCCACACAATCTCCATCGACAAACATTGGCACTAGAATGGTCTGACTGAAGAGCTCAGCGACTTTCAAAATGGCAGAGTCATAGGATGCCGCCTTTCCAACAAGTCAGTTCGTCAAACTTCTGCCCTGCTAGAGCTGCCTCGGTCAAATCAAATGTATTTATAAAGCCCTTCTTACATCAGCTGATGTCAAAGTGCTGCACAGAAATCCAGCCTAAAACCCCAAACAGCAAGCAATGCAGGTGTAGAAGCACGGTCATTATTGTGAAGTGAAAACGTCTAGATGCAACAACAGCTCAGCCGCGAAGTGGTAGGCCACGCAAGCGCTCAGGACCGCCGAGTGCTGAATCGTGTAGCATGTAAAAATCGTCTGCCCTCAGTTGCAACACTCACTACCGAGTAACAAACTGCCTCTGGAAGCAGTGTCCACACTGTTCGACGGGGACTTCCTGAAATGGGTTTCTATGGTTTCTATAGGAGCTACCTGCCCCAATGCCTAGTGTCAACTGCAAAGTTTGGTGGAGGAGGAATAATGTTCTGATGCCGCTTCTCATTGTTCGAGCTAAGCCCCTTAGTTCCAGTGAAGGGAAATCATACAATGACATTCAATAGTTCCAACTTTGTGGCACCAGTTTGGGGAAGGCCCTGTTTCAGCATGACAATGCCACCGTGCACAAAGCAAGATCCATACAAAAATGGTTTGTCGAGATCAATGTGGAAGAACTTGACTGGCCTGCATAGCGCCCTGACCTCAACTCCATCAAAAAGCTTTGGGATGAATTGGAACGCCGACTGCGAGCCAGACCTAATCGCCTAACATCAGTGCCCAACCTCACTAATGATCTTGTGGCTGAATGGAAGCAAGACAATGTTCCAACATCTAGTGGAAAGCCTTCCCAGAAGAGTGAAGGCTGTTATAGAAGCAAAGAGGGACCAACTCCATATTAATGCTCATGATTTTGGAATGAGATGTTCGATAAAAAGGTGTCCAAATACTTTTGGTCATGTAGTGTATGTGTTGCCACCCGAGGGTCACACACTACTCATAAAGAACATTTTGACCTTTTATTATTTAAAACCATAAAAATGCCATAATTCAAAAAATAAATAAATACTGTGATACTGGCCATATCACCCAGCCCTACTCACACATACATAAAGTAGCGGCTGGACAATGCAGCAGTGCCTGACAGGAGGAGTGCGGAAATGACGAGCTGTTGAGTGTGTAGCGTTGGATAATAGCGGGGGGGATGTAAGCACGATGGTTGAGTGGAGATGGTCAAGTAAGGAATACAGTTATGTAGTGTAATAAAAAAAGGGCTATGGTCGGAAGTAGTGCACTACACAGGGAATAGGGTACCATTTAGGACAAACACCTAATAAACATAGGACTTCCAGAGACAGGGATTTGAGCCGAAACCAGTTGAGAGGAAAACAAAAAGACCAATAACTTAAGCACAAACCCACACCACCAAACACAGCCCTCCTCCCTCTCTGATCTGATGACACTAAGTGAAATTATGTCTGTTAGCAGTGGAGTTGTGACTGGTTTGATTTAAAGAGGGCCCTGCCTATCTGCTAAAGGAAAGTGGAGAGACTGTGGGACTCCTTTTTAGAGCCCAATAACAGGTGGACGTTCCAGGCCTGCCATTTATACAGTTGCAATTCTGCACTTTCATTGGCCATGTAAGGTCAAGCTTTGAGCAGACACATTAGCCTGGAATGAATCCATTCCAACCTGGCAAATGGTCAATTCTTGTAATAGCCATAAAGATAACTTAATCGAAAAGCTATAAATTTTACTGACAATATATTAATTGAGTCGCATACTTAAATCTATGCAAGGATTTCTTACACTCGCCCCATAAAAAAGCCAGGGATATAGTTTTGCTATGGTGGAGATGAGGAAGTGTTGCCAGTGAGCTTGTTAGCAACGATATATAAATCAAATCAGCAGATATGCTTTGGAATTTAGAGCATTAGGCTAACGCAAGACGCTAGGCTACTCTTTTTGATGACAACACACTTTCCTCACAACATGAGCCCCTCTCCATCTCAGCTACTGTGTCTCTGAGCGGTTTTCGTTCTCTTTTATAATGACACAAATACCTCAGAGACATTTCCATATGATTACTTCTTGCAGGGGACATGACAGTAAATGGTGTGAAAAAACATCGGCCTGGAATAATGAAATACACATCCTTGGGCGATGCAGTTAAATACAGGGTAGGGGGTGTGGGGCTGGTGCCACTACAGGTAGCAGGAATAGTCAAGACAAGCGCTGCGAGAGAGAGAGAGAGAGAGAGCATGCGAGAGAGCATGCGAGCGAGCGAACGTGCGAGAGAGAGGGAAGAGGACACAGAGGACATTCCAGGCAGTGCAGTAGATATGCCCTGTGACGAGACCAACCGATTCTTCGTGCCTCGGCAAAGCTAGAAAAAGCTACTTGAAAATGAATTCAAAAGCTCAAAAGGAGAAAAGACAAAGCCTTTGGGTAACACGCGCGCACTAAGCTTCGAGGTGAGGCTGACACATGCACAACTAGATCAGCTGCTCTCCAGTACCCTTTCCACTTCTCACCAGCACAATCTCTTTCCCTCCCTCCTCCTCCTCCTTTTCTCAAATGCGCAGTGTTTCTAAGTATAGAGCTTGAGCAGACGCGAGCTCGACCATAAGCAGTGTGCTCCAGCGCTATTTAAAAAGCGGATAGGGAGAGAGTGAAGGGGGGTTCAAAAGGAGGGAGAGAAGGGGTGGGGGGGTTGAAGTAAAACAGGGGAGGGGGAAAGAAAGACTCAGGAATATACAAGAGGAACCATAAGAGGGAGACCACTTTATTTTAGCGGTACTAAAAATAGCGCAGCAGACAGTGTGGGGTTTGCCTGCTCGGCCGGGCCAAACCAACCTACACTACTCGCCTCGCAGGACGGATGGACGAGAGGTGCAATCGATAGGCGGGGGAACTGGACAGATGCTCCGCGGAGCCTGTGGCCAACAGTTGCTGAAAGGGGTTTACGGAAGGGGAGTGACGCGGAGACACACTGCTTGACTAAATATGGCCAGGGAGGTGGTGGTGGAAAGAGTGAGACACCGGAGCAGCCCAGCAACCTGGGACCAATTCTGAATGCGTGTTTCAAATGCTTGGCTAGCCATAAAGAGAGAGTCAAGTAACGAACGGTAGCTCTGCTTTCTGTACTGTGCGGAAGGGACACAACAGAAATAGACTCATAGAAATGCCCTTTCTAGTCATTGTATTTCTATGGGGGACACCACCAGTTAAGTTTGTCTCTTATTCGCTATGTGCTTTTTAAGTGTGCGTGAGTTAGCTGCCCTACCTCCCACTACCACCCTCTCTAGGCCGTGACCTTCTCCCCCTGAAGAGGTGACCCCTGCTGGGTTGGTTTGGCCTAATGAGGGTGTCACGTCTACTGTGAAGACTTCAGCTGTGTACTATGAACGGCGTCATAATAGCTCCAGTTCACCCTAGGGAGAGGCTTGTTTTTTTTTTTTTACCCCACCCCCCAAAAAACGAAAAAACATATATTTTATTTTTTAAAGGAACTCAGTCCGGCTCTTGACAGTTGTAATAGTTCACATGGTGCATTATCGAAATTGGGTAGTGCATTATCGAAATTGGGTAGTGCATCATCAGGTCATCTTGTCACGTCAGTCATTGCATACCTAAGAGAGCTATTTATAAGTTTGTCTTAATTTTGGTGTCACTCAAATATGACATGAATACACATAAGACATGGCAAAATGTATACAATTGCAAGAAAATTTGCTTTAAATGTGTAAGATTTTACCCTTGATAAAAATGTGTAGAATTGCAGGAAATAAGCTTTAAACCTGCAAAATGATCTAGACCAACAAGAGGGGTGTGAACAGTTTGTGTCAAACAGTGCTTGTGCCTATAGAAATAGACGTGGTACTGGAATTGTATTTTCAACTGTTTGAAGCTTGTGTACAAAACCAAAAGTAAAAGATGCAAAAACAAAACTTAAGAACAGCAACACAGAAACAGCGTTACATAGAACAGATCTACCGCTTCTTAGACTTGCTTTCAAAAACAATGACAGATCAATAACACACATTTCTACGTGAATTTGGTTGGGATTGCCTAAAAAGTGACACATTGCAGATTTAAAAAAAGGTTAGTAAAATAAGCTACCCTTTTCCTCCCTTAACTGTGTTTGCTAACTGTAGCATGAGCGAATTGCTATCAAGACCTTTTTTTTTAATGCCAAATATTTTCAAAACTACTCGGCTGACTCCCTCACTCTTCTCTTGTGAAGTAGTTGCACTGAATAATAAAAGTGATGCGTTTTAGAAATCCCCAGCACAGAAAGCGCAGAGGCTGTATGTGTGTCATATGAATAAGAAGAAAGCGGGAGCGGGAAGAAGGGAGAGGGAGAATACGTGCTACACTTTCTGCCGGTCTCCTACAGACCAGGGAATCCTCCCTTCCGTCTCTCCCTCAGAATGCACATGGTACAGAGGAATGCTGCAGTTTTTTTCATTCCTCCAACACCTTTTTCAAACGGCAGCTAGCTCCTCATGTCAGTCTTTCCCCTCCTAAAGGTATGGCTTGAGAGTGTGAGTGTGAGAGAGAGAGAGAGAGAGAGAGAGAGAGAGCCCCCCCCCCCCCCCACCTCTCCCTGACTCTGATGCTCTCCCCCAACCAGAGAGCTGATTCAGCGAGTCAGGCATGCACCCAGCACACGATGGCTGCAGCAGCTGGAGCGCAAGCTCTCTAGGTCATTATGGTTCTCCTCACTACGGAAGAAGAGAGGAGGATGAGGAGGAGGAGGAGAAGAGGAGGAGCAGCACCAGTTAACAAACTGACCTGACAGGTAACATATGCGCCCCCCTTTTCATTCAAAAGGGGGAATTTGCCCGACGGGGCCCTGACGCCTCTTCCCTCTCCTCCGTCCTCTTCTATCTCTTTCAGGGGAGGGACGCAATCCATTATTAAGCGCATGGCTTGGCTGTGAGTAGCGTAGTCAGTCGGAAGGGGGGAGTGGAATTTACTGTTCTGCAGTAGCAGCAGTCAGCAGCACACAGTAGCAGCCAGCCATTAGGACAGAAAATAACTTAACCAACCAACACCTTGGGGCTTCTCTCTTCTGGGGTCTCTTGCTGGCTGCCTGGGTAGACCCACAGGAAGAAAAAGGGAACACCGGCCGGGAAGGAAGGAATGTGGAACGAAAAAATGAGAAAGAAGAAGCAGGTGAAGATGAAATGAACGAGGAGGGAAAGTTGCTGTCTGTTCAGTTGACGTCCACATGGATATTTTTGTTGTTTCCCTCTCTCCCTCCCCCACTCACCCGGTTGTGCTGTGGCCGGACATGCTGCTGCAGCATCAGAGCTCCCGCTCTGCCTGGCTCATTAGGTGTCACGGTTGCAGCCCCTCTGATATCTAATGACGGACTCGTTAGCTCAAACCCACACTGACGTGGAGACGGAGGCAGCCAAAGACAGAACCATTCGCTCTTCCGTCTTCACACTTTGTCCTCTATCTACCTGATGGGGAACTCATCCATTTTCTTACGTCCACTTGCTAAAGGAGATATCTTGATGGCGATAGAACATTTCTGGGTATTTGATTACCCTCGTGCCTTTTCATTCACTAGCCGAGATGAGACCTAAGACCTCATTTTTGGAACGAGGTCATCATCATCATCGTCGCCTTTTCTTTAAACTGTAGGGGTACGTTTTGAAGACCCGAGGATGACAGCCGGATGTTCGGAATGTGGATGATATCGTCGGTGGGGATGACGACGAGGTGTCAGCAGCCATAACGAACGGCGTCGGTTGCCATGGCGAACAAACGGCACTTGAGTTTTAAACAGAACAGGGGAGGATGAAATGGCCCGGATTGACGGTACAAAGCTGGGTCAGTGAATTAACACCGATGTGGAGGTAGAGGGGTGGGGACAGGGGGGGAGGAGGGCTGATGGGGGTTACGGCTGACTGAGTGGATGTGTGTCACTGGCTGGCTGAACCCATGCAGTGGTGGTAGTAACCCAGTTTCTCTCACTCTTCCCCCCTCCCTCTCTCTCTCTCTTTCTCAAAATGCTAGGGGCAGGCAGGCAGGGCACAATACTGCAGTGCTACTGTATGTCTCAGACCACACCAGAGCAGGCCGGGGCAGGGCCAGACAGCAAGGCACCAACTCTGCTCATTCACTCCTTCTCTTTACGTCAGTCAGTCAGTCGCTAGTTAGCTAGTCCTCCAGGAGGAATCCCCTCCCCTCACTCATTCTCTCAGGTGGCTGTGACTTTTCCTAAACGGGACGTCACACCAACACAGCAGAGCTGCCTCATCCATCCATCCATCCATCCACCCACCCACCCAGCCCTGCCACATCTTTAAGCTGAGAACAACTGGACAGGACACCTCTAATTCTCAACGGCCAACTCTTCATTCAATCCTATTTCCAGAACCAGAACTCACAAATACGTTTCACTATATATGGCATTAACACATCCACACTCGTCATCCACATTCACAAACATAAGTGTTTAGAGGTAACATGTAAACTAACTCTCCCCCACAAAGCCATAGCCTCAGTCATCCAATCAGCACCTAAGCTAGACTGCTAGTGGTTGAGAGAGGGGGGTTGGGAGTACAAGCTGCCACCAGGCAGTGTTGACTTGTGGAATGTGTTGAGCTGGGTTAAAGATTCATTAGAGACTCGCTGAACTTTTCACGCCGTTGCGCAAATCGTTATTGATCTATCGCCTCCTATCCGTCATATTCTCCCCCTCCCGTAAACACGGGACGGGCAGGTGAGGAGGAAGAAAGAGTGACAAGAAGAAAGGGAGCGAAACGCCCACAGAACCAAGGAACAGAGAGAAAGAGGTGAAGAAAAGAGTAAGGGGAAGGAAAAAAAAGAAGAAAAAAAAGAGCAGCGCCACCCACGGCCAATCAACATACAAGTGCTGAGTGGGCAGGCCAGCAGTATTAGCGCATGCATGTGACCTCTGGCCTGCCTGTTTTGTGCTGCCTGCCTGTTCTGCACTGCCTGCCTGTGTATGAGCCTAAAACCCAAATCCTGCTCACAATAGCTTCCTGTTCCACTTGGATAGATCGCCACCCTCGTTTTCAAACATCAGCAGGAGGCAATGGGCCAGCAGGGAGCTGGGTGGACACACCGCTCGCTGGGGGGCGAGGGGCAGACAGTGACACCAGAGACATGTATGGGACAAGAACGAGGAGGGAGGGAGGTGCATAACTGGTTAGGGATATGGGGAAGAGGGTGGGAGTAAGAGAGAGAGAGCGAGAGAGAGAGAGAGAGAGCACGGGGGGAGGATCGGGGAGGTGTAAAAGTATACCATGTAGCCTACGTAACTTGAAAGTGCTCCCCTATTTCCAGGACAGTAGGATCAAGCCTCATACAAGACAAGGTGCACAGAGGCTAACCACCTACCAAGGACGCATAACCAGCAAAGAACAAGTCAACTACCCTTAGTCTCTACCGCTTTTGAATTTTTGACCCACCCCTCTACACTCGTCCTCCTCTTTCTTTTTATTTGCTGGAAGAAGACCAGGACAACCTTCTCTTGCTGTAAAAGAGAGAGAAGAAAAAACCTCCCTGTTCCCAATGGTTTGTCCCAGTTCTCCGGAGGACTGATGGAATCACTGGGACCAACAGCAACGACTGGCCTAGAACACTTCTGAAAATAAAGAGGGGGGGGGCTGGTTCAACTTTACTGGGTGGCTAAAGAAAAGCAGCCTCGAGTGTTGATCTGAAATCACGCTCAAAGTCACCTTACGGTGCAGACTCACACTGCATTCTTAGGAGGGGGGAAAACGGTGAGAGAGAAAATCTATGCTGCCACTACTAGCTGCTCCGTGCGACCTTGTGAATTCCCTGTGATTGCCTACTTGGTGTACATACTTCTTTATGTACCCATATGAATATATGACAGCTATGGAATGTAAAGAAGTATGTATTCTTGGTGAGGTGTGGACCCTCGACTGACGGAGCAAAGGGGAATGTTTCTTGATTGACGAGTCGCTGTTTGTTTTTTTGTTGACGATCTATATCGCTGTGTGTGGAGATGATTGTGAACCCGACTGCGATTTCGGGGGGGGGGGTGTAAATTAGAATAGTGGGCGGAGTGGAGAGAGGGGCGAAGACATTAGCTATACTGTTTTGGGGAAGTGTTCCTGCAGCAATATAACCGCTGTAGGGACATAGTTAATGCTGGTTTCTCTAACTGGCAATATGATCCACACCATTAACCAAGCAATCAGAATATTTCCCAAAACAATGTTTTAGCCTACATGTGTCGACCAGAGTGGAGATACAGGGTTAGTGTGTTTGGCTGGTATTATTCTCCTGTGTGGCGGAATTAATTGGTTCTGTCAGTTCCAGTCAGTTAGGAACGACTTGGTTGGAGCTAGTAAGGAACGACTTGGTTGGAACTAGTAAGGAACGACTTGGTTGGAACTAGTAAGGAACGAGTTAGTTGCGTCACCGACAAACTCAGAAGTAATAATGACCCCGTGACATCACCATAGGAACAGGTCCTCCATTCAACAATGGTGGGTTTTACTGCATTATGGCCTTTTGAATCACAGCCAGCTGCAACTTAGCTTGTGACCAGTACAGGGGGAGGGAGAGAGAGAGAGAGAAATAGGTATGCCAGAGAGCCAGGCCAGAGCTCCACTATTAATACTATAATCTTTTCCAAAGGTCCCTCGGGACGGGAAAATAAGGAAGGTGAATTATGGCAAAATGTTGCCATCTTTGTTTAATAAAAGCGCGGCGATGGGATGAAAACGCAGCAGAGGAGAGTTGCTGAGGAGGCAGATCAGAGAGAAAGGGGCAGGAAGGCAGTTGCTGCCGTTTAAAAAGCTACTGGCTCTGCCACAGTGCTGGATCATTCGGCAGGCATGGTGTGTGGCGTTAGCCCTACTGTGTGTCCAGTCCAGCTATAGCATTAGCCATGTCTCTCCCAACATACCCCCCGACCCCTCTGAAAACCCCTCTGCACCCCTCCCCTTCGCTGATTCCTAGCCTCATTGTTCAGTTTGCTATGCTTGCCAAATGCTTTGCTGCGCCGCACGGCTGTTGGCAGTGCAGCTTAGGACCGTCGAAAAGTGACAATGCAGGATCAGGGCCAGCTTCGGCCCTGTCAGACGATTCCAATTGTATCACCGCTTCAAACAAATAAAGGCCCACAGGAGAGAGAGGAGGGGGGGGGGGGGGGGAGAGGGCTGTGGCAGCTGAAAAAGGTATAACAAAACTAAGAAAGCGTTTCCATTGCGTTTTTTTGTCTGCAGCGTAAAACAAAAGCTTGCGGAAGTTGTTGTAGTGAGCTGAGCAGTGCGCTAACACAGAATCTGCTAAAAGCAGCACAGTGCAAACCAGACCATGCTAGCGCAGAGCAGTCAAGCAATGGAAAAGCCTAGAGCTTCGTCTGGGACACCTTTGTGCTATGGGACTCGTTTAATGAAATACAACACAATGGCACTCCCGTTGTGGTTTGGTTAACCTGCTGAGGATGGCGCTGCGAAGACGTATTCCATTTGCCATCCATGATAGAAAGTGAAAGGCGGTAGGGAAGAAGCAAGACTCTTAATTCAGTCTTTGACAATGTGCACCAGTGCCATTCCAGCGACATCAAGACAGGAACAAAAAAAAAAGAATCAAATAAGTCACATTTTTAGACTTCAGAAAGAGAGAGGTGGAATTTGTAACCTACTTGTCCCCTCTTAATACATTCTGGTTTTTCTTTTTACCTCAGTGAGGTCATATTTGATTCATGGAGATAAAACTGGTGGTACAGGCACTTAAGATTCTCTGTGGTGTAAACTAAAATGCTTGAAGACTGAGACAGACCTGCGTTTGCCTTTTCTATGAAGTGTAGGCTAGCTCAGAGTGCAGCTACGCTTTAGGGTAAGCTAAGCCGTTACTGCTTGAATAGGGGGTTTGGAACTCGGAAATGAGAAAACGTAGAGAATAGTATAAGAGACCCTCCAATGAGGGTAGGTTGAAATGGTTACGTCAAGCTCAAATGTCATTTCAAGAGACTATCCGCACAGAAGATTAAAGCTACTAAATGTATTTCTCTTTCGTTAACCCCCCCCCAGTCTAACCTTTCTCAGTCCTTCTGTCAATAACCATCTGCGTACGTCTCATCCCTCAATCTCTCCCTCCCTTTCTGTAAAACCATAGCAGCTATTCTACCAACTGTCTACGGGGTCTCTCTCTCTGGCCACAACCTGCTGCCTGACTGACACCACACAGCAGATGCTGACATTATCAAATGCTCAGTGCCTGCCTGTCGGTCTGTCCACCCCTTTGCTTTTGCCCTGTTATGGACAGTGGACGAAATGGTGCAGCCGGCCCCCACCCATCTGACTCATCTAGTGTGTGTGTGTGTGTGTGTGTTGCAAATAGCCTCTCTCCTGTGCCATACCGAGCTGATCTCTCTATCGCTCTCCCGATCTGTCCCTCAGCTGCTGCTCTGCTCTTAGAAAGTGGCTCTTAGGTGCACTCATAGAGTAACCTATTCGCATCAAAACTGTTCCGAAAATTGGAGCAACAAAAAAGGTATAATAACTAAATGACAGTTAAAAAGCACAGTTAACCAGCAGGCCTATGACATTCATTGAAAGGACCACCATGGAAGACATGAGAACGCTCATAATTTAAATACATACTATTTTAAAATCAGTCTACGACTGATATGAATGACTGGGCCAAAGTAATGGCCCCTTGAGCACTGCATTGGGAGTGTGTGAGGCTGACTGCGGAGGTATGGGTGTCAGCCTCAGTTTCTGTGACCTAGAGCGCGCGCGCGCGCACACACACACACACACACACACGCAGCAGGTCCCATCCGTCACAGGCTGTAATTGCTACATGACT
Source organism: Oncorhynchus mykiss (assembly GCF_013265735.2). Taxonomy (NCBI): domain Eukaryota; kingdom Metazoa; phylum Chordata; class Actinopteri; order Salmoniformes; family Salmonidae; genus Oncorhynchus; species Oncorhynchus mykiss. Next base: position 11,956,891 of record NC_048592.1, read on the forward strand.
CCGGGACATTTGACTTAAGTGCACCACGACAGATTATTATCCTTTTCTTAGGGAACCATTTTTCCTCCTTCTCTCAGATAACTTCTCCTAAAACATGGCAACAAGGATAAATAGACTGGCTGGGAGGGCAGAGCGTGAGGGAGATATGGCTGTGGTGTGGGAAAGGGGAGGGGGGGGGTAGAGAAGCGATTTTAGTTAATGGAGCGGACAGACATAATACTTGATGGCTAATGTCCTAATTGCAGTATTAATAAACTACACACTTCCCTGTACTGTATTATACTGTATGTTCATGTTTCCAGCTTGTTCCATCTGGGCTGTCTACACTCCAGTTCGTGGCCCAGTGAACGACAAACACCTAATGCCTTGCTAAAGCTGGTAAAAAGGAACCAAATCACCTCTTGAATGGATTTGGTCCCCTTCAACCAGCTGTAGCTATGCTTTGATGACTACATACCATCCCTACCGGAGCGCCTCTCTCTTCAAATGCTCTGACTGACTGGATGACGGTGTCAATGATCGTGTGTAGCGTCATGCCTCGACTCACCCACGTCGGCTCTCATCTTCACTAAGCGATTATTGATCAAGTGTCATGTTTCACTGTTGAATCTGTCTGCCTTTCTTCTATCTTGACTAATAAAAAGAAGCCAACAGAGATTCAACAAACCGCTGTAGCGTCTCTTACTCGACCGTAGAATGCATATACAAGACACGCAACTCAACGGCTGTTTAAAAAAAGCGGGGGACGTACAGGTAACTGCCAAAACAATGGAAACACTTGAGGGGTATACAAAGTATATTGAAAGCAGGTGCTTCCACACAGGTGTGGTTCCTGAGTGGATAAAACAATTAACATCCCATCATCCATCTATAAAAATCCTGGGTAGGCCATTATCACGGCTATGCCCCCATAGGATGGCAATGCTCCCATCAACAGGGCACAGGTGGTCACTGAATGGTTTGATGAGCATGAAAACAATGTAAACCCTATGCCATGGCCGTCTTAGTCACCAAATCGCAACACAATTGAAGACCTACAGGAAATGCTGGAGCGGAGCCTGAGACGGTGCTTTCCACCACCATCTACAAAACTCCAAACTATGGAATTTCCCGTGGAAGAATTGTGTCGCATTCCTCCAATAGAGTTCCAGACACGTGTAGAATTTATGCCGGCTCTGTTAAGAGACTTTATGTTGGTGTTTCTTGTATTTTTGCAGTTACCTGTACGCGTTAGAAACATACAGCATTCCGCACCGAGTTAACTCACACGGGTGCGTAAAGAACGCAGCGGCAGCCCAGGGGCCATGCCAGAACTAGCTCCTCCAACTGACTACCACAGGGTGATTTATTAACATACAATTGGTGTTGAGACGTGGGGAGGCAAGCCAACGCAGCACAGTGGGGCCACATAAAACGGTTTGAAAGTGCAGATCTAAGGGAACGTTTTATAGAGAGCGAAGGGGAGTGGGGAATAGTAGACCAGCTCCGGACCCCCTCCTTGGAGAAGCCTCCTTTGTGTGTGTGTGAGCGAGAAGAGGGGGAGATAAGAGCCAGATGCTCCAGAGGACGGGAGCTAAACGCACAAATCATAAAAGGAGCAGACCCCTCGCAGACTGACATACACAGCCGCAGTACATGCAAGCAGATCAAACCATTCCTCTGCACCCGCCCTCCCCCCCCACCACCACCTTTCTGCCTCTTTACGTTACTCGCTCTCTCACATACAGAATTGCATCACACTTGGCTTTCATGTTTAATGTCAATCTGACCTGACCTAGCTGTGACATCACACACCCTAAAGCCATGGATATAAGTGACTCAAATGGGCCAACATCTGGTCGTATTTTGTGATCTAAAAAAGGGATATGTTAAATTAACAAAACAAAATATATGCCTATGAAGAACCTGAAGGGTTGCACTTGTAATTGAGTGGTTATTGCAACTACTTACTTACTGCCATTATACTATTTATAACCACAAAGTAGCCTAAAATGTTTGATTAGCTTGTATATATATATATATATATATATATATATTTTAAACGTTTTCAGCTGCAGCCGCTCAAGAACAATAAAGATTTATTGAATTGAAAGTTAGAATTAGAAATGTTGTCTTTGGCTTCACCACATAAAAACAGACATAAAACTCCATCATGAGCACGCCATTTCTTGAGATCGTTAAATAAACTGGACGCAGTAATAAAAAGTGCTAGACAGGGCTGTTCCAAGTTGATAGATTTTGCATTGTTGGTCTAAAGCAATAATCATAGAGTGTTCATCATAAGAGTTTATCAACACGTCAGTGGTTAAAAGACCACCATCATCAAGATTGAAGGGCACCTGGTCATCTCCATGACTCTGATCATCTTATGCATGTCACGGTCTGAGACCACCGTTTACAGAAAAACGTTACACTTTATCCTTGAACTACGAGTAGCCTTGCACAACTTCAAGTCAGGGATTTTTCTGCCATTGTAATCCTTGCGCGGCCTGCCTAAGTGTTTTTCGGGTTGCCTAAATCCATTGTTAAGTTAATACATTTTAGAGATGGAAAAAGACATTCAGTGTAAAGTTAAATGACTAAAATGGATATAAAGTACGTAGAAAAGGTAATGGGCCTATATATTTTTTTTTAGGGCTGACCCCAATTAGTCGACTTGTCGTTAGGCTGTTGGTCGACAGAGATTGTTTTAGTTGAGCAGTAACAAATACATACAGTACTAATCAAAAGTTTAGACACACTTACTCATTCCAGGGTCTTTGTTTTTACTATTTTCTACATATAACAGTGAAATAACACATATGCAGCAACAAACAAAAAAAAGTGTTAAACATATCAAAATATATATTTTAAATTTGAGACAGATTTGTACCTTGTCAGCTCGGGGGTTTGAACTTGCAACCTTTTGGTTCCTAGTCCAACGCTCTAACCACTAGGCTACCCTGCCGCCCGACTATTGGCATTCTCTCAACCAGCTTCACCTGGAATGCTTTTCCAACAGTCTTGGAGTTTCCACATATGCTGAGCACTTGTTGGCTGCTCTTCCTTCACTCTGCAGTCCAACTCATCCCAAACCATTTCAATTGGGTTGAGGTCGGGTGATTGTGGAGACCAGGTAATCTGATGTAGCACTCCATCGCTGTCCTTTGTCAAATAGCCCTTACACAGCCTGGAGGTGTGTTGGGTCATTATTCTGTTGAAAAACAAATGATAGTGGGACTAAGCGCAAACCAGATGAGATGGCGTATCGCTGCAGAATGCTGTGGTAGCCATGCTGGTTAAGTATACCTTGAATTCTAAATCAAATCCCTGACAGCGTCACCAGCAAAGCACCTCCTCCTCCATGCTTCACAGTGAGAACCACATATGCAGAGATCATCCGTTCACCTACTATACATCTCACAAAAAATCAGCAGTTAGAACCAAAAATGTCAAATTAGGACTCATCAGACCAAAGGGACAGATTTCCACCGGTCTAATGTCAATTGTCTGTGTTTCTTGGCCCAAGGAAGTCTCTTCTTATTATTGGTGTCCTTTAGTAGTGGTTTCTTTGCAGCAATTCGACCATGAAGGCCTGATTCACGCAGTCTCCTCTGAACAGTTGATTTTGAGATGTGTCTGTTACTTGAACTGTGAAGCATGTATTTGGTCTGACATTTCTGAGGCTGCTAGCTCTAATGAACTTATCCTCTGCAGCAGATGTAACTCTGGGTTATCCTTTCCTGTGGCGGTCCTCATGAGAGGCAGTTTCATCATAGTGCTTGATGGTTTATGTGACTGCACTTGAAGAAACTCGTAAAGTTCTTGAAATGTTCCGGATTGACTGACCTTCATGTCTTAAAAGTAATGATGGACTGTTGTTTCTCTTTGCTTATTTGAGCTGCTCTTGGCATAATATGGTCTTTTACCAAATAGGGCTATCCTCTGTATACCACTCCAACCTTGTCACAACACAACTGATTGGCTCAAACGCATTAAGGAAAGAGGTTCCATAAATTTACTTTTAACAAGGCACACCTTTGAATGAAGCTGGTTGAGAGAATGCCAAGAGTGTGCAAAGCTGTCATCAAGGCAAAGGGTGGCTACTTAGGAAGTCAAATATAAAATATATTATGATTTGTTAAACACTTTTTTGGTCACTGCATGATTCCATGTGTGTTATTTCATAGTTTCGATGTCTTCACTATTATTCTACAATGTAGAAAATAGTAAAAATAAAGAAAAACCCTGGAATGAGTAGTTAACTAATCCATCGTGGAAGCCTCGACTAATTGCCAATTTATTTTTTATCTGAAAATATTGTCAGAGGCTCCATATGGAGGGTGTGACGCAATTGCGGAGCCTCCAGAGACATGCAGATGGAAAATCGAGCTCCGTACCGCATCGCCATGTGCCTCCCAAATTTTGTAACAATGCGGAAGGCTCTGTATAGCTTCGCATTGACATGATTGGTTGACGGTAGCTCTGCACTGCTCCGTGAAGTGCAAGAAGTATGAATGACCTTGACATCTGCTGCATCTGCTATCACCGTAAATGCTGCATGGTCAATGCAGAAGTCGAATTGACCATTCACCCATACGCACAATGTCCTCTCTCCCGCCAATTTGTGCACATTCATTGTTTCATAACTTCATTGTGTGAATTGTTTGCGTTTGATTGTTAGTGTATATCAAATCCCCATTACATATATCACCTGTAGTACATTTACCGTTAATTCCTAATCTACAATGTTTGTTGCTTTGGTTACGGTAATTATTTAAATGCATTCAAAATTATTATTCCAGTCTTCCCGTTCTCATTGTCTGAGTGGACACATTGTTTGCAGAGTGCCCAACCTATGCTATACTTGTGAGAAACAAGTTTTGGTTAATTTCATTCAATTTAGTCATCGTCCTTTGTTTGGAGTGCTCCTGTCAATGTTGAGTGAGGATGCGCACACATAGAAGTAGGCCTATTCCTTTCAATAACCACTCAGCGTGAAAGCGAAAAAATGTCATGCTCTGATCCAGTAGAAACGTCATAAAATAGGCCAACCCGGTACTCGGCTCCGGTGAGCTGCCCAAGTCAAGCACCGCTTCTTATCCTTGACGCAAATGCTCACTACAGGGTAAGTGAGGGCCCAGAATATTTTGTACAATGTTGCAAGTTCGCTAACACACGCTTCAGGTTTGGACTCAACTTAATAGTTGATACAATGTTTCAAGTTCATTGCAGACAGGACTTACGTAGCCAGTGTGATTTATATGAATTTGTATTTATTTTTAATCAGGATATTTTCTACCTGCAGGCTGCAATTTTTTATTCCTTGGCTTTATGTAGGCAGTATTCATTTTATTATTATGTTTGAGCAAGAACGCAGCATTATAATTGCAGGAAACTAGAAACCTTTAGGGTATGTGGGACGCTAGCGTCCCACCTGGCCAACATCCAGTGAGATTGCAGAGCGCCAAATTCAAATACAGAAAAACTCATTCGAAAAATTCAGAAAAGATACAACTATTTTACATAGGTTTAAAGATGAACTTCTTGTGAATCCAACCACAGTGTCAGATTTCAAAAATGCTTTACGGCGAAAGCATACCGTACAATTATTTGAGAACATAGCCCAGCAGACAAATCATTACAAACAGTAACCAGCCAAGTAGAAGAGAAACACAAGTCAGAAAAAGAGATCAAATTAATCACTTACCTTTGATGATCTTCATATGTTTGCACTCAATAAATGTTCCTTTTGTTCGATAAAGTCTCTTTATATCCGAAAACCTCAGTTTTGTTAGCGCGTTTTCTTCAGTAATCCACAGGCTCAAACGCAGTCACAACAAGCAGACAAAAAAATCCAAATTGTATCCATAAAGTTCATAGCAACATATCAAACAATGTTTATATTCAATCCTCAGGTTGTTTTTGGCCTAAATAATCGATAATATTTCAACCGGACAATAACCGTCAATATAAAAGGTAAACAAGAAAGGCACTCTCTCGGTCACGCGCATGAAAAAGCTCTGTGACACGGCATTGTCCACTCATTCAGACTGCTCTTACTCCCTCATTTTTCAGAATACAAGCCTGAAACAATTTCTAAAGACTGTTGACATCTAGTTCAAGGCATAGGAACTGGAATTTGAGTCCTAAGTCAATGGAATTTGAGTCCTCAATGTAATGGCATTGAATAGAAAACTACAACAACAAAAACATCCTTCTTCCTGAATGGATTTTTCTCAGGCTTTCACCTGCCAAATCAGTTCTGTTATACTCACAGACATTATTTTAACAGTTTTGAAAACTTTAGAGTGTTTTCTATCCTGAGTAGAAGGCAGTTTAATGTAGAAATGTAGTAAATTAGCTTCAAAAACAGCAAAAATGTCTCAGCTCCATGGAGAATTGTTTTGAATTGCAAGAAATTGTCTCAAAATTGCTACCTTAATCTACACTGCCAAGACGGGGGCCTATAAAATGTTCTAAAGTTAGGCGCGCCGATAGTCCGACCACGTGCACCACCTAAGCCCCCTTTCGATAAAAAAACAGCAGCCCTGGAGGTGAACCTAGCCTGGTAATAATAGCATAACAGTCTCAATCCCAATTGTCTCCCAGTCAGATTAAGCTAATCTCAAAGTACCTACTTCAGGTGGTAAAACCCTCATTGTCATTCCAGAAATGTCTGCCCTGCAGCAGCAGCAACGATCCCAGAAACCAAACAAACATCCAACACAACCATTTCACAGCAGGCTTCACTACAGGCCTCTGTAAAATATATTTTTGATGTAATTATGACCCGTTACTATGACCAACAGTAGAAGCGATCTCCTCTCTCTAGTCTCCATTAGTTCTGGCAGAGTGAACCGGTGAGTGCGCCTGGTAACCCAGCAGGTCAGGTAATTAGTACTATACGGGGTGTCCTATCCGTTTGTTGGTGCGTTAAAACTACATTATGCAACTTGGAGAAGGAGAAAAAAAAGTGTCCCGTCTACTTGACCATTGAACAGATTCCCAGATCCCAGACTGTAGCGTTAAAGGAGATGTTGAGAGCTGTATTAAAAAAGGGTGAGAGGCATGTAAAAAAGGTGGCGGAGCGGTCTGGTCTGCCACTGCAGGGCCTGCTCTGTTTGGAGCCCCGTACCGTTTATGACTCACGGCTATTAATCGTATTGTTTACAGTGCTGTAGAAGCTAGCGCCTTCCAGCCTTGCAGCCAGACAGAGCCAGAGCTGCTGAGAGGAACCAGTCCCCCCGCGTCAGGGGCAGAAGCAGCAGTAAACACACACGCACACGCACGCACGCACGCACGCGCGCGCGCACGCACAAGCTTAACCCTCCATACCCAATTTAAAAAGGTGTCACCTCAACTCCTCCTATTTACCAAGTAGCCTAAATTACACACTAATTGTAAAAGACACAATAACTGTCTCACAAAACCTGTTGCTTTATATGAAAACACAACCATTTCAATCTGCTTTCAATCTCTCTCCCTCTCTATTCATCCGTCTTCCTCCCTCTCTCAGACAAGCACATACAAAACGTGACGCGGTATGTGTGAGTAATGACAGCGGTGATATATAGTTCAGCTCCCGCATTAGAAGGCGCCCCTGCTGGTAGAGTTTATTTGTCTCCGCGTTTGGGCCTCCACTCCACAATCCATTCCACACACACTGCCAGATGCCAAACTCATCTGTCACCTCAACCCCCCGCCCCTTCATCCTCAACAACATTTACCCACACCTGGAGGGCACTACCACACACGCACGCACACTGGCTGCCCGCCATTACTGTCTGATGTTTGAACATATGGCTGATGGGTGGCCTATTTAGTGTACATGGAGGGATTGTCAGATTTGTTTCTCTGGTCCCAGATGATGCACAAGACATGCAACTTGGATTATAAGTACAATCAATACAAGAACATCCCGTGGCAGGAAGTATTCATCCATAACGGAACATAAATAGCCTGAACAGAAGCTTGAGTCATGTACCACTGAACAATAATCATTTCAACTGAACAAACACCACCCGACAGATATTTAGAGGGAAAGGATTTCCTTTCCCGACCTATTTTCAAGGGTTTGGCATCGACACTGGCGGCCACTAAACCACCTAGGGTGCTTTTGAAGAACACGACACTACTACCTGCAGTAAAAACCTACTCTCAGGCCCAAGCACTCTATCAGGACTCAAACGCCATTGCACTAAAGCACTGCTAAAATAAATACATTCATTCACTTCAACCAAGGGAGACGTCCTTTTCAAGGGGTTTAAGACGTGCTCCAGTCCAGGCGGCCATTTTTCTCTCTCTCTGCAATATTGTGGAGGAGTGTGAAATCAATGTAAACGCCATACACATCTTGGCTTCTCTGAAGGCGAGGGGGACAGAGGTTGGGTGGAAAGCAAGGCAGCACGTCACGACAACAACACGGGCCCTGGCCTGTAACAAATACTGACTCCAGCACTTTTCACCTTTACTGTACAGTTGATATAAGACTGACAACTCCCACACACTGGAGGGAATCAGGGTATGAAATGAACACCCACCAAATGCGGGTAGATTAAGATACTGGCGGGTAGGAATGTCTATTTCACCAGCCACGTAGCCGGGTGGTCAATTTGCATGGCTCTACAGCGCGAGTATTACATTCTCATTTGCAAATAACAGTCAAAAGTCAAGTATGAGCACTCGCTAATTTCTGCCATTTTGTTTCATAGCTGCTAATCGTACGAAGAAATACGAATCATGTATCCCACCTCACACAGCAACAATACCTGGCTGTGGAGCTTTGCGCACTAAGTTAAGTGCTGATAATAGCGTGCAACTGCAACCTGCAATTCGGGGCATTCTTGCATGTGGGCGTTCCAGCACCCCCCCTGAAACACACTCAGAGTTCAAGATGCATATGAAACAAACAAAAAAGAAGAAAAGCAGAAACATTTGTCTCCCATCTTTTGATGCCATTAACTGGTTAAATCACCGCATTATGACAAATGACTTCAATGCGCCTGACTGAGGCCACAAGGCTTGTACAGTAATTGGCAGGCCGGCACAGCGAGGCAAGCCGATTGCAATCCAGATTATTGTTTTAACTGGCTATCTATCAGTGGCAGGCAGTGCCATAGGAGGACTCAAGAGGGGCTTAATGTATTCCAGTGTTATACCACTATTACTCCGCTGTATTCCAGTGTGCTACTGCTGTCTGTGCCACTCCCAGTGGACTACACCATACCAGACTGTGTCAGGCAGGGCTGAAACAGCAGGTGCGCCAGAGTCCTCTGACCCCAATTCCCTCTGTCCTCGTGCCAATGGAATGTGTGTCAGCTAAGGGGAATGATAATGTCCCCTAGCTAGCCCTGACCTGACCATACACCACGAGCCAGACCGACAGCCCAGCCACAAGGGCAGCGGCTAGTGTGTGTGTGTGCACTCTCCACCAGTCTAGAGAGAACATGTTTATGTCCAAAAAACCCAGGATTCTCAAGCTGACCGGTATATTGTAGTCTCTCTTAGCTACCTGCCTTAATGTGTGTCTCATGCATGAGAATAGCCCATAGCTACAGAGTGGAGCAGAAGAAACCAGGTGGAGCTAGAAATAGACGTGGCCAAGGACGAGGCGGCTACTGACAGAGGCCGTAGACTTGCCTAGTCTAACAGAAACGAACACATCAACCTCAAAAAGTCATTTGCGGTTCAGTGTGTGCATAAGCCATTTTCTAGCAGTACCATTCAATTTGTTCATTTGCAATCAATAAAAGTAAAACGTGTCTGAAACACTTAAACTTGGCAAGCCACAAACTCAACTGTATAGACGCCAGGGCCTCCCATTCACTTGGTTTCCTGTGTAGCCAAAAGGCAGATTTCCACATTGATTTTTTTCATCACCAGCTCTGGCTTGGCGGTTAAGGCCAGGTAAGTACCCGTGTCGTACCTGGGGTTCCCTCGGAGGGCAGCGTGGTGCAGGGCGTTGAAACCGTTGTTGTTGGTGATGGTGACATCTGCACCCGCCTCCAGCAGCACAGACAGCATGTCATCTCTCTTCTTACTGATGGCATCATGTAGGGGGGTGTCTCCCTCTGAGTCCTGTAGGGGGCGACATTATACCAACGTCACTTTGACCACCTGCACCACACCCATTATCACTAACAACACCCATATAGAGTTCACCTAAACCCTTGAGTGCAGCGAGATCTACCCAAATATTTGGTTCGAGGTTGGATACATGACAGCGCTCCAAAGCAGGTATCTGCAAACTCCCATCTCCTGAATGTTTGTACATTCATTCATTCTGCGACAGCCAGACTGACTCATTCCTAAACATCGGGGACAATTCGTGGAGAAATATCCAATGCCCTATAGAGCATTTATCATCTTAGGGTCAAGCATAAAATATCACAGACCAAAAGAAAACAAGAAGTACAATTTATGGGTGAATCAAAATCAAAAGAAAACGTACCTGCCACCACTCCACCGGCATGACACGCTTTACAGCTGAAGAGTCAAAACACTGTCTACTCATGTATACATTTACTCACTCATCTGTGTGTGTGTGTGTTCTGAGTGGTTACCTGGAGGCTGGGGTGGCAGCCAAAGTCCAACAGGGTCTTGACCACCTGCAGATGGCCCTTGTTGACAGCGATGTGCAGGGGGGTCTGTCGGCGCTTGTTCCTGGCGTTCAGGTCGGCCCCGCCCCTCTGCAGCACCTCGATCACGGAGCCCTCGTCTCCGAAGGATGCGTGGTGCACCGCCCGGTCTCCATCCTTGTCCTGGGAGGGATATTATACACAGACTGACACACTGACCCGATGTCTCCACTGTTTACATCACTGTGTAACTATGACTGACCAGGTCAGCTTTTTAGAGTACGACGCGAGACCTGTGTAGGTAGACTGGGTACGGAAGAAGAGAGCGGGATTGGTTTCTCTAAAGTGGTTTCTCTGTTCATTTTGGTGTTGAGAAAAGAGTTTAACTACATGGGTATTGAGAGGGGACTATAGTATTGATTTTCAGCATTGAGGAGGGACTGTTGGATGTACAAACCTCGGCCTCCAGGTCCACGTTGTGTTTCAGCAGCAGCTTGAGGACGTCCACGTGTCCGTTCTGACTGGCCGCCTGCATGGCTGTGTGTCCAGCACACTGCCCGTTCACCTACAAAACACACAATATAACACTGTTTGTGTATTTTTGTATTTATCCAGTGCACTGCCTCGTCACTTGCAAACAAAAGAAATAATATGCGTGTGTATTTCATTGCCAACTGCGGTACTGCAATACTTGGGGCATAAATATTAATGCAGGCTCCTTTGGGAGTCACAGAACGTGTCTTGTCCTGGCGGGCAGATCACTTGGCACAGCTCACCGAGCTTTAAGCAATAATTTCACTGAAAGGCACCGGGGCACCTGGCCAGCCCTCACAGCACTGACACACACACAGCCGCTGAGACTGCTGCAGAACGCTAAGATGATCTACTCTAAGCAGTCCTCGAAAGGCAATAGGAAATAGGAGAGTGCAGACAGCTCTCCTTAGGGGAAGGTTGTTGGCCTGGTTAATGTAAGGATGCAAAAAGGGACAGGAGTTTTTCCTGACTGTGGCCCCCTGACAAGGAAAAACTCTGTGCCCCACCTATAGTGTATAACTAGGCCCCAGAGTTGTCCTAGTAACGTGGACAATTGGCCCTAGACCATAACATGGTGTATGTTCACCATGTCGAGGTTGGTGAACGAAGCAAGCACTGCAGTGCACTCCAATGACCTGGATGCTTGCACTGGGCCGGAGCGGAATGTTTTTAAGATGAGGCGTGAAGTAAATGGCTGTGACAGACTGCAGTAAGCGGTGATGTACAGAAGGCACATCAGAATGTTTACCTGTGCCCTGGAGAAATGTCTTTCTTTATAGCATTGTTTTGCCATCTCAATTTGCAATAAATAGATCTTAAGGAGAAAAAAAAATGGGGACTAAATTAAACCCTGAAGCTGTGTTGAATGCAGGGATCACTTACATCCACGTCAGGTCTCTTGAGGATGTCCTCCACCTTGGCCAGGTCGCCATTGGCTGCTGCTTTGACCAGCTCCTCGTTGATGTCACCAGACTCTTGGGTCTCAAACAGCTTCTTCAGCAGCTGAGACAGACGCTCTACACACACACACACACACACACACACACAGATGGAGAAAAAAAAATTCTAAGTTCATCCTCTAGATCTAAGGAGTGAAGAATGTGTGTGGTGTGTACGGGCTAGAAGCAGATACGGAAAAAATATTTGTTTATGGTCTGTGTATCTCTGTGTGCACGCACATCCACTACGTGTCTGTTCTGACTGTGTGTGTGTGTGTGTGTGTCCTGCCTACCTCCGGATGCATTGGTGACAGCGGAACCAGCGGGGGCCACTTTGGTGACGGCAGCAGGGTTGTAGGTCCATGACGTTCCACACACCTCCACCTTCAAGTCGCTGTCTGAGTAGATCTGCTGCACGCGGCCCACCTTGCCCAGGGTCTGAGGGAAACAATACATTATTATGTTGCTACAGCGTTTCATTACAATCACAAAAGAGCAGAAACACATCGTATTGATACATTGTTAGTTTGTCTTCGACGACAAACCAGTGCTGCGATGAAGGAGCTTTCTCATAAATAAGTACTGAAGATTATTGAAGTGAATTCTGAAACTCTTTTGAGCATTCTGGTGTCTAACACAGGGAGGGTAAATGATCTAAGACATAACAAAGATATAGAAAACAAAAAGCAAAAACCCCCCCATCGCCAAATAAATGTCACACAAAAAAAAGAGATGCCGTGTGTCTATGCACCCAATTTCTACAAAACCCTTTGTTCCTCGTTCAGGAAGAAAGACTTGGCCCTTTCTTTCCAAAAACATGACAGGAAAGAATAATCACAGATGACTAAAAGCACTGTTCTGATTATTCATTCAACGGGAAGGGCAGTTGAACGGCTGAGCGAACGCCAGACTTATTTCTCATCTATATAGCCAATTACCTGGGACCTTATTGATGTCCGTCAAGGGACACACACACCAGAAAATAGTTCCACTGAAACGCTGTACGAGTTGAGTAATGAAAGGCATTTGCTGGCTGTCTCGCCGGTTCGTTTCAATATCCACAGTCTTCAGCATACTAGATAAACGCAGTGTGTCGGGCATGCATTCTTTCTACACAGTATGCTAATGTCAAATATTAAAACAGACAAAACACTAGGTCGCAATATTCACTCGGTGGCCAGTGTATTAGGTACACCAACCCATTCACGAAAATGGTTCGCGCCAACAGATAGTGAGTGCCATGGCCGTGGCATGCTATATACAGCAGGCAGACGGGCATCGAGGCATTTAGTTACCGTTCAATTGAAATGTAGGATGGGCAAAACGAGTGAACTTTGAGCGTGGTATGATCGTCGGTGCCAGGTCGCGCCGGTTCCAGTATCTCAGAATCGACAGGCCTCCTGGTCTTTTCACACAGTGTCTACGGTTTACCGAGAATGGTGCGACAGACACACAAAAAAAAAACAGCTATTCAGCAGCAGTCCTGTAGGGCCAAAACATCTCGTTGATGAGAGGTGGAAGGAGAATGGCATGAGTCATGCAAGCTAATAGCCGACCCACAAAGAATCAAATAACGCCGCAATACATCAGTGGTGTGGAGAACGGCATCTCGGAACGCACAACTCGTCGGTCCTGGTCACGGATGGGCTATTGCAGCTGACGACCACACATGCTAAAAACAAGAAGCGATCACCAACACCAGACAATTGAGTAGAAAAACAACTTGTTATTTTAGGTTCTGGGCATTTGTTTTTCAGTCCAACAAAACAATTAAAAAGTGCCTATACAAAGTCCTCAATGTCACTCAAACTAATTCCAGTATCAGCCTGCCAGTTTAAAATCTTTGCCCGTGTGTACACGTGTAGGCTACCTCCCCCCCCCCCTTTCCAAAGTATAGGATACTGCAGCCTACTGACGTTATGCGTGATTCGGAAATTATGGAGGCAGATTTTTTTTACTTCAGAAGAACGGATTCACCTTGACAGTTGAGGATACTATAGATATCACGTTTCACATGGGATTTGTGAAATCTTTTTATTTTAATTATGGTGCCGCTCTGCAAACGCAAGCTTGTTAGCAAATGCCGGTCCAACGTTAAGCCAACTCTCGGAAGTTCAAAGACATTCAAAGTTCCTCCATAGAAGCCGCTCCTCCGTTGGTGTCATTCTGTGGGCCTAATTCAGATCATGTAAATCACATAAGATGCGCTTCAAGCCGAGCCTCCTCCACACCTTCTCTTGCTCTCTCCCCACACGCATCATTTCAGTCGCCCTACACTTGTCTGTCCAGTGCATGTGAACAACTATTGCATCGGTGGTGAAGTCATTTAATGTTGAGCTAAAGGAAGAAAAAAAACTAGAGAAAAAAAACAATTTCAGATGTATCAAAAGGAACAAAAGCAACCAGTACTTTTTGGGGTTTGAACCGGTTCAGAACTTTATTTTGCTGGTCAGAAAATTGGAACGGAACCAAATAATAGTTATATTCAGGAACAAAATGATTGCGTGCGCAACTATGGGGCAAAACAAACGGGTTGGCTTAGATTATTGACAGCTTGTCAACTAGATTTAGTCTCCAATGTTTACTGAAAACATAAAAGTTGCACAATGAGCACTCATCTCTCAAGTTCATCGTTACATTGGTTGGTTAGCTAGCAAGCAAATGTTTGCCATATTAGCATTGGAGTGACAGTCAAAACAAGACATGGTATCAAGAACAAGATCCAACGAGCTACTTACGATTCCCCACATAGTAGTTCCTTGTCACTGTGACTAGCTATCTGCCCATCCAGAATCATAACAACACACAGCCTTCTGCCCCTTTGAAGAGCGTGCGTGGTTTTTGTGACGGCTAACCCGTCTATAGGGGGTTGTAGCAGGCAGGCGGAGAGCAGCACCATCAGTGGGTCGTGATCAAAGGAAGTACCTATCACTGGGTTTTAAAGCTCGTTAGCTGCCGAGGGGGTTGGTTTTAGTGGAGTGTTGGATGATTGTAGTGTGATGTAACATACAGTTTGTTGGGACGAAGCAATGACGATCCACAATTATGCTAGTTTACAGACTTTCAGCCTAAAATCACAATAGCCTAGTTTCTGCCATAGTCATCACATAACGTTACACCCCAGTGATACGGTCATTGTTACGTGGGAGGTGAGAAGAAAGAAAAATGCCTTTATGCTGACGAAGGAAACACTTCCGTTTGACCACTGATGCTGCGAGTTCTGGCTTTTATTGCTTATACAAAACCCTAGTCAGAAAACACAAGATGTCAGTTTAAGGGTTTTAAAAAGGTGTGTTTGTCTGTTACAGGCACCATGGCATAGGCCCTCCAGTTATGAGGTTTAAGTGTGTGTGTGTGTGTGTGTGTGTGTGTCTGTCTTACAGGCAGCATGGCCTCGGCCCACTCCCCGTGTCCTCTCTGCAGCAGTTTAATGCGGTCGATGTCGTAGCAGATCTGGACCAGGTCTCCCACCAGGAACTGGGAGCTGCCGCCCTCTGCCCCCGCCGCAACACCTTCCCCACTACGCACCACGTTGGCTTTGGTCAGCACCGCAGGGTTGAACGTCCACCTGGAAACACACGTTGGTCACGCTTTATTTCAGATGTGACATGGAAATTAGTGTCGGAAATATTTTTTCATTAGGCCAAATACGTTTCAAGTCCATGTCATGCTCTTGTTATGACACAGAGGGTGTCGCTTGTGTCATGACTGGATTGACCTGACACCCCTGTACTTGTGCACTGGTCTGAATCCTGAACTGGTAGAGCTCACCTGTTCCCGCTGGGGTACTGCACCACAATGTCGTGGTCCTCGTCAATTCCACACACAGTACCGGTGGTGGTGAGGGTCTCGAACATGCCGTCTGTCCAGCCTCCGTGGCCGTGCTGCAGGGACTGGACTATCTCCAGGTCCAGGTCGATGTTGACCAGGTCTCCAATCTGCAGACCGCCTGGGTTCCTGTTGCCATTCTGTTCGCCTGTGGAGAGAGTGCAGGGGGAATACATACTGGTTACACAGTAGAAGGGGGGGGGGGGGTACATTCCTTACACTATGTAACCTTTATTTATCTAGGTTGGTCTCATTAAGATAAAATAAGGTGGACAAATCAGGTCCTGGAGAGCCTTGTGTGATTATCTAATTTGGTTTCTGCAGTGCTGCATCAGATGCCTAACATAACCCAGGTATCCCTGGACAGGAAAATCTGAGAGAAGATAATCATTTTCCCAGCCAAGGAGCTGGGATTGTGGGAATGCTGTGCCAGTGTGACCTGTGACTGCACCCAGGCTGTCTCCATACAGCCTGGTCCTGTCTGTATCTGTGTGGTGCTGCCACCTAGTGGACGCTACCAGTAACTGCATCCTGGCATGGATGTGCTCCTGATGCCCTTGGACTCCACTGCAGAACACTGTGCTGGGGAGAAATTGGTGCAATATTGACGGTAGGTGTAGTGCAACGGATTACTAATACAGTACTCACCTAGAACAGGGCAGTGGTCTCTGTAGAAAGAGCCTCCTTTGGCATCCTGGACACATTTCAAATCCGACTGAAAAGGAGAGACGGGGGGAACAAAGTGTCAGCTAATTATCGACTTGATTCAATCTATTAGAACTGCAGCAGAAAAATGCGACAGAGTAAAATCACACTGTCTTAATACTGCGGCGACATTCTGTTAAAGTTACTGCAGGGTAGCGTGGCAACAACGGCATTACCCTCAGGGCTCTGAAGGATATGGAAACATTGCATTACAAGGCTCTGGCTCGGCAGGGCAAAGAAGCCACTGCATCATGTCATTTGTGATGACTCAAATGTGGATGTGTATCCACTGTGACATGGTTAGAGGGCAGCCGTGCTGATTACAAGGCAGTGCAGACATCTATCCAGAGATGAAGGAACACAGCAGGGTTCACTAACAGTTCTGTCCCAAATGGCACCCTAGTCCCTATATAGTGCACCACTTTTGGTCTAAGGTAGTGCACTTTAAGGGAATAGGGTGCCATTTGGGATGCTAGCCATGTTCATAGATGTGTGATATCAACCAACTTGACTCTTTTTGGTGCCCTTTTGCACAAAACAAATGTGTAAAAAGATAAGGGAAAGGAAAGCACGCTGAGGAAATGCAGTCTTTGGTAAATGTGTGAACCCAAGAGACCAGAAACTACTTTGTCAAAGTGCAGTTTCTTTGACCTTGTCAACAGTGCTCTTTTTCAGTCTAACTACCAATAACGTCAAAGCGTGTTACAAAAAGTGTTAAAGTAACAGATCATTTAAACACAAACAGCAAGGTTGACCAATGACCAGGATATCAAATAATATCTATTTTTTATTATTTTTGGGGGAGCAGCACATATAATCTGTGCTGCAGTTCAGTCTTAAATTCTGGGTCGAGACCCAGTCTGAGTAAAAAAATGTAATAATGTTTTCTCTTATAATTTTAGGACTGTTTCAGCATACAGTTGAGACGAAGAATAGTAGAAAACACAAGGTGCAAGTTAAAAATGTTGAAAATGTTTTGTTGTTGAGAGAGTCACTCAATTAGCCGGGCATGTGCCCAGGCGCCCTAACCTCCAGGGGGCCCACATTGATTTTATTATTTAGTCTCACTCAGATAACATAAGTCATGATAAAATGTGTAGAATTGCAGAAAACTTGCTTCAAAACAGTAACATTTTCTCTATGCCCCATCACATAATGGTAGAATTACTGGGGGGGATTGCTGGGGGTAAAAAAACATACATTTCGCTCCGCCGTCAAGGGGATTGGGGGGGCACTAAAATGTTTTGCCTGCAAGGTGGGGGGCCTCCCAACCAAATCTTGTTTAGGGTACATAAAAGGGGGCATGTTTTCATGAGCTTCAATCTCAGGAAAACATAGAATTTCTAATTTGGGTCCCAGAATGAAAAAGCTTAAGAACCCTTGTTTTATTCAATCAGATACCGTATACCTGAACCCCTCAAACCTACCAGACCTATTAGAATAACAAAAGACAAATCTGTTACGCAACCCAGTGCTCTGATTGGCCGTGTTCATAAAAAGCAGGAGTGTTCCGCACCAATCAGCATGCTGCCGGCCTGTCATTTGTGGCTCGTGTGAGACCACTCCTCCTTTTCTCTCCACCCACTGAAGCTGACCTCCATGTTTGCTCTCTTCCTCATTAAGAAAGAAGGGAACAGATTGCCTTTCTCATGTAGATCCCCCCTCCCTCCTTCCAGCTGCCTGCCACAATGGGGCCCCGGCTGCTGGCTGGCTCTCCACCACAAAGGCTTGGCAGCACAAAAAAGACCCCAAGCTCTGTGGTCAAACACAAAGACCAACTGACAGCTGATCTTTTGTGAGTGAGAGAGTGAGTGAGTGAGTGAGTGAGTGAGTGAGTGGTGCTTTACTCACCATCCCCTCGAAGCCCACCCTGTAGAGGTTCTTGGCCCCGTTGTCCCAGAGTACGTAGGCTGCACTGTGGGGGCTGGCTGCACTCCAGTCCTGGATCTCTGTCACCTGGGGAGGAAGAATGAGAGAGGAAAATATGAAAAGAGTGAGGAACTAGCAAAGACATTCCCATCTAAGAATCATGCTAAAGGCATGCCTTGGGGTTTTCATACACACTGTTGGATATGTCAAATGTATTTCGTGGATTTGGGCAAATAAACAAATAATGGCACCTAAATATATATCATAATATATAATTTAACATGGAACCTCAGACAGAGCCTAAAGAGTAGAAATGATGGAGTGGGTATACACAGTGCATTCGGAAAGTATTCAGCCTTGACTTGTTCCTCCTTTTCCTACATTACAGCGTTATTCTAAAATGGATTAAATTAACTTTTTCCTCATCCACCAACACTCAATACCCCACAATGAATGAGTGAAAACAGGTTTTTAGAAATTTGGGAAAATACAAAACTGACATAAGTATTCAGAACTTTTGCTATGGCACTCAAAATTGAGCACAGGTGCATCCTGTTTCCATTGATCATCCTTGAGACATTTCTTCAACTTGATTGGAGTCCACCTGTGGTAAGTTGAATTGATTGGACATGATTTAGAAAGGCACACACCTGTCTTTATAAGGTCCCACAGTTCACAGTGCATGTCTTTGCAAAAACCAAGCCATGAGGTCGAAGGAATGGTCCGTAGAGCTCTGAGACAATATTGTGTTGAGGAACAGATCTGGGGAATGGTACCAAGAAATGTCTGCAGCATTGAAGGTCCCCAAGAACACAGTGGCCTCCATTCTTAAATGGAAGAAGTTTGGAACCACCAAGACTCTTCCTAGAGCTGACCATTCTGAGCAATCGGGGGAGAAGGGCTTTGGTCAGGGAAGTGACCAAGAACCCGATGGTCACTCTGACAAAGCTCCAGAGTTCCTCTGTGGAGATAGGAGAACATTCCAGAAGAACAACCATTTATGTAGCACTACACCAATCAGGCCTTTATGGTAGTGGCCAGACAGAAGCCACTCCTCAGTAAAAGGCACATGACAGACCACTTGGAATTTTCCAAAAGGCAACTAAAGACTCTCAGACCATGAGAAATACGATTCTCTGGTCTGATGAAACCAAGATTGAACTCTTTGGCCTGAATGCCAAGCATCATGTCTGAAGGAAACCTGGCACCATTTTCAGCGGCAGGGACTGGGTGACTAGTCAAGATCGAGGGAAAGATCAACGGAGCAAATTACAGAGAGATTCTTGATGATCATCAAACCTCAAACTGGGGAGAAGGTTCACCTTCCAACCGAACAACAACCCTAAGCACACAGCTAGGTCCCATGCTCTTATCAATTTACATCAACAACATAGCTCAATAAGTAGGAAGCTCTCTCATCCATTTATATGCAGATGATACAGTCATATACTCAGATGGCCCCTCGCCAGATTTTGTGTTAAACACTCTACAACAAAGCTTTCACTGCCCTTAACCTTGTTCTGAACACCGCCAAAACAAAAGGTAATGTGGTTTGTTAACCTCTCTGGGGTAGGGGGCAGTATTTTGACATCCGGATGAAAAGCGTGCCCAAAGTAAACTGCCTGTTACTCAGGCCCAGAAGCTAGGATATGCATATAATTGGTAGATTTAGATAGAAAACTCTAAAGTTTCTAAAACTGTTAAAATAATGTCTGTGAGTATAACAGAACTGACATAGCAGACAAAAACCCCGAGGACAAACCATCCAGGGGTAAAAAAAATTGGGGTCATAGGATTTTCCAATTGGTTTCTATGGGATACCCTTATTATTAGGAACCTGGTTGCAGTTCCTATGGCTTCCACTAGATGTCAAAAGTCTTTAGAAAACTTTCAATGTTTTTCTTTTGAGAAATGAAGAAGTAGTCCTATTAATTCAAGTGTCACTCCAGGTGGACTCTACTGTTTTGGTGTGGGTGAACAGGAGCGGGCTCCACGTTGTTTTTATCCGGTATTAGAAACAGTTGATTCAGTCTTAAATTTGATTGATTATTTACTGTTAGGGTACCTGAGGTTGGATTAGAAACGTTGTCTGAAATGTTTGGAGCAAGTTAACAGGTAACTTATTAGATACTATGTAGGCATTTTGGAAGAGTTGAAACCAGTGTATTTCTGAATCAAACGCGCCAAATAAATTGACATTTTTTGGGACATTATCGAACAAAAGGACCATTTGTGATGTTTCTGGGACATATTGGAGTGCCAACAGAAGAAGATCTATCTTCAAAGGCATTAATTATTTGGCTATTTCTGACTTTTGTGGCACACCTGCCTGGTTGAAATATGTTTTGCATGCTTTTGTATGCGGGGTGCTGTCCTCAGATAATCGCATGGTGTGCTTTTGCTGTAAAGCCTTTTTGAAATCTGACACAGCGGCTGGATTAATAAGAAGTTAGGCTTTATTTTGAAGTATAACACCTATTTTCAAGAACGTTAAATATTTTAATTTAGTATATTTTAATTTTGCGCGCCGCAATTTCACCGGATATTGGCGTCCCACCTGCCCGTAAGAAGTTAAGAAGAATGCCCCTCTCCCCACCGGTGTGATTACTACCGCTGAGAGTTTAGAGCTTGAGGCATGGCTAGAAGGTACATTGTCCTTCTCTCAGCACATATCAAAGCTGCAGGTTACGGTTAAATCTAGACTTGGTTTCCTCTATCGTAATCGCTCATCTTTCACCCCAGCTGCCAAACTAACCCTGATTCATATGACATTCCAACCCATGCTAGACTATGGGGACGGAATTTATCGATTGGCAGCTAAGGGTGCGACTAGATGTTCTTTACCATTGCCGAGTTAAATAAAATAACCTGAGTAAAGTGTCTGAATACATGCGATTTCCTTTGTTTCCCTTTAATAAATCTGAAAAAATTCTACAAACCTGTGTTTGATTGATGTGGGGGAAAAAAACGATCTATTTTAGAATAAGGCACAACAAACGTAACAAAATGTGGAAAAATGTCTGAAAATATACAGTGCACTCGGAAAATAAGACATTTTTTGAAGTACAGCTATGAGGCTAAGGCAAGATTGGAAAAATATTACAATAGAACAGTAAATAAAGTATCCCTTTAATTAAGTCTGACCAACTTCCCTCTTTTACGTACAGTTGAAGTCAGAAGTTTAGCCAAATACATTCCAACTCAGTTTTCACAATTCCTGACATTTAATCCTAGTAAAAATTCCCTGACTTAGGTCAGTCAGGATCACCACTTTATTTTAAGAATGTTAAATGTGGGAATAATAGTAGAGAGAATGATTTATTTCAGCTTTAATATCTTTCATCACATTCCCAGTGGGTCAGAAGAGGACATTTCTCCAAAAAGGACAATCTTTGTCCCCATGTGCAGTTGCAAACCGTAGTCTGGCTTTTTTTATGGTTGTTTTGGAGCAGTGGCTCCTTCCTTGCTGAGCTGCCTTTCAGGTTATGTCGATATAGGACTCGTTTTACTGTGTATATAGATACTTTTGTACCTGCTTCCTCCAGCATCTTCAAATAGGTCCTTTGCTGTTGTTCTGGGATTGACTTGCACTTTTCGCAAACCAAAGTACGTTAATGTCTAGGAGACAGAACGCGTCTCCTTCCTGAGCAGTATGATGACTGCGTGGTCCCATGGAGTTTATACTTGCGCACTATTGTTTGTACAGATGAACGTATTTGGAAATTGCTCCCAAGGATGAACCAGACTAGGAGGTCCACAATTCTTTCTGAGGTCTTGGCTGATTTCTTTTGATTTTCCCATGATGTCAAGCAAAGAGGCACCGAGTTTGAAGGTAGGCCTTGAAATACATCCACAGGTACCCCTCAAATGATGTCAATTAGCCTATCAGAAGCTTCTAAAGCCATGACATAATTTTCTGGAATTTTCCAAGCTGTTTAAAAGGCACAGTCAACTTAGTGTATGTAAACTTCTGACCCACTGGAATTGTGATAAAATGAATTATAAGTGAAATATATTTGTCTGTAAACAATTGTTGGAAAAATTACTTGTGTCATGCACAAAGTAGATGTCCTAACCGATTTGCCAAAACTATAGTTTGTTAACAAGGAATGTGTGGAGTGGTTGAAAAACAAGTTTTAATGACTCCAACCGAAGTGTATGTAAACTTTGAACTTCAACCGTATATACTTAAAGATGAATTATATTCTTATTCAGGCCCAAGTTCTATTTCTCACTTTGTGGGGTAAATAATATTCATTATAAACTAACAGTATATCTGCTGCTGGGCTGGGGAACTTGAAATAGCAGTTGAATGTGTGGAGGCGGGAGTTGCCTGAGCAAATTGCTTTCAGCATCGTAAAACAAATTATACTATTAAATAACACAGCAAAATGAGTCCTTTAAAATTGACTGTGGGGAATCTTATATTGAATACAAGTGGAGTCTAGACCGGAGCAGGATCCAGCGACAGAGCAAATCAGTTGGACGGGCATTTGATTTCCATAGGGGAGCAAGTTCTCTCGCCAATGGACCCCCTATTTTTTTATGGGCTTTTAAGACATGTAGCCCAATTTAACTGTAAAATGAGTCAACATGTACTACATTTTAATAGGGTGTTTGGGTCAAAATGAAACTTTGGTTGTGGTGTTATAGTTTGTATTCCATGTTGCAGAGCAGCTTCTCAGGAACACAGAAGACTATTTCAAGAGGATAGGACTTAACATTACTGAGATATCTTACTCAAGTAATTGGTGGTGGAGGGGAAAGTAACCTCGCCAAAAAGGCACCAAATCACCTGTCTGAATTCTTAATTTCATTTTGGTCATATTGTTATGACATTTTCAGGGCTGATGTAGAACAGAAACGATTCAAATAATTTTGTATTTTATGAAAATATGCACTAATATGCAAATGAGTCTGTATGGAATACATAATTACAGGAACTTAAGCCCAATCATTTAAGGTAGGGTGCTACTATTTACAAATCATAAAGCTTTATAGAAAACAGAGTTTGTAACAATGTTAAACTTTGTGAAATTCAAAAATATCTGTATATGTTATGCAAATGAGTTACATACTAACATGCTAATTAGTCACACAGAGCCTGGCACACAGACACACACCTTTCACCAAGTATGTACTGTAACAAAGGCTAATAACATGGCTTACTTTTAAGGTAGGCCTACACCTGAGTTGGGTTACATTGTAATGTTATTTTTGGTGTTGATGAATTAACTGCATCGTTTCAAGTAAATAATTAGCCTAGGCTCAGAAGAGTGAGTGGGATGCCTGCTAGCCAACAGCACAGCAAGATAGATGGAACACGTTTTCAAATTCACTGGTATTTAGCTGCTATTTTAATTGATTGTAGTGCTGCAGCCACATAATACTGGTAGTTTCCCCTAGAAAGAATAAAACAATCAATCACAAAATTCGCCACTGGTACAAAACAGCCAATGCTGAAATCGGGGTGGCGGACGTGAATTTGGTCATGTCCCTGACAACACATACATCAAAACGTAGCTACGAAGCTCTGCTTTGCAACCTGCTACATTTATTGTGTCTCTGATGGAAAAAATACAACGTTTCACCTTATACTTCAGTCCAAGGATGTCCAACGACCGTGAAAGAACCTCAAGATTTTCCAATACTTCTAAGCATTACAATGTCACATCGATCTTACTCTGGTAGGTTGAGGAATGAATACCTTCCACCAAAAGCAAATATGTACACACCGATTTCACAGGTTTCACAAAAAGGGCTTCCTCCACAGAGTAGAACGTTCTTAGCACGGCACTTGCTTTACATTTCGGGTTCATATCTCGTAAATGTCATAAATTAAACTTTGGGGATTTTTAGACATGGGTAACAACAGCCATATTCATGTTGTTTTCAAAGGATTTATTATATTTTGACGACCACAATATTGCCATTTAGTAAAAATAGATTTTATAGAATTCTTGCATAGCGTCCATGGTTTGTTGCATCACCCAACACCCTACTTTTAACATGGCATGAAGACAACCAGTCATGCTTTCATCATTGTCAAACAAATCACTTCAAAAGTATGTTACCGTAGCACGTTATTCCAAAATAATTCTGGTATTTAAACAATGCAATGTGCACCCACTAACTTTCCTTCAATTAGCAAGTGGTTGAAGCTGTCTAACTAGAGCAGGGCCTAAAATGAACACCCACCACCTGCAGGTAGATTTTGGCATTGGCGGGAAAAATGTCTATTTCACCAGCCACATTGGCGGGTGGTCAGGGCTCCACAGTGCAAGCATTTCACTCGCATTTGTAAGTAAGAAGTCAAGTATAAATGCTGCAGTAGCTGTTTTCAGAGTACTTCCGCAGTGTTGTTTCATAGATGGTAAATTAAATCGCACAAAGTCAAAGAACTATGAATCCTATATAGCCTATTCCACCTAGTGCTGCAACACTGCCTGGCTGGGGGCTGTGTGCATGTGAAGAGCTGAGTGAGATTCATTTTTAGACACGCTAAGCGTAGGCATAAAAGTTAGTCTAATTTACTTGAAACAAAAGTCTACTGAAGTGAGACTGTCATTGTGTATCTTGGCTATTTATTTACATCATGTTATTTGTCACATACACATGGTTAGCAGATGTTAATGCGAGTGTAGCGAAATGCTTGTGCTTCTAGTTCCGATAATGCAGTAATAACCAACGAGTAATCTAGAGCTCTATGGAGCTGTTCTCTTCATAAATCTACAATGTCAATGTTGAAGCTGGAATGGTGAAACTGCAATGGCCATTTGCAATACCACAACAAATTTAGGGCAAACAACCAACACTTTTTATCCCTCTGACATCATTGCACGAGCAATACAACAGCATCATATGTACTACATTGTTTTTTGCCACGATCCACAACACTCCCCAGCTCTGCTCCGTCAACAAAACAAAGTGTATTGAAATGTATTCTGTGGCGATGAAGTATGCACGTCTTTTCACAATTATACTTATGTAGGGGACTGACTGGGATGGAACTAGTCAGTCCAAAGGAACTAGGCTGGTCCCCACAGTCTTCACACTCCTCCGATCACCTTCTGGAACCTATTGGAGGAAATCACACCGTAGCAAGACATTTTTTCATGGTACATTTTTTTGCAACAGAATGAGTACCTTTCCTCTCCTGCCGTTGCCTCCGTCCTGGTCCTCCCACTGCCAGTCCACTCCCCTCACCACCCGGCCACCTGTGTAGATGCCTCGGGCTGTGATCTTCTTCGACTTGCGCCGAGACTCCAACAGGACTCTGTCAAAATAAACAAGAAAATGTATGCTCAATTTACTGACAGTGGGTAGGTGTATGACAATAGTTGTAATTTGATGGGTGTTGAAGATGGAAATATTCAATCAATGTTGGATAAAGCTGGACGTTTATTTATGGTGGCATTGAAATACCTATTATTGGGGACATCATGAAGTTGATGTATTAGTCCATCTATGATTTAGGTCTACTAGCTATATAGGTTTTTACAATGTTCATTCAATGTTATTAGCCAAAAACTAACTTTGTTAATATGCCAATTTAGACCTTTTCAAGACCTGAGCATCTTTGGTCACTAACGTTAGATAGGTAGAATATTTCAAGATGTCCGTCAAAAACATACCAAGACTCCTCAACTCCATCTCTTTTGATGAAGGCTTAGAGCTGCTAACTGGATTTGAGAGGAGACTAATCGAGGATGTTTAACTGCGCAGTGTACTAAAAATGGTCCCAGTTTTATATTATTGGGATGAAAAGCCATGCTTGGCTAGCCATGAAAACAGACTGAACCATTACCACAACAGTGAGCAGTGCAATTGGCTTGCCAGATGGGCCTGCCTGATCGTCAGAGCAACAATACCAACATATCTAGGCTATACACTTAGTTTAACCACTGCCAGTGAAAAATTAACTCTACAGCCCATTGCCAGCACAACAATGGATTAGGCTACCCCAAAGTAGCCTCATCCATAGTGTCTAACGACATGTTAAACTTATTATGGCTGGGGGGCAGTATTGAGTAGCTTGGATGAATAAGGTGCCCAGAGTAAACTGCCTGCTCCTCAATCCCAGTTGCTAATATATGCATATGATTAGTTTATTTGGATAGAAAACACTCTGAAGTTTCTAAAACTGTCTGAATGAAGTCTGAGAGTATCACAGAACTCATATGGCAGGCAAAAACCTGAGAAAAACCCAACCAGGAAGTGGGAAATCTGAGGTTGGTCGATTTTCAACACAGCCACTATTGAAGTTAGTGGGATATTGGTCATGTTGCACTTCCTAAGGCTTCCACTAGATGTCAATCGTCTTTAGAAACTTGTTTGAGGCTTCTACTATGAAGGGGGGCTGAATGAGAGGGGAATGAGTCAGAGGTATGCCAGCAGTCACGCACTGGTCACGCGCATTTCACATGAGGTATCTCCCGTTCCTTTGCTTTTCTGAAGACAAAGAAATTCTCCGGTTGGAATATTATTGAAGATATGTTAAAAACATCCTAAAGATTGATTCCATACATCGTTTGATCTGTTTCTACGGACTGTAACGGAACTTTTTGACATTCCGTCTGCAACTAGTGAACGCGCTTCGTGAGTTTTGATTTGTTTACCAAAACGCGCTAACAAAAGAAGCTATTTGGACATAAATGGACATTATCGAACAAATCAAACATTTATTGTGGAACTGGAATTCCTGGGAGTGCATTCTGATGAAGATCATCAAAGGTAAGTGAATATTTATGTTATTTCTGACTTCTGTTGACTCCAACATTGCGCATATATGTATTTGTTTGTCTGAGCGCCGTACTCAGATTATTGCATGGTTTGCTTTTTCCGTAAAGCTTTTTTTTTTTAAAATCTGACACAGCGGTTGCATTAAGGAGAAGTGTATCTAAAGTTCCATGCATAACACTTGTATTTTCATCAACATTTATAATGAGTATTTCTGTAAATTGATGATGCTCTCTGCAAAATCACCGGGTGTTTTTGGAACTACTGAACATAACTCGCTATTTCTGCTTTTTGTGACACCTCTCTTTGGCTGGAAAAATGGCTGTGTTTCCGTGGCTTGGCTCTGACCTAACATAATTGTTTGTGGTGCTTTCGCTGTAAAGCCAATTTGAAATCAGACACTGTGGTGGGATTAACAACAATATTACCTTTAAAATGGTATAAGATACTTGTAGGTTTGAGGAATTTTAATTATGAGATTTGTTGTTTTGAATTTGGCGTCCTGCACTTTCACTGGCTGTTGTCATATCGATCCCGTTAATGGGATTTCAGCCCTAAGAAGTTAAAAAGATTGAGGGCATCTGGTTCAAAAACATTGCGCAATTACTTGTGACAAACCTCTATTTGGGTATCAGCAAATAATCACATTTCAAGAAACCTTGTCTTGTCTTTGACCTGGATATTCCAGCGCTTCAAAATAACAAATAGGATTTGGCTTGTTTTATTTACTAGTTGCTGGCATGCATCTTTCAGACTCTGGGTCATACTGGTTTAACCCTTGCACACTGTCTATTGAGAGTAAACAAACATAATGAACAGCCTATAGTGCCTAGACTAGACACCTTGATTTATTCCACATTTTGTTATGTTCCAGCATTATTCTAAAATGGATTATATAAAAGCAAATCCTCAGCAATCTACACACAATACCCCATAATGACAAAGTGAAAACAGGTTTTTAGAAATGTTTTAGAAATGTTTGCATATATACATATACACATATATATATATATATACATACATACACACACACACATACATACATACATACAAAACAATACCTTATTTACATAAGTATTCAGACCCATTGGTATGAGACTCAAAATTTAGATAAGGTCCCACAGTTGACAGTGTACGTCTGAGCAAAAACCAAGCCATATGGTTGAAGGAATTGTCTGTAGAGCTCTGATACAGGATTGTGTCAAGGCACAGACCTGGGCAAGGCTGCCAAAAGATCTCTGCAGCATTGAAGATTCCCAAGAACACAATGGCCTACATCATTCTTAAATGGAAGAGGTTTGGAACAACCAAGACTCTTCCTAGAGCTGGCCCGCCCAGTCTAACTGAGCAATCAGGGGAGAAGGGTCTTGGTCAGGGAGGTGACCAAGAACCCGACGGTCAAGCGTCATGTCTGGAGGAAACCTGGCTCCATCCCTACGGCGAAGCATGGTGGTGGCAGCATCATGCTGTGGGTATGTTTTTCAGCAGCAGGGACTGGGAGACTAGTCAGGATTGAGGCAAAGACGAGCAGAGCAAAGTACAGAGAGATCCTTGATAGAAACCTGCTCCAGAGCGCTCAGGACCTCAGACTGAGGCGAAGGTTCACCTTCCAACAGAACAATGGCCCTAATCACACAGCCAAGACAACGCAGGATTGGCTTCGGGACAAGTCTCTGAATATCCTTGAGTGGCCCAGCCAGAGCCCGGACTTGAACCCGATCTAACATCTCTGTAGAGACCTGAAAATAACTGTGAAGCAACACTCCCCATCTAACCTGACAGAGCTTGAGAGGATCTGCAGAGAAGAATGGGAGAAACTCCATAAATACAGGTGTGCCAAGCTTGGAGCGACATGCCCAAGAAGACTCAATGCTGTAATCGCTGGTAATTCAACAAAGTACTGAGTAAAGGGTCTGAATACTTATGTAAATGTTTTATTTCAGTTTTATATTATTAATAAATTAGCAAAAACATTTTGGCCACTGTGTGTAGATTGATGAGAAAAAACATCAATTTAAAACTATTTAGAATAAGGCTGTAAAGTAACAAAACGTGGAAAAAGGCAAGTGGTGTGAATAGTTTCGCAGGTATATATTTGGAAAAGTATGCATCATGAAATTGTCTGCTCCGTAGCATTGTTATTACATGACCGATGAGGCACGCATCCATTTATGCTTCAAACCCAACTT
This sequence comes from Oncorhynchus mykiss, assembly GCF_013265735.2. NCBI lineage: Eukaryota > Metazoa > Chordata > Actinopteri > Salmoniformes > Salmonidae > Oncorhynchus > Oncorhynchus mykiss. The sequence continues at coordinate 11,986,252 of NC_048592.1, forward strand.
TATAATAGATTATATTTTACTCAAAATTCCATGACTTACTGTAAGTCATTGTTGGCAGAATAGATGGATGCAGTTCAATGCATGACTCATATAATTTACCAATACATTTCTTGGTAGCTATCAAGTTGTAAATCACAGCTGGCCTGGTACATTGTTCGCTGCCTCCACCCATTCGGGATGCACTGCTCAAGTTTCAAATACTCAATATGAAAATGTAAAATAAAAACTGACAACTGTAACTAAGGATGTCAACACAATCCATCTAGCAAGGGCAATGATGACAAGTCCATAATAACGTGGCAATTAGACTAGCGCACATGTCAAACAAGGCCCACGAGGCAAATAGGACACAAAAGCGAGTATAAATGAGTGAACAGTTGAGTCATCTACTTTATGAAATTACAGTCTGATGCACTTGCATCTGTGAATTGAACTTCCATTGCGTTGCTTTTGTGTGTCCCGTTTACAGCGCGCAGCGGTGGGAAAGTGTACAGACACATGTCAGAGTCCTAGCTAGGCTACTAAACTGTTGCAGTCTGGCATCGGTTTTTAAAGTTTGACAATGAATAATCAAAAAACAAAACCTGCAAACCATCCAAAAAACCATGTGTATCCAGAAAAATGTAGGCCTATTACAGGAACATTTGAGCAGTAGCCTAGGCTGGCTACTCAACTACAAGACATTTTGAGCGCACCATACACCAGTGCTGCATTCAACCGCACCGGTGATCCATGTAGTGCAACAAAAATGAAAAACATGTTTTAAGTTACAACATATTGCTTCGTTTTTGTTTTTTGGAGTTATTAGGGTCGCGGCATATTATGCAGATCTGCAAGCAGAGCAGCAAAGACAAAGAATGTATGGCTTAACAAAAAGTATTTATCCCTTTTGTTTTAATATGTTAAAATGCTATATACAGCACCCATATGTACATAGGTGCACACTATAAAGTAGTAATTTTTTGGTCAAATCAAATAGGCTAAATTTGGCCCGCAAATTAGTTGTGGTTTTTCCAATATGGCCCGCTAGCTGTTGGGAGGATGTCATGAAATTGGAGTTGTTGAGTGACCGACTTTTCACTCATATCGTTTTTTTGGTGGCTACAGCTAGAGATGCAGGTGTCATTTGGTTAGCTAGCAAGAAATGAGAATTGCTATGCTAGCTAGCTATGGTGAATTTGAACGATTTATCCACAGTTAGCGTCTCTCTTAGTTGCCAATCAAATGCATTTGGCATTGATAAAATGGGCGGGCAGGGAAGTACACATTCAGTTGTCAAAATGTGGGTTTAGACAAGCATGCATTGGCAAGCAAGCGCCAGAAGGATGAGCAGGCTAGAGGTCGACCGATTAATCAGAATGGCCGATTAATTAGAGCCGATTTCAAGTTTTCATAACAAAATGTTTTTTTTTTTTTACACCTTTATTTAATCTTTATTTAACTAGGAAAGTCAGTTAAGAACACATTCTTATTTTCAATGATGGCCTAGGAACAGTGGGTTAATTGCCTTGTTCAGGGGCAGAACGACAGATTTTTACCTTGTCAGCTCAGGGATTCAATCTTGCAACCTTACGGTTAACTAGTCCAACGCTCTAACCACCTGCCTTACGAGGAGCCCGCCTGTTACGCGAATGCAGTAAGAAGCCAAGGTAAGTTGCTAGCTAGCATTAAACTTAATCATAATCACTAGTTATAACTACACATGGTTGATGATATTACTAGTTTATCTAGCGTGTCCTGCGTTGCATATAAAAGATGCAGTGCGCATTCGCAAAAAAGGACTGTTGTTGCTCCAACGTGTACCTAACAGTAAACACCAATGCCTTTCTTAAAATCAATACACAGTATATATTTTTAAACCTGCATATTTAGCTAAAAGAAATCCAGGTTAGCAGGCAATATTAACCAGGTGAAATTGTGTAACTTCTCTTGCGTTCATTGCACGGAGAGTCAGGGTATATGCAACAGTTTGGGCCGCCTGGCTCATTGCGAAATAATTTGCCAGAATTTTACGTAATTATGACATAACATTGAAGGTTGTGCAATGTAACAGGAATATTTAGACTGATGGATGCCACCCGTTAGATAAAATACAGAACGGATCCGTATTTCACTGAAAGAATAAATGTTTTGTTTTCGAGATGATAGTTTCCCGGATTCGACCATATTAATGACCTAAGGCTCGTATTTCTGTGTGTTATTATGTTATAATTAAGTCTATGATTTGATAGAGCAGTCTGACTGAGCGATGGTAGGCACCAGCAGGCTCATAAGCATTCATTCAAACAGCACTTTCGTGCATTTTGCCAGCAGCTCTGATGTTTATGACTTCAAGCCTATCAACTCCCGAGATTAGGCTGGTGTAACCGATGTGATGTGAAATGGCTAGCTAGTTAGCGGGGTGCGCGCTAATAGCGTTTCAAACGTCACTCGCTCTGAGACTTGGAGTAGTTCTTCCCCTTGCTCTGCATGGGTAACACTGCTTCGAGGGTGGCTGTTGTTGTTGTGTTCCTGGTTCGAGCCGAGGTAGGAGCGAGGAGAGGTACGGAAACTATACTGTTACACTGGCAATACTAAAGTGCCTATAAGAACATCCAATAGTCAAAGGTTAATGAAATACAAATGGTATAGAGAGAAATAGTCCTATAATTCCTATAATAACAACAACCTAAAACTTCTCACCTGGGAATATTGAAGACTCATGTTAAAAGGAAGCACCAGCTTTCATATGTTCTCATGTTCTGAGCATATATTGCACTTTTACTTTCTTCTCCAACACTTTGTTTTTGCATTATTTAAAACAAATTGAACATGTTTCATTATTTATTTGAGGCTAAATTGATGTTATTGATGTATTATATTAAGTTAAAATAAGTGTTCATTCAGTATTGTTGTAATTGTCATTATTTCAAATACATTTTTTTAAAATCGTCTGATTAATCGGTATCGGCTTTTTTTGTCCTCCAATAATCTGTATCGGTGTTGAAAAATCATAATCGGTCGACCTCTAGAGCAGGCTACTTCTCCCCAACGTTTATCAGTTCAATTTTGACGGCCAACTAGCTGAAAAGGTTTGAAAGGGTTTATCTAATGTTCCCTTGATAGATTTTAGCTCATCTGGCTAGCATTAGTTGTCGATCTTAATTAATGCTGTTTATGTGCATAACCGAGGGAGCGATAGCCTACCTGGTTGTTTGATCAATAGGACTTTTAATTTCCCAAACGTAAGAGGACTCCCGTGGTATTTACATATTGGAAGAAATCCAGTCAGGTATGTTTTGTGCATTTTGGCGAATGCGTTCTAATGGTGGACAGCTTGAAGCATGGGGGTCTGCTGTCCCCACTTGCTTCAAGATGTCTACCATTGTTCCTGTAACCAAGAAAGCAAAGGTAACAAAACTGACTATCGCCCCGTAGCACTCACCTCTGTCATCATGACATGCTTTGAGAGGCTAGTTAAGGATCATATGTACCTTACTTGACACGCTAGACCCACTTCAATTTGGTTACCACCTTAATAGATCAACGCAATCGCCATCGCACTGCACACTGCCCTATCCCATCTGGACAAGAAGAATACCTATGTCAGAATGCTGTTCATTGACTATGAAACAACACCTTCACTTCGCTGACCCTCAACACTGGGGCCCCACAAGGGTTTGAGCTCAGCCCCCTCCTGTACTGCCTGTTCACCCATGACTCCAACTCAATCATCAAGTTTTCAGACAACACAACAGTAGTAGGCCTGATTACAAACAATGACAAGACATTCTACAGGGAGTAGGTGAGGGCTCTGGGAGTGTGGTACCAGGAAAATAACCTCTCACTCAACGTCAACAAAACAAAGGAGCTAATCGTGGACTTCAGGAAACAGCAGAGGGAGCACCCCTTATCCACATCGACGGGACTGCAGTGGAGAAGGTGGAAAGCTTAAAGTTCCTCAATGTACACATCCCTGACAAACTGAAATGGTCCACCCCATAGACAGTGTGGTGAAGGCGGCGCAACTGCGGCTCTTCAACCTCATGATGCTGAAGACATTTGGCTTGGCACCTAAAACCCTCACTAACTTTTACAGATGCACAATTGAGAGCATCCTGTCGGGCTGTATCACCGCCTGGTACGGCAACTGCACCGCCCGCAAACGCAGGGCTCTCCAGAGGGTGGTGCGGTCTGCACAATGCATTACCGGGGGCAAACTACCTACCCTGTCCTTCAGCACCCGATGTCACAGGAAAGCCAAAAAGATAATTATGGACAACAACCACCCGAGCCACTGCCTGTTCACTCAGCCATCATCCAGAAGGCAAACTCAGTAATGGTGCATCAAAGCCGGGACAGACAGACTGAAAAACAGCTTCTACCTCAAGGCCATCAGACTGTTAAATAGCCAGCACTAGCACAGAGGCTGCTGCCTATATACATAGACTTGAAATCAATGGCCACTTTTAATATGGAAAACTTGTCACTAATGTTTACATATTTTGCATTACTCATCTCGTAAATATATACTGTATTCTATTCTAATGTATCTTAGTCTATGCCACTGACATTGTTCGTCCAAATATTAATATATTCTTAATTCCATTCCATTAGATGTGTGTATTGTTGTGAAATTGTTAGATATTACTTGTTAGATCTTACTGCACTGTTGGAGCTAGAAACACAAGCATTTCACTACACCCGCAATAACATATGCTAAACATGTGTATGTGACCAACAAAATTTGATTTGATGATGTAAAGTCTCACTATTGCTACTGCCTGTAAAGACACAGTCCAGTTCAAAGTGAATGATGGCAGACCCGTGTGGCAAATGGCTTATTTGCATATAGGCCTACTGTAGCCCTGGTCGGCTATGGCGTCCCAGCTCCGATCCTGAACAAGACAAACTTTTTTATTAGGTATTATTTGCCGCAGTGTCTATTAATTGTACAACCGCACTGCCGCTTTCCCACTCCATATAGCTATAGGATTTTTACAAATGCCTTACCATGTTATTCCCAAACGTTCTATGAATTTATGAAAATTACCTTAAGTACTCGCTTGTCAGAAAACGTTTTTAAAAATTCAAACAAAAACAATAAGTGTCTTTCTTCCTTGGGGTGTATACGAACAGATTTTTATAAATGTTCATGTTGACAAAATGCTGTCAGTTCCACTTTAAATGGCAATTGGTCAAGAGAGAACCCACAGACTCATAAATAGCCAGACTGCCGACAGTCAGTGTGGCATAACAAAAAAAAGTCCATTGTGTCTTCAGTTCAGAGCCGTGTCTGTGGGGGGGATGGGGACAATTAACAGTCTCAGGGGAACCGAAGTCACAGGTCGTTGAAAGGGTGCCAGCGGTCTCGCCATGCGTTTGGTTTGTCCCTTTGGATCTAATAAAGGTCTTGAAGCAGTTGGAGGGACTGCTATAGCAAGAAAATATATCCACTGTATGTAATAATGCAGTAACATGTCCTGGTTGCATTCTCTGCACATTACGTTTCAGTCAGTTCACTTTGAAAACCACAGAAACACACTAATTTTTGTTTTCATAAACTAACTTTTCAGCTCCTTTTTTTATTGGGGGAGGCAGGTAGCCTAGTGGTTAGACCGTTGGGCCAGTAACCGAAAGATTGTTAGATAGAATCCCGAGCTGACAAGCTAAAAATCTGTCGTTCTGCCCCTGAACAAGGCAGTTAACCCACTGTTCCTAGGACGTCATTGTAAATAAGAATTTCTTCTTAACTGACTTGCCTACTTAAATAAATGTAAAATAAATAAATTCTGACTTTTACATTTCTGTCCTATCATAACCATTGAGGTTCAATAAGAACTGGAGACTGAGTCCAAGATGTCAGACCATTGTTTTCAAGGTAATCTACTCATTTTCGTATACGACGATTCATACGGGTTCAATCCGGTTTATACGGACGAACATCACATGCGTACTAGCACGACTTCATAACATCATCCAAAAACATGGCAGACATTAGACATTAACATATAAAATGTTAATATTGTCAGCTGTGATTGATGGGGGAAAAATTAGGCTCAGCAACAATTATTTGAATAATTCCATTAATGTGTTGCGCACAAAAGGTGATGACTAAAGTGTCTTATTAGGAATTTTCAAATCTGACTTCTCTATGTAGCAGAACTGTCGGAGCAGTCGAAACCGTGCTTCTTGACCGGAACCCTGGCCCGTTGACCATAACATTCTCAAGACAGGTTTGTTGTTATGATTTGGCATTTTATGCAGTTATGCTTTGTCTTTCATTTGTAAATCTTCTAGGGAAGCAGATAAAGACAGACATGGACAGTAACATGGGATTGGCTGAGGCTCCAACAACATCGCTGCTTCTGAAATAGAGTCTGAGCAGTCGCCTGGCAACAGAGAGCCATGATCGGTGGCCACATGTTGAGTCTGCCTAGAAGGCTGGGCTCAGGCACCACTTCTCAAATGTCAGAGACAGACAGACAGCCAGGGAGAAACAGAAAGCCACAAAACAGAGAGTAAAATGGGTGGGTCCCTCAATATAAATCAACCAAAGGATGTAGATTAGAATTGTTATCATTTAAATCATTACTAAACCATAGAGTTTGTCATAGACGTGGGGCTGAGTTGACAAAGCATCCCTACACATTGGTTCCACGTTGTCTTTATTGCGGTCACACTGCATAGATAATCAGATCTCACACTGAGTAACATGACTGCATTGAAAATGACCTGGAACGTAATCATTAGCTTCAGAGGGCAGCTGACAGTACTCACCTCTCGCTGCCAGGGGTGGTGATCCTGTAGAAGCGGTGTCGCAGGTGGTGCTTGTCTCCGTGGTAACAGGTGGTACAGAGGTCATAGTTGGTGCACTCCGCACACTTCCAGCGGATACCGATGATAGGCTGCTGACGGCAGGTGTCGCACATGGTACCGTCATGCTTGATACCTGAGAGGGAGTAGTAACAAGGCAGTCAGGAACATTTCTGTTGGGCAGCAGGTTGCCTAGCGAGTGGCGCAGGTGTCTAAGGCACTGCGTCGCAGTGTTGCGGCGTCACTACAGCCTGTGTGTCTGCTAAATGACTCAAATGAAAATGTTGGAGGTGTCAAGTGTGAAGCAATGATGCCTCTGCCCACAGCTCTGGGGCCTGTTGAATTGCCATCTTCGTGCTGTACCATCCTTCATCAACACAAATAAAAGGAAGCATACAGTACTCTAGGTCTAAACACTCAGAGGGCGAAGTTAATCACAATGCTTGCTTTGATGAAGATATCTTAAGTAGTCATCCTCACGTCTAACTCTCTAGATGTCAATCAAACTCAACGTGCTCCATGTAGCACGCTTGATGCATTGCAATAACTTGTAACGTGGCGGTGTGCCAAACAACCGTGTACACATCAACACCCAAATGCATAGGCTAATATAAACAAATTATTAACAGAAACAGGACATACGATATGTTTAGCGATCACAGAACCAGCAGGGCAACATTACCTGTGGGAGCACTGTCAAATATCCTCACGTCGTATGCACCAGAGCACCGATAGTTGGCCGCAGTCCCGTTATCCCAGACAACAACCACTTCTTCCGGACTTTCGAAACTCCTGACGGTGCCGACATGTCCCTCTCCACCATCCTGTTTTCCCCATTTCCAATCGGGTCCACGGATCACTCTCGCACCAACTCCTTCCATCATCACACGGTTATTCCTGCCAGTAGTCATTTACGAAAAGGTCTCGCAAATAACGTAACACAAAAAATATATAGCCAACTAGCAGGATATGCTAACTAGCTAACTACCTGTGTTTGGCAGGATAATTTTGAGAAGCAAAACCGTTATGTTGTCCAGAAAAACACAATTTAGCAATATCTTGTTAGCTTGCACGTTTCGTTAACTAGGCTAGCCTGCTTGCGGTAAAGTTCCAAAACAATATAGCAGACACAAGCTAACAGTTAGTTGCAAAGGCAAATATACATTGCTAGTCAAATGTATCGTAGTGTAAATGTAACAAAGGTTTAGTTAGCTTGCTTGATAAAACAACGCGTTGTACTGGAAATCAAAGCCAAGCTAAGCTAACTCACTAACGTTAACTGTTAGCTAGCTAGCTTTGCCAACTAGCAACTGCCAAACATTAGCTACCAAAGTAAGCTGTTGAATGGCACGCACTTTCCACTCCACAAGCTGTTCGTCTGCAATGTTATGTAAATAACTGGTATGTCTCAGTATCCCCTTTCATGTGCTTTTCGTCCCAAGAGCACAAGACATTGTCACCCCAAGAGCGTGTAAAGTAGCCACATCGTCACGAAATGGTATACCGTTATTAGCTAGCTATTTAGTTAGCTAGCTTGTGCCTCTGCATGAATGCCACCTCCACAACTTAACGTTAGACCACTAGTGTAGATTCGTCCTTTTTGTTGGATAAATAATTTAATTCGTAGGTACGTTTAGCCTATGTATTGGATTTATGTCTCAAATGTATTTATTTTGTCAAATGGCTCGCAGAAGTAAACTCAGTATAAACGCGTCGCCATTATTGTCAATCACCAAGCAGACGGAAGTTTACCACAGATAAACAATGAGACAGATATTTCCCTGGATATATAAATGTGAAGCATCCGCTTGATGTTTTCTCTCACTACCAAATTTGGTAGGGAGAGGAAGCCCACTGGCGAGTGCAGTGGGAGAACATGGAACGAGATGGCTTTTTGCCGATATTCTGCACATTTTATCATCATGAAACCTTTGATCTCAGTACAGTTTTCTGTTCCCAAAATTATAATATGTTATGAAGAGTGGACTAAGTTTTGTAGACTTTGCCATTGGGGAAAGCAATCGCTGTTTAGAAGGAGTGCAAAGGCGAATTAAGTTACTGCACACAAACACTTCAGAATAGGCGTTCCCCAACGGAAATATGCAGATAAAGCTAGAACATGCCAATAGGATCTCTCTAGCTCGTGCTTGGCTCTGCCCACCTCCTGGCTTGTTCCGCACACTATGACTCATTTGTTTCCATTGGAAACGACAGGCATATGTGTATCTTGGTTTAGTTGTAAAAATCTTTGGGTTGACGACGAAGATGTTTTGGTTTGGAAAGCGAGGGGTTTGCCGCGTTCAAACACTAGTAGGAACTAGGAAACGCGGAAATATCCGACATGCCGATTCGTTGTACACGGCACGTGCATAACTACAAAAATATAAAGTCTGATGTTTCTGCGTTGTTCAGTTCCGAATAGCACATTAACCCAGCAATAGACAAGCTCAAGGGGTAATTTGACAAAGCGCAAGGTGGGGCAATTTGTTTTGTCGAAAACGCAACATGCAAATGTTCTCAAAATCCAATTTCTTCCTAAATACATTTCCTCTGTTTTAGCCTGATGTAGATGCACTCTTTGTAGGACTATGATAATGAAGCAGCCGAGGCATATGATATACACTGCCCAGTATATCAGATAAACCACCCTGTTCACGAAAATAGTATGCTCCTACAGACGTGGCCGTGGCTTGCTATATAAATCAGGCATTGAGGCATTCAGTTACTGTTCGATTGAACATTAGAATGGGCAAAAAGACTGACCAAAGCGACTTTGGTCATGGTATGATCATAGGTGCCAGGCGCGCCAGTTCCAGTATCTCATGCACGACAGTGTCTAGTGTTTACCGAGAATGGTGCTACAAACAAAAAACATCCGGTGAGCGGCAGTCCTGTTGGCGAAAACAGCTCGTTGATGAGAGGTCGAAGGAGAATGGCAAGAATTGTGCAAGCTACCAGGCAGGCCACAAACAGGCAAATAACAGTGCAGTACAACAGTGGTGTGCAGAACGGCATATCGGAACGCACAAATCGTCAGTCCTTTTCACAGATGAGCTATTGCAGCAGACGACCACACTGGGTTCCACTCCTATCAGCTAAAAACAAGAAGAAGGGTCTCCAGTGGGCACGCAATCACCAACACTGGACAATTGAGAAGAGGAAAAACATTGCCTGGTCCGACGAATCCTGGTTCCAGTTGCATCATGCTAATGGCAGAGTCAGGATTTGGCATGTGCAGCATGAGTCCTGGTGGCGGTGTGTGGGCAATGTTTTCCTGGCAAACGTTAGGTCCCTTAAAACCAAATGAGCAACGTTTCCATGCTCTGAAGAATTCAGGCTGTTCTGGAGGCAAATGGGGGTCCGACCCGGTACTAGATGGGTGTACCTAATACTCTGGCCACTGTGTGTGTGTGTATATATATATACACACACACACAGTGGCCAGAGTATTAGGTACACCCATGATTTTATATATACATGTATATAAAATATCATGTTTTAACCAAAAAAGTGCTCAACAAATCAAAATATATTTTATATTTGAGATTCTTCAAAATAGCCACCCTTTGCCTTGATGACAGCTTTGCACGTTCTTGGTGGCAACATCATGTTGTGGGGATTTTTTTGTCAGCGGCAAGGACTGGGAGACTAGTCAGGATTGAGGAAAAATGAACGAAGCAATGTACAGAGAGGTAGGTCCTTGATGAAAACCTGCTCACCGTCAATTTATCCCCCGATTGCTCAGGTTAGCTAGAGCTCTAGGAAGATTCTTGTTTTTTTACATTTGGAAAAAGTCAAAGGGTCTGAATACTTTCTGAAGGCACTGTGTGAGTGTGTGTGTGTGTATGTGTGTGTGTGTGTGTGTGTGTGTGTATGTGTATATATATATATATATGTATATATGTATATATATGTATGTATATATATATGTATATATATATATATATATGTATATATATATATATGTATATGTATATATATATATATATATATGTATATATATATATATATATATATATATATATATATATATATATATATATATATATATATATATATATATATTAAACACTCTGTTCAAAAATTTGGGGTCACTTGTTTTTTTTGTCCATTAAAATAACGTCAAATTGATCAGAACTACAGTGTAGACATTGTTAATGTTGTAAATTACTATTGTAGCTGGAAACGGCTGATTTCTAAGGGAATATCTACATAGGCACACAGATGCCCATTATCAGCAACCATCACTCCTGTGTTCCAATGGCACATTGTGTTAGCTAATCCAAGTTTATAATTTTAGAAGGCTAATTGATCATTAGAAAACCCTTTTGCAATTATGTTAGAACAGCTGAAAACTGTTGTTCTGATTAAAGAAGCAATAAAACTGTCCTTCCTTAGACTATCTGGGGCATCAGCCTTTGTGTGTTCGATTACAGGTTCAAAATGGCCAGGAACAAATAACTTTCTTCTGAAACTCGGCAGTCTATTCTTGTTCTGAGAAATGAAGGCTATTCCGTGCGAGAAATTGCCAAGAAACTGAAGATCTCGTACACCGCTATGTACTACCTCCTTCATAGAACAGCGCAGAATAGAAAGAGGAGTGGGAGGCCCCGGTGCACAACTGAGCAAGAGGACAAGTACATTAGTGTCTAGTTTGGTTACATATTTTTGGTTATGTAGTGAATGTGGACACCTGCTCATAGAACATCACATTACAAAATCATGGGCATCAATATGGAGTTGGTCCCCCGTTTGCTGCTATAACAGCCTCCTCTTTTCTGGGAAGGCTTTCCACTAGATGTTGGAACATTGCTGCAGGGACTTGCTTCCATTCTGCCACAAGATCATTAGTGAGGTCGGCACTGATGTTGAGCGATTAGGCCTGCTCGCAGTCATCGTTCCAATTCATCCCAAAGGTGTTAGATGGGGTTGAGGTCAGGGCTCTGTGCAGGCCAGTCAAGTTCTTCCCTGCCATTCTTGACAAACCATTTATGTATGGACCTCGCTTTGTGCACGGGGGCATTGTCATACTGAAAAGTTGAAAGCACAGAATCGTCTAGATTGCCACCGTATTCTGTAGCGTTAAGATTTCCCTTTACTGAAACCAAGGAGCCTAGCCCAAACAATGAGAAACAGCCAGAGACCACTATTCCTCCTCTACCAAACTTTATAGTTGGCTGCCATCCACCAAACCCAGATTCTTCCCTCGGACTGCCAGATGATGAAGAGTGATTCATCACTCCAGAGAATTTGTTTCCACTACTCCAGAGTCCAATGGAGGTGAGTTTTACACCACTCCAGCCAATGCTTGGCACTGTGCATGGTGATCTTATGCTTGTGTGCTGCTGCTCGGCCATGGAAACCCATTTCATGAAGCTCCTGATAAACAGTTCTTGCGCTGATGTTACTTCCAGAAGCAGTTTGGAACTCAGATGTGAGTGTTGCAACGGAGGACAGAAGATTTTTATTAGACAACTTTGGCAAAAGCAACTTTTCAACTACCTACTACTTTTTTAGCTACTTTGCAACTACTTAGCATGTTAGCTAACCTGTCCCTTAACCTTAACCCTTCTCCTAACCCTAAGCTAACCCATCCCCTAACCTTAACCCTTTAACCTAACTCCTAAACTTAACCCTAACCCCTAGCTAACATTAGCGAGCTAGCTAACGTTATCCACCTAGCTTGAATTCGTAACATTTCATGCGTTTTGCAAATTTGTAACATGTAGTTTTTTGCAAATTCGTGACCTAACATGTTAAGCAAATTAGTAACATATTGTACTTATTGCAAATTCATGACATACAGTATAATACGAATTGTAATTCGTAGCATATCATATGTAATGGGTGAAGGACAAATTAATGAATACATATATAACTCTAAATGTGCGCAATTGTTTTGCATGGAATAATCGGAAATGTGTAGTTCTGACTATGCTCAATAGGCGATGATATTAAAACCAAATAGTTAGAACATTTAACAATCCCTTGAAAATGGCACGTAGTTGTCAAAGGTCTTAGCGGAGCTGGGGGTCTCCTTGCCCCCCAGCAGTCAAATCGATCGTATTGTGGCGTTTTATTGAAACCGACCTATTCCTGTGACCTGTAGCCTGTATTATACATTTGAATATACAGTATTTGCTTCCTTGGAACAATGTATTTACCACCTATTCCGTGAACCCAGTCACTGGTTTTCTTTGAGGGGCTGTGGCTCTTATGTAATGTATCCTTCCTTTCTTTCTCTCTCGAAGATATCTCTGATCTAATTTATTGTGATAAGATCAGTGATTTAGACTGGATGTAAAGGTGCATTAGGCAGGCTAAGGGCACACTGATTAGATCTAATTCATTGACCGTAAAAAATTACTGGACTTAAAGATCTCGTACATTTTAATGGATTCCTAAGAATCGTCCAAGTGACAGACCATTATGACAACAGACACAACAGTCTGTTCAGGCCAATAGATGGCACATGCAGTAGTGTAAAATACTTAAGTATAAATACTTTAAAGTGCTAGTTAAGTCGTTTTTGGGGTGTCGGTACTATATTTTTTGGCATCTTTTACTTTTACTTCACTACATTCCTAAATAAAATTATGTACGTTTTACTCCATACATTTTCCATGACACCCAAAAGTACTTATTACATTTCGGATGCTTAACAGGACAGGAAAATTGTCCAATTCACGCAGTTATCAAGAGAACATGCCTGGTCATCCCTACTGCCTCTGATCTGTCAGGCTTACTAAACACAAACACATATTTTATAAATTATGTCTGAGTGTTGGAGTGTGCCCCTGACTCTCTGTACATTTTTAAAACAAGTAAATGGTGCTGTCTTTGCTTAATATAAGGAATTTGAAATAATTTATAGTTTTAATTTTGATGCTTAAGTATATTTAGAACCAAATACTTTAAGACTTTTACTCAAGTAGTATTTTACTGGGTGACTTCCACTTTTACTTGAGTAACTTTCTATTAAGGTCTCTAGCTATACATTTACTCAAGTATGACAATTGGGTACTTTTTCCACCACTGGGCACATGCAACATGGCCCTTGCGTAATTCCAGTCGAGGTGATGTGACACAGCCTTGACTGTCCCCACACACTGGGTCATGGCTAGAAAGGTACAACTTTTGTGATATTTATTTCAAAAGTTATTTTTTATTGTTGCATTTTAGCTAACCCTAACCTTCACCCTTTTCCTGACCTTAACCTAATTATCCTAACCTGCTACTTTAATCATCCTAACCTGCTGCGTAAGTTATCCTAACCTGCTACGAAAAAGATACATCGGACAAAATGTGTATTGTTTCTTATCAAAACCCGCTCCCGCTGTCCCGGATGCAATGTTGGCTGCTTCCACTGCAGGTGTTATATAGCCTAATATTGCGTCTGCTACAGCTCAGCGCAGTCCGGGCAAATAGCGCCATCGTCTGCCTCTATATATATCGCTCCCCTTGACTTTCCCCTTCACATTAGTGCATGCATCCAGAGGAGCAGAGGTTTCACTCGAACCTGGCCGCTATACCTGAAAGCGCGAGATAACAGGGACCTGGCAATGATCTCACTGGACTTCAATTTGAATGTTTTGACAAGGGACCTGTCACTTTATCTGGAAAACCAAGTGAAAGTTGGACTTTTTGGATCTGGAGTACTGTCACTGGTGCTCGGCTTCAGCGCAGCTTATGTCTACTATTACTTGATCTCTGTCGCGAAGGTAGGGAGGTCACAGAGGCTGCTTTGAAGAATCATTATTTGGTATACATTGTAACCTGCAACTTGTCTTTTAATTAATAGAACGTGGCATACCGGTTATTATGAGGGACATTGCTCGCGCTTTTGCGCATCAAACCCGCTCAGCTGCTGCATGGTTTGCTGAGGGGGCTGATTTATTACAGTAGCATACGAGCATCTGCGGTACTGCACGTGCGATATAACCTCTCAATAAAATGCTATCGTATGATTTTTCTCCGGACTAAATGTGAATTAGGCCAATTAGGCCAAGGCTATATATTTACAAAAGTTGAATTGCTATTTAGGCCGCATATATTTTATCGTGAGTCCTTTGTTGGTCTTGTCATCTGAAATGTCGATCATGTAGGCTCGGTTTAGGCTATTGTCATACAAGCCGTCAGAAATCTTCATGCAGTGATTGTTCCTTACCTACTGTAGGTCTACTGAATATTCCGAAATGAATGGGTTTTGTCCAATATTCGATTTCCCCAATAATGAAAAGCATAGGCCTATATAACATTAGGCGATCGTTTGATAATAATAAAACTTACAATAACGGGCCGTGCATTCCATTTTTTTGTTATACAGGTTCAGAGATGTGCTGCACATGTATAAGGACCGATATGCTCTGATAGGACAGATGTGTTTGATATTGTGGTGACCTCATATAATCCCATTTACAACACTGCCTACTGTCACTGTATTATCATTACCAGTCCCCTTCATCTCCACTAGTGACTGCAGAATGTCCTTAAAACTCACCAACACATTTAATATTTCCTGACACTTTATACAGTCCTCTAGACCAAAATTAGAGCAACATAAAATATTGAGTTTCCAGTCTTGATGTTGCATTACAATTACACTATAGTTGTTGAGATCCTTCCTTTGGAATCAATATTCAAAATCATCTGATTTCAGTGAAGCGGGGCTTCACAATGTTTTTTAAGGGTATTGTATGGGAGGAGTGGTGTAGATTGTGAATGATGAAGCATAATGAACTGTATTCAGGAGATTGTTTTTGTCGTCTGTAGTATACACTGCATACATTCAATGTAGGAAAGGCAGAACAATGTATCTTTGACTTGCATGGTCAGACATTCCTCCTCCAATTCCCCTCAATAACGTGAACGCCACATCACTCACACACTTCATGTCTTGTATTCCAGAAGCCCCAACTGATTTCCGGTGGTAAGAAGTTCTACCAGTTCCTGCGGGACCAATGTCCCGTGGTGTCAGAGATCTACTACCCCACATTCTGGTGCTGGGAGAGCCGGATCCAGACGGTGCTTAGGCCATTCGTCACGGCTAAACCGGGGGTCAGCTACAGAAAGTAAGACTTGTACAGGATCAGAAGTGATAGTAGTGGTGTTATTGTTGAAAGAACTATCTCAAAATTAACATATTGCGAGAGGATCTTTAGCATGTGAAGGGAAGAGTTTCCCTGGTCTGATGATGAAATGTACTCAGAAAGTACTCAGACCCCTTGACTTTTTCCACATTTTATTACGTTACAGCCTTATTCTAAAATGAATTTAAAAAATAAAATCCTTAGCAATCTACACACAGTACCCCATAATGACAAAGTAAAAACAGGTTTTTAGACATTTTTGTATATAATAAATAAAAAATTCTGCATCATTGATGGTCACCAAGAACACAGTGGCCTCCATCATTCTTAATTGGAAGAAGTGTGGAACCACCAAGACTTCCTAGAGCTGCCCGGCCAAACTGAGCAATCGGGGGAGAAGGGTCTTGGTCAGGGAGGTGACCACGAACCCGATGGTCACTCTGACAGAGCTCTAGAGTTCCTCTGTGGAGATGGGAGAACCTTCCAGAAGGACAACCATCTCTGCAGCACTCCACCAATCATACCTTTATGGTACAATGGCCTGATGGAAGACACTCCTCAGTAAAAGGTGCATGACAGCCAGCTTGGAGTTTACCAAAAGACACCTAAAGACTCTCAGACCATGAGAAACAAGATTCTCTAGTCTGATGAAACCAAGACTAAACTCTTTGGCCTGAATGCCAAGCATCACTTCTGGAGGAAACCTGGCACCATCCCTACGATGGATGTTTTTCAGCAGCAGGGACTGGGAGACTAGTCAGGATCGAGGATGAACAGAGCAAAGTACAGAGAGATCCTTAATGAAAACCTGCTCCAGAGCGCTCAGGACCTCAGACTGAGGCGAAGGTTCACATTCCAACAGGACAAAGACCCTAATCACACAGCCAAGACAACGTAGGAGTGGCCTCGGGACAAGTCTCTGAATGTCCTTGAGTGGCCCAGCCAGAGCCCGGACTTGAACCTGATCGAACATCTCTGGAGAGTCCTGAAAATAGCTGTTCAGCAACACTCTATATCAAACCTGACAGAGCTTGAGAGGATCTGCAGAGAAGAATGGGAGATACTCCCCAAATACAGGTGTGCCAAGCTTGTAGTGTCATATCCAAGAAGACTCAAGGTTGTAATCAATGCCAAAGGTGCTTCAACAAAGTACTGAGTAAATGGTCTGAATACTTATGTATATGTGTTTTATATATATATATATATATATATATTTTTTGTAAATTAGAATACTTTTCTTAAAACCTGTTTTTGCTTTGTCATTATGGGGTAGTTGTATGTAGATTGATTGACACATTTTTATTTTATTTTATCAATTTTAGAATGAAGCTGTAACCTAACAAAATGTGGAAAAAGTCAAGGGGTCTGAATACTTTCCGAAGGCTCTGTATATAACGTATATAATATAGTATATTCCACAGAGCTAGAATCAAAATAGTGATTTGATCTGATTTACTGACCGGAAATACCAAATTATTTGATCGTCGTCATTAGTTACTGTATTTATGTACGCTGTCCACTAAGGAGCAATATCATCATCAACTTCAATAGCCAATCAAGATAGAGTAGACCTTCTGAAATGTTTACTACTATTGCTGAAAGTGGCACTATAAGTAACTAACCACAGAATGGGACTATAGGCCATCTATTACTATTGTCCTGGCCTTGATAGCGGTCAGACAGACTTGCCCTAATCTGACCCAGTGACTCAGAAGGATGCCCTAGTGCCAAGGACATTCCACTTCCATTGGCCTTTGTTTGACCATTGTCCAATCAAGCAGCGACATGTTTCCCACTTCCCACAATGCACCATGGCAGAATGTGGGTCTCACCCACCACCTGTCTCAGATCAAAGTGTGTGTGTGTGTGTGTGTGTTTAGCCAATGATATTTGCTGGAGGTTATTAGTCATGAGGGAAGAGAAGACCTCTACTAACCATAATCAAATCTACACAAGGACAGAGCATAGAAATTGCATTACTAGAATTGGAAAAGTGACTCAGACCATGGCAATTTGACTATTTTACCCACCATGGAATGTTGAATGGGAAAGAGATCCTTGAAAGCTGACCATGTTTTTCTCGACTATTGCTGGCTGTCGGAGTGAAAGTTCTCTCTCTCTCCCTCCACTCATCCGCATCTGGGATTAGCATGTCTATAAAAGAGGTGTCCTCCTGTTTCTGCTTGTGGGTCGTGCTCGCTCTCGATTGGTACACGTCCCAACCAGCTGGCTCCAGATTGGTGCACGGCCCACGACCCCAGTGGCTGCTCTAGTCTCGCCTTTAAGTGCATATTTAATGCTGGTGTGGTTCTGTAATTTCATTCCTCCTCCAGTCATACAGACATTGACAACCGATGTTGTCGTCTGGTCGCTAAGGTTGGTTGGTTGGCGTGAGATGGATTGCACTAGGACTCATTGACCCCAGCTAACGGGGTAGGCTTGGGGAAGCTATACATTTATTCTCCATAAGAATTCACTGCAGCTGCAGACAACAAAATAGTTTGATCTGAGCGCCCAGACGGAGGTCGCAAATGGAGCATCAGAATTGTATCAGGATTGAGATCCACATATGGATGTGATTTAAATTGGAAGTCAAATCAGATTACATGTTTTTTTTTCTGTTTTCACTTTAGGGAAAAGATCAGATATTCTAAATCATTGTCAAAAGATCTGAATTGGGCTGCCTGTAGCTTGTGAGGCTGATCACTAGTGAAATAAAGTGGTTGTCAAGAAAATGGTGCAGGTGGGACTGCACGGCTGCAATTGCACAGGCAGCCCAATTCTGATCTTTTGCCCAATTAGAGGCAAAATATCTGATCTGATTGGTCAAAATACCAATTAGGTGGCAAAAATGATCTGCATACTAGGTTCAGTTTGGTCCACCAGAACTCGGCCAGGTGAAGGGAACGTCCGTGCCTCTTATACTCTTTTACAAGACCCTTCGCTTAAAAAACACAATATTACTTTGTCCCTCTTGAGACGCCATAGCAACAACATAGTCAGTATACAATTCCTCAAAATAGTTAGAATGAATCTAAGATAAATCGGTAATTAATTTTGGCGTTTTTGCCGAGGAGGTCTGGTCGCACAATTTTACATCTAAGTAAGATGCTTGGTGCAGTATTTCTCAAGTGAAAATATAGATCCATATAGGTTCCAACAAGAGAATAAACATTACTATAAGGGCACAAGGCAGATGGTAAGAGTCTTGGTAGTTTATTTATAATCCAAAAGGAGAAGGCAAGAGAATGGTCGTGGACAGGCAGAAGGTCAAAACCAGATTCTGAGTCCAAGAGGTGAAAAGAGTGGCAGACAGGCTCGATGTCAGGGCAGGCAGAAGGGCACAGAGTCCAGAAAAAAAACCTGCAAAGGTCAAAACAGGGAAGACTAGGAAAAATATCATAGAAAACAGGCACATGGGAAAACATGCTGGTTGACTTGAAAACATACAGGACAAACTGGCACAGAGAGACAGGAAACACAGGGATAAATACACTGGGGAAAATAAGTCACACCTGGAGGAGGTGGAGACAATCACAAGAACAGGTAAAACAGATCAGACAATTACAGTTGTTAATAATTCTATACTTTAAAGTATTCTATTTCAGATCTCTCTTCCTCTCTCTCTCTCTCTCTCTCTCTCTCTCTCTATCTCTCTCTCTCTCCCTCTCTCTCTTTCTCTCTCTCTCTCTCTATATATATATATAAATAAAGTGGTTGTCAAGAAAAACAAAAAGATAAATGCAACATGCAACAATTTTAAAGATTTTACTGAGTTACAGTTCATATGCGGAAATCAGTCAATTGAAATAAATCCATTCGGCCGTAATCTATGGATTTTACATGACCGAGGAATACAGTGCCTTGCGAAAGTATTCGGCCCCCTTGAACTTTGCGACCTTTTGCCACATTTCAGGCTTCAAACATAAAGATATAAAACTGTATTTTTTTGTGAAGAATCAACAACAAGTGGGACACAATCATGAAGTGGAACGACATTTATTGGATATTTCAAACTTTTTTAACAAATCAAAAACTGAAAAATTGGGCGTGCAAAATTATTCAGCCCCTTTACTTTCAGTGCAGCAAACTCTCTCCAGAAGTTCAGTGAGGATCTCTGAATGATCCAATGTTGACCTAAATGACTAATGATGATAAATACAATCCACCTGTGTGTAATCAAGTCTCCGTATAAATGCACCTGCACTGTGATAGTCTCAGAGGTCCGTTAAAAGCGCAGAGAGCATCATGAAGAACAAGGAACACACCAGGCAGGTCCGAGATACTGTTGTGAAGAAGTTTAAAGCCGGATTTGGATACAAAAAGATTTCCCAAGCTTTAAACATCCCAAGGAGCACTGTGCAAGCGATAATATTTAAATGGAAGGAGTATCAGACCACTGCAAATCTACCAAGACCTGGCCGTCCCTCTAAACTTTCAGCTCATACAAGGAGAAGACTGATCAGAGATGCAGCCAAGAGGCCCATGATCACTCTGGATGAACTGCAGAGATCTACAGCTGAGGTGGGAGACTCTGTCCATAGGACAACAATCAGTTGTATATTGCACAAATCTGGCCTTTATGGAAGAGTGGCAAGAAGAAAGCCATTTCTTAAAGATATCCATAAAAAGTGTAATTTAAAGTTTGCCACAAGCCACCTGGGAGACACACCAAACATGTGGAAGAAGGTGCTCTGGTCAGATGAAACCAAAATTGAACTTTTTGGCAACAATGCAAAACGTTATGTTTGGCGTAAAAGCAACACAGCTGAACACACCATCCCCACTGTCAAACATGGTGGTGGCAGCATCATGGTTTGGGCCTGCTTTTCTTCAGCAGGGACAGGGAAGATGGTTAAAATTGATGGGAAGATGGATGGAGCCAAATACAGGACCATTCTGGAAGAAAACCTGATGGAGTCTGCAAAAGACCTGAGACTGGGACGGAGATTTGTCTTCCAACAAGACAATGATCCAAAACATAAAGCAAAATCTACAATGGAATGGTTCAAAAATAAACATATCCAGGTGTTAGAATGGCCAAGTCAAAGTCCAGTCCTGAATCCAATCGAGAATCTGTGGAAAGAACTGAAAACTGCTGTTCACAAATGCTCTCCATCCAACCTCACTGAGCTCGAGCTGTTTTGCAAGGTGGATTTGGGAAAAAATGTCAGTCTCTCGATGTGCAAAACTGATAGAGACATACCCCAAGCGACTTACAGCTGTAATCGCAGCAAAAGGTGGCGCTACAAAGTATTAACTTAAGGGGGCTGAATAATTTTGCACGCCCAATTTTTCAGTTTTTGATTTGTTAAAAAAGTTTGAAATATCCAATAAATGTCGTTCCATTTCATGATTGTGTCCCACTTGTTATTGATTCTTCACAAAAAAATACAGTTTTATATCTTTATGTTTGAAGCCTGAAATGTGGCAAAAGGTCGCAAAGTTCAAGGGGGCCGAATACTTTCGCAAGGCACTGTATGTATCAGTTGGTGACAGAAACCTTTTTTTAAATAAAATGGCCTCACAATGGGCCTCAGGATCTCGTCACGGTATTTCTGTGCAGTCAAATTGGCATTGATAAAATGCAATTGTGTTCGTTGTCCGTAGATTACGCCTGCCCATACCATAACCCCACCGCCATCATGGGGCACTCTGTTCATAATGTTGACATCAGTAAACCGCTTGCATGTCGTCTGCAGTTGTGAGGCCAGTTGGACGTACTGCCAAATTCTCTAAAACGACGTTGGAGGCGGCTTACGGTAGAAAATAGTACATTCAATTCTCTGGCGACAGCTCTGGTGGACATTCATGCAGTCAGCATGCCAATTGCAGGCTCCCTCAACTTGAGACATCTGTGGCATTGTGATGTATGATAAAACTGCACATTGGCCTTTTATTGTTGTTACGTCCATTGTTAGAATGAGACCAAGGTGCAGCGTGGTAGGCGTACATTATACTTTTATTTTAAATGACACCAAAAAAACAACAAAATGCAAAACGAACGTAAAACTATATGCAGTGCAGAAAGCAACTACACACAAACAAGATCCCACAACTGAAGGTGGGAAAAAGGGCTGCCAAAGTATGTTCCCCAATCAGAGACAATGATAGACAGCTGCCTCTGATTGGGAACCATACCCGGCCATCAAAGAAATAGCCAAACTAGAATGCCCACCCAAAATACACCCTGACCTAACCAAATAGAGAAATAAAAAGGCTCTCTAAGGTCAGGGCGTGACAATTGTCCCCAGCACAAGGTACGCCTTTATAATGATCATGCTGTTTAATTAGCTTCTTGATATGCAACACCTGTCAGGTGGATGGATTATCTTGGCAAAGGAGAAATGCTCACTAACAGGGATGTAGACAAATGTGTGCACAACATCTGAGAGAAATAAGCTTTTTGTGCATATGGAACATTTCTGGGATCTTTTATTTCAGCTTATGAAACATGGGACCAACACTTGACATGTTTTGTTCAGTGTACATATGTGTACACTATACAGTATATACAAAAGTATGTTGACACCCCTTCCAATTAGTGGATTCGGTTATTTCAGCCACACACGTTGCTGACAGATGTATAAAATCAAGCACACAGCCATGCAATCTACGTAGACAAACATTGGCAGTAGAATGGCCTTACTGAAGAGCTTAGTGACTTTCAACGTGGCACTGTCATAGGATGCAACCTTGCCAACAACTCAGTTTGTAAAAGTTCACTATTGTGAAGTGGAAAATTCTAGGAGCAATAACGGCTCAGCCGCGAAGTGGTAGGCCACACAATCTCACAGAATGGGACCACCAAGTGCTGAAACACGAAGCATGTAAAAATGGTCTGTCCTCGGCAGCAACACTCAATACTGAGTTCCAAACTGTTTCTGGAAACAACATCAGCACAGTAACTGTTTTTCAGGAGCTTCATGGGTTTCCATGGCCGAGCAGCCGCACATAAGCCTATGATCACCATGCACAATGCCAAGCTTCGGCTGGAGTGGTGTAAAGATTGCCGCCATTGGGCTTTGGAGCATTGGAAACGCATTCTCCGGAGTGATGAATCACCCTTCACCAGCATGTACGAGACAGCGCAGAGAAGCAGGAAAAATGTTATAACGGTATTTTGACATGCATAACCAAGAGAAGTGCTTTTTGATAATCCAACCTATGGATTACAGAATAAAGGAGTCACGATTTTGGGTTTCAGTGGGATTGCTCATGGACGAGAAGATACAATTTTCCCTCATGTCTCTCTGAATTGTTAACAGACTTCATGACAAAGATGCCTACGTAGTGAATTGTGCATAGGCCTATCAAATGTGTGACAGTCTGAAGACTTACAATGACAGCTCAAAGAGACACACATTATTTAATAGACTACACTGTAGGGGGTTTCCTTTAGGGTTTACTAACTGAATTCAGGTTGCTAATGCAGTCCGGCAAGACCGGCAGTGTCAATTTTGCGTGCGCTTTGAATTTATTGCCACTTGGTGTGAAGTAAACAACCTGAAGTAAACAACCTGTTTGGATAATGTTCTACTGCGTTTTTTTGCTGATCTGATGCCGTGGAATTGTATTAGTGCAGACATTGGGGAAGAAATTAGTCATCGTTTTTCTTTTCGAGAAACGTGAAGTGTTCTCGGGACAGTCCCGGGATCCCGGTTACCCATGATAATCCCTACTGCTGTCTTTTTCTACCCGACCTGTCCCGCTTCCCTTCTGACTGTTATGTCTGACCTCCTCCACTCTGCAGTGAGCTCATTGGAGCAGCAGATGGAGGGCAGATCTCTCTGGATTGGTTCGACAACGATGACAGCGCCTCCCACCCCAACTCGGCCACGCGCCCCACCGTCCTGCTGCTTCCAGGCCTGACCGGCACCAGCAGAGAGTCCTACATCCTCCACATGGTCCAGCAGAGCAGGGAGCTGGGATATAGGTGTGTGTGTTCTTGGCTAAAAGTACTAGACAGTACTGCACCGTTTTCATTAGTTCAAATTGTTGTTCCATTCCATACTGTGGATTAGGCCTATATCATCGCCCGTCTAAACACTGTGTACAGTCAACTCTTGATAACACACTCATCTGTTTCAGTGCATTGCAGTTCAGTAGTCCAAATTCAAACACATGTTCTTTGCAGTGAACATACTCTATGTCAGGAGTTGACAGTACTTTCAACCGCATTTGTACATTGTGTGATAACAACTGTGTATGAACGGATTTAGGGTTACTTGAGGTAGGCAGCTGCAACAATAGAGAGGCTAGCCAAGCTCCCAGTAGGCAGAGCAGTGCTGCTTTGGAAAGAAAGAGCTGAACGTTGCACAAGCACTAAGAGATGCCGAGGGAGGCAGTTTCTTCTCCTCCAAAAAAGCCCCTCTGTGTTCTCTGTACTCGTTCTTCAAAACAGAGGGAGCAGTTTAGAGAAGGTGCGGGAGGGGGGCAGGCAAGCAAACGGAGCAGGGAAGGGGGGGGGGGGGGGGGGGCAAGCAGGCAGGCAAACTCAGCATCTTTCACCCCTGTCCTGCTAGCTTAGTGAATTACAGCTTACTGGTACAAGCTTTGCAGCAGGAAGCAAATGTACGTCCCCACTCCTTGCTGTGTCCACCCCCCAATCTACAGTATGGCCCCACCCCGCTGCTGAGTTTTACAGATGGAAACGGCAAGTTTGAGTATCTCAGGTAACAGATGTGTAGAGAAATGTATGACACTGCTGTTCAGCACTAACAGGAAAACCGATTGGGGGCAGCGTGTTATGTTGAGTCATGCAGTGCACCTGGAAGTTAGAACATAGTTATCACACACAGTCTGCTGGCACTCGCTTACATTTAGGAACGTAATCATATTAGCATTGGTCTCGTCATTTCTCAAGGAATGCAAGGAAAGAAATGGAGTGAATGGAATTCAAAGGGTAAGGTCCATGTTTTTGTGTTTCAGGTGTGCTGTATTCAACAACAGAGGGGTGTCTGGAGAAACTCTCTTGGTAAGAATCTAATGTTCATACAAAGTACAGTTTCAAAAAGGATTTGTGCACGTGTGCCTTTTTTTTTGGTTTTAAAATCAGACATGCATTCAAGAACACAACCGTTTGCAACGGCTATATTACTCTGTACAATCCTAAAGGTATCTTCATCTACACGGCTACGCCAACACTCACAGCATGACAAAACATAGGCCCTACATCCTAGTGGTGCTCTACATGCCCTGTGCAGGCTTTCCCCTGCATTGTCATTGGTGCTATTTATCAGTCTGACATCCCCTTCACCATGTCACCGAGCAGCCCATAGCATGTCTGTGTCATGTGTAACCCATAGTGTGTAACCCATCGTGTATTGGGTAACCCGTAGGGAGCCTAGTCCAGACAGGGTGCAGACAGACTATGTTGTAACATAGCAGGGATTGAAGTTACAGGTTGATAGATAGTGTATTCTAACACTGGACCATAGAGCAGAATGACATTGCCCTGTCTTCACCAAGCACATGCTATTCTGACACCCACTGTAGCTCACGCTTTATCTATGCATCTATGCCAAGTTCCAGATCTATTTAGCCAACGATTAGGGTGTCAATCCCCAGTGAAGTGAGGAGGTGCTATGGTGCTATTCAAGAGATGCTAATGTACATCAATTATATCAGGTGTCGGTGTCACCCAAAACTGCTCAGCCAATCGGCAAATGGAACCTTGTATCATGCCATAGTTTGTGGCCACAGTGTTCGTTTTGAGATCTGTGCTCTCAGAATAAATAAATGGGTTGTTTCGTGTCTTGTCGTTGTTGTATTCACATGCACAGTCACAAAGACAGACACACATGCACTCAAGCATGAACACACACTCACACACATGCACGAACACAAACATGAACACACACACACACACCAGTTACTGTTATCTTGTAACCCAGGCCAGGGTTTCATCTGAAAGGGCTATTCTCAGGTGCCAAACTGGGCCAATACTGTAGTGCACACAGATAATTAGGAATTAGAGTACAAGTAATTTAATAAGATCTCTATGAGTGGACATGTGAAAAAAATCTAACAAACTTCACGTGTTGTCTGCATGATGAGGTAAGAAGTACTCTAATTATGCCTAGTTAAATAAATACTTCCAGTATTTTGTATGTACAGGTATGTATATATACCAGTACTATGATCTCTGAGTATAACTATTGCACTACATAACGTGGTGGTAAGAAAGGAATGACCCTTCTTCCACTAGCTTTGAGGTTTTATGCAAATGCCTACACATTTATAAACCTTTGACTGTTTTCTTTGTGGCCAGTTTCGTGTAAATGGGGTCCATTGTCTAAATAGGGCACAGTGTTAGAATGAATGTCCTGCTGTGTGAGAGGTTCCCTCTCGGAGCTAATTCAGTTCTTCAGGTTTCGAACTGCCTCTGTTTTACACGTAGTTGGTCCATTTGAGTCGCATCATATTTCAGAGTAATATTTACCATTTACTACAAGAAAATGGATGGTTATAGGACATTGAACAGTGTTGTATTGTAGTAAACTTTAGTACCGTATCATCAAAAGGGAAATTGGTTCAAGCTGTTTTTATTGTGGATATTATCGTTGTAACCGTAACCACTACAGTTCCTACTCCTCTCAAGTCGTCTACTCAAAAACGTAGGCTACGAGGACACAGCAAGTGGATGTGTCTGCTGTGAAGAAAATAAAAAAAAAAACAGCTTCCACTTTGGCTGAGCGTTGAATATTGATGAGGAGAGGTACTGGTATGCAGCCACAGAGATAGACAACATGTCTGCCTGAGAAATAGGATATGTCAAATGGACTTGAAATGCTGAAGTGATGATGTCGGGGAGTATAAAGTTATAAAACCTGCTCCTTTAAGGTTATTTTACATCCATGTGTTGTCAGTTATTAGTACTTTTAGTGTTTTTTTTAGGTACAACATAGAACAGTTGTAAAGCTGTAGCCTGTCCCATTTTAGATTGTACTAGTATTTGAATTCATTGTCACCTTTAAAACCCTGTTATGTTTCATTTAGTTTCGTCATTGAATGTCCCGAGTGGCGCAGCGGTCTAAGGCACTGCATCTCTGCACTAGAGGCGTCACTACAGACCCTGGTTTGATTCCAGGCTGTATCACAACCGGCCGTGATTGGGAGTCCCATAGGGCGGCGCACAATTGGCCCAACGTCGCTAGGGTTTGGCCGGGGTAGGCCGTCATTGTAAATAATGATTTGTTCTGAATTGACTTGCCTAGTTAAATAAAGGTTAAATATAAAATAAATTGAGTTTTTTCTCAAACCTTAGTGGCCCATTATTGTTCTCCGTGTCTGTGGTCTCATTTGACTAAGCGGGTGACTTGCTTCATGTTTCACAAGAACTTCTTGCATTAATTGATAGTGATGGACAGATGCTACAGTCCAAAGGCTATCCAGCTGCAGGCTGCATGCTACACAGCTCTGACTGCTCTTTAATGGTGCTAGAACTGCTCCTTGTGGTTGCTACTGCGCTAACTCCAAATAGCCTGAATCAGCCATTCGTCATGCCAGACCTTCTTTTTCTACCACTCATTAATAGAGCACCATGAAAACTACATAGCGTCATGGAGATTGTTTGGCCTCTAAACCACAAGCAGTGTTTGTGCACACGTGTGAGAGAAGGTACGAAGGCTTGAGTGTAATTCATGTACCGTATGTGCACGTCTGACTATAGACACCCTAACAGTGTGTGCACATGCAGGGAAATACAGTAGACACACTGTACACACACAGTACACACACTCTGCAAAAGCACACACGGTGAACTCTTCTTGTCTTTTGTGTGCCACCCAGACCCCCAGAACGTACTGCGCTGCCAACACAGAGGACCTGGAGGCTGTCATCGAACACATCCAGAGGACAAATGAGGACGCCCCTCTCATGGCCGCTGGTGTCTCCATGGGCGGGTAGGCGCCTCTTCATGCCTTCTCACTTCAATGGACAGTGACACGATACACGGGGCGAAAATCCCAAGCACGTGCATTACTCAGACTTCTGCATCCATCGTGTATTATTGTAGCTTATTGACGTATTACTTCACTGAACTGTGGGAGTCAGTCGGAGGCGAGTACGGCTTATGTAGAGCCTCGAGAGCGCACTTGGTCATCCTTAGGTTTTTAATGATATTCAGAAAAGGTCAACGCTCACCAGTAGAAAGGATGTCATGGGTTGGTTATGTATTTTTGACATTTTGCAGCCTCATGCTTTCCCCCTGTCAGAAAACAACACTTTTCAGTTGATTCAGAGAGCTCAGCCTCTCAGTAGTGCTTAGACCATGTCAAAAGAGGTATTCAAGCTATAATCTCCTAGCTAAGTGCAGATTGATGAAAAATGTAACATTTCACAATCATCCTCTGCTCTCCCCCCTCCCTTCTCCCCATGACCCTCTTCCCCCTCTTTTGAACCCCAGGATGATGCTGGCAAACTACCTGGGGAAGAAGGGCAGGGAGACGTGTCTGAAGGGCGTGGTTGTGTTCTCGGCAGGCTGGGATGTGTTTGCGTGCACAGCGTCACTGGAGAAGCCTCTGGACCGCTTCCTCTTCAACTCTTACCTCACTAGCTGCCTGCAGGCAGGTGTGGACAGGTGGGTGGGGGCCAGAGGAAGCTGGAGCCTGGGCTGGGGGATTAGCCTACTTTAGCTGTTAGTTGCACTGAGCTACATTGTTTTCCTTTTAGCGGCTAGCACCTGACCCCTGAGGGTTGCGGAGGGTGTGAACTAGCTTGGCCACAAGCCTCTCTTTCTTTTTCTTTCTTTCTTTCTTTCTCTCTTTCTTTCTTTCTTTCTTTCTTTCTTTCCCTCTCTTTCAATCCCTCTCTCTCGCTCTCACTCCCCTCCCTCTCTCTCGCTATCTCTCTCTGGGGATCCTGGACATATTTTATACTCTGTACTTTACTCTCAGAACCCAATCATATCATGAACATTGCCACTGGATATTAAAGCAAACTCCCATGCTTCCCCATGATCCCCATTGAAGCAAATCTACTTCCTGCTTCCTCATGTTTTTCTCTCCTCTAGACACAAATCTGTCCTTGAGAAGAGTTACGACATTGATCATGTGATGAAGGTAAAATGCACTTCCTTTTTAATGACCTCCTGTAAATCCCAATCAAAGTCAAAGAAAGCAATCTATTCTATCCACGTTCTAGTCTCGTCCTTATGGCCCTCTTGGACTGCTGCCAAATGTTGTTTATCCCAACCCCCATGCAGGCCAAGACCATCCGTGAGTTTGATGAGAGGTTCACGTCTATAATGTTTGGCTACCCCACCAACGATGACTACTACCACGATGCCAGTCCCATCCACAAGCTCAAGTCTGTGCAGGTGCCCATGTTGTGTCTAAACGCTGCAGACGACGTCTTCTCCCCCTGTCATGGTGAATCCACAATCACACCCCACCCCTGGCCCTCCATGTTGGTTGCTTAGCCGATGAGCAAGGCCTATACGTAAAGACAATGCAGGAAAGACAATGAGTGTTGATATAGAACAGTGGTTCTCAAGCGTTTTGGGGTTGGGGACCCCTTTTGTGATAACAAATTCATCAGGGACCACCTTTAAATCAGAGCACAAGAAAATATCATACATGGAGTTCTGCTATGACTTTGGCAGTGCATGCCGGATGAACCACGTCTCGGGCCCTGGGAAGGCACATTTTGGCACATGTTTTGCCATGAGGCAGAGAGAACTTTGCAATTTTAAAGATTGCATTGCAGTGCATTTACAGTGCCTTCAGGAAGTATTCAACACCCGTTGACTTTTTCCACATTTTGTTGTGTTACAGCCTGAATTTAAAATGGATTTAATTGAGTTTTGTGTCAACGGTCTACACACAATACCCTATAATTTCAAAGTAGAATTATGTTTGTAGAATTCAAAAAGTTTTCAACATCTTTGTTATGCAAGCCTAAATAATTTCAGGAGTAAAAATGTGCCTCACAAGTCACATAATAAGTCACAATTAGTTGAGCTGTGAATTTCAAACACAGATTCAACCACAAAGACAAGGGAGGTTTTCCAATGCCTCGCAAAGAAGGGCACCTATTGGTAGATGGGTAAAAAAAACAGTAATTGAATATCCCTTTGAGTATGGTGAAGTTATTAATTACACTTTGGATGGTGTATCAATACACCCAGTTACTACAAAGATACAGGCGTCCTTCCTAACTCAGTTGCCGGGGGGGAAGGAAACCGCTCAGGAATTTCACCATGAGTCCAATGGTGACGTTGAAACAGTTAGAGTTTAATGGCTGTGATAGGAAAAAACTGATAGATCAACAACATTGTAGTAACTCAATACTAACCTAAATGACAGAGTGAAAAGAAGGAAGCCTGTACAGAATAAAAAATATTCCAAAACATGCATCCTGTTTGCAAATAAGGCACTAAAGTAAAACTGCAAGAAATGTGGCAAAGAAATTAACTTTATGTCCTGAATACAAAGCAAATACATCGCTGAGTACCACTCTTCATATGTTCAAGCATGGTAGTGGCTGCATCGTGCTATGGGTATGCTTGTCATCGGCATTTTTTAAATAAAAAGAAACTGAATAGAGCTAAGCACAGGCAAAACCTGGTTCAGTCTGCTTTCCAACAGACACTGGTAGACAAATTCACCTTTCAGCAGGAAAATAACCTAAAACACAAAATGTACACTGGAGTTGCTTACCAAGACAACATTGAATGTTCCTGATTGGCCAAGTTACAGTTTTGACATAAATCGTTTTAGAAAATATATGGCAAGACTTGAAAATGGCTGTCTAACAATGATCAACAAACAACTTCACAGAGCTTGAATTTTTTTTTAAAGAATCATGTGCAAATATTGCACAAGCCAGGTGTGCAAAGCTCTTAGAGACCAACCCAGAAAGACTCACAACTGTAATCACTGCCAAAGGTGATTCTAACATGTGTTGACTCAGGGGTGTGAATACTTATGTAAATTAGATATTTCCAAAATATGTTTTCACTTTGTCATTATGGGGTATTGTGTGTAGATGGATGAGGGAAAAAAAATAAATTTAATCCATTTTGAAATCAGGCTGTAACACGACAAAATTGCTCTGATTTCGCTGTCCGAATGCAGTCTAAGCTATAACCACTTT
Organism: Oncorhynchus mykiss; assembly: GCF_013265735.2. Taxonomy (NCBI): domain Eukaryota; kingdom Metazoa; phylum Chordata; class Actinopteri; order Salmoniformes; family Salmonidae; genus Oncorhynchus; species Oncorhynchus mykiss. Next base: position 12,017,235 of record NC_048592.1, read on the forward strand.
TGGAGCTAACTAGTGCTCTCAAATTGTGTCCTGATGTGGACAGCAGATGGGAGCCAAGTATTCATTGCTAACTTAGCCCCCTAACTTACATTTTGAGAAAACAAGTTATGTTAAGTGGCTGCCTAGCTATCTAGCGTTCACAAGCTCTGCATTTCAGGAACAACAGTAGCAATTACTCCTGGTGCACTGTTCAATTATTTAATAATAACTACATACATTTTTGGAAGAAAACTCTGGTTTTGCTATAGCCCTCTCCGGCTTTCATTGCGTTGAAACGTGAGCTTGTCCGAGGTGTCGGACTCGACTACAGTTGCGATCCGTTAGAGCGCAGCGATTGGTTGCCCAAAATTCGGGGATGGGGCTTAGCGAATGGTCAATTGGTGGAGTACTGTGGATATCATAAAAATGGAATAAAAGGTTTATCTTTTTTATTCATTCTATTTCTTTAATGGATACCAATATCCCTGTGAGCCTCCCAGGCCCATGTTGCCCAGGGTTAAGAACATCAATTGGAGATGAATAACATTGCATTGTATTGTATTACACCCTCTAAACTTATTCCACGGTCCCTTGGCCAAAATTCATTTAATCTGTTAGTAATATAAAAATATATAAAAAATATAATTTTATATCTACCTGTACATTTCTTGCAATGCCTTAATGTGTATGTGTATACAGTATTTCTGTGTGGTTTTGGAAGTTAAATTGACAATCTACTGTATGGTGCTTGGTATATGTATCCATTGCTTGACTGCAAGATTATTAACAATGCGTTTTGTCTCGTCTCCTCCTCAGCCATTCCAGTGGAGGCAGTGAAGCAGAACCCTAACCTAGCCCTCCTTATCACTTGCCATGGGGGCCATATAGGTTTCCTGGAGGGCCTGTGGCCCCGACGGAGCACCTACATGGATCGCGTGTTCAAGCAGTTTGCCAAGGCCGTCATCGAACAGGGTGGTGACCTGAATGACCTTTCCAGCTAGACCAGTTCTTCTCTTTTTCATTCTCTCTGTCGTTCCTTCACACCTTCCTTTTCTCCCTCTCTCTTTCCTTCATTCCTTTTCTCCTTCCCCCAGTCCTTCTCTCCTTACTTCCTCGTCTCCATCCCTCCCTACAAGCAAAAAAAACATTTTCTTTTGAAGTGAACACCCTGTCACAATACAACATTTGTCCGTCCATTCATGTATTCCTTCATACATGAATTCATTCAATGTATGTCCCCATGAATTCATACGATGCTTATTCGAAAAAGTGATTGCAATTGCTCATGTCGACGGTGAAAAGATGAGTACGTTCACATTAGTTGTGCTAGCTAAATGTGTGTGGTGGAAATACTTTTTCAAGTTAACAGAAGTACTGTAGGACATATTTTCCTCTGTCTTTCCCCGTCCTTCAGTGTTCTCAACAACAACTTGTGTATCAGTAGGATTTTAGTCCTCAGGGATTGTATTTATTTTTACATAGTCTGTCTCTGTCTGTCTGTCTTTGTTATGAATGTGAATGTTTTATGTTGAAGATCGTTAATTCCTTTTTAAAGAAAACACAAAAAAATAACTATATCTAATCTCTCATGACAGACAGCTAGCTGCTAGAGTAGCGTGATACTTGGTTCTTGGTTCGAGATGATAACTTCACCTTACCCGAACAGATCACAGTATTTATGTTCTCTTGAATTGTTCTGCATGCATTTTTATTCACACATTCTACCTGTGCGCACACCAAATAGCTCTAACAATGTAACTCATTATTAATGATAAGGAATGTGAAATTGCACTATCTTAGTTTGAACGACCCATGCCTCTAATTCCTTCATGCAAACACACTTGACTTCAATTATTTTTAATATGTAAGTAACTATACCCAAAAGGCCTAATAAATGAATATACAAATACCACAGGGAGGTTATTGTTGTCCAGGTTGTTAAAGACACAGCCAAGTCTTAATTACTTCATGGACCAGTACTGTATTTTACCCTACTTGTAGGGTATTTGCTGAGCATATCAACCTGAAACCTCATGTTAAAATGAAGGTGCTAGATTTATTTTACCTTTAACCTTTAACCTTTATTTAGTTTAGTTCTGCTTAAGACAACAATGAGAATGGAGTTGTCAGTCAGTTACGAACAAATTCTTATTTTCAATGACGGCCTAGGAACAGTGGGTTAACTGCCTGTTCAGGGGCAGAACGACAGATGTCAGCTCGGGGGTTTGAACTTGCAACCTTGCGGTTACTAGTCCAACGCTCTAACCAATAGGCTACCCTGCCGCCCGATACAGTGGCGTGTATGATATATTGCACATTTGAACATAGGATTGTGTTACAGTAAGATGGGATGTATGCATACCCTCTGTGTTGACTGTGATCCTGCGCCAGATGCATATTTCATCAATGCAGCCTGGTTGCCAATTTAGTTCTGCTTAAGACAACAATGAGAATGGAGTTGTTTACCATAAAGGAGTTCGCAAAAGTAGCACCAGATTTGGCAACCGGACTGTCACCAATGCACTGTTTCAGACATTGTCTGCATACAAAATGGCACCATATTCCCTATATAGTGCACTACCTTTGGCCAGAACCTCATGGACCCTGGTCAAAAGTTTTGCACTCTGTAGGGAATAGGGTGTCATTTCAAATGCACCTATGACTTTATTCCTGTGGAATTTGTATGTTTCTTTATTCTGCCCCGTGGCCATTAAGTAGCATGTGTCTCATCGCCATCACGTCCTGAACCTTACGACTTAGAACACCGCATCATAATGAGTAGCACAAAGGACATATTTTGTTAGTCATTATATTTATGATATTATATTTCATTTTATATTATATTTAAAATAAAAAATAAAAACATTCTATTTAACATGCCTAGCAATAAGATTTTCAAATTAAATTGTCTATGTGGTAAAAGTACCAGTATATACATGTATCAATATGAAGTGAATTTTGCTGTATGTAATACATTACTAGATTAAGCCTACTGCAGTGCAGTTGTCTGCTGTCTCTCTTCTCTCAAGTGCTCTGCTTGTTAATGCATTTCCTCAGTTGACTCTGCCTGACTTGATTGACTTTTAAGGGTTTGGTAATTTGGTCAGTGCCCCACTGTTGGCATCAGCTTCAGTATCATCCAAGAGATGTGTAATGCCACGTTCACGTCATGTCAGAAACTTGGGACCTCTGAGTTCAAATGTTATTTGTGTAGAGCTCCCTATTGGTTGATTCTGATACTTACCGAGTGGGAAACTCTTTCTACAATGAGCAAGCAAGTCGGAAATGTCTGAGTTTCCGACATTAAGTGAATGTGGCATAATAACATGTATGTTGTATCATCCATCCCTATTTCCACCACTAGAATGAAATGAAGACGCGATATGTTTCTACTTTTGACTCCTGAAAACATACTCCAATGTAAATACATTTTATATTAACATCTTTGCTGAATGCAGGCAAATCATCTGTAATCTGATTCACATGGTAATGGTTCTCTGCTAAGCTCTGGTCCACGGGTCAGACGACCTCACACAGCCTCTTACGACATTCAGAGGTCCTGTGGAGGTAACATTCGACAGCACACAGAACAGAAGCCGCATGGCTTATCATATAACCCATCACGTGCCACACAGCCAGGTCATTAGGTTATGACACATGTGCCGGGCTCTCTGTTTATGCCGGGCTCTCTGTTTTTGGTTGGCCGGATTTGGCCGACTCACTGTCATTGGCTGTCCTGGTGTTGTGTTTCGACCAGACCTTGGTTCAAATGGTACTGCTGACACTGGGCTATAATCCTTCACACGCACAAACACACACAGCTCCCAGACAGTGTTGGTTTCAGCTAAATGGAAAGCTTGGGAGAGAGAGTCGTTAGAGTAGACAGTGGACAAATGTCATAATATCAGGAATCTATGTGACCTGTATTGTATTGACCAGACACAAACAGACACATAGGGCTTTCAGAACTTTTTGGAGGGGAAAATGTTTGACCGTTAAAAAAAACTATTTCCACTTAACCTAACCCTAACCCCCAAATCGTAAACCTAACCCTAACCCCCAAATCGTAAACCTAACCCTAACCCCCAAATCGTTAACCTAACCCTAACCCCCAAATCGTAAACCTAACCCTAACCCCCAAATCGTAAACCTAACCCTAGCCCCCAATTCGTTAACCTAACCCTAACCCCCAAATCGTAAACCTAACCCTAACCCCCAAATCGTAAACCTAACCCTAACCCCCAAATCGTTAACCTAACCCCCAAATCGTTAACCTAACCCTAACCCCCAAATCGTTAACCTAACCCTAACCCCCAAATCGTAAACCTAACCCTAACCCCCAAATCGTTAACCTAACCCTAACCCCCAAATCGTTAACCTAACCCTAACCCCCAAATCGTAAACCTAACCCTAACCCCCAAATCGTAAACCTAACCCTAACCCCCAAATCGTAAACCTAACCCTAACCCCCAAATCGTAAAACTAACCCTAACCCCCAAATCGTTAACCTAACCCTAACCCCCAAATCGTAAACCTAACCCTAACCCCCAAATCGTTAACCTAACCCTAACCCCAAATCGTTAACCTAACCCTAACCCCCAAATCGTAAACCTAACCCTAACCCCCAAATCGTAAACCTAACCCTAACCCCCAAATCGTAAACCTAACCCTAACCCCCAAATCGTTAACCTAACCCTAACCCCCAAATCGTAAACCTAACCCTAACCCCCAAATCGTTAACCTAACCCTAACCCCCAAATCGTTAACCTAACCCTAACCCCCAAATCGTAAACCTAACCCTAACCCCCAAATCGTTAACCTAACCCTAACCCCCAAATCGTAAACCTAACCCTAACCCCCAAATCGTGAACCTAACCCTAACCCCCAAATCGTTAACCTAACCCTAACCCCCAAATTGTTAACCTAACCCTAACCCCCAAATCGTAAACCTAACCCTAACCCCCAAATCGTAAACCTAACCCTAACCCCCAAATCGTAAACCTAACCCTAACCCCCAAATCGTTAACCTAACCCTAACCCCCAAATCGTAAACCTAACCCTAACCCCCAAATCGTAAACCTAACCCTAACCCCCAAATCGTAAACCTAACCCTAACCCCCAAATCGTAAACCTAACCCTAACCCCCAAATCGTTAACCTAACCCTAACCCCCAAATCGTTAACCTAACCCTAACCCCCAAATCGTAAACCTAACCCTAACCCCCAAATCGTTAACCTAACCCTAACCCCCAAATCGTTAACCTAACCCTAACCCCCAAATCGTAAACCTAACCCTAACCCCCAAATCGTAAACCTAACCCTAACCCCCAAATCGTTAACCTAACCCTAACCCCCAAATCGTAAACCTAACCCTAACCCCCAAATCGTAAACCTAACCCTAACCCCCAAATCGTAAACCTAACCCTAACCCCCAAATCGTTAACATAACCCTAACCCCCAAATCGTAAACCTAACCCTAACCCCCAAATCGTTAACCTAACCCTAACCCCCAAATTGTTAACCTAACCCTAACCCCCAAATCGTAAACCTAACCCTAACCCCCAAATCGTTAACCTAACCCTAACCCCCAAATCGTTAACCTAACCCTAACCCCCAAATCGTAAACCCAACCCTAACCCCCAAATCGTAAACCTAACCCTAACCCCCAAATTGTAAACCTAACCCTAACCCCCAAATCGTAAACCTAACCCTAACCCCCAAATCGTTAACCTAACCCTAACCCCCAAATCGTTAACCTAACCCTAACCCCCAAATCGTAAACCTAACCCCCAAATCGTAAACCTAACCCTAACCCCCAAATCGTAAACCTAACCCTAACCCCCAAATCGTTAACCTAACCCTAACCCCCAAATCGTAAACCTAACCCTAACCCCCAAATCGTAAACCTAACCCTAACCCCCAAATCGTTAACCTAACCCTAACCCCCAAATTGTTAACCTAACCCTAACCCCCAAATCGTTAACCTAACCCTAACCCCCAAATTGTTAACCTAACCCTAACCCCCAAATCGTAAACCTAACCCTAACCCCCAAATCGTAAACCTAACCCTAACCCCCAAATCGTAAACCTAACCCTAACCCCCAAATCGTAAACCTAACCCTAACCCCCAAATCGTTAACCTAACCCCCAAATCGTAAACCTAACCCTAACCCCCAAATCGTTAACCTAACCCTAATCCCCAAATCGTTAACCTAACCCTAACCCCCAAATCGTAAACCTAACCCTAACCCCCAAATCGTTAACCTAACCCTAACCCCCAAATCGTTAACCTAACCCTAACCCCCAAATCGTTAACCTAACCCTAACCCCCAAATCGTTAACCTAACCCTAACCCCCAAATCGTTAACCTAACCCTAACCCCCAAATTGTTAACCCAACCCTAACCCCCAAATCGTTAACCTAACCCTAACCCCCAAATCGTAAACCTAACCCTAACCCCCAAATCGTTAACCTAACCCTAACCCCCAAATCGTAAACCTAAGCCTAACCCCCAAATCGTTAACCTAACCCTAACCCCCAAATCGTTAACCTAACCCTAACCCCCAAATCGTTAACCTAACCCTAACCCCCAAATCGTTAACCTAACCCTAACCCCCAAATCGTAAACCTAACCCTAACCCCCAAATCGTTAACCTAACCCTAACCCCCAAATCGTTAACCTAACCCTAACCCCCAAATCGTTAACCTAACCCTAACCCCCAAATCGTTAACCTAACCCTAACCCCCAAATCGTTAACCTAACCCTTAAACTTAAAATAGCATTTTAACAAGAAGTTCTTGTTTTCCTACCTTTTCAGGACATTCAGGTGAATTGTTTGGACATTGGGGTCCTGATAATGTAGGAAAACAAGTACAGACACACACACACACACACACACACACACATTTATCTAACTAAGCAATGAGGTTCAATTACTTCTGTTTCATAATTATGTCAGATATTTAATATTTTAATCATGTAAAATGTGCGTGGTTAGATTAAGTACAGTATTGCCAGCTAGAGAGAAAGTAGCCTGAGGGCTGAACGACTGAGAATAGTTTTCAGATGGAATCCTCAGGAGAGGGGCAATAGGCTTCTTTGTTAAGGGCAATGTGACAATGACATTTTACAAAGCAATGTAGATACAATGCAATTGAAATGGTAAAGGTGGACAAAGTGTGCTATACCGGGATAATATTTCTGTTACAACTATACATGTGGAAAGAGAGGAGGGGGGGGGGGGGTGCACATGTAACCCAGGAAAGACTTACTATACAGATGTTGTTTATATTCCTGGAGGATTAATTATGTCTTACCCACAAATGGTACACCTAGGTCATCAGTAGTGCTCTGAGAGACAGGGAGTGGGGGAGAGAAACAGACAAATACACAGTGAATCAAGTATAGTTGAAATCACAGTGTTATATTTTAGGGCGGCACTCTAATGGGAGTTATCTTAACTCTCTAGTGAGTGATACGCTCCCTGGAGCTGGTGTTGATAACGGGAGTTAATTTGGATGGAGTACTTTTAACTCCATTATTGGTAACCAGAGACAGGGAGTTAAATCTATGGAGTTATCCACAGACGGATTGTCATATTTCCCATCATGCTCCGTTGCAGGTTGATTTTTAAAATAGTTTGTTTCAATATCTGTATTTTCGCATGTACTGATTGTTTTTAATCTTATGCTACACAAAGATAAGAAACGTACATTTTTCTAAACTAATCCAATCTGTAAGTGGCTGGACTTATAGCAACCGTTAGTGAGATACAGTGGGGCAAAGTTCTCCCACTTAGAAAGATGAGAGAGGCCTGTAATTTTCAACATAGGTACACTTCAACTATGACAGACAAAATGAGAGAGAAAAATGCAGAAAATCACATTGTAGGATTTTTAATGAATTTATTTGCATATTATGGTGGAAAATACGTATTTGGTCACCTACAAACAAGCAAGATTTCTGGCTCTCACAGACCTGTAACTTCTTCTTTAAGAGGCTTCTCTGTCCTCCACTCGTTACCTGTATTAATGGCACCTGTTTGAACTTGTTATCAGTATAAAAGACATCTGTCCACAACCTCAAACAGTCACACTCCAAACTCCACTATGGCCAAGACCAAAGAGCTGTCAAAGGACACCAGAAACAAAATTGTAGACCTGCACCAGGCTGGGAAGACTGAATCTGCAATAGGTAAGCAGCTTGGTTTGAAGAAATCAACTGTGGGAGCAATTATTAGGAAATGGAAGACATACAAGACCCTGATAATCTCGATCTGGGGCTCCACGCAAGATCTCACCCCGTGGGGTCAAAATGATCATAAGAACGGTGAGCAAAAATCCCAGAACCACATGGGGGGACCTAGTGAATGACTTGCAGAGAGCTGGGACCAAAGTAACAAAGCCTACCATCAGTAACACACTACGTCACCAGGGACTCAAATCCTGCAGTGCCAGACGTGTCCCTCTGCTTAAGCCAGTACATGTCCAGGCCCGTCTGAAGTTTGCTAGAGAGCATTTGGATGATCCAGAAGAAGTTTGGGAGAATGTCATATGGTCAGATCAAACCAAAATAAAACATTTTGGTAAAAACTCAACTCGTCGTGTTTGGAGGACAAAGAATGCTGAGTTGCATCCAAATAACACCATACCTACTGTGAAGCATGGGGGTGGAAACATCATGCTTTGGGGCTGTTTTTCTGTAAAGGGACCAGGACGACTGATCCGTGTAAAGGAAAGAATGAATGGGGCAATGTATCGTGAGATTTTGAGTGAAAACCTCCTTCCATCAGCAAGGGCATTGAAGATGAAACGTGGCTGGGTCTTTCAGCATGACAATGATCCCAAACACACCGCCCGGCAACGAAGGAGTGGCTTCGTAAGAAGCATTTCAAGGTCCTGGAGTGGCCTAGCCAGTCTCCAGATCTCAACCCCATAGAAAATCTTTGGAGGGAGTTTGAAAGTCCATGTTGCCCAGCAACAGCCCCAAAGCATCACTGCTCTAGAGGAGATCTGCATGGAGGAATGGGCCAAAATACCAGCAACAGTGTGTGAAAACCTTGTGAAGACTTACAGAAAACGTTTGACCTCTGTCATTGCCAACAAAGGGTATATATCAAAGTATTGAGATAAAACTTTTGTTATTGACCAAATACTTATTTTCCACCATCATTTGCAAATAAATTCATTAAAACTCCTACAATGTGATTTTCTGGATTTTTTTCTTCTCATACAGGCCTCTCTCATCTTTTTAAGTGGGAGAACTTGCACAATTGGTGGCTGATTAAATACTTTTTTTGCCCCACTGTACACCCCAAAATGGTGTTAAATTTCCATAGAAGTTACATTTACTCTGTAGACGTGGAATGACATATAACCTGGTGTCACACCACACTGGGGTTGGAGGTGAATCAAACACCCATGTCCCAATACTACCTCCCATGGCTTATAAATAGCGTAGTACAGTACATGGGTTGACCATAGAATTAGGAATTAAAATACAACTCTCAAACTTTGAATACCACTAGAGGGTCATTGTAAAAGGTTGAAAAAGGTTATGGGATAGATTGACAAAAAAAATAAAACAGTGTTACCAAACTACAAGCATTTCGTAAGGAACAGATTATTCTAAAACGTAGCCTCGGGGGATTACTTTAAAAACAAGAATGCTACGCAGGAGAGAGGAAGTAAACTTGTGCTTTTTAATCTAGCAATATAACAAACAGATGGATCCACCTTTTGTAGTACCCGTTCATTGAATTTGTTTAATGTGAGCACAGTTCACCTTATAAAACAAAACATCGTCACAACTCCCTAGTTTATTGTAATGTCACTTTATTAGATTCAGAAATTCCAACAACAAAAGCATGTTTCACCAAAGTTAAATGTTCACAGCCCACATATTGAACAACCGCAATAGTCAACATGAGTTAGATGACTCTGTGGCCAAGCCTACCATGGGTTGGGTCGCCAAATCTTTAGCAAGACACTTAAATACCCACAACAGATAATACTTCAGTGAAGATTGTGAGAAGCAAATTGCATAAGTTACTGCATGTGTTCATCTAATTATCTACAAACAAGACACATTCTATGGGTCAAAAGGGTATGATCAATATTGAAGGGTCTGATCATCAATCAATCAGATAAGTCAATCAACACTGTCTGTCTTTACTGATAGTGTCATCAATATTTTCTCGGTGTCTTTGTTCATCATTTACCCCGTACAGTTCTGATGACAATGATCAATACTTTTTTGGTTGTTGCTGCTGGCAAGTTGTATAGTGCAAGTTCACATTTCCTACCCCTCAACATTCAGTAGATAAGACTCAGGAGCTCTTTGTCTTGTGCAAAGCCTTCGTCCATGGTTTTCAGAAGAGGCTACGCTTTCTTGATTTGAGCTCGCTCAGTCAGCATGCAATCAATATTATTACACTTCCATACGATTATCAGTCCAAAATGCTTGTTCAAATAAATAAGAATCTCTCATGTAAAGGACATGATTTTCATGAAGGAAAAAAAAAAAATGATGAGAATCATCTGACATGAGAAAAGCCAGTACACGGTAAGAAGGTAAAATCTTAGGTAGATTCTTTGCGCCTTGGCTGGCAAACACACAAAAATGCAGACAGAAAGCCATCATCATGACACCCAAACATTACCGCTAAACGTGACACAATACAAACAAAAATGGTCAGAAACCCTCCGCGAGCCGTAACGGGGTTGATTTGAATATATTAATAATGTAAACAAAGCTTTTAACAACAGACAGTTGTCCTCACATCCAACTTAACCTCTTAACCCCAACCGGACAGATGTTTCGTCACAATTTCTTCAATTGGATTGGCCTCTCCATTGTAAGACTTATTACAATATTACCCTTCACTGCAAATGAGTGATCTATGTAACAACCTCACTTAATAAGGCATATTCTTTGGATGACCCTGTGCAGTAACATATAAAAACCATTCCTACCTGCTTTCAGGAAGATGAATTGACCTACAGTATTAATCTGATGATGACAGCAGTCCACGCCCACTCTCTGATTATCCATAGTTTCGTGTGAAAACCCTGCAACTGTAAGTCAGTTGACTGGATGAATTAAGGTATATGGGGGGAGGCCTAAGCCATCTATCTATACTGTCAGGCACAGAGAACAGATCACTGAGTAATATTACAATCATAAACAAGGCCACAGGCACAGTCAATAGCAAGACAGATAGAGGTGCCACTGAAGCTTTGCTCTTTCTATAGCATCCTCATCTAGTAGTAGGAGCTACTGGGATATATACATCCTCCGCATAACATGAAATAGAATTGTACTTTGTATCTGAGCATCAAGCCTTTAGAGCTAACTGATTGGTCAACAGGTCTCTTCCTGCTCTCCCTCGCTCCATTTGATTGGCTCAGTTAGATGATCAAAAAGACATTGTCATAGGAACAGTTCAGTTAGGGACAACATGTTGCAATATGAAGGCACAAGAGCAACAGGATCCCTTACGGTGGCTTGCCAGTCAAATGTAAGTGGACAGGACTGTACACTACACAGTGGCTTAGATTTCAACTACACGCTTTTCCTCTGACTGAGCAGCATAGAAATGGATATACTAGACCTAGATGATAGAGTTCTAATACACTCCAGAATCTATCATATTTACACTAGTAATCTAACAACGGAGTGGGATTTTAGCGAGAGGAGAGGAGAGTAGAGGAGGCAAGGTGCAGATGTGGATGTATTTTGTGGCTCATATCAGGGTTATCAACAACATTACAATGGGTAATAAGTAACAACACTTGACACTGAAGACGAGAGAGAAAAGCAGTAGTTTTCCTTTAGCGACGGGCAACTCGTTGCTGCCTCTCCCTTCAAAACTGAGATAAAGTGTATGTCCGTGACGGGACATCCCGACAAGAGCTGTGTTCGCCACAGCGCCACGTTTACCATCTTTCAATAAGTCCCATTATCGATGACGAGAGTCCCTTTTTGCAGCCAGAAATACGTCAACATATACAGAAGTTCACTGACAATGCCGATTTTTGCACAGTAAAGTCTTTGAATTTGAATCAGGCTCAGATTAGGGACAGACCCCAACACAAGTCTGAGTTAAAACTCACTGTCCAACCACTTCTGTTCCAAACATAGCGCAGCGTTGTGGAGGAGCTCATACTGTAGGAGGAGAAGACATCACATCCACATTGATGACGGCCACGTGTCCATTTTTTGGGCTATTTGGCCTTGATGTGCCCCCAATACTCCTCTCTGATCTCCTGACATCATTGTGATTGTTAACTGGTCTGAGAACAGATGTTATACTCCTGCGTAATCAGGGTCTGTGTGACAAGAGGTCGGCTAAACAGATCTGAGAACAGTGGTTGTATCCCCCTAACAGACAGGGAATCGTTGTGATTGTTAACTGGTCTGAGATCAGTGGTTAGTGTGTATCCTTCTGTCTGGTTAGGGTGGATGGGACAGGAGGGCCATTTGGGCAGGTCTGGCAGCAGTCTCAGGGTCAAACATGGCGTCCTGTGAGAAAGTAAAGGGGCCGGTCTTCGCTGCAGTTGGCTGTCTGGAACTCATCCCGCAGACGAAACTGCCACTTGTCCTCCAGCTCCAGCCGTACGATGGTCTGACGCAGGGAGTTACGGTCCTGGCAGATCACACACAACGTGGCACCTATGGACAGGGTCAGGGGTGAGGGGTCAGAGGCCATAGGTCAGGGAACCAATCAGAAAGGTGCTATGGTTTTCCTGCTGTATATGCATGTATTGCAATACAGAACAAATCCGAAAAGTGGCATCAATGAAGTTAATTTAATGGGAGATGAATAACCCTTGGCTTCACATACTTTACATTGACTTAACCTCCCAATATTGGTTATGGTTTAGCAACTCGGGATGAGGTTACACTTAACATCACATAAGGGCTAAGAAAAACAACAACATTGAAGTAGCATCAGTTACCTTTGAGGAAGCTGAACTTCTTGAGGAGGCCAGAGACGACAAAGGAGTCACACAGGTAGAGCAGCAGGCCGCTGAAGACCAGACCCTGGTGGTCCAGGTTAGTGGAGTGTGGTCGGGAGCTGACGTAGCACACTGACACCTGGGGATGCAGAAAGCACAGTCACGTCTCCACCATCTCCGTCGGGACTTTTAATCATGGAAACAGTTTGTGGGATCTGTTCTCACCGTAATCCTGCGCTGGGCTGATTTTTTTTTTTACATTAATCTATTTAGCAGAAAATCAATGCATGAGTTGGACACATGAATATCAAGATTTCACATTCTCTCCACCAGACTAGCTCAGCTCGTACCTCATGGTAAGCCTATGTTGAGGTAGCTGTCTATGGACAGCACTGAGTTGCTGCATACTTCATGGCCTGTGTTGAAGTACATCAGCTGTCTATGGGTTGGATCTTACCTCAGGGCTTATGTTGAGGTACAGTAGCTGTCTAGTGGTTGGATCTTACCTCAGTGCTTATTTTGAGGAAACTGTCTAGGGGTTGGATCTTACCTCAGGGCTTATTTTGAGGAAGCTGTCTAGGGGTTGGATCTTACCTCAGTGCTTATTTTGAGGAAACTGTCTAGGGGTTGGATCTTACCTCAGGGCTTATTTTGAGGAAGCTGTCTAGGGGTTGGATCTTACCTCAGTGCTTATTTTGAGGAAACTGTCTAGGGGTTGGATCTTACCTCAGGGCTTATTTTGAGGAAGCTGTCTAGGGGTTGGATCTTACCTCAGGGCCTATGTTGAGGTAGCTGTCTATGGACAGCACGGGGTTGCTACTGTTCTGTACTGCCTTGGGGAACAGTCTGTGGCTGCAACTCTGGAGAAACTTCTCCAGGAGGAACTGAGCCGGGGCGTCCAGGAGGGTGTGTTCACTGTCTGGGGCACAGATGTACTGGGATGGGCTGATGGGGGTTGGGTTCTCCATCACCTAGAGGGGGAGCAGGGTAGGTGTTAGTCAGTCATCCTATGTTTCAGACTACACACACATACTCGCACACTCACACGCACACACACACACACACACACAATATATATATATATATCTCAGACCAGGAGGTGAGGTAGAAAAAAGGAGGAGCAGGACACTCACGATGAGTTTGGGTTTGACCAGGAAGTCCTTGTGTCCTCCAAAGAGAATTTGTTTCTTCATCAAGCTGAAGTGGTTGAAGCGACAGAGCAGCAGACCACTGCTGTTGGCTCTCAGGTTGAAATCCACCTCCTCACAACTGTACCTGTTGAGGTCGTACTGGACGTTCTGCGTCAGCTCAACGTTGAGCATGACAAAGTCGTGAAGGTGGCATCGGGAGAAGGGCAAGGCTGGCAGGCGGCGGGCCAGGGCACTGCTCCACTTGCGGGCCCCGCACACGGCATACAGGGAGATCTTAGGAGTGGCCTCCATGTGCTGCAGCACCGTCTTTAAAGACACGTTGGTCAGACTGGGCCCGGTGTCTGCCATATCACTGAGGGAGACAGGGAAGAGCGGGGGAGACAGATATTAGTATTGTTGTTGATAGAGGAGTCCAGATATATACGGTTCTTTCTGAGAATTCATTGCTGATGGATAGCCATGGACCAATAATTGGACTCCTTCTGGGGTGTTTTTTGTGTGAGTGCATGTGTTAGTTTCCCCCAGCAAACCGGGAACATTCCCAGGACATTAGCTAACTTTCCCATTAAGTTCCAGTTAGGGTTTTATCTTACATTAGGTTGATAACATCCCAAAAACATTGAAATATATATATTTTAAAAAATATGTTCTGGGTGTCACGTCCTGACCTTAGTTCCTTTTGTATTTTTCTATTTTAGGTTGGTCAGGGCGTGAGTTGGTGTGGGCATTCTATGTTGTGTTCTTGTGTTTACATTTCTATGTGTTTGGCCTGGTATGGTTCCCAATCAGAGGCAGCTGTCAATCGTTGTCTCTGATTGAGAACCATTTTTAGGTAGCCTGTTTTCCCACTCTCGTTTGTGGGTGGTTATTTTCCGTTTCAGTGTTTTTCACCAAATCGGGACTGTTTAGTTTTTTCTTTTATTCGCTTGTTTTCTGTGTTCATTAAATAAATATGACGAACACTTACCACGCTGCATATTGGTCCGATATTTCCTACTCCTCCTCAGAAGAGGAGGACGACAACCGTTACACTGGGAACGTTCTTACAACACCAGGTGAATGTTTTATACAAACACTATATATTAATCAGCACAACTGGACAATTTTGGGGTTATTAGAACTTTTTGGGGCAACCTAATAAATGTTCTGAGAATGTTCACAGAACCTGTTTTGGTTTGCTGGGTCTGTTGTAACCCATACCTGCTGCTGTCCTGGGGTTGGTGTGAGTTCCAGAGCACACAGGAGTCATCCATCATGACTATAAAGGGCCAGACGTCCTGCCTCTTGACCCCCTGCTCTTCCAGACGGTTCCTCTCCAGCTCCAGGTTGTGGTACGACAGCTCCTTGATCATGAACCGAGCCGCCCCTGGGACAGGTACGACAGTAATGTTACTGCTATGTTACTGACAGCGGTTGCATCCCAGACAGTGGTTGCTCTGGTCAAAAGTAGTGCACTATACAGAGAATAGGGTGCCATTTGGGACACACTACTTCCCTAATGGGATGCCGCCCCATAATAACTATAATGATACAGTACATATGCTGGTGGAGACCCACTGATATTTCATTTATTTGCCTGGCCACATGACCTGACCAGGAAAAAGTCTGGTGTCTAGTTATGACCAAGGTCAATTCCAACAGCTTTAAGTGGGCCATAGTTACAGCTTGTTTGGTCACAGTAGAAAAACATTAGTCAACCACTGACCCAAGAACTCTACCACAGAGTTTCACCTCCAACTCTAAAGCTCCAACTCACATGACAGTCTGAACTTTGACCTGAATTCCAAGTTTTACTTTGTTGGTCAGCCTTTACCCAATGCCCCTATTACCGCACCTGGCATGTGCTTGTTGTACTGCAACACTATTGGTCCATCCAGAAAGACTACACACCTAAATGGTGGATCCATATATCAGACTACTGGCCTGCTGGTTTTCTCATTGGCCAGGCCCTTCCCTTTTGGTTCCTGCCATATTCAAATCTCAAGTACCTACTATAGTTATGTGTCCAAACATGCTTTACTCAACAGATGGCAATATAGACACAGTATATCTCTTGAATTTTACACAGACTGCTGTAGATGCATCATTATCATCAGAGAGAGATAAGCTACTGGGCAAACTAAGAACGTAAAATACATTTGTGTATAATTAAACAAATGCCTAAATATAGTTTATACATCACAAGGCAACTCTATGGTTTCTTTGAGTGTTTTATCACAAACGACTATGGGCCTCAATGCTACCGCTCAGCAGGGAAACACCTTACTGAGCACTATGCTGGGACAAAAACCTGTAGTACTGCAACTCTCCAAGCAGGGTTGAGGATAATAAACCAATAAAATGAGTTAACCTATTTAAATGACTGATTGCCAGACACTCGGAGTATAGCAAAGTCTCCCCTAGACGCTGATTTTGGGTCAGTTTTGCATTTTCCCCACTAATGGTTAAGGTTAGGATTGAGGGAGGAGAAGCTGATCCTAGATATGTACCTAGGGGAAACTATACCCAGGGGCCCAAACACTCACCAACTCCTGCACTGTTAAACATGGCAGGAAGCACTAGCAGGATGTGGTTGGGCCAGTATTTCCTGTAGTGGTGCATCTCGTACTGCTTGACCACCAGGATGTGGAGGTGGTCGGTGCCTTCCATGGCGTGGAAGATGTTGAGAAGGCCGTGCTCTTGGCGCCCCGTGGTCGGGGTGAAGATGGGACTTTTCAACAGACTGAGGTCCTGGGATGGGAGAAGGAGAGCTGTAGTTAAAGACGCATAGTGCAGCAGGCTACGGTGCAGGTAGCCTGATCAAGCAGACTGACCACTGAGCTATCAGGCTGGTTCCACTAGGCTAGGGCCTAGTAGCATCAAACAACTGAAGTGAGCGAACGAGAGACACATAGGTGCATAGTTCGCGCTGTGTGTGAAATGTGGCAACTCCTTGTAACATGATGATGTGTGTGCCTGTGTTGCTTATGGCACTATTTCATTTAAGCACATAGAATGCACTGATTACAGAAGCTGAAGGATGAGAACATTCCTTGTCACTATTGATAACATTCATCTTGGGCACAACATGATTGGAGACACTGCCCTGTGTAGGGTGCTGTCTTTCGGATGGGACTTTAAAACAGGTGTCCTGACTCTCTGAGGTCATTAAAGATCCCATGGCACTTATCGTAAGAGTAGGGGTGTTAACCCCGGTGTCCTGGATAAATTCCTAATCTGACCCTCAAACCATCACGGTCACCTAATCATCCCCAGTTTACAATTGGCTCATTCATCCCCCTCCTCTCTCCACTGTAACTATTCCCCAGGTTGTTGCTGTAAATGAGAATGTGTTCTCAGTCAACTTACCTGGTAAAATAACGGTTAAAAAATCAAATAAAAAACATTCTTAGAACTCGAGGGCTGTCTCAAGGTTTTCCCCCAATCCCCACTGATTTCCCCCATCACCCTTTACCTTAGCAGAGATGAGGGGCAGCCTCATGCTCTCCAAGTGACTGCCCTGCTGGCTGAAGACAAAGTGCTGCTCCTTGGCCTTGGGGATGATGAAGTGGAGCTGCACCTCCTCTCCCAGCATGGACGAGCAGAACGTGAAGGCGTGGAATGTGCACTCCGACAGCTGAACACAAACACAACCACGCACATGGTTGCGCACACATTACACACGCATAACACACATTATTACACACATGTACACTTCCAGTACAGACAGAGCTGCACCGGTCAGCACACGTCTCAGCACAAAAGGCTGACCCGCTCAGCACACCAGTCGTTCTACAAGCTGGACGTGGTTTTTCGATAGGTTTAGAAAAGGGGGGAGGGGCTTGAGACCAAACAACGCAGCAATAGGCGTTAAGCCAATAAATCAAGTTCTCCCTTGAGACAAATTATCTCTTCACAATGACAAACTAGCTACCCTTTCCTTCCCAGGGCCGTTTATTAATATCTAAATACTGTACAAGGCTCTTTTCCCTCCCTGTGTACTCACCTGTGTGGCTGGGCTGGCTTCACAGTAATGGTGACACTGATCACAATGGTGAAATGCATTGTGGGCTGCGAACATACTCAGCCGTATCGACACAGTTTCCCTCTTCACAGGCATTTTGCTCTCTCCTTCCAGTTTAGGATCTGCGTGGACAAACATTACAGTTATACCCATATGCTATGGGACAAAGCTGCATGTACAATATACATAGACAGTGATGCTTGAGGTAGAAGTCGAGGTAGAAGGCGCAGCAATATCTGACCCTGAATCAGGGAAACAAGGGCAGCTTCCTCCTACAGTGACAGGGATGGGAATAAGAGTTTATTTCTGCTAACCTTTCAAGCCCTTTGGCATCTTGTCACTGTAAACAGTGCTGGCCCTCCTGAATTTAGGGTCTCTGGGGAAGAGGTCGAAGGGCAGTTTGCGGATCTCCTCAATGTCTGGCCACTGGGTGCTGGCTGGGGGTGTGGCCTCGGACATATCCGTCATCGCTAGAAGAGAACGATACAACATACATTGACATCAGCCTCAGTTTCTCGACTAAGACAGTATGAGAGAAAATTAGAGCGAAAGAGGGAGAGAGAGAGAGGAACAGACAGATAAAGAAAAGATTAACTAGGGGATCCTGCTCTCCTCACCTTCCTCCAGCTCCTCTTCATCATACACATCCACCTCAAGCAGTCTAATCAACATACGGAACAGGATGCGTAGAAACTGCAGGTAGGCACCCGTCTTCCCCACCTATCAGAGTGACAAAACAGAGCTGTTCAACCGATCACAACCTATCTGGTTTTTACCACTGACACTCAATCAATCACTCAATGGCATGCAGCCATTGCCACTCAATCTGCGATATCCATTCAAATACCGTCATTATACACAATGGCCTCTTAGGACTCCATGCAACTAGGTCAATATTATTTTGGTTGAAGAGGGATAAGTGAGGAAAATGAATATCAGCATGCCGCTCTAGAATACGATGCATGACTTGTACAGGAGAGAAGCTGTCATTGATAGACGAGGTGATGTATTAATATGTGTATGGTCTCTAACCTGTGGGGGCCCGCTGAGCAGCAGGCGTCGTGGGTGTGGCCCTGGGGGGGCCTCGTGGTCGGCATGATGTTGCCTGGCTACGGTCCACTGTCTGTAGAAGAGGCTCTGCTCTGACCCTTGTAAGTTAGGGGTGAAGAGGGGCCTCAGCGGGCTGCTCCAGCCCACATCGGCGTGAGGCAGCAGGGAGAAGGAGCTCAGCTGGCTCCCTGATTCTCCAGCCAGGAGGTTGTAGGCAGCGCGCGACAGGATGACAGTCCGGGGAGAGACCCGAGGCGACTTGCTGCCCAGGCCGCATTGCGTAGACTGGCTGGGGTGCTGGGTCGAAGAGGAGGAGGAGGAAGAGGAGGAGGAGGAGCAGAAAGAGGGAGGGGCGTTGGAAGGGCGGGAGGTGGCACTGCCCAGGGAGTCACACTCCTGTTTGACCCGGCGGGGGGATGTTGAGGTCGTGCCAGTCCCGTCTTCCATCATGATGCTGCCCGCCTTGCCTCCAGGGGGGCAGGAGGAGGTGGAGGGCTTCTGGGAGGAGTCAGGGATGTCAGAGGAGCTGACCCTGTTCTCTGCCAGAGAGCCTGAGGAAGGGAGAGGCATGGGGCGGTGAGAGAGAGACTTCAGACTCATAGTACAGTATTTCAAAATGATTTCATAAACACAACTGTAACACCATCACTACGCAGTATTCTAAACCCTTACAACAATCATCTCGTCCCCATTTCCTAAACATGTTGGGTCACTTTTGTCCAGCGACCTACCAGGGCCTCTGGTAGCAGCGCTGCTGTTGCTCTGGGGCCTCTCCAAGTCCATGTGCAGCTCTAGGTCTGGGTCCTGAGGGCCACTGGTCTTGTCTGTCTCTGGGTTCTTGGGGGCCATGGACCTGCAGGGCTCCTTTACCACCCTCAGGGACACGTAAGAGCAGGCCAGACCCACCTCCTGCTCCAGGGCCGTACGTGTCAGGTAGCTGGAGTCGATCAGACGCAGGTCACAGTACTTCAGGGACCTAAGGGGGAAAGAACCAGTATAAAGGTGAAGTGGAGGATTTTAATCGATTCTACAAAGTCAATCCAATTGACGATGCACCTTCTACGGCAGATGTAGATGCTGTCATGTCAGTAGTACCTTGGAAAGGTTTCTCCTAGGGGGTCTTTTCCAGTGAGGATGACAATGCAGGGAAGACCCTCCAGATCCTCATAGGTGTGAGGGACCCAGTCTTCAATTTCACAGCCCCGCCAGGCCTGCCGAAACAACACAACACACAATTAGAAATGTTTCGGAGCCAAATTAAAACCAGGTTGTTATGTCTCAGTCTGATGAAAGTCGTTGATATGATGAATTTTTTTTAGAGACATCTTCATCAAACCACTTCTTTCATAGAGAGGGGTGGTGTTCAAGGTCATCTCAATGTCAAATCATTTCTGGGTAACAATTAAGTACTTGTTTAATTGTGATTGTTTTCAATTAAAATGACCCCCCCCCCCCCCCCCCCCCAAAAAAAAATGTATATACAGTGCCTTGCGAAAGTATTCGGCCCCCTTGAACTTTGCGACCTTTTGCCACATTTCAGGCTTCAAACATAAAGATATAAAACTGTATTTTTTTGTGAAGAATCAACAACAAGTGGGACACAATCATGAAGTGGAACGACATTTATTGGATATTTCAAACTTTTTTAACAAATCAAAAACTGAAAAATTGGGCGTGCAAAATTATTCAGCCCCCTTAAGTTAATACTTTGTAGCGCCACCTTTTGCTGCGATTACAGCTGTAAGTCGCTTGGGGTATGTCTCTATCAGTTTTGCACATCGAGAGACTGAAATGTTTTCCCATTCCTCCTTGCAAAACAGCTCGAGCTCAGTGAGGTTGGATGGAGAGCATTTGTGAACAGCAGTTTTCAGTTCTTTCCACAGATTCTCGATTGGATTCAGGTCTGGACTTTGACTTGGCCATTCTAACACCTGGATATGTTTATTTTTTAACCATTCCATTGTAGATTTTGCTTTATGTTTTGGATCGTTGTCTTGTTGGAAGACAAATCTCCGTCCCAGTCTCAGGTCTTTTGCAGACTCCATCAGGTTTTCTTCCAGAATGGTCCTGTATTTGGCTCCATCCATCTTCCCATCAATTTTAACCATCTTCCCTTTCCCTGCTGAAGAAAAGCAGGCCCAAACCATGATGCTGCCACCACCATGTTTGACAGTGGGGATGGTGTGTTCAGCTGTGTTGCTTTTACGCCAAACATAACGTTTTGCATTGTTGCCAAAAAGTTCACTTTTGGTTTCATCTGACCAGAGCACCTTCTTCCACATGTTTGGTGTGTCTCCCAGGTGGCTTGTGGCAAACTTTAAACAACACTTTTTATGGATATCTTTAAGAAATGGCTTTCTTCTTGCCACTCTTCCATAAAGGCCAGATTTGTGCAATATGCGACTGATTGTTGTCCTATGGACAGAGTCTCCCACCTCAGCTGTAGATCTCTGCAGTTCATCCAGAGTGATCATGGGCCTCTTGGCTGCATCTCTGATCAGTCTTCTCCTTGTATGAGCTGACAGTTTAGAGGGACGGCCAGGTCTTGGTAGATTTGCAGTGGTCCGATACTCCTTCCATTTCAATATTATCGCTTGCACAGTGCTCCTTGGGATGTTTAAAGCTTGGGAAATCTTTTTGTATCCAAATCCGGCTTTAAACTTCTTCACAACAGTATCTCGGACCTGCCCGGTGTGTTCCTTGTTCTTCATGATGTTCTCTGCGCTTTTGACGGACCTCTGAGACTATCACAGTGCAGTTGCATTTATACAGAGACTTGATTACACACAGGTGGATTGTATTTATCATCATTAGTCATTTAGGTCAACATTGGATCATTCAGAGATCCTCACTGAACTTCTGGAGAGAGTTTGCTGCACTGAAAGTAAAGGGGCTGAATAATTTTGCACGCCCAATTTTTCAGTTTTTGATTTGTTAAAAAAGGTTTGAAATATCCAATAAATGTCGTTCCACTTCATGACTGTGTCCCACTTGTTGTTGATTCTTCACAAAAAAATACAGTTTTATATCTTTATGTTTGAAGCCTGAAATGTGGCAAAAGGTCGCAAAGTTCAAGGGGGCCGAATACTTTCGCAAGGCACTGTATATAGCTTCTTGGGAAAGAGCAATTTCTCAAGCAAGAATTTTGCTAGGCCTGTCTTGGAGTGGTGGAGTGGAAAACTGAAAACTAGCTGTTATTGGCAGAGAAGATTGGAATTTTCTTTCTTATTGTGCTATTAACTAACTGATGTCACCAGGCAGGCTAAAACTCCATCCCACCAAAACTGGCTGAAATTTCAGGTGGTCTTTTCAAACAGCTCTTATCATAATTTTCACAATTTCACAGTATTATTCCAACCTCATAGTGTGGAAATAAATATAAAACACTGGAAATCACATTTTTGACTGCACTGGGCCTTTAAGATGTAAAAATAGGCAAATACAAATTGGCCACCCTGCCCTCCCTCCTGACTTCTCGTCTCACCCTGAGTCGGTTAGCGAAGTGTCGTGGAAGGCTGAGCTCGGTGGCAGGGCTTCCCAGCAGCACAGCGAAGCAGAATTGAAGACCCAGCTTGTCCCTGACGTCCTCCAGGCGTTCCCGGGCCAGCATGGCCAGCTGCAGAGAGGGCACCCGGACCAGCAGCATGTGGCCCCGGCCCTTGGTCCCCTCCCGGCCCGGGGCACTGATCAGATCCTCCACCATGGCCAGGGTTTCCGGGGTGATGTGATCCCGTAGTGAAGGTGAGGAGGTCAGAGCCATCATGGCTTCAGTGTACTGCTGGATCAACAGGTAGCTCCTGATCACCATGCTGTGCAGGTGGGGGTGTCTGCAACCAGGAGAGAAGAGGTGGTGGTGTTAGATGTGTCAAGGCAGGTTTGGTGTCCAGGTGAACTGGTTGAGCAGCTTTTGGGGGAGCTGGTCAAGCATGGGCTTTCTGATGATCTTGAACTTAAACTTTTAAAAATTGTTGATATGTAAGAAATAAAATAAAAATGAAAGATGTGTGTGTGTATATATATATATATATATATATATATATATATATACATGTTTGACTTTTATGACAGAGTGTGTGTGAGAGAGAGGAAGTCCCTAAACCTCCTTAGGTCCCTTTCAGACAATTTTTGTACAGCGTGAACACTCCAAAGGAACTCAGACCCTTCAAAAGAGCCCCCAGAGAGGCCTCCCGAGTGGTGCAGCGGTCTAAGGCACTGCATTGCAGTGTTGCGGGGTCACTACCGGCTGTGACCGGGAGTCCTATAGGGCGGCGCACAATTGGCCCAGCGTCTTCCGGGTTTAGGGGAGGGTTTGGCCAGGGGGACTTTACTTGGCACATCGTGCTCTAGCGACTCCTTGTGGCAGGCCGGGCACCTGCAGGCTGACTTCGGTCGTCAGTTGAGCGGTGTTTCCTCCTACACATTGGTGCAGCTGGCTTCTGGGTTAAGCGAAGGGGGGTTAAGAAGCGCGGTTTGGCAGTGTTAAGATAATGGGCATAATGCCAACCCAGAGATGGCGCTAGTGGGGCACCTATCTAGGATATCTAAACAGACCTGTAACTTGTAAGGAAAGGATTATGCTTGCAGTTGACCAAACTCTCCGATGTGAGTCATTCGCATACAGATAATAACATGGTGTCAGAACTGGGATTTGAACCCACGCCTCCAATCGGAGACCAGAACCAACATGACCCAAGAAATGTAACATTTGGTGGCTGTGTGCAGCATATGTAATGCTCATCTACCTAAGCAGCAAAAGGAAACGCTGCACTCACATGACGTACCAGCACGTCCTAAAGAGGGAATGGATCTGTTCACGTTCCTTTTCCGATTGTAGTGGACTACTATTCCGATTTTTTTGGGCGGTGGGGAAAGTGATTGACACAACAGCCGCCTGCATCATTGGCTGTTGTAAGCAGCAGTTTAGCATATATGGTATACCTGACAGTGGTGTAGTACCGGATAATGGGCCACAGTTCACGAGTCAAGACTCTTCCTTGCTTGCAAAAACCTGGGAGTTCCATCATGTGACCTCCTCACCCTACCACAGTCAGAGTAATGGTAAAGGCGGAGTCAGCAGTGAAAATAGCAAAGACTCGCGTCACAAAGGCTATGCTGGAAGGCACAGATGTGTGGCACGCCATTTAGCCTGTGCTTCGGCAGCAGTCCTGTACAGAGCTTAATGTCTAGACGCACCCGCTCGCTGTTGCCAACAGCTCCCAAGCTCCTCGCACCAAAGGTAATTGGGGATGTTCAGGCACACAAACGTGCAGGTCAGGACAAGTCAAAACATTACTATGACCAGCATGCAAAACATCTGCCTGTAATAAAACAAGGCCAAGCTGTCAGAGTGCTCCTGTCACCTTACGCCAGAGATGTCACGTGGAGTCTTGGCACATGCATAGGGCAAGTCAGCGCAAGGTCATATGAAGTGGAAGTAAAGGGACGAAAGTATCGAAGGAACCGGAAGGACATACCCCCAGTTCAGGAGAGCATAGGGCACAGGAGGGCCATAAGGGGAGACTGGGAATATCCTCTGGATGGTGTGGGCAGGACACATAATGAGGAGTCGCGGAAGATCCCACCAGGGCAGTTCTCTGCCAACCGTGCATCCACAATTTCAGGAGAATGTGGATGAGGAAGGAGAGGTCCTGAGGCACCCAGAGGTGCCCAACATCCGAGGTGCCAGGAGAGGACCTGAGAATCCCAGAGGTGCCCAACATCCGAGGTGACAGGAGAGGACCTGAAGCTCCCAAAGGTGCCCAACATCCCAGAGGTGCCAGGAGAGGACCTGAGGCTCCCAGAGGTGCCCAATATGCTACCAGTGCGACACACTAGGAAAAGGGATAACATAAGACCGCCCCTGCGGTGTTGATAATGTAAATAGGTATTTTCACTAAGGTATCAAAATGGAAAGGAAGATGTTAAGATAATGGGCATAATGCCAACCCAGAGATGGCGCTAGTGGGGCACCTATCTAGGTTATATAAACAGGTGCATTATGAGTGTCTGATTATGATGTCATGACCTGTAACATGTTATACCAGAGGAAAGGATTATGCTTGCAGTTTACCAAACTCTCCGAAGTGAGTTATTCACATACAGATAATAACAGGGGGTATAAATATGTTTCGGAGGACGCATGACTCGACATTCGCCTCTCTCGAGCCCGTTGGGGAGTTGCAGCGATGAGACAAGATCGTAATCACGAAATTTGGAAGCAAAAAAGGGGGTATGAATGACAATATATATATATATAATAATAAAACAAAGAGCCCCTGAAGCAAACTGAACTGAGACCACCTCGATTTAGGTTGGCAGTCTGGTTCCCTTTTTGAAGGCTATGTGAACACAACACTCCCCAGGTTCCCTTGTCATTATTCCCACACCACACACTAGACTATTGGAACAATGTTTCCCCTGCCATAACCCCTGACATCGGTGTCACGAAAGAGAGAAGATGATGATGTGCAGGTTCACGGAAAAAAAGTGCATTGAGTGAATGTTTGAAAAATATCTGGGTTCCTTTCAAAACATAGCAATATGAATGCAAAGGGCACTCGAACCACAAAAATAAGTGAACTGGCAAAATGTCCGGGTGCCCTCATTCAAAGCCAAGGGCAGTGTGAATACAAAGAGAACTGAGTTCTTTAGCTTTTTTTTATACCCCAGAGTTCACTTTAAAGAGGACTGAGATCAGTTCTTTTAAAGAGGACCAGTGGAGGCTGGTGGGAGGGGCTATAGGAGGACGGGGTCATTGTAATAGCTGTAATGGATAGTATCAAACACATAAAACATACGGAAACCATTGACTCCGTTCCATTTGTTCCATTCCAGTAATTACAATGAGCCTGTCCTCAACTAGCTCCTCCCACCAGCCTCCACTGAAGAGGACTATATTCTTTGGGATAGGGGGCGGCAATTTCACTTTTGGATGAATAGCATGCCCAAATTCAACTGCCTACTACTCATCCACAGAAGATAAGATATGCATATTATTAGTAGATTTGGAAAGAACACTCTGAAGTTTCTAAAACTGTTTGAATCATGTCTGTGAGTATAACATAACTTATGTAGCAGGCAAAACCCCAAGGACAAACCATTCAGATTTTTTTTGTTTGTTGAGGTCACTGTCTTTTCAATGATTTTCACTGGATGTCACCAGTCTTTAGAAATTGGTTGAGGTTTTTCCTTCGTGTAATGAAGAAGTACGGCCATCTTGAATGAGAGTCACTTGAAGTGGACTGTCTGAGAGAGGCACGTGACCAGAAAAGTAGTGTCAGTTTGTTTTCTTTTTGTATTGAACACAGATCATCCCGTCTTCAATTTTATCAAATATTTACGTTTAAAAATACCTAAAGTTGTATTACAAAGGTAGTTTGAAATGTTTTGGCAAAGTTTACAGGTAACCTTTGAGATATTTTGTAGTGACGTTGGTCAATTTGGAACCATTGTTTTTCTGGATCAAACGTGCCAAAAATTGACATTTTGGATATATATCGACGGAATTAATCAAACAAAAGGACCTTTGTGATGTTAATGGGACATATTGGAGTGCCAACAAAAGAAGCTCGTCAAAGGTAAGGCATGATTTATATTTTATTTCTGCGTTTTGTGTCGCGCCTGCAGAGTTGAAATGTGCTACTCTCTCTTTGTTTACTGTTGTGCTATCATCAGATAATAGCTTCTTATGCTTTCGCCGAAAAGCCTTTTTGAAATCTGACATGTTGGCTGGATTCACAACGAGTGTAGCTTTAATTTGCTATCTTGCATGTGTGATTTAATGAAAGTTTGATTTTTATAGTAATTTATTTGGAATTTGGCGCTCTGCATTTTCCCTGGCTTTTGGCCAGGTGGGACGCAAGTGTCCCGCCTATCCCAGAGAGGTTAAAACACCCTTAGAGACTTTATGAGCCCTAAACCCTGACCCCGAGTGACTGACTGACCTCTCCAGCAGCGTGTTGATCATCTTCTCGAATGCGTCGTCACAGCGCAGGATGGGACTGGCCACCCCCCACTGCAGAGAGCTGCTGTAGTCCCTCAGGCCAAAGTACACCAGCTCCTTAGGAGACAGCTCCCCCTATGGGTGGAACACAGGAACATCAGCTGCTGTCTAAGCAAGTTGACTAATCTCTCTGTCTATTAGTTACATCTACATGTCTGACCAATAATTTATATATACACTAGACACCAATAGGGGGGAGCTGTGTTGAAGCCAAAGTGCCTCCATCTTGGCACTCCCCCAAAATTGTACAAAAGCTATAGAAATCAATTTATTAATGTCTACATTGTTTTTTCCCATGTTTATTATATTACAGACATATTACAGGTTAATGCATACTTTTAAATGATTATGTGAGCTAAACATACAAATAAATAAATAAATAAAAACATTTTCCTTAAAGCATCATTTTGAAAGATTACTAATGTTACTGTCCCCACCACAACAACAAATAATGAAATACAAGTAATTTTGTCCTTGAAACATTTAATTGAAATACTGTAGAATTTCATCCATTGCTATTGAAGACTGCTCCTACTGGGGTGGGCAGATATGGAAGAACGGTGGCTCTCACACAGAGGCCATTTAGAAGGTTTAACTTAGAAGGTGATTGTTATATGTGGTTGTTTTGCTTCATTAGTTGAGTGCACTGGACCATTTCAACTGGGGGGGGGGGGGGGGGGGGGGGGGGCAGTTGTACTGTTAGAGGGGCCAGTTACATTAGATGTTATTATTGTCATATCGTTTTCTTCAAAAGCCCATGTTCATAATCATTCAACAATTTATTTGCATTTTCTGTCTAATAACGGATGTAAAAAAAAAAAGAACGATAGCAAAAATGTGTTATGTACAAATTATTTCACACTTCACATTTAGGGGGGCCACAAGGGGGTCTAAAATTGTTGTCACAGGGGCACTGCCCCCCCCCCCCCCCCCCCCCCAAGAAACGCTAATGTGCACTGACTGACTGACTGACTGTAAATTGCTATTGATAAGTGTCTGCTAGAATTACTCAAATAATGTACATGTAATTCCATATAGCTGCCACCAGGTGGCAGAGATGAACCACTGCGCAGGGCCACTCACCAAGCTCTCGGTGTTGGCTGGCCAGTGCACCTCGTTGTGGACGCTGATGCGGGACTGTCGTGTCTGCAGGGTGAATGGGAAGCAGCTGACCTGCAGCACCAGCAGATTCATAGCCTCCAGAACCTCCTGGCAGTTTACCACCCTGTCAGCCAGACCCTGAAGCTCTCCGTGGCACACCGAACCAGACAGGGCACTACACAGAGAGGCGGAAACAAAAAAGAGGTTTCCTTTGGGGAAACTTGTTCTGTCCTGTTCTATATGTATGACTAAAAATAAGCCTCTGCTCTTCTGTCTTATTCTGTCTTGGCTTGGGCTGTTCTGTTCTTATTCAGTACACTGCGCAGCCGAGGACAGACCTTCTAACCGTATCAATGTTTTCAGTTACTACATTTGTCAGAACCAAGTGTCGGCGGCACAATTTCAATACTCAAATGTGTGTGTGTGTGTTCGACATGCGTGTGTGTGTGTGTGTGTTACCTGGTCAGGTCCACGTGGGAGTTGTCGTGGATGAGGACAAACAGGGTGTAGGGGTTCTGTTTGACCTTCCTCATGAAGGCCTCCATCTTGCCGTGGACGTCTCCGTCGAGACGCACCACATACTTGTCGGACCTCTGGTGGGCTGAGGACGCATCCTCTATACCCAGGTCCACTAGCACTCCTTTTAGAGAGGGGCAGAAAGAGATTACAAAAAGTCCAACGCAAGTAACCAAGAAACCTTGTAAAAAAACCAACAAAAAAACGGGTACAGATAGTCTTGACATGGACCTCTTGTTTACAACCAACCAGAAACAATTTTTATTCCCCCATTGTAGTATTGCCCAGTGCGGCCGTTCGATCCTAATCATGAGTACCTGATTGTCGGATGCGTTGAGCAGTCTGGTTCACCAGGATGTGGGACGGAGGGACCAGAACCAGGAAGTCCACCTTGCAAAAGCGTCCCAGGTCCAGACTCTGGCTGCCTGAGTCTGCTATGGAGCACACCTGGGAGAGTAGGCTCCTGGCTACATTGAGCTGGGGAGGGTGGATCTGAAACATCTCACTCAGCAGCTCTGGAGGGGTGAGGGAGGGGGGGGACACATGTCATCATACTGGAAACTTAGAGCCAAGTATATAGTATATACTGTAGCTTCTTATCATATCTATCCATCCAGGAGCTTCATAGCGTCAGAGTCTCCAGCAGAAAGAGGAGGAAGGGTCAGATGAGGGGCCAGACAGAGGCCGTGCCTCACCTGACTCAGAGGGTGGCACCATGGTGGCTGCATCCTGGGAGTGGATGTGGTCAGTGACATCGCCCTGGAAGGGCTGGATGACCTGGCCCTTCCGTCTCCGCTGGATACGCACCAGCTGCTTGTCCAGGTTGTCCCCTGGAAACAACAGCATAGCAGGCCACCACCAGTCAGACACAGAGACACACACGCACACACACACAGACACAGCAGCTACAGAAACAAAATCTACTCATTAAATATTGATGTCTGTCTGTTTGTGGCACAGTGTCTCGTTTCAGTCCTGTGACTGCCTATCTGGAATGGGCCAGTCGGCATTTAGGAAGGTAAATATGTGCCATTTTCCTTGATGCCTTTGTAACACAGCTCATGTTTGTTTGATTGATTGATTGATTCATTGGGCTACCCTAAATCATTACTTTTTCTCTTTAGAAATGACCTTTGAGTGTTTCCCATTGATGTCGTGTCCCCAGGCATCTGGTATACTCACCGAGTGAGGTGGTTTTGAAGTGTGACGCCAGGACACTGACTTTCCCTGTTATGAGCTCGTAGCTGATCTCCTTCAGGAACTCATTGGTGGTGAGCATTCCCTCGGCTAGCGCTCGTGCCTGGTACTTCCCTGTAAGACCCATACAGACGAGTCTGAACGAGCCCGAGTCTCCTTTGCGCCATACAACTGTGCTAGCCCGCAGAGCTAAAGCCTAGGCATTAGCTCTGGGAGCTTACGCAAGTCTTAAGGTCACAGGCAAGGCTCACCTACTGTAATTACTCCCTTTAGTATGCTATAAAAATACAGACACACCACGTCTAAGTATCGTAGTGTACAGGCTGTATGGAGGAACACTCACCCAGGGCGAGCACACAGAACTCGTTGCCGCTCATCTTGGAGGTACACACAATAACCACGTAGGTGGGCAGGCACTGCTGGTAGGGCGGTCCGTCACAGAGCGAGCGCAGGGACTCAGAGATGCCTTCTCCCAGGGAGTTGTAGGTGACCAGGACCTGGACACTGCCCCCAGAGACACTGGCCTCCAGGCGGGCCAGCCAGGGCAGCTGGGCCGGAGAGATGGAGGGACCTCCAGGACAAATTAACATGGCCTTCAGGACGATCTGCTCAAACTCCTCCCTCAGAGGGATCTGCTCCGAACCTGGAGTGGGGAGGGAAGGAGAGGAGAGGTGAAGAGAGGAAAGAAATACAGTTTCCCATGTCTACTTGCTGTGTTTTGCGGGGGATGATGCTGTTATGTTTTTATAATGTGAACAAGACAATCAAATCTAATTTCTCAACAGTGTAGAGCCCATTCTCAACTGTGCGGAGTTAATAATTAAGACAAATATTTGCTAAATAAAAAAGGAAATAGTAACACAAAAACACACAATAACAAGGATATATACAAGGAGTACCAGTATTGAGTCAATGGGTTTTTGCATGAGGTAATTGAGATAATACAGCATTGTATGTACCTGTGTGTAAGGGTAAAAGTGACGAGGCAATCAGTGTGTGGTGTGTGGTGGGGTGTCAATATGCATGCGTGTGTGTGTGTTTTGTGAGCGTGTGTATGTGTGTGTGTGTGTGTGTGTTGGAGTGTCAGTGTAGTATGTGGGTAGAGTCTAGTGAGTGTGCATAGAGCCAGTGCAAAACAATTAAGGTAAAGAAATAAATAACAAAGGGGGTCAAGGTAAACCGGTAAATCCGGGTAGCCATTTGATGAACTGTTCAGCAGTCTTATGGCTTGGGGGTAGAAGCTGTTCAGGAGCCGTTTGGTAACAGTCTTTGCACTTTGGTACCACTTGCTGTGCGGGAGCAGAGAGAACAGTCTATGACTTGGGTGGCTGGAGTCTTTGACCATTTTTAGGGCCTTCATCTGACACTACCTGGTATAGAGGTCCTGAATGGCAGGGAGTTCGCCCCCAGTGATGTACTGGGCCGTACAAACTACCCTCTGTGTGAACTTGCGGTCAGATGCCGAGAGGTTGCCATACCAGTCAAGATGCTCGATCCGCTTTACTACAGCCCCGCCGATGTGAATGGGGGCGTGTGCAGCCCACCGTTTCCTGTAGTCCACGAAAAGCTCCTTTGTCTTGCCAACATTTAGGGAGAGGTTGCTATCCTGGCCTCCTCCCTATGGTTGTCTTATCGTCGTCGGTAATCAGGCCCACCGTTGTGTCGTAGGCAAACTTGATGATGGTGTTGGATTCGTGTGCGGCCACGCACTCTGCCTCCTTCTTGAGGGTCAGCGTAGCAGAAGTCTTGTTGCCTACCCTTTACCGCCTGGGGGTGGACCATCAGGAAGTCCCGGACCCAGTTGAAGAGGGAGAGGTTCAGTTCCAGGGTCCTTAGCTTAGTGATGTGCTTAGAGGGCACTATGTTGTTGAACGCTGAGCTGTAGTCAATGAACGTCCTTCTCACGTACTGGTTCCTTTTGTCCAGGTGGGAAAAGGCATTGTGGAGAAAAATAGAGATCGCATCATCTGTAGATCTGTTGGGGCGGTACGGAAATTAGAGTGGGTCCAGGGTTTCTGGGATGATGTTGTTGATGTGAGCCATGACTAGTCTTTAAAGCATTTCATGGCTACAGATGTGAGTGCTGTGGGGCTGTAGTCAGGTTACCTTGGCGTACTTAGGCACAAGGACTATGGTGATTAGCTTGAAATATGTAGGTATTACAGACTGGGTCAGAGAGAGGTTGAAAATGTCAGTGAAGACACTTGCCAGCTGGTCAGCTCATGCTCTGAGTATGCTTCCTGCTAATCCATCTGGCCCTGCGGTCTTGTGAATGTTAACCTGTTTAAAGGTCTTTCTCACATTGGCTACGGGGAGTGTGATCA
Source organism: Oncorhynchus mykiss (assembly GCF_013265735.2). NCBI lineage: Eukaryota > Metazoa > Chordata > Actinopteri > Salmoniformes > Salmonidae > Oncorhynchus > Oncorhynchus mykiss. The sequence goes on from NC_048592.1 coordinate 12,049,517, forward strand.
TAAAATTGTACGGAACAGCTGGTGCTCTCACGCATGGTTAAGTGTTGCTAGCCTCGAATCGAGAATAGAAGGTATTTATCTTGTCTAGTAGACTCGCGTCACTGGGCAGCTCTTGGCTGGATTTTCCTTTGTATTCCGTGATAGTTTACAAGCCCTGACACATCCGACGAGCGTCAGAGTCAGTGTAGTAGAATTCGATCTTAGTCCTGTAATGACGCTGTGCCTGTTTCGTTGGAGGGCATAGCGGGATTTCTTATAAGTGTCCGGATTAGTGTCCCGCTCCTTGAAAGCAGCAGCTCTAACCTTTAGCTCAGTGTGGATGTTGCCTGTAATCCATGGCTTCTGGTTGGGATAAGTAAGTATGGTCATTGTGGGGACAATGTCGTAGATGCACTTATTAATGAAGCCGGTGACTGATGTGGTAAACTCCTCAATGCCATCGGATGAATCGTGGAGCATGTTCCCGTCTGTGCTAGCGAAACAGTCCTGTAGCTTAGCATCCGCTTCATCGGACCACTTTACGTATTGAGCGCGTCACTGGTACTTCCTGTTTGAGTTTTTGCTTGTAATCAGAAGGATAGACTTATTGTCCGATTTGCCAAATGGAGGGCGGGGTAGAGCTTTTATGTATTCGTCTCTGCATGTGGAGTAAAGGTGATCTACAATTTGTATCTCTCTAGTTGCACAGGTGACATTCTGGTAGAAATGAGGTAAAAGGGATTTCAGTTTTCCTGCATTAAAATCACCAGCCCCTGGGAGCTCCGCCACTGGATGAGCATTTTCTTATGTGCTGTGCCCAGCTCATTGAGTGGGGCCTTAGTGCCAGCATCAGTCTGTGGTGGTAAATAGACACCTACGAAAAATACAGACAGTAAATAGTATGGTCTACAGCTTATGAGGTATTCTAACTCAGGCGAGCCGAATCCAGAGCCTTCCTTAATATTAGAGATTGCGCACCAGCTGTTGTTTACCCCCCCCACCCCCCCGGACTCTGCCATTCTGTCCTGCCGACGGACAGAAAAAAACTGCTAGATTCCTATTATCCATGTCCTTCTTCAGTCATGACTCTGAGAAGCATAGTAAATTACAGTTCTTAGCAACTCAAGGTCATGCTAGCTATTTTGAGCCACTAAAGTGCATTAGTGAAAGCAAGTGCAGCAGCAGCAGCTAATGGAGCACTTTGAGTTACAATGGGGGAGCGGGGTCCAACTACCTCATCAGTGTTACCAAACTACCTCATAAGTGATACCAAACTTTAAAACAACCAGGCTTTGGCTTAGCTCAGCCTCCCAACGATTAGCCTCAATGTCTGATTAAACCTTTTTTAAATATGCCTTCCATATGTAACGTGTGTGTGTGTGTGTGTGTGTGTGCGTGTGTGTGTGTCTTTTGAAGCCTTTACCTAGCCGTGCAAGGTACTGCAGGGTGAGGAGGATCATGGTCTCCACACTGAGTAGTTGGCTGCCAGTCAGTCCCAGGCTGGCCAGTGTCTTCTCAGTCAACTGGTTGCCCTTATAGCAGCTCACCAGCAGAGGGCTCACCACAATGTCCCCCACGTTCCCATAGAAGTATGGTAATGTGCCATGCCCTGCAAACCAAACACCAGAATCAGTCAGTCAATCATATACCCTGAGGAAGACACTGTGTCCTGAAATGTTGCTTCATTAAATAATTTGAAGTTATATAGAGTGTGTCTTTCTTTAAAATTGAGATTACAGTTTTATGAGGAGGATTTACCAATGAGGATAACAGGACGGACTCCTGATGTGTTGAGCAGGTTGTCAGGGACGATGACAGTCTCTCCAGCAGTGACGGGTTGGGGCTGAAGGACACCTGCTACAGGCAGCTGAGGAGTGGGCATGGCCAGCACAGAGCCTGTTCAGAAATAGACACACCATGTTAATACTGTGATTACAAAACTGCTGCACATTAAGCAGATCCTGGAAATCATGACCTTTCTAATTCTTAAAGATAATTTGTACCCACTCTTTCAGCTTCTGCTCAGTTCTGCACTCACCTATCTCCATGGAGATGCTGAATGAATCACCCCTGACAACAGAGCATTTCATGGACCTTTTGTCCTTCCTTCTCCCGAAAAGCAAGGTCAATGTAATAATCAATGTCAGATCTAACACGCACTCTCTCTCTCTCACACACAAACACACACACACACACACACACACACGTTTTCACAATGTCTGGGGCTACAGTACACTCTTTTTTTGTTGTTTTTTTATCAAAAGGGTTCTACATTGAACCCAAAGGGGTTTTACCTGGAACAAAAAGGGTTCTTCAAACTATGGGAACAGCCAAAGAACACTTTTAGGTTCTAGATATCACCATTTTTTTTCTAAGAATGCAGGTGGTGCATGACATTTAAAAGAATTCCTCATGAAACAAAGTCTACTAGGGCTGTATCTATTCAGGACACGCTCTGGACGTTAAGCATACGCTGTGGTGTGATGGTGCAATTCATCCAACTGTTGCCTTTTCAGTGTTGTAAATTAATGTGTAAATAAATGTAAATAAACAACAAAACATTATCAAAAGCTCTGTGCCAGACCTGGGGAGCAGACGATGGGTCGGATGGCGGACACAGGGACTGCTGTAGGGGGGACTGGCACCAGGGGGTTAGGGTGCCAACCGCGGTGGCGCTTTTTGGGCGGGCCTGAGATCATGGCAGAGGAAACTGGACAGAAAACAATACAAGAGAAACATGAAAATTCATGAATGTTGTAACTGCAGAATAGGGGTCTGGGTTCTAGGGGTCTGGGTTCTCAAAAGGGGTCTGGGTTCTAGGAGTCTGGGTTCTCAAAATAATTTAGAGGGCTTCTACAATGGTGACCTATGAGCAATTATACTACATTCTACTTCATATTTCAGAAACTAAGATTTGTAATTAAAAGAAAAAGCAGGTGCAGAGAAACATTCAATTGGAATCGGAATAGTAAATATGTATTGCAATTCACCCATAACAGGAACACAACAAGCAGACATTTCCTGTGTATGTTTAACATCACCGAGGTTAGGGAGTCGAATGTGGAGCTCACCAGGGTTGTCTCCTAGGTCGGAGGTTCTGTACCCCTGTCCCTGGGGTCCCAGAGACACCTGAGAGGGGCTCAGTAAAGGGGGGTGGCCGTCTTGACCCAGTCCATTGGTCGGCCCGTTCACTCTTAAAGCCATGGGTACTACACAGACACACCGTACATTATTGATGCATTTCACCACAATTCCTTTTCAGATGGTTCAACGCTAAATAATTCACTTTCGTAAGATAATGTTTTGACAGCCTTCTGAGAGACGCCATACTTGAAGTGCGTGCTTAGATCTTCTTCATAGTAAATAAAGAGTAAATAAATACATGTATTTGATCATTACAAAATAAAACCAATTGTCCTGAAAGATATCTTCCTAATATAGAGACTGAACAATACATAAGAATGATTTAGGGCCGTCTAACACTGAGCTATTGATTTCCTATTGCCAATGAACTGATGGGGCACTTTCCAGTCTCAGATTCACTGCGTGTGCATTTACGCTAACACATTGATTGGTATGTGTAGGCCAGGCCTGTCAATCTTTCAACCTTGTAAACGAGCTAATGGATAGCCAGGTCTTAAAAAGTCATTACAGGGATTTTCTGCTCAGTATTGGTGTGTGTGTATGCACACGTGTGTGTCCCCAGTCAGTAGAAGAGGCTAATCTACACACCACAGCTCCATCTGGACTATGCTTGGCCACGTAAACAAGCCTGTTTCTAGGCAACAGGTCCTTCCCCTTCTCCTACTCAGACCAGGGCACATAGCAGAAGTGATGCTGGGGCTATTTCCTGACCCTTAGAAATACATGGGCTAAGGCTTATTGCACACATGGTATGTCTGCATAATATTACTGGATATTATTTATATATAATGTACCATGCTGTAAAACACTTTAAAGCTGATGTTGTGAGGTAACAATATCTATACGATGGAGATATAATTACACATACAATAGATTAACACATTGTCATCCAGAAACAAGTTCCTCAGCCTACACATCACTGACAAATTGAAATGGTCCACCCACACAGACCTCAGGAGGCTGGAGAAATTTGGCTTGGCACCTAAAACCCTCACAAACTTTTAGAGATGCGCAAATGAGAGCATCCTGTCAGACTGTATTACCACCTGGTACGGCAACTGCACCGCCCGCAAAGGCAGGGCTCTCCAGAGGGTGGTGCCCAACGCATCACCGGGGGAAAACTACCTGCCCTCCAGGACACCTACAGCACCCAATGTCACAGGTAGGTAAAAAAAAAACATAAAGTACAACAACCACCCGAGCCACTGCCTGTTCACCACACTACCATCCAGAATGTGAGGTCAGTACAGGTGCATCAAATCTGGGACCAAGAGACTGAAAAACAGTTTCTATCTCAAGGCCATCAGACTTTAAAATAGCCATCACTAGCACATCAGAGTTGAAGTCGGAAGTTTACATACACTTAGGTTGGAGTCATTAAAACTCGTTTTTCAACCACTCCACACATTTCTTGTTAACAAACTATAGTTTTGGCAAGTCGGTTAGGACATCTACTTTGTGCATGACACAAGTAATTTTTTCAACAATTGTTTACAGACAGATTATTTCACTTATAATTCACTGTATCACAATTCCAGTGGGTCAGAGGTTTACATACACTAAGTTGACTGTGCCTTTAAACAGCTTGGAAAATTCCAAATAATGATGTCATGGCTTTAGAAGCTTCTGATAGGCTAATTGACATCATTTGAGTCAATTGGAGGTGTACCTGTGGATGTATTTCAAGACCTACCTTCAAACTCAGTGCCTCTTTGCTTGACATCATGGGAAAATCAAGAGAAATCAGCCAAGACCTCAGAAAAAATTGTAGACCTCCACAAGTCTGGTTCATCCTTGGGAGCAATTTCCAAATGCTTGAAGGTACCACATTTAACTGTACAAACAATAGTATGCAAGTATAAACACCATGGGACCACGCAGCCGTCAAACCGCTCAGGAAGGAGACGTGTTCTGTCTCCTGGAGATTAACGTACTTTGGTACGGAAAGTGAAAATCAATCCCAGAACAACAGCAAAGGACCTTGTGAAGATGCTGGAGGAAACGGGTACAAAACTTTCTATATCCACAGTAAAACAAGTCCTATATCGACATAGCCTGAAAGGCCCCTCAGCAAGGAAAAAGCCACTGCTCCAAAACCACCATAAAAAAAGCCAGACTAAGGTTTGCGACTGCACATGGGGACAAAGATTGTACTTTTTGGAGAAATGTCCTCTGGTCTGATGAAACAAAAATAGAACTGTTTGGCCATAATGACCATCGTTATGTTGGGAGGAAAAAGGGGGAGGCTTGCAAGCCGAAGAACACCATCCCAACCGTGAAGCACGGGGGGTGGCAACATCATGTTGTGGGGTGCTTTGCTGCAGGAGGGACTGGTGTACTTCCCAAAACAGATGGCATCATGAGGAAGAGAAAATATGTGGATATATTGAAGCAACATCTCAAGACATCAGTCAGGAAGTTAAAGCTTGGTCACAAATGGGTCTTCCAAATGGACAATGACCCCAAGCATACTTCCAAAGTTGTGGAAAAATGGCTTAAGGACAACAAAGTCAAGGTATTGGAGTGGCCATCACAAAGCCCTGACCTCAATCCTATAGAACATTTGTGGGCAGAACTGACAAAGCGTGTGCGAGCAAGGAGGCCTACAAACCTGACTCAGTTACACCAGCTCTGTCAGGAGGAATGGGCCAAAATTCACCCAACTTATTGTGGGAAGCTTGTGGAGGGCTACACAAAACGTTTGATCCAAGTTAAACAATTTAAAGGCAATGTTACCAAATACTAATTGAGTGCATGTAAACTTCTGACCCAAGTGGAATTTGATGAAAGAAATAAAAGCTGAAATAAATAATTCTCTCTACTATTATTCTGACATGTCACGTTCTTAAAATAAAGTGTTGATCCTAACTGACCTAAGAGAGTTTTTACTAGGATTAAATGTCAGGAGTTGTGAAAAACTGAGTTTAAATGTAGTTGGCTAAGGTGTATGTAAACGTCCGACTTCAAGTGTAGCAGAGGATGTAAAGCCACAACACGGCGGGTTGTTTTTATATGTAAACTTCCGACTTCAACTGTACATAGACTTGAAATCACTGGCCACTTTAATAATGGAACACTAGTCACTTTAATAATGTTTATATATTGTGCATTACTCATATCATATGTATATATTGTATTGTATTCTACTGTATCTTAATCTATGCCACTCTGACATTGCTCGTCCAAATATTCATGTATTCTTAATTCCACTCCTTTACCTTAGATTTGTGTGTATTGTGTGTATTTTTGTGAAATTGTTAGATATTACTTGCACTGTTGGAACAAGAAACACAAGCATTTCACTACACCCGCAATAACATCTGCTAAACACGTGTATGTCACCAATAACATTTGATTTGATTTGATAGAAGAAGAGCTGTACCTATTGGTAGAGTCTTGCCCCCAGGGGTAGAGGCCAAAGGCTTGAGGAAGCTGCAGTCTCGGGCCAGGTCCTGGGCTGAGAAGAACACAGAGGCGGCAGAGGGAGTCCTGGTAGGAGGGGAGTCTGGAAGGTAATAAGAGCACAGGGTGGCTGTTGGGTCCTGTCAAATTGCTTTAACCAAAATCTCTCCAAACAAAACTAACAAATCAACAATAATGACTCAATCCAATTGTTCCATTAGAACAAGTAATCCATAACAGTCCTGATTAACAAAACAATGCTTTGTAAACAAACACAGACACTCTACACTCAAGCCAGATGTAATCTTGGTCAGAGGAGGGAGGGATGGGAGATGAGGGGAGGGAGGGAGGGAGGGAGGGGAGAGGAGAAGGGGTGTTGTGTCAAACCACTACCCTTCCCTGACAGAGCGTGATGACCTAATTGGGAGCAGGATGTAGCTCAAGGTCGGTGTCAGGAGATAGGACACTGAAGTCATGCCAATGGTGCGTATCAGCACAGCTAACACATCAGGTTAAGTATTTTAGTATGTGTGTGTGCGTGTGTGTTTTTAATCTGATTTTACTGCTCGCTTGAGTTACTTGAAGTGGAAGAGAGTCCCATGTAGTCATGGCTCTATGTAGTACTGTATATTTCCCTGAGTCTGTTATGGATTTGGGGACTGTGAAGAGACCCCTGGTGGTATGTCTTGTGGGGGTATGTATAGGTTTCTGAGCTGTGTGTTAGATGTTTGAAGAGACAGTTCGCTGCTTTCAATAGTCCGGGTGGCCATTTCATTAATTGTTCAGCCGCCTAATAGCTTGGGGGGGGTAGAAGCTATTAAGGAGCCGTGGCGCTCCGGTACCGCTTGCCATGCGGGAGAAGAGAGAACAGTCTTTGACAATTTTTTGGGGCCTTCCCCTGACACCGCTTAGTATAATTCACAAAGACAAGTAGTGATTCAGTCAATCTCTCCTCTACTTTGAGCCAGGAGAGATTGACATGCATGTTATCGATATCAGCCCTCCTTGTACATTTAAGGGCCAGCCGTGCTGCTCTGTTCTGAGATAACAGTAATTTACTTATGCTCTTTTTTTATGGCACTTGACCATATAACTGGGCAGTAGTTCAGGTGTGATAAAAACTAAGGCCTGTAGGTCTTGTTTAGTCGATTGGGACATCAAGAAAGCAGAGTGGCGCTTTATCACGGACAGACCTCTCCCCATCTTAGCTACCGTTGCATCAATATGTTTTGACCAGGTCCGTTTACAATCTAGGGTTGCACCAAGCAGTTTAGTCTCCTCAATTTGTTCAACTGACACATTATTCACTGCAACATTTAGATTAGATTTTGGGTTTAGTGAATGATTTGTCCCAAACACAATGCTTTTCTTTTTTTGTATATTTAGGACTAGTTTATTACTTGCCAGGCATTTGAAAACGGACAGCAGCTCTTTGTTGAGTATAGCAGTGTTTTCACTTGCTGCGGTAGCTGACGCTACCTGGTTTACGTCAGAGAGGCTTCCATTAAAGAACACCCTCGGTGATCTGTTAGTTACCTGTCTAACTCTTAATTCACGATATACAGTTGAAGTCGGAAGTTTACATACACTTAGGTTGGAATCATTAAAACTCGTTTTTTCAACCACTCCACAAATGTCTTGTTAACAAACTATAGTTTTGGCAAGTCGGTTAGGACATCTACTTTGTGCATGGCACAAGTAATTTTTCCAACAGTTGTTTACAGACAGATTACTCACTTATAATTCACTGTATAACAATTCCAGTGGGTCAGAAGTTTACATACACTAAGTTGACTGTGCCTTTAAACAGCTTGGAAAATTCCAGAAAATTATGTCATGGTTTTAGAAGCTTCTGATAGAGGAATTGACATCATTTGAGTCAATTGGAGGTGTACCTATGGATGTATTTCAAGGCCTACCTTCAAACTCAGTGCCGCATGGGAAAATCAAAAGAAATCAGCCAAGACATCAGACATTTTTTTTTTTAGACCCCCACAAGTCTGGTTCAGGATTGGGAGCAATTTCCAAACGCTGAAGGTACCACGTTCATCTGTACAAACAATAGTACGCAAGTATAAACACCATGGGACCATGCAGCCGTCATACCGCTCAGGAAGGAGACGTGTTCTGTCTCCTAGAGATTCATGTACTTTGGTGTGAAAAGTGCAAATCAATCCCAGAACAACAGCAAAGGGCTTTGTGAAGATGCTGGAGGAAACGGGTACAAAAGTATCTATATCCACAGTAAAACGAGTCCTATATCGACATAACCTGAAAGGCTGATCAGCAAGGAAGGAGCCACTGCTCCAAAACCGCCATCAAAAAGTCGGACTTCGGTTTGCAACTGCACGTGGGGACAAAGATCATACTTTTTGGAGAAACGTTCTCTGGTCTGATGAAACAAAAATAGAACTGTTTGGCCATAATGACCATCGTTATGTTTGGAGGAAAAAGGGGGAGGCTTGCAAGCCAAAGAACACCATCCCAACTGTGAAGCACGGGGGTGGCAGCATCATGTTGTGGGGGTGCTTTGCTGCAGGAGGGACTGGTGCACTTCCCAAAATAGATGGCATCATGAGGCAGGAAATTTATGTGGATATATTGAAGCAACATCTCAAGACTTGGTCGCAAATGGGACTTCCAAATGGACAATAACCTCAAGCATACTTCCAAAGTTGTGGCAAAATGGCTTAAGGACAACAAAGGCAAGGTACAGTATGGGAGTGGCCATCACAAAGGCCTGACCTCAATCCTATAGAAAATTTGTGGGCAGAACTGAAAAAGCGTGTGCGTGCAAGGAGGCCTACAAACCTGACAAGTTAAACAATTTAAAGCAATGCTACCTTTATTTAACTAGGCAAGTCAGTTAAGAACAAATTCTTATTTGTAATGACGGCCTAGAAACAGTGGGTTAACTGCCTTGTTCAGGAGCAGAATGACAGATTTTTACCTTGTCAGCTCAGGGATTCGATCTTGCAACCTTTCAGTTACTAGTCCAACTCTCTAACCACTATGATACTTGCCACCCCACAAATACTAATTGAGTGTATGTAAACTTCTGACCCACTGGGAATGTGATGAAAGAAATAAAAGCTCTGCTATTATTCTGACATTTCACATTCTTAAAATAAAGTGGTGATCCACACTGACCTAAGAGAGAATTTTTACTAGGATTAAATGTCAGGAATTGTGAAAAACTGAGTTTAAATGTAGTTGGCTAAGGTGTATGTAAACGTCCGACTTCAACTGTAGCAGAGGATGCCACAACACGCCGTTTTTTTCAGCAGCCGACTATGATTGATAATGTCAAAAGATGCATGACAAAACCGCTCCCACAATCATATCGTTATCAATTTCTTTCAGCCAATCAACAGTCATTTGTTTTAGTACCGCACATGTTGAGTGCCCCTCCCTATAAACGTGGTGAAAGTCAGTTGTGAAATAGCATTGTATCTGGTTCAACATTCTTTTTTTCCCCCGAATGTAAATAGTCATTTGATTAATTGTTCAGCCGTCTTATAAAAGCTGTTCAGGAGACTTTTGGACCTAGACTTGGCACTACGGTTCCATTTGTCATGCGGTAGTAGTGAGAACAGTCTACTGTGACATTAATGCTAGTACGAACTCGGACCCAGGCGCAGAGAAACACAGCAGGCAGAGGTAAGGGTAAATCCAAAATATTTACTCAAGATCTTCATAGCAAAACAACAAAGCAAGGGCACACGAGAACACTGAACAGAACATGAGACCTGAGCAACTGGCCCAGTCCACAGAGGAACCTAAATAGTCATCCAGTATGTGATCCCAATAAGCCCAATCAGGGTCACCTGGATACTAGAAGTTACCCAAGGGTGCTCTCCAGTGGCAACCTCAGGTAGTACCCTCAAGGGAGAAAACCTGACCTGTGACACCATGACTTGGGTGACTGGAGTCTTTGACAATTTTTTGGGCCTTCTGGGATGATAGTGTAGATGTGAACCATGACTAGCCTTTCAAAGCACTTCATGGCTACACGCCCTGGTAATCCGTCTGGCCCTCGGCCTTGTGAATTCTGACATGTTTAAAGGTCTTGCTCACGTCGGCTACAGAGAGCGTAATCACATAGTCATCCGGGACAGCTGGTGCTCTCAGTGTTGCTTGCATCGAAGCGAGCGTAAAAGGCATTTAGCTCTTCTGGTAGGTTCGCGTCACTGGGCAGCTCGCGGCTGGGTTTCTCTTCGTAGTTCGTAATAGTTTGCAAGCCCTGCCACAGCCGACGAGTGTCGGAGCCGGTGTAGTAGGATTCAATCTCCGTCCTGTATTGACGCTTTGCCTGTTTGATGGTTCGTCGGAGGGCATAGCGGGATTTCTTAGAAGTGTCTGGATTAATGTCCCGCTTCTTGAAAGCGGCAGATCTAGCCTTTAGCTCGGTGCAGATGTTGCCTGTAATCCATGACTTCTGGTTGGGATATGTACTGTATGTACGATCACTGTGGGGACAACGTTTTCGATGCACTTACTGATGAAGCCGTTGACTGAGGTGGTATACTCCTCAATGCCATTGGCTGAATCACGGAACATCTTCCAGTCTGTGCTAGCAAAGCAGTCCTGTAGCGTAGCATCCGCGTCATCTGACCACTTCCGTATTGAGCGAGTCACTGCTTCTTCCTGCTTTAGTCTTTGCTTGTAAGCAGGAATCAGGAGGATAGAATTATGGTCAGATTTGCCAAATGGAGCGCGGGGGAGAGCTTTGCATGTGTCTCTGTGTGTGGAGTAAAGGTGGTCTAGATTTTTATTCTCCTCTGGTTGCACCTGTGACATGCTGGTGGAAATGAGGTAAAACAGATTTAAGTTTGCCTGCATGAAAGTCTGCTGAGTGCAGTCTTTGTTCCAGCATCAGTTTGTGGTGGTAAATAGATAGCTACGAATAATATAGATAAATCTCTTGGTAGATACTGTGGTCTACAGCTTATCATGAGGTACTCTACCTCAGGTGAGCAATACCTTGAGATGTCTTTAATATTAGACATCGCGCACCAGCAGTTATTGACAAATAGACACACACTCCGCCCCTTGTCTTCCCAGACGTAACTGCTCTGTTCTGCCAATTGATGGAAAACCCAGCCAGCTCTATATTATCCGTGTCGTCGTTCAGCCATGACTCGGTGAAACATAAGATATTGCAGTTTTTTATGTCCCATTGGTAGGATAGTCTCGACCGTAGATCATCGAGTTTGTTTTCCAGAGATTGCACATTGGACAATAGAACCGATGGTAGTGGCGATTTACTCACTCGCCTACGAATTCGCACAAGAGACCCTGACCTTCTCCCTCTGTATCTCCAGCTTTTCTTCACGTGAATGACGGGGATTTGGGCCTGGTCTCCGGAAAGCAGTACATCCTTTAGTCGGACTCATTAAAGAAAAAAATCTTTGTCCAGTTTGAGGTGAGTAATCACTGTTCTGATGTCGAGAAGCTCTTTTCAGTCATAAGAGATGGTAACAGCAAATTTATGTCCAAAATAAGTTTCAAACAAAATAGCACAGTTGGTTAGTAGCCCGTAAAACGGCAGCCACCCCCTCCGGTGCCATTATTATTCATTCAGAGTTTGTTGCTGGCATTTCATGCCCAAGTTTGCTATTCTTGCCAATAAAAAATGTAAGTAGTTGGCAATATCAGAGGGTTTTGGGATGAAAAAATCATCTGATTCAATGAATGATAGAGCTGAGTTTGCCTTTTTGCCCAAAATGTAATTTAAGGTGCTCCAAAGCTTTTTACCATCATCCTTTATATAATTTATCTTTGTTTCATAGTATAGTTTCTTCTTCTTTTTGTTTAGTTTAGTCACATGATTTCTCAATTTACAGTTTGTTTTATTTGCCATTCCTTTTGCCTCGTCCCTCTTAGATCTCACACTGAATGAGCACTATAACTGCACTATAAACTGAGACAGAGTCGACTGCAATGAGCGTGTTCTACCTGAGAGGGAGAAAGAGGAAGAGGAGGGTGTGCGTGTGTCCTACCTGAGAGGGAGAAAGAGGAGGGTGTGCGTGTGTCCTACCTGAGAGAGAGAAAGAGGAAGAGGAGGATGTGCGTGTGTCCTACCTGAGAGGAAGAGGAAAAGGAGGGTGTGTGTGTGTCCTACCTGAGAGGGAGGAAGAGGAAGAGGAGGGTGTGCGTGTGTCCTACCTGAGAGGGAGAAAGAGGAAGTGGAGGGTGTGTGTGTGTCCTACCTGAGAGGAAGAAAGAGGAAGAGGAGGGTGTGCATGTGTCCTACCTGAGAGGGAGAAAGAGGAAGAGGAGGGTGTGCGTGTATCCTACCTGAGAGGGAAAAAGAGGAAGAGGAGGGTGTGAGTGTGTCCTACCTGAGAGGGAGAAAGAGGAAGGAGGGTGTGCGTGTCCTACCTGAGAAGGAGAAAGAGAAGGGTGTGCGTGTGTCCTACCTGAGAGGGAGGAAGAGGAAAAGGAGTGTGCGTGTGTCCTACCTGAGAGGGAGAAAGAGGAAGAGGAGGGTGTGTGTGTCCTACCTGAAAGGGAGAAAGGGGAAGAGCTGTGTCCGTTGGTGCCTCCATTCTCCTTGCTACTCAGGGAGGATGAGGAACTGGGCTTGGAGGTGGACGCATTGCTATTGGAGAACTGGCGCGTCTTGCAGTCTAGGGAAAAGGAGGGGAGAAATAAATAACATTTTAAAATAGAGCTGGAAACATATTATCAGTGAATCAATCAATGATACATTTTGTATATATATTGATGGGTCATAAAACAAATATAGCCCCAGACCAATACCACATTTTAGTTATTACAAAAACCACTCAACTCCATTAGGCTACTACGCATTTCTAATGCATTTTAAATCAAATCAAATCCAAGTTTATGTGTCACGTGCGCAGAATACAACAGGTGTAGGTAGACCTTACACGTGTGTGTGTGTGTGTGTGTGTGTGTGTGTGTGTGTGTGTGTAGGTAAGTAGAGAAATAAAACAACAGTAGCAACGCTATATACAGACACCGGTTAGTCCGGCTTATTGAGGTAGTATGTACATATAGATATGGTTAAAGTGACTATGCATATATGATGAACAGAGAGTAGCAGTAGCGTAAAAGAGGGGTTGGCGGGTGGTGGTTGGGACACAATGCAGATAGCCCGGTTAGCCAATGTGCGGGGAGCACTGGTTGGTCGGCCCAATTGAGGTAGTATGTACATGAATGTATAGTTAAAGTGACTATGCATATAAGATAAACAGAGAGTAGCAGCAGCGTAAAAGAGGGGTTGGGGGGGCACACAATGCAAATAGTCCGGGTAACCATTTACTAAACAACTATGCAACATCCAGTCATGTTGTAGCAACATACAATGTTACTAGTGTAATTACAGTGTTACAACACAGGTATAAGAGAAATGCAATGTAAAGGGTTGCAGAAAGTGTGTGAAATGAATGCAGATAGGGTCAGAGAGACATCTCACCTTTCCAGCAGATGAGGGGTCCTTTGCACAGAGCACCCTGAGAGTTCTTCACCAGGTAGTATTTTAAGTGCTTCTGCTTCTTGGGCTGCGTGGCCAGCTTCAGGTTGATGTGGTTGGAGAACTCAGTAAAGTACCGGAACCCCTTCTCCCCACAGCCAACACAGTTCCCTGAAAACCCTGCACACACAACACATAGAGGACACATTATAAGGATACATTATAGTCTTATGTCAATATTTATATCGCCAAACATTGATGAACAGCAAAAATAAGCTGTTCAATTCAATGTGGCATTAGGAGGCCACAGCACAGGTTAACCAAATGCTGATTGCAACAGTAATCAAAACTAGTTGCAAGCTACAGTATGGAGGGTGGTAAAAATCGAGCATTTCCGATGACTCATCTAAGCTGAGCGGGTAAAATACTCATATGTATACCTCAGTATATCAGGTCAGAGAGACAGACTGACCTAAAAGTGCATTTTTCCCGTTCTCATCAGGCAGAAAGCGCCTATCCACGGCACACACCAGGATGTGCTCTGGGACGCTGGAGGATTTGGCACCGACAAGCTCGAAGCCAGCTGGAACTTCGATGTGTTCCGTCGCCATGGAGACCAGACGGAGGTCCTTACCGGCCTGACAGAACCCTGAGAAGAAGAGACAGAACAACAGTCAGCTCGGAGTAAACATCCACAACAACAACACACAGTACACGTACCATGGTCGCGTTCACTGGAATTAGTATTATCGTCGACAGCTTGCTGAATAATGTCTGTATAGATGTCTACGATACATCGGAACATACCATGGTGAATATTGTTGCAAACATGTGGTGTTCCTAAGTAGAGAATGTGTTCCTAAGATCTGTTTTTTTTAGCAAGGATTTGAATCCCTGGGGGTTCCCAGGACAAAAGGAGTATGAGATGTTTTTTGAGGCCTTTACCGTCCATGGTGCAGCAGCCGTCGGGCGCAGGGCCCTGGTGGAGGTAGGGCAGCGGGGGGCTGCTGGTGTCAGAGTCGTCCTCCTCCTCCAGGTCTTCCAGACCGTTAGAGGCCTGGCCGTTTAGCAGATCCTGACCCTTAGGCTCCCCGCACGGCATGCACAGGTCCACCTTGGGCTTGATATCTGACCCAATAACACACAATGACCCCGTAAGACATAATGTCCCCATCATACACCACATCACACAACACAGTAAATTCTCCTGGAGTGAAGATGCCAGACAAAAGGCAAGGAGAAGGAGATTGGAGGCTTTGCAAGTCCTTTTTCAAGAGAAGGACAAACCCATAACACATGACCATGGCCACTTTCAAGTCTACCTCTCTTCAAGAGAACTAAATGAGTGAGATGATATGGATTTGTTGTGTGTGTGGGTATCATGTAATGACTAATTCTCAAGTCCTACTCAACTGGTTATCGTTAACACAATTTAACATAACGATCAGAGAAAGACAGTTTTTTTTTCTATGTGTTTCTGTTATCTATGATCCAATAATGAATGAGTCAGCCGGCTATAACTAATGTTCTGTACTGTTTCTATACATAACGACCTCGATGAAGACAGAGAATGGAGCCATGCAGACCGAGAGAAGTACCATCCATGTTGCCAGGATACTGGTCAGGCTCCAGGTATAGCTGAGTGAAGATGGGCTGTGGGTCTCCACTGCTGGAGCGTAGGGAGGCCTTGATGGAGTTGTGGAGGGCCTCCTCGAAGCGAGCAGATTTCAGCTGCCCTGCGTACGAATTCCCCATGATCTGTAATGAGAAGAACGGTATAACATGGACAAAAGCACAGCCATGCACTCAAGGCTCAGCTCCGTCCACGTCGATTAGTAAGAGAGAACAGAGTAGAGATGCTAGGATGCTAGGATGCACTTACAGTCTCACATAAGAAGATGCATGCGCACACACACACAATCTCTCACCCTCTTGACCTTTTTTCCCCCTCTGTCTTTATCCCTACCCTATTTCTTTCTGGTTTTGTCTCTAGATCTTTCCCTCCCTTTCTGAATTTCAGTATGTCACCCTGGCTTCATTGCCCCCCTCCTTTGGTCCACTCTTCGGACATCTGCCGAGGTCGGCTGTGTGGGCCTGGGGTTGAGGTTGGGAAGCAGGTGGCAGCTGGACAGACCGGGGGACACACATGTGGCCTGGTGGCTTAGTGAAAAGCCCTTGTTCAAATAGAACAGAAGTGACCAGTGCAGGGCAAGGGTAATAGCCAAGTACCCCCATAATGAATGACTGATATAGACTGTCCAACTAAATAACTATCCTTAAATAACTCTCCTTGACGCTACTCTCCTTTTTCTGGTCATTGCCCTTTCCATATCACCCAGCCATTCATGTGCATGGTTTACAATTATAAAGGACTGAAAAGGAAGTAATGTATTTTTTGCAAGCTAACATATGGTTTTGGCCTGAAAAACCCTCCCTACCATTGTCCTTGGGCTACATTTGGCAGGTGTTACTGTAGTGTTGTATCAACGCAACCATTAACAGCCAAGTCAAGCCACAGGTTGAAGGCTTCATCTGTTTGGGAACAGCTAGGACTCTGTAACCATCACATTGTCTGTGCAGGTTTTTTAGGGGCACAATTACTTGTGATATCATGTATTTTGACTAAGTCTATGCCTAGCAATATTACATTTTGACTATGCCAAGCGATGTATAAATGGCTCGGCTATCAAACAACTAGTCCAAAACAAAATCCTGTATCTGCAATGTAAAAGAAATGTGCAGGAATATAGACTACACATGATATCTATAGTACATGCAGAATTTGCAGACAAATCACATTTAAATATAACTAACCAATTTGTATCTATTTTTTGCATGTAAAAAAACAAGTTGCATCCAATCCAGACCATTTGATTGACAGGTGAATTGCCACTGGACAAAATACCCCTCGCCTAAGGTAACCATTATGAAATACAACCAACGAAGACTTAACTGGGTTAATCATTAAATCAAGAGAACCTATTTTACTGAGATCAATACAAAGCACTATTGAGTTTCTATGTTGATTCTACTCAAAAGCTTTTTTCTTCACCCTTTTAAAATGAAGAAGAATGCCTCTTCCCAGGTTCTTTAGCTACTGTAGTGTCGCCTTCTAAAACCCCGAACTCTTTTATTCTATCAATAAACGGCAGGCTTGGTAATCAAGTTGGAACAGTTGGCCATCCGAGGTCCTGTTCCTGCCCTAACCTGTCCCATGCCTGGACAGGTTCAAGCCTGGCTGATTACCCAAGAACCTACCCAGAGGGAAGAGGGGCAGAGAGACTGATAAGAAAGAGAGAAAGAGACAGCAAGAGAGAAAGAGAGACAGGGAGAGAGAGACAGGGAGAGAGAGACAGGGAGAGAGAGACAGGGAGAGAGAGACAGGGAGAGAGAGAAAGAGAGACAGGGAGAGAGAGAAAGAGAGACAGGGAGAGAGAGAAAGAGAGACAGGGAGAGAGAGAAAGAGAGACAAGGAGAGAGAGAAAGAGAGACAAGGAGAGAGAGACAGGGAGACAGAGACAGCTTTGGCAAGGTACACATGTTTCCCATGCCAATAAAGCCCTTTGACTTGAGAGAGGTAGAGAGGGGGTGGGATATGGCCAGCCAAGGCAGACAAAGGACAAGATTAAGTGTGGTGCCTGATTGTGCTTTGACAGAGATAAGCAGCTTAACATAAAGAAGCTACAGTATTTCTCCCTCAGCTGACGGGTGGATGGATGGAGAAAGGTAGAAAGAGAGAGAGAGAACTACCCACGGTGTGTTTAAAGAGGTGGCGGAGCCTGGTGAAGGCATCCACATGCTTCCCATATATTATGACAACATTTTGTGACGTTTTTGTTCGTTTTGGTCTTCGGCTGTTCGTGCACAAGTCACTTTTTTCTCGAAGTTGGTAGCCGAAGTCGGTTTCATGCAAATTTTTTCACTTGAGAAATACTGCACCAAACATCTTAATTAGTTTAAGAATTCTCGGCAGAAACATGACAAATTAATTCAGCCTGGTTTCAGCGTCTCAAAATAGACAAACAGTAATGTTGCCGCTTTTTTCAAATTTTTCACAAAAAAGTCTTCCAGGTCAATTCGAGAGCCCAGAGCAGCAGAGAACAGATTTGTCCTTAAACCTCACAAAGTGAAGCCATAGTGGTGACCTCATAAAGCTGACACATGGGAGAGGTGGAGAGGTGAACACAGACGAGACCCTTCAACACGTGCTCCATCACAACAAAGCCACACCGGGACAAAGGTGGCCTAATGGATGTGGCTGGAGCAGGAGAGAGATAGAGGAATTGGTGGTCAGGAGTTATTTCAGGCGTGATTTCATTTGACGTAATTCTGTTTGATGAATGATGAAATAGTGTCTGATCTGTGTTTTCAGGTAGTGACAGAATCATGTTTGGAGAAGTGAAGTGACTGAGATCTCAATTTTCTCAGCGGCAACTGGAAGCTGACCAGAAAACCGGTCTCAGATTCTTCCACAGATTCCTGAGCCTGGGTGGCCATAATGGCCATATTGCAAGAATCTAACCCCCGGGCAGAATTAAGGTCTGGTCCTGTGACAAGCTTGCAAATTCCAGGAGGCCATATGGGAGGAAAAAAAATAGGGCTTGTTCATTAGGAATTAAATTGAAGAAAATTGTCAGACATTTTGTGAAATGGGGAGGTACCATCTGAACTTGTCCAATAAGAAATGCTCGTTATGGTTTTACGTTTTGACAAGTTTTGCTACGGTGTGTCCTAAGGAACAAGACCCTCCTTTCTCTCTTTATACATCTTTCCCATTCGGACTTTACCTCGCTTTCCCGACACAGCTTTAAAACATGATAATCTCATGTATTATCACGTCATTTTGGCGTAGCTGACCTTACCTTGTGTAATTGTTCCCAGGTGTGAAGGGATGTGTTCTCCTCTACTACATGATGGGTCAGAAGAACCACTGTGTCGAAACGTCCTGCAGTGACATCCCCCTCAGCAGCACTGTTCTAGACCTAAAGAGAGCGGTTAGATGAATGCATGAGATTAACAGAATGCATCTTCACCCAAGGATCCAAATGAACAGACATATGGAATACAGGACACATACTGTATAATAGGCTAAAGGTTTATAGTTGGCTAATTGTCTGAAACTGATGAGCACTAAGGAAGACGATCATGCCACACTGGTGTATTTAAAGGCGAGAGCGTCGAATCAGGCTTTGATACCGTTGATATACTGTATGCAAGGAGAAGAGTTTGCTGCAAATAACACACGATAGGCCTGCAGCACCTTTCATCTCAAGATATCAAATCAAACCCAATATTTAAAAAATCCAATTGAAAGGAAACTCGAGGTTGAAAGACGCACAAATGCTTTTAAATAGTCAGTCCAACTATTCCACACAACATGTCTGACCATGAAAATGAATGGCTGCACTTAGAGCAATGAGAGAGGCCACTCAAAAGTTAAGAGGAGCAGATTGCACAAAACCATGACATATGTAGTGACCGTTGGTGGTGAACAGGGGTTATGTGATACGGTAGCCTCTGGGTATTTTTGTAAAACACACTAGAGTGTTAGGGTTTGTAATCATACACACACACACACACACACACACACACACACGTGCGCACACTCACACACAAACTGTATATGGGCGCTCACACGTACACATTAGAGGTCGACCGATTATGATTTTTCAACGCCGATACCGATTATTGGAGGACCAAAAAAAGCCAATACCGATTAATCAGACATTTTTGGGGGGTTTGTTTGTAATAATGGCAATTACAACAATACTGAATGAACACTTATTTTAACTTAATATAATACATCAATAAAATCAATTTAGCCTCAAATAAATAATTAAACATGTTCAATTTGGTTTAAATAATGCAAAAACAAAGTGTTGGAGAAGAAAGTAAAAGTGCAATATGTGCCATGTAAGAAAGCTAACGTTTAAGTTCCTTGCTCAGAACATGAGGACATATGAAAGCTGGTGGTTCCTTTTAACATGAGACTTCAATATTCCCAGGTAAGAAGTTTTAGGTTGTAGTTATTATAGGAATTATAGGACTATTTCCCTCTATACCATTTGTATTTCATATACCTTTGACTATTGAATGTTCTTATAGGCACTTTAGTATTGCCAGCGTAACAGTATAGCTTCCGTCCCTCTCCTCGCCCCTGCCTGGGCTCGAACAAGGAACACATCGACAACAGCCACCCTCGAAGCATCGTTACCCATCGCTCCACAAAAGCCGCGGCCCTTGCAGAGCAAGGGGAACAACTACTCCAAGTCTCAGAGCGAGTGCCGTCACAGATTGAAACGATCGGTGAAACGAAAGTGCTGTTTGAATGAATGCTTACAATCCTGCTGCTGCCTACCACCGCTCAGTCAGACTGCTCTATCAAATGTCAAATCGTAGACTTAATTATAACATAACACACATAAATACGAGCCTTAGGTCATTAATATGGTCGAATCCAGAAACTATCATTTCAAAAACGAAAACTTTTATTCTTTCAGTGAAATACGGAACCGTTCTGTGTTTTATCTAACGGGTGGTATCCCTAAGTCTAAATATAGATGTTACATTGCACAACCTTCAATGTTATGTCATAATTATGTACAATTCTGGCAAATTAATTAGTCTTTGATAGGAATAAATGGACTTCACACAGTTCGCAACGAGCCAGGCGGCCCAAACTGCTGCATATACCCTGACTGCTTGCACGGAACGCAAGAGAAGTGACACAATTTCCCTAATTATAAAAAATGTATGTTAGCAGGCAATATTAACTAAATAGGCAGGTTTAAAATATATATACTTGTGTATTGATTTTAAAGAAAGGCATTGATGTTTATGGTTAGGTTTGGTGCAACGACAGTGCTAAATCATCACCTGTTTGGCGAAGTAGGCTGTGATTCGATGAGAAAGGCACTTCATCGGTTATATGCAATGCAGGACACGCTAGATAAACTAGGAATATCATCAACCATGTGTAGTTAACTAGTGATTATGTGAAGATAGATTGTTTTTTATAAGTTTAATGCTACCTAGCAACTTACCTTGGCTTCTTGCTGCCCTCGCGTAACAGGTAGTCAGCCTGCCATGCAGGCTCCTTGTGGAGTGCAATGTAAGGCAGGTGGTTAGAGCGTTGGACTAGTAACCGGAAGGTTGCAAAAACAAATCCCTGAGCTGACAAGGTAAAAATCTGTCATTCTGCACCTGAACAAGGCAGTTAACCCACCGTTCCTAGGCCGTCATTGAAAATAAGAATGTGTTCTTAACTGACTTACCTAGTTAAATAAAGGTGTAAAATAATAATAGTCGGACAAATCGGTGTCCAAAAATACTTTTGTTATGAAAACTTGATATCGGCCCTAATTAATCGGCCATTCCGATTAATCGGTCGACCTCTAGTACACACACACACACACACACACTACCAACTACTAAAAACTGGTACAGATATAAGGTCCTGATTTGACCAGTTTCTCACAGCAGAAAAATAATCCTGCAGCAACAGGAAATTTTAATTTTGGTGTGGATTATAATTCGTGGAATTTTTGGAGGCGTTAATAAATGTTTATTTTTATTTTTATTAAGTCTGACATTTTAAAGTGTAAATTTCAAACTTTAGAAGCCTTTTTAAACTTGAATACACAACACGTTTGCACTTCCTACTTTGCAGGACATTTCCTGCAACAACAGGGTGATCAAATTAAGATCCTACATCTGTACTTCCACTTTGACCCCAAGCATTGTTTACCCACTCCTAGACCTTATACAACTAAGCTGATACAAAGTTCCCTTCAAAACATTGACTGTCACAAGAATGCTCCCTGTCACCATCCGGTAATGCATGGTCCTTGTTATGCAGTTTTTGGGACCTAGTGTCCCTAATTTGCCCCTGCCTGAGGTCTGGGGCCCAAGTCCTCGCGCTGGCATTACATGCACACTGATTTGTCCTGTTAACCACATTGAAGTAGTTAACTTTGTGAATGATTAGCCTCACACTGATAGGACTAATCAAACTACAGAGCTACATGGTCAATGGGAGGGACAAGGGGATAAGGGAGGTCATGCAAATTCCATACCATCCAGGTCAGACAGTGCTAGAACTTTAACCGGAACGCTGCATGAGCGTAGGGAACATTCTCTTTAGTACAGACTGAACATCCAAATCTTCCTTCACTTCTAGATGCACGCTTTAAGGGCCCTCTAGGCAGCGAACTCTGCAACCACAGTAATATAACCCATTCTATGAGACATTCTTATCACACTGGCCTATCAGTAGGCCTAGACTACACATCACTCTTAACATAACCCTGTATCTATGTCCATGATCACAGGGTCACTATCAACGGCATTGACCCCCCCCCCCGGCCAGAGTGTTGAAATAGTTTTGTGGCTGCCAAATCAAATGAAGTTTATGTGTCATATGCACAAGAAACACATGGTGTACTCAGTACAATGCTTACTCTCAACTAAATGTGACAACAATAAGAAAAGGTAAAAAACAAAAAAAGTACTAATAATAACAATAATCTAGGACACTGCAGATGGCCGGTGAGATGTGCCTGACCCATCGGAGCCGTAAATCTAGACATACTCAGGCACAGCCTCGGGCGCCTAACGGCTGGGATCCTGTTCTTCTGGTAATGACATTTTAGGGTCCTTTCAGCATGACATGCTGGTAGGGAATTTTGCCCGAGGGGTGTAAGGAGGGAATTTAAGGCGGTGGCCGCAGAGGTACACACGCACAAAACACACACACACACACACATACAAACGCACACACACAAACACCCACATGTGCACACAGACAGCACTCCGTGCATGCGTATGCATGAAATAGCTAACTCGTTGTTGATGAACGATGCGAAAACAGAGGTCCTATTTTAGAGTGATGTGGATTTAAATTCTAAGAAATGTTAGAGATTTAACTCCAAGAACACTGTGAGCTTAGCCTTGCCCCCCAACCCTCCCTGTCTTCTCTCTCCCTCCCTCCTTCCCCCCCTCTCTCTGTTTCCCCCACCCCACTCCACTCCCCTTTTTTTTGTTTCTTCCTTCATCTGCATAATGACGTTACACTCCTGACAATGGAGGGATAGAGGCAGGATAGAGAGGGATTACATCAACTTCCCCTTGGTCACAACCTGTTTCAGACCCACTCCCGGAACCTTTCCTTCAAGGGCAACACTACAGCGTTGAAGTCAGCCAAGGGTTTCACGTTAAGAAATCTAACTTGCTACTGTATCCACATACGTGCACATAGGCACTGGCACAAATAGACGTGTGTGTGTGTGTGTGTGTGTGTGCGCGTGAGCACACGCACGCCACACACAAACACACGTTGAAAAGAGAGGAGGGAAGAAAAGGGAAAGCCGGGGTAGATGCAGAAAAAAACTTGACACTGTCCAGGTGATCCTGAACATGCTTTTTCTACAACACATAGTGATATAATGGTCTAAAATGATTTAGATCATCCAGAACATGGTAAAAAGACGACCACTGACTATCTCTTTACTTGATTATTGAAACATTCACACAAGCTTTTGCCAGTCATCATTACTGGAAATAGATCATGATAAAACAGACTACCTTAGTCATTTGAGTAAATGGATTACATATCTTAAGTAAATGGATTACATATCTTAAGTAAATGGATTACATATCTTATTATTCACAGAAATACAGGAACAATGACTGTAGGCTACACTCCTAGAAAAAAAAAGGTGCTATCTGGGACCGAAAAGGTTTATTTGGCTGTACCCGTAGGAGAACCCTTTGAAGAACCCTTTTGATACCAGGTAGAAGCCTATTGGGTTCCATGTAGAACCCATTTCCCCAGAGGGTTCTACATGGAAGCCAAAAGAGTTCTGACTGGGACCAAATAGGGTTCTACCTGGAACCAAAAAGAGTTATCCTATGGGGACAACCACATAACCCTTTTGGAACCCTTTTTACTAAGAGGGTACTGTCAACATTAGAAATCCGATGGATGAGGACAAGAGTACACATCAGTATAGCAGAGGAGAGGGGGATGGGGGTTATGCAAAAAAGGACTAACATTTCCAGGTCCCTTAAATTAGGTGCTAAGAGCTGAGCCATCAACATAATGTTGGTGGAAATCCAGCAAAGTGCCAGAGTAAACAATGTAAAATGCTTCCATACCTTCCAAGGGTTCTCCACCAGCCAGACAGCACTTCGATAACACAAACAACAACATAAAACGCTCCAAAACCAAACACTAAATTCCACCATGCAAAAATAAATAAATCACAAAGTCACGAATTATAGTCCATTTTGGGTGATAGGTATGTCCTAACGAAGAGGAAAAGAGTGAGGAAATATCCAAGGAGACGTAGGGCTGATTAATTCTCATCTGGTGTGTCCCCAAGTCATCAGCAGCTCCTTGGTAATTAAACTCCACGACAGTATGGACAGCAAATACTCCTCCTTCCTCCAGTACAGCAGAACCCCTCTCTCTCTGAGTCAAGCACACACACACCCAAGCACACACACCCTCCCCCAGTCCCCTTGTCCCTCCCCTATGTTGTGCCATTTGCTGTGTGTGGAGTGAATTCTCTGGGGCCTCATTCATCTTAGCCCCTCTGACCCCCTGTAGTGACAGATGCTCTTGGAGGGCCGTCCTGCCTGGCCAGGAAACAAAGACATTGGGCAACATCCCCTCCTGCCACACGGTTACACCACCCCGACACGCGTGACCATCAGCATTTAACATGCCAACAACACAGGGGGAAACCCTGACTCAGCAGGATGACACACTGGAGAAATAGAACTACTATCCCTATGCAGTTCTTAGATTACCAAAGAAGAAGAAACAAATCTAGTCAAAATCAACCCCCCCACTACTCTTTCTTTACTTTCACCCCTGTCTCTCCCTCTCTCTCTCTCTGCCACTCCCTTCCTTTTTATTAGGGCCAATTTAGAGATAGGGCAAACCCAACCACTGGCAAAATAGGGACAAGAAGAATGTCAGGTCAGCTCTGTGCATTTTGTCCCTCTTGGCCGGGCTGGGACCCTGGCCCTACAGAACAGACTACAGGCCTGGGACTGGGTTGGAGACTGGGATGGACCCCTGACTGTTTTTTTTTTTTTTTACCCCCGCTATAAATACCAAGGGCTCATCTGGCCAAAATAAATAAACTGGGGATCCACCTTCCGTCACCACAAATCAACAGGCGCTGGGTGGACAGATGTCAAGGATTATAGTGTCATTATAGCCTGGCTGGCTGGTCAAATGCCTCGTCATTACTAACACTGGGCCAATGGAGCGCTGGGGTGACAGATTTTACGGAAACTAAGAAATGCATGATATGACTTTACATCCTTTTGGGTTTATTCCGTGAAAATAAATAAAATTACGTCACATCATGGCTAATATACTGTACATGTAGAGACGTTTCCCTAAGTGCATAAACAACATAACAACAGAACACTGTATTTTTGTTCAATGATATAGGAACTTTGGAGACTTTTTGGGGACTAATCAATTCACCTTCTCCTTCACCAGTGTTTCCCTCACACAGAATGTTCTAACTAGGCTTTTGAACATTTTAGGTTCTCACAACAACACATTTGTAATGTTGAAATCAGATCCCGACCTATTGGCTGAGTATAAACCCCCCCCCCCCTCTACAGATCCACTGCCGATAGAGCAAAGAGTTGTTGTGTGTCAGTGACATTCACATCTCCACTTTCATATGACATTGAACGCTAAATCTAAGCAGCTAACTGACTGCCAAATCATTCCTTGCACACAATGCCTGGTTCCTGTTTTGGCTGCAATCACAAAATAGTCTTCGTTAATCATTTACGCTGGCCTCGTCCATGGAGTGACCAGTTAAAAGGTTACTATGCATAAAAACATTTCCCAAACAAGCCTGTCATCCCTATGTCTGGGTCTTGTTTTTCTTTTTCTATGTTTAACTAAAGTTGCTGAGAATTTCTCTAGCAAACTAAGAAAATTGCCAAGTCAACACACAGCTACTTGGCAGTAGAAAAGACACATTCCACTCCATACTTTGCCACGGACCTTTTTAACACTTTGTCTTCCATTGATATTTGACCTCATGTGGATATGCCAATGACAACATTATTATTCTCACTCTTAAATCCAACATTAGGGAGACTTAAAACAACCTCAAAAGAGCTATACAATATATTCACGATAACACCATACGTCGCTCGTCTCCTTCACCTGCAACCTTCTATTCAACAGTCCATTCTTAGAAAAAGGACAAGCCTGAGTAAGCCAGTCGGTGAGCCATTCATAACAATCTTAACAATACTTTACAAAAATATTGGATCCGGAATATGGATTCATAACATAATTATGTTATCCTGGATCATTCAAGAGAAATAAACAGACAGATGAAACATCAAGTCAGAGGATGTTGATCACGACCATATTGTTTAATTGTAATTCTTTCATTTTCATCTTTGCATAGCCAGGCAAGCAGTGTGGCTGACTGACTGCCTTAGTCTTCAGTTCATTACAGCAGATCTAGTCAACCGTTGGTTTAATCTGTCCGTATAACTCTTCTCACCTCCTCACCAATGGTTATAGTATGCTGGCCACAGGCGGTGTGTGAGACAGCTATAAACCGGGGCATTAGCCAATCAGGGCTCCATTACTCCTCACCACTCATTCATCATACACACATCGCGCATTCTATGCTGAACGTGGAGGTTCGTGTCCATTGCATTATTATACGACACAGCGTCTGTCTGTCTGTATGGACTCTATAGGCTCCCGGGGGTAGTCCATTTGATACAGTTGGAGTAAAGAATGAAAGAAAGAGATGACTTGTGCCCTAAGAGGAGACGAGCAACTTTAGTAAACATTACAGTTTCCTGTCTGAGGTAAATCAACATATGACCACTCGAAAACTCCCCAAATAAGCTCATTTGGTACAGACCCGCACTAGCAGCAAGTTCAACCTGGGAAGAGGAGTCTCACGGTGTGATTAATCTCCCCCAGTTCCCAGCAGTAGCTCCCTCCCTCCCTGACTTTGACACAGCAGCCACGTTTAAATAGACCCGTTTGAAACGAAGATAATGAGTAAACCCAGCAGTTTCTTTGGCCTCAAAAGAGCCCTATGTGGGAAAACAAAAGAGCCTGGGTCTGAATGCTGGCCCTGTGGCCCTCCCTCCACCCATCCCTCACCACTGTATTGAGGGCCAGCCAAAGGGCCTGACAAAGGGGAAGTGGCCCTTCCACCCTCCACTGCCACCTGAGGAAAGATGGGTCACGTGACAGGGTGACTAGAGGACAGGGGGAAGGGAGAGGGGGGATAGGGGACTGGGGGTCTCCTATCCCCTGTTGTCTTTAGATTCCAAGGGGGACAGGAGATGGTTGCCTCCATTCCTCCTCTTGTCTTCTGGATTCCCAGGGGGAAAGCTGCTTTGTCTTAGCTCAGCACTGACTCAGCTTCATTGGGTTGAATTGAGCACATTGCAGCTTTGACCGACTCCAATGACCGACTCCAATGACCGACTCCAATGACCGACTCCAATGACCGACTCATTATTACACCAGACAGGTGTTGCGATACTTAATTGATACAAGTATAACATGTTCAAAAGCATATGTTCAGGAAAAAAACGTGTAACAATTTCAGACTCAAGGGAACGTGAACCGCACTATTGACTGCGTGCCGAGGTCAAAACATACATTCAGACCTATACATTTAGACCTGATGTAAACTATGTGGAGAGGGTCATTTTAAAACAACAAAAAAACATCAAAATGAAGATACACTGAAACAGAGTCAATGACTATGGAAGTAAAATGTCATAGTAGAATTGCGTGAGATGAGGGATCAGTATCAGGTGTGTAGGAGAGAAAGGAGAGCCGAGGTGTTAAACGGGACAGTGTGTCTGAAGACTTACAATAAGAAAACAAACCTGCTGCATGCATAAACAAGATGGCAAAACAACAACAACACAACCCCAATGTGAAAAGTCCCTCACCGAGCCCCATTGCACCTTCGTCTCTCCCATGTTGGTTACCTCCACGGTGTGAGGTGTGACACTGTCACTTACTAGCCTGGGTGGCAGCTTGTCCCCCTGCTATAATCCCCCCCCCCCTTCCCCCCAGGCTGAGCCAAGCCACACAAACAAAAGGCAGTGAGCAGCAGCATTCCAGATGAATGCCATAGCTGATGTCGGCAGCAGCAGAACAGAGAAAATAAAAGAGAGCTCAACCAGGCCAGGGCCAGGAAAGTGGAACAAGAGCCTGGGGCTGTAAGGGTGGTGGGTGGTGGGGTGGATTAGCCAGTGGGGACTATAAAGGGGAGTGAACTAGGGTTTAAGGCCTGTTGTGACAGAGGAGCTGGGGAAGGGCTGATGGGGGGCTGGGGGGGAGGCGGACAAAAGGAGCATTTGGGCAGATGAAGAAGTCATCATCATTAAGCCACTGGAAGTTTACTGTCCAGTTATAAAAGTCATTTCAAAATTAGGAGGTTAGGGGGTGCGTGTGAAAGGGGAGAAGGGCTCAGAGTGCCTGAGAAGGCCTGGGGGCGGGGCAGATGAGAGCTGTGGCCTGTGGTTGTGAGGGACTCTGTGGGACTGGGGGGCCAATTCATTAGGGGCACAGCCCAGCCTTTGTGTTTGCACCAGGTTGATTGGAGTGCTGACCTTGCCTTGCCTCCCAGCCTTCCCTGCACACTCTGCTCTGGCCCAGTGGAGGATGAGTATAAGGGCAAGGCATTTAACCTTCAACTAAATCCCAGCCTCAACCACAGCAGACAAAGGTCAGCATCATTTATTAACAAAGACTTGCTTAAACAGCTGCTATTAGGACACTATAGATGCTATATAAACTGATACACAGAGTTGGAAAACTCTGTTCTGTCTCCTAAGGATTTGTTGCCAGCTCTAGTTGAAAAGTCGATAATTCCTTTGCATGACAGAAAAAAAACATTGAAGCTTTTCACACTGTTCACCATAAAGTGGGAGACAGGGCAAATTCTAGGCAGCTAAATCAACAAAAATATTTAAGTTAACAACATTTACTTAGATACACATGGTCTTAAAAATTAGGTGTAAGATAGAGGTGTGGGATCTTCATTTGATCACCTTATTGCAGGAAATGTAAAACTTGCAGCGTATTTGAGGTTTAAAAAGGCTTCTAAAGACCTAAGTTTCCATTACAAAAAAATGTATCAACGCATACAAAAATGCAGATTCATTATAATCCACATTCTAAATTCACATTTCCTGTTGCTGCAGGATACGTTTTCTGCTGTAGTAAACTGGCTCAAATCGAGATTCTTCATCTGTACCACACTTGCCCCATCTTAGTTTTACTATGTTAAAGAGCGACTGCCCCTAAAATGCAACTTCTCATTTTGAAAATGGCCTATGTGGCATCGATATCAGTCAGAAACATTTATTGTAGTGTCAAAATTGACTATAAAGTGTAAATAGGATAATGTGGGTCATAAAGTCAGTCTCGTCCAAAACAGAGATTTGCGAGATGATAGGAAAAAATGATATGTCATGGAATGAAGGTTTTCCTTGGGTTGGGTTTATTTTAATCCTGCCCACATGCCCACAGCTGGTAGTGTAACAGTTTAGCTTGCGTCCCTCTCCTCACCTCTCCCTGGGCTCGAACCAGGGACACTCTGCACACATCGACGACAGCCACCCTCGAAGCATCGTTACCCATCGCTCCACAAAAGCCACGGCCCTTGCAGAGCAAGGGGAACAACTACTTCAAGGTCTCCAATTGAAACGCTATTAGCGCGCACCCCACCTACTAGCTAGCCATTTCACATTGGTTACACTCACCCCCCTTTTGACCTCCTCCTTTTCCGCAGCAACCAGTGATCCGGGTCACGGCACCAATGTAACATGCAATGGTCAATTTGGTTGACATTGGATATCCCTATGGGGCTAGTTAGGGACCATCAGTAAATTACACAATGTGCATAAGACAATATAAAAAAAGGTTAATAGCTCAAAGTTTCAATGACTTAAAAACCTCAAATCAACTATAAATTGTAGTTATTCAAATGCCAATATTGAAAGCATTCAATGAGACAACTAAAATATGTGCAACATCCAATGTCAGGGCTATCCAATGTCCAATGTCAAACCAACTTTGCCAAGGTCACACACCAGCTGGCTGAAGCTAATTGCCGAAAGAAGTTGGCTAACACTAGCTAGCCTAGGTGACTTCAAGACATAATACCTTGATAGACTTTTTCACGTTATCTGGAAGGGTGAGTTACTGTAACTGTACTGTTTTGCCAGAGAGAATGTACAAACGCTTGCCATGTTCGAACACACACAAGAGACACCCACATTAACCCCCCCCCCCCCCCCCAGACAATTCTTGAATCACATGGCCGCTGCATTACTTAATGAAAAACAAGGCCAAATCAGGAAGTTCAGCCCTTTTTAAATGTGAAGAAAAAAATATATAGAACATTTTCACTAAGTGTTGTTCTTTTTAAATTTAATTTGAGGCCTGGAGGACAAACTCAATCAATGTGGGGAATTACTAATAATTTACAAAGCTCGCTGAGAAGGCCTAATAAAATTGAAGCCCTGCGAGTGAACCCGCTCTGCATTTTACAACACTGCTCAGCCAAGGTTGAACACCAGTCCAACTAGCTGAACAAGAGAAAAGGACATAGAACCTTTGACCCTTGGAATATTTTTATGTTTACGGAGTTATTCTGAGCTGCCATATTGAAAGTAAACAAATTCCAGTTTACCCGTCTCTCCTTAGTAATGGTTATTACATAGGCCCGAAAGTATACACAAATAAAAAGAGAAACAATTATAATTATAATTCAAAAATGTTCAATTAAATTACAATAATATTTTTCTACATTTTCTTGAAAGGACATGCTTGTCCTTTTTCTACTGTCAACAGCTCTACTATAGTAAGCCTACTACTGTAAAAACTAACACCACATGATATGTCAAAGTACTATTGCTGCATAGTACTACATCTACTATACAGTGTTATTAGTAAGACTCATAAGTTCTTCAAATTTAACCCAAACAAATAAAACAACTTTTTAAAAATGTTATTATAATAATATAAACCTCTCCTTCCTGTACAAACTCACTGGTACCTATCTAATCACTCCTCTCACATAACAGAAGACGACAGGAAAAAAAAGAACATAGCTCAGTTACTCACTGTAATGGTTTGTGCACCCCGATAGCATCATCACAGCTAGCATCTCCATTTGGGCATCTGGTCAACACCTCACTGCTCATCCCCTCCCTAAACCCTAAACATTTAATGTTCAGTTTCACCAAACCCTGTCCTGGCCTGGCCTTCAATTGCTATTTAGACAGGCCTATTTGTTATGGGGTGTAAAAGGGGAGCTCTAAAGCCATGGATCATGGGTGGAGGGCAATATTATCAAAACACTTAGTCTTATCAGATGACAGGAGGGAACAGTAAGGGGTCAAGTTCCATGTCCAGGAACAGTACAGGCCTGGCCTGCAACACACCTCAACCACTTTCTGCATTTTTCTATTGTATCTCATCTGTCAGTCCAGGATAGTTCATGTCAGTATATCGAGTTGCAACCAAAGTGGAGTCTATCAAAGATGTTGAAACATTTGTCATGATTGTTACATTTTTTCTAGTGCTGAGCGATTAACCGACGTTTAGTATTGTTGTGGTTATTAAACAACTAATTGACCGACGTTGATTAAATTACTTGAATTCCATTTAGTTCAGTTTTTTTTTGTGAGCCCAAAGCGCCATTTCTCTAGAGCAGGTATCCCCAAACTGGGTTACGCGTACCTCCAGGGGTACACGCAATGCCGTTGGGGGTATGCCAAATAAAAATGTGATTCAAATTTTTATTAATAAAAAATATATATATATATTTTTTTCTTCACATTTTCAAACAGTCCATTTATATTTTTACAATAACTGCCTAACATTAACCGTTACTCTCTCGCAGGAATTCCATTAACGGTCCGCATATAGCAAAACGTAGCTGATGCTCATTCCGTTTACTCGAAAATTGATAAATGGTTAAAAAAAAAGTAAGGCCCGCGTCCATAAAGACACATACCAGCATTACTGCACCTGTCGACGACGAGCACATCCAATGCGAGCATCAGTAATTCTACATTTGTTGTTGGCCCAGCTAGCATGGATGCTGACAGTTGTGAATCTGATGCAGCCGTAGAGCTATTGCCCCCTTACCCGGGAAAGCACTGAACAACAGAGAGGGACGTTGGACCATCGAAGAGGAGCAAAGATGATGAGAACTACATTGATTTGGAGTTCACTTATATGGGGAGTAGTGCCTATCCTCAGCCACAGTGTGTTATATGTGCAAAAGTACTATCTCACAACTCAATGAAACCTTTAAATTTCAAAAATAAGCCACAGGAGTTTTTTGAGCG
This sequence comes from Oncorhynchus mykiss, assembly GCF_013265735.2. Taxonomy (NCBI): domain Eukaryota; kingdom Metazoa; phylum Chordata; class Actinopteri; order Salmoniformes; family Salmonidae; genus Oncorhynchus; species Oncorhynchus mykiss. Next base: position 12,081,882 of record NC_048592.1, read on the forward strand.
AGAATTAAGACAACTTCCGATTAGTAAGACATGTATAAAAGCAACAGATACCATTAATAAGAAGGGGCTAGAAGCGTCTTATATGGTGAGCTACCGATTGGCTAGGACAGGCAAGCCCCATACTATTGTGGAGGACTTAATTCTTCCTGCTGACGCGGATATGGCTGGGACAATACCGGGGGGAAAAGGCAAAAAAAAACTATACAGACAATGCCTTCATAAAACAACACTGTTTCACGACGTATCAGTTACATGGCAAGAGATGTTTTGAAACAATTACTGTTTCGCATACAAGCCAGTGAATCATATGCATTACAGCTGGATGAGTCAACAGGCCTGGCAGTTGCCAAAGGAATGCCTGACAGCTTGAAAGACATTTTGGACACTACAGTGAAAATGCTTAACTTTGTTAAACAAGGCCCCTGAACTCTCGTGTATTTTCTGCACAACGCAAATGATATGGGCAGCGACCATGTAATGCATTTACAACATACAGAAGTGCGCTGGTTATCATGGGGCAAAGTGTTTACGTGGCTTTTTTTAATTGAGAGACAAGCTTAAAGTTTTCTTTACTGACCATAATTTTCACTTGTCTGACCACTTGCATGATGACGAGTTTCTCACACCTATCTGGGTGATGTTTTTTCTCGCCTGAATGATCTGAATCTAGGATTACAGGGACTCTCCGCAACTATATTCAATGTGCGGGACAAAATTGAGGCTATGATTTAGAAGTTGGAGCTCTTCTCGGTCTGCATTAACAAGGACAACACACAGGTTGTTCCATCATTGTACGATTGTTTTGTGTGCAAATGAACTCAAGCTTACGGACAATGTCAAATGTGATTATAGCGAAGCACCTGAGTGAGTCGGTGCGCAATTACACAGGTACTTTCCCAAAACGGATGACACAAACAACTGGATTCGTTACCCTTTCATGCCTTGCCTCCAGTCCACTTACCGATATCTGAACAAGAGAGCCTCATCGAAATTGCAACAAGCGGTTCTGTGAAAAATGAATTTAATCAGATGCCACTGCCACATTTCTGGATTGGGCTGCACTCAGAGTATCCTGCCTTGGCAAATCATGTTGTTAAGACACTGATGCCCTTTGCAACCTCATACCTATGTGAGAGTAGCATGAAAACTAAATACAGGCACAGACTGTGTGTGGAAAATGATTTAAGACAGACTCTCTCCAATACAACCCAACATTGCAGAGTTATGTGCATCCTTTCAAGCACAACCTTCTCATTAACCTGTGGTAAATTATTCACAATATTCAATGAACAAATAACATTTTATATGTAAGATGGAAAAATAAAGAGCAAAACTCACACTCGTTCTTATGTTTGATGAATGTATTGTGTGTGTGTGGCAGGCTTACAATGATGGCAAAAAACAACATCTAAGAGTGTGCTGACCCTGGTGCTAGAGGGGGCACGCAGCTGGAGGTTGTATGTTTTGAAGGGGTACGGGACTATAAAAAGTTTGGGAACCACTGCTCTAGAGAGAAATCAAATCATTCACTGAAAGAAATCAAGTCAAAAACTATGTGGGACGCTGGGCTGAAGGGAGTTTTTACTAAGCAAATGTTTTTTGTTTTTTTTCTCCATTAAACCTTTATTTAACTAGGCAACTCAGTTAAGAACACATTCTTATTTACAATGACAGCCTAGGAACAGTGGGTTAACTGCCTTGTTCACTGTCATCTTGGGGATTGTCTCTAGCAACCTTTTGGTTACTGGCCCAACACTCTAACCACTAGGCTACCTGCCGCCCCATGTTTATCCTAGCAGTAACGTGGTAATTAACTACAATGACCATATTCCATTGCACCTGTTTTTTCCAGCTCAAACAGATCAGAGAGGAAGAGGCGAAGTGAGATGTTTCACTCTGGTCAAAATCTGTCCAAAATAAGCCCGATGCATTTCTATGGGATTGATTTGTACCTAAAAGTTGTCGCCTGCCTTCCCGCCTTTAGGAAAATGACTCCCATTGTTGGGGCGGAGACATGAGCATCTCGTCATTATATACAGATCTCTGGACTGATATTTTTTTACGCCTGCTATGTGAAGTTAGATAGACACAGACCGTGTGAAAGAGAAATGTAGACAAACTACGAGAGTGACAGAGATAGTTTGTGAAAGTATGCCTAACGAAATTGAAGTTAAAGGTAAAATTATATCGTCAGACAGCTCTGCAGTATGATAGGCAGGCTAGCTAAATGGCATGACAGTACAGTATGGGGAGCACATAATATTATATGGCCTGGCTAGCTGGCTGACTGCTACTGTCTGAGCAGAGATGAGATCATTACTTTAATAATTATAAGGAAGGAAAAATAATAAAATTCTAAGTTATATACAACACATAAATATTTTTATGTTTCATTGTCATTTCCTATTTTTCTATTGATGTCTACCCAATGTGAACCTGATCATTGACTATGGAATATGTTTTGGCAATTGAATGTTCGTTTTAGGAATTTCCATTAAAAAGCTCTTTCAATCATAGTGACATCTTTTCTTAATGCATTTCCTGTTTACAAAAATAATCAAAACCGAAATCTAAAAAACAGGATTCTTTAAAAGAAAATCAAACAGAACCAATCTCAAAAAGCACAAATCTCTTTAATAAAAAAAAATCTGATCATCTAAATGTAAAAGTATCACTCAAATATCCAGACAACCCCATCCCTATGAAAATTCTCAAAGACATAGCATCTAACCACTTTTGAAGTCGATGAATAAATGCCCATCAAAAAGAGAAAGAAAGAAAGAAAGAAAGAGAGGACACCTCACTGAATAGGACCCTTCCACCCATTCTTTCTTTCCTCCCCCTGAAGTCCCAAAGCCACCTTGAATTCATTTGAGTGACACATTGACAAAGAACGTCCTTAATGTCCTAAGGAAGGAGCGCTCTACCCCCCCCCCCCCCCACCCCCACCCCACACCCCATTTACTTCCTTGAGGGGCGATCAGCTGTATCTATCATGCCTCTGTTCCTGACCTCCAGGTGCCTCTGCTGCATCAGCACTGACACACACACACACACACACACACACACACACACACCACTCCCTCCCGATTAATAATAAGTAGCCATGTTGTCCCTGGTGACAAGGTCCACATTTTAAATCCCATTCCCCCTAGCTGACCACAGCACAGCCAGGACCCACCGTGGTCACAGTGGCAGCAGGGCTTCTCCTCTCTTCTTCTTTTTGTCTTAACGGGACAATGGTGGCCACGGAGGCCTTTGTCAGGCCCTGACACAAACACAAACCTCACTGATGAGAAAAGTGACAGTAAACCCATTCAGGCATAGTGGCCACTGCTTCAACTGTATTGATCCTGTGGGAGACAGGATATTTTCCCGGCAGATGTGCCAGTCAGGGCTGACAGGAGCTGAGCTGAGGCTCTCTCTGTGGCTCTTGATGTGGATTGAGAGGATAAAGAATGGGCTTAATTAGTTACTAAGCTCTGAAATGGACAAATAAAACACCAGTCGGGATTGGGAAGTTTAGATGTGTTGTTGTTCTCATTGATAATGTTACTTATTGTTTCCCTCTTTGCCCCTTTGCAGAGTTTCTAAAATGTTAAATGGATGATACAGTTGGTACAAAATCACTGACTGAAACATCAAAACCTGCAGGACTTGGATAACACAGAATGTACTTGTTTTATTAAAACACAATGCAAGACTTAAAACGAACTGTACTGTAGATATAACCACGACAACGGGGTTTACAGTTGAAGTCGGAAGTATACGTACACTTAGGTTAGAGTCATTAAAACTCATTTTTCAACCTCTATACAAATTTCTTGTTAACAAACTATAGTTTTGGCAAGTCGGTTAGGACATCTACTTTGTGCATGACACAAGTAATTTTTCCAACAATTGTTTACAGACAGATTATTTCACTGTATCACAATTCCAGTGGGTCAGAGGTTTACATACACTAAGTTGACTGTGCCTTTAAACAGCTTGGAAAATTCCAAATAATGATGTCATGGCTTTAGAAGCTTCTGATAGGCGAATTGACATCATTTGAGTCAATTGGAGGTGTACCTGTGGATGTATTTCAAGGCCTACCTTCAAACTCAGTGCCTCTTTGCTTGACATCATGGGAAAATCAAAATAAATCAGCCAAGACCTCAGAAGAAAGACCTCCACAAGTGTGGTTCATGCTTGGGAGCAATTTCCAAACACCTGAAGGTAAACACACTCATCTGTACAAACAATAGTACGCAAGTATAAACACCATGGGACCACGCAGCTATCATACCGCTCAGGAAGGAGACGCGTTCTGTCTCCTAGAGATGAATGTACTTCGGTGCGAAAAGTGCAAATCAATCCCAGAACAACAGCAAAGGACCTTGTGAAGATGCTGGAGGAAACAGGTACAAAAGTATCTTTATCCACAGTAAAACGAGTCCTATATCGACAACCTGAAAGGACGCTCAGCAAGTAAGAAGCCACGTCTCCAAAACCGCCATCAAAAAGACAGACTACGGTTTGAAACTGCACATGGGGACAAAGATCATACTTTTTGATGAAATGTTCTCTGGTCTGATGAAACAAAAATAGAACTGTTTGGCCATAATGACCATTGTTATGTTTGGAGACAAAAGGGGGAGGCTTGCAAGCCGAAGAACACCATCCCAACCGTGAAGCACAGGGGTGGCAGCATCATGTTGTGGGGGTGCTTTGCTGCAGGAGGGACTGGTGCACTTCACAAAACAGATGGCATCATGAGGTAGGAAAATTATGTGGATATATTGAAGCAACATCTGAGGAAATTAAAGCTTGGCCTCAAATGGGTCTTCCAAATGGACAATGACCCCAAGCATACTTCCAATAGTTGTGGCAAAATGGCTTAAGGACAACAAAGTCAAGGTATTTGAGTGGCCATCACAAAGCCCTGACCTCATCCTACAGAATATTTGTGGGCAGAACTGACAAAGCATGTGCGAGCAAGGAGGCCTACAAACCTGACTCAATTACACCAGCTCTGCCAGGAGGAATGGTCCAAAATTCACGCAACTCATTATAGGAAGCTTGTGGAAGGCTACCCGAAATGTTTGACCCAAGTTAACAATTTAAAGGCAATGTTACCAAATACTAATTGAGTGTATGTAAACTTATAACCCACTGGGAATGTGATGAAAGAAATAAAAGCTGAAATAAATAATTCTCTCTACTATTATTCTGACATTTCACATTCTTAAAATAAAGTGGTGATCCTAACTGACCTGAGACAGGGAATTTTTACGAGGATTAAATGTCAGGAATTGTGAAAAACTTAGTTTAAATGTATTTGGCTAAGGTGTATGTAAACTTTCAACTTTAACTGTATATTCTAACTTAATCTGGACTATGTCCAACACAACTGAATAGGATATTCTGTGGAGGGATTGTGGAACTCTTCAATCCACAAACAGACAGTTGGATGGGTTCTAGTTCTAGTGCATCAAAACAGAGAGTGAGAAAGAGAGAGGCCAGCTGAGATCCATAAAGTTGCCCAGTAACAGGACTTCTCAGGTTAGAAGGCTGGGAAAGAGAGTAAGAGAACGAGAGAGAGAGAGAGTTCTCAATTGGTACAAAATATATAAAGTACTGCACACACGACAATCGCTTAGGTTTAAAATGAAGCTCAACTGGAAACCTAAATGAGGCAGTGACAGAACTGAGAGAAATAACGCAGGGAATTCTGCACCAATAAAAAACATATTCAAATTGAAATACCTATTAAAACATGATTAAAACTATTAGAATGTGTCATTAAACCAATTGCACTACATGGCAGCAAGGTGTGGGGTCCACTTGCAAAACAAGATTTGAAACACCCCATTGAAACCCTGCATGCAGAGTTCTGTAAGATTCTCCTACAAATCCAGAGGAATACTACAAACAATGCATGTAAAACAGAATTAGGCCAATATCCACTAATAAGAAAAAAAAAAAAATAGCAATTAAGTTTAGGAAACATCTAAAATACAATGACCCCCTCTCATGTAGTGTAATGCGCTGTAAAGCGCTGGCAACCCACAGCGTCTTCCCCTAACAGGACTATTCTCACCAGATCGGTCTTGAAACCTTGAATAAGAGTTTCAAATTTGGGGGAATTACTCTAATTCTCTAATTGTGTAATTATGGGCGGCAGCGGCAGGTAGCCTAGTGTGGGGCGGAAGGTAGCCTAGTGTGGGGCGGAAGGTAGCCTAGTGGTTAGAGCGTTGGGCCCATAACCTAAAGTTTGCTAGATCAAAAACCCATTGCTGACAAGGTAAAAATCTGCAGTTCTGCCCCTGAACAAGGCAGTTAACCCACTGTTTCCTGGTATGCCATCATTGTACATAATAATTTGTTCTTAACTGACTTGCCTAGTTAAATAAAAAATATATAAATTACAAAGCCCTGAAATGCCAAGAGCTGAGCAAAGAAAAGTCCTCTCATCCAGGTGGTCATGGAGGCTGAGTTCACAAACTTGTTCTACTAACACACTGAAGCCTTTTGGACCAGAATATCCCATCAATCAGAATAAACCAAATGACAACAACAGTCAAAAGACAAAACTACATTAGCTATAGGGAAGCACAAAGCAAAATGCAGCGCTATCTAAATCGACAGTACACCATGGCAAACTATTTGACCATGGTTACTGATCAAAACCATAGAAAAACCTTGACAAAGTACAGGCTTGGTGAGCACAGCCTTGCCATTGAGAAGGGTAGACACGGGGGAAAACCTGCGGCCCTGTAGGAAAGGCTGTACAACCACAGCAGAACCTGAGACAGAGCTGCATTTCCTGACAAAATGTTACAAATATAAAACCATTTCAGAATGAAATTTCCCCAAATTTGAAACTCTTGTTCAAGGTTTCAAAGACCGATCTGGTGAGAATAGGAATTACCAGTCCTGTTAGGGGAAGACACTGTGGGTTGCCAGCGCTCTATGTTTCTGCCTGACAATGTACACCCCCAGGGGATTCGCGCAATGCCGTCGGGGGTACGTCAAATAAAAATGTGATTCACATAAACAATATTTTAAGATATGTGTACTGTATACAGTTGAAGTCAGTTATCCACAATTCCTAGTAAAAAATTCCCATGTCTTAGGTCAGTTAGGATCACCACTTTATTTTAAATGTCAGAATAATAGTAGAGAGAATGATTTATTTCAGCCTTTACTTCTTTCATCACATTCCCAGTGTGTCAGAAGTTTACATACACTCAATTAGTATAATGGTAGCATCGCCCTTAAATTGTTTAATTTGGGTCAAACATTTTGGGTAGCCTTCCACAAGCTTCCCACAATAAGTCTGCGGAATTTTGGCCCAATCCTCCTGACAGAGCTGGTGTAACTGAGTCAGGTTGGTAGGCCTTCTTGCTCGCACACGCTTTTTCAGTTATGTCCACAAATTTTCTATAGGATTGAGGTCAGGGCTTGTGATGGCCGCTCCAATACCTTGACTTGGAAGCTTGAAAGACGTTTTGGGCCTCCCGGGTGGCGCAGTGGCAGTTTTCTTTACTGACCATAAATTTTCACTTGTCTGACCGCTTGCATGATGACGAGTTTCTCACACGACTGGCCTATCTGGGTGATGTTTTTTCTCGCCTGAATGATCTGAATCTAGGATTACAGGGACTCTCCGCAACTATACTCAATGGGCGGGACAAAATTGAGGCTATGATTTAGAAGTTGGAGCTCTTCTCTGTCTGCATTAACAAGGACAACACACAGGTCTTTCCGTCATTGTATGATTGTTTTGTGTGCAAATGAACTCAAGCTTACGGACAATGTCAAATGTGATATAGCGAAGCATCTGAGTGAGTTGGGTGCGCAATTACGCAGATACATTCCCAAAACGGATGACACAAACAACTGGATTCATTATCCCTTTCATTGCCTGCCTCCAGTCCACTTACTGATACCTGAACAAGAGAGCCTCATCGAAATTGCAACAAGTGGTTCCATGAAAATTTATTTTAATCAGAAGCCACTGCCAGATTTCAAAATTGGGCTGCGCTCAAAGTATCCTACCCTTGGCAAATCGCCCTGTTAAGACACTAATACCCTCTGCAACCACATACCTATGTGAGAGTGGATTCTCGGCCCTCACTAGCATGAAATGAATGAAATGAATCACACTCATTATGTTTAATAAATGTATTGTATAGTGTGTGTGGTAGGCTTACAATGATGGCAAAAAACAACATTTTGAGAGTGTGCTGAAACTGGTGCTCGAGGGGGTACGCAAGCTGAAGGTTGAATGTTTGAAGGGGTACGGGACTACAGAAGGTTTTGGAACCACTGCTCTATGCCGTTGTTATTACTGTTTTTCTCAATTGCTAAAACACCATTTCTGAAACCTTGCTCAATTTCCTGAAAACATTCAACACAAGACCTCATCTTCAAGCACTATTTACATAACCTCTGACATTCGCCTCAAAACAGTTTTACCTGTGTTCAAAATCAAACACTGCTCTCAAAACATAAACAAAGTGATCAAAATGATATACACTCTCAAGCAGTCAGTAAACAATACACCGAAAAATAGAAAACAATTCTCAGGGAGAAGTACATTTTTAATCTAAAAAAATATTCATATTTTTCCATCATTGTCTTTTGATGAACGAAAACATGTTCTATCATAGTAGCTCAAAATTGATCAGGAATTACTACTCTGCTTTGCTCTTTGCAATTTTGTTTTTTGTTCTTCCTCCTCCTTATACCCCTATTTTTACAGTTCTGTACCCTGCATCTCACAAACTTGTCCTTTGTCTCTGTGATACTGTAATTCTTGTTCTTTGTTGATATGAACCTGCAACCAGTCAAAATCTATTGAGCAGTCAGTACTGTTAATAAATGGAAAGCACAATGTTCAGGGCCATACAATTTGTCCATTGTACAGCATACAGCCTACAATGCACTGTACTACAGTATCCATTCTCAGACTTTCTCCTTCCCACCTTCAACAACCTGTTTGCTCTCTGAACTGGCTTATATTGGTTGTGTCGCATCATTTGAAACAGGTTACATACATTTTGAGTGGTTGTGTTCAATCAATGACATATGTTTTCTATTTGTATTTGATTGTTGCCACTTGTGTTTACCAGTATGGATGACATGTGCATTAGAGTGAAGAATGTGTGAGAATGAGTTTAGAGTTTTGCTGAAAAGTCTAAGTGAGATCTGCAAATTGTGTTTTACCATGTGAAATGGTTTAAGGTATTGACAACAGACTGCATAATTAGCTAAATGAGTCCAGGCAACTGAGAACTTTGTTCAGCCAATGGGTTTTAGTGTTTTAGCAATTGAGAAAAACTGTATTTGTACTGTAACTGTAACTGCCCATTGTATGGTTATTTTCCACTTGATTATTGTTGTTACTGATTGTTCCGTTGGCAATCTTGTATTATAATATTTTTAATTATGTTAATATTGTAAACAAATCACTTAAGATTCAAAGTACGCCTTAGCAATATGTACATTGTTACGTCAAGCCAATAAAGCAAGTTAAATTGGATTTAGAGAGAGAGAGAGAGAGAGAGAGAGAGAGAGAGAGAGAGAGAGAGAGAGAGAGAGAGAGAGAGAGAGAGAGAGAGAGAGAGAGAGAGAGAGAGAGAGAGAGAGAGAGAGAGAGAGAGAGAGAGAGAGAGAGAGAGAGAGAGAGAGAGAGAGAGAGAGAGAGAGAGAGAGAGAGAGAGAGAGAGAGAGAGAGAGAGAGAGAGAATAGAAATCAGTCCGTGTCCTTGTTCTTCCCAGGTAAATATTTGGTCACCTTGTTATCAAAGCAGGGAACTGAGAGTCTGGATGTCCTCTGCAACCAGGAAAGCTTTAGACAAAACAGTCAAAACACCTCAAAACAAGACATGGTTTTAAGATCAAGATAAAACTAGCTGAATTGAGTCACTTACGATTCCCCACATGGCAGCTTCTTGTCATTGTTGCTATATATCTGGGTGGGCACATCATTTTCGTGACGTTGTCAGTTAACCCATCAATAATCCAAGGAAAAAGTCAGACTCACAATTGGATGTGTTTATCTATAGACTCATTTTTGTGGCCAGAGAGAAAAAGAGAGAGAGAAAAAGAGAGAGAGAGCTGACTGGCTGGGTTCTGGTCACCGTGGCCTTGGACAATCTGTGACAGCCCACAGCAGGCTCAGCCTTCTGCCAGAGAACCTCTCTCCCCTCCTCTCCTCTCCTCTCCCACAGTCACACTGCCTTGGTAGGTCTGACACTGTCATGACCTTGGGCTTAAGTACGTACGTGTGTGTGTGTGTGTGTGTGTGTGTGTGTGTGTGTGTGTGTGTGTGTGTGTGTGTGTGTGTGTGTGTGTGTGTGTGTGTGTGTGCCTGAGCATGGAGGGGCAGGAGCCAGGCCTGATAACGCAGCTGCAATGTTGCTAAAAAAAAATTGGTGAAACGCTTCAAGCACAGAACAGGTTTTGTCCCTAAGCCAATGAAAAACGACAATACCATGACCTCAGCTGTACCCTCGTATTGTCAATATCTAGTACACAAACTGTGCTCTGCAAGAGAATTGACTTCAGGAGTGGAGAGGAGAGGGCTGTCTCCTGTAGAGAATAAGTTAACTTCAGGAGACAGCAGAGAGAGCCCGCCCCCATCCACATTGACAGGGCTGCAGTGGAGAGGGTCAAAAGCTTCAAGTTTCCTGGCGTGCACATCACTGAGGACCTGAAATGGTCCCACCACACCGACACCGTGTTGATGAAGACACAACAGTGAACTTCCACAGACGCACTATTGAGAACATCACCGTCTGCACGGCAACTGCACCTCAACCGAATGGCTCTCCAGATAGTGGTGCAGTCAGCCCAATACATCACCGGGGGTATGCTGCCTGCCCTCCAGGACATTAACAGCACTTGGTGTCAAAGGAAGGCCAAGAAGACCAATAAGGACCTCAGCCCGAGCCATGGTCTGTTCACTCTGCTACCATCTAGTAGACAGAGACAGCATAGGTGCATCAGAGCCAGGGCCGAGAGACAGTGAAACAGCTTCTATCTCCGGGGCCCAGTTTTTCTGAAGTAATTTATCCGAATTTCACCTGTCAGATAGGATTAAATGCATAGAAATACAATTCAAGTCAATTATTTGTCCATTGTAATAACTCTATTTTCATGCATTTAATCCTATCCGATAGACAGAATCCAGATTAATAACTTTTGAAATACTAGTCCCAGGCCATCAGACTGTTGAATAGCCATCACTAGCTGGCTAAATTGAATGCTGGTCACCTCATATTCTGTTTACATACTGTTGTTTACTCACTGTGTATGCATAGACTGTATTCTCGACATACAGTGCGTTCGGAAAGTATTCAGACCCTTTCACATTTTCCGCATTTTGTTACGTTACAGCTTTCACACAATACCCCACAATGACAAAGCAAAAACTATTTTTTGACATTTTTGGAAATGTATAAAAAAACAAAACTGAAAATCACTTTTACATAAATATTCAGACGCTTTACTCAGTACTTTGTTGAAGTACCTTTGGCAATGATTACATCCTCAAGTCTTCTTGGGTAGGACGCTACAAGCTTGGCAGACCTGTATTTGGGGAGTATCTCCCATTCTTCTCTGCAGATCCTCTCAAGCTTTGTCAGGTTGGATGGGGAGTGTCTCTGCACAGCTATTTTCAGGTCTCTTCAGAGATGTTCGATCGGGTTCAAGTCCGGGCTCTGACCGGGCCACTCATGGACATTCAGAGACTTGGCTGTGTGATTAGGGTCGTTGTCCTGTTGGAAGGTGAACCTTCGGCCCAGTCTGAGGTCCTGAGCGCTATGGAGCAGGTTTTCATCAAGGATCTCTGTACTTTTCTCAGTTCATCTTTCCATCGATCCTGACTAGTCTCACAGTCCCTGCCGCTGAAAAACATCCCCACAGCATGATGCTGCCACCAATATGCTTCACCGTGGGGATGGTGCCAGGTTTCCTCCAGACATGATGCTTGGCATTCAGGCCAAATAATTCAATCTTGGTTTCATCAGACCAGAGAATCTTGTTTATCATGGTCTGAGTCTTTAGGCGCCTTTTGGCAAACTCCAAGCGGGCTGTCGTGTGCCTTTTACTGAGGAGTGGCTTCCGTCTGGCAATTCTACCATAAAGGCCTGACTGGTGGAGTGCTGCAGAGATGGTTGTCCTTCTGGAAGGTTCTTCCATCTCCACAGAGGAACTACGAAGCTCTAGCAGAGTGTCCATTGGATTCTTGGTCACCTCCCTGACCAAGGCTCTTGTCCCCCGATTGCTCAGTTTGGCTTCTTCCATGTAAGAATGTTGGAGGCCACTGTGTTCTTGGGGACCTTCAATGCTGCAGAAATATGTTGATACCCTTCCCCAGATCTGTGCCTCAACAGAGAAACCACCTGTTTTCGCTTTGTCATTATGGGGTATTGTGTGTAGATTGATGAGATTTTTTTTTATTGAATACATTTTAGAATAGGGCTGTAACGTAACAAAATGTATGAGACGACAAGGGGTCTGAATACTTTCCGAATGCACTGTAGCTCATTCTAATACTACTGTACATGTCATTTATTGTTATCTCTTGATTTATTGTAAGGATTTATTTTGTTATTACTAATTTGTATTGTATTTGCGAGACATTCTACTGCACTGTTGAAGCTAGTAACACAAGACATTCTACTGTATTGTTGGAGCTAGTAACACAATACATTCTACTGTACTGTTGGAGCTAGTAACACAAGACATTCTACTGTACTGTTGGAGCTAGTAACACAAGACATTCTACTGTACTGTTGGAGCTAGTAACACAAGACATTCTACTGCACTGTTGGAGCTAGTAACACAAGACATTCTACTGTACTGTTGGAGCTAGTAACACAAGACATTCTACTGTACTGTTGGAGCTAGTAACACAAGACATTCTACTGTACTGTTGGAGCTAGTAACACAATACATTCTACTGGCCTGTTGGAGCTAGTAACACAAGACATTCTACTGTACTGTTGGAGATAGTAACACAAGACATTCTACTGTACTGTTGAAGCTAGTAACACAATACATTCTACTGCACTGTTGAAGCTAGTAACACAATACATTCTACTGCACTGTTGGAGCTAGTAACACAAGACATTCTACTGTACTGTTGGAGCTAGTAACACAATACATTCTACTGGCCTGTTGGAGCTAGTAACACAAGACATTCTACTGTACTGTTGGAGATAGTAACACAAGACATTCTACTGTACTGTTGAAGCTAGTAACACAATACATTCTACTGGCCTGTTGGAGCTAGTAACACAAGACATTCTACTGTATTGTTGGAGCTAGTAACACAATACATTCTACTGTACTGTTGGAGCTAGTAACACAAGACATTCTACTGTACTGTTGGAGCTAGTAACACAAGACATTCTACTGTACTGTTGGAGATAGTAACACAAGACATTCTACTGTACTGTTGGAGCTAGTAACACAAGACATTCTACTGCACTGTTGGAGCTAGTAACACAAGACATTCTACTGTACTGTTGGAGCTAGTAACACAAGACATTCTACTGTACTGTTGGAGCTAGTAACACAATACATTCTACTGTACTGTTGGAGCTAGTAACACAATACATTCTACTGGCCTGTTGGAGCTAGTAACACAAGACATTCTACTGTACTGTTGGAGATAGTAACACAAGACATTCTACTGTACTGTTGAAGCTAGTAACACAATACATTCTACTGGCCTGTTGAAGCTAGTAACACAATACATTCTACTGCACTGTTGGAGCTAGTAACACAAGACATTCTACTGTACTGTTGGAGCTAGTAACACAATACATTCTACTGGCCTGTTGGAGCTAGTAACACAAGACATTCTACTGTACTGTTGGAGATAGTAACAAGACATTCTACTGTACTGTTGAAGCTAGTAACACAATACATTCTACTGGCCTGTTGGAGCTAGTAACACAAGACATTCTACTGTACTGTTGAAGCTAGTAACACAAGACAATCTACTGTACTGTTGAAGCTAGTAACACAATATATTCTACTGCACTGTTGGAGCTAGTAACACAAGACATTCTACTGCACTGTTGGAGCTAGTAACACAAGACATTCTACTTTACTGTTGGAGCTAGTAACACATGCATTTCACTGCACCTGGCATAACACCTTCAAATCTGTCTACACAACCACACTTTTATAAAATTTCGGTTCTGAACTTCGGCTTGCCTCTAAACATTTTTTTGGTGTGACCGAACAGCTGAAAAAAACCTCATCGATGTCCAAAACGAACAAAAACATCACAAAATGTCATCATAATATATGCACAAACTCTACCCAACTGTTTTGGCTGGGAAGCATGTGGACGCCTTAAGGAGTTGAGGGGGAAGATGGGAGGGATAGCCTTCAGAAAAGCTGCTGAGGAGGAGGATGATGAGAGGGGAGGAATGGGGTGTGAGAGGGTGAACGCCGGGAGGGTGGTGGGGGAGGGACAGGGATTACAGTGATGAGAGATAAGGTGCTGTCCTCCATGTCAGGACCTGAGATAACCAGCAGGACAACAGGAAGTGACATCCATCACCGCCATCCATCACTACAGTCCATGGACGCAGACTCACTCAGTCAAAGGGGTGTCTGTAACGGAGCCTGGTCCTATAGTGCATGAGGTTCTGGCTAGTAGTTGTACACTGTAGAGAATATGGTGCCCCACAAACTAAAACTCTGAAATTACATCTGACTGAAGTGTGCAGAGACTCCACTCTCACTGGGCACACATTGGGTGAACCAACGTTGTTTCCACGTCATTCCAATGAAATTGCATTGAATCAATGTTGAATTGACGTCTTTGCCCAGTCTGCTTTTCCACTTCCCTCAGAAACAGACTAGGATCTTCGGGATTGTATTACGTACTGCGTGTTCTAGCTGTCTTCCTTAATGTTCCTCCTGTCCCATACATCACAAAAGCCTTGTCAACAGCTCAGCGCTGAGTGAGAGGAGGGTTGTTGCTGGGAGGTGTTTCAGCTCGTCCATAGAGGTTTCCCCTTCACTGTTTGGCCCATCGTAAATACCAGGGAGTGAAGTGGGCTCGCACCCAGACCCAGCACAACAACTTCATGGTCAGACAGAAATTTGGAACAGGAGTGACCTGGCTCATTGCTAAGAACAGTTGATAATAATAAAGGGGTATACTACAAAGCAAGATCAATGAGTTAGCCAGCTAACTAAATATTCCGAAATAACTTCTTATTTTTTTGGAAAGACAAGCTTGATATGGGCATGGTCTAATTGACTTAACAACCAAAAACACATATCTAAGTTTAGCTGGCTAACTCATTGATCCTGGTTTGTCGTATACCCCTCAGTTGCAGTGTATGAATTATACGGCATTATTGATTACTGGAATGGTCAGCCTCTTTATGACAAAAATAGTTTCAGCCATCAAGCAATCAAGGATTTCGGTAGACAGGACTGACAGTGTTTTTGGTGAGAAACACCATATGCTCAATTGTGATGGAGTTCTGTCCGAGTACGGAGAGACGAGAGTCGAGTTCAATACAAAGTTGTTTCCACCCATAAATACCCACTTACAACTAACTACAAATGGATTTGGGAAAATGTCAAACAGGAGAAACTGGCTTTGAACCCTTATTTTTCACGCTATACAGTTAGTCTTTGCATCTTTCATCCTTACCTGTCTATTACACAGTCCCATTGTCCAGTCTCTAAATATAAAATATACTGTGTAATATATGCTGTCAACAACATACCATGTTGTGAAGAATGTTCGGGTATAAGAAACTAAAATACTGTATAACAGCTGATCTGTGAGTGCTTTGCTTGAGGGAGGAAAGAAACCCCACCTCCAGCGGAGGGATCAATGCCTAGAAATGGAAGAGGTCAGTGACCTTTGACATCTTCATTCAGAGGGGGTAGGGGCCAGGGCCTTTGTCCGATTGTCTAAAATGATCCAATTTTGCAACTGTGTCATACTCTCTAATACAGTACAAGCAGTCAGTTTGGCCCCCTCCTTCCCTCCCCCCCTCTGAAAACATCTTACCCTACCGTTCCAGCTGTCTTGTTTCTTTACCACTCACTCCCACATCTTTTTAGCCTCCTCTCCTCGCTCACATCACCCCCTCCACCACCACTTCCCCCCTCCAACCAATCTTTCTTTCACTCCCTATCTTTCTCTCTCCCTACCTTATCTCCCTTTGCTTTCATGCTGCATTTTGTAGGTGGGGCTTGGCCACTAACAAGGCCAAAAAGTCTAAAATGTACTTACTGTATGTAATTTTACTTAATTCCTAGTGAATTCCAAATAATACAAGATTAAGTCAATGGTTATTTGTTTGATTTACGAAATATGTCAATTCCAGGACCTCATAAAGAGCAATTGGTAATAAATTAGGCTACG
This sequence comes from Oncorhynchus mykiss, assembly GCF_013265735.2. Taxonomy (NCBI): domain Eukaryota; kingdom Metazoa; phylum Chordata; class Actinopteri; order Salmoniformes; family Salmonidae; genus Oncorhynchus; species Oncorhynchus mykiss. The sequence goes on from NC_048592.1 coordinate 12,098,287, forward strand.
AAATAACCTAACACAAAAACACAAAGATGTATAAATGTATCATGCCTCTTGGTAAACTGTCAGCATAAAGGTTACAGCTGTAACTCACAACAATAAACCAAATGAAGGAAATACTTCCTAAATGACAACATAAAAAAACAGAGAAACAGACAAATGTACTTATTCTAATCTTGGGGCACATCTGGCTATTACAAAGACAATCCTTGTGAATGTTGTTCTTTCTCTCTCTTTTTTACACAGGGTTGACAATGCAGATGGGTTCCTGGCATTCTTGACCCCCAATCGAAAGGACAGGTTAAAATTTACAAGCGCCCATGTGGAAGATGGCTGGGCCAGCAGAGCAGCAGCTGGAAAATAATATATCCTAACTCCACAGCTGATTATACCTCTGAGGTCTGGTAACTAAGGACACGTCTCTGACCTAACTCCAGGTCCACTGACCTGTGCAATTCACTCAAAATATACTTGTGACCTCTCAACTTTAACATTTCATTGAGTATTGTTGGCTTTTGGTTGAGGCCCTGAAGACTGAAGGCTAAATATTATCAGAATGACTAGTGGCATCTAGGATTCCTAGTGCTTGTTTTAATGAATCCCAAGGAAACAGATACAATGTGGAAACTACAAATCTATACTAAAACCACTCACTAATTTGGTGTGAATGAGTTATTTGTTGATTTGTAAGTCCACTGCACTGTGGAATTAAACGGTACCATTTGCCAAACATTTATACAAAATGACATGTCGTGGAAATTTGATCAATGACAGCTTTTGGAGACCACCTGTTTTCCGAGTCATCAGATCTCAGAAAACAGATGGTCTCCAAAAAGGCAAGGATTTCTCCCTGGCACATAGCAGGGTTTTCTCTCTCCTACTACCATCTGTACTCAGCACCAGCAAAGCCCATTATGGCCTTCAGGTACATCTCAATAGGTAAGACGATTTAATCTGTAGGCTTTAAAAAAACAACAACATCCACCTCAACACAATGTCTGTATTCTTGATGTTATTGGTAGTCAATTGTTATGTATGGCCTTCTGTTATGACACAGAGTGCAGAGATGAACCATCCCATCACACACTGGTTTGTCATAACAGACGATGATGGATGGGGTATTGTGATCAATATGGATGTAATTCAATACAGGGCTTTAGAACAATACTGCCTATGTGTTTACCCCAGCTGTAATGACTAGTACACAAGGGGAGACAAGGCAAGCAGAGGTGGTTTGAAAAAAAAATACAATTACATTTACAGTAGGCTAGAGATTAAACCAGCCAAGCAGGAAGAACCAAAAGGTGCTCATTAAGATTTTTTTTAAATGGTTTAAATAAGCATGGATCTACAACAGCTAGCGGTCTCTTTAAAATGCAATCTTAATGTAAAAAAGGTCACGTATTGGGAGCTGAGAAACAATAGATCCTGGATCGTTCCACATCAAAAAGCACAACAAATTGGATTGACACCCACCATCTCAGATTGTTTCTGTCGTTAGAAACAGATAAGACTAGAATTCCCGGCCAAAGAATTATTTTGTGGAAATATATTTTGATCTCTGAGAAATTAAGACAAATGATTGCACCCAAATTAGCAAATGTATTTTATAGGATTCATATAATATTCAATAAATATAGAACCTAACATCTGGAGTTGGACCAAACTTTGTTGTATTCCCAGTGAATTTGTTGTATTCCTAGTGAATCCCCTGATCAGATAAATGAGTAATTGAAGTTGTTAAATTTATGTCCCATCCTACACCCTAATATTACCAGGTACCAATAATGGTTTATAAATGCACTTAAAATGGTCATAAGACAACCTCTTATTTCATAATGTAACCTTTTGCGAGGGTTACATGGTTGAAGAACATTCTCACCTGTAGACGGGATGGATTGGTGCATTTATTTATTTATTATTAAGGCTTCATGTCAAGATCTTCCCATCTGCACAACGTGCTCGAAATATTGATGACCTCGAACGCAACCACACTTTATGTTGACATGGGTATCATAGTGACAGTGTGCAAATAACCAGGATCTAAAAAAAAGGTTGAGCGCAAAATCCAGACCTAAGAGATTGCAGCGAAAGAAACAGTGTTGTAGATGAGACAAAAACATCCACATAGGACAGAGAAGGACTCGCTGCCAAAGGTGATTCTAACAGGTATTGACTCAGGGGTGTGAATACTTATGTAAATGAGATATTTCTGTATTTCATTTTCAATAAATTAGCCTTTTTTTTTTTAACATGTCACTGTCATTATGTGGTATTGTGTGGAGGTGGGTGAGAGAAAAACATGTATTTAATCCATTTTGAATTCTAGGCTATAACACAACAAAATGTGGAATAAGTCAACGTCTATGACCACTTTCTGAAGGCATTGTACCTAAGGCTGACAAACAGATAGCAAGCTAGCAGGGCTCAATGATCTTATCTTCCCTGAACCTTGTTTTCAAGGTATCTGTACCCAAGGGTATTATCATAGGCCACAGCTTTTCATTTCCAATGGGAAGAAATTAGTCATAGTGGGCAGAACAAGCAAGGTGGTGGGCAGAGCCAAGCACGTGCTAGCGATATCCTATTGGCGCGCTCTAGTATACATCTGCATATTTCCATTAGGGAATAGCTGTTCTGTGAAGTGCGGGTGTGCAATAACTTAATTTCCCTTTGCACTCCTTCTAAACAGCACAATTTTGCACAACTTTTGAAAAGGGTGAAGTCTACAAAACTTCTTCCGTTCTGTTCATAACAGATTCTAGTTTTGGGAACAGAAAACTGTATCGAGATCAAATGATGAGAAGATTTGCAGAATGTCGGCCAAAATCCATTTCGTTCCATCTTCTCCCACTGCCCGCCAGTGGGCTTCCTCTCACTACCATATTTGGTAGTGAATGGAAACGCCAACCGGATGCTTCACATTTATAAATCCAGTGAAATATCTCTCATTGTTCTGTCTGTGGTACTATGTGAGACACACCCAGCATGTTAAAGTTAGCTAGCTAGCTACTTGTGTCAAAACACCTTTTCAATTGAAACTCTAGCTAGCGTCTTAGTGTTAGCAAGCACCATTATTAGTATAATGCTAGATGGATAACACAACAACTAGGTAGATAGGACTAGCAATAAGACTAAACCCTAAATTATAGAAATCATGACAGCTAATGATGATAGCAGAGATATTGGAGGAAGGTTTATATACTGTCTCTGATGATAGATAGGTCTAAGACTCCAGAATGGGAAATGCTTTCAAGAAAGAAACAGATGTTGTCCATTTCTAATGTTACTTGTAATGTAAAAAAGGGCAGAAAAGGATAATCCCATGTTCTCTTAATTAGATAGCTAGCTAGCTAGGCTACTCACCATACTATAGGTTGCAGATTTGAGTCACAACTAAAATATTTATGTATAAGTAACATACTATGTAGGTACACAATAATGACAAGTAAGTACCCCCACTAAATACACTTCATTATAACTAGCTAAATCCTGTATAACACCTAGTAATTACATTGCACTTATGCAGATATTACATGTACTCTGGTGTATTAGTGGGTTTATCCTCACACTTGGATGGCAAGGAGGTTGAGGTCGTCATAATGGGTAACGTACACATTCATTATAAATACATTTGTTAATTATAATCTAGGATGACACCCGTATGCCAGATCCCAGTCAGTGAGGTTGACCTATATCTGATCTGTTTCTGTGAACTCAACCAAGTTAACCCAGATGGTACATTTTTTGAGGGCAAGTGCTAGCAACAACACTGCATGGGAGATGTTGCATTCACGGGTAGGTAATTAGAGCCTATAGAGCCTCCAACCTTTGTAATCTCGGACAACCAACACATCTGTCCACGCGAGATGACAACCTTGTGACGGTTGTTACTGAATCGGAGAGCAGAAGCAAAACACTAAATTGGTGAATTTAGTGGAAACTTGACCATTTGTAACAAGCATTTGTTATTATACCGCTGTAATTACAGACTACAATTACCAACAGTTAAATGTTGTTTTTACAGTGCAACTTTAAGTTATTACAATAAACTACAATACTTGTTACAGTGTAATTACACTAATAAGGACCGCTTAAAATGAAGTGTTACCCAGCACATTTAGCATATTGTGTTTCTCTGTTCTTATAAACTAAAGGACTAGAACATTAATCATTTTTTGAGATATAGCACTCACGGCATGGAACTCTTTCGCAAGTTTCTTGAATTTCTCCTCAATGCAAAACTTCCATGTTTCTCAAATTAGGATTGCCTTCAAAGCAGCTAATGGCTGGTGATTTCATAATGAAGCTGCACCATTTAGGCGAGCATAGAGAGTGACTGAGGAGGCTATTCTTATCTCTCCCAGATTAACTTCACATTGTTCCCAATGAACAAAGGCAGCCTGTGAGGAAGCCAGCCCCCCCCCCTCCACTTGAAGGCCAGATGGCCAGCTCAGTGCTCTGCTCAGCACTCTGGTCAGGGCCCCTGACCCTGCCGGCCAGCCGCTTGCCCTCACTGACATAGTGGCACGTGCTCAGTCCAGACATAGAGACATAGGCCACCAGAGTTCATCATCATACACACTGGCTAATGACGCCAAGTGTCATAAAAACGATGTGAAGTGTATGCTGCAAGGAACTGCAAGCCCCAATGAAAGCAAAGGCTTATCATGTGACCTTGCTTTATCACATTCACAACAATATAGTGAGGATATTTTTTTGACTTGTTGGGTAAATAACTGATTGAGATGGTATTCATAAACCATTCAAAGCATTGGAATATGGAAAACTGATGTTGGTTGCTGAGAACATAAGGCTGGGAAAACATCATAACCATACCTGACTGCGTAACGTCTGGGCACATCCATTTGAATTGAATCACTTTTTGATAGCACCCCTTTTCGATTTGGACGAAACCTTTGCCCATAGTAGAAGTGCTCAGAAAATGACTTTTTAGACCTGAATGCCAAATCATTCACGAGAAAAAGGTGCTCAACGTCTACACATGTCGAATACTCCACACCATACCAGTAGACATCCATGTCTTCATCACTGGAAAAAACAAACATGTAATTGTCACATGCTTCATAAACAACAGTTGTAGACTAACAGTGAAATGCTTACTTATAGGCCTTTCTCAACAACATAGAATATATTTTACAAATGTTATAATAATAAAAAAAATAGTAACACAAGGAATTAATACACTATAAACACTGATACCGTGGCTATATACATTTGAAGTTGGAAGTTTACATACACTTAGGTTGGAGTCATTAAAACCCGTTTTTCAACCACTCCACAAATTCCTTGTTAACAAACTATAGTTTTGGGAAGTCGGTTAGGACATCTACTTTGTGCATGAAACAAGTCATTTTTCCAATAATTGTTTACAGACAGATTATTTCACTTATAATTCACTGTGTCACAATTCCAGTGGGTCAGAAGTTTACATACACTAAGTTGACTGTGCCTTTAAACAGCTTGGAAAATTCCAGAAAATGATGTCATGGCTTTAGAAGCTTCTGATAGGCTAATTGACATCATTTGAGTCAATTGGAGGTGTACCTGTGGATGTATTTCAAGGCCTACCTTCAAACTCAGTGCCTCTTTGCTTGACATCATGGGAAAATCAAGAGAAATCAGCCAAGACCTCAGAAAAATATTGGAGACCTCCACAAGTGTGGTTCGTGCTTGGGAGCAATTTCTAAATGCCTGAAGGTACCACGTTCATCTGTACAAACAATAGTACGCAAGTATAAACACCATGAGACCACGCAGCTGTCATACCCCTCAGGAAGAAGATGCGTTCTGTCTCCTAGAGATGAAAGTACTATGGTGTGAAAAGTGAAAATCAATCCCAGAACAGCAGCAAAGGACCTTGTGAAGATGCTGGAGGAAACAGGTACAAAAGTATCTATATCCACAGTAAAACAAGTCCTATATCGACAACCTGAAAGGACGCTCAGCAAGGAAGAAGCCACTGCTACAAACCGCCATAAACAAGCCAGACTACAGTTTGCAACTGCACATGGGGACATGTGATCGTACATTTTGGAGAAGTGTCCTCTGATCTGATGAAACAAAAATAGAAATGTTTGGCCATAATGACCATCGTTATGTTTGGAGGAAAAGGGGGAGGCTTGCAAACCCAAATAACACCATCCCAACCGTGAAGCACGGGGGTGGCAGCATCATGTTGTGGGGGTGCTTTGCTGCAGGAGGGACTTGTGCACTTCAGAAAATAGATGACATCATGAGGATGAAAAATTATGTGGATATATTGAAGCAACATCTCAAGACATCAGGCAAGAAGTTAAAGCTTGGTCGCAAATGGGTCTTCCAAATGGACAATGACCCTAAGCATACTTCCAAAGTTGTGGCAAAATGGCTTAAGGACAACAAAGTCAAGGTATTGGAGTGGCCATCACAAAGTCCTGACCTCAATCCTATAGAAAATGTGTGGGTAGAACTGAAAAAGCGTGTGCGAGCAAGGAGGCCTACAAACCTGATTCAGTTACACCAGCTCTGTCAGGCGGATTGGGCCAAAATACACCCAACTTATTGTGGGAAGCTTGTGGAAGGTTACACAAAACGTTTGACCCAAGTTAAACAATTGAAAGGCAATGTTACCAAATACTAATTGAGTTTATGTAAACTTCTGACCCATTGGGAATGTAATGAAAGAAATAAAAGTTTAAATAAATAATCCTCTCTACTATTATTCTGACATTTCACATTCTTTTTTTTTGTGTGTGTTTATTATAATTGTTTTTACCCCTTTTTCTCCCCAATTTCGTGGTTTCCAATTATTTAGTAGCTACTATCTTGTCTAATCGCTACAACTCCCATATGGGCTCAGGAGAGACGAAGGTTAAAAGTCATGCGTCCTCCGATACACAAGCCAACCAAGCCGCACTGCTTCTTAACACAGCGCGCATCCAACCCGGAAGCCAGCCGCACCAAAGTGTTGGAGGAAACACCGTGCACCTGGCAACCTTGCGCCCGGCCCACCACAGGAGTTACTAGTGTGCGATGAGACAAGGATATCCCTACCGGCCAAACCCTCCCTAACCCGGACGACGCTAGGCCAATTGTGCGTCGCCCCACGGACCTCCCGGTCGCGGCCGGTTACGACAGAGCCTGGGCACGAACCCAGAGTCTCTGGTGGCACAGCTGGCGCTGCAGTACATTTCACATTCTTAAAATAAAGTGTTGATCCTAACTGATCTAAGACAGGGAATTTTTCTTCCGACTTCAACTGTACCTGGGGTACGAGTACCGAGTCGATTTGTAGGCATATGAGGAAATTGAGGTAGATATGTTGATATAGGTAAAGGCAAAGTGACTAGGCAACAGGATAGATAATAGATAGTAGCAGCAACGTATGTGATGAATGTGGAAGTATGTAAGTGTGTATCTGGTGAATGTGAGCCTGTGTGTATGTGTTATGTGTGATTGAGCGTGTGTGTGAGTGTCTGTATGTTTTAAAGTGTCAGTGTAAGTATGTGTGAGTGTGTGGGTAGAGTCCAGTGCGTGTTTATGGAGTCAAAAAGAGTTTGTGCAAAAAGGGTAAACTCAGATAGTCCGGATAGCTATTTGTTTTACTCTTTAGCAATCTTATGGCTTAGGGGTAGAAGCTGTTCAAGAGCCTTTTGGTCCCAGATGGTTGAGATTGATATAATTTAAAAGCAGGGTTGTCAAATTACTTGATAGTATATGGAGAAAAAAATACATACATAAAAAATATATACTTTGTTTTAACCTTCAACATCAATTATCTAAAAACCTGTAAACTCCCAAAATTGTCATATTCACATATGTTGTAGCTTAGACCCTATTTTACATAACTTTAGGTTTTTGTGTTGTGCCTGTCATCGGTGGAGACACAGCATGCTCTTGAATAGGGTGGCCTACAGGGTGGGTGTCATGTTTTGGCTGATTAATGTACAAAAATGGCAATACAATTGAAATGTTGACTTTCAAATGGTACCACAAAGACGGTTGGAGGTCCACACATCAAATAATGTAGATGGGAATGGGAATATCTGTTGATTTAAATGATACTGTCAATCCTCCACAAGAAACATGTTGAAATGATAGAATTATAGATAATAAAATAGACACGACCATTTATGTTGACATTGGGTGGACCGGCGGTCATCTTTGTGGTCGTAATTAGAAGTTAAAATGTAAATTAAATGTAAATAGTGTAGCAGCTAAATTACAATGTTCTCAAGTGGTTGTAAGAATTCTACTACTATGATTGAAATGACACCCACCCTGTATTCGAAAGCATATTGTGTCACAGCCGATGGAGGGCACAACACAAAAACCTCAGATGATGTGAAATAGGGTCTAAACTACATATGCGAATATGAAATAATTGACATTCAAGGTTTAAAAATGACATACTTTTTATTTAACTTGTTTTTTTTAAATAAATTATTAAATAGTTTGACAACACTGTTTGGAAGCTTTTAAATGATATCAAACTCACCGCTTATCTTTTCCAGTGACAAAGAAATCGATGTCTCATGGTATGGTAGGTATGCACAATGGGTCAACTTTGAGCACCTTTATCTCCTGAATGTTTTGGCATTCGGGACCAAGAAGTCCATTTCTGATCACTTTTTTCATGGGCAAACATATACGGAAAGTTTTGTTTAAAATCAAAAGGGATGCTGTCAGAAAGTTATTGAATTCAAATGGATATACCCATCTACAACTACATAGTCATCCAAGGCTGCAGACATAGGTCAAATACAAAGCAGTTTGGTGACTGACAACAACACAGTATTATTAGCTAACAGTCCAAATTTATGAATAAGTAATTCCTGTTTCATTTTCAAATGCAACACCTTTTAGGGCCTTCTGTCAAAAAGAAAGGCATGTAACCTCCAAAGAATTCAACCAGAAATTGTGAGGAAGGAGGGAAGAGTGATAAAGATGAGGTTTTGTGGAGACACGCGGAATGTAGTTCACCTCTAGGACATGAAACATGGGGGACAGTACTGTAGATTAGGATCTGGTCTGGACAGACAAGTTTGTAAAGGTGTAATTTCAGTAATGGCTTCCACACCACATCTTCTGGTCACTCTCATCTGATATGACTCATCTCATTATCTACCTTAACGTGCAAGTAAAAGATGAGTCAGCAAAATGCAATCTATAGTCCCAAGTAGGGATAGTACTATATAAACGTTTTGACTGGTCTTCATCCAATATAACTGTGGTGGGCATATATCACCTGTGATACTCAACCGTTGAATCCGGTTTTGTTGAAAGACGTTTTTGAAAATGATTGTTGGAAAACATTTCAATAAGGCCACTGAAATGACCCAAATTCAACATCATACAGTACAATTCCAAACGTTTTTAAACATGATTTTTGACAATGACATTGACTCGTCTGGGCATTAAAACAATATTACAAATCCACAGAGGTAGAGTAGCCTATCATGCCTTTCAAGTGCATCATGAGTTCGAGAGCAACATGACAATAAAAACAAACAACAACAAAATACATAAATCATTTCACAACATAAATTAGAACTAGAACATCTGAAATTGTAGGAACAAAATGTAGGTTACTTAGGCTATGTCTCTACCTTCTTGTCCTTTGTGCTGTTGTCTGTACCCAATAATGTTTGTACCATGTTTTGTGCCACTATCATGTTGTGTTGCTACCATGTTGTTGTCATGTTATGTTGCTACCATACTGTGTTGTCATGTGTTGCTGCAATGCTATGTTTTTTTCTTTAGGTATCTCTTTATGTAGTGTTGTCTCTCTTGTCGTAAAATGTGTTTTGACCTATATTTTTTTTATATATATTTTTTTTTATCCCAGCCCCCGTCCCCGCAGGAGGCCTTTTGCCATTTGGTAGGCCGTCATTGTCAATAAGAATTTGTTCTTAACTGACTTGCCTAGTCAAATGAAGGTTAAATAAAATAAAATACAAATACAAAATGTCCCTACATTTCTATTAAAGTTCTTAGTGTAAGAGAGACTGAGAAAAGATACAATGTGGCATAGTTTTCTTTCTGAGAAAATATATATTAGACAGAACATTTATGTCATATAAATCGGATGCAATATAGTGCTGGATTAAATATAGACGGTCTCTCAGTCTCAACTCGACCCATCACCTGCAACATAGCCTTCGCTCATGTGTTCGAAGGGATGGAGAACTTCGTAACACGCACTGACGGCGAGATAAAATGCTAAGCATAACCAGCTGCAAAACACATAGGCCTACATCAATAATTAGAAGGAAAAAAACCTACCAATTTGAGATTTCAGTTGAATTGAGTTGAGATTGAAATGTCCACCACGCACATCTTTCGCTCTCGCAGTTCCAGGCTATCGTCTGAGCACTCAGAGCCACAGTACAGGGAGCCTCCAATTGACGTCAATGAATTACTAGTGGGGAAATTGCTTGGACTTATAGTTTTTCTAATGAACAGTACATAATAAAAACAAAAGACTGCAGAACGTCTGTAACTGATGCACAGTTATTGTAGCCCATATGCCTATGGCTAAAATGCGCGCTAGAGAAGCAATCCAGTTCAGTGAAAAGGGGGATTTACGCATTTTCAGGACTAGACCCTAGTGATAAATTCCTCATCATTACTCGTTTTTAAAGATATACATTTTGAATACATATATAACTCATTACATGTGTAACTCATTAGGCACAATCTAAAGCTAGGCCTATGCTATATTTTCAACCCCTAAAAAGTGTCAATACGGTCAATCAACAAATAAAAAAGTAGGCTATAGTTTTTCATCTCTAAGTTATCATATTTATCGTTTTTCATCTATTAGACTTAAATTAAATTGACATATTACTACATTTCATTTTGGTTTAGTTTGATTTATTCCATATTTTGGATTCACACAATAGACTATTAATTGCATTAGGCATAGACCTACATAGGTAGGCTAAAACAAACTATACCTAGAAAATAAAAGCTCGTTAAAATACAAATGATAGAAATGACACCATGGACACTTGAATCACATAAAATACCTCTTTATATGTTGCACGCACGCACACATGTTCCTCATTTAGTCGTTGCGTGTAGTGATGTACTTCACATTCTCAACGAGGTTTAGAACAATGTTTCTGTCGTCATCATGACACAAGTTCTTCATCAGCTCCTCCCATTGGGTTTGACTGTCTAAAAGCTTGGGAACCTCTCCCTCTGTCGGAAAAAAAATGTTCTGTAGCCTAGGCTGAAATGTCGAAACCCCGTTTAATGTCAGTCACTGCCGTTGAAGGGTAATTGACAATTAATCATAACTGAATAGAGTCATTCATTTGATATTTCCACAAATAATCACTCCAATATATTACACCATAAAGTGCATGGTAAGCCTAGGCTATATCTTGTAGGCAAAAAATAATAAATAGGTTAAATATAACACTTTTTTGTCTTTATACTTTCAGTGAAGACTTGAAATAAAGTAGGCCTGAGAGCTGAAGGGCTATATTTTTTAATAAGGGTCCGCTCCGGGGTTAAGTTTTTCCCCTACGTAGGCCTACAGATCGAAGATCAGCTTCTTCTCCCCCAATCCACCTATCATTAGCGGCGCGTGGATAAAATCACTGGGAAGCCAAGCATAGGCCCTGCGACCGAGACAACAAGAATACAGTGGCAACCACAAAGCATATTGCATATACAGTACCAGACAATTACATGACCTACAGCATGGTCAAGCAAGTTTATGTTTCCGATATTTTCAGACCACTTAACAACTATTGATTTAGAGTTACCGCAAGTCGCAAAGAAAACAAGAGCTGCCTCTACTATTCCTGCACCATTTCAACTTAAACATTTCAACATTATCCCGAGCTCCAGAGTGGCGCAGTGGTCTATGGCACAGGCACTGCATCTGGGTGCTTGAGGCATCACTACGGACAGCATGGTTTGAATCCAGGCTGTATCACAACCGGCCGCGATTGGGAGTCCCATAGGGCAGCACACATTTTTCCCAGTTTGGCCGGTGAATAAGAATTTGTCCTTAGCTGACTTGACAAAATAAATTATTATCTGAAAGATGCCAAAAACAATTTAGTGCAATCAGTGGCGGGAATTCATGGATGCTGAGAGATTATTTTTTTTTAAACATAAAATAATTTATATTTCGTGTCTCTGTTTCATAACGTTCGTTCAATTCGCAAGAGGCTGAATGTATCTCACAGGAGAAAGCATCTGAGCGAGCGAAACAGCGCCCCTCTGTCTCTCAACGTGTAGGCCATATATCTGGTGCTGTCTGGTCCAAACGAGGATACCATTGTTGCCGCCCGTAGTATTGAATGCAAGGGAAGCCAGCCAGCATCTGGCCTCCCATGATAAAAAAAGTATAAAACGTTTGCCAATCAGCGTTGAGCTAAACTGAGTGACTTCAACTGTGAATGGTCCTGGCGCACCAAAAAAAAGTGTCAAAGCCATCTAGGATTTGTCCACTCCTATCAAATCCCATTGAGAGCGTACATCATTGACATAAACATGTGAATTGTTGCATCTCGTCGTGTTGTTGTCTTCCAGTGGCAATCTAGCCAGCTAGCTAAAATTGACCCTTTCCTAAATTAGTAATGGATGAAGATTGGGATTTGGATTTGTGGTTGTACTTAATTCTCCATGCTGGCCAATGGTTATAATGGCGATTCTGATCCAACCATTAATTCATACATTGTTGTGCCCTCTGGCCTGAGAGGATAGAAGTTCAATATGTTATTCTAATGTTAACTAGCTAACGTTGCCCATTAATGGGAGTTAGGCTAACGTGCAAGCATTTTAGCCAGGTTGCCAAGGACAACAAAAAATAAAAGCATGTACTGTATGACAGAGTGATAGACCGTTTCGTCTACATGAAAAAGAGGAGGATGGCATTGACGTTTCTCTACAAGTAGGTTGAGTCAACATGCTTCTCTTCTTGCACGAACGCACACACACGCACAGAGAAATCAGAACCATGGACAGTCACATCATATTTAGCTTACATTGATTGATTGGACTAAATAGTTTTTGGTATCTTTTATTTGTCACTGTATTAGACTAAGCATAGGTGATTTGATGATGTTTAAATGTTGACGTTGAAATGGTGCTGGAATAGTGGAGGCAGCTCCTGTTTTCTTTGTGACTTGCGGTAACTCTCTGTGGTTCTAAGTCAATAGTTGTTTAGTGGTGCGAAAATGTCGGAAACATTAACAGCTTGACCATGCTGTAGGTCATGTAACTGTTAGTTACATGCAAAATGATTTGTGGACTTCACTGGACAGAGGTTGCTATCCGGTTTTGTAATAAAACAAATATGTGGTTGAATTTATTCTGCCACCGTGTCTTCTTATTGTCTTTAGGCTTATATATCACGGTCGCAAGGCATTTGCATTAACAGGTTATAGAATAAACAATGCAATTATCACAACACATAGGTTGGGGGGTGGCTTGGCTTCCCCAGTGATTTTACCCATATGATGTGGCTGTCCATGGTTCTGATTTGTGTTTGTTTGTTTGTTTGTTTGTTTGTTTGTTTGTTTGTTTGTTTGTTTGTTTGTTTGTTTGTTTGTTTGTTTGTTTGTTTGTTTGTTTGTTTGTTTGTTTGTTTGTTTGTTTGTTTGTTTGTGCGCGTGTGCGTGTGCGCGTGTGTGTGTTTGATCAAATAACATTTTATTGGTCAAATACACGTGTTTAGCAGATGTTATTGCGGGTGTAGCGAAATTCTTGTGCTTCTAATACCCAATATACCCAATACACAGAGACAACACAAATCTAAGTAAAGGAATAGAATTAAGAATATATAAATATATGGACAAGTAATGTCAGATCGGCAAATAGTAACATACAGTAGAATAGTATAGAATACAGTATATACATATGTGATGAGTAATGCAAGATATGTAAACACTATTGAAGTAACATTATTAAAGTGACTCGTGTTACATTTATTAAAGTGGCCAATGATTTCAAGTCTCTGTATATAGGCAGCAGCCTCTCTGTGAAGCAAACGTCGGAGTCCGCGACGTGGCTGGTTTTCCTTTTATTGTCCATGATTGTCTGTTGACCCTGCCACATACGTCTCGTGTCTGAGCCGTTGAATTGCGACTCCACTTTGTCTCTATACTGACGTTTTGCCTGTTTGATTGCCTTGCGGAGGGAATGACTACTCTGTTTGTATTCTGCCATATTCCCAGTCACCTTGCCATGGTTAAATGCAGTGGCTCTTGCTTTCGCAGTGGCTCTCGCCGGGGATAGATGGCGCGAATGCTGCCATCTATCCCCGGTTTCTGGTTAGGGTAGGTTTTAATAGTCAGTGGGTACAACATCTCCTATACACTTCCTGATAAACTCAGTCACTGTCTCAGTGTATTCGTCAATATTATTCTCGGAAGCTAACCGGAACATATCTCAGTTCGCGTGATCAAAACAAGTGTGGATTCTGATTATTCAACGCTGGTCTGACCAGTCCTGAGCATGGGTACTTCCTGTTTGAGTTTCTGCCTATAGGAAGGGAGGAGCTAAATGGAGTCGTGGTCAGATTTGTCAAAAAGAGGGCAGGGGAGGGCCTTGTATGCATCGGGGAAGTTGCAGATGCAGTTGTTAAGTGTTTTAGCACTGCGAGTACTACAGTCAACAGGCTGATATAATTTAGGCAGCCTTTTCCTCAAATTTGCTTTGTTATAATACCAAGCTACAATAAATGCAGCCTCAGGATATATGGTTTCCAGTTAGCATAAAGTACGGTGAAATTCCTTGAGGGCCGTCGTGGTATCTGTAAGGGTTGTCGTCGGTGGAAGAAGGATCGGACCAAAGCGCAGCGTGGTAAGTGTTCATGATGTAATATTTAATGAAACCAACTGAACACTGAAATACAAAACAATAAAGTGAACGAACGAAAACCGAAACAGTACCGTGTGGACCAAACACTCACACGGAAAACAAACACCCACAAACCAAAAGACTGACGGCTCCTGGCAGACTGGCGGCTCTGGCGGCTCCTGGCAGACTGGCGGCTCAGGACAGACTGGCGGCTCTGGCGGCTCAGGACAGACGGGCGGCTCTGGCGGCTCAGGACAGACGGGCGGCTCAGGACAGACGGGAGACTCAGGACAGACGGGAGACTCAGGACAGACGGGAGACTCAGGACAGACGGGAGACTCAGGACAGACGGGAGACTCTGGCGGCTCAGGACAGACGGGAGACTCTGGCGGCTCAGGACAGACGGGAGACTCTGGCGGCTCAGGACAGACGGGAGACTCTGGCGGCTCAGGACAGACGGGAGACTCTGGCGGCTCAGGACAGACGGAAGCACCTGTAGGGAGAAGACGGAGAGACAGCCTGGTACGGGGGGCTGCCACCGGCAGGCTGGTGCGTGGAGGTGGCACCGGATAGACCGGACCGTGCAGGCGCACTGGAGCTCTTGAGCACCGAGCCTGCCCAACCTTACCTGGTTGAATGCTCCCCGTAGCCAGGCCAGTGCGGCGAGGTGGAATAGCCCGCACTGGGCTGTGCTGGCGAACCGGGGACACCATGCGTAAGGTTGGTGCCATGAACGCCGGCCCGAGGAGACACACTGGAGACCAGATGCATAGAGCTGGCTTCATGGCACCTGGCTCGATGCCCACTCTAGCCCGGCCGATACGAGGAGCTGGAATGTACCGTACTGAGCTATGCACACACGCACCGGGGACACCCTGCGCTCCACCGTATAACACAGTGCCTGCCCGGTCCCTCTCGCTCTCCGGTAAGCACGGGTTGCTGGCTCAGTTCTCCTACCTGACTTAGCCAGCCGCGCTGCCGTGCTGCCTCCTCATACCGGCGCCTCTCTGCTTTCGCTGCCTCCAGCTCTGCTTTGGGGCGGCGATATTCCCCTGGCTGTGCCCAGGGTCCTTTGCCGTCCAGAATCTCCTCCCAAGTCCAGTTCTCCAAATATCGCTGCCTCTCCTGCTGCTGCCCGTTACCACGCTGCTTGGTCCTCTGGTGGTGGGTGTTTCTGTATATTTCACATTTATTATTTTGTTCCAGTGTTCAGTTGTGTGTTTGAATAAATCAATATGGACACTTACCACGCTGCGTTTTGGTCCGATCCTTACTCCTCCTCAGACGAAGAGGAGGAAATCCGTTACAGTATCGGCTTGAGGGGGGATACACACAACCATGACTATAACCAAAGAGAATTCTCTTGGGAGATAATACGGTCGGCATTTGATTGTGAGGAATTCCAAGTCGGAACAAAAAGGACTTGAGTTCCTGTGTGTTATCACAATTACACCATCAAATCAAACTTTGTCACATGCGCCGAATACAACAAGTGTAG
The DNA here is from genome assembly GCF_013265735.2 of Oncorhynchus mykiss. Lineage (NCBI taxonomy): Eukaryota > Metazoa > Chordata > Actinopteri > Salmoniformes > Salmonidae > Oncorhynchus > Oncorhynchus mykiss. The sequence goes on from NC_048592.1 coordinate 12,114,605, forward strand.
ACCTTACCGTGAAATGCTTACTTACAAGCCCTTAACCAAAAGAGCAGTTCAAGAAGAGTTAAAGAACATTTTTACCAAATAAACTAAAGTAAAACATAAAAAATAATAAAAAGTAACACAATAAAATAACGAAGCTATATACAGGGGGTACTGGTACAGAGTCAGTGTGCGGCGGGGTACAGGTTATTTGAGGTCATTTGTACAAGTAGGTAGGGCTGAAGTGAATATGCATAGATAATAAACAGCTAGTAGCAGCAGTGTACAAAACAAATGGAGGAGGGGGGGTCATTGTAAATAGTCTGGTGATCATTTGATTAATTGTTTAGCAGTCTTATGGCTTGTGGGTAGAAGCTGTTAAGGAGCCCGTTAATCATGAAACATACACCCCTGCCCTTCTTCTTCCCAGATAGATGTTTATTCCTGTCAGGATGATGAACTGAGAATCCAGATGGCTGGACCCGAGAGAGCCATGTTTCCGTGAAACAGAGTATGTTACAATCCGTGATGTCTCTCTGGAAAGAAAACCTCGCCCTGAGCTTGTCAACTTTATTATCCAGAGACTGAACATTAGCGAGTAATATACTCGGAAGCGGTGGGTGGTGTGCGCTCCTCCTAAGTCGGACTAGAAGACCGCTCAGAGTACCACTCCTTCTCCGGCGTTGTTTTGGGTCGGCCTCTGGAATCAGTTCAATTGCCCTAGGTGGTGCGAACAAAGGATCCGCTTCGGGAAAGTTGTATTCCTGGTCGTAATGCTGGTACTGCTGGTGAGTTACTGCCGCTCTGATATCCAATAGTTCTTCCCAGCTGTATGTAATAACACAAACATTTCTGGGCTAACAATGCAAGAAATAATCCATTAAAAAACAAAATACTGCAAAGTTTCCTCAGAAATAGAAGCGAGGCAGCCCTCTCTGTTGGCTCCAACTTCATACTGTGCGTGTGTGTGTGTGCGCGCGTTCGTGCAAGTAAAAAAACAACAACAAAAAACGGAATATCACTCTGTCTTACAGTACACACTTTTATTTGTTGTTTTCCTAGGATACCTGGCTAAAATGCTTGCTTGCCTAACTTCCATTCCTTGGCAAAGTTAGCTAGTTAACATTAGCCTTCTACATCTAGCTACATATTGAACTTCTATTCTCTTAGGCCAGGGGCACAACAATGTATGAATTAGAAGTTGGATCAGAATCGCCATTATAATCATTGGCCAGTACGGAGAATTAAGTTAAACCACAAGTCCAAATCCCTATCCATGTCTAGTTTAGGAAAGGGCCACATTTAGCTAGCTGTCCCGTTAGCCACCGGAGGACAACAACACAACGAGATGCAACAATTCAAGTTTTTCTGCCAATGACATATGCTCTCAATGGGATTTGATAGGAGTGATGCCAAATCCAAACTGGCTTCCCTTGACACTTGTTTTTTGGTGGGCCCCGACCATTCACAGTTGAGCTCACTCAGTTTAATTCAACACTGATTGGTAAATGTTTTATACTTTTTTTTGTCATGGGAGGCCAGATGCTGGCTGGCTTCCCTTGCATTCAATACAATGTCATCCTCGTTTGGACCAGACAGCATCAGATAGGTGCCCTACACGTAGAGAGACAGAGGTGCTGTTTCGCTCGTTTGGATGCTTTCATTTGTGAATTGAAAAGTTATGAAACACAGACAAAATATCAATTATTTTATGTTTTTTTTTTATTTGAAATATTATTGGTAAAGTTTTGGGGGAAGCCTGGGTTCTCTTGCTATGAATACAAGACACTGTGCCAAACACAGACTGAGTTTGCAAAGTAATGTTTGTTTATCATGCTAGCGTTTTCCTACTGCTATACATGTTCTACAGTCCTTATACGAAAGGTCATACGAGACTAGAAATGTTAACCATGTTTATTAGAGTGTAAAGTTACATTGTAGGCCTATTGCTGACCTGTAGCCTCTTGCCCGCTGATAATCAACTAAACTGGATTTTTTCTTGAGAGTATGGTCAAGGGTCGGAACATCATTACATATAATTTATGGACTGCAAATTGACTGCAAGAAGCCCAAACACATATAATATTTGACTAAGACATAATAATATCAAACCTATTGTGTGGTAATACTTGGGAACAGATTTCCAAAATGTAAATAACTTGGAGCTGATTTTCTGGTGTTTTAACAGTCCTCCCCTATACGTTCTCTGGGAGAGAAAGTATAGGCCTAGGCAATGAGGTGCCAGGCAGCCTAGTGGTTAAAGCATTGGGGAAGTAACCGAAAGGTTGCTGGATTGAATCCCCGAGCTGACAATGTAAAAATCTGTTGTTCTTCCCCAGAGCGGGCAGTCCACCCACTGTTCCCCAGTAGACCGTCATTGTAAATAAGAATTTGTTCTTAACTGCTTAGTTAAATAAAGGTTCAATTAAAATAAAATAGAGGCTTACAGGTTAACAATGTATTTAAGCAATAAGGACCAAGGGAGCGTAACAGATGTGAAATGGATAGCTAGTTAGCGGTGGTGCGCACTAATAGCGTTTTAAATCGGTGACGTCACTCGCTCCGAGACCTTGCTCTGCAAGGGCCGTGGCTATTGTGGCACGATGGGTAACGATGCTTCGAGGGTGGCTGTTGTTGATGTGTGCAGAGGGTCCCTGGTTCGAGCCCAGGTAGGGGCGAGGAGAGGGACGGAAGCAATACTGTAACATACGGCAACGCAACGTGGAGTCCCTCGATACAGCCCTTAGCCGTGGTATATTGGCCATATACCACAAACCCTTGAGGTGCCTTATTTCTATTAAAACTGGATACCAACTTAATTAGAGCAGTAAAGATAAATGTTTTCTCATACCCATGATATATATATATATATATATATATATATACACGATTCGATAGCTGTCAGCCAATCAGCATTCAGGGCTCGAACCACCCACTTTATAGATACAGTGGGGCAAAAAAGTATTTAGTCAGCCACCAATTGTGCAAGTTCTCCCACTTAAAAAGATGAGAGGCCTGTAATTTTCATCATAGGTACACTTAAACTATGACAGACAAAATGAGAGAAAACATATCCAGAAAATCACATTGTAGGATTTTTAATTAATTTATTTGCAAATTATGGTGGAAAATAAGTATTTGGTCACCTACAAAAAAGCAAGATTTCTGGCTCTCACAGACCTGTAACTTCTTCTTTAAGAGGCTCCTCTGTCCTCCACTTGTTACCTGTATTAATGGCACCTGTTTGAACTTGTTATCAGTATAAATGACACCTGTCCACAACCTCAAACAGTCACACTCCTAACTCCACTATGGCCAAGACCAAAGAGCTGTCAAAGGACACCAGAAACAAAATTGTAGACCTGCACCAGGGTGGGAAGACTGAATCTGCAATAGGTAAGCAGCTTTGGGAGCAAATATTAGGAAATGGAAGATATACAAGACCACTGATAATCTCCCTCGATCTGGGGCTCCATGCAAGATCTCACCCGGTGGGGTAAAAATGATCACAAGGACGGTGAGCAAAAATCCCAGAAACACACGGGGGGACCTAGTGAATGACCTGCAGAGAGCTGGGACCAAAGTAACAAAGCCTACCATCAGTAACACACTACGCCGCCAGGGACTCAAATCCTGCAGTGCCAGAAGTGTCCCCCTGCTTAAGCCAGTATATGTCCAGGCCCGTCTGAAGTTTGCTAGAGAGCATGTGGATGATCCAGAAGAAGTTTGAGAGAATGTCATATGGTAAGATCAAACCAAAATAGAACCTTTTGGTAAAAACTCAACTCGTCGTGTTTAGAGGACAAAGAATGCTGAGTTGCATCCAAAGAACACCATACCTACTGTGAAGAATTGGGGTGGGAACATCATGCTTTGGGGCTGTTTTTCTGCAAAGGGACCAGGACGACTGATCCGTGTAAAGGAAAGAATGAATGAGGCCATGTATCGTGAGATTTTGAGTGAAAACCTCCTTCCATCAGCAAGGGCATTGAAGATGAAACGTGGCTGGGTCTTTCAGCATGACAATGATCCCAAACACACCGCCCGGGCAACGAAGGAGTGACTTCGTAAGAAGCATTTCAAGGTCCTGGGGTGGCCTAGCCAGTCTCCAGATCTCAACCCCATAAAAAATCTTTGGTGGGAGTTGAAAGTCTGTGTTGCCCAGCAACAGCCCCAAAACATCACTGCTCTATAGGAGATCTGCATGGAGGAATGGGCCAAAATACCAGCAACAGTGTGTGAAAACCTTGTGAAGACTTACAGAAAACGTTTGACCTCTGTCATTGACAACAAAGTGTATATAACAAAGTATTGAGATAAGTATTTGGTCAATAACAAAAGTTTATTTTCCACCATCATTTGCAAATAAATTCATTAAAAAAATCCTACAATGTGATTTTCTGGATTTTCTTTCTCATTTTGTCCGTCATAGTTGAAGTGTACCTATGATGAAAATTACATGCCTCTCTCATCTTTTTAAGTGGGAGAACTTGCACAATTGGTGGCTGACTAAATACTTTTTTGCCCCACTGTATATACAGTGCATTCGGAAAGTATTCAGACCCCTTCCATTTTTCCACATTTTGTTACATTACAGCCTTACTCTAAAATCGATAAAACTAATTATTTTCCACATAAATCTAGACACAATACCTCATAATGACAAAGGGAAAACAGTTTTTAAAAAAAATAATTTTAAGCAAATGTATCAAAAATACAAAACAGAAATACCTTATTTACACAATATTCAGTCCCTTTGCTATCAGACACAAAATTGAGCTCAGGTGCATCCGCTTTCCATTAATCATCTTTGAGATGTTTCTACAACATGATTGGAGTCCACCTACGGCAAATTCAATTGATTAGACATGATTTGAAAAGGAATACGCCTGTCTATATAAGGTCCCACAGTTGACAGTGCATTTCAGAGCCAAAACCAAGCTATAAGTTTGAATAAATTGTCCGTAGAGCTCTGAGACAGGATTGGGTTGAGGCACAGATCTGAAAAAGGGTACCAAAAAAATGTCTGCAGAATTGAAGGTCCCCAAGAACACAGTAGCCTCCATCATTTTTAAATGGAAGAAGTTTGGAACCACCAAGACTCTTCCAAGACTGGTCCTAGACTTGGCGCTCTGGTACCGCTTGCCTTGTGGTATCAGAGAGAAGTATATAGGTCCTGGATGTCAGGAAGCTTGGCCCCAGTGACGTACTGGGCCGTATGCACTACCCTCTGTAGGGCCTTACAGTCAGATGCTGAGCAGTTGCAATACCAGGCGGTGATGCAACCGGTCAGGATGCTCTCGATGGTGCAGACAAGAGAGACCTGAAAATAGCTGTGCAGCAACGCTCCCCATCCAACCTGACAGAGCTGGAGAGGATCTGCAGAGAAGAATAGGAGAAAATCCCCAAAGAAAAGCTGTGCCAAGCTTGTACCGTCATACCCAAGAAGTTTAGAGGCTGTAATCGCTGACAAATGTGCTTCACCAAAGTACTGAGTAAAGGGTCTGAATACTTGTGTAAATGTGATAATTCTGTTTTTTATATTTAATAAATTAGCAAACTTTTCTAAAAACCTGTTTTTAGTATAAGGCTGTAACGTGAAAAAAAAATGGGAAAAAATCAATGGGTCTGAATACTTTCTGAATGCACTGTACATACACTGAAACAAAATATGAACACAACATCCATCAAAGATTTTACTGAGTTACAGATCATGACTGGGAATACAGATATATATGTGAAGTTCACAAATGCCTTTTAAAAAGGTAGGGGAGTGGATCAGAAAACTAGTCAGTATTTTGTGTGACCACCATTTGCCTCATGCAGTGCGACACATCTCCTTTGCATAGAGTTGATCAGGCTGTTGATTGTGGCATGTGGAATGTTGTCCCACTCCTCTTCAATGGCTGTGTGAAGCTGCTGGATATTGGCCGGAACTGGAACACGCTGTCGTACACGTCGATCCAGAGTATAACAAACATGCTCATTGGGTGGTGGCATTTCTGGTGTGTATGCAGCCCATGGAAGAACTGGGACATTTTCTGCTTCCAGGAATTGTGTACAGATCCTTACGACATAGGGCCATGCATTAGCCCGCAGGTGAAGAAGCCTTATATGGATGTCCTGGGCTGGTTACACATGGTCTGCGGTTGTGAGGTTGGTTGGACGTACTGCAAAATTGTCTAAAACGATGTTGGAGGCGACTTATGGTCAAGAAATTGCATGCTCACTCAAAACTTGAGACATCGGTGGCATTGTGCTGTGTCACAAAACTGCACATTTTAGAGTGGTCGTTTATTGTCCCCAGCACAAGGTGCACCTGTGTAAGGATCATGCTGTTTCATACATTTATTGATATGCCACACTTGTCAGGTGGATGGATTATCTTGAAAAAGGAGAAGTGGTCACTAACAGGGATGTAAACACATTTTTGGCCAAAATGTGAGAGATATGGAAAATTTCTAGGATCTTTTAGTACCCGCAAAACACCCATCTCAACGTCAACGGTGAAGAGGCCAATCCAGGATGCTGGCCATCTAGGCAGAGTTGCAAAGAAAAAGCCACATCTCAGACTGGCCATTAAAAATAAAATATTAAGATGGGCAAAAGAACACAGACACTGGACAGAGGACCTCTGTTCCCGGGGTCTCCTCTTCACTGTTGACATTGAGACTGGTGTTTTGCGGGCACTATTTAATGTCCTCCCAATTGAGGACTTGTGAGGGGTCTGTTTCTCAAACTAGACACTAATGTACTTGTCCTCATGCTCAGTTGTGCACCGGGGCCTCCCACCCCTCTTTCTATTCTCGTTAGAGACAGTTTGCCCTGTTCTTTGACGGGAGTAGTACACAGTGTTGTACGAGATCTTCAGTTTCTTGGCAATTTCTCGCATGGAATGGCCTTCCTTTCTCAGAACAAGAATAGACTGACGAGTTTCAGAAGAAAGTTCTTTGTTTCTGCCCATTTTGAGCCTGTAATCGAACCCACAAATGCTGATGCTCCAGATACTCAACTCGTCTAAAGGCCAGTTTTATTGCTTCTTTAACCAGAACAACAGTTTTCAGCTGTGCTAACATAATTGCAAAAGGGTTTTCTAATGATCAATTATCCTTTGAAAATTATTTGGATTTTAAACTTGGATTAGCTAACACAACGTGCCATTGGAACACAGGAGTGATGGTTGCTGATAATGGGCCTCTGTCAGCCGATGTAGATATTCCATAAAGAATCTGCCGTTTCCAGCTACAATAGTAATTTACAACATTAACAATGTCTACACTGTATTTCTGATCAATTTGATGTTATTTTAATTGACAAAAAATGTGCTTTTCTTTCAAAAACATGGACATTTCTAAGTGACCGCAAACTTTTGAATGGTGAATAATTCAAGATGTTTAACTCACCAAACCTCAGAGGGAAGGAGGACAGGGACACTCAAAGTGTTTTTAACAGCCAGTCTGCTGCGATATTTAGATTGTGTTGCAGCAAGAGAGGAGAAGCTGGTCTCACATAAATAGGTAGAATTAAAGGAGCTTAACGTCATCACTGCCCTCTCGCTGAGTTGCGGGTATTATCCACCGCTTTACAGCCAGAATGTGGAAAGGCGCATCTCATTCAAACGTTCGCCCCAGACCTTGGTCACAGGTTAGCTCCATTAGTTTATCCTCAAGAACCGGTGACAGTATGCGAGTCTCTTCTGTGCTGGTGAACGGATTACGCATCCACTGCTTTCCCGGGCGTGGATCGGATATTGAGGGGAAGTAATCGTAGAATTTGAGCAGTTTGTCTCAAATGTAACCCCCTCAATTTACGCATGTGATCCATGTCTACATCACCCTCGTCTGTCAAAATTGAGAAGAGGGGGAGTATTGTCCACTGGGTCTCTCCAGGCCCACAGCTTTTTATTGAAGCGGCAATTGTATTGTTTGCTTGGAAAATGTCACTTGCGCGTCCCTGGTTGGATAGGTTGAGCAGCAATCCCGTCCGTACAGAGCGGTCCCTTCGTAACGGTCCCATCGTAATCCATGTCCTGTTATGTAGGCCTATTCGTTCAGAACCCGGAATATTTCACCTGCAGTTGTATTCGGAGGCAACTCTTTGCAACAAATACATTATTAATATAGCCTATGTAGCGTTAATGTTCAAGAAGTGGCCGTCTGAAATGTCAGTCGTCTCATCTAATTGGATTGCAGACCAATGTTGTTGTGCGAGCTCTGTCTAAAACCTGGGATTCAACATGATCTGCCATATTCTGGATTCTATGCGTGACAGTGTTATTGTAAAGTAGGATTGCACTTTCCTTTGTAGCAGCAGTTGGGCCTAAAACGTCTTGCCATTTTCTTGCCTGACGATTTCCCCCCCCCCCCCCCCCCTTTCTATTTTGGCACTACAAGGCCTGGCACACATAGTTTTGGTAGCAAGAACATGGCCTTGCGGAAATACTCTCCCCTCTCTTCTAATTTCCTTAATTTTGTGGCTAGAGTGAAATACTTTGTTTCCTATAAGAGCTCTTACAGGACCAGGGCACAAACAATAATATACTAATACTCAATAATGTTGCTCTTTATTTAACCATCTTACATATACAACCTTATTTGTTCATCGAAAATTGTGAATAACTCACCACAGGTTAATCAGAAGGTTGTGATTGAAAGGATACACATAACTCTGCAATGTTGGGTTGTATTGGAGAGTCTCAGTCTTGAATAATTTCCCACACACAGTCTGTGCCTGTATTTAGTTTTCATACTAGTGAGGGACAAGAATCCACTCTCAGATAGGTATGTGGTTGCAAAGGGCATCAGTGTCTTAACAACATGATTTGCCAAGGCAGGATACTCTGAGTGCAGCCCAATCCAGAAATGTGGCAGTGGCATCTGATTAAATTAAATTTTCACAGAACCGCTTGTTGCAATTTCGATGAGGCTCTCGTTCAGATATCGATAAGTGGACTGGAGGCAGGGCATGAAAGGGATAAGGAATCCAGTTGTTTGTGTTGTCCGTTTCGGGAAATTACCTGCGTAATTACGCACCCAACTCACTCAGATGCTTCGCTATATCACATTTGACATTGGCCTTAAGCTTGAGTTCATTTGCACACAAAAAAGTAATACAATGGTGGAAAGACTTGTGTTGTCCTGCAGACAGAGAAGAGCTCCAACTTCTTAATCATAGCCTCAATTTTGTCCCGCACATTGAATATAGTTGCGGAGAGTCCCTGTAATCCTAGATTCAGATCATTCAGGTGAGAAAAAACATCACCCAGATAGGCCAGTCATGTGAGAAAGTCGTCATCATGTGAGCGGTCAGACATGTAAAAACCATGATCAGTAAAAGAAAACTTTAAGTTATTCTCTCAATAAAAAAATTGTGTCAATACTTTGCCCCATGATAACCAGCGCACGTCTTCTGTATGTTGTAAAAGCATTACATGGTCGTTGGCCATATCATTGTGTGACAATGTGAAAATGTAGAGTTCCCATTAAAGAACACCGCAGTTCGTGGGTAGAGTAGTGGGTGAAACCATTCACTTCAGGAAAAGGTTTGATATAAATAAAGTTTCCTTTCATTATGTGTTGTCGAATTCATAAAAATATTTGCTGCCATTGTAGAAAGGTTGGCAATATGAGAGGTCTTCTGGACGTTTTTTAAATTTTTATTATTATTATCCTTGAAAGAATAACTAAGTGCTTCTCCCCTATTTGGAAAGTTTGTCTGCCTGCTCTTCAGTCTGAGAGAGATATTCTGAGTGCAGGTTTGTGTCTCCCTCTGTACATAAAAAAAACTGTTCAAAACTGTATAACACAATAGTGTCTTTTGAAAACGGGTTCATATTCAATAGTGAATGTGACTATGTATATATATATATATATATATATATACACACAGTGCCTTGCGAAAGTATTCGGCCCCCTTGAACTTTGCGACCTTTTGCCACATTTCAGGCTTCAAACATAAAGATATAAAACTGTATTTTTTTGTGAAGAATCAACAACAAGTGGGACACAATCATGAAGTGGAACGACATTTATTGGATATTTCAAACCTTTTTTAACAAATCAAAAACTGAAAAATTGGGCGTGCAAAATTATTCAGCCCCTTTACTTTCAGTGCAGCAAACTCTCTCCAGAAGTTCAGTGAGGATCTCTGAATGATCCAATGTTGACCTAAATGACTAATGATGATAAATACAATCCACCTGTGTGTAATCAAGTCTCCGTATAAATGCACCTGCACTGTGATAGTCTCAGAGGTCCGTCAAAAGCGCAGAGAGCATCATGAAGAACAAAGAACACACCAGGCAGGTCCAAGATACTGTTGTGAAGAAGTTTAAAGCCGGATTTGGATACAAAAAGATTTCCCAAGCTTTAAACATCCCAAGGAGCACTGTGCAAGCGATAATATTGAAATGGGAGGAGTATCAGACCACTGCAAATCTACCAAGACCTGGCCGTCCCTCTAAACTTTCAGCTCATACAAGGAGAAGACTGATCAGAGATGCAGCCAAGAGGCCCATGATCACTCTGGATGAACTGCAGAGATCTACAGCTGAGGTGGGAGACTCTGTCCATAGGACAACAATCAGTCGTATATTGCACAAATCTGGCCTTTATGGAAGAGTGGCAAGAAGAAAGCCATTTCTTAAAGATATCCATAAAAAGTGTTGTTTAAAGTTTGCCACAAGCCACCTGGGAGACACACCAAACATGTGGAAGAAGGTGCTCTGGTCAGATGAAACCAAAATTGAACTTTTTGGCAACAATGCAAAACGTTATGTTTGGCGTAAAAGCAACACAGCTGAACACACCATCCCCACTGTCAAACATGGTGGTGGCAGCATCATGGTTTGGGCCTGCTTTTCTTCAGCAGGGACAGGGAAGATGGTTAAAATTGATGGGAAGATGGATGGAGCCAAATACAGGACCAGTCTGGAAGAAAACCTGATGGAGTCTGCAAAAGACCTGAGACTGGGACGGAGATTTGTCTTCTAACAAGACAATGATCCAAAACATAAAGCAAAATCTACAATGGAATGGTTCAAAAATAATCATATCCAGGTGTTAGAATGGCCAAGTCAAAGTCCAGACCTGAATCCAATCGAGAATCTGTGGAAAGAACTGAAAACTGCTGTTCACAAATGCTCTCCATCCAACCTCACTGAGCTCGAGCTGTTTTGCAAGGAGGAATGGGATGGGAAAAAATGTCAGTCTCTCGATGTGCAAAACTGATAGAGACATACCCCAAGCGACTTACAGCTGTAATCGCAGCAAAAGGTGGCGCTACAAAGTATTAACTTAAGGGGGCTGAATAATTTTGCACGCCCAATTTTCCAGTTTTTGATTTGTTAAAAAAGTTTGAAATATCCAATAAATGTCGTTCCACTTCATGATTGTGTCCCACTTGTTGTTGATTCTTCACAAAAAAATACAGTTTTATATCTTTATGTTTGAAGCCTGAAATGTGGCAAAAGGTCGCAAAGTTCAAGGGGGCCGAATACTTTCGCAAGGCACTGTATATTCATCTTACCGTTGATATATTTAAGGCCTATTTCGGCAAGTTAACCAAGTTTTTGCTGGTTAAGCTAGCCATGTTAATGACGAGCTGACTAGCACCGTTGTCAGTCCAGTGCACTAATGTCAAGCTAGCTATTTCTACCAGGTGATTTGCTACCAGGTGATTTATTGAAATATTAAGTGAGTGTTTATTTTTTTACTACCTTAAAAGGTTTATATGAAAAGGGTTGTACTTGTGCTTTGTATTTATGGATTAATATCACTTCACATTGAGGGCATATATCATTACTGTTGCTCCTATCCAAAATATATATTGTGTTCTACCTAACCAGTGAACATGTGGCTGTGATCATCCTGTCAATGCCTGTCATCACTGTTTGATATCTTTTACTGCAGGTATGCTTTTCTGTATTTTTGTTATTTTCTAAACACAACGCATTTATACTATACAATCACTTTGTGGATTGAGTCAGAGAGATATTCTCAGAGCAGTGAATGTGTGGCTGTGACCGTCCTGTCATCACTCTTAGATATCATTTACTGCAGATAATAACCAAGTCAACCTGAAGTGTAGGTGTCCATGTGCTTTTCTTCTGGGGGGGGGGGGGGCTATGTGAAGTTGGTTACAAAATTGGGGCCGTGACCCGGATCCACAAGATCAGCCATCGCCGATCACCGGGGAATACAGCAGCGCTCCAGAGAAGAGGACTACACCTGCCCCCAGTATTGGTAGGGGCCGCAGATAGCAGGAATGGTAGAGCATAGCTTTACTGAGCGTGCTGGTGTAACGTCAGTAAATGAACAAGAGGATGTTATTGATCAAACAACAGGTCAGAGTGATGGAGATGATAATCACTCCAATGATGATGAATACCATATGCAGAGTGTTATGCTTGATTTAGTCTAACAGATGGGTCAAGAGATAGGTAACAGTATTGTTTCAAGTCTGTCAGCAAGTAATATCACTCCATCCAAGGTAGCCACCGACACTGTCCCAGTGTGCACGCCAGACTGGTCCAAAGTAAACTTTGTCATGAAATCTGACATGCGTGATTCACCCACTTTCACAGGTGATGGAACAGATAAATGTACTGTGTACGAGTGGCAGGAAATGATGAAGACTTTGTAAATAAAGGTTACAAAATGCCAGAGCAAGGTAATTAAATCATGGAAAGGTTAATGGGGAGGGCCAAGGATTTAATCAAGATAGGAATCCGTAGCAACCCTCTTGTAAACATCAGCAGAGACCCTGAGGTTATTTTCAGTATTTTGATGAGGTCATCTCCTCTACTACACCGCTGCAAGATTTTTATTAAACCAAACCTTATCAGGGGGAGAGTAGCTAAGACTGCTGGGTGAACCTTAACCGAGTAGCAGATCTAGCTAGTGAATGTCTACAAAGACAGGTCGAGAAAGATGGATGACGTGGGTCATGCGGTTGCCATGATGTTTGGGAAGCACTGCCCCAATCATGAACTTGTACACAGCATTCGGATGCAAGCCTAGGGAGAAATGGACAGTGGGTGAAGTTCAGGAGTTGATAGACAGCCACCAAAATGACAGATGTGCTGTAAGGAGGAAACAAATCATAGACACTACAGGAAGACGTCCAAAAAAACAGGAGAACTCAGAGCATCCCGTCCTTACCTCAGTTGTTCAAGGAATTCAGAGTGGCAATGATCAGGTGACAATGACTCAATTTGTAACACTGCTGGAACAGTTTATTATAAACCAAAACGCTGCTCGCCCCGTCACAAGAGGGCCCCGCAGAACTGCACAGCTGTCTCCCTCCTTCCCATGTGCAAAATGTAAAGATGTGGCTCACTCCACTCGGTCTCACTGTCTTACTGACGGCCTATTCTTCAAATGTCACAATCCTGGCCATCAAACCATAGACTGCCCACAAAAGCAGGAGGTTAGAAGAGAGGCATCAGTCGGGCAGCGGCCACAAAAATCAAGGTCCAGCTTTAAACCAGTACAGTAGGTCTGCACCTCTTGTCTTCATACAAAGAGACAAAATCAAGGCAACACAAATGTGATGTATCAACGTACTCAAGAGAATAACCACCAATGAAAGTCTGTTCTATGCACCAGTGACCGTGCAGGGTTCAGTAGAACTAAGAGGACTCATTGATAGTGGTTCAATGGGGCGGCAGGGTTGCCTAGTGGTTAGAGCGTTGGACTAGTAACTTAAAGGTTGCAAGTACAAATCCCCCAGCTGACAAGGTACAAATCTGTCGTTCTGCCCCTGAACAGGCAGTTAACCCACTGTTCCTAGGCCGTCATTGAAAATAAGAATTTGTTCTTAACTGACTTGCCTCGTTAAATAAAGGTTTAAAAAAAAAAATACATCGGAGAGAGTATTTTGTTACAAGATACAGCACTGAAGCAGAGAGTATTAAAATAATAATTAAAAAAATTGGGGAATCATCCAAAGTGATACGCTACTACGCCAAGTCTTTTCTGAGCCACCAGTCATAAGCTTTAAGAGATGTCCTACCCTAAATTACAAATTAGTCCACAGTTATCTTCCGGGTGACTCTCAAAAAACTTGGCTTGACCACAAACCCAAGGGCTCTTTTAAATGTAACCATTGCAACCATTGCAGTAATATTGCTCAGAGAAGTATTTTGTTGACACAGCTTCCTAAATGGAGTATTACGTCAAGCATTTCATTAACTGTAAAACCACTCATGTCATCTATAGATTGGAATGTCCACAGTGCAAGGTGTTCTACATTGGACGGACAAAGAGACGCCTTCAAGACCGCCTAGCGGAACACAAGTATGCCACACGGGTAGGTAATGAAGACTACCCCATGGCAAGGCACTACAAGTCCCTACACCATGGCAGCCCTGCCTCCCTACAAGCTATGGGTATTGATCATATCCCGGCCTCTATTAGAAAAGTGGACCGTCTTAAACAGTTAAACCAAAGGGAACGTTTTTGGATTTACAAACTACAGGCCACTAAATACCCTGGTTTAAATGAAGATATGGATTTACAAACTACAGGCCACTAAATACCCTGGTTTAAATGAAGATATGGATTTACAAACTACAGGCCACTAAATACCCTGGTTTAAATGAAGATATGGATTTACAAACTACAGGCCACTAAATACCCTGGTTTAAATGAAGATATGGATTTACAAACTACAGGCCACTAAATACCCTGGTTTAAATGAAGTTATGGATTTACAAACTACAGGCCACTAAATACCCTGGTTTAAATGAAGATATGGATTTACAAACTACAGGCCACTAAATACCCTGTTTTAAATGAAGATATGGATTTACAAACTACAGGCCACTAAATACCCTGGTTTAAATGAAGATATGGATTTCTCACCCTTCCTGTAGGGTCTTGATGTGTCCATTTGCTGTCATCTAGTGGACATTTTGCTCAATTGCCCTCAGCTATGGTTAGACTGTTGTTGTTCATGTTTTGCTGTGTTCTAGTGTACTATGGAATATATAGCTTTCTAATTCTTGACACTTCTCCCAGTCATATTTAAGGTTAGAACTACCTTTTAGTGTTCTGATACTTCTAGTTTGGAGTTGTCTTTTTATGATAACATAGCTACAGTATTTCACCTTTTAATGTGTATAGTATTGCTTACTAGGTGTGTCCAATCAATTGTGTAACCACTCCCTCTTCCAATTAGGGCTAATTGAAAAGCTGTTAAAAAGAGGACATTGTATTCCTTTTTTTGTACTCCCTGACGAAGGCCATGCAGCCGAAACGTGTCTGTTTAAAAAAATAACTTTGTTTCTATTGTACATGCCATACTAATAAAGGCATTTTAGTCAATTATATGAAGAGTGCCTTGGTCTTCCTTTCTTTTTTGAAAACAAAGAGATCTGTTAAATCTGACAATTAATCTTGATGGTTGCACAGTCGTCTCAAATAAAACTGTGAAGGACCTCTGTGTTACTCTGGACCCTGGTCTCTCTTTTGACGAACATATCAAGACTGTTTTAAGGACATCTTTTTTCCATCTACGTAACATTGCAAAAATCAGAAACTTTCTGTCCAAAAATGATGCAGAAAATTAAATTCATGCTTTTGGCACTTCTAGGTTAGACTACTGCAATGCTCTACTTTCCGGCTACCAGGATAAAGCACTAAATAAACTTCAGTTTGTGCTAAACACGGCTGCTAGAATCTTGACTAGAACCAAAAAATTTGATCAAATTACTCCAGTGCTAGCCTCTTTACGCTGGCTTCCTGTCAAGGCAAGGGCTGATGTCAAGGTTTTACTGCTAACCTACAAAGCATTACATGGGCTTGCTCCTACCTATCTTTCCGATTTGGTCCTGCCGTACATACCTACACGTACGCTATGGTCACAAGACGCAGGCCTCCTAACTGTCCCTAGAATTTCTAAGCAAACAGCTGAAGGCAGGGCTTTCTCCTATAGAGCTCCATTAATATGGAATGGTCTGCCTACCCATGTGAGAGACGCAATCTCGGGTTCAACTTTTAAGTCTTTATTGAAGACTCATCTCTTCAGTAGGTCCTATGATTGAGTGTAGTCTGGCCCAGGAGTGTGAAGGTGAACGGAAAGGCACTGGAGCAACGAACCGCCCTTGCTGTCTCTGCCTGGCCGGTTCTCCTCTCTCCACTGGGATTCTCTGCCTCTAACCCTATTACAGGGGCTAAATCACAGGCTTACTGGTGCTCTTCCATGCTGTCCCTAGGAGGGATGCGTCACTTGAGTGGGTTGAGTCACTGACGTGATCTCCTTGTCTGGGTTGCCCCCCCCCCCCCTTTTGGGTTGTGCCGTGGCGGAGATCTTTGTGGGCTATACACGGCCTTGTCTCAGGATGTTAAGTTGGTGGTTGAAGATATCCCTCTAGTGGTGTGGGGACTGTGCTTTGGCAAAATGGTTGGGGTTATATCCTGCCTGTTTGGCCCTGTCCGGGAGTATCGTCAGACAGGGCCACAGTGTCTCCCGACCCCTCCTGTCTCAGCCTCCAGTATTTATGCTGCAGTAGTTTATGTCGGGGGGCTAGGGTCAGTTTGTTATATCTGGAGTATTTCTCCTGTCTTATCCGGTGTCCTGTGTGAATTTAAGTATGCTCTCTCTAATTATTTCTTTCTCTCTTTCTCTCTCTCTGAGGACCTGAGCCCTAGGACCATGCCTCAGGACTACCTGGCCTGATGACTCCTTGCTGTCCCCAGTCCACCTGGCCGTGCTGCTGCTCCAGTTTCAACTGTTCTGCCTGCGGCCATGGAGCCCTGACCTGTTCACCGGACGTGCTTCCTGTCCCAGACCTGCTGTTTTCAACTCTAGAGACAGCAGGAGTGGTAGAGATACTCTGAATGATCGGCTATGAAAAGCCAACTGCCATTTACTCCTGAGTTGCTGACCTGTTGCATCTTTGACAACCACTGTGATTATTATTATTTGACCCTGCTGGTCATCTATGAACATTTGAACATCTTGGCCATGTTCTGTTACAATCTCCACCCGGCACAGCCAGAAGAGGACTGGCCACCCCTCATTGCCTGGTTCCTCTCAAGGTTTCTTCCTAGGTGCTGGCCTTTCTTGGGAGTTTTTCCTAGCCACCGTGCTTCTACACCTGCATTGCTTGCTGTTTGGGGTTTTAGGCTGGGTTTCAGTACAGCACTTTGAGATATCAGCTGATGTAAGAAGGGCTTTATAAATACATTTGATTTGATTTGGTCTGCCTGCTCTTCAGTCTGAGAGAGATATTCTGAGAGCAGGGTCGTGTCTCCTTCCTCTGTACATAAAAAAAACTGTTTAAAACTGTATAACACAATAGTGTCTTTGGAAAATAGTGAATGTGACTATGTATATATTTATCTCACCGATAATGTATTTAAGGCCTATTTCGGCAAGTTAACCAAGTTTTTGCTGGTTAAGCTAGCCATGTTAATGACGAGCTGACTAGCACCGTTGTCAGTCCAGTGCACTGTAATGTTAAGCTAGCTATTGCTAGCAGGTGATTTGCTACCAGGTAATTTATTGAAATATTAAGTGAATGTTTATTTTCTTACTACCTTAAAAGGTTTATATGAAAAGGGTTGTACTTGTGCTCTGTATTCATGGATTAATATCACTTCACATTGAGGGCATGTATCATTACTGTTTCTCCTATCTAAAATATATCTTGTGTTCTACCTAACCAGTGAACGTGTGGCTGTGACCGTCCTGTCAATGCCTGTCATCATTGTTTGATATCTTTTATTGCAGAAAAAAACAAGTCAACCTGAAGTGTGGGTGTCCGTGTGCATTTCTTCTGGGGGGGCTATGTGAAGTTGGTTACAATTGCATAGTGCAGAAAATACACGAGAGTTCAGGGGCCTTGCTTTAACCAAGTTAACTATTTTCACTTTAGTGTCCAAAACATCTTTCAAGCTGTCAGGCATTCCCTTGGTAGCAAGAGCCTCTCGGTGGATGCTGCAGTGTACCCAAGTGGCGTCGGGAGCAACTGCTTGCACGCATGTTCCCACTCCACTATGTCTCCCTGTCTTGGCTTTTGCGCCATCAGTACAGATTCCAACATGAGAAGCAGCTACATATGGACCGTTAGTAGAATTCCCACGCGAGAGTAACGATTAATGTGATTGGATGTTAATTATTTGACCAGGCTACATGTATTTTACTTTGTGTTGTTATTTCGCTGAACACCCAGATGGTTTAATTTTATTTTAGATTATTTAATTGTATTTTTGGCAGTGAAACGAGGCTACTCAGGCGAGAAAAAAAACTCGCCCAAATGCATAACCCTGTTGGAAAATATATATATATTTAAATGTGAATCACATTTTTATTTGGTGTACCCCTAGGGGGAATACCTGGGCTACATGAGCATGTTCTTGCTATTTTTCCGCCCTAGGCAGACCAAGTAAATTAGTATTTTCCAGATGTTGAAAATATGTATTTTCTGAAAATATGTGGTTCTGAATGAAAGTTGTGAAGACATTTATAGACGTCTTTGATTGGTTCAAATTTGTTTTGGACTAGATCAAAAATCAATGTCCATGTATGTGGAAATCAACGTTGGTCCAGACTGCACCAAAAAAAGATGGCGTGAGTTGGTCTGTGCTAATTTATTTTAAAAAATATTTAACTTTTTTTTTTATCTTGGCAAGTCAGTTAAAGAACAAATTCTTATTTGCAATGACGGCCTAACCCGCATGACGCTGGGCCAATTGTGTGCCACCCTATGGGACTCCAAATCACGGGCGGTTGTGACACAGCCTGGAATCAAACCAGGGTCTGTAGTGACGCCTCTAGCACTGAGATGCACTTCCCTCGACCGCTGTAGGAGTAGCCTACATTGTTGCCAGAAATTGAATTTTGCCCATCTATGTGGTAAGCCTACCGTTTGCAAATAACCAAAAAAAGATGTCCAAAAGAAGTCAGCTCGGCTTACTGAGGTCTAGTTTTACCAAGTCAGCCCACAATGGAATTTGATGAATCCATGTGGTAGCCCCACCATTTGCTAAACAGGCCGTTGCATTGGCTTTACTAGTCCTAATTCCTGTGACTAATACATTTGGCTATTTAAGCTCTGAAAATCAGCTACCCAACTTTATCAGGAGTTATCGTGAGGCTATTTGCAATGTGTTTACACAGCCGGAAACGCACAATGATTTTATTTTTCGCCATGATTAGCTTGTCAGAAATGGACAGATACAACTTGAAACCACTGATCATGACAATTGGGTGAAACTCCTGGACAACAGTTGTGATTGTCCATTTTACTGACCTATCCTGTTTTTAGGTTAGGCGCATTTTGTAGGTTAGGCTATTTGATCGGATAAACCTGCATGATGTAAAAATTCTCATTACATTGTCATACCTTTATCTCCAGCCTGTAGGCTAAAAAAAGGCCACATACTCTTTCTACCATATGCTATATCTGCAACATGATTTATGTTGGATTTTATTTTTGTGACGGAACGTTGGTTCGCCGCAGTGAACAAATGATTATTATTTACAATGACCGGCCAAAACCGGGCAACGCTGGGCCAATGGCGCGTCGCCCTATGGGACTCCCAATTGCAGCCAGTTGTTATGAAGCCTGGATTCGAACCAGGCCTCTAGCACTGAGTTGCATTGCCGTAGACCGCTGCGCCACTTGAGAGCACAATAGACAAGAAAAAATATTTGGACACTGCTTATCACAGGGCAGCATCAACGCTTACGACCAAAGCCCAAATCTCTGGTTGAGAGAAATTGGCATTGTTTTGGGGCAGAATTATGTTGAGAACTAAGCCTAGCCCATGCACAAACTCCTTTGCAAACTGGGGTTTTACACTGTTGAGTGCTGACACCGGTGTAGATGGATTGGAAATCTCTATTTGATTTTAAAGTACTGGCTGGGTGGGAGTCTGAAAGGCTAGATAAAGCAGGATGTATTTGTCTACTTTTGAATTGGGTTTGGCCGGGCCTCCTTATGTGGAATTTACATTGACATGTATATTGTAAAGAGGGGCGTGTTTGAGCTGGGCCCTACAACATGTTGTCATCATCATGATCGTGCGCTCAACAACCCAGCCTGGGTAAACTCCATACAGTCTATGGTGGTAAACTCCTTCAATGAGCCTCCACCGGGGCTCATGCGCAGTACTTGACGTTTCAAAGTTGCTTCTCCGGGTGTTTGAACAGGAAGGCGGACATGTTGGTCAGGCGGTGGGAGAAAATCGGGCATCGTTTAGTTTTTCGAAAAATAACATAGCTAACGTTAGATCAAAACCAGATTTATCTATGTAGAACCAGAAAGTTTTCCTTCTGTATCGGTCGATATCGATGGCCGATGACAATGTGAGGCTTACAGCGAACGGACGTCAATGAAATGTTGTAACAAGACGGTGTTTTAAACTGCTCGAAATTTGGAAGGATCATTGTTTTTCCGCCACTTCTACTTTGCAGCTGTCAGACTCGTTTATTGTTTTTTTTTGCAAGGGCCTTACACTGATATATGGACACAAGCCTGGGAGTAATGTGGCTACTTTGCAGCCTATCGGATTTTTAAAACTGTATTTAAGTTTTACTCTTTGGATGTATTGATATATTTTTAAATTCAGCACAACTCATCTGCGGCATCCTGTGGACGCCGACTAATCTGTTGATGCATTTAGCCAAGTTAACTTGCTAACGCTAGCTAAATTAACTTCTTTTGAATTGGTGAGGTTGTCTGCAAAACCTGGCTGAACTGGGGAAATATATATTCTGAAAATGTGGCTTTTGAATATCAAACGCCACTTTAAACGTTTCGTGGTCAGTGAAAAAGAGAGAAGAGGCACGTTTCTTTGATTGAATCTGCGGGTTCTTTCTAAACACTTGAGTTCACGCAAAGGAAATAACAGTAGGCTAAATAGCTACGTTAGCACTTGAGCTAGATTGCTAACTCGTTTTATTTAGCTATAGCACCGGCGTGGAACTCTACTTGTCTGCAAAAATGTCGGCTGGAGAAAGTTTGGAAGCTCGTTTTGAGAAAATCGATGCCATGTTGAAGGACCCGAAGTCGGAAATAAACACGGATTGCCTTTTGGTAAGTAAACTAGCCAGCGTTAACTTGACGATAAGCTTGGCTCGCTAAAGTTGGCTAACGTTAGCTAGATATGTTATTGAATTAGCTAACTATCATTAGCATCATTTAGCTAACTAGGTAATGAATGTGTTAGTAATCTAACTACCGTTAGCCAAGTTGAAATTGGTTTGATTAAATTAGCTAGCTAACGTTAGATTAGAAGTTAGTTTGCTACTCAACTTTCTAGCTATCTGGTGTAGGCAGCTATATGAATAGCTGCCTGCTATAGGCTATATTTGTTAGCCAGCCGACGTCTTGAAGATTGGCTTGCTACCTTGTAAACGTTAGCTAACTAACGTTGACTACCTGTTAGCTAATCAGCTAACGTTATTTGGCTAACAAGCTGAACAAGTGGCATCCAAAACAACCATGAGATGTAACCTTAGTAGGGCTGTGAATTGCCAGGGATCTCACGATACGATGTTATCACGATATGTAACTACGTGCCTAAACGATATGTATTGCGATTCTACATTATATGTAACGTTATTGCAATAACACGTTGAGGTTTTTTTTTATTGCGATTTGATGTTCCAAACATATTGCTCACTAAAGTTATGTCTGCTGCCGAGTGACTGTTTTGATCGGTCAGGGAAATAAAATGTATCTATATCGTCATTCCAGTCCATTTTTTTTACTGTTTCCGGGAACGTTAGTTAAAATAAATATATATATATATATATATATATATATTTATTTATTATTCTTTTTTTAAATGTCCATGTTAACTTCTTATCAGGCATCGATGCTAGAATGGCTGAATAACTTTAATTAAGTTGAATACCGGTATGTCTGATTATTGATATAATTACAATTGACACATTTCACTACTAGTAGCTATTTTAAAATCGTCAACGCTGTTGATAGTGAAGGTGCTATGCTATTTGAACCCGAGGGTATTTTGCAGTCTAAATATTAATAAATAACTGTGTAGTTTTGTTTCCATGAAGATGGACACAGTCCAACCTTGACCATGGTGACTTTGCAGCCTGGTCTCATATACAAGACGTAACACAGTAAAACACACAGAACACTCAAATTACTATGGTATGGTGACATAAGACAGATCGTTACTCTATCCAAAAATGAAAGTCAGGTGGATGCTACTTCGAATCTCATCATGGACAAAGTTAGCATTTTAGCTATTACCCAACTTTTCAACTACTTACTACTTTTTAGCTACTTTGCAAATACTTAACATGTTAGCTAACTTGTCCCTTAAACCTCTATATATATCTATTCGATAATATATCCATCGGGACAATTCGTTTTTCAGTAGGACAGATTGGAGTAATGGCTACCTCTGACCACTTGCGCGATGTGGCCGCCTACGGCTATTCTTCAACATAAATGTGTAAAACTACGTCACAATGCTGTAGACACCTTGGGGAATACGTAGAAAGCGCAATCTGGTTGATAGCCCATTAACTGCTCAATAGGGACTCATTGGAACGAAGCGCTTTCAAAACATGGGGCACTTCTGGATTGGATTTTTCTCAGGCTTTCGCCTGCAACATCACTTCCCCTAACCTTAACCCCTAGCATAGCTAACGCTAGCCACTTAGCTAGAGTTAGTAACATAGACATTTTGGAAATTTGTAACACATCATACAAAATGGGTGTTGGACATCCACAAATTAATACATACCATAAGAAGTGGAACATATGCTAAATGGAGTGTCTCGGATTTATGTACAGAATGATACGAAATGCTCCGAGGCCAGGTTTGCCTTCTGGTTGTCAATCATAGTGCATTGAACAAAAACAGAAAAGGCACAGTGGACCAAATGTGACAGGGGTTGTGGCTGTCTGCCTGAAGGCCTCCTTTGTGATATACAGGCAATATTAGAACAAACTCTTTGGAGAGTAGGGCTATACATGGACTTTTATTTTTTTAATATCCTCTGAAGTGGTAGCATCACGCCTGTTCGAACCTGCCAACCCAGCTGCATCAGTTAACTTGCTTGGGTCTGCCTGCCCTGACGTTTTACTGTGTCACTCATTCCCCGCTCATGATGTAACTTGTATCAGACTGCCACGTGCTAAACCTCAGAAGAACACCTCCAGACTCGAGTATCAATCATGCAAACCGAAAACAAAACTGTTGTTGAGGTTTCTCCCCCAGAGAAGACGGTGATGTAGCCTCCTTGAGTGCGTGTCAGTCGGGACTGTTGTGTGTCTGCCTATGTTCCTATGAATGTCCATACCACTTGCATGCATTTTTAGTGACAATCACGTGTGGATATTGGAACACAGCCTTTGTCTCTGTTAATATCATTCAGAACATTCTAGTGAAGGCTGGATGTCTTCGATCCACATGGTAGTCGAAAGCCTCTGCATATTAGCCAGTGTGACATCTAAGTAGTCCATATGTGTGGTTACACTGTAACTATCCTTTTTGGTGAATTGGGCTTTGAGGATATCGCTTACTGTCTGCTTCCCGAGGACTGGGATCATTCAATAATCCCATGTGAAGCAGTATGTAATGTAACTCAATGGAAAGCACTAGCCTGAATTTCCTGTAGTTGTATTAAACAACGGCAATGTTATGCAGACAGGTGTGAACCTTATAAGGGCCTTTTTATAAACTACGGTACCGTTGAGGTTTTGGTATGCTGGACAACTTGCTACAGTTGTTGATAAATCATTGATAATAATCTGCAGGTTTTTACTTGTCATTACATTCAGCTATAAGGGTTGAACATATCTATATTCAATCAAATTCCGGAGTTGATTTAAAACCTGTCATGGTAGGTGTCTTGAAGTATTGGTCCAAAGTCGTGTGACATGAAACACATTACTTTTCTGTCCTTGCATTCATGGCAGTGCAAGTTATATCATATATTAAGCATTAATCAGTTAAATTACCCTTTGAACTTGAATCTTGGATCTAGCTGTCGGACAGTTTTAGTTTTTTTATATATATACATGACCGTTGAAATGTTTGGGGTCACTTAGAAATGTCCTTGTTTTTGAAAGAAAATCACTTTTTTTGTTTGTTAATTAAAATAACATCATATTCATCAGAAATACAGTGTAGACATTGTCAATGTTGTAAATGACTATTGTTGGTGGAAACAGCAGATTTTTTAAAAATTGAATAATTACGTAAGCGTACAGAGGCCCATTATCAGCAACCATCACTCCTGTGTTCCAATGGCACATCGTGTTAGCTAATCCAAGTTTATCATTTTAAAAGGCTAATTGATCATTAGAAAACCCTTTTGCAATTATGTTAGCACAGCTGAAAACTGTTGTTCTGCTTACAGAAGCAATAAAACCGTCCGCCTTTAGACTAGTTGAGTATCTGGAGCATCATTTGTGGGTTCGATTACAGGCTCAAAAATGGGCAAAAACAAAGACCTTTGTTCTGAAACTCGTCAGTCTATTCTTGTTCTGAGAAATGACGGCTATTCCATGCGAGAAACTGATGATCTTGTACAACGCTGTGTACTACTCCCTTCACAGGACAGCGCAAAATGTCTCTAACCAGAATAGAAAGAGTGGGAGGCCCCGGTGCACAACTGAGCAAGAGGACAAGTACTGTTTGAGAAACAGACACCTCACAAGTTCTCAACTGGCAGCGTCATTAAAAAGTACCCGCAAAACACCAGTGAAGAGGCGACTCCGGGATGCTGGTGTTCTAGGCAGAGTTGCAAAGAAAAAGCCATATCTCAGACTGGCCAATAAAAATAAAAAAATTAGATGGGCAAAAGAACACAGACACTGGACAGAGGAACTCTGCCTAGAAAGCCAGCATCCTGGAGTCGCCTCTTCACTGTTGACATTGAGACTGGTGTTTTTCAGGTACTATTCAATGATGCTGCCAGTTTTACTGCTTCTTTAATTAGAACAACAGTTTTCCGCTGTGCTAACATAATTGGAAAAGGGTTTTCTTTTCAAAAAACGTTTATTTCAAAAACAAGGACATTTCTAGGTGACCCCAAGCTTTTGAACGGTAGTGTATATATCTCAGAAATGCAATGTAACATTTTGTCTCCTTATATTACAGGGTGAAGATAATTATTATTATTTGACGGACAACTCTCCAAAAATCTATGTGATGGCAAAATCGAGAGCTTCTAAAAATATCACCTTAACTTGATAATTAAAACGTCAATTGATACTGTCATTAACGTGGTTCTTCACTGACCATGTTTACATGCACACCCATATCCCCCTATTTTCCGGGGTACTCAAGTATTCTGTTTTTGAGTTGACGAACATAAGCGGCATATCGAGTTTTGCAATAACCCGAAAAAAGATTATATCGCGGTTATGAGAAACCAGGGTTAAGATGCCTGGGAAATATTTATCTTAGACATGATACTGTGGCATGTAATCATCTTTTCCCGTTTTAATGTTTTTCGCGGTCTGTGCAGGCTCAGTTTCTCTTATCATGGGTGTTGTGTGAGGATGCTTTTATCTGATTGTCAAAGAAATCACTTCAAAAAGTGATTCTGCCAAATTCTCTAAAACAACATTTGAGGTGGCTTATGGTAGAGAAATTAACATTCAATTATCTTGCAACAGCTCTGGTTGACATTCCTTCAGTCAGCATTCCAATTGCACGCTCCCTCAACTTAAGACTGGCGTTGTGTTGCAAAACTCCACATTGTAGTGTCCTTTTCTCCTCAGCACAAGGTGCACCTGTGTAATGATCATGCTGTTTAATCAGCTTCTTGATATGCAACACCTGTCAGGCGGATGGATTATCTTGGCAAAGTAGAAATGCTCACTAACAGGGATGTAAACAAATTTGTGCACATTTGAGAGAAATAAGCTTCTTGTGCTTATGGAACATTTCTGGGATTTTAATTTCAGCTCATGAAACATTTTTGTTGCATTTATATATTTGTTCAGTGTAGTTAATACTGGTAAAGTTGTCTGTATTTAGAGACCCAGGAGCAAGCACAATAACAGTGAAAAGATTGGTCCTGTCCAAAATGTTAAAATGTCATCAGTTGGATCGGTTTTAAGGAAATTAAAGGTTCAGTTTGCCTTGGGTGCATATTTTATGTGGTTGAAGTACTCTCTGCTTGCGTTCAGTTACTATTCCATTTCACCCATATTCATTTAAATGAGGAATATTCATGGAAACAGGGATACTCGTAAGCGGGATATCAAAGGTGCATGTAAACAGCTTATCGTGAATAAGACCTTAAGTGGGATATGAGGTACAAACCGTAATACTGTGTGTGTGTAAACATGGTCACTAAACTATACTTAATACTTGTATGATGCGCATTTGGTGTCAAGCTGTTTAATTACACTGCTATTTTCAAGCAGCGTCATTATCTGATCCAGGAAGGAATTTTCTGAATGACAGTCTAGACGAACAGCTGTTGTGATAGCACATGCGACGCAACAACAGCCCAAGTGCTTGAAAAAAGGTAATTTGTTTCGCCAGTGAAGACAATTGTGCCTATATGCATGTTGGATCTAATATGTCTAGCGATTTATGTTTTTCTATGCTTGATAGTGCTCAGTTAACTGGTGTTTTTGTTTTACCAACATCAGTTCAATTACTTGAATTCTGTTTACTCCAGATTTTTTTGTGACCCCAATGCGCCGTTTCTGTAGAGAAATCGAATCATTCACGAGAGAAATCGAGGAAATTACAATGTGGGATGCTGGGCTGAAGGGAGTTGTAGTTTTGATTAAGCAAATTTTCAACCTAGGTCAGTGTCGAAACGTAATTAACTACAATGATCATATTCAACCTTACTTTAGACTTAAGTTTGTCGCCTGTCTTCCCGCTTTTGGGATGACCCCCCCCCCCCCATTGTTAGGGTGTGGACATGAGCATCTCGTCATTATATACTGATCGATACACTTTTACGATTGATATGTTAGATACACACACACACACACAAACCGCATGAAAGAGGAATGTACACCAAAACAGTTTGTTAAAGTATGCCTTACCTACTTTGAGGAACTAGTAAAATGATCTTGTCAGACAGCTCTGCAGCATGATAGGCATGCTAGCCAAATAGGGTGACTAAAGATAGTACTGTATGGGAAGCACAACGTTATATGGCCTGGCTGCTACTGTCTGAGCAGAGATGAGATGATTACTTTAAGCAATGAAAAATAAGTCATCAAATAACTAAATCATATTTTATTATTTCCTAGTAAATTCCTAGTTACCTATTGGGTCGACATCAATGTGGACCTGACAGACTGTTGAAAAAAAATATGATCAATGTTTTGGCAATTTAGCTTTGGTTTCTTTTTTAATTTATCCAAACCGGACCGACTGCAAAAAGCACTAATCGCTAGGCACTACTGCTTGATTTACAGCAGGGTCTCGTTAGATTTAACTGAGGTATTATCCAGGTAATGAGGTCATTTTCAGTTTTTTTGTGGCTCGGATTGGACACTGAGTCTACTGTGCGCAATTGTGTGGGATAGACTATTGTGCAACACCCAACGCTATTCTTCTTAATCATTCTGAATAGAATGCCAACAAATTACATAGCCTCGTGTTCGTCTTCTGCTGATTTACATGTCATACATTTTGGTTTCCATGTTACACCTTTTTAGTTTAAACAATACAAGGGGCTTGAAGTAGTCTACTCAATCTGGAATTTGGAGCTCAGAAGTTCAAGTACTGGAATAGGCCTACCTTGAAAATCTGACGTTTCCTTACTTTTGTGCTTGTAATTATCGTAGGCAATTTATACGTTTTCATTCTCCCTTATCTGTGATTATATCTGCCACTTTCGTTTGTTTCCTGCCGCTTCAGTTGAAGGGTGTTGCGAAACTCTGTTGCGGTAAAACCACGTGCTGTTATGAGGATGACAACATCTAATGCTGGCTCCAACTTGCCTCATATTTTACAATGTAGTAATTATAATTAGAATATCAATGTGTTGGCAAGGCCTAAACAAAATCTTTGATAATGGCCTATTTATTTTTTTTAATTATTTTTTTTACACTTTGCATGCTTTTTGGGGAGGGGTTTGTATTGTGCCCTATATGTACAATTATATAAATTATACAATTGTCTAACATTGAGGTCCTTAAATTACAATTAAGTGCTTGAAGAAGTCCTTTAATTTGACTTGCCAATGTCTGTATGAACCCAGCTTAAATTGTGAATAGGCCTAGATCTATGTTGTATAGGTGGAGTTATGGGAGAATTTGCATATATTCCTTTAACTACACACTTATACCTGCATCAAAATATATATATTTTTGTTTCCAACCAGTTTAAATTTTGATCCTAGTGTGTCAAATTTGCCCAATTATTTATAGAAAGACCCACAAGCAAGTTGCCTAAAATGTGTGATAAGTATGAATAGGACTGGGAACTGCCAGGGGCCTCACGATACAGTATCATCACCATACTTAGGTGCCGATACGATATGTATTGTGATTCTCACGGTTTTAGATTTGTTGAGATTCGAGGGACGAGAGAGCATGAGAGTTTTATTTTGATCAGTCATGGAAATAAGTGCTGAAAACAAATTGGCTCACTATTTAAAAAGATGAAGAACACGCTAGAATTGAAAAATATAACAGTTTTGGTACAGTTAAAGCCGACTAGCGCAAAAGTATTGCCATATTGTACAAAATGATATTGCCATATGTCGTCCATAATAATATCCTGATACCCCCCCACCCATAAACAACTTATAAACGGGAGGCATAGAAATGGTGCACATAAAACAACTCTACCGCTTCTTAGACTTGCTTTTAATGAGTGACAGATCTATAACAAACATTTCTATGTGAATATGACCGGGTCGCCCGAAAAGTTACATATTGCAGCTTTAAATTAAGCTAGCAGGTATTAGGCTAAGCCGAATACAGATGGGGGAAGCCTTTCTCTACATGGAGTTCAAATAAATAGAACCGCACACTGTCGGAAAAAATAATTATTTAAAACCGAGGCTTGAATGCAAAATAAAGATGTTTATTGAAACGTGGCCAAAAAAAGCTCCCTAATAATTGATGATATTTCTCGCTTTTGTATATTTTGTGTATATAATCTAGATCATGCATTCTATTGTACTTGGTACTGATTCATAGATTTTCCAGTGTTTTTCTTGCTTGATCATGTGACACATGCAATTAACCTTGAAATACAAGCCAGGTGTGTGTGCTGACAATTTCCACTGATGACCTTGTAAAAAAGCTTGTGTTTTCACCTATTTTTTTGATTTTATGCATTTTCTTGCGCAATGGTTTTTTGGGGCACCGTGATGGTTCAATAAACATCTTTATTTTGCTTTCAAGCCTCGGTTTTGGATTTTCCTTTTTTCTATGGTTTGTGGTTCTATTTATTTGGCTCCTACACACCTGGAACAGACACTATTCAGTAGTTAGGACCTTTTTTAAAGAACATCATCTACATGGAGGGTGCCAGGGCTGCTAGCCATATTAAAAACGACACCCTTTTAAAGAAGAACAGTTGTTTAGTCTCCCTGGCCTGCCTGCCTGCCTGCCTGCCTGCCTGCCTGTCATAGAGAAAGGCACTCACCTAATGCACACACTCCGGCTCTGCTCTGACTTAATGGCAAAAAGCTGTGGCGACTTTTCCGAAGCTCAAGCCCAGGGCAGCCACACACACAAGGGTGTTGTTCCTCTTTTCCCCTTAGCTGCAATCTCCCTCAATGAATGGAAGCCTTTGCTTCAACCCCCTCTCCACCACCACTCTGCTTCTTCACCCACAGCTTAATAAAATTCCATGCTAATCAAATAACCTCTTGTCTTTGACTGGCCTGGAGTCCCCTGTGTGTCCCAAAGCCATTCTGTACGTGCTGCCTGCGCCTGGAGAGAGTCAGAGCTGCTTGCCCGGCCTCTGCTCTGAGGTAGCTAGCTGGGTGTGTTCTCTCCACCCATAAAACCAAAATTATGTGGGCCGTGGTAGTTTCATGTTTCTGAGAGCTTTGCCTGTAACATTTAACTCGTAAAGCAGTTTCCAACATGTTTGGCTGCTAGGCTATGAGTAGGCTAATCAGTTCCATCAAAAAAACACAATGCTAGCTGTTTTCTAAGGATGCTATGGTTATCTGACTCTAACCTGATTTGACTTTTTGTTGTGTTTTTCCGCTAGCTCTGGCGGGGTCTGGGGTTCCAATCTGTTTTTGCTCTCTTGCCAACTCCCTATGGAATTGCCATGCCAAATGTTGTCAAGAGAGCATTAACAGACTGGCACCCAGGCTAGTTTGACCGCTGCCTTAGCCGAAAGCAGTGATGTTGCACTTTTGCCCATTTGTTGTTTTGACTGTGATATTTTGCCCCTGTCCTGCACTCAGGGGTAGCCTACCACTCCTGTCAAGCTTATCTTCTCCCTAAATAATTTCTGTTGGAGAGAGAGATGGAACCTTATCTGTATCACACTGCCCACCCTCATCACAGCTCCAGGCAGGCTCCTGCTCCTGAGAGCCTCTCCGCACAACCAGAATTCCTGGCATTGTGTTGGGAAAAGCTCGCTGACATTTTAAGGGTGCTTTTATCGTCTATATAGTGAGCTATGTGTGTTTTTCCATAGGTCTTTTGATAGTACACAGGCCTAGTTTTAAAAAAGTGTCATGCCCTGGAAATCCTGGAATAGGAGCCTGAAGCTGTCTGAAATAGCATTTTTAACAAAAGCTGCATTCTAGTAACAGAATGTTATATTTAAATCCTAATTGCTAGTTGGTAGTTTCCTTGAGTTTGATCACATGTTTGGTAGAACTAATTCACCGGCTGGCAGAATGGGATGGCTGGATTGATCTGTTGGAGCTTGCCTGGTATGGGCCTTTGTTCCTGCTATAGCTCAGTCTTTATTTAAGCAGTAATGCTCGAGGAGGTGTGGTATATTGGCCATATACCACAAACCCCCAAGGTGCCTTATTGCTTAAATAAAGACTTGGCTATTATAAACTGGTTACCAATGTAATTAGAGCAGTAAAAATACATGTTTTGTCATACCTGTGGTATAAGGTCTGATATACCACGGCTGTCAGCCGATTTAGCATTCAGGGCTCAAACCACCCAGTTTATTTATTTTTTAGACACTTTGCACATTGGGCTCCCTAGCCTAGCATAAGTCTGTTTTGCCTCTTCCTTGAGCTAATGCCTAGCTGATTTTTAATGTGCTCACATTTCTAGATTTTCCTTGTACCAAGTCTTTCATTCCATCCATCCTCAACCCCAGGACGTGGGTGCTGACATTACACTCTGATTCCCTAGTTCAGAGATCAACTAGATTCAGCCATGGGCTGATTTTTATTATAATAATTTTTCCTGGAGCGGATGGTCAGTTGGCCGGAACATGCACATTGGCCACAAAAAGCCCAAACATATATTGACTCAAACAATCCTTTAAAACTTTGCTTTCATTTGTATACTTTCACAAACACTGAGTATACCACACATTAGGAACACCTTCCTGATATTGGGTTGCAGCCCCCTTTGCCCTTGGAACAGCCTCAATTCATTGTGGTATGGAATCTCCAAGGTGTCAGAAGCGTTCCACAGGGATGCTGGCCCATGTTCACTCCACCGTTGTCAAGTTGGCTGGATTCCCTTTTGGGTGGTGGACCATTCTTGATACACACAGGAAACTGTTGAAAGTAAAAGCGTTGCAATTATTGACACAAACCGGTGCGCCTGGCACCTACTACCATACCCCTTTCAGATGCACTTAAATCGTTTTTCTTTGCCCATTCACCCTCAGAATGGCTGGTAAGTTGAGTGACAACGCGTTCTCTTTTACAGCAACGACCTGGGGAATAGTGACAGGGGAGAGGAGGGGGGGATGAATGAGCCAATTGTAATCTGGGGATGATTAGATGACCATGATGGTATGAGGGCCGGATTGAGAATTTAGCCAGGACACCAGGGTTAACACCCCTACTCTTACGATAAGTGCCATGGGATCTTTAGTGACCAGAGAGTCAGGACACCTGTTTAACATCCCATCCAAAAGACTGCACCTTACACAGGGCAATGTCCCCAATCACTGCCCTGGGGCATTGGGATATATATCTTTAGACCAGTGGAAAGGGTGCCTCCTACTGGCCCTTCAACACCACTTGTAGCAGCATCTGGTCTATCATCCATGGACTGACCAGGATCGACCCTGCTTAGCTTCAGAAGCAAGCCAGTGGTGGGATGCAGGGTGGTAATGTTGCACAATCCATGTTTCAAGGCTTAAAAATCTGTCTTTAACTGGTCTCCTCCCCTTCATCTACACTGATTTTGAAGTGGATATAACAAGTGACATCAATAAAGGATCATAGCTTTCACCTGGTCAGTCTGTCATGGAAAGAGCATGTTTTAAGCATGTTTTCAGTGTATGCTGTAGTGTTAAGATTTCCCTTCACTGGAACAAATGGGCCCAGTCCAAACCATGACAAACAGCCCCAGACCATTATTCCTCCTCCACCAAACTTTACAGTTGGCACTATGCTTTTGGGCAGGTAGCAATCCCCTGGCATCTGCCAAACTCAGATTCTTCTGTCAGACTGCCACATGGTGAAGCGTGATTCATCACTCCAGAGAACGCGTTTCCACTGCTCGAGAGTCCAATAGCAGCGAACTTTACTCCACTCCAGCCGATGCTTGGCATTACGCATGGGGATCTCAGGCTTGTGTGCGGCTGTTCAGCCATGGAAACCCATTTCGTGAAGCTCCCAACAAATTTTTCGCTCCCGTTTTGCGCTCATGTGGCCGATCACTTCATGGCTGAGCCGTCTTTTTTATTTATTTTTTATTTTACCTTTATTTAACCAGGTAGGCAAGTTGAGAACAAGTTCTCATTTACAATTGCGACCTGGCCAAGATAAAGCAAAGCAGTTCGACAGATACAACAACACAGAGTTACACATGGAGTAAAACAAACATACAGTCAATAATAAAGTATAAACAAGTCTATATACAATGTGAGCAAATGAGGTGAGAAGGGAGGTAAAGGCAAAAAAAGGCCTTGGTGGCAAGGTAAATACAATATAGCAAGTAAAACACTGGAATGGTAGTTTTGCAATGGAAGAATGTGCAAAGTAGAAATAAAAATAATGGGGTGCAAAGGAGCAAAATAAATAAATTAATTAAATACAGTTGGGAAAGAGGTAGTTGATAGGGCTAAATTATAGGTGGGCTATGTACAGGTGCAGTAATCTGTGAGCTGCTCTGACAGTTGGTGCTTAAAGCTAGTGAGGGAGATAAGTGTTTCCAGTTTCAGAGATTTTTGTAGTTCGTTCCAGTCATTGGCAGCAGAGAACTGGAAAGAGAGACGGCCAAAGAAAGAATTGGTTTTGGGGGTGACTAGAGAGATATACCTGCTGGAGCGTGTGCTACAGGTGGGAGATGCTATGGTGGTCTTTGCTCCAAGACGTTTCCACTTCACAATAACAGTTGGCCTGGGCAGCTCTCGCAGGGCAGGAATTTGACGAACTGACTTGTTGGAAAGGTGGCATCCTATGATGGTGCCACGTTAAGTCACTGAGCTCTTCAGTAAGGCCATTCTACTGCCAATGTTTTCCTATGGAGATTACATGGCTGAGTGCTCGATTGTTATACACCTGTCAGCAATGGGTGTGGCAGAAATCGCCAACTGCGCTAATTTGAAAAGGGGGTCCACATACGTGTGTGTGTGTGTGTGTGTATAGTGTGTTTGAGAAGTCCGTACTAGGCCCATGGGTGTTCTAAATAAGCCCACCTCTTAAATAGTAAATTCTAATTAATTTCCAAATGTTCAAAACTTACAAACTGTCATTTATGTAAAATTGGATCATATTAATATTCCTTAAAGTTATTAAAATAAACTGATCATTGCTATTGTTGATCATGAAGGTAGCACATAACGGGTGTGTTCAATCGGATCACACGGAGATCAATGTGGATTTAGGCTTTTGTTTTTGCCAACCAGTGTACAAACCGGATTCAACTAATCATAGACTTGATTCAATATGTGATTAGTTGAATCAGGTGTGTTGTTGCTTGGTGAGAACACAAACCTGCACCCACACTGGCCCTCTGAGGATAAGAAGAAAGATAACACACACAATTTTCAATGACTTTTCTGAAAGCTGATTTCACATTTGCTGTACGGCTGTTCTTGTTAATTGTCTTTCTAAAGCATATCTGAAGAATAAGATCTACTCTTATTTTACCAAGGTACAGGTGGTGGTCCAAAAAATGTAATCACCTGGATGAATGAAGGACAACAATATGACTGTGTCCCCACCCAATAGTGCATGAGTCGTCACCCAGTAGTCCATATTCTTGTCCTCATTTGTTTGCATTTTAGTCTACCACTTGTAGGTCTTTTATTCCTTATGTCCTTCAAGCCTGATCTTATTCTCTCTCTGCATCAACCTGTCCTTTCCAAAAAATCTTGGCGAGAGTACAGAGGTTTCTAATCTTGGTAAAGGCACCGTGGCTAGATTAGGGCTGTGATGGTCATGCCGTTTTTCCAGACGGTTATTGTCATGCAAAAGACTGCCAGTCTCACGGTAATTGACGTTAACATAAACACGTTTAGCATTTCCAGGAATAGAAACTGCATACATGCCTTTGGAACATCTATAATAAAACATGAAAAAAATCTAAATGAATTGAATATACACCATCACAATAAGTCCATTATTTATATTAGGAAAGTCTAAAACATTAGGATATGAATGAAATGTATTTCAGAACATACAGTAGACCAACTCATTCTGTTCTTATCTGGCTATGTGCCATGCCATAGGTTGTAGGTGTGTTCATTAGGCAGACAGGATATGCTTATAAGTACGGTATCATTATTTTATTAGATTTTATAGTAAGAAGAATATAATTTAAATTAGCTGAATAAAATGAATATCTTTTTCCCATTTTGGAGCCAGCCATTTCAAATACGCACTATGTTGAGCTTAGGAGTGATCAGTTGAAACTGGTCCTATATGCTAGAAATCAGAGTTATTTGGCAACTTTAGCTGGGGGAGTCTCGGGCTGAAAATAAGTTGTCATATTTTTATCCATCAGATTATTTTCAATTTGATCTAGTCTGAATATGTTAAATTAGTTTAGATTGGCCCATTTATCAAATGTGCAGGAATAGCAATTGGAGGCCGCTTTCCCGACTTCATTTTTTGCGGGGTAGGCAACTCTGGTTGTTTCACTCCATGCAGCAACCACGGTTTTGAGGAGCATGCATCCAGGTGATTTCCCCCCCCCCCCCCCCGCCTAAACTCTTTATGCCGTGGGCTCTCCAACCTGGTTCCTGCAGCTACTCAGTGCTTAATTTGGGAAACCAAGTGAAATCTGTTCGGGAACATCGATAGGAACACGTTTTCACAACAAAACATGTTTCATTCAACTGTTAACAGCCTCTATCTCTGCTCGCTCTAGAAAGGAATGAAGGGTAGGAGATGGAAAGGCACGGTGGTGAGATTCTGTAGCTTAAGGTAATGTCAGCTTAATTTTGAAAATATAAAAATGCCCTATTACTAGGCTATTCAAAATCATATAGAAATGCACTATAATTGTAGGCAAACTCTGTTAGCCACCCTGCACAATCAAGGAACCAATGTCATTTATTTTTTTTACTTAAAAGAAAATATTTAACTAGGCAAGTCAGTTAAGAACATTCTTATTTACAATGAATGCCTAGGAACAAAGGGGTTAACTGCATTATTCAGGGGCACAACGACAGATTTTTACCTTGTCGGCTCGGGGATTCGATCTAGCAACCTTTCGGTTACTGGCCCAACGCTCTAACCACTAGGCTACGTACTGCCCCATTGCCTAGGTCTATACATTCTGGTCTATACATTCTCTCCCAGTCTCACGGATAGAAAGTTTGGAGCGTAGCATAAGTCAACCAGTCCATCCAGTATGCGTAATAGTACAGTACACACTCAAAAGCCATTACTAAAAATGTTTATTTTGGAGGATAGGCTACACCAAATATACCAAAGACTTCTTAAATAAATGTTTAAAAAAATGGTTGTGTGTAATATGCGGTAGGCTATGTATTGTATAACGGCACAATCATCATTTTAAGTCAGTTTTTTTTTGGGGGGGGGGGGCTTGGGCTCATTATGCCTGTGTAAACACTATGCGTATGTTTTTTTTTCCTTCAGCGTAGAAAGCATTGTCCATTCAGGCTTTAAAACAACATCCACAGCGACTATTTTCCACTCAGTTTCAACCTGTTGAACTACTTCATTCAAATTGATCAATCAGTGAGGTGAGCTTTTTTTTAAAGAAAAATACTGTTTTCATGAAGTGTGTGTGTGTGTGTGTGGTTTGTATTTGCACTGATGTTAGATGGACAATGGAGCCCTGAGTACCAGGCCATCAGCGACCTGACGATCGTTAGTGAGTTGGGTACCACCAATGCATGTTCAGAGTGCATAAATGGAGATTACTGTGACTTTCCTGCGGTCAAAGCAACAGCCCTAGGCTACATGCATAATATGCATAACTGTAGTTTTTTTTTGTGTGTTCTAAATAACTTAAATCTGGAACAAAAAATGTATGCTCATGTTCAATGAATATTAGGGAGAGCAACACTATCCCCATGTTTCAAGTCAAACCGGGCTCAATAGAAGCGTACTGGGCTTAATGGTGAAAAAGACAGAATAGCAAAGTCTCTACTCATAAAATATGATGCAAAGTTAGTATTGAACAGTATTTTATTTATTTATTGCCATTTTACATTTTGTGTAGAGTGTTGACATGAGAGATGGCATCTGTGTATAACAATGCCAGGTTAATTTGAACAAAAATGCATTGAAGAATGAGCTGTGAAAGATAATTTCCAGCAATCTTTCTGTCGTTCAAGTTATGTTGCTACAGTGTGACATGCAGGCACAATTGCTAGCATGGAAAAACCCATGTTTCTTAATGGTCAAGAAAGTCATTAATTCTCAAGGAATATGCTATCGTGTGCTTTCGGCAAGTATTCAGGCCCTTCCCCTTTTCCACATTTAGTTACATTACAGCCTGATTCTAATATCAATTAAATATGTTTGTCCTCATCAATCTACCACACACTACCCCATAATGGCAAAATGTATATATTTTATTTTTG
Organism: Oncorhynchus mykiss; assembly: GCF_013265735.2. Classification (NCBI taxonomy): domain Eukaryota; kingdom Metazoa; phylum Chordata; class Actinopteri; order Salmoniformes; family Salmonidae; genus Oncorhynchus; species Oncorhynchus mykiss. The sequence goes on from NC_048592.1 coordinate 12,151,687, forward strand.
CTCAACTTGAATTGGCCAGTTGGGGAACACTGCCCTAGTTGATCCTGCCTGGTGCGAACAAAAAACAATGCATACATTCAAACTGCGAGCTGCTTTATTAGTGTGCCCATTATTATGTGCAGAAACCTGGGGGAAAATACTGCGGTAGGTCTGTTAAGTTGACCATTTTACCACCACGCTGGCGCTCACAAGTCATGACCGCAGTTAAATTCCATGTGACCTTTTAGTCACGGTAACTAGGCTTCTCCAAAACTGCTCTGATGCTGCTGATGGTCATTAGAAGCCTACCAAACATGCTAACGACCAGTCGCTAATAGCCTGGTACTCAGCGCTCTGTTGTCCCTCTAATCACTCTGACATCAATGCAAATGCCTAGGACCCCTGGAACAGCTTTAGAGAGCAGATAGCGTACAGAGCCTAGTGACGGGTGTTCTTATAAGCCCAGCCATTGTGCAATCGCACATGGAATGAGTTTTGACTACCCACTATTTAAAAGAGGATCCCAGCTTTCTCCTGCTGCTATATTTATTGCTCAATTCTAGAAATGAAGCACATAAATCCGCTTTACAACCTGGCATACAAGGGCGTGAGTTTCAAGTTTGGGGAAGTAAATTTTCACAATTTACAAAAAAAAATCACATTTTATTATAATAAAAAAACAAACATTCTATGCATCATAAGTCTGCATTTGCCTTGTAGCGTTGTATTCGTAATGTGATGAGTAGATCGGATAGTCATCATTTAGGCTAATAATATAACTCACTGTTCAGTGTGGTGTGTGTAGTGTAGGCCTAGACTATATCAGATACGTTTCTTCTATTTTTGCATGGGGAAAAAACGGGGCCTTTTTATAAACGCATTCCATGCAATTCTACTACACTTTATGACTGGAGACATTAGCAGAATATGTTTTTATATGACTAATTACAGGGTTGCCTAATCTGCTGACACTGACAAACAGATCAGTGAAAACGACATTGTCTATATAGGCCTTTTGAGAAGGGGGAGACGGAATATGAAGTCGATCTAAAAATCCTTGAAATTGTTGCATGTAGCGTTTTTTAAATATTTTGGTCCAGTGTAGATGAGTTTGTTGCAGACAGACCAGTAGAGAGATGAATGCGATTTGCAAGAACATTAACAAACTGCCATGCATAGCCGATATGATTAATAGGATATTTGTTTTTAGCAGGATATTTTCTACCGGTAATATATTTGTTGATTTTTATGTAGGATATTCGTACCTAGTTGCATTTGTGTGTGTGTGTGTGTATACAGTGGGGCAAAAAAAGTATTTAGTCAGCCACCAATTGTGCAAGTTCTCCCACTTAAAAAGATGAGAGAGGCCTGTAATTTTCATCATAGGTACACTTCAACTATGACAGACAAAATGAGAAAAAAAATCCAGAAAATCACATTGTAGGATTTTTAATGAATTTATTTGCAAATTATGGTGGAAAATAAGTATTTGGTCACCTACAAAAAAGCAAGATTTCTGGCTCTCACAGACCTGTAACTTCTTCTTTAAGGGGCTCCTCTGTCCTCCACTCGTTACCTGTATTAATGGCACCTGTTTGAACTTGTTATCAGTATAAAAGACACCTGTCCACAACCTCAAACAGTCACACTCCAAACTCCACTATGGCCAAGACCAAAGAGCTGTCAAAGGACACCAGAAACAAAATTGTAGACCTGCACCAGGCTGGGAAGACTGAATCTGCAATAGGTAAGCAGCTTGGTTTGAAGAAATCAACTGTGGGAGCAATTATTAGGAAATGGAAGACATACAAGACCACTGATAATCTCCCTCGTTCTGGGGCTCCACGCAAGATCTCACTCCGTGGGGTCAAAATGATCACAAGAACGGTGAGCAAAAATCCCAGAACCACACGGGGGGACCTAGTGAATGACCTGCAGAGAGCTGGGACCAAAGTAACAAAGCCTACCATCAGTAACACACTACGCCGCCAGGGACTCAAATCCTGCAGTGCCAGACGTGTCGCCCTGCTTAAGCCAGTACATGTCCAGGCCCGTCTGAAGTTTGGATGATCCAGAAGAAGATTGGGAGAATGTCATATGGTCAGATGAAACCAAAATATAACTTTTTGGTAAAAACACTGTTTCCCATGCTTGTTCAATGAACCATTAACAATGAACGAACATGCACCTGTGGAACGGTCGTTAAGACACTAACAGTTTACAGACGGTAGGCAATTTAGGTCACAGTTATGAAAACTTAGGACACAAAAGAGGCATGAGGACTGCAGATGTGCCCAGGGCAATAAAATGTTGTCTGTGAGACGTCTAAGACAGTGCTACAGGGAGACAGGACGGACAACTGATCGTCCTCGCAGTGTCAGACCACGTGTAACAACACCTGCACAGGATCGGTACATCCGAACATCACACCTGTGGGACAGGTACAGGATTGCAACAACAACTGCTCGAGTTACACCAGGAATGCACAATCCCTCCATCAGTGCTCAGACTGTCCGCAATAGCCTGAGAGAGGCTGGACTGAGGGCTTGTAGGCCTGTTGTAAGGCAGGTCCTCACCAGACATCACTGGCAACAACGTCACCTATGGGCACAAACCCACCGTCGCTGGACCAGACAGGACTGGCAAAAAGTGCTCTTCACTGACGAGTCGCGGTTGTGTCTCACCAGGGGTGATGGTCGGATTTGCGTTCATCGTCGAAGGAATGAGCTTTACACCGAGGCCTGTACTCTGGAGCGGGATCGATTTGGAGGTGGAGGGTCCGTCATGGTCTGGGGTGGTGTATAACAGCGTCATCGGACTAAGCTTGTTGTCATGGCTGGCAGTCTCAATGCTGTGCGTTACAGAGAAGACATCCTCCTCCTTCATGTGGTACCCTTCCGGCAGACTCATCCTGATATGACAAGCCATACTGCTCGTTCTGTGCGTGATTTCCTGCAAGACAGGAATGTCAGTGTTCTGCCATGGCCAGCGAAGAGCCCGGATCTCAATCCCATTGAGCACGTCTGGGACCTTTTGGATTGGAGGGTGAGGGCTAAGGCCATTCCCCGCCCCCAGAAATGCCCAGGAACTTGTAGGTGCCTTGGGGGACGAGTGGGGTAACATCTCACAGCAAGAACTGGCAAATCTGGTTCAGTCCATGAGGTGGAGATGCACTCCTGTTTTTTTTTTGTTCCTTTTAATTTTTCCTCGTTACTGTTCTTTTTCTTTGTATCCCACAAACCAAGGAATCCCCTCTGCATGCCCTGGCTGTGCTGTCTGTGTGCTTCAGTCGAGCCAGCTAGCTGAAGTGAGCTGCAGCTCTACCAGCCTCAGGACAATGTTTAATAAATTGTTTAGTTGGTCCAGGTTATCTCTGGGGTGAGGTCAGGATCCTGCCAAGGCAAGGCAGGCAGCCATGGTTGAGTTTGCTTTGCTTTGCCTTGAGAATCTGTACTAAGGAACTTGTGAGCAGTGCTCCTCTCTCTGTTGGAATAACTCAATTATATTTTGATGTGAAAGCCTTTGACAGCCAGTACAACTCACAGGGGCCTCATAAGGAAATGGAATGCCCTGGTTCGCCATGCCTGGGTTCACTGTCATTGCCATTTATACACAATGCTTGTTAGATATGCGGTCTTTCTAGGTAAATGTGATTTCCTGTCAGCACTGTACAGTGGGGCAAAAGAGTATTTAGTCAGCCACCAATTGTGCAAGTTCTCCCACCTAACTATGAGAGGCCTGTAATTTTCATCATAGGTACAGTGCCTTGCGAAATTATTCGGCCCCCTTGAACTTTGCGACCTTTTGCCACATTTCAGGCTTCAAATATAAAGATATAAAACTGTATTTTTTTTGTGAAGAATCAACAACAAGTGGGACACAATCATGAAGTGGAACGACATTTATTGGATATTTCAAACTTTTTTAACAAATCAAAAACTGAAAAATTGGGCGTGCAAAATTATTCAGCCCCCTTAAGTTAATACTTTGTAGCGCCACCTTTTGCTGCGATTACAGCTGTAAGTCGCTTGGGGTATGTCTCTATCAGTTTTGCACATCGAGAGACTGACATTTTTTCCCCAAATCCTCCTTGCAAAACAGCTCGAGCTCAGTGAGGTTGGATGGAGAGCATTTGTGAACAGCAGTTTTCAGTTCTTTCCACAGATTCTCGATTGGATTCAGGTCTGGACTTTGACTTGGCCATTCTAACACCTGGATATGTTTATTTTTGAACCATTCCATTGTAGATTTTGCTTTATGTTTTGGATCATTGTCTTGTTGGAAGACAAATCTCCGTCCCAGTCTCAGGTGTTTTGCAGACTCCATCAGGTTTTCTTCCAGAATGGTCCTGTATTTGGCTCCATCCATCTTCCCATCAATTTTAACCATCTTCCCTGTCCCTGCTGAAGAAAAGCAGGCCCAAACCATGATGCTGCCACCACCATTATTGACAGTGGGGATGGTGTGTTCAGGGTGATGAGCTGTGTTGCTTTTACGCCAAACATAACGTTTTGCATTGTTGCCAAAAAGTTCAATTTTGGTTTCATCTGACCAGAGAACCTTCTTCCACATGTTTGGTGTGTCTCCCAGGTGGCTTGTGGCAAACTTTAAATTACACTTTTTATGGATATCTTTAAGAAATGTCTTTCTTCTTGCCACTCTTCCATAAAGGCCAGATTTGTGCAATATACGACTGATTGTTGTCCTATGGACAGAGTCTCCCACCTCAGCTGTAGATCTCTGCAGTTCATCCAGAGTGATCATGGGCCTCTTGGCTGCATCTCTGATCAGTCTTCTCCTTGTATGAGCTGAAAGTTTAGAGGGACGGCCAGGTCTTGGTAGATTTGCAGTGGTCTGATACTCCTTCCATTTCAATATTATCGCTTGCACAGTGCTCCTTGGGATGTTTAAAGCTTGGGAAATCTTTTTGTATCCAAATCCGGCTATAAACTTCTTCACAACAGTATCTCGGGCCTGCCTGGTGTGTTCCTTGTTCTTCATGATGCTCTCTGCGCTTTTAACGGACCTCTGAGACTATCACAGTGCAGGTGCATTTATACGGAGACTTGATTATACACAGGTGGATTGTATTTATCATCATTAGTCATTTAGGTCAACATTGGATCATTCAGAGATCCTCACTGAACTTCTGGAGAGAGTTTGCTGCACTGAAAGTAAAGGGGCTGAATAATTTTGCACGCCCAATTTTTCAGTTTTTGATTTGTTAAAGTTTGAAATATCCAATAAATGTCGTTCCACTTCATGATTGTGTCCCACTTGTTGTTGATTCTTCACAAAAAAATACAGTTTTATATCTTTATGTTTGAAGCCTGAAATGTGGCAAAAGGTCGCAAAGTTCAAGGGGGCCGAATACTTTCGCAAGGCACTGTACATTTCAACTATGACAGACAAAATGAGAAATAAAATCTAGAAAATCATATTGTAGGATTTTTTATGAATTTATTTGCAAATTATGGTGGAAAATAAGTATTTGGTCAATAACAAAAGTTTATCTCAATACTTTGTTATATACCCTTTGTTGGCAATGACAGAGGTCAAACGTTTTCTGTAAGTCTTCACAAGGTTTTCACACACTGTTGCTGGTATTTTGGCCCATTCCTCCATGCAGATCTCCTCTAGAGCAGTGATGTTTTGGGGCTGTTGCTGGGCAACACGGACATTCAACTCCCTCCAAAGATTTTCTATGGGGTTGAGATATGGAGACTGGCTAGGCCACTCCAGGACCTTGAAATGCTTCTTACAAAGCCACTCCTTCGTTGCCCGGGCGGTGTGTTTGGGATCATTGTCATGCTGAAAGACCCAGCCACGTTTCATCTTCAATGCCCTTGCTGATGGAAGGAGATTTTCACTCAAAGTCTCACGATACATGGCCCCATTCATTCTTTCCTTTACACGGATCAGTCGTCCTGGTCCCTTTGCAGAAAAACAGCCCCAAAGCATGATGTTTCCACCCCCATGCTTCACAGTAGGTATGGTGTTCTTTGGATGCAACTCAGCATTCTTTGTCCTCCAAACACGACGAGTTGAGTTTTTACCAGAAAGTTATATTTTGGTTTCATCTGACCATATGACATTCTCCCAATCTTCTTCTGGATCATCCAAATGCTCTCTAGCAAACTTCAGACGGGTCTAGACATGTACTGGCTTAAGGAAGGGGGACACATCTGGCACTGCAGGATTTGAGTCCTACAATGTGATTTTCAGGATTTTTTTTTTCTCATTTTGCCTGTCATAGTTCAAGGGTACCTATGATGAAAATTACAGGCCTCTCATCTTTTTAAGTGGGAGAACTTGCACAATTGGTGGCTGACTAAATACTTTTTTGCCCCACTGTATGGAAAGACTCTTTCTGTTAAGGCATTGAGGACAAACTCGCTTTTAGTATGGCCCTTGTTGGTTGGCAAGCAGTTGCCCAATGTTCTGGCCATCTCTCCTAGAGATGAACATACGTTGGTGCGAAAATTGCAAATCAATCCCAGAACAACAACCTTGTGAAGATGCTGGAGGAAACAGGTACAAAAGTATCTTTATCCACAGTAAAACGAGTCCTATATCGACAACCTGAAAGGCCGCTCAGCAAGGAAGAAGCCACTGGTCCAAAACTGCCATTAACAAGCCAGACTACGGTTTGCAACTGCACATGGGGACAAAGATTGTACTTTTTGGAGAAATGTCCTCTGGTCTGGTGAAGCAAAAATAGAGCTGTTTGGCCATAATGACCATCGTTATGTTTGGAGTAAAAAGGGGGAGACTTGCAAGTCAGCACGGGGGTGGCAAGCATCATGTTGTGGGGGTGCTTTGTTGCAGGAGGGACTGGTGCACTTCACAAAACAGATGGCATCATGAGGTAGGAAAATGATGTGGATATATTGAAGCAACATCTCAAGACATCAGTCAGGAAGTTAAAGCTTGGTCGCAAATGGGTCTTTCAAATGGACAATGACCCCAAGCACATTTCTAAAGTTGTGGCAAAATTGCTTAAGGACAACAAAGTCAAGGTATTGGAGTGGCCATCACAAAGCCCTGACCTCAGTCCTATTGAAAAAGTGTGTGTGAGCAAGGAGGCCTACAAACCTGACTCGGTTACACCAGCTCTGTCAGGAGGATTGGGCCAAAATTCACCCAACTTATTGTGGGAAGCTTGTGCAAGGCTACCCAAAACGTTTGACGTAAGTTAAACAATTTAAAGGCAATGCTTCCAAATACTAATTGAATGTGTGTAAACTTCTGACCCACTGGGAATCTGATTAAAGAAATAAAACATTCTCTACTATTATTCCGATATTTCATAATCTTAAAATAAAGTGGTGATCCTAAGACAGATACATTTTACTCTGATTAAATGCCAGGAATTGTTTAAAACTGAGTTTAAATGTATTTGGCTAAGGTGTATGTAAACTTCTGACTTCAACTGTACGTCCCTGCATACAGGGTATTTTCCTATTCATTCCCATTATTTGGCTTTTCCCCCATTGACAATGCATTGCAGTAGACTTATGCAAAAAAGGCTTTCATATATTTTTATTCATTTGATCGGCAAAGGCTTTAGCAAGCAGAGTTTGTATAAGTTGCAGACTGAGAGAGCCCGCCATCGGCACGGTTTGGTTTTAGTTGGCCTTTTTGATAGATACCGAATTTCTTTTGCGTCTGTATTGCTAATGTGTGTGTGTGGGTGACCTCTTTTAGGTGGCAAAGGGGAATGAGAGGTAAGGCTACAATTAAGACCTCTGTGCCTGGCCTGTCCACAGTGCCCAGCGTTGGCATGTAGAGAAGGAAGATGTGGTTGAGTCGCCCATGGAAACTAACTCAAAACTGAAATGTCTGCCGAAAAAAAAGAGGTGGTCTGACTAAATGTGTAGATTTCAACTCCCTTTCAGCATAATATAAATAATTGCCATGTTATGTCAACCACAGATTTTTATTTGCACTTATGAATGTCCTTTTCATCAATAGTAGTGTGCTTTTTGTGTTATTATTTAGCAATCTTCGGGATGGATGTCACCCTTCCCTGCAGCATCAGCAGAATGCAGGAGAAGTACAGAGTTGGCAGGATGCAATGCTTTGCTCTCCTCGGTCTGCTTTTCTAGCCATTTTCCCCAAACCACCATATGTGATTGGTAGAGGTTTGATTTTCTTCAGTTTGTGGAGTGAAGCAAACTATAGCCTATGGACTAGAGCCATATACATGACTCTGGCTATAGACCTAGGCATACTTTAAAACATTTTTTTTTTTTTACATAGGCTTAGTCTGAAGAGTTAGGCTTAGCCCAGTATACAATTGATCTGTTTTACCTTGGTCTGAATCTGTCAAGCAACAGTGCCATACGGAGCAGTTATTTGGCCTAGATCCTTCGTATGCTGAGAATCTAAAATATTACCAGCTGGCCATATTGCATTAGTCATTACTACCGTTTGTTATGCATTTATTGATGGTCGCTGCACGAGTCACCTCCTGTGCCTGGAAAGCAGATAGACTGCACACCTCTGGTGCTCTGTAATACCCTTCTCGCACGAGTGAGATGAGCTGAGCCAAGCTGTACTATGCTGGTCTGGTTACGCATCCATCATAATGGCTGGAAATGAGATCGAAAGGACAGTCTGACACACAAACTCTGAAACCGCACCGTATGATTCCGGTCGGCGTAAAGGCATTTAAAAAGTGTAAAGAAAAGCAATCCGTACGGTCCGGGTTGGCATGATGGCGTGAAAGGTGTCAATCAGTGCATTGGTGGCAGAGGCTTTTTTTGGCCCTGTGTTCCTGTCTTCTCCATGTAGCTAGACGGAGACAGGGGAGAGATGGATAAACTCAGGTCAATCCCTGCCCGTGCCCTGCTCAGCATTGGTTGCCTGGTGCATCGCTTTCTGCACAGGATTTGAAACCAGAGCCTTCATTATTCGGTAGGTCTTAGTAAAGTCACTGTGGTTTACACAGCTACCGGTTTTCTCAGAACAGCGGCTTGACTTTTGCGCATGAAAAGACGTTTCACGCATCACTGTTTGGTGCATGGATGACCTGGGTTCCATCTCTTTCCTCCACAATGCATACTTGGGTTTATGCCTTGGGTTGGTGTATCTGAAGACAACGTGTACATACACTTAGGCTAATATGTATTTTTGTTCTGAGTTAATATTATACTGAACAAAAATATAAACGCAACATGTACATTTCAGACGTAGCTGGTAAATTCGCTCAGAATATGGCTGGTGTCAGCCGAACCAGCTCTGCTAGGGTGAGTAAAATGGTCAGAGTGAGCTGTTCCCTCATTTGTGTCTGGAAGTAGCTAGCCAACGTTAGCCTGTTAGTATGGGTGCTTGACTGCGTCCAGTGTGCGTGCTGAACACGCCGAGACCGCAGCGCTCTGAAGTTACGAACGGACAATCTGACAACGCTCTGAGTTTACGAACCCAAAGAACATTCTGGCACTCCAGATTACGGATTACGAACACACCCGTAGTATAAACCACCCTTTTAGTCTTGAAATCCTTGGTTGTTTTAGTACATAGCCCCACAGTGAATCCTTAAAGAGATGGGTGGGGCTAAAGCTTCAAAGGGTTTGTATGATGTTGAATGGGTGTAGACGAAGCTCTCCAGTAGGTACCAAAACATTTGATTCATTTCCCCAAAAGTGAGTTTACAAGTTTATCAACCTTCAAAGCAGAATTACTTTCCCATTGTTCCTCAACTGGTAGTGTATGATATACCATTTTCTAGCTCTGAGTCTCTACTTTTATCCAATGTAAAAAATAAAAGTTCCCATTTTGCTGCAGAAGACTGAGCCGGTCGAGCCGGTCGGTAGGTCACATTTTATTGATGGCCATTTGAATGCACAGAGATACCATGACGAGATTCTGAGGCCCATTGTCGTGCTATTCACCTCATGTTTCAGCATGATAATGCACGGTTCCATGTCGCAAGGATCTGTACACAATTCCTGGAAGCTGAACATGTCCCAGTTCTTCTATGGCCTGTAGGCTCACCAGACATGTCACCCCTTGAACACGCTGTGGTACACATCGATCCAGATGTGGGTGACATGTCACCCACATCTGGATCGATCTGTACGACAGCGTGTTGAAGTTACCCGCCAATATCCAGAAACTTCGCACAGCCATGAAAGAGAAGTGGGACAACATTTCACAGGGCACAATTAACAGCCTGATCAACTCTGTGGGAAGGAGATGTCGCACTGCATGAGGCAAATGGGGGGTTACATCAGATAGTGACTGGTTTTCTGATCCACGCCCTTACTTTTTTTTGTGACCAACAGATGCATATCTGTATTCCCAGTCATGTGAAATCCATAGATTAGGTCCTAATGAACTGAAATAGTTACATGTTGCGTTTTTAATATTTTTGTTCAATGTATCATTATTAGGCCTATATCAGACATGTTATGTTTTATAATATTATTGTTAGGTTACTATTATAAGCCTATTATTCAGTATATACTCATACCATAATCAGGGAGTGTTGAGCGAGTCTGACAACAAATCTGTGTTTTTAAATTGAAAGTCGAGGGTGTTTTTGGGGACCTTCAATGCTGCAGACATTTTTTTGGTACGCTTCCCCAGATCTGTGCCTCGACACAATCCTGTCTCGGAGCTCTCCGGGAAATTCCTTTGACCTTATGGCTTGGTTTTTGCTCTGGCATGCACTGTCAACTGTGGAGACCATATATAGATAAGAGTGTGTGTGTGTGCGTGCCTTTCCAAATCATGTACAATCAATTGAATTTACCATAGGTGGACTCCAATCAAGTTGTAGAAACATCTCAAGGATGATCAAAGGAAACAGGCAATTTCGGGGCTCATAGCAAAGGGTCAGAATACTTTTATGTAAATAAGTTATTAACCTTTTAAAAAAAAATCAAAACCTGTTTTCACTTTGTCGTTATGGGGTATTGTGTATAGAATGCAGAGTTTAAAACAAAAAACTAAAACATTTTAGAATAAGGCTGTAACTTAACGAAATGTGCAGTAAGTCGTCTGGTCTGAATACTTTCTGAAGGCTACCGCCACACCTGCGGTCACAAGTCATGACGGCAGTCAAATTCCACGTGACTGTTTAGTCATGATAAATGGGCTTCGCCAAGCTCTGACGCTGCTGATGGTCATTAGTAGCCTACCAAACTTACTAACTGCATTGTACTCTGCACTCTTACTGTCCCTCTAATCACTCTTATGCAAATGTCATCGCAAATCAAAATCAGGCACTTAATGAGTGCCAATGAGCTCATGTTGCGCAACATTTCTATAGGCTGTGCAATTGCGTGAGAAAATGTTGATGGCCTCTAAGAGTTTTCTATAGGCTAGGCCTAATATATTTATTTCTCAACCTTCCTAATATTAAGCACATTGCTTCTCTTTAAAACAGGAGTATAGCCTACCTGGCTTGCATGAAAATGAACCGTGGGAAAAGTGTCCTCCATTCGCCAATTAAGTGCATAGATGACATGTGTTTTTTTCCCCCGCTGCCCGTTTCGAGACGTGCATGATAATGGTCCGTTCTTCTTCTAAAAAAATGTCACACATTATTTACTATCTGTAAAGACGAGATTAAATCAAGTATAGTGTGATGAGTGACAATTTTAGCCTATCACTTGTGAATGATATATTATAATGTCCTGCTTAAGGCAAACGGCGCATGCTTTGTTTTGGGCAACTTTTCAAGTCATAGTAGCACAGTTAATGGAATGAAGCACATTAAGCCACTTTGCAGCGCGTGAGTTTCAAGTTTGGGGAAGATCATATTCACCATAGAAATGCACCTTTTATAATATGTATTACATGCATATTCTTAATTGTGGTCACTTTTGACTGCTGCTTTCATGCTAATGGAATTTTTTTTGTGTGCTTATTGCCTACTGCCTTGTGCGCATTTCTGCGCTCCGTAATGTTTAGAAATAGCCTGATAGTTTATCAACATTTTAAGCTAAACGTTCTGATCTGTTGCATCAGGCTCATCGCTTAAAACATTTTTTTTTTTAAATGCTATTGGTTGAATTGATTTGGGATCTATCGCATCCCACAACTGTCCAAGAGTATGTTTGGAATATTTATTTATCGCACAGACTAGAATAGGTCAATTTTTGTACTATGGGTATTGTATATTGACATAGGGTAGTGCTCTTGCTGTTCGTTAGGCCTACTCATCTTGTTGTCTGCCGAAAATTAAATGTGGACAGTTCTTCCAATATCTTCAATATGCTCCTCAGAATGTGATAAGGACGCGCGCAGTTGCTTCCCATATGTGTCAGTCTTCACTTGTAAAAGAGAAAAGACCCAATCACGTGACTGAGGGCCGTGTGCGTCAGAGGTTCTTCGGCATGCAGTTGGGAGAAGAGAATTCTATTCAGCCACAGGCCGCAAAATGCATGTTTTTTTTAGGGGGATTATGGCCACACAGGGATGCTGCCGGGAAATTAGACGCTTGTGTGCAGCCTGCGCAAAAAACAAGGCAGACCTCATGCTTTTTCATGCAACTTTTTTTCAAATCGTCATTAGTCAAATCTTGCCGCCTTGAATGTTTTAAAATTCAAAACATATATCCCAACATTTGTATCCCTAAACTAAAGTTACATAATCCTAAATGAAGCATATAGGAGGACCTATTTCTTAACCGCTCAACACAGAATAGCCGCATGTGTGCACTCCCTAAAATAATTTGGAGAAAATATCCTTTCTATTTTATTCAGCCTTGTTCAATTGCTTTCTTCATACTATTAAAAATAATGCCACGTAATTCTAAGCAAATCTTGTCTGCTAAATGAGCCTAGTGTAGCCCACAGCCATATGGCATAGCCAGATCAGGGCCTAACATAAGGACAAGTCAGAGTATGCTATTCTGTTCTTCTGAAATATACTAAATTTTCTTATGTTTCTTTAGACCTGTCTAAAATAACTAATGGTTTAATTGTGATGGTGTAGGTTATAATTACATGGATTTATTAGACTTGTTAAAATTGAGATGTTCCAAAGGTCTGCATCTCAGTGGCTTGTAGGCTATGCGTGGAAGCCAGGAGATGCTAAATGTGTATGTTAATTTATGGTCAGTTACCGTGAGACCGGCAATTATTTGCTTGACAATCACCGGTTGGCATAATTTCATGACTGCCACAGCCCTAAGTTTGCAAATATAGTTTTTCTAAAATGAAAATACATTAGTGCAACATATTTGGCCCAAAAAATAGCTTCACTATCATCAGAAAACAGAAGTGCAACGTTTTTTGGCGAGCAGCCACACAAGTAAATTAGCTTGCATCGTTTTGCATAAACGATGCATGGCCATCATATTTCTGTTTTATCACAGAGAGAATGGAACCAGCTACATTTCTTATTGTTTTGCGAGGTGTTAATCTTGCATTTTTCTGGAGAAAAGTAGGCTACACTGACGAGTACCGAAGAAAAGTAGACTGATAGAAAGCCCGTTCGTGAATTCTCATCCGAGTGGAGAAGTGCAGCTGAAGTACAAAATGAGTCTGATGCCGATCAGAAATGACCATAAGGAGCGTTTTTAGATATGCGTTTACCAAACGCAGCATGGTTTTTCTTACGGGTTATATATATTTTATATATCGTTTGAAAAACACATTTTGTATTGTGACCCCTGCAGTTGTAATTCAGGATATCTTCTTCTCACCCACTCTTCCATGGCCAAGCTTAGCCCCTCGGCTATATTGCCTAAAGTGTCGTTTCCAGGCATTTTGACTCCAGCTCCCAGTCCTTGGTGATGGAGTGTGCCGTCGCAGTCATATAGGGCTTCAGTTGCAGCTGGAGAACTTATCCTCTGCAGCAGAGGTAACTCTGGGTCTTCCTTTTCTGTGGCGGTCCTCATGAGAGCCAGTTTCATCATAGCGCTTGATGGTTTTTGAGACTGCACTTGAAGAAACTTTGAAAGTTCTTGACATTTTCCGGATTGACTGACATTCATATCTTAAAGTAATGATGGACTGTCGTTTCTCTTTGCTTATTTGAGCTGTAATTGCCATAATATGGACTTCATCTTTTTCCAAATAGGGCGATCTTCTGTACACCAAACCTATCTTGTCACAACACAACTGATTGGCTCAAACGCATTAAGAAGGAAAGAAATTCCATAAATTAACTTTAATCAAGGCACACCATTTGGTGGCCCCCTTTCACCCTATGTTGGTATCAGAAGTCTGGCACTATGGTGTGATAGAGCATCTGCTAAACTAACTAAATGTATGTATATGTAAAAATTAACAATCTGAGTATTATTCGAATGAGCTCTGCCCCAAAACACACCCAATAATGAATACCTAGTGTGTGTTGCAGTTCATTTAGCTATTTTCACATGTACATTTACATTTTTGTGATTTAGCAGACACTCTTATGCTTCAGTTCGGCTGGCGCCTAGCTGAACTCTTCTAACCGAACAGGTGTGCTCGCATACTCCCTTAAGACTGTCACTTGAAAAATTAGGAAAAGCGGCAATAATACTTTGTCCATTTTGAGACATTGTATCCAGTACTCACTGCCTCAAAATTGTCAGAATGAATCTAAAATAACGAAAGAAATCTGCCGAGGAGATCTTAGTCGAGCAATTGTACGTCAGATGTTTGGTGCAGTATTTCTCGATGAAAAAATGTGCATTAAAACCAGTCTTTTCACATTGAATGACATACTTTATTGAAGATTCCGTACTGTTGACAAGTCACCGACGAAGGGGTGTAGACTCCGGCTCCGAACTTCGGCTTGCCTTTAGATAGAATCTTGTCTTCCTGAACAGCCGATTAAAATAAAAATCTCACAAATCCAAAAACAAACGGACCTGTGAGGCTTCTGTTTCTCAAACTAGACACCCTGTGCTTGTGCTCTTGCTCAGTTGTGCACCGGGGCCTCACTTCTCTTTCTATTCTGGTTAGAGACAGTTTGCGCTATTCTGTGAAGGGAGTAGTACACAGCGTTGTATGAGATCTTCAGTTTCTTGGCAATTTCTCGCATGGAATGGCCTTCCTTTCTCAGAACAAGAATAGACTGATGAGTTTCAGAAGAAAGTTATTTGTTTCTGCCCATTTTGAGCCTGTAATCGAACCCACAAATGCTGATGCTCCAGATACTCAACTCGTCTAAAGAAGGCCAGTTTTATTGCTTCTTTAACCAGAACAACAGTATTCGGCTGTGCTAACAGAATTGCAAAAGGGTTTTCTAATGATCAATTAGCCTTTTTAAAATGATTTGGATTTTAAACTTGGATTAGCTAACACAATGTGCCATTGGAACAAACATAGGAGTGATGGTTGCTGATAATGGGCCTCTGTCAGCCTATGTAGATATTCCATAAAAAAATCAGCCGTTTCCAGCTACACTAGTCATTTATAACATAAACAATATCAACACT
Organism: Oncorhynchus mykiss; assembly: GCF_013265735.2. Taxonomy (NCBI): domain Eukaryota; kingdom Metazoa; phylum Chordata; class Actinopteri; order Salmoniformes; family Salmonidae; genus Oncorhynchus; species Oncorhynchus mykiss. The sequence goes on from NC_048592.1 coordinate 12,167,051, forward strand.
GTATTTCTGATCAATTTGATGTTATTTTAATTGACAAAAAAATTGATTTTCTTTCAAAAACAAGGGCATTTCTAAGTGACCCCAAACTTTTGAATGGTAGTGTATGCATGAACTCTTCCAAACTGTTTCGGCTGGGAAGCATGCGGGCGCCTTTATCCAAAGTGACTACCTATATTAAAAAAATATATATAAACGCAACATGCAGTTGCATTTCATATAAGGAAATCAGTCAATTGATATAAATTCATTAGGCCCTAATCTATGGATTTCATATGACTGGGCATGGATGCAGCCATGGTTGTACCTGGGAGTTTATGAGCTTTTCCCCACAAAATTGCATTTTTACAGACAAATAATTTTCAGCATTTGAGAGAAGTTTTGGAGCATTTTATTATTATTTTTCAGGTCATGAAACATGGGACCTACATTTTGCGTTAATATATAATTACGTGTATTTACCGTCCGTGCATTCAACTGAGGTAGATAAACATCACATTCATAGCAAATAACATGTTCTGTAACTGTTTCTGAGAATGTTGTTGCTGTTCGGGACGGCTACTTGCAAATGCATTTCTGTATTTTAAAAAACAACACGTATTTTTGTTTTAAATGCATTTCAAAATACAAGTGTCATGTAGTTATGATACATTGATATTTTTGCCCAATCCTGTCCGCCATCCGGAGCCATCGTTACTTAAGAGCATTCCTCTCTTGTCTGAGCTGCAGCTGATTCACCATGTTTCCCCATGAGGAGGGTCGGGCCTATCTGTCTGTAGTGTCATCTATTGTTTTTATTTCACACAGATTGGTTGATCAAGTCATAACTAGGTAGACAAAGGTCAAGTTTCTGTGCTCACGTGACACAGACCAGAATACATGACATCTATGCCCGACTCAATCAGTCCATCACAATTGACTCCAATGCTTCCTTCTTACTTGTGTGGGAGCCAAGGAAAGAACCATACACGTCCTGCTGCTGTTCAATTGCATGCAGCTCGGATAACTTTTTTATAGACCTAGATATCAAGGTGTGAAATAATGTTTTTGCCTTTATGATTCTCTCCATGAGGCAGCTGTTCCCCAGTCAATTGAGCACACGAAAGAGTCACAGACAAAGAGGTTCGCTTCTGCTGCAGCCTTCGCTGTAAAATATAACGCTTTCCAGCAGCGATTCAGTCCTGCTACAGGCCTGGCTAAAACGTCTCTCTTCGATGTGGCCCTGCCCTCTTTGTGTGAGACATCCTGGATTAAGGAAGATTAGGTTAAATCCCGCCAGTTGGCTGGCCGGCGGCACTTCTTTTTCTGCTCCAGTATGGCCCGACCGACCTAGGCTCTGAGGAGGTCCCTTTTTGTTCACACCCGGGTGATGACTGGGGATTAATATGTTTTAGTAATTAATCATCGTGTTGGAATAACATCATATGGATGACCTCATGTCACGAGATGTGGAGAGGACTGTTTCACTGCAGTGTTGACATTGACGTAATCCTTCCCCCATTTATCTACTTCCATTCGAGTCGAGGTGCTAATTGTCTAAGCCTTGCCAAGTTGACTAAAGGTAGAAATTTGGTCAACCAGACAGGTTTGCATTAAAGAGAGCTCCCTGACCTGTGAAATTCAGGCAATTATTACAACCCACTGTTTTATGTCATTTGATTTGTAGTGCTTTCTCATTCTTCAGTTTCCTCAGTTGCTGTTCTTAAGGAGTGGCTGGTGGTAAATGAAATCTCAATGCTTGTGAGTGTGACGTCCAATGCCTGTGGCTAACCTGTCCATTCATCATTTGTTTCTTATGAACATAGATTTGCGATCTTGCTGTAAGGGGAATGAGCTGTGAAGTCAGACTGAACAGGCTTTGTCCATCTTTTTTTTGTTGGAGACCAAACGCCTGACTACATTTGATGTCACACCATTGCTGTGATTGTGTGTAGTGCACTAGCTCTATGACTTAATGTGACTTGCAGGGCTCTATGCTGAGTTTAAAAAAAAAAAAAATTACAAGGAGGATGTGTGCACTTACATTGGAAAATGTAGGCACACATAAAGACATTTTAGAGCTCAATGAAAAATATTTCAGATAATGAATTTGTCTAGGTGCATTGGTGCTCCTAAATGAAAATTCCTGGTCGAACAGCAAAATATTTAACCGCATTTGCGAGTAAATTGGTCACCACTGTAGAGCCCTGCCTTGATGCTTTTTTTCTTTGGTCTGAAACTCCTTAAAGATGGATAAAGTTGTGAAACAAAACCCTTTTCAATCTGTCATTAGATCAGCTATTAATCAGTTAAACTAAATTGCAACCATTTAGGCTACAAGTGGCACGGAAATATGATCTTTTGATTTGCTGAAAACCCTGGCCTCTGTTGGCTAAGCCAGGTTGGGGCTACTGCTTGCAGGGTTGCTTATTGTGAAGGTTTGGGTATATAGCTGGTTTATACAGTGCCTTGCGAAAGTATTCGGCCCCCTTGAACTTTGCCACATTTCAGGCTTCAAAAATAAAGATATAAAACTGTATTTTTTTTGTGAAGAATCAACAACAAGTGGGACACAATCATGAAGTGGAACGACATTTATTGGATATTTCAAACTTTTTTAACAAATCAAAATTATTCAGCCCCTTTACTTTCAGTGCAGCAAACTCTCTCCAGAAGTTCAGTGAGGATCTCTGAATGATCCAAGGTTGACCTAAATGACTAATGATGATAAATACAATCCACCTGCACTGTGATAGTCTCAGAGGTCCGTTAAAAGCGCAGAGAGCATCATGAAGAACAAGGAACACACCAGGCAGGTCCGAGATACTGTTGTGAAGAAGTTTAAAGCCGGATTTGGATACAAAAAGATTTCCCAAGCTTTAAACATCCCAAGGAGCACTGTGCAAGCGATAATGGAAGGAGTATCAGACCACTGCAAATCTACCAAGACCTGGCCGTCCCTCTAAACTTTCAGCTCATACAAGGAGAAGACTGATCAGAGATGCAGCCAAGAGGCCCATGATCACTCTGGATGAACTGCAGAGATCTACAGCTGAGGTGGGAGACTCTGTCCATAGGACAACAATCAGTCGTATATTGCACAAATCTGGCCTTTATGGAAGAGTGGCAAGAAGAAAGCCATTTCTTAAAGATATCCATAAAAAGTGTCGTTTAAAGTTTGCCACAAGCCACCTGGGAGACACACCAAACATGTGGAAGAAGGTGCTCTGGTCAGATGAAACCAAAATTGAACTTTTTGGCAACAATGCAAAACGTTATGTTTGGCGTAAAAGCAACAAAGCTCATCACCCTGAACACACCATCCCCACTGTCAAACATGGTGGTGGCAGCATCATGGTTTGGGCCTGCTTTTCTTCAGCAGGGACAGGGAAGATGGTTAAAATTGATGGGAAGATGGATGGAGCCAAATACAGGACCATTCTGGAAGAAAACCTGATGGAGTCTGCAAAAGCCCTGAGACTGGGACTGAGATTTGTCTTCCAACAAGACAATGATCCAAAACATAAAGCAAAATCTACAATGGAATGGTTCAAAAATAAACATATCCAGGTGTTAGAATGGCCAAGTCAAAGTCCAGACCTGAATCCAATCGAGAATCTGTGGAAAGAACTGAACTGCTGTTCACAAATGCTCTCCATCCAACCTCACTGAGCTCGAGCTGTTTTGCAAGGAGGAATGGGAAAAAAATTCAGTCTCTCGATGTGCAAAACTGATAGAGACATACCCCAAGCGACTTACAGCTGTAATCGCAGCAAAAGGTGGCGCTACAAAGTATTAACTTAAGGGGGCTGAATAATTTCGCAAGGCACTGTAGCCTATAGCCTCCAGGTAACACGCCATAGATTTCTTCAACTGCAGACCAGCTAAGAGCTGGTTACAGTATTGTAGAGTAGTTGCCCCAGTTGTGGCCTTAAGCCTTGAAGACTATACCTTTTTATTAATGCTTCTCTTCTCTCTCTCTAGGATGGCTTGGATGCGTTGGTGTACGACCTTGACTTTCCAGCCTTGAGGAAAAACAAAAGCATCGACAACTTTTTGAATAGATGTAAGTAACTAGCCCATACGAGGCTCTTTTCCCCATTTGTCATCCTTCCTTTGAATCTGTGACTTCCACCATGTAGAACATGCGCACCAGTGTTTCCCCCAGGATTTTTTTCAGCAGTGGCGACAAAGTTAGCATACCTGGGGGGTGGTGGTGAGCGTGGCCAATGGCGCAATCTCCGATCAACATTTTTAGAGGCTTTCCTCTTGGCTGCAGAGACACAATTTAGCTGTTCCAAAGAGAAGTTCCTGCAAATCTACAGATTTTGTCATGGGGTTGAGAGAATTTGCTGTTTTCAAACCTAATTTTCTGCATTTCTACACAGCATGAGCCATGGCAAAATATCTGAGTGACTAAAACATAACAACAAAATCAATAGGGGCCCCATTTTAGATTCACCCCAATTTTGTGATATCCAATTGGTAGTTAGTCTTGTCCCATCGCCGCAACTCCCATACGGACCCGGGAGAGGCGAAGGTCGAGGGCCGTGCGTCCTCCGAAACACAACCCCGCCAAGCCGCACTGCTTCTTGACACACTGTTCGCTGAACTCGGAAGCCTACCGAACTAATGTGTCGAAGGAAACACTGTACACCTGGCGACTGTCTCAGTGTGCATGCGCCTGTCCCGGCCCGCCACAGGAGTCGCTAGAGCGCGATGGGACAAGGACATGCCGGCCGAACCCTCCCCTAACCCGGCAGACGTTGGGCCAATTGTGTGCCGCCTCATGGGTCTCCCGGTTGCGACACAGCCCGGTAATTGAAACCGGGCCTGTAGTGATGCCTGTTGTTTTTATTTTGGTGATTTTCGTTCTGATGATGTTATAGAATAATATAGCGCTCGCTCCATTATCTTTTCTATATGTTTTATCTGGCTTTTGTCGTTTAAGTTTACACTTTATTTTGAGTCGCGGCAACGATTTAGCAGTGGTGTCAGGAGAGATTGGAGGCTGTTTTTAGGTCACTGCCTCGCCTCTGGCCAGTCCCGGGTATAATTGTCTGCAGCTTAGCCCACTCAGGGTCCCCAACAAAGGGGCTTTCATGAGTGGCTGGTGACCCACACGGTGTCTATCATGACACGTTCCCTTCACCACTACACCCTCTATGACTGTAAAACTTATGGAGGCTATGGCATTTTTACACATGGACTCTCGTCATTTGTGTTAGTGTCTTTATGATGACAATTCTTCACAAACTGTTCATTGTATTAGAAACAAACTATTGTTGAATTAGTCTAGTTGGTACTTTTTTCACGTTCAACTCGGGCTGGGTGATATACCGTATTTTACTATATACCAGTATTCTTGCACAGACCGGTTTGGGTTTTTCATTTACTTTCTATAATGGTATTTTTAATGTTTCAAAAAATGAAATGTCATACTGAAGTCCAGTGCGTGTAGTGTCTGTTTTTATAGTTTCGTCCATTTGCTATTGGTCATCTTTCTCCCCCTCTTGCTGCATACCACTTCCCACACCACGCCCTGCCCCCTGTCACTCAAGGAGAGAGCAGTTGCTCAACCAGGGAGTCATGAGCACTTTTTTCCCCTTCACTTTTCACTTCTTCATGGTCAGATAGATGCGACAAGATGTTGGTGACAACTAGTGATGGGCAATTTGGAATTATTTCAGTATTTGAATAACATAATGATATCCGGATAGTCGAAGAACATGTTTTCAATTATTATAATCATTTTTAAAATTTTTTTTTTTATTTTTTTTTTTTTTACTTCAATGGAGACTTGCTCACACAACTCAGGAGGAACTGCCGGTAGTGGTGTGCAGGTCAGCTCTTTTGTTCACCTGCTCCTGCCTGCAATTACTAATAACGCATCTATTTTTTTTTTTACATTTTGGGACAGGGTTTGCAGGATTTTGTTTTGTCATTTAGATGTTTCTGCTTATAATTTCAGACATTTTGGTAGGCTATTTGTTCTTCAACTTGTCTATAATTAGATACATATAGATTCTCTTTTGTCATATGTTGCCCTAGAAGACGAAATAAACCATTGCTCGACAGAATGTGGTTGAAATACTATCATATTTTATGATGAAGACAGCACCTCTACAGATCGTATCTAACGGAGCATTGCATTCTCAAGATGCAGAAAGAAATGAATCATTATTCTCCACTCCTGTTCCCAAGTAAACATTTTCCTCATTTGGTGTATAATTTTACTGCAAGAAATGCTTAATTCAGCAGAGGTTAAGACTATAGCCCTGTTCGCACGGTACTAATATTACCAGAGATCGTTGGTTATGTATTTGTTACCCCAGAATGTCTGTTATTCCAGAGAAGGATTTGACGGGATAAGTTTTTTTCCAACCTGCCCCCTGTAATTCTTACTTAAAAAAAAATAATAATAATAATAAAGTTGTGAAGATATTTCAACCAGTCCAGGCAATTTCAGGCCACACTGATAACATCTTTGGTATAGTGTCGCTATAATATTTGCATTGAGGAAGTGCGATCAATATCATTAGGATATTTTAGCTATCCGCAGTAGACATCCTAAATGCCCCCCAGCCTTCAGATGTGAGCTAAACGGCTAACTACAAATTACATTTTATTTACCAAATACAACAGGTTTAGACTTTACAGTGAAATGCTTACTTACAAGCCCTTACTAACCAACAATGCAGTTAAAAAATAAAAATAAAAGATTAACAAGGAATATAATACAAAAAAATATGTAAGAAATGAAAGTTACATAATTAAAGAGCAGCAGTAAAATAACAATAGCGAGGCTATATACAGGGGGCACCGGTTAGTCGAGGTAATATGTACATGTAGGTAGAGTTATAAAAGTGACTATGCATAGATAATAACAGAGTAGCAGCAGTGTAGGAGAGGGGGGTCAATACAAATAGTCTGGGTAGTCTTTTGATTAGTTGTTCAGGAGTCTTATGGCTTGGGGGTAGAAGCTGTTATGGAGCCTTTTGGTCCTAGACTTGGCGCTCCAGTACCGCTTGCCATGTGGTAGCTGAGAGAACAGTCTATGACCTGGGTGGCTGGAGTCCATTTTTAGGGCCTTCCTCTGACACTGCTTGGTCTAGAGGTCCTGGATGGCAGGAAGCTTGGCCCCAGTGATGTACTGGCCTGTACGCACTACCCTCTAGTGCCTTGCGTTGGCTGAGCAGTTGCCATACCAGGCAGTGATGCAACCAGTCAGGAAGCTCTAGATGGTGCAGCTGTATAACCTTTTGAGGATCTGAGGACCCTTGCCAAATCGTTTCAGTCTCCTGAGGGGGAATAGGTTTTGTTGTGCCCTCTTCACGACTGTCATGGCGTGCTTGGACCATGTTAGTTTGTTGGTGATGTGGACACCAAGGAACTTGAAGCTCTCAACCTGCTCCACCACTGCCGCATCGATGTGAATGGGGGTGTGCTCGGTCCTACTTTTCCTGTAGTCCACAATCATCTCCTTTGTCTTGGTCACTTTGAGGGGGAGGTTGTTATTCCTGGCACCACACGGCCAGATCTCTGACCTCCCATAGTGTTGTCGGTGATCAGGCCTACCACTGTTGTCATCGTCAAACTTAATGGTGGTGTAGGAGTCGTGCCTGGCCGTGCAGTCATGAGTGAACAGTGAGTACAGGAGGGAACTGAACACGCACCCCTGAGGGACCCCTGTGTTGAGGAACAGCGTGGCGGATTTGTTGTTACCTACCCTTACCACCTGGGGGTTGCCCTTCAGGAAGTCCAGGATCCAGTTGCAGAGGGAGGTGTTTAGTCCCATGGTCCTTAGCTTAGTGATGAGCTTTGAGGGCACTATGGTGTTGAACGCTGAGCTGTTGTCAATGAATAGCATTCTCACATAGGTGTTCCTTTAGTCCAGATGTTAAAGGGCATTGTGAAGTGCAATAGAGGTTGCATCATCTGTGGATCTGTTGATGCGGTATGCAAATTGGAGTGGGTCTAGGGTTTCTGGGATAATGGTGTTGATGTGAGCCATGACCAGCCTTTCAAAGCACTTCATGGCTACAGACGTGAGTGCTACTTGTCTGTAGTAATTTAGGCCGGTAACCTTAGTGTTCTTGGGCACAGGGACTATGGTTGTCTGCTTGAAACATGTTGGTATTATAGACTCGGACAGGGAAAGTTTGAAAATGTCAGTGAAGACACTTTAAAAAAAAATGTAGGCTATGGATGAGAAAGTGAATTTGTTCCAAATGTTTAGCTCAGTTGTATGCTGCTTTGCGATCTATTAAAAGCAGGGGTTGCATTAAATATCAAATCAAATGTATTTATATAGCCCTTATTACATCAGCTGATATATTGAAGTGCTGTACAGAAACCCAGCCTAAAACCCCAAGCACGCTATTAGTTTCTGTCTGCTAGTTTATTTTCTTAGTAAATGCTGACTGAAGGTAAATAGGCACAACCTTTTTTTTATGACACATATGGCGATGTTCAAGTCATTCCCACAAAACGTATAAACAAAAGCATTCATTGTGAAGTTGCAACACGGTCTTGCAACAAAAGTTGATACATGTAGGCCCGTCATATATAGGCTATGCACAGCATTTCATTCAATTTATCGAATTGTTATTGTTTTCTTGCTCAAATATCAAGAAACACCTGTAAAACTTTTATCTCAAAACACAAGGATGTCGATTCGCACGGCATGAGTATTATCAGAGGACTTTGCCAAAAAACAGTAGGTTTTTCAGGTTAGTCAATGCCCAGATTTCAATTTCCGTTTAACCCATCTAAACGATAGGCTACGGTTTCCTTGACATGCCATAGACCTATTTGAAGTCCCGTCTTGTGACTGTCAAATTTTTATAGTGCCTCGCAATCATCCTCTTTTACCACTTCAAATCTTTTCAAAACATTTTCTGACCCTCCCTTCTCTTTATTTTTGACTCTCCTTTCCCAGCGTTTGTCTAATTGAATTGAATTTCGACAAAGTTATTTTTGCCTCCGTGGATAAATCTGTCTGCTAGTTTATTTTCTTAGCAAATGCTGGCTGAAGGTAATTGTGTTAGCCGTGAATGCTAATTGCTAGTTAGCTGGCTAGCTAGTAGGGATCTGAACAATGGAAAATGTTTCTGAATGTTTAAAAGTTTTTCCCCTTAAAATTATAAGAAAGGAATATAATTCCACGTCAATTTCACACTCCAGCGTCGCTGCTAGAGCAACAGTTTGGTCTCATGATGCGTCCCTTTCGGATGGTTATGCGTTGCACCTGGACTACCATTGCTGTACCTCAATTTCAACTGGCAAAGTTAACATTTCTTTCTCGTTTAACTTCTTAAAGTATTGCCATATTTGCTGCTGTCGCTTGCCTTTCTCTGCCATTGTTCCAACTGTTAACGATGCTAACTAGGCAAGTCCGTTAAGAACAAATTCTTATTTACAATGACGGCCGGCCAAACCGCCCCAGCCCAATCATGGCCGGTTGTGATACAGCCTGGATGTAGCGGTGGAGTGTCGACTCCAACTCCTTGCACATCGACTCCATTTTTTTCCCCCCCATATCATGCAGCTCTGCGTGTGGAAATTAAAACAAAAGTCCAGGAAATGCAGAAATTGGTTAAAATGCTGCAATATTGTTGTTGGATTGAGCATTATAAAACTGTGTGTTGCCACCCTGGTGTCATGAACTACTCATAAAGCATATTTTGAACTTTTATTATTCAAAAACATAAAATAACATGAATTAGAAAAATAAGTTCAACAGCCAAGTGTTGTAGAGGCCTCGATGGACATTAATGGATTTAGCTTATACGCATAGACTCAGTCACATTAGCCGACAGCACAAACACGTGATTTAAAGCTGGAATCCGTAGTGGTGAAACTACCACGCCCGTTTAGGATATTATATTACTTCAAACCACAAACAGTTTTCTTCCCCTCGGGCATCATTGCGTGATAGAACAGAAGAGTATTTACTACAAAAATATTTATCACGAATCGCCTCCGCTCTGTTTACATAAACAAAACAATGACAAATGAGCCTGGGGCGACCAGTGGTGTTGGTTCACCTTATGCGGATCTCGGCTTAAATGCTTCTCAAAATGTATTTTAATCCCGTTTTTTCAATAACATTTCTCAAGTAAGGATCATGTTCTTTACCTTCTTGAAACTGTAACTGCTGGAAATGACTGCATCAAAATGTTCTGATTTTAATGGTCCATGGCTTTATTTTGTAGATCAGTTGAACTGTGATACTGGACTCTGGCGCAGTGGAAATGTGTTCTCTGGATGAATGAATCACGCTTCACCTTCTGGAAATCAGTCGGAATAATCTAGGTTTGGCGGGTGCTAGGTGAACTCTACCTGCCCCGATGCATAGTGACAACTGTAAAGTTTGGTGGAGGAATAATGTCTGTGGCTGTTTTTCATGGTTCGGGCTAGGCCCATTTGTTCCAGTCAAGGGAAATCTACAGATTACAGTGGCATTCTAGACGATTCTGTGCTTCCGACTTTGAGGCAACAGTTTGGGGAAGGCCCTTTCCTGTTTCAGCATGGCAATGCCTGCGTGCACAAAGTGAGGTCCATACAGGTTTTTCAAGATCGGTGTGGAAGAACTTAACTGGCATGCACAGAGCCCTGACCTCAACCCCATCAAACACCTTTGGGATGAGTTGGAACACCGACTACGAGCCAGGCCTAATCGCCCAACATCGTTGCCCGACCTCACTAATGCTCTTGTGGCTGAATGGAAGCAAATCCCCGCAGCAATGTTCCAACATTCAGTACAAGGCCTTCCCAGAAGAGTGGAGGCTGTTATAACAGCAAAGAGGGAACCAACTCCATATGAATGCCCATGATTTTGGAATGAGCTGCTCGACAAGCAGGTGTCCACATACTTTTGGTCATGTAGTGTACTTCAGATATCCAGTGAGGGTACTGACAGGTTTTCATCTGCTGTTGAGCCTTTTTTTTTTCCCGATTCTGAATTCTCAGTCAGTGGACAAAAGCCTCATACTCACTAATCAACCCAGTTTACTAATGATAAACCCTTGCCCTGCTCTAACTGGTTTCCTCTTAATGTCATCTCTCCTCCTCAGATAAGGACACCATCGGTAAGATCCGGGACCTGCGGATGAAAGCAGAGGACTATGAGGTGGTCAAGGTTATCGGGAGGGGTGCTTTTGGAGAAGTGCAGTTGGTGAGGATAACCATTATGGTTATGCTAATTTGTCCTCCAGTGAATTACATCAACTGTCATTTGTCTGTCTGCTTGCCCATTTTTATAAATCTGGTGCAGGCGTATTAAATAATTATATGGCTTAAGTCTTTGTTTTCATCTGTATGGAAGCCCAGTGTACGTCCTAAGAAGACTGTTCTCCTGTCTCTCCCAGGTAAGACACAAAGCCACCAGGAAGGTGTACGCCATGAAGCTGCTTAGCAAGTTTGAAATGATCAAAAGGTCGGACTCTGCTTTCTTCTGGGAGGAGAGGGACATCATGGCCTTTGCCAACAGCGCCTGGGTTGTGCAGGTATAGATAATTGAATAACAGTTTATTTTTTTTAGAGCAACTCCCTAGTGTCGTCCTCAGTTTGCCTACTAGGAACAATCTGCAAGGAAGCCCGGTGATTGAGTTTCATGTAACAGAATATTCATGCAATTTCTAGTTTTGGGTCTTTTAACTCTCCATTCCTCCTACTTAAGTTTGGTCACTAACCCTTTCTCCCCCCCCCCCCTCCCAGCTGTTTTATGCGTTCCAGGATGACCGTTACCTCTACATGGTGATGGAGTACATGCCCGGTGGAGACCTGGTCAACTTGATGAGCAACTATGACGTCCCCGAGAAGTGGGCTCGTTTCTACACCGCTGAGGTGGTGCTGGCTCTGGACGGGATCCACGCCATGGGCTTCATACACAGGTATACTTACTGGGCTTCTCTTTCTCTTCGCCTCCACTGTAAAGGTTGCTCTTGAATGTCTCCACTTCTATGTCAGTTCTGTCGTGGAAGTTCTCGCCACCCTTCCAAAGCCTCCCTGAATTGGAGAAAGCCGCTCTTTCTCTTGACTGGGTCTTGAAAATGGCAGTTTGATGTACCGTTGTTGGTTTGAGAACGCTTTGGTTGTATAATATCATGTCTTAGGTTCGAGAGGTGCTGGTTTGTTATATTACTGTGTCTTTGTCTTTTCAGGGACGTGAAGCCTGATAACATGTTGCTAGACAAAGCGGGCCACTTGAAGTTGGCAGACTTTGGGACCTGTATGAAAATGAACAAGGTAGCTATCGCACTAGCCTTCCAATTCACCACGACTGAAAATGAGGAGTTAGTCGACAGTTCGACACCTTGTAGAGTAGACTGTTGGTATTCTCGGATCCCGAAATTGAGATCCGAACCGAATTGGATCTGCAAAATTTCCATCCGACATCGAAAGGGACCCTTTTAAAATATATATATATTTTTAAAGATAATATCGGATCCGAGGTAGATCAGATCCAACCCAAAATATGTCAGAGATGGTGGAGAATTTTATCGGACATGACCCAGTTAATCAATAGCCTAGAGATTTACCATTCAAATAAATGATTGTTTTCTTTACCAGTCTAATTGATTGTTTGACCGAATAATCGATTTGTTAATGCATACATAAAATAATCTAATCATTGATATGGAACTCAAAAGATCTGTCTGGATCAAGTGCCATCTGAGACGAGCTAATTCGTGTTCTTTTTTGTGCCGTGGTATTTGTTTTGGTATCGTGATACTAAACCTGGTATCGAAGTCAACATTCTGGAATCGTGACAACACTAGTTGCAAGTTTTCTCTAGCGAGCTCAAGCCAGACCGAGAGAGGCAGACAGGCGGCGGAGAGATGTTAATGCATTTGACTGAATTGACTACCATGCGTAGCACGATTTAACCGTGCATCAATCTTTAGAACGGTTTAACACATTTACTTTCCATTTTTCCTCATGCATATCAGCTACGTAGGCTTACAATTTCTTTGCTTTCTTGTACTGACAGCTTATGCATTTTATGCAGATCGCATTAAGCGTTGTACGATGCGAGACACAGCTGTGTTTTATAAATACTGTAGTATAGCAGTATAATATGAGGTTGTGTTTCAGGATGGTATGGTACGATGCGAGACACAGCTGTGTTTTATAAATACTGTAGTATAGCAGTATAATATGAGGTTGTGTTTCAGGATGGTATGGTACGATGCGAGACACAGCTGTGTTTTATAAATACTGTAGTATAGCAGTATAATATGAGGCTGTGTTTCAGGATGGTATGGTACGATGCGAGACACAGCTGTGTTTTATAAATACTGTAGTATAGCAGTATAATATGAGGTTGTGTTTCAGGATGGTATGGTACGATGCGAGACACAGCTGTGTTTTATAAATACTGTAGTATAGCAGTATAATATGAGGCTGTGTTTCAGGATGGTATGGTACGATGCGAGACACAGCTGTGTTTTATAAATACTGTAGTATAGCAGTATAATATGAGGCTGTGTTTCAGGATGGTATGGTACGATGCGAGACACAGCTGTGTTTTATAAATACTGTAGTATAGCAGTATAATATGAGGCTGTGTTTCAGGATGGTATGGTACGATGCGAGACACAGCTGTGTTTTATAAATACTGTAGTATAGCAGTATAATATGAGGCTGTGTTTCAGGATGGTATGGTACGATGAGACACAGCTGTGTTTTATAAATACTGTAGTATAGCAGTATAATATGAGGCTGTGTTTCAGGATGGTATGGTACGATGCGAGACACAGCTGTGTTTTATAAATACTGTAGTATAGCAGTATAATATGAGGCTGTGTTTCAGGATGGTATGGTACGATGCGAGACACAGCTGTGTTTTATAAATACTGTAGTATAGCAGTATAATATGAGGCTGTGTTTCAGGATGGTATGGTACGATGCGAGACACAGCTGTGTTTTATAAATACTGTAGTATAGCAGTATAATATGAGGCTGTGTTTCAGGATGGTATGGTACGATGCGAGACACAGCTGTGTTTTATAAATACTGTAGTATAGCAGTATAATATGAGGCTGTGTTTCAGGATGGTATGGTACGATGCGAGACACAGCTGTGTTTTATAAATACTGTAGTATAGCAGTATAATATGAGGCTGTGTTTCAGGATGGTATGGTACGATGCGAGACACAGCTGTGTTTTATAAATACTGTAGTATAGCAGTATAATATGAGGCTGTGTTTCAGGATGGTATGGTACGATGCGAGACACAGCTGTGTTTTATAAATACTGTAGTATAGCAGTATAATATGAGGCTGTGTTTCAGGATGGTATGGTACGATGCGAGACACAGCTGTGTTTTATAAATACTGTAGTATAGCAGTATAATATGAGGTTGTGTTTCAGGATGGTATGGTACGATGCGAGACACAGCTGTGTTTTATAAATACTGTAGTATAGCAGTATAATATGAGGTTGTGTTTCAGGATGGTATGGTACGATGCGAGACACAGCTGTGTTTTATAAATACTGTAGTATAGCAGTATAATATGAGGCTGTGTTTCAGGATGGTATGGTACGATGCGAGACACAGCTGTGTTTTATAAATACTGTAGTATAGCAGTATAATATGAGGCTGTGTTTCAGGATGGTATGGTACGATGCGACACAGCAGTGGGAACACCAGACTACATTTCGCCAGAGGTACTAAAATCCCAGGGAGGAGATGGATATTACGGCCGGGAGTGTGACTGGTGGTCCGTGGGAGTCTTCCTGTACGAAATGCTCGTTGGTGAGTCGCAATTACGTGCCTTTTTCTCACACCGTTACGATGGGAAAGAAACTGATCATATGAACTTGTTGTAGTTCTGGAGCAGAGTATTCCCATTAACTCGCAGACGGGACATAACAAAATTCTCCTGGTTAGTACTTCACATCTTTCCCTTGTTTTGTCATGTTGCGTAACCCTGCACTAAAGGAACCATGAATCCATACTATACAATGATGAAGTTGAAAATAATACTATCATGTGTTTTCACATTGGCCACTGGTTGCATATCACATGCCTGATTTATTTTATTAGGATCCCCATTAGCTGTTGCAAAAGCAGCGCTACTTTTCCTGAGGTCCACACAAAACATGATACAGAACATATACATATATATATATATACATATACATATATATACATATACACACACACACACACACACACACACACACACACACACACACACACACACACGTAGCATAGATATCAATGCATACACACAAACTATCTAGGTCAAGAAAACAACATTTCACACACTGAACCTGGGTGGGTGTGACCTCTGGAATGACCCTGGGCTTCCAGTGTTGTTGTTTATTTGTCGCGTGTGCTTTTCCAGTATGTTTATTTGTGATGGTTTTGTCGGAACTTATTGTAGACAGACATTCCAGTAACCTAAAAGAAGTGGATAGGATGTTTAACCAGCAGATCCAAAGATTATGGTTCGGCATATGGATCAAAATTGGTTAAGGTGAAAGGTCGAAGTAAAGTTAAGGAGGTAGCAAACCACCTTTGTGAACCATTGAAAATCTGGCTGTATATACAGTGCATTCGTGAAGTATTCAGACCTCTTGACATTTTCCACATTTTGTTACGTTAATGTCTTCTTCTAAAATTGATTAAATATTTTTTCCCCTCCCTCTATCTACAAACAATACCCGATAATGACAGAGTAAATACAGGTTTTTAGATTTTTTTTGCAAATGTATTAATAATAAACAACTGAAAATACATTTACCTAAGTATTTAGTTCCTTTAGTCAGCACTTTGTTGATGCACCTATGGCAGCGATTACAGCATTG
Source organism: Oncorhynchus mykiss (assembly GCF_013265735.2). NCBI lineage: Eukaryota > Metazoa > Chordata > Actinopteri > Salmoniformes > Salmonidae > Oncorhynchus > Oncorhynchus mykiss. The sequence continues at coordinate 12,182,849 of NC_048592.1, forward strand.
AGTCTTCTTGGGTATGACGCTACAAGCTTGCCACACCTCTATTTGGGAGTTTTCCCCCCATTCTTCTCTGCCGATCCACTCAAGCTCTGTCAGGTTGAATGGGGAGTGTTACTGCACAGCTATTTTCAGGTCTCCTTATATGTTCGATCGGGTTCGGGACAAGAGACATGTTCCGAAGCCACTCCTGACCTTGTGCTTAGGGTCGTTGTCCTGTTGGAAGGTGAACTTTGGCCCCCAGTCAAAGGTTCTGAACTCTCTGGAGCAGGTTTTCATCAAGGATCTCTCTGTTCTTTGCTCCGTTCATCTTTCCCTCGATCTTGGCTAGTCTCCCAGTCCCTGTCGCTGAGAAACATCCCCACAGCATGATGCTGTCACCATAGGGATGGTGCCAGGTTTCCTCCAGATGTGACATCTTGCATCCATAGAATCTTGTTTCTCATGGCAAGAGAGTACTTTAGGTGCCTTTTGACAAACTCCAAGCGGGCTGTCATGTGCCTTTTTACTGAGTAGCTTCTGTCTAGCACTCTACCATAAAGCCCTGATTGGTGGAGTACTGCAGAGATGGTTGTCCTTCTGGAAGGTTCTCCCATCTCCACAGAGGAATTCTGGAGCTCTGTCAGCTTGACCATTGTGTTCTTGGTCACCTCCCTGACCAAGGCCCTTCTCCTATGATTCCTCAGTTTGGCTGAGCGGCCTGCTCTTGATGGTTACAAACTTCTTCCATTTAAGAATGATGGAGGCCACTGTGATCTTGGGGACCTTCAATACTGCAGACGTTTTTTGATACCCTTCCTCGACACAATCCTGTCTCGGAGCTCTACGGTCAATTCCTTCGACCTCATGGCTTGGTTTTTGCTCTGACAGGCACTGTCATCCGTGAGACCTTATATTGACAAGTGTGTGCCTTTGCAAATCATGTCCAATCAATTGAGTTTATCACAGGTGGACAATCAAGTTGTAGAAACATCTCAAGGATGATCAATGGAAACAGGATGCACCTGAGCTACATTTCGAGTCTCGTAGCAAAAGGGGTCTGAATACTTATGTAAATAAGGTATTTGTTTTTTATTTGTAATAAATGTGCAACATTTTCAAAACTTGTTCCCGTTTGTCATTATGGGGTATTGTGTGTAGATTGATGAGGAAAAACAATTTGATCAATTTTCGAATAAGTTTGTAACAACATGTGGGAACGAAAAGGGGTCTGAATACTTTCCGAATGCACTGCACTAGCTAACCCCAATGCCTTTTGGTTTTGTGTGCCTATAGGTGACACACCGTTCTATGCTGACTCGTTGGTGGGGACGTACAGTAAGATCATGAACCACAAGAACGCCCTGACTTTCCCTGATGACAGCGACATCTCCAAGGATGCCAAGAACCTTATCTGTGCCTTCCTGACTGACAGGTGTGGATGATGATGGTGGTTCAGAGGGGCCTGACTTAGAAAGAGAGAGTGCGAGATTTATCTACTTGTCCAGTCAGCTTAACTCATTGAAGGAAGTTAACGGTAGTTTTGCACGCAATTGCTAACTAGTTAGCGCAATGACTGGAAGTTTATGGGATCAGCTAGCATTGCGCCGACACATCAAACTGCACACAGACAACACAATTGTCTCCAGAAGTTCATCTGACTGTCAATTAAGCCCTTTGTCTATTTACCCAATCTCGCACTATCCCTCTCCCTCTCTGATTTTTCCAGGTGAACACATAGCTAGAAAGGGAATAGTGTTATGAACTCATTGATTGGATTCGACTTAAGTCGTTGAGAAATGACTTAAACATCGAGCAGTGATCTTTTGAAGAGCTGTCAATCATATCTAAATGCTTTCACTGGGTTGTGCCCAGAGACTGTTAGATGCAAAGCCAAAGACTTTGATTAATAATGGACGTTATCGGTGGATGGCAGAATCGCTAAACTGTACGTCCTCTGTTCCTGTGTTTTTAATTTGTCACCAGGGAGGTAAGACTGGGTCGCAACGGGGTGGATGAGATCAAGAGACATCCTTTCTTCAAGAACGACCAGTGGACATGGGAGAACATCCGAGACAGTGAGTTCCGTTCAGGTTTCATGCTTCCTTTGAAGGGGAGGGGCGTTACACTCTGTATTGTTCTGTTGACAAATGTTACAGATAGCCAGACATGCTATAATACCATGTTTTCCAATTGACCTACTAAAGACAGTCACAGGAAATTTCAGAATAAGAACCATTCATTTAATTCAGTATCACAACCACTGAATTCCACGATTTCATTGTGTGAACCTAGATGGTTGATTTTGAGGGTGAGAATGGGGAGGAAAGCTTTCCTCGGTCATGTCCAGTAGGTAGAAGAAAAAAAAAACGTTTTGAAACTGGGAGGTACTACCTAAACTTGTCCAATAAGAATGGCTCATTTTGGTTTTCTGTTGCAAATTATTTTTTGCTGCGGTGTACCCTACTGAACAGGAGCCTGGCATTTAGTATTCATGTGGTCTCCGGCTACAACAGAGAGATTAGAGGCGGGAGGCTAAATGTAAATCGAGTGGCTGTAGCAGCTCTCAGGATCGCTTGAGCTTTCAAAAGTCTGCATTTTCAAAACGCAGGCCAACCAAAAAGCTGTGTTTTTTTTAATAGATTTCATATACATGGGTCCTCTCAGTGTTCTAGAAGGAAGGAAAATGGGCCTCCCGGCTGGCGCAGTAGTCTAAGGCACTGCATCGCAGTGCTAGCTGTCACCAGAGACTCTGGGTTCGCGCCCCTCCAAAAGGAAAAATGTGAAAATAGGCTAATCAAACACTGGTTCGAACTCAAGCAAACAAACTAGTGTGAAAACAGCAACATAGTAAACGTTGTCGATGTGCACACGCATCCTATCTTACTTCCTCATTTCCACTTTTCTCGATTTTCTCCTTTCGGCAGCCTGGTCAAAAATGGTCTGTGCCTTTATCAAAGTAAAGAATTCGGGACTACGGTGCCCCCATTTGAAATTTTAATTTGTGTCTGTGGGTTCTGGGAGCTGCATCCCCTTTCAGCGGGAACACTGGACTTGGGGAGGACCACAGAAAGCTCCCCGAGCTGAGCGTGTGCTGGGAACACGTTGCAAAGGCCATTGACAGAGCGACCAGCCGGGCACACCCTCCCTGCAGAGAGAGTGGTTGTCAGCGAGAGGTTGGGGAGGATGGATGAGACTTCTCAGATCATTGCAGCGGGTCTATTTAAATATAAAAAGTTGGAATTCTGCGTGAATGCGACCCCTGGCTCTTTACCGGGTTTATATGAAGTAATCTGAAGCACTGTGGTCAGCGCTTTGGCTGGGACCCACTGGCCCTGCTCCGGCCTACTCTGCCATGGCACCAGCTGTCCTAGCTAATACGTCGTACTGTGTCAACTGTCAGACTGAATGCTGGTATTTTATAGTTGATGCATTTGATCTCCAAGCAACCTAGCCTGCATCCAAATGTAGGCTAGATTGACAAGATGCTGTTTTATATAATATAATGGGGGAGATAGACTGACCTATTTGACAGTAGAGGTGCTTCTTGCCTCAGTTTAGGACGGACATTTCCGCTACAACATGCTCTGAAACTCAGTGTGGCTCTGCACCAACTCATAGAAAACTAGTAGAATACCTCTCCATCTGCAGTGAGTCACGTTTCTCTCTTCTCTCCTCCACCTTCTGTCCATCCGTGTTTCCAGCGGCGGCCCCGGTGGTGCCTGAGCTGAGCAGCGACATCGACACCAGTAACTTTGACGACATCGAGGCGGACCGGGGAGACGAGGAGACCTTCCCCATACCAAAGGCTTTCGTGGGCAACCAGCTGCCCTTTGTGGGCTTCACCTACTATAGCAGTCATCAGTAAGTCTTACTCCGCATTGCCAGGCTTCAAACTACTACAGCAGTCATCAGTAAGTCTTACTCCGCATAGCCAGGCTTCAAACTACTACAGCAATCGTCAGTGATGCTCTTAAGGCCCTTTTTTCCTGGAGAATTTCCATCGATTTTTAGTCCAAAACGGTGTCCAGTGTATGTATTGGCACTGTCTGCTTAGCCAGGCTTCATCAACTACTGTCACTGTTAGTCTTTACCTAGGCTTTTCCTGGTCAGCTCAGTTGGTCAGGAAAAACATCAAGGCCCCTAACCACAGTCGAAATAGTCAGGCTGCACCTACTGGAGCAATCATCAGTTAGTCTAATGTCAACTACAGTCATCACATTCTAGGCTGCACCTATTAGAACAGGCGTGTTTGCGGGCCGGTTCCGGGCCGTAAACACATTCAAACCGCGTGCGGGCGGTTTGAGTAAAACAAGTTTTGGGGATTTATAATGGACCTACTTTTATAGTCTCTTCACTCTGCCCAGCTTGCTAACGGTCATCGAAACGAATGGTAGACTGTCAAGAAGTGTCGGAAATTCTAAAAGCCATGGATTTGGGATTATTTATTGCTAATTTAGAGAGGCGAGGAAATATAACCAATTTTAAGTGCGGCCATCCGGACCTCGGTGAACGAATGCGGTCAGCGGGACAAAATTAGTTTGACACCCCTGTACTAGAGCCATTAAGCAATTTTTTTTAAATTACCGCCACAGAAATATCACGCAACCTGTTTAAATCACCCAGAGCTTGTTAGACCTGCACATGTCTCAAACCGCAGACTAGGTAACCTGACCTAGATAACAACCACAACATGTGTTTGCGGTGTGGTCAGGTCATCCGTGGCTCAGGTCAGGGAAGTGTGGTCCTACTGTTGCCTCTGACGAGATCTGATCCTCCTGTTGTGGTCTATTCTCCAGGTTTTCCCGGAGCTCCAGCACCAAGAGTGTTGACAAACGCAGCAGCTCCACCAAGGAAGACAAGAGCCATGTGAGTACTCACTTGGATATTAAAACGAAGACACTGTTGCGTCTGCAGTTGCGTTACTACTTTCTGCATAGGCAAAAAAAGACGGCAAGTTTATTGGGATGGGCACGGTTAATCTGTTAATTGAATATCCGAACGGATGTTAGTATTAGATTACTTGAGTGGGTTCAGGAATAAATAAATACAAATAAGTGTAGGCTTATTTTAGCAATGGGAAAAGCTTTGTCTAAGTTATCCTCGAGACATTGTTACCTACAAGGGTATACAATCGCATTGAAAAGTGTTAATTCAATAAAATGTGAATGTTGTAATGGTGCATTGAGCTACTGCTGCTATTTCCGACCTTGCAATAGCTATTAAAAGGCACGCACCTAGCAGTTTCCACAGGACCTGACACAGATCAAGACAAAACACTCACCAGAAAACCTTTTCGGTATCAGAATCAGTTCCATAGATGGTGAAAATAGGACTTCTTTCTCACTGTTGCCATTACTCCAAACCACCGGGTTAAAGCAGTCTACTTCTGCCACGTGCATTTGCATCATTACCCTAGTTTTATTGACGTTTTTGTCATTTTAGAAGACAGAGTATCTGTTTAACGTGTTATACGTTGTTTGTCGTTCAGCTGGAGAACCTGCAGAAGAGGATCTACCAGCTAGAAGAACAACTCCACAGTGAGATGCAGCTGAAGGACGAAATGGAGCAGAAGTGCAGGTACACAACCTGCCAATCAGTTCCGATAACTTCCATCTCCAGCTAGACAAATACACACTGCTGGTTTTGAGAGAGAAAACAACCCGTCTGTCTTTTTCAAAGAACAATGCGCTTGATCTCAAGTCGTCCCTGTTTTAGAAGGCCAAGCAAAGCAATTTTAGAAGTGCAAATCTGTGTCTGTCTTTTTAGGGCCTCGAACACAAAGCTTGACAAGATCATGAAAGAGCTGGACGAGGAGGTGAGTGAATATCTCAGATTCTGCGACACAATTGAAGTCGAATGGATAATAACGATCTACGGTAGTCTACAAAATGTGTTTTTAAAAAAACAACACATAATATAGGGCCGAAATGCTCTGTACTTTGAGGACTTACTCCTGTCCTCCCTTCCCTCCCAGGGCAACGTGAGGAAGGGTGTGGAGGCCAGCATGTCCCTGCTGGAGAAAGACAAGATGATGATCCAGCACCGAGCCACCGAGTACCAAAGAAAGGCCGACCAGGAGGCCGAGAAGAGACGCAACTTGGAGAACGAGGGTAAGGATTGTTTTTGTCCTCCTCATTCCTCCTCATTCACCCGATCATTTCATCTCTTTTCAATCTGCCCCCGTTTAAGTCCAAACCTCTGTTTATAATCATGTCTATAACATGTGTTTTTAACACTGATTATGAACAAATATGATCATAGGTGTGTATAGAATGTATTACAGAATGTATACAAGTGGTTTGGCCATTATATTGACAGGGTTTGTACAGGGTTAATGCTACAGTATAATCCATGATAAGCTCTCCCCCCGGGGCTGTACTGTAGTTCAAATACCCGAGCTGGCAAGATTAAAAATCTGATAAGGTGCTCTTGAGCAAGGCACTTAACCCTCATTTTCTTCAGGGGCGCTGTACTACTATGGCTGACCCTGTAAAATGACACAATTCACTGCACCTGTCCGGTGTATGTGACAATGCATATATACCTTTGTAGCATCCCTCTCCTCCCTGAAGTTGGAGAGCGTCCCAAAATGGCACCCTGTTCCATATAAAGTGGACAAAGTTTGACCGGGGCCTGTAGGGAATAGGGCGCTATTTAGTGCGTAGCCTTGATCTGGCCCGAACAGATGTTTGTCCCAACTGGATTACTACTCACCCTGGCAGAGCAAGACTAGAGCTGCTTGACCCGCTAGTCTGGTTGTCTGCTAGTCTCTGTCCCTCTGATGAGCGGTCTTAACCCAGACACACATCATCTGAGACCCTCCCATTGACTGGGACCAGTGGCTCGCTGTGAATTCAAGCACAACCAGATCTGGTACCATACACGGAGCACTTTTAAATGCAACGCGTGAGCAAGTCCCATGCACAAAAAAACAGGTTCTTGATACGGTTAGTTTAGTGTAGCGTCATGTTTTGAAAGGGACGTGTGTGTGTGTGTGTGTGTGTGTGTGGGTGTGTGAAGATTTACTTAATCTTTGATTGACTCCTCTTACTCTCTCTCGTCTCAGTGTCCACTCTGAAGGAGCAGCTTGAGGACATGAGGAAAATCTGCCAAAACTCTCAGGCCTCGAATGACAAGATCCTACAGTTGCAAAATCAGGTACAGTATCTCACACACCCACACACACACACTGCTCTCTTTGATTACCATCCACACAGCACAGGGGTCAGTGTAGTTGTGAGGGGGTTGTTTGAGGTCTGTGTCAATGTAGTAGTCGGCTCATCCAATCAAAGAGTCAGAATGTCTGTCAAAGTTCAGAATCTGGGGTCAACGGTACAGACGGTGAAGGCGATGTGTGAGGGATGTTAGTTTTGAGGGTTGTGTGAGACGGGTCAAGGAGAGGGCAGGCCAGGTTTTAACCACAGATCAAGGATCAGATTACTCCACTCTAAATTGGAACCTTAACCATGACAAGGATGAACAATATCTGACCCGGTGTCATCACCCTATGGCTTTGTTGCATTACATGCATGGATGTTTATCAGCAAATTGAAGTCACTTTTTATTTTTATAGAGCAAAATGAAGGACACTGAGGAAACAAGGCCTCAGACTGGACTGGTATAGACCTTTCAGAGAGCAGAAGTAGTCTTTGCCTATTAGGTATTATTAGAAGCTTATGATTGGATATCATTCTGTTCAGAACATTAGACGTCCTCCCACATGTCGGTTAAGAAACCCACCTGTCTCAATCAAACGTTCTGCAGCAACTGAGCGAATCGTCTGTGTCCGGAAGTAATATTGAGTCCAAGCTTTCCCTAATGGCCGTTTCCTTGACTGGCAGCTGGAGGAGGCCAATGACCTGCTGCGGGCAGAGTCAGACACGGCGGCGCGGCTGAGGAAGAGCCACACGGAGATGGCCAAGTCCATGAGCCAGCTGGAGGGGCTGAACCGCGAGCTGCAGGAGAAGTGCCGTTCGTCTGACGGGGGGAGAGCCCAGCTGGAGAAGGAGCTGCTGCAGCTGCAAAGCACGCTGGACTCTGAAAGGAGGTGCTACAGCCAGGGATCAGAGGAGATCCACGAGCTGCAAGGTACCATTTGGCTACATCCTAATTCTCCACACTTCTCCCTAAAGTGTGCACTTTTTAATCTTTATTCTGATCCCCATTAGCCGACAGCTACTCTTCCTGCGGTCTATACAAAATCAAATCAAATGTATTTAAATAGCCCTTCGTACATCAGCTGATATCTCAAAGTGCTGTAACAGAAACCCAGCCTAAAACCCCAAACAGCAAGCAATGCAGGTGTAGAAGCACGGTTATACATACAACAACAAATACATATCTAAGCACTCAGCTAAGCATGGTCTCTTACACCAATCAAAGGCTCTTAAATCTATATAGGGGAGTGCACGAGACAAGGAAAAGGGTGGCGATTTTGGACACACGGGCTCAAAGACTGCACTCATTGTTCTATGAGTAAATGTGACTACGACATGACTCTGTGTTTGAGTAAATACGAGGTGTCTGACTGCATGTGTTAGAACTAGAATGGATTCATGTGGTCGCCTACACCCATTTTAGTTTGCTTTACATTAATACCTCAGTCACTCTTACTTCGCTGTTCAACGAACTTCAAATGATCTGAAGTGAAGTCACTCGCTGTTTAAGAGACAGCTGGGGATTATTAGCTACAGTTCTAACCATTCTCATTCATCACATTAGACATGCCCAGGCACTGTCCAATGCCTACAGAACTCTTTGTACAGTAGGAGAGGCTCGGGGGTGAATATATCTGAGGGATTGTGTTGAAATATTGCTCTTAATTCCGACTGAATTTGAAGTGGTACAGAAGTCCACATTGACTAGAAAAAAATAATACTTTATTGTCCAGTGTCCTTACAGTCCAGACTTTTGTAGATGTACAGATATAGTTTTCCAAGTCTTAAAGCTATGCATTCTGGTGCGTTGAGCACGTTGCACAAACCCCTGTTTTGTGTGTGTGTGTGTGTGTGTGTGTGTGTGTGTGTGTGTGTGTGTGTGTGTGTGTGTGTGTGTAGTGCGGACGGCTGGTCTTCAGGAGGACAATAAGAACTTGAAACTCGGCCTGTCCAAAGTGGAGGCGGAACGCAAGCAGGCCCAGGAGAGGAGAAACAACCTGGAGAAGGTTTGTGCCCTCCCAAGTCTCTCCACACGTCACATACAAACCCATACTATGCGTTCTCCTGCTAACACAAAACCTGCCGTTGATATCCAGTTACTTGTGAAGTCCACCTACTGTCAGTAGGGGTCCAAATGGAAGTATAAAAATAAATAGAATATCAAATTAAACAGCTGTGCTCCTTTATTAGCTTATTTTCTTTTCAATCTTGAGAAAGTAAATCAAACATTTTAGACGAATAAAAACATCTTACGGTGGGATAACCAAATGTTCATCTAACTGGTATTTTAGTCCCCTTATTCGCAGTGTCTCTCCCATAAAGATCAGCAGAATGACTGTTTTTCCGGATCAAGATGGACACGCTGCTCGTATGCAAATGTCCATTCTTGGGATTCTTTATGCAATTCAGTGTTGTCTCCCAACAGGAGAAGAACAACCTGGAGATTGACCTGAACTACAAGCTGAAGACTCTGCAGCAGCGTTTGGACCAGGAGCACACAGAACACAGAGTGACGCGGGCCCAGCTCACTGACAAATACGAGTCCATTGAAGAGGCCAAGTCAGCTGCCATGCATGGTATTTCTGAGCCTGTGTTGGAGCATACCCTATCTGTCTCCTTTTTCTGTTTGTCACCCCCCCCCCCCCCCCCCCCCCCCCCCCCACCTGCACCACTCTTACCCAGGGGGCACTGGATGGCAAGGGGCGGATTTCAGGGAATGTACTCCGCTCCCCTCCACGTGGCATGTCGAGACTTTACCCCCCCCCCCTACGTATTAAAAAGCTGGACCACATCCCACCTTCCAAAAACAGAAATGACTGAGACTGTCTAGCACTGAAGCAACATTTACTTGTCTTCTAGCAGTTGTTGCAGTCCTGACCTTTTTCGATGTAGTTTATTTGAAATGACTGAGCACGAATGTCCTATTAAATCTGTCGGTAAGATCCTCCATAGAATGACGGATGGACAGTTGCAACTGAGTGACACGTCTTCCTTTCTTCCCTCCAGCGGTGCAGCAGAAGGTGTCGGAGGAGAGCGGGGCGAGGATGCGAGCGGAGAGCAGGGTGGTGGAGGTGGAGAAGCAGTGCTCCATGCTGGAGTTTGACCTCAAGCAGTCAGTGCAGAAGATGGAGCAGCTGATGAAGCAGAAGGAGAGGCTGGAGGACGAGGTGAGCGCCACCGGATGTTAACTCGTACTGTCGGGGGTGGATGCCCACGGTCACGTGCTGAAAACCTTCAACTTTCTCCTGGTATAACCTGTGTAGTTAGGACATACTGTTTGTCTCCTAACACATGGGGTTCCCTCCCTCTTTCCTCTCAGGTGAAAGGTCTACGGGTGCAGCTGGAGCAGGAGTCCAGTAAGAGGCTGCTGGCCCAGAACGAGCTGAAGAGCCGCTCGCAGGAGGCCGACCGGCTGAAGGGCTCGGAGAAGCAGCTGAAGCAGGAGATCAACGCGGCACTAGAGAGCAAACGGTCGCTCGAGTTCCAGCTCGCACAGCTCACCAAGTGAGAATACCCTCCAAAACTAGTCGCATGTTGTCACAGCCCACCACAGTTTGACTTAACCCAAATTATAGAGTATGTCGAGTTTACCACTAGTCACTCATACAAGGGTCAGAGATCTTTCCATCCCCCTAATGTTTATTATAGTTGGGATGGGGGTTGGGTGATCTTATCCTAGATCTGTGGGTAACTTCTAGCTTGGATTCTCAACCTGCCCATAATGAGCATCGTCTCAATGCATGTTACCTCCCTTCCAAATGTGTGCAATACCTTTCAGCCACACTTATCCGTCTTCATTAGCTCAACTCTATTCTGAAAGTCTAACATTCTGTAAGAGTCTTTTAGTTTGACGTTTTTCCTTCCTGCAGCTAGCTAATACCGCTTTGGGAGTCAAGACGTTAAATGGCCCTACAATTGGTTGATATTCCAGTAAAAAGGCTCTTATTCCAGTTTAGGGGGTAATTGTGGCAAAGCTGCCCTCTGACAATGTTTACACCACAGGATTAAGGATTAGCCTGCAGTCTAGCTCCTCCCACCAGACCAGACTGACTGGACTGTTAATCCGGCTGCAGAGCGTTCTGTAGGTTTCCGCCTACGGAGCTCTGCAAGCAGTGGTGCTGGTGGTGGTATTCCCCAGATAATTACAGCCCTGGCACATATTGGATAGTACAGTGTCAATAGGTTCATAATCTATACACACATTTTGGGGCTGACAAGTTTGTCTTCTTGATGATTTTATCTGAATTTCCCTTTCAACACTGATTTGGTTGTTTTGAAACTCCAATATGTTAAATCGTGTGGGTTGTGTGTCTGTCTTCCAGGCAGTACAGGGGCAACGAGGGACAGATGAGGGAACTTCAGGACCAGCTTGAGGCCGAACAGTATTTCTCAGTGAGTAGGACCCATCTACCCCACTCTCCGATAACCTGGCTCAGTGGCTAACTTAATTGCCATATCTCCTCTCTCTACCCCTCCCAGACTCTTTATAAAACTCAGGTGAAGGAACTGAAAGAGGATATTGAGGAGAGGAACCGGCAGGTCCAGGAAGTTCAAAAGAAGGTGCAGGAGCTGCACAGCGAAAGGTAACAAATCACAAAATGGAAACCGTTATAAATCAGGCATTTGTCAATGTAGCAAGAATATGTATTGCAATCATACGTACTTCAAATATGACGTGCATCTTTTTTTCCACCACTCTACTTTCAAATCTCCACGCAGAGTGATTTATTATTCCATTTTAAACCGTGTGTCCCTCCTCCCTCCCACCAGGGACACCCTGTTGGCCCAGCTGGATCTGACAGTGACCAAAGCGGAGTCGGAGCAGCTGGCCAGGGCGCTCCAGGAGGAGCAATACTTTGAGCTGAGCCAGGAGAACAAGAAGACCACGGCCAGACACAAGCAGGAGGGCACCGAGAAGGATGCCACCATCGCACGGGTCAGTTACAGCGTGCCTCAATACACACTGCTCTCCTGCATTGTAAATGAATGTCAGGGAAAATGCATACCTACCCAGGAATAGGGACACAGAGGAAACAACAGATTGGTATACTTTCAATATTGGAATATTTAATTATTGTTTTTGTGTGTCTCAGGCAGCTGTAGAACACCTACATTTTAAACCTCTGAATGCATCTCTCCCCAGCTTGAGGATTCCAACAAAACTCTGACCAAAGATGTGGAGAACCTCAGCAAGGAGAAGGCCGAGCTGAACAACAAGCTTCGCATTCAGGAGGAAGGTAGTGCCAAGACTCAATTGTCATAATTTGGTGTAATTACTATATTCTAGGTCTATGGGTAAGGTCAACATAGACCCTTGTATGTCCCCGATGGGTCAGTTAGATCCCTGTAAGACTGCCTAGTTTCCTCAGGCTGTACCCTTCTTTCCTGCAGAGTATGCATCCCAGAAAGAGGAGATTACAAACGCAATCAAGGCCAACTACGAGAAGGTTCTCAGCACAGAGCGCACGCTCAAGACTCAGGTGAAGACACTTCATCCTAACACCACAATTTACATTACATAATTCTACATCAATAGTTATCCTTATTTACATCCAAACACCTCAACCAGTTGCCCCAATTTGTTATACCTTAACCTTACCTCAACTGGTTACCCTATTTGATCCCAACCCTCAACTGTGTCTCCAGGCGGTGAACAAGCTGGCAGAGATCATGAACAGGAAGGATATGAAGCTGGACACCAAGAAGAAGGGCAACACGACCGACCTGAGGAAGAAGGAGAAGGAGAACCGCAAGCTGCAGCTTGAGCTCAAACAGGAGAAGGACAAGTTCAACCACATGGCCATTAAGTACCAGAAGGAGCTCAGTGAGATGCAGGCGGTCAGTAATACATTGTCAGTCAATTGAACAGTGGTGTCAAATTGGTCTGAACATCATCTGACGATGATCATGGGAACATTTAACTAGTAGTATGCTTTAAAATAGTACAAAAAAAGCACCCTTTTAGGTATAAGAGTGAGGTAATAGGACAGTTAGTAAGATTTAGTCAAATACATTCCTAATTTAGAACAGAGCTGATTCCTCCTCGACGGTGCTTCTGATCTTCCCTAAAGTGACTGCATATTCACTGTTTGCCTCTCCTCTTCTACAACAGCAACTGTCCGAGGAGTGCACGTACCGCAACGAGCTGCAGATGCAGCTGGACAGCAAGGAGAGTGACATCGAGCAGCTGAGGGAGAGGCTCAACGACCTGCAGCTGCGCATGGACAACTCCAGCGTCACCAGCCTGCAGATGGACGAGACGGACAGCAACATCGCCGGTAAGTTCACCGTGCGGGTCAACTGACCCGAGGGCAGCTGTGTCAAAGGACGGGCTAGGCCAAACACCCTCAAACCCTGTTCGTGATGAGCCACAGCACACATGATTCAGCGAAGGGGGGATGATGCTAAGCTGGGACAAAAATCTACAGTACTACAGCATGATTTAAATCTTATCAATCCTAGCCATTCCAAGTTATTAAACCATTCCATGACTGGTTGAGCTATGACTGTATTGTTCTGAAGCAGTGAAGTACCTAGAGTGCATTCGGAAAGTATTCAGACCCCACATTGTAAGTATCACATATACAGTTGAAGTCGGAAGTTTACATACACTTAGGTTTGAGTCATTAAAACTAGTTTTTCAACTACTCCACAAATGTCTCGTTAACAAACTATAGTTTTGGCAATTCGGTTAAGACATCTACTTTGTGCATAATTTTTCCAACAATTGTTTACAGACAGATTATTTCCCTTATAATTCACTGTATCACAATTCCAGTGGGTCAGAAGTTTACATACACTATGTTGACTGTGCCTTTAAACAGCTTGGAAAATTCCAGAAAATGATGTCATGGCTTTAGAAGCTTCTGATAGGCTAATTGACATCATTTGAGTCAATTGGAGGTGTACCTGTGGATGTATTTCAAGGCCTACCTTCAAACTCAGTGCCTCTTTGCTTGACATCATAGGGAAAAAAATAAAAAGACCTCAGAAAAAAAAAAAATTGTAGACCTCCACAAGTCTGGTTCAGGCTTGGGAGCAATTTCCAAACGCCTGAAGGTACCACGTTCATCTGAACAAACAATAGTATGCAAGTATAAACACCAGAGTTGAACGTACTTTGGTGCAAAAGGTGCAAATCAACCCCAGAACAACAGCAAAAGGACCTTGTGAAGATGGTCAAAGGTATCTCTATCCACATAACCTGAAAGGCCGATCAGCAAAGAAGAAGCCACTGCTCCAAAGCCGCAGTAAAAAAAGCCAGACTACGGTTTCCAACTGCATATGGGGACAAAGATCGTACATTTTGGAGAAATGTCCTCTGGTCTGATGAAAGGTCTGATGAAACAAAAATAGAACTGTTTGGCCATAATTACCATTATGTTTGGAGGAAAAGGGGGAGGCTTGCAAGCCGAAGAACACCATCCCAACTGTGAAGCACTGCTGTGGCAGTATCATGTTGTGGGTGTGCTTTGCTGCAAGAGGGACTGGTGCACTTCATAAAATAGATGTCATCATGAGCAAGAGAAAATATGTGGATATATTGAAGCAACATCTCAAGACATCAGTCAGGAAGTTAAAGCTTGGTCGCAAATGGGTCTTCCAAATGGACAATGACCCCAAGCATACTTCTGAAGTTGTGGCAAAATGGCTTAAGGACAACAAAGTCAAGGTATTTGAGTGGCCATCACAAAGCCCTGACCTCAATCCTATAGAAAATTTGTTTGTAGAACTGAAAAAACGTGTGCGAGCAAGGAGGCCTACAAACCTGACTCAGTTACACCAGCTCTGTCAGGAGGAATGGGCCAAAATTCACTCAATTTATTGTGGGAGGCTTGTGGAAGGCTACACAAAACATTTGACCCAAGTTAAACAATTGAAAGGCAATGCTACCAAATACACTCAATTTGTATGTGAACTTCTGACCCACTGGGAATGTGATGAAGGAAATTAAAGCTGAAATAAATAATTCCCTCTATTTTTCTGACATGTCACATTCTTAAAATAGTGGTGATCCTAACTGACCTAAGACTGGGGATTTTTACTAGGATTAAATGTATTTGGCTAAGGTGTATGTAAACTTCCGACTTCAACTGTACATAAGTATTCAGACCCTCTACTCAGTACTTTGTTGAAGCACCTTTGGCAGTGATTACTGCCTCGAGTGTTCTTGGATATGACGCTACAAGCTTGACACACCTGTATTTGGGAAGTTTCTTCCATTCTTTTCTGCAGATGCTCTCAAGCTCTGTCATGTTGGATGGGGAGCATCGCTGCACAGCTATTTTCAGGTCTGTCATGAGATGTTTGACCGTGGTTTAAGTCCGGGATCTGGTTTGGCCATTCAAGGACATTCAGAGACTTGTCCCGAAGCTACTCCTGTGTTGCCTTGGCTGTGTGCTTAGGGTTGTTGTCCTGTTGGAAAGTGAACCTCCACCCCAGTCTGAGGTCCTGAGCACTCTGGAGCAGGTTTTCATCAAGGATCTATCTGTACTTTGCTCCGTTAATCTTTCCCTCAATCTTGACTAGTCTCCCAGTCCTTGCCCCTGAAAAACATCCCCAAAGAGTTCAATCTTGGTTTCATCAGACAAGATAATCTTGTTTCTCATGGTCGGGAGAGTCCTTTAGGTCCTTTTGGCAAACTCCCAAGTGGGTTGTCATGTGCCTTTTACTGGTCACTACCATAAAGGCCTAATTGGTGGAGTGCTGCAGAGATGGTTGACCTTCTGCAAGGTTCTCCCATGTCCACAGAGGAACTCTGCAGCTCTGTCAGAGTGACCATTGGGTTCTTGGTCACCTCCCTGACCAAGGCCCTTCTCTCTTGATTGCTCGGTTTGGCCGAGTGGCCAACTCTTGGTGGTTACAAACTTCTTCCATTTAAGAATGATGGAGGCGACTTTGTTCTTGGGTAGCTTCAGTACTGCAGACATTTTTTTGGTACCCTTCCCCAGATCTGTGCCTCGACACAATACTGTCTCGGAGCTCTACGGTCAATTCCTTCGACATTATGGCTTGTTTTCTTTTCTCTGACATGCACTGTCAACCGTGAGACCTTATATAGACAGCTGTGTGCCTTTCCAATTTATGTCCAATCAATTGAATATTCCACTGGTGGACAATCAAGTTGTAGAAACATCTCAAGGGTGAATGGGAACAAGATGCACCTGACCTTAATTTTGAGTCTCTTAGCAAAGTGTCTGAATAGTTATGTAAATGAAAGTATTTCTGTTTTTAATTTTTAAATGTGGAAAAAAAATCTAAAAACCTATTTTCGCTTTGTTGTTTTGGGGGTATTGTGTGTAGTTTGAGAAAAAATATTTAATCAAATTTAGAACAAGGCTGTAATGTAACCAAGTGGTAAACGTTTAGGGGTCTAGAGTACTTTCCGAATGCACTGTATAGGAGATTGCTGATTTTTTTCATATTTCCTAACCCACCTGGTTCAAGTGTCAACTTGAATAGTCCATTTTAAAATGACAGTTTTTCTTTGGAGACCTACCAACAATGTTTGCTGTACATTGAATGCCTGATGTGCCTGTGGTTAAAGTCCTCTCTCATCTCTTATTCCCCCATCTCCAGTTGGTTCTCCTTGCTCTCCCCCCCTATCTTTGTATCTTCTGTTCTTTTCCTTCTGTGAGTAACTCGGAGTTGTGGACCCCAATTGTGCCTGGCCTAGGCTGTACTACTGTATGTCTTTCGCATCCCTTGTGTTTTTGTTTTTTGGGGCGAGAAAGGTGTCCATCCTTCCTGTATGCTCTCGCCAACACTTTTGAAAGGCCATTCCGAGTGACAGCAGTTATAGCCCCCTTTTAGGGTATTTTAAGCAAGTTGGCTTTTGTTGAACCAAGTTGTGCCATGCTGGGGGGCATTTTCATGTACTAACCGTGAATCATAATTCACATAAGCCATTTGTAGGGTGCAAATGAACCATTTACAGTATAGAACTTCATTTAACATTTATTTCAGTACAAATTCTAACTGTACCCTATGAATGAGTCTTCTGTAGGTAATCCGTTTCAATGTTGTCAGCTGTACATTTAATTTTGCGGCAGGGCAAGCGATCCTAAAATCTGAGTGACTCCTAAAGTGACTACATGAGAGGTTAGCTACTGTAACACTAGACTACAACAGCACTGTGTGGTTTAACCCATCACTCTGAGCACCTTTCAAAACGTGTCTGGAAACCACGATCCACACCCTTCCTTTTGAGCCTCTGTCCCTTGTGCTTCAAACAAACACTCCTTTTTATTTTTTAAAGTTTTGTTTTGGCATGTTCACCTCAGAACAGAAGCGGCTCCTTTTCAGAGTCAAGGAACTCTCCACACACTTGTAGTTGAGCTTTTGATCAATTCACTGTTCTTTTGTAGCTTGCGTTGCGCCAAAGCATGCTCTTTTGTGTCGAGTCGGTAAAACTTGTAACACAATGGAAGGATATTCCCAACCATATACAGTTCCCTGCTATGTGACGGTAGACTGAGGCATCAGAAGCCCCATCAGAAGCCCCAATTTGATAAGTGGTTCATAATTCTATGGCTGGAACGGCCATGCTTGGTCAGCCGTTGACTGAGTAGAAAATAGCTGTACGCCACACATCTATCTAGACCACCATGGAGTTTAAGCTAGTCCATGTTATCTAACTGGCTGGGAAAAAATAACGTGGATGTGACTTGCTTTTAGTGAAGACATTTTATACTGTCCTATATATCCCTTTTGAATGAATGCTCCTTTATGCATGAGATCTAAAACTACTGAGCTTGAAGTAACCGTATGGGATATTCTAACTGTCGGTCACATGCTATTGTATAACTACAGTTATTTTGACGTGTAACCCGGGCAGAGAAATTGAACTTGAGTTGAACTTGAAATGACTTATTATGGCCCGGCCTTGTCACATTACTTTTTGTTCTTCCCCTCCAGCTGAGTTTGAATTGAATCACTGCATGGTGTTTTGGGGACAGTGTGGCGGCCTGTACCCACAGGCTTGGTTTTCATTTGTCTATCTTGTGTCTGTGTAGAATCCAGACTGGAAGGGTGGCTGTCCATTCCTAATAAACCTAATATCAAACGATATGGCTGGAAGAAGCAGGTATGTCACCTGGACGCTTTTGAATCGATTTCCTGACATTACTGATTCAGATTTAATGGCACAGTACGGGTCGTACTGATGGTGCTGCCTAGGTGCCTACTCCTTTGGGCCAACATGATTCTTCCTAACATTATTTCTCCTCAGTATGTGGTGGTGAGCAGCAAGAAGATTCTGTTCTACAACGATGAACAGGACAAAGAACAGTCCAACCCCTCCATGGTACTAGATATTGAGTAAGTACCCTTGTTCTGTGGATTTCGTTAAAAAAAAAAAAACACTCGCCATCTGTTTTAACACTGACAGAATATTCACCATCTTAGATGAGTTTGTTTTCTGTGAAGATTATTACTTGTGTTGTAAGAGCTCGTGTAACAGTGTCTGAGGCAGTGTATTATGATCCCCCAATACTCACACATGGCTTGTTGTTCTGTGCAGCAAACTGTTCCACGTGCGTCCAGTCACCCAGGGTGATGTGTACCGTGCAGAGACCGAGGAGATCCCCAGGATATTCCAGGTAGGAAGGAAACTTCTGACCTGACCAATCGACCTTCTTGACCCATTGTCTTGCGTCAGAAAGCATGGAGGCCGTCTGCACTACTGGTTCGTGGCAACGCGTTCGCGTTAGAATGCCCCCATCGGTCGGAGGACGATGCCTTCTGACCTAAACCAATCAAGTTAACCAGCTCAGTATTTTTTTTTAGGTCTACAATCACCTTACTTGCCCATTCTCAAACAAGTTTTCACAGTCTGTCAGAATTAGACGTTGTTTTGAAGTGTTTGGGTACTTCTCTGTATCGTTCCAAGGTTACGTTTAGGCATGAATTCAGAATGGTTAAGGTTTGGGATAGGCTTAAAACACAAATATGAAAAAAAAACCTTCCTATCGCTGGGTTCGAACATGCAACCTTTGGAACCATAGGCAGATGCTTACACCGTCCACCATCCCTGTCCACAACATCCGAGCAAAACCAAAACCGATTTAAAGGTATCACTCACCGTTGACCCCTAGTGGGCAGACGTCGAATACTGGGTGACCTGCCTGCTCAAACAGATGATTACAATCCCATTGTAGATTTTGACACCTGTCTTGAGTGCACTTCAGTCTACATTCACAATTAGTTAAGTAGACTCCTTTTTTACCCCAGAGAGACTTTCAATTAGATTTTCTGATTCAGTAGTATACAACCCTGAAAGCCCCGCTTCAAACTATCCCTTTTATAAAAACGCAGAAATGTTTGGAACAGACTCTTACTCTCTCTCGTCTCCCGCCTTTAGATCCTGTATGCCAATGAGGGGGAGTGCAGGAAGGAGGCGGACATGGAGACGGTCTCGCAGGGCGACAAGACCAACTGCCTGCCCCACAAAGGTCATGAGTTCATCCCCACGCTTTACCACTTCCCCACAAACTGCGAGGCCTGCGCCAAGCCCCTGTGGAACGTCTTCAAGCCCCCACCTGCCCTGGAGTGCCGCCGCTGCCACGTCAAGTGCCACCAGGACCACCTCGACAAGAAGGAGGACGTCATTGCCCCCTGCAAAGGTACTGTCGCAGAGTTTAGGTTAGACTGACGAAACATAAATCAGTGGGGGAAAATATACTTAAAAAATTACAAGACCAACTGCTTGATCCTGGTTTTCAGCACCAAAATAAAGGCGAGAAAGAAAAACCGGTTAAATTGAATATAATATAACTTGATTTGGCTTTCGTTAAGGGGTAAGTGGGGACTTCCTGAGTTTGTGTTCTCAGTGTTCTGCCTGCTTTTGTCTTCTCTAACAGTGAATTACGACGTGACCTCTGCCCGGGACATGCTCCTGCTAGCTCTGACCCAAGACGAGCAGAAGAAATGGATCGGCCACCTGGGCAAGAAGATCCCCAAAACACCGCCCTCTTCCTTCCTGAGGGCGTCGCCTCGCACCATGTCCACCCGCCCCGCACCCAACCAGTCCTTCCGCAAGAACCCCAAAAGCATCACAGGCAAGCCAAGGTAACCTTACATACACTCTCTGGGCCTGAAATGGCATCCTTTTCCTTCTATAAAGTAGTACACTACAGTTGTCCAGAGCATCTTATTCTCCATATAGTGCACTACTTTTGGTCAAAAGTAGTGCACTATATAGGTAATGGGGTGTAATTTTGGACACAACCTCTGATGGTCCCACAAGGCAGCCCTTTCCAACCTCCTTGTACTGCCTTAGCAGCCACACTCGTTCTCCATAGCTTGAGGCTTGTTTTGGCCTATACAGAACATTGAGGCTAAGAGACGATAAGGGAGGTTGTGCTCCGGTCCAGAAGTCCTCTGTTCATCCCTGCTGCTGCTGGTGGACTGTCTGTGACAGTTGTCGTCCGGTCAGCCACGTGACTTGCTATTTTGTTTTCTCCTGCCCTGTGTAACAAGCAGGTCGCAGTCTCATTCTGCTACCACAGCCTCCAGCCTCCAAGCAGCAGATGCAACATCCAGTACTTGTTGACATTGACAACAACAACTCCTCCTCACCAAATTTACAGAAGAAGTCTTAACTCTTTACACTATTGTCTCCTTACTGTTTTGGCTTGATTATTTATTATTAACAGACTGTGTTGATGGTGTATCTAACAGCAGTGGTACTGTCCTTTTGTGGTTCTTTCCCGTTTGACTTGGAACTCTTTCAATCTAATCTGACTCTAAAGTGTTTGTTTTTTTCCATTGACTAACTCTTAGGCCTCTATGCAACCTTTCCTGAAGCGTTTCCCTCGACCAAGTATGACGCCAGAGACCATGGAATGCATAATGGAGATGTAGTTGCTATGTCAAACCTGTTTTTCTATGTAATGTATTAACATCTACCGGGGGGGTACTAACCAAGTGTCAAATGTCTTACTCTTTCACTGGACACCTGTTTTCTCTTTCTTCCAGCTAACCATCTGAACCATTGGATTCTATTGGGACTTTGTGTTTTTTTTCTTTCCCACCTCACAAAAACAGGAGGGTCCCTATTTGATATCAAAGTCAATTAAAGCAATCTGACCAGCGCTGGAAATTTGGGATAGTTATCTGACATAAGGCATCAGGGACATTGAAAAGGCCTGCTATTCCCCCCTCACCCCCTCTTCTCCTACCCTCACCCTCACCCTGGAATCTCAACTAAGACTCCCTCATCCAGCCACCACATACTTGCAACTCTTTGTTTCTTCCAGAAGATGGCGTGGCTCGTCGTTCCAAAACGTGGGACTTGGGACCTGAATGGGAGATGGAAAGACAGAGCGAGGGGCTCGTGACATGCTGTGGGTAGTATATCTTCCATGTCAGGAATAGGAAGGGTTTATGGTTGAATAAATGACTGAAGGTTTTGCTGGGACTCTTGCATGTAAACATGGTCAACGTTGAGGTACTGTAGTACAGGGATTGGCTTAACTCTGTGGAGAATGGGTACATCTCGGGGGGAAAGTAAATGTGTGTGTGTGTGTCCCGCCCCCCGCCCCCGTCTGAGGAAAAAGATACTCTGTTTCCATCTAAATTGACTTCAATGCCTTTGACTGATGGACTCTGGTGGCCTTTGCTTCGATCCCTCATTACTTGGCACTCCAGCTATATCAGGGGTCAGTTGAGACAGAGTATGTATTGGGAACTGAGTATTAGATGTTTTTCAGTATTGAGTGAGGAGCGTGCAGGATCATTTAAATCTATGCATTATTTTTATGAATTATTGTAATTGCTCCAAGCCATAAGCAAATTCCATTGTAATGGCGGATAGGAGACCTAAAAAAGTATTTTCTTTTTCTTTGTGTATTCATTGGGTACATTGTTTTCTGTAATATTGTATTTTTTTTGTATGTATTGCCTTACATTGACTCATAGATAAATGGTTCAAAAGGAAAACATTAAGTTAACAAATGTAAAACTGCACTGTTTGAATTGTAAATTATTTGTAGAAGACTTAACCAGGTGTAGCATTTGGCCCACCTAGTGCCTTAATGTTTGGATAATGAATTTACTGCCATATCTGTTTTGTGTTTATCTCCAAAAACAAGACAAATCCAAACTCTTCCATTTTTTTTTTGTTGTTTTTTTTAATCTACTACATTGTGGTTTTATCAGAACGTTTCCTGTCTGGTTGGGGTATATTTTGAAATGCCTCTTTATAGACTCATTGCAATCTTGTAATGTGTCAACACAAAGTACCCAGAGTCCAGTATCTAGTTCACAACAGTTTCTGGATGGTGTACCTTGACGGAGGCTTGTTAAAAATGCAGTTATAATTATATTCATATGGTAACGTCCCATTCACGCAAATCCAGCTGTGTACATCATTTGAAGATACCAAAAAAAAATGATCATGAATAAACCGCTAATTCAAAATGTTTTTTTTTTTTTTTGTTTAAGTAAAAAGAGGGTGAGGGGGAAGCACTGGAACTATGACCTACTTACTCTATTTTGTCTTGGATGAATCGCATGTTTAATTGCATTGGAGGCCGCACTGATGGATATGTGTCAATAAACATATCTTTATCTATAATCTACAGACTTCTCTTTTGTTATGTATTTAGGCAATGAGAGTGATTTTGATATACAGTGGGGCAAAAAAGTATTTAGTCAGCCACCAATTGTGCAAGTTCTCCCACTTAAAAAGATGAGAGGCCTGTAATTGTCATCATAGGTAATCTTCAACTATGATAGGCAAAATTAGAAAAAAAATCCAGAAAATCACATTGTAGGATTTTTAATTAATTTATTTGCAAATTATCTGATTTTGCTGGGGGGGTGGAAACGAGTTTCCCAGGCTTGAAATTTAACAAATGGGTAGATTTAGGCTAGGGATTTGGTCAGTTTTCTAGCGATCATGATTCATCAGGAGAGTCAACCTTGGAGACGGAAACTGGTTAAATTATTTTGTGCGCGTTTTTAAAAATATATATATTTTTTACAATTAAATCGGCTGTGTCTGATGTGTGAATTTGATGAGAATACAAAAATACTATTTGAACCAGGCTGGATAGCTGCAGGCAGAGCGCATCGATAATGTTTCAGCGTGCACACTGGCATGCAGTTGCAGCGTCATTGTGCGAGCTGCTTAAATGAAGTTCGGTGACGGTGTAGCTAGCTGACTAGCTAGTCCGAAACCTAACGTAGCCACCTGCACCAGACAGCGAATTCGCGTCCCGGCGACTGGAATTGGTCATTAACAAACAAAACTGTCTAAAATATGCCCGTGTTTTCAGGTATGTTAACCCTATAACGTGACCACTTCCCTTGATAATACTTTTCCCGGAACTATTTATACACGTGTTTTAGTGATCATTATTGGAACGCTAGCAATTTAGCATCATAGGCCGACAAAAATAAACGATTCGGGAGTGTTCTCCGATTTTAAGAAAATACTAAATTAAAAACTAACCAACTATTTACAAGCTAACTAGCTAAACCAGATCCGTGTTGGTTTTGTGGACATAACTACCAAACGAAATAACTAATTTAGCCTACGGTATCTAGCTATTAACGTACTTATATTATGCTAACAAATTCCATCAGCATCACTAACTTCCTGCACTCACGTCAATATTTAGCTAACTACGTTAGCCTACTAACTGCTAAAACAGCCAGATAGACTCTGTGACAGTTCATATCTAGCTATGAAAACTCTGCTGCAACGTTTGCACGTTTTTTGGGGGGGACCAGATGTAGCTAAACAAGTACCTAGTCAAACGTTAGCCAATTGGTTACAGCTAAATGTATGTTTTTTTGTGTGATTCTTTTGCTAGCCAGGTAACTAATTAGCAAGACAGTTATGGTACTTAGTAAGAGAGTTTAGCTAGCTACAGGTTAGCTAGTATGCTAACGCTTTATCAGCACAGTAACGTTAGCCGCAGTGGTTCACTTGCTTATGTTCGACTAACGTTAACATTGTGGATGTACTTAATGTTACAACAGTGTAACTGAAAAAGGTTACATCACGTCAAGGAAGCTTGCCAGCCTTCATTATCCCTAAAATCTAGATCGCTAACGTTAGCATATAAGGTGAGGGTGGACATGTCTATTTAGCAGGTGATCAAGACTAACAACCAAAACATTCGACTCCTATTTCAAGCCATTCTCTGCATCACAAAGGTTATCACTATAACATATGATTGTGCTGTATCATCCATGACTTGACAAGACATGATGCATCAGAGATGCCCTCCACTCCCAGATGCCGGCTTGGTTTTCACACATACCTGTGTTTTGTTTCTCTTTTATTTCCTCAGTGAATGTGAAATGGGGAAAAGAGAAGTTTGATGCAATAGAGCTGAACACAGAAGAACCTCCAATGGTCTTCAAGGCTCAGCTCTTTGCCTTGTCAGGGGTACAACCAGAGAGACAGAAGGTTATGGTCAAGGGAGGCACACTCAAGGTAAAGTTGCTGTCACGTTTTAGTTTACAATCAATGAATTTGGACCACAGGTAATCAATACATTAATTATTTCCAATAATACTTATTCATTTGTGTATATATTTTTAGGATGATGACTGGGGAAACATCAAATTGAAGAATGTAAGTATAGTCTGAGTTTGTTATGAAATAATAAAAAAATAAAAAGATGTCACACACTGGATAACTTCAGTAAAATGTGTTGTTTTACAGGGTTAGCCATAATAGTATTGTAATGAAACAGCAGGGAGCAGGTCTCGAACCCTCGACTTTCTAGCCCGAGGTCCGGCGCGCTATCGACTGTGCCGCAAAAGCATGCTCGTGCGGCAGGGTCGATATCCGCGCTCATAAACCCAGGGTCGTTACACTACTCCCTCCTTTCAAAGAGCCAAGCACACGCACTGTCGTGGATGCAAGCTCCGATCCCACTTCTGACGCCAATGTAATGAAACAGCAGGGACCCTCGACTTTCTAGCCCGAGGTCCGGCGCACTATCGACTGTGCCGCAAAAGCATGCTCGTGCGGCATGATCGATTTCTGCGCTTATAAACCCAGGGTCGTTACAGTATGGAGCAAATGAAATGTTATTGGTCGCATACACATTTAGCAGGTGTTATTGCAGGTGTAGAGAAATGTTTGTGTTCCTAGCTCCAACAGTGCAATTATATCAAACAATACACACATCTACACAGTAATAGACTGGAATGAGGAAATATTAGGGCGAGCCATATCAGATGGGTCAATAACAAATAAGGATTTCAAAATGCGCGGGGGGGTGGTGTGTTAAATGCTAGTTAAGTTCTTTCTACTTTCATTAGTTGTTGAAATATACAGTACCAGTCAAAGTTTGGACACCTACTCATTCAAGTTAAAAAAAAAAAAAAACTATTTTCTACATTGTAGATTAAATAACACATTGAATCATGTAGTAACCAAAAAAGTGTTAAACAAATCCAAAAATATGAGATTCTTCAAAGTAGCCACCCTTTGCCTTGATGACAGCTTTGCACACTCTTGGCATTCTCTCAACCAGCTTCACCTAGAATGCTTTTCCAACAGTGTTGGAGTTCCCACATATGCTGAGCACTTGTTAGCTGCTTTTCCTTCACTCTGCTGTCCAACTCATCCTAACCCATCTCAATTGGGTTAAGGTCAGGTGATTGTGGAGGCCAGGTCATCTGATGCAGAATGCTGTGGTAGCCATGCTGGTTAAGTGTGTTTTGAATTCTAAATAAATCAGACAGTGTCACCAGCAAAGTACTCCATCACACCACCTCCTCCTTGCTTCACGGTGGGAACCACACATGCAGAGATCATCCGTTCACCTACTCAGCGTCTCACGGTTGGAAACAAAAGTCTCAAATTTGGACTCATCAGACCAAAGTAAGTTTTCCACCGGTCTAGTGTCCATTACTTATGTTTTCTAGCCCAAGCAAGTCTCTTCTTCTTATTGGTGTCCTTTAGTGGAGGTTTCTTTGTAGCAATTCAAACATAAAGTCCTGGTTCATGCAGTGTCCTCTGAACAGTTGATGTTGAGATGTGTCTATTCCTTGAACTATGAAGCATTTATTTGGGCTACATTCTGAGGTGCAGTGAACTCCAATGTACTTATCCTCTGCAGCAGAGGTAACTCTGGGTCTTCCTTTCCTGTGGCGGTCCTCATGAGAGCCAGTTTCATCATAGCACTTGATTTTTTTGCGACTGCACTTGAAGAAAATTTCAAAGTTCTTGAAATGTTCCGTGTTGACTGACCTTGATGTCTAAAGTAATGGACTGTCGTTTCTCTTTGCTTATTTGAGCTGTCTTTGCCATAATATGGACTTGGTCTTTTACCAAATAGGGCGATCTTCTGTATACCCACCCCTACCTTGTCACAACACAACTGATTGGCTCAAACGCTTTACGAAGGAAAGAACTTCCATATATTAACTTTTAACAAGGCACACCTGTTAGTTGAAATGCATTCCAGGTGACTACCCCATGAAGCTGGTTGGGAGTGCCTAGAGTTAACAAAGCTGTCATCAAGGCAAAGGGTTCTTACTTTGAAAAAAATCTAAAATATTTTTGGATGTAACACTTCTTTGATTACTACATAATTCCATATGGGTTATTTCATAGTTTTGTCTTCACTACAGAAAATATTGAATGAGTAGGTGTGTCCAAACTTTTGACTGGTAGTGTACATACACAAGATTTAGTCACCGAAAATAAAAATCCATGCATTTGAATTTTGAATCATATTATTTCTCCATGAATGTCATTCGGTGTAACAATAATTGATTTTCTAATTATTTAGCAGTATTAGCATTCAGCTGTTTATAGATAGTAATTGTATCTCAACAAACATGTACTGCTTCGAAATTCAAAATTGCATCATAATTAATATCATACATTTTGGCCTTTCTGAACATTTTAGCACCCAAAATGTCATACTCAAAAGTGAAAAAAGCTGAACAATTTCAAAAAATGATTTTCTGTAATGGGCTAAAGATTGTTATTGTTTCCTCTGCTTGATTAAACAAAATTATGTAAATGACGTAGAGAAACTGCTTTACACTGTCTGACTGTGGCATCGTTATATCGAATGACATACTGTGAGATTCCACATGGGATGATCCTTAGACTGGCTCAGCAACAAAAATGTACTTCTAAAATGAGAGGCACTGGCAGTCAGTTTTAATCTGGTTTGTAAGGTAAATTGAGAAAAGTCATATGAGAACTCCTAATTAATATATGACATGAAGAGAAAGGGGATACCTAAGTCAGTTGTACAACTGAATGCATTCAACTGAAATGTGTCTTCCGCATTTAACCCAACCTCTGAATCAGAGAGGTGCGGGGCGGCTGCCTTATTGCATTTTGATTGAATAACATTCTCTGCAAAATGTGATGAACTTGGATTGAAAATCGAATAAATAAAATCCTGGTTGACATTTTATCCTACTGACAAGACTGAGGATGATATGAAATAATGACACTCCATGTTTATCATTTGAAATGTTGGTTTAAAACTTAAATGCATAACTATTTTTTTAAATAACTTTATATTTTCTCTTCACATTTGACTTTTATATGGCCTTGTAACCATCACTTTAAGTCAAGATACAAAATACCCAGTCTGGTGAACTCTCCCCGTTTTAGGTGGAGCCTTTGAGTTATCACCTCTTTGAATTGTTTCCAGTCAGGGCTGCGTAGTTTTGAACTTCGATTGGTGGATGGCTCTGGCTCTGAGGTGACTGCTTTCACGTCAGATAACTAGTAAAAGATCACATCGCTTCTGGCCACATGTCTGAGTTCTTCCCAACGTTTGTCTCCTGCAGCTCACCTCAATTTCATTCCCCACTGAATCAAGGACTTGTCCAATGAAAGGTTGGTCATCATACATCATGGTGTTCTACGGCTTGCAAGCGTCCCCCTTTGTCCTCCAAACACAACGATGGTCGTTATGGCCAATCGTTTTGTTTCATCCGACCAGAGGACACTTCTCCAAAAAGTATGATCTTTGTCCCCATGTGCAGTTGCAAACCGTAGTATGGCGGTTTTGGAGCAGTGGCTTCTTCCTTGCTGAGCGACCTTTCAGGTTATGTCGATTATAGGACTCGTTTTATTGTGGCTATAGATCATGTTGTATCTGTTTCCTCCAGCATCTTCACAAGGTCCTTTGCTGTTCTGGGATTGATTTGCACTTTTTGCACCAAAGTACGTTCATCTCTAGGAGACAGAACACGTCTCCTTCCTGAGCGGTATGACAGCTGCGTGGTCCCATGGTGTTTATACTTGTGTACTATTGTTTGTACAGATGAACGTGGTACCTTCAGGCGTTTGGAAATTGTTCACAAGGATGAACCAGACTTGTGGAGGTCTACAATTTCTTTTTCTGAAGTCTTAGCTGATTTCTTTTGATTTTCCCATGATGTCAAGCAAAGAGGCACTGAGTTTGAAGGTAGGACTTGAAATACATCCACCAATACGCCTCCAATTGACTCAAATGATGTCAATTAGCCTATCAGAAGATTCTAAAGCCATGACATCATTTTCTGGAATTTTCCATGCTGTTTAAAGGCACAGTCAACTTAGTGAATGTAAAATTCTGACCCACTGTAATTGTGATACAGTGTATTATAAGTGAAATAATCTGTCTGTAAACAATTGTTGGAAAAATGACTTGTGCCATGCACAAAGCAGATGACCTAACCGACTTGCCAAAACTATAGTGTATGTAAACTTCCAACTTCAACTGTATGGTGGCCTGCTTTCTGCTCCCACCAAAATGGAAAGCCTGAACCTCTGTTTGCAATTTACATGCATAGTTTTCTGAAGTCCACGTGAACAACTACTTCATTGTCACCGATGATTTCCTTAAGATTTGGGCACTCAACTTGATGAAGCGGTGCTTGGCGAGCATGTCAAGTTTTTGATTCAGGCTTTTGTTCAGATCCTGCCATGTTCCTGTCTTTTGTTGTTTCCACAAAGGTTGTGAATGTCTTCATTGCTGGTATTCTCTTTCATATTACTGCCATGTTGTATTTACCTAACTGTAAGGGCTTGTTGCTCAGGGTGCTCTTCAAGATTTTCACCATCCATGGAGTGAGGTTCATCACAGCATGCATCTGCCAAATTTTTTCCCAGTCACTTAACTGCATCACCACTAATACCTTGCTTTCCTGCTCAGATGCCACTCTACCCTAACTTGTGGATCTGTGTTCTTCCGGGCCCTGAACTTGCAGTCGTCTCTTTGTTGGATAGAGGCATCTATAAGGACAGATATTTCCTCGACATCATCAAAACTGTAGTGATAGAGCATGAATAAAATATTATGATAATTAAGTGCTTAGGACTTGAATAGGTCACTTCACTAAAAAATGTTTTTACCATGTCATTACTTTTGTCTTTCACAATGTAATACATAGACAATATATATCTTAACACATAAAGATACATGTTACTAATGAAACATACAAATATATACACTACATTCCCTAAAAGCTTAAGAATAGAAAAACTATGTCAGGCGGAGTAACGAATGACGTGGTATAACAGTTATACAGAATGACATAATCGTTACTCTGTATGAAAAACAGTTAACTTATTCTACAGGAAATTGCTTGGCCACATATGGAAAATATATCATTATGAAACTGTAGATCAAGGTAATTGTATCTCTCACATCAAATATGCCATTTTAAAATAAAACAACATTCTACATGTTTTTTTTATAGGTATTTTACCGTATGCCACAGGATTTTGTATCAGTGCACCAGTGACCGAAAATGTGAAATTATCATTTTTAGGGGAGACTTTACTGACCTTTCTGCGCTGTGTGGGGTCCTTCTGGCTCTTCTTTCTTATGCAATATACGGTCGTGACTATCGCAAAGCATTATGGTCTGAAATGGCTCATGGATATCTGTTATATTGAATGAAATCCCAAAGTAGGGACCAAAGTCTTCAAGCATAAAAATGTAATGAAGTTTAGGATCCTCACCATTTTTTATTTTTCTATACAAGTGTTTCCCAAACTTTTTATAGTCCCGTACCCCTTCAAACGTTCAACCTCCAGCTGCATACAGGGTTAGTGCACTTTCAAATGTTGTTTTTTGCCATCATTGTCGGCCTACCACACACACATATGATACAAAAATTTAAACTTATGAGTGAGTTTTTGTCACAAACCTGCTCATGGGAAGTGACAAAGAGCTCTTATAGGACCAGGGCACCAATAATAATAATAATAATAATAATTTTGCTCTTTATTTAGCCATCTTACAGGCTACTCAGGCAAGGAAAAAAAACTCACCCAAATGTGTAGCCCCGTTGGAAAATATAAATGTACTGTTTGAAAATGTGAAGAGTTTAATTTAAAAAAATGTTTTTTTTAATGTGAATAATTTTATTTTGCATTGCGTATGAGTACCCCAGTTTGGGAATACCTGATCCATACAGATGCCCTCACAATTATGCCAGAGGAGTTTATTAGCTCTTTTGCTCCCTAAGTTCCTATTATTCGTAATGAGTACTCTTATAAGCTGATATATAGAGGAAGGTTACATCTTATAGTGCAGTGTTTATAAAAGTATTTTTACAATACCGAAGATATGTTTCGGACACCAAAATGGACACGTCACGACTTTGATGGGATGTATAGACAATATGGATAGAATATGTGGTATATCTGAAAAATATGTAGGATAGAATAGTATATGTACAAAAATAGTTAAATAGGATAGGCCTTGACTAGAATATAGTATAGGCATATATGAATGCGGTAAAACGGTATGTAAACATTAAAGTGACAAAAGTGTTCCATGTTTATGTACAGAGGTCAGCAGCCTCTAGGGTGCAGGGTTGACTAAAGGTCAAGGTAAGGTACTGGGGAGAGGCTGGCTAGTGGTGACTATTTAACAGTCTGATGGCCTTGCGGTAGAATCTGTTTTTCAGCCTGTCGGTCACAGCTTTGATGCACCTGTACTGACCTCGACTTCTGAATGGTAGCGGGGTGGCGGATGTCCTTGATGATCTTCTTGGCCAGTTGTGCAGACCGCACCACCCTCTGGAGAGCCCTGCGGTTGCGGACGGTGATACAGCCTGACAGGATGCTCTCAATGTTGCATCTGTAAAAGTTTGTGGGTATTAGGGGCCAAGTCAAAATTTTCACCCTGCTGAGGTTGAAAAGGTGCTGTTGCACTGCCTTCACCATACTGTCTGTGTGGACCATTTCAGATTGTCAGGGATGTGTATGCTGAGGAACTTCGAGGCCTCGTCGATGTGGTTCGGGGCGTGCTCCTTCCGCTGTCTCCTGAAGTCCACTATCAGCTCCTTCATTTTGTTGGGAACACAGGAGGGGGCTGTGCACAGCACCCTGTGTTGAGGATCAGTGTAGTGGAGGGGTTATTGCCTATCTTCACCACCTGGGGGCGGCCCGTCAAGAAGTCCAGGACCCAGTTGTACAGGGCGAGGTTCAGACGCAGGGCCCTGAGCTTAATGATGAGGTTCGAGGGTACGATGGTGTTTAAGGCTGAGCTGTAGTCAATGAACAGCATTCTTACATAGGTATTCCTCTTGTCCAAATGGGATAGGGCAGTGTGCCTTGCTCAAGGGCACATTGACTGATTCAAGAAAAATTATTATATTTTTTTCAGATTTGTTAACTGTAATTGCTATGACGATACAAATATCACTATTTTTTTCAATGGCAATCATGGAAACACGAAGCAGTCATAACTCTTTGGTCATTTAAACATCTGCTGTATGTAAAATATTGTGTGTTATTGCTTGAAAAAATAAATATGTGACACTGGATGACAGCTGTTTGTTTCCAACATTATGGCTATTGTCCTAAAGAAGTCAAATCCGCTTCGCGTTTTGTTTCCTTGCCACGAGATTAGCGAGTATCGCGGTACAGGTGTCGCCCCGGCCCTACTATCGACGTCAGTATTGTGCAAAGTAGGCTATGATATATTGGCTGATTTCATTGTCATTTTAGTGGGATGGATTTAGGATGCATGTTATCCAACCTAATGCTGCTGGCGATTACCATCTCCAGTTATCCGATGGAATGCAATGTGACACTTTTTCTCCTCTCCCCTCTCCTCCCCAGGGGATGACTCTGTTGATGATGGGCTCAGCCGAGGCCCTGCCCGAGGAGCCTGCAGTCAGGCCCATGTTTGTTGAGGACATGACTGAAGACCAGCTGGCCTCAGCTGTGAGTTCATGTTCACTAGCTGGCTCTTTAATAGCCATTTCGAGTACTGTTTTCAAGCTGGCTCTCAGGGCCAGTGTCTAGTCCGTCTGGAACTGTATATGTTCAGGCTAATGCCTTCCACAGTAGTGCTATGAACGGCCACAGATATCTGTCATTTCTACTAGCCCTGATGGAAATTGAGACTGTACAATGTATGACTTAGTCGTTGGATGTGTTTGTTTTAACGGAATCGATGCTGCCTGGGTTTGCCAGCGCAGGCAGTCATAGAGAAACTGACCCAATTTTGCTTGTTGTCTGATCCGATGTGTAGATGGAGATGCCTTGTGGACTGACCAACCTGGGCAACACCTGCTATATGAACGCCACAGTGCAGTGTCTTCGCTCCGTGCCAGAGCTCAAAGGAGCCCTCGGAAGGTGGGCCCTTGATATTGCATTAACGCCAATCTGTTAAGATGCAATCAACGTTTGTTGGATCTATAGCGTTGATGATAAAATAGGTTTCTTATTCATTTGATATCTATGCAGTGATACAACTGAGAATTAGATCACACAGGCTTCGTTAGAGTTGGGACGATAAACTGAAACTTACAGACAACCACATTGCCTTCTTACCGATGGTCAGTGATTTTGTTACTCAACGTTCCTGCAGATTTTCGGGTTGTTCTAAAACCATTATTTGGTCAACAGTAATAGCCTATTCATTATGTTGATTCCTGTTATGAAAGTATCTGCCTG
This sequence comes from Oncorhynchus mykiss, assembly GCF_013265735.2. Taxonomy (NCBI): domain Eukaryota; kingdom Metazoa; phylum Chordata; class Actinopteri; order Salmoniformes; family Salmonidae; genus Oncorhynchus; species Oncorhynchus mykiss. The sequence goes on from NC_048592.1 coordinate 12,215,885, forward strand.
TCCCTGTTTGGCTGGCTTTGCTCTTACTTATTATCCCTCTGTCTCCCTCTACAGGTATACAGGTGCTCTGCGGTCCTCTGGGGCCAGTGTACCAGCCCAGTACATCACAGCAGGTCTGTCATTTCCCTTTTGTCTCTGTATGTTTAAAAAAATATATATATCATTGTGCCACTGCCTTTTTTGTTATCTGCTAGTGTAGATGGTAATAGTAGGACTTGGTGAGTCAGGGCATGGTGCAGGCTACACCAGTGTTGTGGGCTACATACTATGAACTGCTTTGTATAAAAGAGGCGCCTGTTAAATGGCCATGTTAGAACTGCTAAATTACCATTGTATTCCCCCCAGCCCTCCGTGACCTCTACAAGATCATGGACAAGACCTCCTCCACCATACACCCCATCATCCTGCTGCAGTTTCTGCACTTGGCCTTCCCCCAGTTCGCTGAGAAGGGAGATCAGGGACAGTACCTCCAGCAGGTGAGACCATGGCCTCTGACTGGCACCAGTCACTCACTCACCATCAGAAGATGCCGCTTTGCGATCACTGCTTGGTACTGCACATCCTATACTCCAATGAACCACATTGATTGCTACGTTTTTAGTCTTTTTTTGTTGATACTAAAAGTGGTCTGAAGAGTAGAAATGAGCTTCATTTGTCAATTTCTGCCCCTCTCTAGGATGCCAACGAGTGCTGGTTGCAGATGATGAGGGTCCTTCAGCAGAAGTTGGAGCCACAAGACACAGATTCTCCCATGGAAGTATGTGTAAATGGAAGTATGTAAGCTATCAAGCTAGTTACAGATGTGAGTGTTGTCCTAACTTTCTCCTCCACCTCCAGACTGAGAGTGGAGCTGCCAAGAAGAACTTCATTGACCAGTATTTTGGAGTGGAGTTCGAAACCACGTATCCTGGCAGTCTGAACATCTGATACATTGAAGTTCAGATGAGTGCATGACCTATTAGGGAATGGAGAATGGCTTCCAAATTGTTATATTATTTCAACAAACCTTTGCTCTCTCCTCCCAAGAATAAGTCTCCTGTCTCTCTCTCAGTTCCTTCCTTAACCCCTCTCCACAGTATGAAATGTACAGAGTCTGAGGACGAGGAGCCAGCCAAAGGTAAAGAGAGCCAGCTCCAACTCAGCTGTTTCATCAACCAGGAGGTCAAGTACCTGGCCACTGGCCTCAGGCTGGTGAGTAGTACCACTGCAACTCACAATCACATGCACAGGAACACAGACACATGCACAGCCCGCACGCACACCGTGAGGTCTCCAATGTGGTCGGTCACCACGGCAACACTGATCTAATCCCCATCACGTGTCTCTTGTTTCTTTCTCTTCAGAGACTGCAGGAAGAAATCACCAAGCTGTCTCCGTCTTTGCAAAGAAATGCCCTGTACATAAAATCTGTAAGTTTGGCATGGGCCCCTAAGGTTTTTATAAACCACTGAGAGGGTGTGGCATTTGTTTTATTGTTATGTACTTTTTTAGTTGGTTGGTTCACTTGGTCTCCCTTTCTTCGTCTAGTCTAAAGTCAGCCGCCTCCCTGCCTACCTAACCATTCAGATGGTTCGATTTTTCTACAAAGAGAAGGAGTCTGTCAATGCAAAAGTCCTTAAGGTATGTAATCTGATGTTATAGGAATGTCCTCCTAATCAATGGGATTATCATCAGAATACTGTTGCAAGTGGAAGGAAGAATATTGTCTTGATGCTTTTCTTCCCCCCCATTGACTTAATGTTCCAGGATGTAAAGTTCCCACTGATGCTGGATGTGTATGAGCTGTGTACCTCGGGGCTGCAGGAGAAGATGGTGGCCGTTAGGTCAAAGTTCAAGGAGATTGAGGACAAGAAGCTGGAGAAACAGTCGCAGAAGGTAGAAATGAATTGAATCGCTTGTCTACTTTGTCCGTTGCGAATCAGCTTTGAACTGCAAATGTATACTCTACGAAGTGGACCTAAACCTCCAAGAAATACGTTGCTCAGTGTTGTTCCCTGACCAAACAAAGTAATTCAGTGTGAACGAACATTAGTGTAGTCCGTTTAGCTTACATTGTTCCCTTTGTGCATCAAACAGGTGGAGAGGAAAGTGGGAGACGAGCCGAAAGAAGTGAAATACGAGCCCTTTTCATTCGCCGACGGTTGGTTTACTTTACATCATATGGATTTGTGGCCTGCCCCTACAAACAAGGCATCAGTCAGTCAGTCACACACACACGTGTAAGGGATAGGTTGTTACACACGGTAACTTAAGGAATATGTTTCTAAGTGTGTGCCTGTCTATTGCCTGCAGACCTGGGCTCTAACAACAGTGGCTACTACGACCTGCAGGGAGTGCTGACACACCAGGGCAGATCGAGCTCCTCCGGACACTACGTCGCCTGGGTCAAGAGGAAAGAAGGTGACCTCGATAGCATTAAGAAAAGAGTCTCTGCACACAAGTCGTTTAATGTGAAACGTTTTCAGTCACAGTAGACCTTCATCAAAGCATACAGCCAGACAATGAGTAGCTGTGTAAGAGGCCAGTCAGTCAGTGCAATCGACATGATTCATAGATGTCAGTCTGTTCCTTAAAGGGATAGTTTATCCAAATTACAAAATGGTATGTTGGTTTCCTTACCCTGTAAGCAGTCTATGGATAAGATGTGACAGCAATCCATGCTTTGTTTTAGTTTCTCTAGCGACGTTTTGGGGTTTTGCACTGTTACCAAATGCTAACATTTTTGAATTTGTGGCACAAATTCCATTCACAGGGTGTCCGCGAGTCCTTAAAGTCTAAAAAAGTTAATTTATCTGATTTAAAGGCCTTAAGTCTTAATGTATTACATTCTGTTTTCACAGGTCTTAAAAAATGTGACGTAGATGACTACAGTGTTACCGTTATTGTGCCGCTGCTTAATTGTTGCCTCCATGGCAACAAAAAAGATTTGAACATGAAATAATAATCTAGGCCACTTTCAAGATCTTAGAGCAATCCCTATGCACGTCGTGTGTGTGTGTGCACGTCGTGTGTGTGTGTGTGTGCACGTCGTGTGTGTGTGTGTGTGCACGTCGTGTGTGTGTGTGTGTGCACGTCGTGTGTGTGTGCACGTCGTGTGTGTGTGCACGTCGTGTGTGTGTGTGCACGTCGTGTGCGCGCACGTCGTGTGTGTGTGCGCACGTCGTGTGTGTGTGCGCACGTCGTGTGTGTGTGCGCACGTCGTGTGTGTGTGTGCACGTCGTGTGTGCACGTGTGTGTGTGAACGTTGTGTGTGTGTGCATGTCGAGTGCTAGACAGGCCGTTGCCAGGGGAGAGAGCAAAGTAACCTATACAATTTGATAGACATCAACACTCACTAGAGCCCGGACGATAACTTGAAAATTATCGACACCTGACATTGCCCTCTTAAGCAATTTTGCTTATGTCAGTAATTTCGGTGGTTAGTCTACACAATATTCCTGCAGCTTTTTTGGGTCCTAAAACCATTCTTTTGTCAGGTTAATGTCCATATTTCGCTGATGGCTCTGACCCCCTTTCCCCCCTTTGCACACGGAGTGAAGGGAGAGATGCATTCTGATAAGAGCTAGCATAGCCTACTGACTAGGGATGTGAGAAATGTAAAACATTTCTTCATGTTTAAACTGCAATTTTTTTTAAATTGTTAAAACGATCATAGAAATGAAATCATAAAATGACGAACTCACAATTCCGAGATTATCCTGCGTATGACCGATTGAACTGCATTGCTCCCTATCACAGTCCTGGCTACCTACCAGATTGTGCTCGCCTTACTGCTGTCCACCACCGACTCAGCAACAATGGTAGTTAATGCCTTTGCGTTTTGAGTTCCCACTTCCTCAAGTGGTAAATAGTGCTACATAGAGCCATGGCTACATGGAACTCTATTCCACATCGGGTAACTGATGCAGCAGTAGAATCAGATTTTTTTTAAAAACGATACAAATACACCTTACGGAACAGCGGGGACTGTGAAGAGACACACACAGAAGTATAGTCGTGGCCTGAGGGGGCACACTTAATGTTTTGTGAAAAGTGTTATCAAATGTAATGTCATTTTTATTGTATATAACTGCTTTAATGTTGCTGGAACCCAGGATCCTTAATAAATACAAAAAGGCCCCTTAGTTCCAGTGAAGGGATATTTTAATCCTACAGCATACAATGACATTCTAGACGATTATGTGCTTCCAACTTTGTGGCAGCAGTTTGGGGAAGGCCCTTTCCTGTTTCAGCATAACAATGCCCCATGCACAAAGTGAGGTCCATACAGAAATGGTTTGTCAAGATTGGTGTGGATGAACTTGACTAGCCTGCACAGAGCCCTGCCCTCAACCCCATCGAACACCTTTGGGATGAATTGGAACACCAACTGAGAGCCAGGCCTAAATTACCCCACATCAGTGCCCGACTTCACTGCAAGTCCCTGCAGCTGTGTTCCAACATCTTGTGGAAAGCCTTCTCAGAAGAGTGGAGGCTGTTATAGCAGCAAAGGGGGGACCAACTCCATGTTAATGCCCATGATTTTAGAATGTGATGTTCGATGAGCAGGTACCCACATACTTTAGGTCATGTAGTGTATGTGACTTTGTTGAGCTTAATCTATTTGAGATACTTTTGGATGATTTGGGCATGATGCAGTGAAAACTGCTAATATCGGTCCCATGACTTGAATGGGATTCATACCACAAAGGCTAAAATGTTAGCATGTAGAAAGTGCCAGGGAAACTAAATCAAAGCATGGATTTCTGTGTTATACCTTGTCTATAGACTGCTTACAGGGTAAGTAAACCAACATGTAATTTGGGTGAACTATACCTATAAAGGAATAGTTAATCTCAGTCAGTTCAACACAACCAGAGGGTGTGGGATATGGACCCAGATACGTGTAGACCACTTGAGGTCTGAACAGATTGATTTTGGGGATCTATCACTTAAACTAAGGCTTGGGGATATGACGTAGCCACATAGCAGCCGGACGAACGGCCGATATTGCAGATGAGCGCAATACAACATGATGCACTCAGAGTATATGCGTATGTACACTTTCTGCTGCAACGTGGTAGCTGCGGGACCAAAACATCAAAAGTTTAGCCTCGCGTTTCATGCTCTTATTTGTCGTGGAAGTCTGCCCGATATTGCTGTTTACCTTGTGCATTGCAGACTACATGAGTGATACAAACGACTGTATTAATTAACATACATTTTTATCGAGGTTCAGGTGAATAATATAATACATGTTTTTCCCATCATAGATGAGTGGGTGAAGTTTGACGACGACAAGGTAAGCGTGGTATCTCCAGAAGATATACTGAGGCTGTCCGGTGGAGGAGACTGGCATATAGCCTACGTTCTACTATACGGACCAAGACGACTGGAAATACTTGAAGAGCAACAGTAACCAACCTTAACACAAATAAAATCTAGCCAACCTACACACACATGCCATTTCCAAGCACTGTCTACTCTGTGTGGATGTGCAATAAATTCTGGGTGTCTACAAAAATGGATTACCTTTATTTTTTACTCTTTGACACATGCTTGTAAACCCATCCAGCATCAACATGAGGTAGTTTATCTATCAAAGCCAGGCCATCTCTGGACTGGATCCTTGAGAGGTTTTGCTAGATTTAGTTCTGCAGTTTCATTAATTAAATGTTTTATAAACATTGTGTATTTTTTTTAAAGCCTTGAACAAGGTGCTTATGTCATAACTAATCCGCTTGTACAGAAGTCTTTGGCCAAGCAACATTGTTTTAAGGTGTCTTGAGATACATTTTATTTGAAGGGAAGGTTCAGGGTATTGGAGAACCCCCCCCGCATACGAGCAGTTCAACATCTCTGCTGTGAAACTGACTATAACGCTTCACTGTACATGCCAACTACGATGTGTAAGAATATGACGGTCTCTCTGTAATAAGTTGACATTGCTTTTCATAAATGGTCAAAGTAAACCGTTTTGATTCATTTAAAGGGGGAAATGTGTGATTGCTACATCAATTTTTTTTACTTTTATTGATATGCCATGAGCTCAACTTTATCAGAACCCAAATGATAATTTTACTCCATTGTGAACATGCTTAAATGATCATGGATGGGGTGTCAAGTGCTAGTTAAAATACATGGGGGGGGTTGAGGTGCCCCATTTGTGTTATGAATCTAAATGCCCTTCCTGTATGGCTAGAAGACATTACAATTAAGTATACCGTGTATTGAGGGGTCAAAGTAGAGCATTTATTTAGAAAAAAGATTTATTGAAGATTCTAGAGGACAAAATTACAGTTCATGTCCCTTGAGCATAACTACAGACCAACATAAGGAAAGCCTTGACAAGTCAGGGAGGGGGGGGTACATTAAAAGAGGAATAGATGGGTGGAATGATCTATGTCTCATTGAGGATGTCTGCGATCTTGGGGAAGCCAGCAGCGTTGAGGGCTGTAACCAGGCTCTCAACGGTGGCTTGTGTCCCCTCGCGGTCCTGCCAGGCCACCAGCAGCAGCTTGGCCTGCATGTCCACATCCTCGCTGTCTGTCTCAATCTCCCGGATCTCTGCGGCCTTTATCTCCAGCTGGCCAGCCAGGGTCTTCCACTGGGCACCCAGCTTGGCTGCTATCTCATCCATCTGCTGGTTGGACACCAGCTTGTTCTGCATGCTCGGACCTGGGGGCACACAAAATGAAGGAATTAATCAGGTGATGATATTAGAAAATATTCCATATAAAATAACTCATATTTAGATGATATAGACTTCAGTCTTATGAAGTTAGAACGCACTGTCGTTGCTCTCCTTGAGTAGGGTGTCACTGTTGTCTTCATCGTCTTCCTCCCCGGTCTTTATCTCCTCAGACGGAAGGTCCTTCTGTGAAGACGGGGGAAAAGGGATCAATCAAGAGTGAGGTGGAGACATGGACGCCAAGATGACAACTTAAGTCGTCATGAAATTTTTGAGTAGCCATGGTTCCAGACAAGACTTCTCACCGGCAGCTCCTTGGCCAGTTTGATGACCATGCTCTCTAGGTAGTCGGCCAGGCTCTTGAACTGCTGGTTGGTAGGCTGGAAGAAGTGAGGACTCCTCCTGGACAGCAGACGCAGGGCTCGCCATCCATAGTTAGAGTTATGAACCACCCTACATGACACGGAGGGTAGAGGTTAGTTGAAGAATATCGCACCAGAACACTTTTCTCATGGCAGGATCTTTCTTTACACCATTGGTTAGGTCTTTAGGCAATCATCAGTTCCAAATCATTTGCATACTTGTATTCATTTTCCACCATGTTGGCTGGGTCTGCCTGCTCAATGGCCTCTTCAAAGAAATCCTCCAGAGAAGGCATAAACTCCCTGTCGAAAAGACATTTACATTATGTAGGGTCAACAAACAGTTGACTGAAAAAAAAATAATAATTTTGAACCGGGTGAACAACAAGCAAGTTATACACAAAAACCTTCCATGTAGGTATGTGATCTTTGTAAATTTGACCAGCTGCACAGTGACGCATGATCATTCACCTGCTCTCGGACTGACAAGCCGCCATATTGTCATGGTTCAGATTCCAAAGTCTCGTGAGTTCATCACTGCAAGAAAAGAAACGCGTGTGTTTTGGCAAAGCCAAGTGCAAGAGAAGCTGAGTCACTCGTTAAGACTTTTCATTAAGACTCCCAAATGTGAGGGCTAGACATTGTCAATCATCCTACTGGGCATATAAACCGTCCTAAACCAATTATGGTTTTGGAGAACACATGACTAGGCTGTCCCAGTTATCACTGCCATACAGAGGACAGGTTAGAATTGCTACTTACTTCCCCATGAAGACCTTCCTGTCAGGGCCTTTACCCAGGAAATCTTCTGGAGCTTGTCTTTTCCTTGTGGGTCTCTTGGGTTTGTCATCTACTGGTCTTGGGGGGGGGGGGGGGGGGGGGGTACATTTGTATCGTCATGAGGTTAACGCTGTATATATTCCTCATTTGAATGTATGATATGAGTTTTCAATTTGTACTTTGTCTTGACAAAGAATATTTTTTACAACATAGGATTCCATACCGGTCCTTCACAAAGCTCGGACATCCCTCATTTTTCCACGAGTTCCAGTTCTCCTCTGTGTTTAAGACATGCTGTCAAAATATAAGAGAGGACTTTAAAACGGTCATCGTCATCAATAACCCTTTACCGGTCTCACCTTGGCTTGTCAAACAGTTGGCCACGTGTTGTGATGTTACTCAGAAAACGTTTGAACGAGCAGGAATTACAAAAATGTCCGGAACACCCGAATATTCAGACTAGTCTTACCTCGACCATGGTGGCAAACTTGTCTCCATCAGGTGGGATCTCTTTGAGAAGCTACATGGAAACAAGTTAGACAGGATAGTACAACATGCCCAACAATGTGCCATCTCCGGACTAGAGAGAAAGAGGAAAAAAAAACACACAGACCTGGTACACCAGTTTGGTGGTCTCCTCCATCCACAAACACTGGTCATCATTCAGGATACAACTGGAGCTGTGGCAACAGACAAATAGTTAGGCAAACCAGCAGTCAAAGCGTATTATGGATTTTACTATGACGTACGTCTTCTGCCAGACAAACTGCCATAGGGTATGACGGAGTGGCACGGGGGTCATCTTTTTGGGCCATCTCACCTTTTGAACTTGACCTGTCCCTTGAGGTACTGGAACAGGACAAGGTACTGCAGGAGGATGTGTCGTCGGAAGTTACTGTCACTGAGCTGCAGGTCCATTAGCTAGATGGTCAAAAGGAGACTCAGTGTATGATGGGATCCGTTTAAACAAGTCGAGGCACAGAATTGCACATAATGACGACTTATTTGGGACGCAAGGTGATTTTGTCGACCAAGTGACTCTGCACTCTCACTGCAATGTAGTCAATCTCAAACACCCATGCATAGATCTATTATTTTATGATTAGGAGGGTGAGATATGCAACCTTCTCGCTGGTGAGGAACTTGGCGAAGTAGACGTGGTCTCCTCCCGCTGTCCTCAGCTCCTCCAGCTTCCTCTTCGAAGCCTGCATGTCGTCCAGCTTGAAGCTCTTAAACACCGCCAACGTCTCATCTGAATACTACAGACAGAACATTTCCATGAACTCAAACATATTTTCACGGTCTTCTCGAAAGGAACAAACCTGGTCAGTGTGTTTTGAACGAGAAACATTTTAAAGCAAAGTGTCATACTTTTAGTCAAATAAAAAAACTTTTTTTTTTCTACAATTATTTTAGAAGGAAAGGTTAGATGGCAGAAGAGTCACCTTGAGGAAAGTAATCCAGGAGAACTTTTCGTAACACTGAACAGGGTTTCTAAAGTAGTCCTGCAGGGTCCAGAACTTCCTGTATAGGTTGTAGTCGATGGGGATGGAACTACGAACAAAGGGAGCAATGTCATAGGTGGAAACCTGTTTAAGCAAGCTGCTGTTCAACAAAAGTTGCCGGCATAGGGCTCTGTGTAATAGCTATGTTCATGATGATTCCAAGCATTGTGATAGATAGAACAAGGACTCATGTTGCTAACCAAGGTGCAGGTGCACCAGGTTCCTCATCTCCCATCTCCCCCTCCTCTACCTCCATCCCATCCTCTTTTTCCTCTGTGGGCTGTAGAATACAACACAGAGTTAGTGTTGAGGGTTAATTCATCGTTAACACATTCAACAGCTCACACGCTATACAGTATCTGTAATCCTTAGAACGAGGCCTTACCCTTTGACCGAGAGTGCTTTCCTGCTCGTTTTTGTTGAACACTGTGATGTTGTCGAGATTAAACTGGCTCTGCAAGTTCAGACCTGAAACACACAGAGGAACACATAAAAGAACACAAGGGTGTCCACATCCACGATTAAACGCAAATTAGCTTCGTTCCTGTAGTGATCTGAGATCCATGTAATCCTCTCACCTGATTTCTCCGACAGGGGGAAGAGACGAGCCAGGAACAGCTGGATCCGCCCACAGAAGACGGTGTTCTGAGACTTGGACAACCTCCTCAAAAGATCTGCAGGTTCAGAAGGTGTTTCATGATGGAATATCTGCACATATCAAGGGAACAACAACAAACAAACAAACAAACTTTGTGACTTTATCCTCACCATTACACATCCTTAACAGGTAGTTCTTCCCAGCAGTGTAGAAGGAGTTCTGGAAGTGAGAGGAGAAAGTATTATTGGCGTTACTTCCTCAATACCCAAAGGATAGATCTTCTGGAGTTACATTGAAGGTACTTTTAAAAACGGCGCAGAGAAACGCAGACTAAGCTACTCACAGACTTCCAGGTGGAGACATTCTCTTCAACAAAGGAGAAGATCTTATCACACTGGTCAAGAGGTAGACAGTCCAGAATATCCCCCAAAAGTAGGAAAGGAGTAGTGGCGGAGCAGATACCTGCATGGACAAGGGACTTTACTACACAATTACTACATCATTTCTGGTCCGACATGTATATCAATTAAATACTAAGGAGGTAGAACAGAGGTAGATGTAACGATGCTATGAAGTGACGCTCAGCCTCACTGAGCCTGCTGCTTACCTTCAGTGACTCCATCAATGCTGAGATAGATGAGAGACAAGAAGTCATCGACAAGTGCTTTCTTTTCCACCTGTAGAAGAAAAGGAGAGAAAGGGAGAATGTTACTCGACTCCAGCTATAGCTCACTAATTATTCGTAAAGCATATTGAGCATAAACATGACCACGTACTAGCAGTATACCTATATTAACTGTAGAAACCAAGCAAGATACAAAATGGATAAGGCCAAATCCCAACATTATATAGACACCGTTAATGACAACTTACATCAGCCTCAGAAACTGTGGAAATTTTTTAAAAGGACATTGGCCCAAAAACTCTCCATAAAGTAAAATCCTGCAGTATTGGCCTGGATATTGATGTTTTATGTTATGACCAGGCAAAGGTTGCAAATTATTTTACCACTTTTTTTTTGTTTTACCACCATAGCCTCATCTCTGGTTAAGAAGTCACCCACCTGATCTGGACACTATGGCCAGCCTTTCATTAACAACTTTTACCATAGCAACGGTATCAGAAATGGTTTGTTTGAGCTTTGCATGGTAACAGAGGACAAAGTTTCCAATCGACAATGCTTAATGAGCACAAACAAATCAACTGGGCTGGATCACCTTCCTGCAAGATTCATAAAGGATAGTGCTTGTGTCACTGCTAAAATGATAACACATATTGTGAACCTTTCTATTAGTAGTGGTACATTTCCCAAGGATCTCAAAACAGCCCGGGTGGTTCCACTCCACAAGAAGAGCAGTAGAACAAATGTAGGAAACTACAGGCCGGTGTCTATCCTCAGCACCTTATCCAAAGATGTTGAGAGATTAGTTTTTAATCAACTTGAGGGATACCTTCTTGAGCAAAAACTTCTTTATGAACTACAATCTGGCTTTAGAACAGCTCATTCCACTGATACTTGCATTTTCCACCTTTTTGACCACATTAAGCAGGAAAGTGAGAAGGGGAACTATACAGGTAGGGTCATGTTAGACTTGCAGAAAGCTTTTGACACTGTAGACCGTGATATTCTCCTGATGAAACTGAAATGCATGGGTCTAAACTATGTAGCAGGGAATTGGTTTAGGTCTTATCTAACCAACAGAACACAAGTATGTAATGTTGGTGATGTTCTGTCAGAGGCCAAAGAAATATCCTGTGGAGTACTGCAATGATCCATTTTAGGGCCTCTCTTATTTCTTATATACATTAATGATATGCCAGATACAGTAAAGTGCAAACTATTGCTTTATGCTGATGATTCAGCCATACTGGTATCAGGGAAGGATGTAAACTCAGCAACAACAAAAAAGTCCCCTTTTCAGGACCCTGTCTTTCAAAGATAATTTGTAAAATTCCAAATAACTTCAGATCTTCATTGTAAAGGGTTTAAACACTGTTTCCCATGCTTGTTCAATGAACCATAAACAATTAATGAACATGCACCTGTGGAATGGTCGTTAAGACACTAACAGCTTACAGACGGTAAACAATTAAGGTCACAGTTATGAAAACTTAGGACACTAAAAAAGGCCTTTCTACTGACTCTGAAAAACGGCCAAAAGAAAGATGCCCATGGTCATCTGCGTGAACTTGCCTTAGGCATGCTGCAAGGAGGCATGAGGACTGCAGATGTGGCCAGGGCAATAAATTGCAATGTCCGTACTGTGAGACGCCTAAGACAGTGCTACAGGACGACAGCTGATCGTCCTCAGTGGCAGACAACGTGTAACAACACCTGCACAGGATTGGTACATCCGAACATCACACCTGCGGGACAGGTACAGGATGGCAACAACAACGGCCCAAGTTACACCAGGAACGCACAATCCCTCCATCAGTGCTCAGACTATCCGCAATAGGCTGAGAGGTGCTGGACTGAGGGCTTGCAGGCCTGTTGTAAGGCAAGTCTTCAGCAGACATCACCGGCAACAACGTCACCTATGGGCACAAACCGACCGTCGCTGGACCAGACAGGACTGGCAAAAAGTTATCTTCACTGACGAGTCGCGGTTTTGTCTCATCAGGGGTGATGGTCGGATTCACGTTTATCGTTGAAGGAATGAGCGTTACACCGAGGCCTGTACTCTGGAGCGGGATCGATTTGGAGGTGGAGGGTCCGTCATGGCGGTGTGTCACAGCATCATCGGACTGAGCTTGTTGTCATCGCAGGCAATCTCAACACTGTGCGTTATAGGGAAGACATCCTCCTCCCTCATGTGGTACCCTTCCTGCAGGCTCATCCTGACATGACCCTCCAGCATGACAATGCCACCAGCCATACTGCTCGTTCTGTGCGTGATTTCCTGCAAGACAGGAATGTCAGTGTTCTGCCATGGCCAGCGAAGAGCCCAGATCTCAATCCCATTGAGTACATCTGGGACCTGTTGGATCAAAGGGTGAGTGCTAGGGCCATTCCCCCCCAAAATGTCCAGGAACTTGCAGGTGCCTCGGTGGAAGATTGGGGTAACATCTCACAGCAAGAACTGGTAAATCTGGCGCAGTCCATGAGGAGGAGATGCACTGCAGTACTTAATGCAGCTGGTGGCCACACCAGATACAGACTGTTACTTTTTATTTGGACCCCCCTTTGTTAAGGGACATATTATTCCATTTCTGTTAGTCACATGACTGTGGAACTTGTTCAGTTTGTGTCTCAGTTGTTGAATCTTATGTTCATACAAATATTTACACGTTAAGTTTGCTGAAAATAAACGCAGTTGACAGTGAGAGGACGTATGTTTTTTTGCTGAGTTTAGTTTACATAGAGGAGACCCTGAGTAAGGAATTGCATTTTGTTAGAGATGGTTTGTCTGACAACGAATTGTCACTACATTTGGGATAAACATAGATTTCCTAGGACTGACAGGGTAACGGTAAACTGTGCAGGCAAGGAGATCTTGGTGTCCCTAGATCAATCCCTTTCTGGAGACCTGATTGCTGCTAAAATTGTTTCTAAAATAGAAAACATATTGAAATGTTTATATCGTAACACTAGATACTTTAACATTAACGTTAAGAAACTGCTTGTCTCAACCTCTATTCCGTGTCATTTTGATTATGCCTTCTCTGCTTGGTCTAGTGGGCTATCAAAAAAGCTGAAAAAGAGAATGCAGGTCATGCAAAATAATGTTATCAGGTATATGCTGAATGTCCCCCCTAGGACCCACATAGGGGTACAGGAGTTCTGGAAGATGGGCGTGTTGTCTTTGGTGTCCAGAGTGGACCAACTTAAACTTAAGCATATGTTTGACATCTTAAAATGATCGCGCCCCAGGTTATATGAAAAACCACATTGATATGGTCTATTTTGACCAAATAATATTTACTCTTTTATTTTATACAGTTTTGCTGCAGTTACAATACCAGATCTAGTGTTATGTCTTGTAAAATCCCAATAGTAAACAGTACCGCGAGGAGCACATTTTTCCATACAGGCATTTGTCTATGGAATAGCCTTCCCTTGGAGATCAATAGTAAAAGGTAACATTTTTCATTTGGACAAGGTTGTTTAAGTAAGGGAAATCACTCCACTGCCGGTCAGGTGTATTTATTTGAAGGATAGGTATGATGGGCAATTAATAGATTGTTTTAATGTGAAATGAATATGGTTTATTTTCAAGGTTAGGGAGAAGTGCAGTGAATAGTGACACTTTTTTGGATGTCTATATACATGTATGTAATTTTGTCTCGTCTTTTAAATCATTATGTTTTATTGATTTCACCATCGAGGACCACTTTGGAAGAAAACATTTTAATTAGTACTTTCAAGTCATATCCTCTAGGTCCACATTGTGCATTTTGTTGTATATGTCTGTTGACCCAAATAAATTCAATATACTATAGATAAAATACACTTTCAACTTACAATCTGCTCCTCCAGGACCTGCCTTAGAGCTTGGTCAAGGGTGGTCTTCTTCTCTGTCTCACTGTGGAGAGACAAGTAGGCAGGCGCGGTCATGAGGTGGGCAGAAGAGGCATAGCCTAGAGATAATTTAATTAATATAGTCCGTTAGCTAGCTAACGTTTGTATTTACTTGACGTACTTTCCAGTGATCTGGTTGAATGCGTTTATCAAAGGTTTGCTGGTTTTGTTGTCCAACGCACTTCTGGTTGCGGCCTAGGTGAGATATATAACAAATCAACAAAGAATACTAGTTTAGTTTTCTTGAGACTACACATAATCTGCCAACGTTATCTAGCTAGCTAGCTAACGCGTGGTTAATGTAATGAATCGTGCTCGGCTTGCAAAGTTATTGTAAGCGTTTCTAAAAAAAGATGTGATAAACAACTTCATTTAAGCATAGAAGAGATCCTGAAATACACCATATTGAAGACAAGTTCTTACAGTAAATGTATCTTTTGCATCGTTGAAGTTGAATAAGATCGGAGGAGACATAGCTATTTCCTCACAATAAGCGTGACCCCGACGGAAGTTTTAGATCCGGTTCAAATGGGGTGCATTCAGGATGGCAACTTTGAAACGCATGGTTCAAAAAGTAATGTTACAGTTATGTAACAGAAATACAATTTACTTCTTGAGTCTTCTGCTCTGACGGTATTTAGATTTTGTGACGTATGCTTGTCAAAGTTTACTAGGAAGATCATCATAAACACAGGTATAAATTGAAAACCATCGTCAACTCACTATTAAAAAACGAGGCATAGGCATTGCAAAATCCAATACATTGCTGGCCTTTAGATATTGTGCAAAAACGTTGTTTTATAACCAGTTCAACATGGATGATTTATCGTGTATTCCCTGGATGTTAATTGTAATTAATAGCCTACTTATTGATGGATGTGTAGTTTTACATGAGGCCAGATGATGGCACTAATACACCTCTAAAATTTATCAACCATTACATGCGCGTGCTCTCCGTGAGTGCAGTCTCATTGTCTGAATGACTGCATGTTCCGCATGTTCTGCCCTCAGTCGGGCTGTAGTCTATGACAGGATGACGTCAAATGATTCAACCCTAGGAACATTGTCCCCATCTCCCAGTTCTCAGACCGCACATTTCCTGACATTTAAAATAATCTCAAGTCTTTTGAAAGCTTGTAGTCCCCTGTATTGCCCCTGCTATTGTGTGAAGAAAAAGATAACCCCATAATAATCTGTCCAATGGTCAAGCCAGGCTGACGTGTGATGTTAGATACTCCGAGGCCTGTTCCCATGCCTCCAGAAGGAGGTGGACAGAAACCAAATAGATAAGGAGAAATTGTACATTGCATTGCCACACTGGACTACTGGTTAGTGTGTAGCTGGTAAAGTGTTTGTTTGAGTGTGTGTGTGCGTGCTCACGTGTGTCTCTTAGATGAATGATGTGTTCTCTGAAGTAAAGACAACTGCTTCTGTGTGCAACTTTTAGTCGTCTCCGGTATGCAGCTGGCAGGGCCTTCTGAAGAGAATGGGCTAAGTGGACATTAACATTAATCAGCTGTTATAAAAGTAACACATCAGTGGAATTTCTAGCTTTTTTTTACCACCATCTTCAGTGCTGTGTTTTATGCAAGAAAGGTTTGTGTCGTTTCAAAACGAGCCAGTGCTTTTGTCAGATTGATCCTCTCTATGGAATGTACTTAGGTTCAGTGACATTTGTCAATGCCATGATTTTATTGTCGGGGGGGGGGGGGGGGGGGGGGGACATTACTGTATATATACAAAATAGCTGGAGTGCGTCTTTAATCATTAACTTCTGATATGATCAATATGAACATTTTGCTGTGTGTGACATTGTGTGGTGTGTGACATTTGACAATTGTTGTTGCATAGCTCATTTGTAGTTTGGTCTGGTACTTTGTATAACCTGACCAACGTTCTACAGTTGGATGTGTTCATATTTTAGCCTCCATATTTGCTCTCAGCACAAGAGGCATGTTTGAAGCAAGAGTCCAGTATGCTGATGTGTTTAACAGACTAGGAACATTTTGTTGAGTTTCTGCAGTGCAGCACATTTCGAAAATGAGAGACACTTATAACTAAACTTTGGGGTGTTATGGGTGCTTCTGTTTGAGCAACAAGACTGTAAATGGTGGACCAGGAGGTGTTGATATCTCACCGAGGAGACAAGGCTAAGAAACAAATCACTCTGTTTGTGTGGCTGGAAAAGAGGGCACATTTAGGGGGCCTCCAAAGAGGCCCAACTACAAAAGACTATTCCTTTTTTTCCCCCTCAAAGTAAGAAAAGCTATTCAAGAATTGACTCCATTTTTCTGGATTCAAAAATTCCTGATATAGAGATATCGAATCATCCTCCGTTTAATTACACCAATACACTTAGCGACAGTTTTGAGAATGAACGGAGCACATTTTCTGGAACCAAAACGTATTAAATACAGAAACTAAACATTTTAAACCTTTACCATTACACATGTAGACAGAGGACAGAGAAAAGCCAACCCCCGATATAATTTGGGATGCCTTTAATGCGATATATAACTTTTGAAGAGAGCCAACAACTACAGGTTTAACTCAGATAAAGCATATTACTTCATGGAAAATAAACCTGGTAAACATCTCGCAGCTCTCACAAAATGAATACATGCTAAAGCAATTATCATCTTTGAAGATAAAGGTACAAAAGCAGTAAGGAAAAACAATGCAATTAATGACAACTTTAAAATCTTCTATGAAAATCGATATCAATCCAATTTGAACAGTTGAGTGGTTCCTATAGCCTTCTTAGACTCAACAACTCTGAAGCAATTATCAGCAGACAAAAAAATCATCACTAAAAAAAGAGAATCACCTAAGAATAAATATTAGATACTGTTAAAAATATTCAGACAGAGAATAGCAACAGGAGTGGATTGCTTTCCCATAGAATTCTATTCAACATTTTGGGACAAAGTAGCCCCACTATTAATTACAATGCTATGGTGACCAGTGAGCTGAGATAAGGCGGATAGTTAAGATAGTTAAGAACACTGTAACAATATGGAAGAAAATGAAACGTATTCTACAAGAAGCAATATCACTCCCTAAAAACATAACCTTATCGAACAATCCTTAGATAGCTTTTCAGAATTTACCTATAAATTGATCCACATGGAAAACTAAAGGCATAGAAACCATAAATTACGTGGTAACAGGAAATACATTTATAAGCCATGACAGAATTAAAAATATATTTTGGACTGACCAATGTAGAGTTTCTAAAACATGCAACTTAAAAGTTACACATCACAAAATTTAGATTGGAAATCTTTTAGCAACCTTGAGGGAATTTTATTTGAGTCAGAAAAGGATGTTCATATGATAGGTAAGCAATACAAAACCTTGCGGAGAGCATATGCAACTGACAATCTCTTAGAAAAAAATCTACTTTTGGAACCAAGACTTAAAAATAACTGATGTTGGCACAAGATGGAGGGAAAGTTGGAGCATAACTAAAGCAATTACAGTTAACGAAAATATACGCTTAATCCGGTATAAACCAATGTATAGAATGTATTATACAAGTGACAAAATTCACAAATTCTACAGCACAACAGTAGAGTCATGTCTTAAGTGTAAAACTAACAGTGATTCAATAATCCATGCTTTCTGGGAATGCAATGAAGTCCAAAAGTTATGGGCGGAGCTAGAAAGACAGATGTCAGAAGTGTTACAATGTAAACGTACTTTTAATCTGCCTGTCTGCACATTTCAAGACACGGCATACTGTGTGGGGGTGTTGTGAGATACACAATGGGCTGGACCATTCTCTTATCACTCATTTAAAAAAAAAAAACATATATTAAAAACTTGGAAATCAATTAACCTGCCATCATTAACACAATGGATAAATCAAATTATTTATTATTGAAATAGCTTGGGTGACTGAGAAAAACAAATTTAAGCCCATGCGGCTATTTATAATGCAGACACCAGGGATGGGGGTGTGAGCATGTGGGTCTGGGCAGAGGAGATGTAGTCATATGTGTATGTTTCTATTTGGTGTGAAATGTCTGAAAGAAAACATACAAATAAAAATATAGTAAGTCGTGACTGCTTGACCGAGCAGTTGAGTGGCACCTCGTTCCTCCTAGATTTGACTGTACACAGTTCTCTTCTTTCGCCCCCTTCTTC
Organism: Oncorhynchus mykiss; assembly: GCF_013265735.2. Taxonomy (NCBI): domain Eukaryota; kingdom Metazoa; phylum Chordata; class Actinopteri; order Salmoniformes; family Salmonidae; genus Oncorhynchus; species Oncorhynchus mykiss. Next base: position 12,234,471 of record NC_048592.1, read on the forward strand.
ACAGATGATGATAACCATGGCCAAATGAACTTCACCTCCAACTTCAAAACAATTACTAGGTTACATACCTCAGCAGTGTCGCTCCCCCATCTGCCACAGCGGGTTCTGACCGTTTACCAGTAGCTGATGAGAAGCAGAGAGGGAGGGAATGCATCAAGTCTCTCTGGGGTCACAGATAAGGGCTCGACATTGCTCAACACCGTTAATGTGGACATCAGGTGGTGGGGCATGTGTCTGCTGGAGGACACAGATTAGAAATAAACAGTTGGGATATTATGGAGAGGGTATGACGAGGCCGAGGCTAAGCACTACTAATGAACACTGTTGTTTGAACCAGGTAATGTCTCAATGCACAGGGTCAAAGATAGAGGGAATGTCCTATACGGATGTGTTTCTATATGCATTTATATACAATTCAATATGGTAGGAACAAGTTGACAAATCATTTATGCAAGTTAGCAGACACTTTTATTGAAAGCAACTTACAGAAGTGGTATGGGTTATCCCAGCAGGAATCGAACCCATGACCCATGGCGTCGCAAGCTCCATGTTCTACTGACTGAGCCACACAGACCTACAAAAGGGAATATGGAAGGATCTAGGCCACAGTGGCGATTCGTCATTCAGTGCAACATTTACATGCTTAAATCGCCACTGCACAGGATACAGTCAGAGCTCCACAGTAAAATCGCTAAATCCCTATCCATCCATCCATCCATCCATTTACTGTATCTACCCAGCCTCCGTAAACAAATGATGATGACCTCTTACATGAGTGAAATAACATGATGAGACGAATTCCACCACACACGATAACAAAAAGTGCATGGTTCATGCCGTGGAGGGCAAACATCAAAAAACAGAAGCCCAACACAATGCAATGACCTCAGAAGTTGAACACACAAAGGAAATAGGGGCTATTAGGCCCTTCACATGGCAGGGGAAGATGCTGCCATCAGACAGAACAGAGGCATGGAGGCTGAATGTATTAACTTGAGCGGGCCAGCACATCTCCACTACCATACTAGCACAATGAATATAAGCTACAGTATTGAATCGTTGAATCGTTTGAAAACACGTCCAAATGATTCTTTGAGACAGATGATAGGGAGCAGTGATACTACTAGGTAAGGGTTCTCTGCTCCCTTCGCAGTAGTGGTTGATATTCCATGCGCTAGTTGGCCTCAGTGAGCACATTTACTGCAATCACAAGAACCGAGACAAAGGAGCAGCAGGAACTCGCTTGAACCTTTTTTTTGTGATCTACATTTGGTTGATTTAGCAAATACAGAATAACCAAGGCTTTTCAACTTCACTGGCTTACAAACAATTGTGTACAAAACATGCTTTACAGTTAACCTTATCTAATACAAACATTTTACCTTGTTTGTTTGCAGATCACTGTCTGATATTAACTTGATTATTGCCACATTTTCTGGTATCAAAGATGGTAAGCTGTGAATGTGACTTTTTGAGAACCAGGTAATGCATGTATCAAGCGTGTCGAGGAGAAGAACACAATACACCTTCTACTGGAAGCATCTGTCGCTATGGGCCACCCTGACCACTTCAGGGATAGATTTAGCTGGAACACTTCAAATCAACCTCTCCAACCTTCAACCTGTGTGTGTTTGTGTGTCTTTCGGAGGGGTTAGGATCAAAGCTGTACATGAATTTGAGTCTATTTGTGGTTGCCATGTATGATAACTAAACATGACCAAATGGTTCTTTGTCCCTTGCAGTAACACAGAAGTAATACATACATAGACAAAAGTATGTGGACACCCCTTCAAATTAGTGGATTCGGCTATTTCTGCCACAACCGTTGCTGACAGGTGTATAAAATCGAGCATGCGGCCATGCAATCTCCATAGACAAACATTGGCAGTAAAATGGCCTTACTGAAGAGCTCAGTGACTTTCAATGTGGCACTGTCGCAGGATGCCACCTTTCCAACAAGTCAGTTCGTAACATTTCTGCCCTGCTAGAGCTCCCCGGGTCAACTATAATTGCTGTTATTGTGAAGTGGAAACGTCTACAAGCAACAACGGCTCAGCCGCGAAATGTTAGGACACACAAGCGCACAGAACGAGACTGCTGAGTGCTGAAGCGCATAGCATGTAAAATTTGTCTGTCCTTGGTTGCAACACTCACTACCGAGTTCAAAATTGCCTTTGGAAGCAACATCACCACAAGAAGTGATCGTCGGGAGCTTCATGAAATAGGTCTCCATGGCCGAGCAGCCGCACACAAGCCTAAGATCCCCATGCGCAATGCCAAGCGTCGACTGGAGTGGTGTAAAGCTCTCTGCCATTGGACTCTGGAGCAGTGGAAACGAGTTCTTTGGAGTGATGAATCCTGCTTCATCATCTGGCAGCCCGGAGGACTAATCTGGGTTTGGTGGAAGCCAGGAGAATGCTACCTGCTCCAATGCATAGTGCTAACTGTAAACTTTGGTGGTGGGGGGGTTGTTTTTCATGGTTCGGGCTAGGCCTCTTAGTTCCAGTGAAGGGAAATCTTAACATTACAGCATGCAATGACATTCTAGACAATTTTGTGCTTCCAACTTTGTGGCAACAGTTTGGGGAAGGCCCTTTCCTGATTCAGCATGACAATGCCCCCATGCACAAAACGAGGTCCATACATAAATGGTTTGTCGAGATCGGTGTGGAATAACTTGACTGGCCTGCACAGATCCCTGATCTCAACCCCTTCGAAAACCTTTGGGATGAATTGGAACGGCGACTGTGAGCCAGGTTTAAATCGCCCAACATCAGTGCCCGACTTTGGCTGAATGGAAGCAAGTCACTGCAGCAACGTTCTAACATCTAGTGGAAAGCTGTTATAGCAGCAAAGGGGGGACCAATTCCATATTAATGCCCATGATTTTGGAATGATGTTCGATGAGCAGGTGTCCACATAGTTCTGGTCATGTAGTGTAAGTTATATATCTTGCATTCTTACACCAAGTAGCCTACTTTCTGTTGTTATGTAATTCGACTGATATCTGACTCTGCAGGAAATTGTTCATTGTCCCCCATGATGAAATCGGGGAGGGGACTGTGGATCTGTCTCTGTCCGTTAGTCACGTGATATCTCAGACAGCACTGGCCCCATTTTGACGAAACTTCGGTCAATGGTGCGTACACTGATTGGCCAAATGTGGGAGCTACAGTGCATTTGGAAAGTATTCAGACCTCTTTACTTTTTCCACATTTTGTTACGTCACAGCATTATTCTAAAATTGATTCAATATATATGTTCTCATCAATCGACACACAATACCCCATAATGACAAAGCGAAAACAGGTTTTTAGAAATTTTATGAAAAATAAGAAACAGAAATACCTTACTGTACCAATCAAAAGTTTGGACACACCTCATTCAACTCATTCAAGGGTTTTTCTTTATTTTTTTAAATGTTCTACATTGTAGAATAATAGCGAAAACATCAACACTATGAAATAACACATATTGAATCATGTAGTAACCAAAAAAGTGTTAAACAAATCCCCAAATATTTTAGATTCTTCAAAGTAGCCACCCTTTGCCTTAATGACAGCTTTGCACACTCTTGGCATTCTCTCAACCAGCTTCACCTGGAATGCTTTTCCAACAGTCTTGAAGGAGTTCCCACATATGCTGAGCACTTTTCCTTCACTCTGTGGTCCAACTCATCCCAAACCATCTCAATTGGGTTGAGATTGTGTGTTTGTGGAGGCCAGGTCATCTGATGCAGCACTCCATCGCTCTCCTTCTTGATCAAATAGCACTCACACAGCCTGGTGGTGTGTTGGGTCATTGTCCTGTTGAAAAACAAATGATAGTGGGACTAAGCGCAAACCAGATGGGATGGCGCATCGCTGCTAAATGCTGTGATAGTGATGCTGGTTAAATGTGCCTTGAATTGGAAATAAATCACTGACAGTGTCTTCAGCAAAGCACCCCCACACCATTACACCTTCTCCTCCATGCTTCACGGTGGGAACCACACATGTGGAGATCGTTCACCTACTCTGCGTTTCACAAAGACATGGCGGTTGGAATCAAAAATCTCAAATTTGGACTCATCAGACCAAAGGACAAATTTCCACTGGTCTAATTGCTTGTTTTTCTTGGAGCAAGCAAGTTTCTTATTGGGGTCCTTTAGTAGTGGTTTCTTTGCAGCAACTCGACCATGAAGGCCTGATTCACGCAGTCTCCTCTGATTCACGCAGTCTCCTCCTCAGTTGATGTTGAGATGTGTCTGTTACTTGAACTCTGTAAAGCATTTAGTTTGGCTGCAATCTGAGTTGCATTTAACTCTAATGAATTTATCCTCTGTAGCAGAGGTAACTCTTGGTCATCCTTTCTTGTGGTGGTCCTCATGAGAGCCAGTTTCATCGTAGGGCTTGATTGTTTTTGCGACTGCACTTGAAGAAACTTTCAAAGTTCTTAACATTTTACAGATTGACTGACCTTGTCTTGAAGCAATGATGGACTGTCGTTTCTCTTTGCTTATTTGAGCTGTTCTTGCCTTAATATGGACTTGGACTTTTACCAAATAGGGCTATCTTCTGTATACCACCCCTACCTTGTCACAACACAACTGATTATCTCAAATGCATTAAGAAGGAAAGAAATTCCACAAATTAGCTTAACAAGGCACACCTGTTATTTGAAACACATTCCAGGTGACTACCTCATGAAGCTAGTTGAGAGAATGCCAAGAGTGTGCAAAGCTGTCATCAAGGCAAAGGGTGGCTACTTTGAAGAATCTCAAATATAAAATATTTTTGGATTTGTTTCAACTTTTTTGGTTACTGCATGTTATTTCATAGTGTTGATGTCTTCACTATTATTCTACAATCTAGAAAATAGTAAAAATAAAGAAAAACCGTTGAATGAGTAGGTGTGTCCAAACTTTTGACTGGTACTGAATACACATAATTATTCAGACCCTTTGCTAGGAGACTTGAAATTAAGCTCAGGCGCATCCTGTTTCCATTGATCATCCTTTTACTGTGTCTACAACTTGATTGGAGTCCACCTGTGGTAAATTCATTTCATTGGACAATATTTGGAAAGGCACACACCTGTCTATTTAAGGTCCCACAGTTGACAGTGTATGTCAGAGCAAAAAAATAAACCATGAAGTCGAAGGAATTGTCCGTAGTTCTCTGAGACAGGAATGTGAGGCACAAATCTGGGAAGGGTATGCAAACATTTCTGCAGCATTGAAGGTCCCCACGAACACAGTGGCCTCCATCATTCTTAAATGGAAGAGATTTGGAACCATCAAGACTCTTCCTAGAGCTGTCCGCCTGGCAAAACTGAGCAATCGGGAGAGATTTGGGCCTTGGTCAGGGAGGTGACCAATAACACGATGGTCACGCTGACAGAGCTCCAGAATTCCTCTGTGGAGATGGGAGAAACTTCCAGAAAGACAACCATCTCTGCAGCACTCCACCAATCAGGCCTTTATGTTAGAGTGGGCAGACGGAAGCCATTCCTCAGTAAAATGCACATGACAGCCCGCTTGGAGTTTGACAAAAGGCATGTAAAGGACTCTCAGACCATAAGAAACAAGATTCTCTGGTCTGATGACACCAAGATTGAACTCTTTGGCCTGACACAGGGGGAGCGGGGGGAGCTGGTAGCTGCCTAGTGGTGGGTATTCAGCAGTCTGATGGTCCGCAGGTAGAAGTGATTGGCCAGTCTGACAGTTTTTGCCACGATACTCCAGTAATGAAAGCGGAAAGAACAGGTCGTGGCTCGGGTGGCTGAGTTCACTGATGATGTTATTGGCCTTCCTGCGACACCTGCTGATGTAGGTGTCCTGGAGGGCAGGCAGTGTGGGCACCCAATGGTGCGTTCGGCTGAGCGTGCCACCCTCCGTACAGCCTTGCGGTCAGCGGCGTTGCCGTAACAGACTGCGATGTCTTGTTTCCAATTGAGATGTAGAACAAACAGACACATCCAGTACATGCTAGATTGTACACCTTATTCCATTTGACTATCCTCCAGGGGACTCCAATAGTAATTGGGTTGAAAACATTAGAGGTTAATGATCCCCCGCACACAGAGTAAAATAATAGGAGCAGTCAACGAGAGGATGTTCATTCAAGCACAGAGCTTTTCCTGCCTCTGATTGGGGCTTCTGCCAAGAATAACTTACTAGTTAGTATTCACTGGGGCCACTGGCTGGATATGGATGTATTTACTTCCAGTCCAACGTCCCTATCTGTTCAGATTGACTCCACAGGCAAAGCCAAAGTAATTTGGTCGTAACTCAATGATTAGCGCAGGCCCAGGGTGTGGGCTAGGGACCATTAAATACCCATAACAAAAATGCAACCTCCCTACCCACTGGGCAAAGACGTCAGTTCAACGTCAAGTTTTGATTTACATTTGGGTTGAGTTGTCCAGTAATTCTGAATTCAACGTGAAATGACACCATGTCATTGGATTTAGGTTAAAAGTTTGGTGAAAAAAAACGTACAGAATGCCCTTACGTTTGACTTTTTGCAACTCCAAATTAGTTTTCCACATGGATTCAACTTCATCACATATTTTTTTTTTTTTTGGGGGGGGGGGGGTGGGGGGGTGGGGTTGAAATGTGGAAACAATGTTAATTCAACCAGTTTTTGCCAATTGGATTTCCTCTCCACAGTGGGTATCCTCTCCACAGTGGGTATCCTCTCCATGCTGGAATCATCTTTCATTTTCTGGTGCAAAATGTATAGCCTTTTAATGTCCCATTATCAGATCCCCATCCTCATGTTGTTACTGTAGACACCTTGGAATGACTCCAGGGGACATCCAGCTAATTCTTCAAATAGTAAAATGACCTGTGCCATACTTCTGATGACCTTGAAGTCAAGGTTAATTGATGCCAACTACTGTTTGGTGGTGTTTCCTGGATGATGGACATCTGATGTAATGAGGTCAATGAGGTACTCTATTGAACATTACACTGAGTTGAGTACATTCAGATTTGTGGCTGACATTCGGCCTTTCAGTCCAGGAGAGTTCAAATAAATAATTACAAGTGTTGAAATATATTACTTAATAACAAAACATACTGTATTTATATGTGGGAAAAAATACTAAAATATTATTAGGAGAAAATGTAAGTACCCTAGGTGTGAAATATATCCAAAACAAAACCATCAACATACTGTAGGACAAACTGTAGGACAAACCCAGACTATGGGGCCAAACCCAGATTCGTCCATCGGACTGCCAGATGGTGAAGTGCAATTCATCACTCCAGAGAACGCGTTTCCGCTTCTCCAGAATCCAATGGCGGCGTGCTTTACACCACTCCAGCCGACGCTTGGCATTGCGCCTGGTGATCTTAGGCTTGTGTGCGGCTGCTCTGCCGTTGAAACCCATTTCATTAAGCTCCTGACGAACAGTTCTTGTGCAGTTTGGAACTCGGTAGTGAGTGTTCCAGCCGAGGACAGACGATTTTTACGCACTACACACTGCAGCACCAGGCGGTCCCGTTCTGTGAGCTTGTGTGGCCTATCACTTCACAGCTGAACCGTTGTTGCTCCTAGATGTTTCCACTTCACAATAACAGCACTTACAGTTGACCGGTGCAGCTCTAGCAGGGCAGAAATCCTACGACTGTGCTCATTTAAAGTCACTGGGCTCTTCAGTAAGGCCATTCTACTGCCAATGTTTGTCTATGGAGATTGCATGGCGGTGTGCTCGATACACGTCAGCAACGGTGTGTCAGAAATAGCCGAATCCACTCATTTGAAGGGGTGTCCACATACACTATATATACAACAGTATGTTTTTAAATTGCTGACATTTGAAGGTTTGTAAGTAACTCTACGTCTAGAGCATAGGGTCTGTTTCAAATGACCACTTCATATGCTCACTTGCTCCAGAATGGGAAAAATATGCTTTCTATTTTTATTCAGCTCAATTATATTCGTCTTACTATAAAATCATAGTATATAATAAAGGCACAGGACCTGAACATATCTTGTCTGCTAAAGGAACTAGCCTACAGCCTATGGAATGGAGCATAGCCAGATAACAGACAGTAGGCCAACTCTTATTCTGTTATGTCTTTACACCGACCTAAAATAGATCTATTGTGGTGTATTTTAAATGGATTTATTCAGCTTTTTTAAATACAGCAACACGTTCAGCGTCTCCAGACCTGGGAGTGCTACATGTGTTTATGTTAATTAACTGCCAATTACCGTGAGACTGGCAGTCTTTTGCTTGGAAATAACCTAGCTGGGGCCGTAGCTGTTTTGACTTGTGCAAAACTACACATTTTTTAGAGTGGCCTTTTATTGTCCCCAGCACAAGGAGCAGCTGTGTAATGATCATGCTGTTTAATCAGCTTCTTGATATGCCACACCTGTCAGGTGGATGGATTATCTTTGCAATGGAGAAGTGCTCACTAACAGGGATGTAAACATTTCTCTGATATTTTTCAGCTCAAAACATGGGACCAACACTTTACATGTTGTGTTTTATATTTTTTATCCGTATATTTGGTCTCGGAATGACATGTGGCACATTTTTCACCTTGTCATCAATTACATGGCTCACGACAATTTTGGGTGTTTCAAAGAGCTGTCAGTCAAGGCGAGCTCATGAATATAAGCTCCCCGCCCACCCAGCCTGTTCTTTCAGGCTTCCTGATATTTAGAGATGAGAGAAAAGGTAGCGTTTCTTTCATTCTGAGCATTTTAATAGTGTACCACTATTATGGGTAATGTTTTGGTCATTCAAAGGCTCTTTTGATATGGGAAATAGGGTGGCTGTGCAGGACCTGTAAGCTACTCCATCTAAAACGTGAATCGATTCTGTATCAATTTACCTTTTTTGAAAATAATTTCTCACTGTCATATGAAAGATAAGGTCCTTATGCTTCCAAAACCGCACCACAATCAATCCACGTTAATGTTCAAACTGAGCGTCTGTGCTCTTAAAACTCCCCCCTTACAGAAGATGTCTTCATCCAATGACTTATGTCGAATGTAATGGAACAGAGTCACGATCAAGGGCTAACACACAGCTAACATCATGAAGGAAATTAGAAATCTAAATCTTGTCAACATATTGGAACTCCTGTACTGAGGCCTGAGCGATTGTTCCATAAGAAAACAAACATGTCATTTCAAATAACTTGGCTATTGTACAATGTAATTGATCTTATGAGAAACATTGCAGAGGATGTCCCTCGTTAGAATTGCATAACATTTTTAATTTGAAGCAGCAATTCCCCAAAAGACACTCAATTTTCAAATGTGTGGCGCATACATCACACGCCACCCTTTCAATTACAAATCATTAATCCCATAGACTGGAATCACGTGCAGCACACTTAACTTATTAACACCAAGTGAATCTTCTACAGATGCACCATCGAGAGCATCCTGTCGGGCTGTATCACCGCCTGGTACGGCAACTGCTCCGCCCACAACCGTAAGGCTCTCCAGAGGGTAGTGAGGTCTGCACAACGCATCACGGGGGCAAACTACCTGTCCCTCCAGGTCACCTACACCACCCGATGTCACAGGAAGGCCATAAAGATCATCAAGGACAACAACCACACGAGCCACTGCCTGTTCACCCCGCTATCATCCAGAAGGCGAGGTCAGTACAGGTGCATCAAAGCTGGGACCGAGAGACTGAAAAACAGCTTCTACCTCAAGGCCATCAGGCTGTTAAACAGCGACCACTAACATTGAGTGGCTGCTGCCAACATACTGACTCGACTTCAGCCACTTTAATAATGGAAAAGGATGTAATACATGTATCATTAGCCACTTTAAACAATGCCACTTTTATGTTTACATACCCTACATTACTCATCTCATATGTATATACTGTACTCGATACCATCTACTGTATCTTGCCTATGCTGCTCTGTACCATCACTCATCCATATATCTTTATGTACATATTCTTTATCCCCTTACACTGTGTATAAGACAGTAGTTTTGGAATTGTTAGTTAGTTTACTTGTTGGTTATTACTGCATTGTCGGAACTAGAAGCACAAGCATTTCGCTACACTCGCATTAACATCTGCTAACCATGTGTATGTGACAAATACAATTTGATTTGATTTGATTTGATTTGACTTGAAAACTATTACGGACTACAAAGGGAAACCCAGCCGTGAGCTGCTCAGTGACGCGAGCCTACCAGACGACCTAAATGCCTTTTATGCTAGTCTGTCATGCTGATCTTCAACACTGGGGCCCCTCAAGGATGTGTGCTTAGTCCCCTCCTGTACTTCCCGCTCACGCACAACTATGTGGCCAAGCATGACTCCAATGCAAACGCACCAAGACAGTCATGAAGAGAGCACGACAACTCCACCCCCCCCCCCCCCCCCCCCCCAGGAGACTGAAAAGATTTGGCATGGGTCCCCAGATCCTCAAAAAGTTCTAGAGCTGCACCATCGAGAGCATCCTGGCCAGTTGCATCACTGCCTGGTATGGCAACTGCTCGGCATCTGACCGTAAGCCGCTACAGAGGGTAGTGTGTGTGGCCCAGTACATCACTGGGGCCAAGCTTCCTACCACACCATCCTACCTTTATACTAGGCGGTGTCTGAGGAAAGCCCTAAAGATTCCAGCCACCCTAGTTATAGACTGTTCTCTCTGCTACCGCACGGCAAGTGGTACCAGAGCGCCAAGTCTAGGACCAAAAGACTCCTTAACATCTTCTACCCCCAAGCCATAAGACTGCTGAACAATTAATCAAATGGCCACCAGGACTATTTACATTGACCCCCCCCCCCCATTTGTTTTTACACTGCTGTTTATTATCTAAGCATAGTCACTTTACTCCTACTTACATGTACAAATTACCATGTCTAACCTGTAACCCCGCACATTGACTCGGTACCGGTACCCCATGGATTTAGCCTCGTTATTGTTATTGTGTTGCCTTTTATAATTTTTTGGTTTAGTTTATTTGGTAAATATTTTCTTAACTCTTGAACTGCATTGTTGGTTAAGGGCTTGTAAGTAAGCATTTCACGGTAAGGTCTACTACACCTCTTGTATTCGGCGCATGTGACAAAGTTTGATTTGAGTTAAGGAAATGGACTGATGATGACAAGGCTCCTGTTCCTTAACCTGATCACAGGTGTTGCTGTCGTCTTATGTTTTGATAGTGAAAATATCTTTATCTGTATCTCTCCACGGCCCTCACCCTCTGAGAAACACCTAAATTGTTTATGTGTTTGCCAAATTAATGGTCTTGGCTCAGACGTTCTATGGAGATAAAATGAAAATAAACAGGGCACTGTTATAGACCGGATACAGTTTATGAAGAGAAAAATGCAAGGAGGGGTACATCTGGTGTTTTATTTACTTACAAAAGTGAAAGACAATTCAAGATTGCAAACAGAAATATAAACTTTATACATCAAGAAATAAAATGTTTATACATAAAACAGTAATATAGAAAATATACAAAAACAAATGACTCTGTACAGTATATAGAATACTGATAGGGGAAATATTTTAACAAAGAGCAAGATGTTCCAACAATTCTTGTATAAAGAAATATGTTTAATAAATGTTAGTGAATAGGCTACTTAAGTTCATTTTGGATACTAATCGGTAGTTCAGTAATGAATTCTTTCAAATTCATGATCAGTATTTTGAAATAACAAATGAACTGCTCCCATTCTAAAGGAAATGTAAATGTTTTCTTTACAGGAGTATAGTTAGATATCCAAGGTACTATACACTCTATGGTGTTTCTCTCACAATACTACTTTGATGACATTTCTACTGCTGCGGTCTCTTCTCCATTGACATCATAGTCTCCCACAGGGCCACTGACCAGGACCCTCATGCGTTCAGGGAAGTCATCAAACTTGGGGTACAGCAGGAAGTCATAGACCAGAGCAGCTGCCACACCTCCGCACATTGGCCCCACCCAGTACACCTGCCAAGGTGCAAATAAGTCAATCGATTAATCAATGGAAGAACAGATTAAAGACAAATATTTCAGGGTTAACTTTAACTTTGTTCTCAATAGTTTTATCTTAACTTGGACCGTACAATGAAACAATAGAGATGCTGTCACTCAGTAACTACTTTATTGAAAGTAGCTGAGCTTTGGCAATCATTTTCGAGGTTTATTGAATTCACTGGTCATGACATTGATGTCACACTAAATACAACGCTCCACTCCAATTTACCCAGTGGTTTGTGTAATCATTCATGATCAAAGCAGGTCCAAAGGATCGGGCAGGGTTGATACCGCAGCCAGTGTAGCTGATCTGCGCAAAACAACAACAAAGAACAGAGACATGTATTAAGTCAATATGAGGGATGAGAAGATCGGATGTGAAATCAGTGGAAATGATCGTTTCTGACATGGTTGTAGGGTTAGGCCTACGGTTTAAGGGGCAAATTAAACGGAGTCAACATTTCCACTGAGTAAAATGTAGCTTTTTAATTCAGTGGCGATTCATCATAATAATACTGTTGCTAAATCTATCGTTGTGAATCAGATGCGTGTTTTAGAGGAGTTCCCTCGTTTACAAACTGCTGTAAGTTACTTACGGCTGCCAAGTGTCCCAGAGCGACAGAGAGCCCAATGGCCAGGGGGGCAGAGCCGGTGACGTCGTGCCGCCTTTTATCAGTGACAGCTATGACACACAGGACCAGCTGGAAGGTAGCCAGGAGCTCGATGCCAACGCCTTGGCTGGCAGAGACACCATTTAGCTACGAGAGGGAATCAGGAGGGCAAAAGGGGGAGCCGAACAAAAGCAATTTGTCAGTGTGGATCAGCGTTATGTTTTCCTCAACTGCCACGTCCTATTGTAAATATCTGGCAAGGCAAAAGCTTCTCTATTGAAGTGGAGGATGAGGAGGAAACATTTTAATTTAAACTTCTAACGGGCTGATTATAGTCTAACTCGAATTTGGCAAAGTCTGAACAAGTCTGAGTATTCTCACTCAATGAAATTTTACACGGTTAAAATAAATGTCGATCACTGATAATATATTCTCACAGACTTTGCTAATGCCCAATTTAAATACTTCTGAATTACTTTAATGCAAATAGATATGATGATCCTCTATATGAATAGCTCAATAAATCACATATAATATGCATTTGTGTCTATAGGTGTGGAGGTTTTGCATGCATGGGAAAGTAATTACCATTCAACAGTACACCCTATATTCGCTAGAGGACAGCAGAAGCACCTACGCTGAGTACGCGTTAGTGTGATCATAAACAACATCACATGATTCTGTTTGTCAACTATTTGCAGCCGGTGCATCAAAGCACACTCTAATCGACCATGAATGGCACCCCATTTGAGTCCCTTTAAAAATAATTAAACTAAGTTCAATCAACTCTTTTATCAATGCAGTGCACACAGGTTCATGTGCATTACTCTTGGCCGACTACTATGAGATGCAATATTAATTGATCAAGAAATTAAATTGTTCAAACACTTCCCATAAAATGGAATTGAAAGCCAACATTTCTACTGAAACACCAGTAAATTGTTCAATTGAAAAGGACACACATAAACCACATACATCCAAATTTGCATTATATAAAACATGAACCAAAAAGTGCCACTCACAGCGTTGACCCCCAGTGCAGCATTTCCCTCTGGCCGGGTTCCATAGACAATACCACTGGCCAGTGCAGAGCCTAGCATCTGAGCCACGATGTACATCACCCCCTTGAACACACTGATCTGGCAGCTGGCGAGCATGCCCAGTGTCACTGCTGGGTTCAGGTGGGCTCCACTGATGTGGCCCAAACTCTGGGCCAGCGTGGCGATGGCCAGACCAAAAGTCAGAGAAACCTTCACCTCCTGGTCAGGAGAAGTGTTGTTTGAGTTCCCAATGGCAGCCGAGATGCTGAGGAATATGAACATGGTCATCCCCACGAGCTCGGCCAGTACGGCCCTCCAGAAAGCCTTGCTCTTGAATTCTCTCATCTTGGCTGCAACCTGGGCCTATGATGTTCCTCTCAGAGATGGGATGTAGTGTGGTGTGTCAGTGGAACTCAAAAACATCATCAACAAGCTGCATTTATATGGCCTCTGCTGATAATGACAGGGGGGCAGGCTCTGAAAAAGTCAAAGGGAATGGCTTGCTGAATTAATGAGAAAACCCTCCCTCTTTTACTAGTCTCCCTCTCTCTCTATTTTTCTATCCCCTCCTCCCATCCGTCTCTCGTTTCTCTTCCTTCTATCACTCTCTCATTTCCCCCCCTCCCTCGGCTGCACTTACCTCCTTTTTTTTCTTTGGACTTTTGGCTGTAGTGGTGTAACTGCTTTAGAGCTGGCAAATCAGAGCGGCTGCTCGTGTGGTCATTGTCACGAAGCAACACCCGTCCCACTCGTGTTAGAAGTTCAGAACGAAAAAGTCAATTTAATCATTAAACTAAATAATGAGGATTTCTATCAGCTCAGTCGAGGTGTAGATTAGATCTCACATTCCAGTGTGCGCACTTAATAACACCGGGCAAAGATGTCAACTCAATGTCTATTCCACGTTGGTCAGGGGATAAAGACATAAATTAATTGGTGGGTGGGGTGTCCACCCAGGCCTACCCATGCCTCGTTCCCTGACGTTGGTTTATTTTATTGAAATGTTGTGGAAACAAGGTTGATTCAACCAATGTGTGCCCAGTGGGTTGTAAAACAAGGCTGCAAGAGATTTCTCATAATGTGACTCTGTGCAGCCAATGGCAATGTCCGCTTTTGTGGATTTGACAGCTCTAAAGCAGTTCCACCTGAGATACCGCCAAAACAACCACTATGCGGGTGTCGGCTAGCGGGGATCTAGCCGGGATCTAGCTCAGTGGTGTAAAGTAAAGTACTTAAGTAAAAGTACTACTTAAGTAGTTCATTTGGGTATCTCTACTTTACTTTGCTATTTATATTTTTGACTTACTTTTTCTAGACTACATTTTAAGAAAAAAAATGTATTTTTTACTTTTTCCTTGACACCCAAAAGTGCTTGTTACATTTTGAATGCTTAGCAGGACAGGAAAATAGTCAAATTCACGCACTTATCAACTGACCATCCCTGGTCATCCCTACTGCCTCTGCTATCTGTCGGACTCACTAAACACAAATGCTTTGTTTGTAAGTTTTGTCTGATTGTTGGAGTGTGCCCCTGGCTTTCCGTAAATAAATCAAAAACAAGAAAATGGTGCCATCTGGTTTGCTTAATATAAGGAATTTGATACGTAAGTATATTTTGATACGTAAGTATATTTTGATACGTAAGTATATTTTGATACGTAAGTATATTTTGATACGTAAGTATATTTTGATACGTAAGTATATTTTGATACGTAAGTATATTTTAAACCAAATACTTTTAGACTTTTACTTTAACTTAATTTTTTTTTTTTACAAATCTTTTACTTGAGTCATTTTCTATTAAGGTATCATTTCTTTTACTCAAGTATGACAGTTGGGTACTTTTTCCACCACTGATCTAGCCCAAGGTTCAAATGGGAATACAGTGTCAGATATTTAACTTAATGTATTGTCACTTTACTTCATCTAATAGCACAACAAATTCATCGAATAGCGTTGTGCCAGTAAGCGAAAGGTTGCTAGATCGAATCCCCAAACTGACAAGGTAAAAATCTGTCGTTCTGTCCTCCGAGGCCGTCATTGTAAATAAGAATTTGTTCTTAACTGACTTGCCTAGTTAAATAAAGGTTAAATAAAACATTTTAAAAGGCAAAATGGCCTGGATTACAGTTGAGATTACATTAAAAGGACATTATACAAGTGATCAATGCGTTTGAGATTATGAGCATATATTTAGAACAATTGAGAAGATTTCCACAGAGCTACGACCTTGGAATGCTATCTTGAACATGCAGGCTTTCCATGATTACACAATAATACATTTACAGTTACATTTAACTTCAAAATGTGGCCACAGATGTGGTAATTCTTTTGAGGTTGAATAAATACTGTTACTTTAGTTTGCAAGATAACCTTGGGCTATTTACTGTCTTACAGAAGTCAGAATTGTGTTTGGTTAAGAACACAACCAAATATCAACATTTAAAGAATAGGACTAAATAAAATCAAGTGCATTTAAAGTGGTTTAACTCAAATTTTTGATTTGAGATGGAGACGTGAATCCAACATATCAATTCTTAATTTGAGGACAAACGGAAATGAAAGCCAGTCTAAGTCAGTGGGACAGATGGAACTATCCAAAATGACTAGCCTTAGTTAAAACCCTGGATGGGAGACCAAATAGGTAACTGTAGATAGATCAACTCTCCAGTAAGAGTTGCTACCAAGCGCAATGTTTCTTCTGAAAATAGTGTAACGACCCTGGGTTTATAAGCGCGGAAATCGACTCTGCCGCACGAGCATGCTTTTGCGGCACAGTCGATAATGCGCCGGACCTCGGGCTAGAAGGTTGAGGGTTCGAGACCTGCTCCCTGCCTGTTTCATTACAGTAGATACAAAGTTGAAAATGTGACATGGTTTCAAGTAAAAATTCAATATATGCTACGTCCAAAAGTATGTGGAGACTTGCTCTTCGAGTTGATCCACCCTTTGTTGCTCCACTCTTCTGGGAAGGCTTTCTACTAGATTTTGGAACATTGCTGTGGGGAATTCCTTCCATTCAGCAACAACAGCATTAGTGAGGTCGGCACTGATGTTGAGCGATTAGGCCTGGCTCGCAGTCAGCGTTCCAATTCATCCTAAAGGTGTTCGATGGGGTTGAGATCAGGGCTCTGTGCAGGCCAGTCAAGTTCTTCCACACCGATCTCTTCCACAGAAACCATTTCTGTATGGACCTCGCTTTGTGCACGGGGGCATTGACATGCTGAAACAGGAAAGTGCCTCCCCCAAACTGTTGCCACAAAGTTGGAAACACAGAATCATCTAGAATGTCAGAAATCTTATGCTGTAGCATGTAGACCATTATTCCTCCTCCACCAAACTTTATAGTTGGCACTATGCATTTGGGCAGGTAGCATTCTCCTGACATCCGCCAAACCCAGATTTGTCCGTTGGACTGCCAGATGGTGAAATGTGATTCATCACTCGAGAATGTGTTTCCACTGTTCCGGAGTCCAATGGCGACAAGCTTTACACCACTACAACCGATGCTTGGCATTGTGCATGGTGATCTTTGGCTTGTGTGCGGCTGCTCGGCCATGAAAACCCAGCTCCCGACGAACAGTTCTTGTGCTGACATTGCTTCCAGAGACAGTTTGGAACTCGGTAGTGAGTGATGCAACCGAGGATAGGCCATTTTTTTACGTACTATTCGCTTCAGCACTCGGCGGTCCCGTTCTGTAAGCTTGTGTGTCCTACCACTTTGCAGCAGAGCCGTTGTTGCTTCTAGACGTTTCCACTTCACAATAACAGCACTGACAGCTGACCTGGGTAACTCTAGCAAGGCAGACATTTGACGAACTGACTTGCCGGAAAGGTGGCATCTTATGACGGTGCCACGTTGAAAATCACTGAGCTCTTCAGTAAGGCCATTCTACTGCCAATGTTTGTGTATGGAGATTGCATGGCTGTGCGCTCGATTTTATCTGTCGGGAACGGGTGTGGCTGAAATAGCCAAATCCACTAATTTAAAGGGGTGTCCATATACTTTTGTCTATATAGTGTAAGTTGTACAAGGTTTTTCCTATAATTAAAATGTGTTACAATAATGACATATTCCTGTGAAATAAAATTTATTTTCCACAGATTCCATGTCACAATACGTTAACAAATGACATTGAAACAATCAATCCACTAGGCCACCTGCCGCCCCAAGGACTGAGAATACAGGACTGGGAAAAGGTAGGGGCGTGGATCAGAAAACCATTAAGTATCTGGTGCGACCACCATTTTCCTCATGCAGCATGACACATCTCCTTCACGTAGAGTTGATCAGGTTGCTGATTGTGGCCTGTGGAATGTTGTCCCACTTCTCTTCAATGGCTGTGCAAAGCTTTGATAGCGGGAACTGGAACACGCACTCGTACACATCCATCCAGAGCATCCCAAACCTGCTCAATGGGTGACAAGTCTAGTGTGGTAGAACAGGCCATAGAAGAACTGGGCCATGTTCAGCCTCCAGGAATTGTGTACAGATCCTTGCGACATGGGGCCGTGCATTACCATGCTATAACATGAGGTGATGGCGGCGGATGAATGGCACGTCAATGGGCCACAGGATCTCGTCACGGTATCTCTGTGCATTCAAATTGCCATCTATAAAATGAAATTCTGTGTTCGGTAGCTTATGCCTGCCCATACCATAACCCCACCGCCACCATGGGGAACTCAGTTCACAATGTTGACCTTTTTAAACTGCTCACCCACACAACACCATACACGTTGCCTGCCATCTGCCTGATACCCTTCGGAGAACTGGACACATGGACTGATCGTGGACTACAGTAAAAGACGTGCTGAACAGGCCCCCATTAACATCGACGGGGCTGTAGTGGAGCGGGTCGAGAGTTTCAAGTTCCTTTACTCCAGTCACCCAAGTCATAGACTGTTCTCTCTGCTACTGCATGGAAAGCGGTACCTGGGCGCCAAGTCTAGGACCGAAAGGCTCCTTAACAGCTTCTACCCCCAAGCCATAAGACTGCTGAACAATTAATCAAATGGCCACCCGGACTATTTACATTGACAACCCCCCCCCCACCCACTTTGTTTTTACACAGCTGCTACTCGCTGTTTATTATCCATGCATAGTCACTTTACCCCTACTGTACCTACATGTACAAAATAACTTGACTGAACTGTACCCCCACACATTGACTCGGTACCGGTACCTCCTGTACATAGCCTCGTTATTTTTATTGTGTTACTTTGTTTTTATTTGACTGTTTTTACTATTTCTTGAACTGCATTGCTGGTTCAGGGCTTGTAAGTAAGCATTTCACGGTAACCTGTTGTATTCGGATGTGATAACGTGCGTCACGGTGAGAGGTGTAGGAGTCAGGCGCAGGAGAGCAGGGATGTCTGAGAAGCGTGTTAAATAATATAGTCCACCAATACAAAAATGGCACAGACAAAAATCCAAAAACGACACTCTCGAATACTCAGAAACTCGTGCATACGCACGGAGGAACAAACACAGTTCCGACACTTTACATACACGTGAGTTATAGTGAAATCAACAAACATCAAATACAATCGAGCGCAATACACACAAGTCTAATCC
Organism: Oncorhynchus mykiss; assembly: GCF_013265735.2. Taxonomy (NCBI): domain Eukaryota; kingdom Metazoa; phylum Chordata; class Actinopteri; order Salmoniformes; family Salmonidae; genus Oncorhynchus; species Oncorhynchus mykiss. The sequence goes on from NC_048592.1 coordinate 12,253,654, forward strand.
CGCACGAACTAAGGCTGGCAACAGGTACCCTATATACACACAGAAATAAACGCAAATGAAACCAGGTGTGAAAAGAATCACAGACAAAACAAACAGAAAAGGAAAAAGGGATCGGTGGCGGCTAGTAAACCGGAGCCGCCGACCGCCGCCGAACAGGGAGCGGAGTTACCTTCGGTAAGCCGGCATCGGCTCCCGCAGCGCGCCGATGCCGGCCTCGAGGATGACCCAGAGGACGAGACGCAGGGCGATCCAGATGGAGGTGGTGAAACTCCCTTAGCATAGGTGGATCCAGAACGTCCTCCACCGGCACCCAGCATCTCTCCTCTGGACCGTACCCCTCCCAATCCACGAGGTACTGAAGGCCCCCCACCCGATGCCTCGAGTCCAGTATGGACCGTACTGCATACGCCGGCGTCCCCCCCATCTTCTTGAAGTAGACCAGCCACCACCAGCCTGAGGAGAGACACATGAAACGAGGGGTTAATACGGTAATAAGGGGGAGCTGTAACCTATAACGCACCTTGTTTATTCTCCTCAGGACTTCAAAATGTCCCCACAAACCGCGGACCCAGCTTCCGACAGGGCAGGCGGAGGGCCAGGTTTCTGCCACCCTTCGGCCCGTTTAAGGTACCCGTGGGCGGCCTCCCAGGTCTCCCTTGAGCGTCTCACCCAATCGTCCACCACAGGAGCCTCGGTCTGGCTCTGATGCCATGGTACCAGGACCGGCTGATAGCCCAACACACATTGGAAGGGCGACAGGTTCGTAGAGGAGTGGCGGAGTGAGTTCTGGGCTATCTCTGCCCAGGGGATGTACTTCGCCCACTCCCCTGGCCGGTCCTGGCAATACGACCGCAGAAACCTACCCACATCCTGGTTCACTCTCTCCACCTGCCCATTACTCTCAGGGTGACCGAGACCCCCAAACGTTCCAGGAACGCCTTCCACACCCTGGACGTGAACTGGGGACCCCAATCAGAAACAATGCCCTCAGGCACCCGGTAGTGCCGGAAGACGTGAGTAAACAGGGCCTCCGCAGTCTGTAGGGCCATAGGGAGACCGGGCAAAGGGAGGAGACGACAGGACTTAGAAAACCAATCCACAACAAGTTGCCCTGTGACGGTGGCAGATCGGTCAAGAAGTCAACCGACAGGTGTGACCAAGTCCGCTGTGGAACGGGAAGGGGTTGTAACTTCCCTCTGGGCAGGTGCCTAGGAGTCTTGCACTAAGCGCACACCGAGCAGGAGGCCACATAAACCCTCACGTCCTTGGCTATAGTGGACTACCAGTACTTCCCACTAAGACATCGAACCGTCCTACCAATCCCCGGGTGACCAGAGGAGGTAGACGTGTGAGCCCACCAAATTAGCCTGTCTCTAACCTCCAGCGGAACGTACACCCGTCCAGCTGGACACTGTGGTGGAGTAGGCTCAACACGCAACGCTCGCTCGATGTCTGCGTCCACCTCCCACCTCACAGGTGCTACTAGACAAGAAGCCGGGAGGATGGGCGCAGGATCGATGGCCCGCTCCTCCGTATCATATAGTTTGGACAGTGCGTCTGCCTTAGTGTTCTGGGAGCCTGGTCTATAGGAGATGGTAAACCTAAATCGGGTGAAAAACATGGCCCACCTTGCCTGACGAGGGTTCAGTCTCCTCGCTGCCCGAATGTACTCTAGATTACGGTGAGAAAAGATGAGAAAAGGGTGTTGAGCCCCCTCAAGCCAATGTCTCCACACCTTCAGGGCCCTGACAACAGCCAGCAGCTCCCGATCCCCCACGTCATAGTTTCGCTCCGCCGGGCTGAGCTTCTGAGAAAAGAAAGCACAGGGGCGGAGCTTCGGTAGCGTACCCGAGCGCTGGGAGAGCCCGGCTCCAACCCCAGCCTCGGACACGCCACCTCCACTATGAATGCCAAAGAGGGGTTTGGATTCGCCAGCACGGGAGCCGAGGTAAAAAGAGCCTTCAGGCGACCAAAAGCCCTGTCTGCCTCAGCCGACCATCCCAGACGCATCGCCCCCCCCCTTCAGCAGTGACATAACGGGAGCAGCCACCTGCCCAAAATCCCGGATAAACCTCCGGTAGTAATTGGCAAACCCCAAGAACTGCAGCACCTCCTTTACCGTGGTTGGAGTCGGCCAATTACGCACGGCTGCAATGCGGTCACACTCCATCACCAACTCCGATGTGGAAATGTGATACCCAAGGAAGGAGACGGCCTGTTGGAAGAACAAAAATTTCACAAGTCCAATCCCGCACGAACAATCCCGCACGAACTAAGGCAGGCAACACATACCCTATATACACACAGAAATAAACGCAAATGAAACCAGGTGTGAATAGAATCACAGACAAAACAAACAGAAAAGGAAAAAGGGATCGCCTGAACAGGGAGAGGAGTTACTTTCGGTAGAAGTCATGACATCCGAGCATGTGACAAATACCATTTGATTTGATAGGAATGTTCTTGCAACGTCCAATAAAACTTGTCTAGAACATTAATGCTGTATATATTCTGAGAACATGGCAACCACATTCTAGACAAGTTCTGGTTGACATTAAGGGAATGTTCTCCTACCTTTAACACTAAAACAAACAAAAAAGTTCCTCAGGAGGTTTTTGCTAATATAGATAGAATGTTCCCCTAACTAACGGAAAACTGGACACTCAAACATTAGGAGAACTTTACGTGTAACATTACAAAAATGTTATCTCTTGCTAGAATTACTAGCTGGGCCAGTGTCCATTCATTTAGATTAGATGTAACTACACCACACAAGTGCAAGAAAGCCAGTAAAGTCTGTGGCACACAGCTCTTCTCAATGTTGTCAGCACGTGATGTTAAATTAGAATGCATTAAAATACTTTGTATCGAGATGAAGAAATGCCAACAAACAGAGCTTTTCCAGCACATAAAAATAAACCTCTATTTTTGCATCTGGCCTCTGAAAGTAAACCACAATAGAATACAAAGGTGTCTGCTAAGAACAGACATGGACACAACACGTGTCAGTGAAATATAATTAAGAGATGGTTAAAAATGCACAGAATGATTACCTGGGAGAAAATGGGGGAGGGTCGTGCTTTTTCAGTTTCAGTCAAAGGGAGGGTTTAGTCGTTTTTATGTCTAGTCCGGGGGAGTGTCATTTGCAATTTATGAAATGTCTATATTTCTCAGTGTTTTAGAATTTGTTGCCGCCCCTCATCTCTGATTCTCAGCATATCAAGTGCGCCTATAGGCTATTTCATGTGGTCTCAATCAAATGGTCCATAGGCAATAGGCTACGAAGTGCATGCTCGGAGAGGCACAGGGCAACGTTATCTTTCTGAGATAGCTGCAGGGATGGTGTAAATACAACTAGGCTGCGCTACACACTGCAATGGACATTCCAACCCTGAGCCCCGGCCTGCTCTGCTCTTGCAGTTCCAAAAATGTTGTGTGCTGTCTAACCAATGGCTGTGCTGTGTAGGTCTACGGTGGCAGTTCAGCAGGAGAGTCAAAGGCGTCTTCTGAAGGTTTGTTGACCAGGCCTAATCTTGCGAGCGGACTAGTCTATAGTCTATCTTCTGTTCAGTTTGAGAAGGACAGAGTGAATATGAGAAGGAGGTTAGCTTTGATAGCTTGCTACTACTGTAATAGATTTTATTAAACGTAATATGTTTCTTGCCCATGATGAATATTTATCAGAGTAATTGACCTCACAATAAAACAGATTCGTCTAACTTATATTGTGGTACTGAAACTTGAAGCAGCAGCCGTGGCACAATCAATCGGGAAATGGACAGCTCATGGTGCTGAAAGTAGACAATTTCTGGTAGGCATAATTCATTTCAAGGTATTCATTTAAATGTAAATCCAGGATACTGAAATTAGTATGATGTGTTACGTTTGGTATGGACAATAGGTTACTTAAGGTAAAGCCAAAAGGAGGGAATAACGCGATTGTCTAGCAACCCAAATATTGCATGTTCGAATCTCATCACGGACAACTTTAGCATTTTAGCTAATTGACAACTTACTACTTTTTAGTTCCTTTGCAACTACTAAACATGTTAACTAACCCTTCCCCTAACCCTTTAACACAACCACTAATCCTAACCTTAACCCCAACCTAACAAAGCATATCAGGTCAACAGGTCAAATGACGTAGCACACTATACATCCTACAATTTGTATTATAGTGTATGAGGCTAATGTGATGTAACCTAATGTAAAGTAATATATCATATCACCCTGAACAAAAATATAAACGCAACATGTAAAGTGTTGGTCCCATGTTTCATGAGCTGAAATTCAAATCCCAGAAATGTTCTATAAGCACAAAAATCTTGTTTCTCTCAAATGTTGTGCACAAGTGTGTTTACATCCTGTTAGTGAGCATTCCTCCTTTGCCAAGGTAATTCATCCACCTAACAGGTGTGGCATATCAAGAAGCTGATTAAACAGCATGAGCATTACACAGGTGCACCTTGTGCTGGGGAAAATAAAAGGCCAATCTACAATGTGCAGTTTTGTCATGCAACATAATGCCACAGATGTCTCAAGTTTTGAGGGAGTGCAAGAATGACTGCAGGAATGTCCACCAGATCTGTTGCTAGTGAATTGTATGTTAATTCTCTACCATAAGCCACCTCCAACATTGTTTTAGAGAATTTGTTGGGCCTTCCTCTGACACCGCCTAGTATATAGGTCCTGGATGGTAGGAAGCTTGGCCCCAGTAATGTACTGGGCCATATGCACTACCCTCAGATGAGCAGTTGCCATTCCAGGCGGTGATGCAACCAGTCAGGATGCTCTCAATGGTGAAAGCTGTAGAACTTTTGAGGATCTGGGGACCCATGCCAGATCTTTTCATTTTCTCCTGGGAGGGGGGTCTTGTCGTACTCTCTTCACGACTGTCTTTGTGTGTTTGGATCATGATAGTTTGTTGGTGATGTGGACACCAGGAAACTTGAAACTCTCGACCCGCTCCACTACAGCCCCGCCGATGTTAATGGGGGCCTGTTCGGCTCACCTTTTCCTGTAGTCCACGATCAGTCCATGCGTCCAGTTTACTGAGGGGTTATCAGGATATTCCATCAACATTCCACCAAACAAACACAAAACATGGTTGCCATGTTCTCAGAACACACACTATTAATGTTTTACACACATTTCATGGGGCGTTGCAAGAACATTCATGTGTTCAGTTTTCAGAAGGTTAGAAGAACATTCCATTCCAAAAAAAGGTGTTTTATTACACATTGTTACTGTGTTTTCACACAGTATTTAACATACGTGATTACATTGTGCATGTTTATTTATATTGTAATTATTGTTCAATGTCCTCACCTGGGTTTCGAACTCACCGGCTCTTGGTTCATGACATTCAGAACTTCCTGCTATGCCACCATATCTGTGGTCATTTAATTAGACGATTCCCTCATCATTGATTTAATTACTTATTTATACAATTTAAGGGCTTTCTGTGTAGTTGTCTAATGTTGGTGGGGCATATCAACCTGTTCTAATGATACTCCTGAATCACCATGATCACAGATCATCCATTATATTGATCAGATACTTAAGTGGCCGCTCTAACAATTTAAAAAGATTCTTAAGGAATGGAAGACTGTGGGGAGAAGGCAATATCAGGTGGGACCATTCTAGCCAATGAGTGGGCAGATATGTGTGGGAACAACAGGCACAAATCTGATATAAAGTGTTTTTTCTCAACGTTGCCGGGATGTCACGTGTCCTACTTATATCAGTACACACGTAACAATCTAAGTATTACAAAACGTCTATTTGATCAAATAAGCCACACATAGCAAATTCATAAATGTTTTTGTTAACCAAATTCGACACTCTCTCATTGACCACCTGCTGGAGAAGAGAAAATAAATATTTATTGGAATCCAGGTTTCTCCTGAGACATAATATTAGGTTATACATGTCCTCAGAGAGTGGAGGGGGACCTGTTGGAGTGATCTTATGGTCTATGGTTATAACTGGTTTTATTTGATTTTATTTTCAAGTTTTATTTTCAAGTTTTATTTTCAAGTATAACTGGTTATAACCAGGTATGACCATATACAAAATAAAAATGACCTGTGGCAAGAAAAAGTATGTGAACCCTTTGGAATTACCTGGATTTCTGCACACATTTGACATACAATTTGATCTGGTCTTCATCACAACAATAGACAAACACAGTGTGCTCAAAGTAATAACACACAAATTATTGTATTTGTCTTGTCTATATTGAATACATCATTTAAACATTCACAGTGTAGGTTGGAGAAAGTATGTGAACCCCTAGGCTAATGACATCGCCGAAGTCAAGGATCGGTAGGATAGCCAGTTTTACGAGGGTATGTTTGGCAGCATGAGTGAAGGAGGCTTTGTTGCGAAATAGGAAGCCGATTCTAGATTTAATTTTGGATTGGAGATGCTTAATGTGATTCTGGAAGAAGAGTAAATGGAACACTAGTCACTTTAATAATGTTTACATATCTCTCATTACTTATCTCATATGTATATGCTGTATACTGTATCCTACACTATCTATGGCATCTTAGCCGCTCTGTTACTGATCATCCATATATTTATATATTCTTATCCCATTCCTTTACTAGATTGTGTGTATTAGGTTTTGTTGTGGAATTTGTTAGATATTAGGTTTTGTTGTGGAATTTGTTAGATATTAGGGTTTGTTGTGGAATTGTTAGATATTACCTGTTAGATACTGCTGCACTGTCGGATCTAGAAGCATAAGCATTTCCCAACACTCCCAGTAACATCTGCTAACCATGTGTATGTGACCACCAATTTTTTTTTAAAAGTAAATAAAGAAAACTAAGCCTTATTTTTGGTCATTTTCTATCAGGATCAATGGATGAATCACTTTTTTGTCAATACATTTGCTATATTCAAATGTTTTGGTGTACTGCCCCTTTAAATGGCAATTGTTTTTCCACATAAATATGACAAATTAATATTTACTTCAACATGAAATAAATCAGCTTTTTAGTACTAATGTCGATTGAAAATCTGCACATTATATAAGGGAAACATGTAGGCCTATATTTTAATTTGCAGAATATATAAATGAACAGTTTGCATTGAAAAATTGTGCATTATTTACGTGAAGTTATGATTGTTGCTTTTTCCAATAGTATAGGGTCAAAATGGACCCAGTTGGTAATCCATGGATGTAAAATATGTTGGTAGTTTGAGGGTTAAAAACATTGAATAAAGAGTCCACTTTCATTTGTTTTAGGGTGTAAACATGGACTAATTGTGAGTGTTAAGCATACATGAATGATCGGTGCACAAAACAACATTACCTTGGCTATAACTCATGAATTTCATCATTTTAAGCAATTTGATGACATTGGCCAAGTGCCATTGACGTGCAGCAGTTAATTACTTTTCCTGATATTGAACATAAAAATATGGAATGGAAAACACAGAGGGGACTTCTGAAAAGATGATCCTTTTTTTCCTCTGAACGTACGTTTTTCCTAGGCCAAAGAGCTACGGGTAGCAGACATTATGCCGTCTACTATTTTGAACAGGCACTATTCCCAAGTCAAGCTGGTGCAAACAGTAGGCCTACTACTATTTTGAAGGAACAATGAACAAGATTCCCAAGTAAAGTTGTGTTTGCTACTCTGGGTTTTATGTCTGGATAGGGAGGGAGTCCAATCTTCTGGTTCATCGCAACCAATCAGCCACCTTGTCAAATCTGGCATCACCAATGACACCCTATGTACAGTATGTATGATGACAGATATCGTACCAGCGGCTCCAATGCACTGTGCAAAGTAATCAGCATTTGGTCAGAACCACTTCACAATATAGAGTCCTTTTAGTTGATCAAATGTCATAATAAACTTTACGATTAAGAACGATAAGTTAAACAGTTGCACAAGGTATGGCATATTAAATTGTGAGGAGTCAAAGAATTTGGGTAAGAATGTGCAGAATGCTCCGAAAAACATACATTTAGCATATAGCCACGTACAGCAAACATGCGGAACATTTAGGAGTGATTGATTTCAACTGAGATATTTTTTGAAGGCTTTTTCTTCACAGCAAATCCAAACAATTGGGTCTTGGTAGCACTTTACTGACCAGGATGGTCCTTTTGAACCTTTATGTTGTTCGTAGCAAAACTAAGATGGTGTCAAACCATGATCTGACTACAGTTTCTTTTTTTTTTTGATGGCTTAACTAACATATTGAAGGGTTAGGGGTTGTGGGATAGGAAACAACACAGTGACACTCACTGACCCGTTAAACATATTGGGACAGTGGAGGAACTCATTTAGCTAATTGCTCAAACCTATTTAATTGGTTCATAGAAATTTGGTTGGGAGGAATTTTGTGCTCAAAGAGAAATTCCTGCAACACCCAACAGTTTTTGTGTCAGAGCAAACAAAATGATCTACTGAGAGTCCAGTCATGGGTAACCTTTTCTTTTAAAGGACAATATAGGCTCATTAAAGAATAAGTTTGACAAATAAACTATTTGAATAATGAAGTATAGAAAAAAAAAATCAAATCTAAATACTGATTTACTTTGAAAAGTGGCATTTTGAGAGTCCAATTTAAGGGTAAGTTTGGCCATTCTTCACGGTGGTTACGCGCTGACAGGACAGGAATTTAGCTCCAAGCGTGTGAAACAGACGGAGACAAAAGACCTGAATGAATGGAGTGGATCCTCTTGATCATAAAAGCAGAAAGAACCTTTCTAAAAAATACCTCACGTCAGATCATTCAGAATCTCAGGAGCTTTGCTGAATGTGATGCCCAGTCGTGACGTTTCACAGTGTCCAGAACTTTCAGATACAGAGACCACAGCTGTGTCTGAAATGGCACCCTCTTTCCTATTTTGTGCACTACTTTTTGACCAGAGCCCCTAAAAGTAGTGCACTATATAAACAGGATGCTATTTGCGATGCACCCCACATCAATAAGATGGCTGGAACCCAGAAGTCTCCCTCAAAGGCTTCCATAGTTCCATTCAACTCATGGCGACAGTAACATTAGGTTCCAAATCACATTCACAGGCTAGCGCTTAATGAGGGTTCATCTCAGTGCACTGCGGACTGCGCTGACCCAGACTCAGACAGTACTGAAACTGTTATGTAATTGAGACCGCATAGACTGGACCAGGGGTGGAAATGGAAAAAAGTCACTATGGGAACTCACCAATGTAAAATCCTTGAATTTGCCCTAAAAGGCAAATTATTACATCCCAAAATGATTTCATTTCCAGAGCCTGGTTCACCCCATTCCCTCCTCTGGGTGGACCAAAACAAACTAACCAAAAATATTAATGGAAGTGACGAGTGAGTGCTATTCACTGCACTCTTACTATTGTCCGTTTTTGGGACATCCAAAATATATAGAAACGAGAGACACTATCAAGATGCTGTTGTATTTATTTGTAGCAACTTATCCACCATGTGTCATTCAGATGGGCACTTTCATTCAAATATCAACCTTCAAATATGACTTTTTTTCACCTCTTGCTGTGGCAAGATTTCCTTCTGGCGCTCCTCTTACCATTTGTTTACAAAACATCCTCCTCATGCGTTTGCGAAAAGGGAGTTCGGTGTGCCTGCTCAGGACAGGAAGGTATTAACAATCCTAATGTTTTTTTAATGGTGTTTTGCTTATCGGACTTCCACGAAGGGAACGTAATCAGGGAGGGAATTGTGTATTTTCTTTTAGACATAACCTCAAAAGGATTTCCTCTGATGTTGGGAGGTTGCTCAGGTATTATAAAGACTGAATGGTATACAGTTGGGTCCATTATTGGCACACTTAATAAAAGATGAGCAAAAACTTTTATACAAATATTGAGCTTTATTGTAAAAAAAAAAAAGAAGAGGGAAATTATATTATTTTATACTAATAAAATTGTTGGGTTCTTTTATGCTTATGCATTCTCATTTCGACGCCAAACTCACAACTGGTGTGTGCGTGGCCAAAGAGGTCTATCTTCACTGGTTTGCGTGGCCAAAGAAGTCTATCTTCACTGGTGTACGTGGCAAAAGAGGTCTATCTTCACTGGTGTACGTGGCCAAAGAGGTCTATCTTCACTGGTGTGCTTGGCCAAAGAGGTCTATCTTCACTGGTGTACGTGGCCAAAGAGGTCTATCTTCACTGGTGTGCATGGCCAAAGAGGTCTATCTTCACTGGTGTACGTGGCCAAAGAGGTCTATCTTCACTGGTGTACGTGGCCAAAGAGGTCTATCTTCATATCTTCATGGCACCATTTCCAATCCAAGTGACACAGCTGTTTAGCAAATTCTAAACGTTTACATTTGTTGGATGACATGAAAATAGCGCTCTTTGACGACGCACACCAGTGGTGGGTTTGGCATCGAAAAAATGATGCATGAGCAGAAGATATCCCACTACCTACTGTAAAATATGGTGAATATTTGATGCTAAGGGGATATTTTGCTTCCATTGGTCCTGGGGCCATTATTAACCAACAGCTTCATAAACTTTACCCAATACCAGGACATTTTAGTCAAAAGCTTGGATGCCTCTGTCAGGAGGCTGAAACTTATAATAACCCCAAGCACACATCAAAACCAAATCAATGATTAATTGACCATAAAAATCAACATTTTGCAACGGCCATCTCAGTCCCTGGACTTGAAAACCTGTGGTTTTAAGAGGGCAGTCCATGTGAGTAGACGAAGGATATCAAGGATGTGGAAAGAATCTGTTTGCAAGAATGGTCTAAGATCCCTCCCAATGTGTTCTCCAATCCCATAAAACATGTTAGAAAAAGTATCGGTGCCGTTATCCTATTGAAAACAGGGGGGGGGGGGGGGGGGGGGGGTCAATAATTTTGACCCCTATCTTTTTGAGAATTGTTTTTATTACTTATTAATTTAAACAGAATGTCTTTCTCTGAACAATTTGAGCATACAATAGCTCAAATATATACAGTGGGGCAAAAAAGTATTTAGTCAGCCACCAATTGTGCAAGTTCTCCCACTTAAAAAGATGAGAGAGGCCTGTAATTTTCATCATAGGTACACTTCAACTATGAGAAAAAAAAATCCAGAAAATCACATTGTAGGATTTTTAATGAATTTTTTTGCAAATTGTGGTGGAAAATAAGTATTTGGTCCCCTACAAACAAGCAAGATTTCTGGCTCTCACAGACCTGTAACTTCTTCTTTAAGGGGATCCTCTGTCCTCCACTCGTTACCTGTATTAATGGCACCTGTTTGAACTTGTTATCAGTATAAAAGACACCTGTCCACAACCTCAAACAGTCACACTCCAAACTCCACTATGGCCAACACCAAAGAGCTGTCAAAGGACACCAGAAACAAAATTGTAGACCTGCACCAGGCTGGGAAGACTGAATCTGCAATAGGTAAGCAGCTTGGTTTGAAGAAATCAACTGTGGGAGCAATTATTAGGAAATGGAAGACATACAAGACCACTGATAATCTCCCTCGATCTGGGGCTCCATGCAATATCTCACCCTGTGGGGTCAAAACGATCACAAGAACGGTGAGCAAAAATCCCAGAACCACACGGGGGGACCTAGTGAATGACCTGCAGAGAGCTGGGACCAAAGTAACAAAGCCTACCATCAGTAACACACTATGCCGCCAGGGACTCAAATCCTGCAGTGCCAGACGTGTCCCCCTGCTTAAGCCAGTACATGTCCAGGCCCGTCTGAAGTTTGCTAGAGAGCATTTGGATGATCCAGAAGAAGATTGGGAGAATGTCATATGGTCAGATGAAACCAAAATATAACTGTTTGGTAAAAACTCAACTCATCGTGTTTGGAGGACAAAGAATGCTGAGTTGCATCCAAAGAACACCATACCTACTGTGAAGCATGGGGTGGAAACATCATGCTTTGGGGCTGTTTTTCTGCAAAGGGACCAGGACGACTGATCCGTGTAAAGGAAAGAATGAATGGAGCCATGTATCGTAAGATTTTGAGTGAAAACCTCCTTCCATCAGCAAGGGCATTGAAGATGAAACGTGGCTGGGTCTTTCAGCATGACAATGATCCCAAACACACTGCCCGGGCAACGAAGGAGTGGCTTCGTAAGAAGCATTTCAAGGTCCTGGAGTGGCCTAGCCAGTCTCCAGATCTCAACCCCATAGAAAATCTTTGGAGGGAGTTGAAAGTCCGTGTTGCCCAGCAACAGCCCCAAAACATCACTGCTCTAGAGGAGATCTGCATGGAGGAATGGGCCAAAATACCAGCAATCAGTGTGTGAAAACCTTGTGAAGACTTACAGAAAACGTTTGACCTTTGTCATTGCCAACAAAGAGTATATAACAAAGTATTGAGATAAACTTTTGTTATTGACCAAATACTTATTTTCCACCATAATTTGCAAATTAATTAATTAAAAATCCTACAATGTGATCTTCTGGATTTTTTTTCTCATTTTGTCTGTCATCGTTGAAGTGTACCTATGATGAAAATTACAGGCCTCTCACATCTTTTTAAGTGGGAGAACTTGCACTTGAATATCTACATAGGCGTACATATGCCCATTATCAGCAACCATCACTCCTGTGTTCCAATGGCACGTTGTGTTAGCTAATCCAAGTTTATAATTTTAAAAGGCTAATTGGTCATTAGAAAACCCTTTCGCAATTATGTTAGCACAGCTAAAAACTGTTGTTCTGATAAAAGAAGCAATAAAACTGGCCTTCTTTAGACTAGTTGAGTATCTGGAGCATCAGTATTTGTGGGTTCGATTACAGGCTCAAAATGGCCAGAAAAAAATGTTTCTTTCTTCTGAAACTCATCAGTCTATTCTTGTTCTGAGAAATGAAGGCAATTCCATGTAAGAAATTGCCAATAAACTGAAGATCTCGTACAACGCTGTGTACTACTCCCTTCATAGTACAGGGCAGACTGTCTCTAACCAGAATAGAAAGAGGAGCGGGATGCCCCGGTGCACAACTGAGCGAGAGGACAAGTACATTTGAGTGTCTAGTTTGAGAAACAGTCACATCGCAAGCCCACAACTGGGAGCTCTTAAGGATTGGTCCCTTTAAAAAAATGTTTTGGCCTAAAATGATATACCCAAATCTAACTGCCTGTAGCTCAGCCCTGAAGCAAGGATATGCATATTCTTGGTACTAAACACTTTGAAGTTTGTGGAAATGTGAAAGGAATGCAGGAGAATATAACATATTAGATCTGGTAAAAGATAATACAAAGAAAACAACAACTGTTTTTAAAAAAAAAAATTGTACCATCATGTTTTAAATGTAAGAGAAAGGCCTTAATGTATTATTCCAGTCCAGGTGCAATTTGTATTTAGCAGTGTATGTGCAAAGTTTTAGACTGATCCAATGAACCTTTGCATTTCTGTTGAAAATGTTGTATCAAGACTGCCCAAATGTGCCTAATTTGTTCATTAATACCTTTTCATTTTCAAATCTGTGCACTCTCCTCAAACAATAGCATGGTATTATTTCACTGTAATAGCTACTGTAAATTGGACAGTGCAGTTAGATTAACAAGAATTTAAGCTTTCTGCCAATATCAGATATCAGACATTTTCTTGTTACTTACAACCTCATGCTAATCACATTAGCCTACGCTAGCTCAACCGTCCTGCAGGGGACCCAATCCTGAAGACCCGCAAAACACCAGCTTCAATGTCAACAGTGAAGAGGCGGACTCCGGGATGCTGGCCTTCTAGGCATAGTTCCTCTATCCAGTGTTTGTGTTCTTTTGCCCATCTTAATCTTTTCTTTTTATTGGCCAGTCTGAGATATGTATTTTTCTTTGCAACTCTGCCTAGATGGCCAGCATCCTGGATTGGCCTCTTCACTGTTAACGTTGAGACTGGTGTTGTGTGGGTACTATTTAATGAAGATCTCATACAAGAATCTCAAATCTAAAATGTATTTTGATTTATCTAACACTCTTTGGTTAATACATGATTCCATATGTGTTATTTTATAGTTTTGATGTCTTCACTATTATTATACATTGTAGAACATAGTAAAACATTAATAAAAATCCTTGAATGAGTAGGTGTTCTAAAACTAAATATATATATAAATATACAGATATACAGTGGGGACTGAAATGATTGACACCCTTGATAAAGAGGAGCAAAAATGACTGTATAAAATGTTAAGGTCAACAGCATCATGAACTTTACCCAGTACCAGAACATTTTAGCAAAAAAACTGGTTCTCTCTGCCAGGAGGTTGAAATTTGTCCGCATGTGGATGTTCGAGCAAGACAATAACACCAAGCTCCTGAACATCTAATCAAATGGCTACCCAGACTATTTGCATTACCCCCCCCCCCCCCCCTTTTACGCTGCTGCTACTCTCTGTTTTTATCTATGCATAGTCACTTTAATAACTCTACCTTCATGTACATATTACCTCAATTACCTCGACTAACCGGTGCCCCCGCACATTGACTCTGCACCGGTACCCCCAGTATATAGCCTCGCTATTGTTATTTTACTGCTGCTCTTAATTATTTGTTACTTTTATTTATTTATTTATGTAAAAATAAAAAAATTGCCGTTATCCTCGCAAGGTGAGGTATTAAAAGGTATTGAAAACCGGGATGTCAATCATTTTGACCTCTACCTTTTTGAGAGAAACGATATTACTTGTTAACCACACTCTCTTTCTCTGAGCAATTGTAGTAGTATAAAATAATATAATTTCCCCATTTCTTGGAGCATAGAATATACAGTGAGCTCCAAAAGTATTGGGATGGTGATACCATTTAGTTGTTTTGGCTCTGTACTCCAGCACTTTGGATTTGAAATGATACAATGACAATGAGGTTAAAGTGCAGACTGTTATGTCTAATTTGAGGGTATTTTCATTCATATCAGGTGAACCATTGGAAATCACAGCACTTTTTGTACATAGTCCCCCCATTATAGGGGACCAAAAGCATTGGGACAAATTCCCTTAAATGTGTATTAAAGTAGTAAAGGTTTAGTATTTGGTCCCATATTCCAATAGAAATTAATGTTAAATAATGTATTTTTTCATTTTGGAGTAACTATATTATAAATAAGAATATAATATGTTTCTAAAAATGTCTACATTCTACATGGCTGCTACAATGACTACGGAGAGTCCTACATTAATTGTGAATAATGATAATAATAATGATAATATGATAATGATAATAATTAATTGTGAATAATGATGAGTGAGAAAGTTACAGACACACAAATATCATATCCTCAATATCTCACCATTACAATAACAGGGAGGTTAGCATTTTTGGGGGGTATGATAATTGTGCGTCTGTAACTTTCTCACCATTTCCTCTTTTACTGCTTGGTAGCCCGTGTAGCAGGCCTACAATTCCACAATCAAACAATGAGGGTTGGGATACGTATCTTTCCATTTCATAAAGAAGATGCAGCAGGCAGCTGAGCCAGCACTTGTTCAAAGATGCTGAGGGGTTGGGTAGACAGAGTTAGAGAGGAACTGATCAGTCTGCAGCATAAACGATGAGGCAGATGCTGGCTGACCAAGGAAGCAATCCAAAAGTAATCATTACATTACTCATTTCGAGTAATCCATTGGACTATGTTACTAATTCCTTTTATTGTCATGTACTCTGTAGTCAGTAACTGATTACATTTCTCCAAGTAATCCATCCAACCCTGCAAATATAAATATATTTGTGAATTCATGTAGTCTGCCTTTGATGTTATAGTTGATTTTTTTCAGTGGGATGTTGCTAGATATTTAATTTAGCGAATGAAATAAAGTAGAAGGATTGTCGGATTTCTAGAATAGTGTTATACATGACCTTGCTGCTAGCACAGTGCATTCGGAAAGTATTCAACCTTGAGATGTTTCTACAACTTGTGGTAAATTAAATTGATTGGACATGATTTGGAAAGGCACACACCTGTCTATATAAGGTCCCACAGTTGAAAGTGCATGTCAGAGCAAAAACCAAGCCAGGAGGTCGAAGGAATTGTCTGTAGAGCTCCAAGACAGAATCGTGTCGAGGCACAGATCTGGGGAATTGAAGGTTCCCAAGAACACAGTGGCCTCCATCATTCCTAAATGGAAGAAATTTGGACCCACCAAGACTCTTCCTAGATCTGGCCTCCTGGCCAAACTGAGCAATTTGGAGAGAAGGGCCTTGGTCAGGGAGATGACCAAGAACCATATGGTCACTCTGATAGAGCACCAGAGTTCCTCTTCGGAGATGGGAGAGCCTTCCAGAAGGACAACCATCTCTGCAGCACTTCACCAATCAGGCCATTCTGATAGAGTGACCAGACGGAAGCCACTCCTCAGTAAAAGGCACATACATGACAGCTTGCTTGGAATTTGCCAAAAGGCACCTAAAGACTCTCAGTCCATGAGAAACAAGATTCTCTGATCTGATGAAATCAAGATCGAACTCTTTGGCCTGAATGCCAAGCGACATGTCTGGAGGAAACCTGTCACCATCCCTACGGTGAGGTATGGACTATGAGACTAATCAGGATTGAGGGAAAGAAGAACCGAGCAAAGTACAGAGAGATCCTTGATGAAAACCTGCTCCAGAGTGCTCAGAACCTCAGACTGGGCTGAAGGTTCACCTTCCAACAGGACAATGACCCTAAGCACACAGCCAAGACAACGCAGGAGTGGCTTCGGGACAAGTCTCTGAATTTCCTTGAGTGGCCCAGCTAGAGCCCAGTTGAACCCGATCGAAGATCTCTGGAGAGACCTGAAATTAGCTGTGCTGCAACGCTCTCCATCCAACCTGACAGAGCTTTAGAGGATCTGCAGAGAAGAATGGAAGAAACTCCCCAACTACAGGTGTGCTGTGGGCATCCCGAGTGGTGCAGTGGTCTAAGGCACTGCATCACAGTGCTAGCTGTGCCACTGGAGATTCTGGGTTTGACTCCAGGCTGTCGTGACCGGGAGACCCATGGGGCGGCGCACTAAGGTGCTTCAACAAAGTAAAGGGTCTGAATACTTATGTAAATGTGATATCTGTTTTTTATATTTAATATATTTGCAAAATGTTCTAAAAACTTGTTGTTCCTTTTTCATTATTGAGTATTGTGTGTAGATTGATGAGGAATTAAAACAATTTAATCAATTTTAGAATAAGGCTGTAATGTAACAAAATGTGGAAAAAGTGAAGGGGTCTGAATACTTTCCAATGCACTATATTATTTATTTATCTTTGTATTATATAATCTTTAAACTGCATGTACAATGATACAGTATACTGATGTTAATTGTTGATTTAGTCAAGCCTGTTTCATACAGGTTACACAGCCATATACAGTGCCAGTCAAATGTTTGGACACACCTACTCATTCAAGGGTTTTTCTTTATTTCTACTATTTTCTACATTGTAGAATAATAGTGAAGACATCACAACTATGAAATAACACGTATGCAATCATGTAGTAACCAAAAAGTGTTAAACAAATCCAAATATATTTTAGATTCTTCATTGTAGCCACCGGTTGCCTTGATGACAGCTTTGCACACTCTTGGCATTCTCTCAACCAGCTTCATGAGACAGTCACCTGGAATGCATTTCAATTAACAGGTGTCTTCACTATTATTCAGCAATGTAGAAAATAGTAAAGTAAAGAAAAACCGTGGAATGAGTAGCTGTGTCCAAACTTGTGACTGGTACTCTTCAACCAGGATTGCCATTACAAAAATTACATTTTTGGCAAGCAATTATTATTTTAGCAAAAAATTATTGTGATTCATCCTATATTGTCCCTAATATCATTACCCCGTAGCAACAGATGTGGGACACACACACACACACACTCAACAACCCCCCCCCCCCCCCCCCCCCCCCGCCACAAACAACCATAAGCTCAGATGCTCAACAGTTGTTCCATCCCTGGGCCCAACTCAAGAAAGAATTTGATTTACGAATGCATATCCAGTTGCAACTGTTTGAGAAGTTATGCAAAATTGAGCAAAAATTTGCTAAAATGTTGAGATTTGATTAACCATTGTCAAGTCCTAGGTGATTGAGATCAGATACACCCCTTCCCCTGAAACACACCCAAGCTGGTCCCCCGCTGTGACTATTATCACAAGAAACTCTGCTGTCAGTCCTTGATTATTTTGTGCAACCAGGGCCACAATAATATGCCCCCCCCCCCTCTGATTGTCTGAGTGTGACTCCCTCCCCATGGGTTACTTCAGTTAGAGTTGCCAGCGCTGCCACTATCTGGATGGGGGCACCCCACCGGATTCCCCACCAGCTAGGCACAAGGTTGTCAAGTTTCTCATTAGCAGCTTTGATCATTTCCTTGTACTGTATATTATGCTCTCCCATATGGGTTGTTTGGCACTGTAGGAGCAACCCTGCCAGGCAGGCTCAGAATCTTGAGGGGGCGGTGCTGCTTTGGTAGGTCTATGACAACATTCATCTTTCTGATTTGGCTGCGTATTGGCTACTTACAGTAGGCCCATCAAACAGATAAGGACTTATCCTTAGTGCATGGGTCTCTCAGGTGGGTGTTTAGGGTATAGTGTTGGGGACCGTTCCATCATGATAGGACAACAAATAAATAAACTATATTTATAATGTATTTTAAAATGTATATCCCATATCTGCACAAAATTGAAAGCTCTCTCTCACAACCCCTGCTAACAAGCACACATATGGGCTCCTGGTTTTGCAACCGTTTTCCATTTTCAGTCACTTAACTCCACACTTTTCTAGACACCAAAACACACACCCCACCTTCCATCACAATACATCCGCACCCACCCCACATTACGGTGTCTTCTATGTCCTCTGTTTGCTGCGTTTAATCTCCACCATGTTGATTGAGTACTTTTGTGTTCCAGTTATATATATTTGAATATGTATTATTTCTCTAATTATCCTTTCTTCTAATGCTGTTTTATCAATTTATAAAATACTATAAATGGAAAGTCTAACGCTAATTAATTGTAATTGTAGTTTATTTCTTCAACAATTGTTGCATTTGATTGCTTTTCTACCCTGGCTAGTATTGGGGTTTTCCATTATTTGACCCCTCTATGGGAACGGTGTAATATTTAGAATAGCCATGGAGTAGTCTTTGTGTCTCGGAACATTTGACTGTCAATGTACAGTTTATCGACTACGAGAGCTACAAGTTTCCCTTTTAAATTATTCTCCTTGAAGACTGCTTACAGAACTTTGCTCCGTTTTGTCATTTCCGTCGGGAACTGATCATTCATGCCTATTTTCGTGCCAGCGAGTCTTTCAACCATTATCTTTAAAGAAAGTGAATTTGGCAACAATTGGCCACTCATATCTCTGTCTTCTTGGTCTGAAGCGGTGTACAAATTCGCGTGGATTTTGTTGACAGCTTCGCGTGGGATCTGAAGCGCTGTAAGAAAGAATCCCTTCACCACATTTTTAGGAACTGCCTTATTTTTTTTTGGTTACCAGTAGTCTGTAAGTCAAGTAAGGCTTCTCTCAGAAATATATTCTCCTTTTTAACATCCGTTTGAATCTCATTGAGTGTCACTTTTAGCTTGTTTTGTCATCAGCAATTATTGGACTCACCTGGATTCAATCACCTGTGTCATTACCTCCCCTATATCTGTCTTTTCCCAAGCGCTGTTCCCTGTTTCAGGATTACTGTTTGTTTGTCTTTGTATACCCGGTTCTGACGCTGTCTCTGTCCTGTTTGATGTGTGTTCCACATTAAATGTTCAACATGTTTGGGGTTTCCTGTTTTCGTCATATTTGTCGATGCATTTCTCTTGCCTTATGATTTGCTTTGTGGTGTTAGCCAGATTGAAGGTTATTACTCACAAGTTTGTAAAGTGCAAGTATTTAGTCTAACTTACAGATATTGAAGATAACGTTTTTTGTCTTGAGGCAATCTGCACAGCTGTGTTCAGTTTGCCGCCTTCTGATTTATTTTATCTCTCTTCTCTCATTCCTCCTGGCCAGAGAAATTCCTGGAGTAACTACAATGTTGTTGATCCATCCTCAGTATTCTCATATCACAGGTATTCAACTCTGTAACTGTTTTAAAGTCACCATTGGCCTCATGGTAAAATTCCTGAGTGGTTAGGAAGGACAAATGTATCTTTGTACTGACTGGGTGTATTGATACACCGTCCAAAGTGTAATGAATAACTTCACCATGCTCAAAGGGATATTCAATGTTTTTTTTTTTAATACCAATCTACCAATAGGTGCCCTTCTATGCAACGACATTGGAAAACCTCGCTGTTTGTTGTGGTTGAATCCGTGTTTGGAATTCACTGCTTTACAGAGAGGAAGCAGTCATTCAAAATCATGTTAAACACTATTATTGCACACAGAGGGTGTCCATGCAACTTATGTGACTTGTTAAGCACATGTTTACTCCTGTACTTATTTAGACTTTCCATAAAGGGGCCATAAAGGCGTTGAATAGTTATTGACTCAAAATATTTCAAATGTCCATTTTTATTCATTCATAAACATTTTTAGAAACAAAATTCCACTTTGACATCATGGAGTATTGTGCCAGTAACACAAAATCCCAAATGATATATATTTTTTTAACTCAGGCTGTAACAAAATGTGGAGTCAAGGGGTGTGAATACTTTCTGAAGGCACTGTACAACTTAGGTCAGTGTAAAACCCTGATCTGTTTCACCTGTCCTTGTGCTTTTCTCCACACCCTCCAGGTGTCACCCATCTTCCCCATTATCCCCTGGGTATTTATACCTGTGTTTTCTGTCTGTCTGTGCCAGTTCGGCTTGTATGTTCCAAGTCAACCAGTGTGCTTTTCCCGTGCACCTGCCTTGTCTACTCTCTTTTGCTAATCCTCCTGGTTTTGACCCTTGCCTGTTTTCTGGACTCTGTACCCGCCTGCCTGACCGTTCTGCCTGTCCTGACCTTGAGCCTGTCTGCCACATTGCACCTCCTGGACTCTGAACCGGTTTTGACCTTTTGCCTGTCCACGACCATTCCCTTGCCTACCCCTTTTGGATTATCAATAAATATCAAAGATTCAAACCATCTGCCTCCCGTGTCTGCATCTGGGCCTCGCCTTGTGTCCTTATAGTCAGCTATGTAAAGCTCTTGATGAATGTCTTCTGCTAATGCCATAAAGAGGAGCAATTTAATACATGCTAACTTCCAAACCACTGTTGTTACTCATCTTACTGACACTGTGTACATCAATGCGCAACATACTATAGATCTATAAATCACCAGTGAAAGGGTTTCATGCGCAAGGTGGAATGCTTTTAAACCCTCAATGCCAACAAGCTGTATGCCGTGAGGCCCACTAACTCCCCCTCACCGGCAAAACACCAGTCTCAACGTCAACAGTGAAGTGGCGACTCCGGGATGCTAGCCTTCTAGGCAAAGTTGCAAAGAAAAAGCCATCTCAGACTGGCCAATAAAAATAGAAGATTAACATGGTCTAAAGAACACAGACACTGGACAGAGGAACTCTGCCTAGAAGGCCAGCATCCTGGAGTCGCCTCTTCACTGACGTTGAGACTGGTGTTTTGTGGGTACTATTTAATGAAGCTGCCAGTTGAGGACTTGTGAGGCGTCTGTCTCAAACTAGACATACTAATGTGCTTGTCCTCTTGCTCAGTTGTGCACCGGGGCCTCCCACTCCTCTCTCTATTCTGGTTAGAGACAGTTTGCACTGTTCTGTGAAGGGAGTAGTACACAGCATTGTACGAGGTCTTCAGTTTCTTGGCAATTTCTCGCAATGAATAGCCTTCATTTCTCAGAACAAGAAGAAAGTTATTTGTTTCTGGCCATCTTGAGCCTGTAATCAAACCCACAAATGCTGATACTCCAGATACTCAACTAGTCTAAAGAAGGCCAGTTTTATTGCTTCTTTTATCAGAACAGTTTTCAGCTGTGCTAACATAATTGCAAAAGGGTTTTCTAATGATCAATTAGCCTTCTAAAATGATAAACTTGGAATAACTAACACAACATGCAATTGGAACACAGGAGTGATGGTTGCTGACAATGAGCCTCTGTACACCTATTCCATAAAAATATCAGCCTTTTCCAGCTACAATAGTCATTTACAACATCAACAATGTCTACACTGTATTTCTGGTCAATTTGATGTTATTTTAATGGACCAGAAATGTGCTTTTCCTTAAAAAACAAGGACATTTCTAACTTTTGAACGTTCAAACTTTTGAACGTTAGTGTATATGTATATGTATTAATATGTATGTATGTGTATACATGTATAAGTATGTACAGTTGAAATCGGAAGTTTACATACACCTTAGCCAAACACATTTAAACTTAAAAAGCGTGTGCGAGCAAGGAGGGGGGAATGGGCCAAAATTCACTCAATTTATTGTGGGAAGCTACCCGAAATGTTTGACCCAAGTTAAACAATTTAACGGCAATGCTACTAAATACTAATTGAGTGTATGTAAACTTCTGACCTACTGGGAATGTGACGAAATAAATAAAAGCTGAAATAAGTCATTCTCTCTACTATTATTCTGACATTTCACATTCTTAAAATAAAGCGGTGACCCTAATTGACCTAAGACAGGGAATTGTTACTAGGATTAAATGTCAAGAATTGTGAAAAACTGAGTTTCATTGTATTTGGCTAATGTGTATGTAAACTTCCGACTTCATCTGTATCCGTAGGCCGCACATTGTATGTCTTACTCAGCCACTTTCGCCCACACGCAAAAGTTCATGCTTCAATCAAGAAGGAATGACTGACCCCCGGTAGTCCCAACGTTGGCCTCCTCTTGTGCATGCTCCTCTGACACTCGGTTTGATTTCCTCAGAGTAAATAGAGAGACAATGGCTGGAAAGGCAGGGAAGACAACAATAGTCGAGTACACATGTTCTCTATTTTTTTCTCCTTCTGATTACACAAATAATGTCTGGATTTTAGCTCGGAAGCACACCCAGGGCCAAGGGGCTATAAAATAAATCTGAGATAGTTCCCAGGGTAAAAATAACTTTTCACACTGTCTGACAAAGATGCTTTTTGTATGGAACCCTTTTGAATGATTAATTATCAGTCCCATCCCAATTTACAACCCATTCTACCAGATCTTTCAGTAGGAATGAGCTTCCACAAGTGTTTCTATGTAATTACATAATTTCTGGACAATATTTTCCTGAATATTTATTCAACATATGGCATTGTCACTCCAGTTGAATTTCTCTCTTTAACTCCCTGTTGTACAACTGTAGGCCTATAGACTATTGGTGATTGCAAAGATGATCCACACGTGTTTCTATAATGTGGTTAGATAACTTATATTAACTTATAAAAACAATATTTTTCCTGAATGTCCATCCTGTGATTTCGTATGGTTTTCTCACTCTTTCATGTGTTGTCAAAAACCCAGATCAACGCATGCACAAAGCATTATTCCGTTCTTTAGAAAGATTTTAAGTGACAGTATAAGAAGTCAAACTAATCGATCTAGGTAACAATATCAACACGACTGAATAAATTACATAACTCAATTGTCTTGCTCCAGAGAAGATTGGAAAAGGCTGTTCTTGTAACCAGTCTTCTCTTATGTGATGTTCCAACTGACATTTAAATAAGCCAGGCTCACAGACAGATTTGTTAATGCAATATGTACGACTTTAGGAACGCCTTAACTCACAGAACAGCTAAAACACACAATTATATGGAATTTGTTTTATTCATTTATTTAAATTTTGACATGTGCAGTTTGATCTTATCATATGTTGCTTTACATGTTCCAACGTTATCACATTAACTTCACATAAGATCACGTGATCACATAAAACATGTTTTCCCTTTCAGTCAGGCAACTTCTGCACAACATACCATGGTGAGTCGCACTCTCGTGACTTTGGTTGAAGGATCTACACTCCCGCTTGACAAGGCCAATGAAATCTGCACCTTGCTAGAAGCCCCGCTTTCCACATGTGATAAGCGGTATTCATTCTTTCAATTAGTTCGCTCTTTACCTAGGGGGGTAACAGGAACAATTCGTGCTACTAAAGCAAACATTTGGAAAATGAGACTGTTCCATAGTGGTAGAGAGTGCTCAGCCCTTGGATGTTGTGTGCTGAAGTTTGTATTTGTTCTCAGGAAGTTTTCTAATCACAAACACTAAGCTATTCTTCAATATGCTGGTGCAATGAGTAAGATGGCTAACAAAACGACCAAGACGATGATGGCTAAGCCGGGTTCGGCGTTGGGATTGTGCACACAGTCATGCGGTTATAGCTTTTCTCTGAAAGATTCCCACTATCAATGTGTAGTTAGTTTCGGCTTGGAACAAGCTCACCCTCACTCGAGCCAGTCCATGTGCGCATTTATACATACTGCATACAAACTCCTTGGAAAGACATGTAGTATTCTTGAGAAAGCTTGGAGTAACCGATGGTGACTTTCCTTTCCCGAATGCCGGTACATTGGCTGAGACCAAGGTGCAGGAAGTGGAGATGGATTGGGTGGTCGGTGCAAATGTCTTGTCTGCCTGTGCATGGCGTTTGCTGTGGCTGGCCCTGCCCAACCCGGCTACTGTGCGAGCTGATGATGGTTACGGGGTGCTACTTGTAGAGAGAGGGCGGCCAGGTTTGGTGGGTACCCCCCGCCGCCTGTGTCTACCTCGGTAACGCATCGCTTGTCTCTCTTCCCAGACTTGTTGATGAAGGGTCCCACCTCGGTGTTCCGGACTTACGTGTACTTTCAAGACCGGGCTAGCTTAATAAGCACTGCAATGCGTGCAAGCCAGGTTGGCTAACTCGCTGAGGTGAGATAGCTTATTCTAGATATTCCTGCCTCCCCATGGTGGATTCGCTTGGTTGTTCTAAATGGACTATGCTGCGGTCAAAGAGGTTAGCTACCCTAGCTTAGGCTTAAAAACCTCCTGGCTAGCGTTGGCTAGCATGCTTAACTTCCGGAGAGTGAAACTTACTAGCTTCCCCCGGCCTTATGGGAACCCCATTCCTATTTTCAATTCCTAGAGTGGAAGCGGGGCTCTGGGTAACCCCCAGAGTGAGGCGCCTTGGTATGGGTCTGAATGACCAATTCACCCCTCTGCAAAAACATTACTGTGACAACAGTGACTCCACGTTTGGCAAATGGGATACTACGTCAGCCATTGCCAGAGACCCCTGTGCCTGTAAAGGGCCCAGTCTTCATGCAGGCTATACAGTCTCACGGAAGCACAACGTATGCTGGAAGCTTGTCCATGTTTAATGCTGCCCCCCTATGTTACCCCACGTTCCACGGTGTTCATAGGGTTCAAGGGGTGTATCAATCTCCCCAGGGTGAGTGATAAGTTGGGTTACTGTCCACAAGGGGTGCCCCTCCCCCACAGGTGTGTCATTACTGGGATTCATTGCTGATTCCTGCCTGAAGGTCACTAGTCCCTATGAGGTGTCTTGGGATACAGGTTATGGGCTCTTTAGGCGATTAGTTGTTGGGAGTCGAGGGAACGAACAAAGTTGGACACGACCACGTTATTATCCCACATGCAGTCGCTGTGGTTCATATAAGCCCCGAAATGGGGCTGTCTGTTTCCAGCTTAACGCTTCTCATTCCTGCAAACATAGGAATGAGAAGCATCCTGCCCCTTCAGATCGCACTTGATGTTAAGATACAGGCTACAATTTTTTGTGCCTCCCCCATGCTTCTGCAGCATCATCACATAGACTGTTTCCGAGGCCTCAGTGCCCATTTTGTGGTAGGAAATATCTTCCCGTCTCCAGAAGCAGGCAAACCCTGTGTATCTTATATTGAAAGATCTGTGACGGCTGGTATAGCTGGTATTCATGGTTACGAAAAGGGATGGGACTTTCCTTCCCAGAAATCACCTCAGAGTTTACAAATGCAGAATGCTCACGAGCCGCTGGCTATTACAGCGATTGGCTGTAAGTTGAGTGGGCAAGCAGTGTTACACACATCCATGTTATTGTCCTATATTCAGTCTTTAGGCTTCATAAGAAACAAGAAAAATAGCTGTCTGACGCCATCTCAGTGCATTCCATTTCTCGGTCTCGAGCCAGACTCACTCGCTTATCACGTTTTTTCTATCCCCACGGATGGTATCTGGGTTCTGGTTCTGCTTAGCCAAATTTCGTCTCAGTCACTCAGTGGGTTTTTGCCAGTGCCTGTGACTACTGGAGATGATGGCTTCTGTGATGGAAGTCGTTCCCGTGGGGCTATTGTTGATGCAGCCCTTCCAGTGCTGAGTGCTAGCCACTCACCTGGATGCATCTCGCAGCCTAAGCTGGTCGCTTCGGGTGTCCCTGTTAGGCCTACGGTCCAGGGCCCAGTCAATGGACCCTCTGCTGTTGTCATGGGGGCTCCCATGGGCTGAGTTATATCCTGCAAATTTGGGGGTTATGGACAGTGGTGTGATGCACACTGCATGTCAATTTCCCAGAGTATCTGGCACTCAGGCGCTTCCCCCTGTTTTTGTCAGAACGGTTTGTGCTGGTCAGCACCAGCAAAATGTCGGTGGTGGCATGCATAAATGATGGGGAGAGACTCTGTCTTTCTGGGGAGCAGTGCGCACATGCTTTCACTTTGGGCGACCCATGTCCCCTTTTGCCTCAACTAAGATGAAGATCTTTCATCAAGGTCTCAGGAGTGGAGCCTCTCCCAGGTATGGGGAATGTTATGCAGGGCTGATGTAGATCTTTACGCATTACTTTTATCTCTTACTCTTATCTGTATTTTTTTTAAACTGCATTGTTGGTTAGGGGCTCGTAAGTAAGCATTTCACTGTAAGGTCTACACCTGTTGTATTCGGCGCATGTGACTAATACCACTTGATTTGATCTCAAGAAAATGTGCAGTGTCGTCAAATTTTTTCTAAGAGAGACACGAGTTCCCTGTTGGGAATGGATGCTCTGGCACACCAGTGGTCTCGGACCCTCGCGTTTCCACCGGTGGTTCTGATCCAGCCCACATTGGAGAAGTTGCGCCGGGTGGGCTTACCATTGATTCTTGTGGCTCCCCGTTGTCCCAGGCAGCCTTAGTTTGCAGGGACAGGTTGGCAAGTAAGGCTGGAGATTTGGTTCCCATGGGCCTGGCCCCTAAGAGATTCAATCTGATGGCTAGATGTTTAATGCTAAATGTTATTTCTACCATTCAGTCTGCAACGGCACCCTCCACGAGAAGGCTGTATGTGTATAAAAAGCAAGCTTTTGAGCTCTGGTTCCAAGATAAAGGATTTGTTCATTTTCAGTGCTCTGTGAGGCACATCCTTATGGTTCCTGAAAGTTGTATGTCATCTCAGACAAGTCTCTAAACCTATTGCTCCCACATAGGACTTGGCGCTGATTTTGGAGGCACTGTGTGCAGCCCCCTTTGAGCCTCTGGAGTCGGTGGATCTGAAGATCCTCTCCTAAAAACCCTGCCTGCTCATGGTATTGGCCTTGTCTAAACAAGTTGGGGACCTCCGTGCGTTATCAGTACACCCTTCCTGTACTCAGTTCGCCACTGGCAACTCTAACGTCAACGTCACGTTGAGTCCAAATGCGGCCTTCGCCCCGAAAGTCATGGCTATGTCCTACAGGTCCTTAGCCTTTGAGCGATTTCCCTTTTTGCCTCCTCCTTTTGCTTTAGAAGAGCAATAGTGATTTACAAGCCATGAACGGACCCATTGATACCCGGTTATGTGACCAACTTTTTGCCTGTTTTGCTAATCAAGCTATCACAGGGCACTCTCTAAGCAGCGTCTCTCCCACTGAATTGTGGAGGCTATCTCCCTGGCATACAGCAGCATGGGGCAAGGATTACCTACAGCAGTGTATGGACCCACTCCACAAGGGGTCTGGCAACATCTTGGGCGTTATTTAAAGGTTTGACTATAGGAGATATTTCTGCTGCGTTGAGTTGGGCATCACCACACACTTTTGTGAAGTTTTATCACTTGGATGACACTGCTTCCAGTATAGCACACAGTGTGCTTATGACAGGGACAGGGGAAAATCACTAGGCAGCGCTCCATGTGCGTAATACCCAGACTGGAGCATCTGGTAGGGTCAGGTCTAGGTGGTTTGCCATGGGCTGTTTCATTAAGTATCTGTTGGGGTCAGCTTGGGGCGTGAATATATTTCCCCATGGTATTTTGTACCGATGTTGACTGACCGAAAGGGAATGTAACATTATGACTATAACGATTGTTCCCAAGAAAGAGGGAAACGAGGTACAAAATCAGTTTGGCCCAGCACAGCCCATTCCTGGGCTCGATGAAGACGGGTATTAAATTGAAGGAATGAATCTGAACCTCCAGTGGAATGCGGGCCACGGATTTCATTGGCGCGATTGTAGATCCTTCAACTGAAGTCGCGAGAGTGTGACTCCAAATAGTATGTTATAACTCATTTCCTTCCTCCATGGAACAGAAGTTATAGTAATGACATTGGAACACTTCATATTTTTTTCTTTCCCCTTACAGGACATACCTGGTCATTTCTGTTCTGTACAATAGTGTGCAACCAATAAAATATTGTGTAATTTGGTCAGA
This sequence comes from Oncorhynchus mykiss, assembly GCF_013265735.2. NCBI lineage: Eukaryota > Metazoa > Chordata > Actinopteri > Salmoniformes > Salmonidae > Oncorhynchus > Oncorhynchus mykiss. Next base: position 12,282,121 of record NC_048592.1, read on the forward strand.
TGCTCGACTACGTAGCATGTCCATGAGAGATTATGCAACCAACAACTTTGTGTCCATGATGTCATCACATAACAGGGTTTAAGGCTATCGTGTGTACTCTATATCTGTTACTGTTGGTTTGTGTGATAGCATGCAAACCATAACATTTTGAGGACTTTGGGTGGAAGTGGGAGGCATTGCACAATCTTGCCAATTCATTGTTGGGATGTTTTTTTTTTAAACCAAATGTTGGTGTGATTGTGTACTGTGAACTGATAAAAGACAATAGTAGGAATAGGGATGCAGAGGCAGGATTTGACACAACAGGCAGTGTGGTAGCATAGCATCAGATGGATTCTAAAATAGAATGGATTCTCAGAGAGTCAAGAGAATGCTCTTTGACGGTCCCACAACAATCTGACACAATAGAATCTGACCACACCAAATCACACAATGTTAGGATTCTTATCTGCAAACAAAAGGAAATAGATTGACACACGTGGAGAAGCTTGTCAGACAAGCAAAGAGACGTTTGAGACTCCTTATAGTAGATACAAACTCCCCACTGGTTTGGTTTAAAACAGGGGTTCACAAACCTCGAGTGAGATACATAATATTATTTAAGGATTTGTTATGACTTCTGCGGTGCATGGCCGGACGAACCAAGTCTCGGCCCTAGGAGGGAATATATTAAAGGGATTCTTCGGGATTTTGATAACAAAGCCCTTTATCTACTTCACCAGAGTCTGATGGATACCATTTTTATGCCTCTGCATCCAGTATGATGGAAGTTAGAGGTAGTTTTGTGAGCCAGTGCTAACTAGCGTTAGTGTAATGCAGTGTGAGTGTCGTAGTGCTAGAAACTGAGGTCCTGTCTCAAGGATTGTACTCGGGTCTTAACTTGGTCTCGGAAGAAATTACGAGTCTTCATTGTCCGAGACCAAGTTAAGACCCGAGTACAATCCTTGAACCCGAGTACAATATCCTCAAACTTTGTCAAACTCGACAGAAATTCCTTGATTCGCTGGTAAGGATGAGTGGGGGAAGTTGTAACCTATTTTGTATTTGTATCTATTACATACCTGTACCTGTTTGGGCTAGTGATCATTTGTTTGGCTCTCTATTTGCCCCCAGCATGCATTATTTAACTATTCTCAATATCTAAAGAATCCACATGTTCTTCTGAAATATGAACACAGAAATACTGGACATTTTGAACTTTTATTATGGTGGTGATTTGACACAATTACAACCATGTTATTGATTTGGACTAACATTTTTCTGGCCTCGGTCTTGACTTGACTTGACTTTTTTGGCAATACAAGAAGTATTGAGTTGAACAAAATGTATGGTGGAGTACTGTGGATACCAATATCTTTTTGAGCTTCCCAGGCCTATGTTGCCCAGGGTTAAGAACATACATTTTACATTAATAATATTACAATGTATTGTTTACACCCTCTAAACTTATTCCACGGATCCCTTGGCCAACATTAGTTTAGTTTAATCTAAAAAATACACAAATGTAAGAATTTATATATATATACAGTATATATGTATATATGCATATACAGTTTAAGTCAGAAGTTTACATACACCTTACCCAAATACATTTAAACTCAGTTTTTCACAATTCCTGACATTTAATCCTAGTAAAAATTCCCTTCACGGTTGGGATGGTGTTTTTCGGGCTTGCAAGCCTCCCCCTAATTCCTCCTAACATAACGATGGTCATTATGACCAAACAGTTCTATTTTTGTTTCATCAGACCTGAGGACATTTCTCCAATAAGTACAATATTTGTCCCATGTGCAGTTGCAAACCGTCTGCCTTTTTTATGGCGGTTTTGGAGCAGTGGCTTCTTCCTTGCTGAGCGGCCTTTCAGGTTATAGGACTTGAAAGGTAGGTCTTGAAATACATCCACAGGTACACCTCCAATTGACTCAAATGATGTCAATTAGCCTACCAGAAGCTTCTAAAGCCATGACATATTTTTCTGGAATTTTCCAAGCTGTTAAAGGCACAGTCAACTTAGTGTATGTAAACTTCTGATCCACTGGAATTGTGATACAGTGAAATTTGAGTGAAATAATCTGTCTGTAAACAATTGTTGGAAAAATGACTTGTGTCATGCACAAAGCAGATGTCCTAACCGACTTGCCAAAACTATAATTTGTGAACAAGACATTTGTGGAGTGGTTGAAAAACAATTTTTAATGACTCCAACCTAAGTGTATGTTAACCTCTGACTTCAACTGTATACACACACTGCATTTGGAAAGTATTCAGACCCATTGACATTTTCCACATTTTGTTATGTTACGGCCTTTAAATTGATTAAAACGTGTTTTTTTTCATCCTCATCAATCTACATACAGTACCCCAAAATGACAAAACAAAAACTGGTTTTCGCAAATTTCAAATAAAATAAAAATTGAAATATCACAGTTACATAAGTTTTCAGAACATTTACTCAGTTCTTTATTGAAGTACCCTTGTCAGTGACTACAGCCTCAATTCCTCTTGGATATGACGCTACAAGCTTGGCACACCTGTATTTGGGGAGTTTCTCCCATTCTTCTTTACAGATCCTCTCAAGCTCTGTCAGGTTGGATGGCGACCAAGCATCATATCTGGAGGAAACCTGACACCATCCCTACGGTGAAGCTTGGTGGTGGCAGCATCACACTTTGGGCATGTACTTCAGCGGCAGGGACTGGGAGACTGGTCAGCATCAAGAGAAAGATGAACGGAGAAAAGTATAGAGAGATACTTGATGAAAACCTGCTCCAGAGCACTCAGGACCTCAGACTGAGGCGGAGGTTCACCTTCCAACAGGACAATGACCCTAAGCACACAGCCAAGACAATGCAGGAGTTGCTTACGGGACAAGTCTCTGAATGTCCTTTAGTGGCCCAGCTAGAGTTCGGACTTGAACCCGATCGAAAAACTTTGGAGAGACCTGAAAATAGCTGTGCAGCGGCGCTCGCCATCCAACATGGCTTGAGAGGATCTGCAGAGAGGAATGGGAGAAACTCCCGAAATACAGGTGTGCCAAGTTTGTAGCGTCATACCCAAGAAAACTGCTGTAATCGCCGCCAAAGGTGCTTCAACAAAGTACTGAGTAAAGGGTCTGAATACTTATGTAACTGTGGTATTTCAGTTTTTAATTTGTAATAAATGTACAAAAATTCTAAAACCCTTTTCTTGTTTTGTCCTTATGTGGTATTGTGTGTGGATTGATGAGGAAAACATTTTTTGTAAATCAATTTTAGAATTAGTCTGTAACGTAACAAAATGTGGAAAAAGTCAAAGGGTCTGAATACTTCCCGAAGACACTGTAGATTTTATTTTTATTTTTATTTAACCTTTATTTAACCAGGTAGGCTAGTTGAGAACAAGTTCTCATTTGCAACTGCGACCTGGCCAAGATAAAGCATAGCAGTGTGAACAGACAACACAGAGTTACACATGGAGTAAACATACTAGATACAGTACGTATTTGGCTATCCAAATCATGTCTAATCAATTTAATTTACCACAGGTGGACTCCAATCAAGTTGTAGAAACATCTCAAGGATGATCAATGGAAACAAGATGCACCTGAGCTAAATTTTTTAAATTTTAGCAAAGGGTAAATAAGGTATTTCTGTTTTTTAATTTTTTATGCATTTGCCAAAATGTATTAAAAAAAACTTTTTGCTTTGTCATTATGGGGTTTTATGTGTAGACTTGAGGATTTTTTTCCCGATAAATTTTTCAATAAGGCTGTAACGTAACAAAATGTGGAAAAGGTCAAGGACCCTGAATACTTTTCAAATGCACTGTTTATTTCGATTTGGCCGCAGGACCCCCTGCAGTACCTCCAGACCCCACTTTGAGAACAAAATTTACAAAATTAGTGACGTGGTTCTTTTGGACACGTGTGAACACATCACATTTGAAAAAAAAATTTGGGGACACGTGTGAAGTTTCACATGTACATTTTTCACATTTTTCCCTAGTAAAAAAAAAATCCCCACATGTGACATTTCACATGAATAATGCACTACTTCCACCTACATATGGTCTCCCATCCAGGGACCAACCAGGACCGTCCCTGATCAGCTTCAGAGGCAAACCAGCAGTGGGATGCAGGTGCTACGTTGCTGGAATGGATGTTCGAAAACATGCAACTAGATAAAGGGCAGCAAAAGCAAAGGCCAGGGTAACAACCGAAGATAATTAAAATTGCAGGAAAGAGGGAGGGGTTTCCTTTAATTGCGTTATCATAAAAGCATTTTTACTGAAAACTACACATTTTTGAATCCATTTACATTACGTTTTTCTAGCATTTAAAAAGTATTTCCTTGCAATACTTTGTTTAGCTATCAATCATTTTGTGCACATATTTTGCTTTCAATACCATTATTTTTGTTTGCAATACTAAGAATGCTGTTCTCGGCTTCAGTTTTGCTTGAGATTGATGGTACAAAGGTAACTTACTCACTAGAGGATTGAACCATAAGAACATTACTACTCTATTAAAGGTGTTTGAAGTGGCTATCCCTAATAGCCTCTTGAAAAAAAAAAACATTGCAACCACTCTCAAATCCACAGACTATGCTAATCCATTATATCAAAATTATAATTTGAACCATGTTTTTAGGCTTTACAGTGTTTGGTTACATGTATTTTCTTTACAAACATTGGAGTAAATGTTTTCTTACATGTAAAACTGCCAATTTGATTTTCACTTTCACATGTGGAGTTTTCTTACATGTGAATCTGCAAATCAGTTTTTTTTCACAGGTTTTTACATGGGAAACAGCAAATGTGATTTTCAAGTGAATGTTTTTCCCATGTGAAAATGCAATTCCAAATGTGAAAGTGAAATGTAAAACTGTACATGGGAAAATATGGTTTCACACGTGAAAATAAAGCTCAATGTGAAAACAGCTATTCCACATGTAAAGCAATATATGATTTTCACATGGGAAACTGCTGCTTCTTCCATGTTTTTTTTGTAAGGGTTGTGGTTTCTGGTCACACCGACCTTGTCTCGACCCATTAACTTTTACAGCTCAGCAACGATCTGCAGAAATGGTTGGGTCGAAAGACATTGACTACATAGCAACTTAGACTGCTCAAAATGTTTAAAAAAAGAGACTTAGCCGCTAGCTACAAAATGTCAATGTTCTTGAATTGTTATGTTTATAGAGATAGCCTGCTGTCACTGTGTGTGAAAGGCAATTTGGAACGCTGACATCATATCTTCCACAGTCTCACGTGCTCTACAGCCTTCAAACTCAACTCTGGACCTCAAAGCCAGTTCCACTGCATTTTTTTCCATTGTTCCCCTCCTTATTAATAAGGTAGAACATAAAACCAGCAGGCTTGGGCCTCGTAGGGTAAGAGTTGAGGACCCTTTCTCTACAATATCTCATAAAGAAGGCTAATAATAATTTGGTGTTCTAAATCAATTTACTCGCATGCACTTTACAGTTGATGGTTAGCTATGCTTCAAATACTAAAATTGAACACTGTGTAACTACAAAAAAAAAATATTTATCTATTATATATACTCTTGACAGTATCTCTGTTGTGGTTCGCCTGCTGTCAATATCATATCTTAGAACATACACAAACTGTTGAGAGATAGAGATTTGTTGCCTTGTAACATTTTCTTGGATTTACTCTCAAAGATCAGAGCTATTGAATTACATTTTAATGATGGTGCTTATGTCACCAATACAAATATCAACAACTACCAACAGTTATCAACATCCGGTCAGCATCCATCACCCTTAATTGACTAAGTAACAAGACCTCATCTAGACACTTGCTCTGGCTCCACCCATATCATGGCTGCTGGTCACATCAATATAGTTAACCTAACCGATGCAAATATCAACTCATAAATCTCATGTACAAAGAACTTCAATGTTTTACATTTGAGTAATTTAGCAGATGCTCTTATCCAGAGCGACTTACAGTTAGTGCATTCAAGCAGAGCACACAGACACAGCACACAGAGCGCGTACCCATCCTGAGTGTTGGAAAGGCTACTGAGTAATCAGCAGGGGGGTGGATTGGTGGAAATAGTAAGAGGCGACGTGATGTGGTCAACTGTACCGCCGGTGGTGGTGTCGGTTGAGAAAGTAAAGGATCTTCTTACAGGGACCATACCCGTGGGGAAACAGAGTCTCTTATGTCTGTTTCCCATTCTCTGGTGATCACTGCCTTTCCTTTTGTTGTGAAGGAAGCATTCTGGGACCTGCTTCCCTTCATTGTGTGTATTTTTTCCAAAGTGAGAGCAGGTACTTATGACTCACGAGTACTGGGACATGAGAATACTCCAAGGAGGTTAGCTCAAGCTTAAGGCTGTGTCAGTGCCCAAGGGGGATATCATCTGTAGTATGATATCTGAAGTTCTGGAGATGTCCTTATGGATAAGTAGAGTAACAATTCATATGGATACGTTGATATGGAAAGTGAGAATAAAATTGTATAAATAAAAAATTGCATTTAAAAGCCTTCTTGCTGTACCTTAGAGAACTGCTTTATATCGACCCATATTATAGCTGGACCAAGTGATCAAAATTAACTTTTAGAATTAAAATCTCGAAATTCCTAACATACTGTACCCAATTCCTCCATAGTGAACATTTT